>NC_059108.1:120742475-121992475 GCF_020740685.1 Jaculus jaculus | reverse complement strand
GCAAACTTCCACCCTAGCAACAGGCCCGCTGTCCCCTGGGTGGGCTGGCTGCTTGGGGACCACTCCCAGGACGTTGTCCTGTCAGCCTCAGGGTGCAGGTGGAGGCCAGGCTGAACCGGCTGCTGTCCGCCAAGCCAGACAGAGCACTTGGGAATAGAAGAACCCCAGGATTTGTGCTGGGTCCTCCTCAGAAGGGGGCTGATCTTGCAGGGGAAGGCTGAGGTGCTTGGGATTGTCCAGGCTCCCAGAACCAGCTCCACTCTCCTAAGAGACTTCTTAGGACGAGGATCCCCCAACCCAGGAACGAAAAAGGCCTGGGGAACCAACATGGCTCTGCACTGTCCTGGCCAGAATGAAGATGTCCTAAAGAGACACGTGTGACCCTCCTTTTGACTACTGGACTGTTGAAACAATGGACCCCAAGAAATTGGAATTTCCCAGAGCATCTCATGCTGGGAGAAGGAAACAGCCAGGACCCTGGTGCCAGCCAGAGGGGAAGCTTATCTTGCAGAGAGAGATTTCATAGCGCTGGCAGCTCCTAAGGCTTCCTCACTGTCAGCTGGAGCTGATGCCATGGTGATGGGCGGGACCTGAGTTATGCGTACCTCTTCCCTTCTGTTGAAACCTGAACATCATGTTGGGACCCCAGAGATGGGCTTGGGGAGTCACAGGACCTCTGTTCCTCCTCCCAATGTTACCACATTGAATAAATTTCCTTTTTCTGCATTTCTCTCTACAAGGATCTGAGCCTAGTTTGGTGGGGCTGGAAAGGGTTTGGTAACAACAGCTCCTGCTACCTTTCCATGAAGTAGGAAAAAGCCTGTCCGTGCCGTCCTGCTGAGATGTAGCCTGGCCAGAGCATGAAGGTTAAGAGGATGCCAAGAGGGGCGGAGAGCAGATGTGACCAAAGGTATACCCAGTGGTCAGCACTGAACACCATGGCCACTTGTGGCAGTTTAAATAGCTGGCCCCCAATAAATTCAGTGTTTTATTAGCTTGTAGTTTGGATCTGCAGCCTTTGGGCTGGAGGAAGTGTGGAGGTGGGTTTGAAATTCCAGTCTGAAGATATGCAAAGAGCCTAGATCCACCTGGAGTTCCTGAAGTGTGCTGCGCTGTGTGGCTTTTGGCTTGTGGGGTATTTTTTGTTTGTTTATTTGTTTGTTTGTTTTTTCTTATCTCTCTCTTTGGACCTGTGAAAACAGGGCCAATTTCTTCCCCCATTACGGAACTTCCCCCTGGATCTGTAAGTTTCAATAAATATCCCTTCCTTCCTAACTGTGCCGGGTCTGGGAGTTCACCTCAGTGAACCTGAAGCTGTCTGCTACACCACCTCTTCCTGCCCTGTGGTTTCTCAGACATGCCCAAAGCATGGTTCTGCCCCTTTCGTTTTTGCCCACACAAAATAAGCAAAAAGGAAAGCCACATTTCCAGGAATAACATTTAGGGAAGGGAGTCAAGGAAGGAAAGGGAGGGAAGGGGGCATGAGAGGCAGGGAGGGGCCCTTATCTCTCTCCGACAGGTTGGGTCCTGCCAGCTCAAAGGGCTGAGTCATCAGCGTCCTGCTCCGCCCGAATCCTACCTCTGCTTGGGGAATGGCTCTTTGCAGGCTGGGTTCTAGGGGATAGGCAGGATTGATGGCTGTAAGAAAAGGCTGGGAGTCTAGGCTCTGATCCTGGCCAGGGGCTTTCTGAGCACTTGGAGAGAGGAACATCCTTCTGGAGATGTTCCAGCTTTGTCAGTAAAACAGGAAGGCAGGTGTCAGGGGGATGTTCAAAGCCAGGAGTTCCGGCATCTTCCTGTAGACTCAAGGTGGAAGGGGCGCAGGGCTGGAGAGGGGAATGTGGCAGTGAGCTTTCACTGAGTGACACCGTGTTGACACTGATGTCTATATATTGTCAGTGACAACTTGCAACTTGTGCTTTATACTGCTGGGCTTCCCCATCTCCATTTTTCTTTTCTTAATGTTTTATGTATTTATTTGAGAGACAGAGAGAATGAGAATGGGCATACCAGGGTCTCCAGACACTGCAAACGAACTGTAGATGCATGTGCCACCTCATGCATCTGCCTTATGTGGGTACTGGGGAATCGACCCTGGATCCTGTCAAATGCCTTACCCTTCCGCCCCCCACCCTTTTTTGGAGACAGGATCTCATGTAGCACAGACCAGCCTCATGCAGCTGAGGATGGTCTTGAACACCTGATCCTTCTGCCTCCATCTCCTCAATGCTGGGATTAGATATGTGTAATACCACACCCAGTTTTATGCAGTGCTGAGGATTAAATTTAAGGCTTAATATATATATTTTTTTTGGTATTTTTATTTATTTATTTATTTGAGAGCAACAGACAGCGAGAGAAAGGGCAGAGAGAGAGAGAGAGAAAGAGAGAGAGAGAGAAAATGGGCATGCCAGGGCCTCCAGCCACTGCAAATGAACTCCAGACGCGTGCACTCCCTTGTGCATCTGGCTAACGTGGCTCCTGGGGAAACGAGCTAATGTGGGTCCTGGGGAAGTGAGCCTCGAACTGGGGTCCTTAGGCTTCACAGGCAAGCGCTTAACCGCTAAGCCATCTCTCCAGCCCAAATTTAGGGCTTTATGAATGCTAGCACTACCAACCGAGGTACATCCCAGCCCTGTATTGTGCTTTGTGTTTCTGGCACACTCAGTGTAAGCCTACTTCAGCAAATGAATAAATGAATGAGTAAAATGATGATGGATGAATACAAATGCCTTCTGATTTACTATGTGGTTACGTCCTGGTAAATCCACTATAAATTAAAATATCCCAAGTTGAAAAAAACATTTAACAGCTGGGTGCAGTGGTGCACACCTATAATCCCAGTACTTGGGAGGCAGAGAGGAGAATCGCTGTGAGTTCGAGTTCAGCGTGGGACTAAAGAGTGAGTTCCAGGTCAGCTTGGGCTACAGTGAAACTTGAAAAATACAAAAAAAGGGGGAGAGGTGGCTGGAGAGATGGATTGGCCATTAAGGTGCTTGCTCGCAAAGCCCAGCCACCTGGGTTCCATGCCCCGATACCCACGTAAAGCCCGATGCCCAAAGTGGTACATGCATCGGGAGTTCTTTTGTAGTGACTGGAGGGCCTAGCATGCTCTCTCTCCCTCTCTGCTTGAAAACAAATACAAAATATTTTAAAGAATTTAGCTGGGGCTAGAGAGATAGCTCAGTGGTTAAAGACACTTGCTTATAAAGCCTGATGGCCTGGGTTTGATTCCTCAGGACCCATGTAAAGCCAGATGCATGGACTGGTGTATGTGCCTGTAGTTCATTTGCAGTGGCAAGAAATCCTGGCATGTCCATATTCTCTCTCTCTCTCTCTTTACCTCTTGGCAGAGGTAGGAGGATCGCTGTGAGTTTGAGGCCAGCCTGAGGCTACACAGCGAATTCCAGGTCAGCCTAGGCTAGAGTTAGACCCTACCTCAAAAAAAAAAAAAAAAAATCCAAAACTAAATTTTTAGGGCTGGAGAGATGGCTTAGCGGTTAAGGCACTTGCCTATAAAGCCAAAGGACCTAGGTTTTACTCCCCAGGACCCATGTAAGCCAGATGCACAGGGGGTGCATGCATCTGGAGTTTGTTTGCAGTGGCTGGAGGCCCTGGCGTGCCCATTCTCTCTCTCTCTCTACCTGCCTATTTCTGTATCTCTCCCTCTGTCTCTCAAATAAATAAAAATATATATACATATATATATATATATATTTTTCAAAGTACGGTCTCACTCTAGCTCAGGCTGACCTGGAATTCACTATGTAGTCTCAGGGTGGCCTTGAACTCACAGTGGTCCTCCTACCTCTGCCTCCCAAGTGCTGGGATTAAAGGCATGCGCCACCACGCCTGGCTAAAATAAAATATTTTTATATACACACACACACACACATATTAGCTGTTGGTGTCACATGTCTATAATCCCAGCATGTGGGTAGTTGAAGGAAGAGGATCTTGAATTTAAGGCCAGCCTGGGATACATAGTGAGACCTTGTCTCAAAAAATTCAAAACAGGAGGCTGAGGTATAGCTCAGTGGGTCAAGCACTTCTCACATAAGCATAAGGACACAAATTGGGATCCTTAGTGCCCACCTGTAAACATGTAAAATTGGTGGGTGTGCTAGCTTGCACCTCAAGTCCCTGCACTGGGGAAGTGAAGACAGGGAAGCCCTGGGCCTCTCTGGCTAGCTAGTCTAACTCAGTTCTTGAGTTCTAGGTTAGTTAGAGACCCTGTCTTAAAAAACAAGGTGGAGGGCTGGAGAGATGGCTTAGCGGTTAAGCACTTGCCTGTGAAGCCTAAGGACCCCGGTTCGAGGCTCGGTTCCCCAGGTCCCACGTTAGCCAGATGCACAAGGGGGCGCACGCGTCTGGAGTTCGTTTGCAGAGGCTGGAAGCCCTGGCGCGCCCATTCTCTCTCCCTCCCTCTATCTGTCTTTCTCTCTGTGTCTGTCGCTCTCAAAAAAAGGTGGAGAGCAACTGAGGAAGACACTTGATGTCAACCTCTGACCTCCACACACATGTGCACCCACAGGGACATGAACATGCAGACGTACACAAATGTAGAGCACAACCACACACACACAGAGGAAAAAAACAGATAAAACTCATGCTTTTAATTTCAGCACTCAGGAGGCTGAGGTAAAAAAAAAATCACCATGAGTTCTAGGCTAGAGTGAGACCCTGTCTCCAAATAAATAAATGAATACATACACATGCACCACTTTGTGCATCTGGCTTCATGTGGGTACTGGGGAATTGAACCTGGGTCCTTTGACTGTTCAGACAAGTGCCTTAACCTATAAGCCATCTCTCTTAACTCCACAAATTTATTTGTTTGCTTGTTTGTTTTTATTTATTTATTTGAGAGCAACAGAGAGAGAAAGAGGCATACAGAGAGAGAGAGAAAGAGAATGGGCGCGCCAGGGCCTCCAGCCTCTGCAAACGAACTCCAGACACGTGCGCCCCCTTGTGCATCTGGCTAACGTGGGACCTGGGGGACCGAGCCTTGAACTGGGGTCCTTAGACTTCACAGGCAAGAGTGCAACTGGTAAGCCATCTCTCCAGCCCAACAAATTTATTTTTTATGGTTAGAAAAGTATAATTTTTTTCTTTCTTTTACAGAATCTCACTATGTGGACCAGGCTGACTCCTAACTCCTGATTTTCCTGCCTCTGCCTCCACAGTGGGCTACAGGAACAGTTCTTGAAATGCTTTTTGGTTCTGCAGACAGACCTCTTCCAGGCCTGCACAGCCACTCTCAACTGATGCTGGGGACTCCTGGGGGAAGGATTCTGGTCCTGGTTTCATTTGTTTTTTAATATTTTATTTTATTTATTTGAGAGGGAGAGAGAGGAAGGTAAGAAGGGAGACAATCAGAAAGAGAGTGAGCATGGGTGTGCCAGGGCCTCCTGCCACTGCAAATGAACTCCAGTCAACAAATGTTAGACACATGGCCACTTTGTGAATATGGCTCCATTCAGAGACTGGAAAATCAAACCCAGGTTGTCATGCGTTCACGCTTGGTAGGCAAGCAAGTGCCTTTAACTGCTTAGTCATCTCTGGTTTTGTAGTGGGGAAATTGGGATTCGGGGGTGCTTTCTGGAAACCCAAATCCTGAGTTTTTATCTGCAAACTAGCCAAAGAATTGGCACTTTTAAAGAAAATATTTTATTATGTATTTATTTGACAGAGAGAAAGAGGGAGAGAGAAAGAGAGAGAGATTGAGCGCACCAGGGCCTCCAGCCACTGCAAACAAACTCCAAATGCATGTGCCACCTTGTACATGTGGCTAACATGGGTCCTGAGGAATTGAACCTGGGTCCTTTGGGTTTGCAGGCAAATGCCTTAGCTGCTAAGCAATCCCTCCAGCCTAGAATTGGCAATTTTAGATTTAAAAGAATTTTTAAGATATTACATTTTATTTAGATTTTATAAAGGAGTACAGAAAGGGGAAGGCTGAAAGGTAAGGGGAGATCAAAGTGGGGAGAAGTACACCACATGGAGCCCAAAATTCCATGTGGGCCACGAGAAGCTCAGAAGTCCATGTGACCAGATGGATCTGGGGGGGGGGGGGAAGTGTGGAAAGAAAAAAGAAAGTTCAAGGAGCTCCTGCAATGTGGGGAGCTGGAGGAGATAAAGAACCCATGTGGAGAATAAGGACTAGGGGGCCCCTCCAGGTGGGCCTGGGCCAAGTCAGTTCAGATCTAGCCAAGGAAAAAACTCACCCACAGCTGGAAGATTTTAAGAGAGTGAGCGTCTGCCCTCCCCTTGCGAAGGCATTTATAAGCTTGGGGTGGTGGGCTGTCTTTTGGCCCAGGTGAACCAGAGAACCAGCTAGTTGGTTAGGTCTAGGAGCTGTCTCAGGATGAGATTAGCTAACTTGAGCAACCACAACGTTTAAATCCTATGAGAGACCTCCCTCCCAGAAGGGGTCCTTTGGAACTAGGCAAGAGATAAGAAAAACTTTGCTGCCATTTTTACCTTCAGGGGTCCAGTACCCTAACTCTATCCCTTTCATCTTCCCCTCTCATGAGAAGATAGTCTAACTGCTGTTAGAGGACAAGGAGCGACGACGTCAGATCATTAGCTATTTTCTGCTGAATGGGACACGAAGTGGCAATTAGAGAGTCTCTCCCAGAGAGGGGAACTACCCTAAAGACCCCGGAAGAGCATTGATGGAGTGCAGGAAGATGGTCTTAAAAGAGAATGTTGGGGAGAAAATAATGAGAAGCGAGCACACAGTAAACCAATCACCTTCAGGGTTGTCCTTTTTGTGGACTTCTAGGCCTTGGGGATCATTCGAGGAAACCCAGGTAGATGGAGTTGGATTGTCTCAGGACCATTGGAGCACAGGGTGGCTGAAGTTTGATTTTCGGAACTGTTTATTGAATGGCACAGTGGTGTCTGATATAGTGTGAATAGTTTTGTATGGCTTGTAAAACAGTCGAGATAATAGCAGGGTTGTCAGAGACATATACACAACATTTAACTTTGATACAATATTTTGTATAATAGTTTTCCAGAGTGTACCTTTTAAAATTTGTCCTGGGGGTAGCCAGGGCCAAAGTGTAGAGCCACTGAGTATCATTAAAGGCTGTACAAATACATTTTTGGTGTCAGGATTTGTTTTAAACACAGGCCGAACCTGTTACCAGTCTGGAAAACAATACAAATCTAAACCAATTAATTTTACCTAGAAATTGTTAGAAAAGGACAAGTAAGACAGTATAAAATCTTCTTAGCACCTGTGTTTGAAAACATCTTTGATTAGTCCAGATACCTGTGTGGGTGCCAATTACCCAGGGAACATTGGAACAGAACCACAGAGCTTGAAATTAGTTCTCTCAAATGAGGGCCATTGTTTGAGCATGAGGCTGTACTCTAAAGTAGGGAGTATGTCTTAATAGTTAATATTTTTTTATAACCATTGTCTTGAGATGCCAGAAATGAGATAGTTACTTTACATACAATAGAGCAAAATCTGGTCTTTGTTGAGCCAAAACAGCTAAGTTCTAATACAACCCTTGACAGATCTGTTTTGCAAGAGAAAACACCATTTGACAACCAATGTGTTCAGCTTAATCTTGATAGTGTAAAGAGAGCAAAATGTTATATTTCTCTACATTTCTTGGTACCTCGCCTAGAGAAATATAAGTCAGGAGGCTCTGCTAATAGCCGGTAAACAAAAGGCTCTGCTGGGATGAACAGCATTTCCTGGGGCCTATGCTGTTGAGCCAACTCCTTAATATAAGCAGGACTCCTGGTCACAGGCCTACCTCACACCCCCCAGGTGGCCCTTCCTGTAACTGACCAACAGATGTGTTTACAAGTTCCTTTATTGACGTTTATGACTGTCACATGTCAATTGTGATTTATGGCTTAATTCCCATCCTGTTTCTTTTCTATAATAATTGACACTCCGAACAGTTCAGGACATTTCACTCAGATCTGGAGTGTGGGGAGCCCTGATATACCAGACTATCCTTTTATTTTTCCTTTCCTTTCCTTTCCTTTTCTTTTTCCCAATAAAACTTTGCCTCACATTCTGTGAGTCGATGGTCTTACTTGTGTGACACCGGATCCCATAACAATAGTAATTGATCTTAGGTACCATAGAACTTTTTATTAACATAAAACAATTTCATGTTTTGTACATGACTTAAATTTGATAAAATTTAAGCAAACTATCTCAACATATTTTACCTAACAGGACCATAAAGATTACAGTAACTGAAATGAAATCACTTAAACCTAAGTGATTAAACCTAGTGATGACCATTCAATAGACTTAGAATAAAACAGATGCTACTTTTAAAGTCACAATGTCTTTAGGTATGAGTTCCTCATCTTTGGAAATTAAACACTTATACATGAACCTTTATCTTAAGATTCAGTCTTTCCAATAGTTAAAACTTTGACAAACAGAGTAACCTAATTTACTTTACTGAGAGTCTTAATGCCAGTTTTTACAACCCTCAAACCATAACAAATTAGCATCAGTGAGCTGTTAAATGAGTGAGGCCTTAACCATAAGATTCAATTTTTTCTGATTAAAACCTTGGCATCAGGTAAACATATTTTAGATTTTATCCAATTAAATGTCCTTTTCTAGCTGGGTGTGGTGATGCACGCCTTTAATCCCAGCATTTGGGAGGCAGAGGTAGGAGAATTGCCATGAGTTCGAGGCCAGCCTGAGATTACATAGTGAATTCCAGGTCAGCCTGGACCAGAGTGAGACCCTACCTCGAAAAAACAAAAAAATAAAAGGGAAGATATAAGTCCTTGGCGTTAGTCTCAGGCTGGCCTCGAACTCATGGCAATTCTCCTACCCTGAAAAACAAAACAAAACACCAACATAAATGTTCTTTTCTGAGCAACTTTCATTACTATCATGATGTTCTGGTGACATCCATCCTCCCCCCTCTACTCCCTTTTTTGTGGGGGGGCTTTCTGATTATAATAAAACAGAAATTGTCACCTGGAGCAACTATTTTAAAGTTCTTACCTGGTTTGGTTACCAAAGCTAAATCTGACTTTTAAAAATCAAAATAACCTTGAAGTAAATCAAATGCCAACAAAAACTTTAGGAGAGACCTGTTGTACTATTTGAATTAATAAAGAAACCAAAAGGTGTCAATAAACAACATCTTATTTGTTTAAGGTCCAAACAAAAGAGAAAGTATCAGGCAAAGTTTAAATTAAAATCATGTATTTGTTTCTGTTTTATTTATTTATTAGAGACCGAGAGAGAAAGTGAGAATGGGCGCACTAGGGCCTCTAGCCACTGCAAACGAACTCCAAATGTGCCACCATGTGCATCTGGCTTGTGTGGGACCTGGGGAATGGAAGCTGGGTCCTTAGGCTTCACAGGCAAGTGCCCTAACCGCTAAGCCATCTTTCCAGCTCAAAAATTATGTATTTATTTTTACCAAGCAATTTAAAAGTCATGTGGTCTAAAAACGTGGCATCAGGCTATCACACTGGAGCCTCAAATTGGAGATCCTCCTGTCTCAGCTTCCCAGGTAGCTAGGATAATAAGCCTAGCTCATTTTACTCTTTATAATACCTGCATGAATGAATGATTTACAGTTATATAAAGATGTATTTTTCACAGAGCAATTTAGCAGAAAATCATACCAGTTAGTGAGTACCATCAGGCATGTCTTTCCCATGTGCCTGTCTTTCCAGAGGCACAGCACAATGATTAAATACTATGAAAGACCTCCCTCCCAGGAGGGGTCTTGACTGGAAAAAAGAGTTCTTTAGAACTAGACAAGAAATTTAAAAAAAAAAAAAAAACCTTTCCTGCCCTTTTTATCTTCAGGAATTCAGTCACCCTAACTATACCCCCTTCAGTTTTAAAGACCTTAGACAAGTCATTTAATTTCTCTGGGTAGTGGTCCTCATATACAAAATGAAGTGATTAAATTAGATGTTTTCTGAAGGCAGGGAGTCATTCTGACAAACTCACTGTATTCCTTGTGAATAAGGCTCAACTGTATGTAAACAGAATTCTTATCTGAAAGTAAGGGATGACTCTAATGGTGGACTTTCACACCAGGCTGTGAATCACCTTCACACACATGCTAACCTTAATAGCTTTCTCCACATAGACAAGGTGTGGTAGGTGGGAGGCGGGGTTACCTGGTCCTTTTTTTTCCCCTGTATGTTAGCCTCCAGCCCCGAGAGGGAAGAAATGTCTGCCTGGAAGGGCAAGACATGTCCCTGTGTCTGTGGCTTCTTATCCTGACCCCTGGACAAATCTGAGCTGTTCACTTCTGCCTGCTTCCTTCTGTCTCCCTCCACCCTCCTCTCTGCGGTGGAGCTGAGCTTATGTCAGCATGGTTCTCTGGTTGGTTGGTGGCTCAGTCAACACAGCCTGGGGAAGAAAGGAGGGAGGACTCCCAGGCAGGTAGTGAGTCAGAAAGGGTAGGCTGGACCAGGGGCTTTCCTCAGAGGAAGCAGGGACACCATCTGGAAAGAGGACCAATCTTTTCTCTTTCCTCCTTTCTATGAACTTACTCAGGAGCCAGCCCTTCTGGCCAAAGCAAAGGCCAACACTTCTAAGCCTCCCAAGAGGAGGAAGGCAGCGGATGGAGAGATCACACTTTCCCAGCCTCTCCTGTATTGGTTTGAGACCAGCCAAGTTTCAGAGTTCAAACATTTGCAAAACCCTAGGGCTGTATAAATCTTGAGTAGGAATTTAATTATCTGAACTTTCAGTTTCTTCAGCTGGAAAATGTAATAATTCACCTCATGAAGTTACTGTTTGGCAAATGAAACTCTTGGAAAGAAAATGGAAACCCCGTTGCTTTTGCATTTGCTGAGAGGGTCAAAAGCCAGGAGCTCTTGACCTGGCAACACCATACCTTAGACCCTGCCTTATCTCCCGGGTGGGTGGGGGGAGGTGAGTGGGGGTACCTGTCTGTTACAGACCCACAGGGCCAGTACTGGGGCAGAGCACTAGAGTGGGTTGGGAGCCAGCATGGGCTAGTTTTGAAGGGCACCCCAGCTTTCCATAGCTTCCATATTTATTTTATTTATTTACAGAGGCAGAGAGGCAGATAGAGGAAGAAAACGGGGCCAGGCGTGTGGCCTTGAATCCCAGCACTTGGAAGGCAGAGGTAGGAGGAACACCATGAGTTCGAGGCCACCCTGAGACTCCATAGTGAATTCCAGGTCAGCCTGGGCTAGAGTGAGACCCTACCTCGAAAAAACAGAGAGGAAGAGAGAGAGAGAGAGAGAAAGAACAGATGCCCCAGGACCTCCAGCCACTGCAAACTAACTCCAGACGCACACACCACCTTGTACATCTGGCTTCATGTACGGTACTGGGGAATCGAACCTGGGTCCTTTGGCTCCGCTAAGCCATCTCTCCAGTCCACTTTTCGAATTTGCCCCTAACTGCTGGATTCTTTGGTTCTGGGACGGGGTGGTGTGTGTTTGCGGGGTACAGTCTCCAGGAGACCGTGTGCCTTTCCAGTTCACGGGCCCTCTTAACTGCCCTCCCAGTCACTTCCACTCTCCAGATCTTCTCCCGCCACCCCACCGGCCCCCACCTTTCCTATGCGCTCAGGGACGCCTCCCAGCCGTGGGGACACCCTTCTAGGCGGGCCCTGAGAGGGCTGGGCGAGGCCCGCAGACTCTGCACCCTCCGGGCGGGCGGGAATATCCCGACATTAATCCTGACCCCGCCTGACTTCCTGCCCGCGCGGCCACCGCGGCTCGGCCAGGCTCGTCCCAGCCAGGCTCGGCTCAACCCGGCTGTGCTCGGCTAGACTCGGCCAGGCTCGGCTCGGCTGGGCTCGGCTCGTCCCAGCCAGGCTCCTCTCAGCTCAGCTGTGCTCGGCTAGACTCGGCCAGGCGCGGCTCGCTGGGCTCGGCTCGTCCGGGCTCGGCTCGGCTGGGCTCGGTTGGGCTCGGCTCGTCCCAGCCAGGCTCGGCTCAGCTCGGCTGTGTTCGGCTAGACTCGGCCAGGCTCGGTTGGGCTCGGCTCGTCCCAGCCAGGCTCGGTCAGGCTCGGCTCGGCTCGGCTCGGGGGCCCTGGACTCGTGCCAGGGAGGCGTCGCTAGCCCCGCGGCGCGGCTGAGCGGCTTCCTGGGCGCAGCGGGCAGCGAGGCGCGGGACGGTGGCCCGGGACTTGGGCGGGCGGCGGCGACATGGAGGACGGCGTGCTCAAGGAGGGCTTCCTGGTGAAGAGGGTGAGTGCGTGCGCGCCCGGGACGCCCAGCGGCTACGGTGCCCAGCTGTGTGCCCGAGGGGACAGCCCGGCTGATCGCGGTCCGACGTAGGCACGAAAGACGGCGGGGAGCTTTCAGTAGGAAACTGGTCCTCCCGGCGCTGGCCAGGGTGGGGGATCCCGCTTGCTTCGGGTGCGCCCCCGGGAGCTGATGTGCATCTCCTGGGGCTGCGGATGTAGTTTAGTGTGTTAGCATGCGTGTGACTCTGGGTTCAATACCGAACCCCTTCTGTCACTGTCTGTCTGTCTGTCTGTTTTTTTTTCCATAAAAGTTTGGGGGTGTGGAGAGGGGATGGTTAAACAGATAACAGGCCCAGGAGTGCAGTTGGAAAGCAGGAATAACTTCTAATGTTCAGAATAGTTAGGTGAGAGGATTTTGACCGTTTCCAACACAAAGAAATGATAATGAGTGTTTGAAGTGGATAGGCCCATTACCCTGATGTAGCTATTCCACATTATGTCATTATTGAAATGTCACACTGTACCCCTTGAAAATATAGTCATTATGTGTCAATTTAAAAAAATAGCATATAATGGTTAAATAAAATTCACTTAAAGCAGCACAGATGAGCTGTATAGTTTACAACAGGGAGGGAGGGAAAGAAGGAAGGAGGAATGCTGTGTCTCTAACAGCACTTAGCTGTCTTGTTTAGTCCTCTCAACCTTCCTACTCTCAGTAGCAAAGACTCCTTCCCTCCCCGTCCGCCACCAGGGAGAGAAGTCAAGTCTTGGAGGTGGTGAGTGGTGGAGCCACTCGGATTGAGTCCAAAGCCCCCTTTCTGTCTATATTGCTATCGCAGTTACATGTGTGGAAACTGAGCATCAGAAAGACGGAATAGCTTTCCCAGAGTGTAACCGCCACAGTAAGCAAGAATCCAAGCAAACCCAGAATGCGGGGCTAAAAGGAGAGAATGATGAGAGAGCACCTGCAAGAGAAAGTTTGGTATGTTTAAGTTAATTGGTGTGTGTATGTAGAGTATGTATGGTATGTGGCGTGTGGTGTGATGTGTGTGGCATATGGTCATGTGTGTGCAGATGTGCATGCCCCATTACACATGTGGAAGCCAGAAGAGAGCTTTGGGTGTCCACATCTCCGTAGTTCCTTGAAACAGTCTCTCTCCCTCAAAGTTTTTTTTTTTTTTTTCTTTCTTTCTTTCGAGGTAGGGTCTCACTTTAGCCCAGGCTGACTTGGAATTCATTATGTAGTCTCAGGATGGCCTGGACCTCATTGTGATCCTCCTACCTCTGCCTCCTGAGAGCTGGAATTAAAGGTGTCTGACACCATGCCTGGCTTGGGACTGCTGTTTTTTTTTTTTTTTTTTAAGTCAGTGAACCCAAGCAATTCTCTGATCTTTCCTCCCCCCTAGCCCCACCCCCTCGCAGGTCGGGGGACATCATGACCACACCCAGCTTCGTTCTTACTTGGGGTTGGGGTTGGGGTAGTGTCAGGCCTCTAGTCCTCATGCTTAAGTGGCAAGTGTTCTTATCCACTGAGTCATCTCCCAAGCAACCTTTAAAATTAAATTTAGAGCTGAGATGTAGCTCAGTGGTAGAGCACTTGTGAGAAGGTATGCACAAGATCCCCAGCACCTAAAAAAAATGAATTTTTAACCCTGATATTCACACTGAACGTTTCTCTGATAGCATAGCACACAGATGTAAAAAGTCAGGGTTGAGCCTTTTGGCTGTTGTGAATTTACAGCCTTGGGGTGGGGGCTAGGAGGAGAGGCGGGATTGAAGAAGGGACTGTCCTTTTCATTTGCTCAGCCCGTCAGCCCTCTGGGATATCTGCAGTATGTCTGGAAGTATCTGATCCACGGGAGCACAGCGTGCTGTGCTCAAGGTTGTAAGTGAGGAGGGTAGGAGGCTGGTGTCTGAAAATGGGTCAGACTGGATACAAGAGGCCTACAATTGTATGCCCACTTTGTGCTTTTGTCACTAAAATGATAAGATGGTTCATCCGGGTCTGTGGAGGAGGCTGCATCGGAGTGGCAGCTTGTGGGGAACTTGTGTCTCCGCTGTACTGTAGCCTCTGAGGTGACTGAACTGGGTGGGATTTAAGGTGGAACTGTTGATCAGTGAGCTGTCGTAGAGACTTGTGGGGAAGTGGAGTTAACTTGAGGACAAACTCCTCAGAGAGGGCTTCTTGGACTTCTTTCTGTTGGGGGGGTTAACTACAGGACTCCCCCACTATACCCCCATGTAGAGTGGGTGGGGCTGAAGCTCACCGGGACATTGGGAAGAAGGGCGCTTCTCTTCTTGTGTGGGGCTGAGAAGCCTGAGAGTCAGCAGCCCGGGATTAGGCTGAAATACCAAAACCTCATTCCAGCCTGACCCGGAGGCAGGTGGAAGCCTCGGCCATCCTTCCCAGGGAGAGAGCTGCCCGGGCCCCTGCTGTGATCACCACCCGCCCAGCCACCACGCCCACGCCCCCCTGCCTTTCAGGCGGCAAGGGCAACCCCGGTGTTCAGTGGGGGAAGTGACGGAGCCGTGGCAGTGGAGTTGGGAGGCTTTGGAAGGTTCATAGCCCCGGGGTGGGACAGGCCTGAGCTGGAAGCCCGAGAGCAGAACAGTCATCGGGGGAGGGCCACGCTGCAGGCAGGCAGGCAGGCAGGGGCAAGATGGATTTGGCTCCCAGTCCTGCCCAGACAAGAAAGAATGAAGCTCCAGGCAGAACGCAGGGTACAATACCAGGTCTGGCAAGAGTGAGAGACCGAAGGCAGCGGGCAGCAGGGGGGTGGACGGGTCTGTCTGAGGAGAGGTGGAAGGAAGCACATTTAGGCATTGCTGCCAGGCCCAAATCTTGAACAATATCGCAATGCTAACATGCGTTGGCCTAGGGATTTCATCCATAGCACCCTCTTCCAAAGAAATTTTGTGAAAGCTTTATGAACAACATACGATTTATGTATGAATCAAATGAAGTCAAGCACATGGGTTTGTCCTGGCACTTGGGAGGCCAGAGAGGGAGATCCTGTGCTGGAGGCTAGCTAAAACGGCATAGGGAGACCCTGTCGTGAGCGCTAATCTCATTTGTCAAGAGGCGGATTATGTTCATTCAGTTTACACACTTTCTTCACTCTTCACCCATGTTCCCCTTTTCCTTACCCCCTCAACTACCCCGGCCTCCAGGCCCTAACCCCCTGGGGCACTCACATGCAACCTCACTTGGTCCACTGGTGGTGGCATCTGGGTCCGGGCCTTGCTCCTCTCCATGCCAGGCCGCCGAGGGGTGTCCCACAGGCTGCTGCTTCTCCTCGCAGAGGGTGTCAACACAGAGAGACGTGGAGTCTGCCTGTCTGAGTTGAGTGAAAATTTCCAGAGCCTTTGCTGGAAATCATATGCCCATTTTTTCCTCAGTCATCCTGGCTGCTGATAGCCACCTTAGGGTTAGCTCATCCGCGTATCAGCTCACAGAGGGTCTCTGGTCAGTCTATGGGCTTGGCGCCTGGTTGCCATGGTGATCTTGTCACTGTTGAGTGCCCGCCCCATTTCTACTTCTAACTATTGCTTCTAATGGTCCCCATTTTTACTTCTAACTATTGCTCCTAATACACTCTCAGACAGACAGACACACACATACCCTTATAAGCTACCCACATCTCTCCCCATATAATCAAATCTTTAAGGAAATTATGATCATACAGATGTTAAACGTGCTTATGGCAATAGGCCTGAGGAGACTCAAAACTCATCAAAGCAGAAAATCGGAGGCTGTTAAGAGCTCAACACTAAGAGACTGGGAACATGCCTTCCAAGGCTCAGGGAACATGCAGAAGGCAGAAAGAATGTAAGAGCCACAGGGTGGGGACGCATATCCTGAGGCATTGTCTCCCCAGTAGAGACTGGCTGGTGCATTCATGACCCCACAGTGAATACCACAACCCCACCAACGAGGGCCCTCAGTGGAATGGAGGCAGGGAGAGGGGGCACCTAGGAGTATAACCTGGTAGGAATATGACCAACATGCAATATGTTCATACAATAAAATCCTTAATAAAAATTATAAAGAGCAAAAAAAAAAAATAGGTGTAGTAATTACTTGTCTAATTATTTTGACCAAGTATCTAACAGAAAGCAATTTAAGGAAAGGATTTATTTTGATTTATAGTTAAGAAGGTTTATGGTTTAAGAAGGTTCACCAGGGCCTGGAAATACAGCTCAGCAGTTAAGACGCTTGCCTGCAAAGCCTACGGACCCAGGTCCCAGAGCGCCTTAAGGAAGAAATAGCTTATTGTGGCTCACAGTTTGAGGGTATGTTCCATCATGGCGGGGAAGTCATGGCAGCTGGTCACACTGTACCTACAGTTTGGTGCTCTTCCCTTTCTCCTTTTTATTCTGTCAGGAACTCTAGCCCATGGAATGGTGCTGCCCACAGCTAAGGTGCATCTTCTCACCTCAATTAACCATGTCTTCTCAGTGAACCCAGTCTACAGACTCTCTCACAGACATATAAGCAGAGATTTGTCTCCCAGGTGCATCTACATGCTGTCAAGTTGACAATCAGTATTAACCATTCCTTCCCCACAGGACTCAGGGCCTAAGCCTTGGAGAAGCTCTTCTAAAGAGGAGGCATGGCAATGTTTCTGGTACTGGGATCAAACCTAAGGTCTTGCAAGTATGAGGCAAGGGCTCTACCTCTGAGCCACCTTCCCCAGCCCTGGCCATGGGTTTGTGCTCATCCGTGCTAGCCTTCCTCACCTGACCAACCTAATCAGCTCATTAAGATTTTTACTAATTTGAACTCAAATGTGTGTACTATAAAAACAATGCATTCTAACCTGAGTATTATGATGCACACTTGTAATTCCAGTACTCATAAGGCAGGAAGGTTATGAGTTCCAGTCCAGCCTAAGCAATATAGTAAGACCCTGCTGTCTCAAAACACACACACACACGCACGCATGCACACACACACACACATTCTATGGGGTATAACTCAGCGGCAGAGTAGTTAGCATTTACAAGGTCCTTGGCTCAATTTTCAACACTTGACACATACAGCAAAGGCTAGGGTGGATATAGCTCAGTTGTAGAGTGCATGCATTGCATGCATGAGGCCAGCCTGGGCTACATAGTGCATTCTAGTCAAGCTTGGGCTACAGAGTGAGACCCTGCCGCAAAAAAAAAAAAAACAGGCAAGGAAGAAAACAAATAAAATAACAGACTAAATTCAAAAAGGTATAAAATGGAAATAAGTTTTTCTTTTCTTTCTTTTCCCCTTCCTTCCTTCCTTTCTTTCTTTTTTTGTTTGTTTTTCAAGGAAGGGTCTCACTCTAGTCCAGGCTGACCTGGAATTTACTATGTAGTCCTGAGTGGCCTTGAACTGACAGTGATCCTCCTACCTGCAAGTGCTGGGATTAAAAGCATGTGCCACCATGCCTGTTAAGTTTTCATTCTTATCTTCCTGTTTTAGCCCCACATCTTAAAGGTGACTGCTGTTTTTGTTTCCAGAAAATGTCTAGAGATACTAGAAACACTTAGATTCTAGAACTACTTAGAAATACTAAACATTTCTAAATATTTTCTAATATGTCACTGGATTTATTTTAGTTATCATGTGATGTCGCATAGACACCATGTTTTGCTCATGGCAAAGACCACTTTTCATTCATTCTTTTTAAAAAATTTTATTGTTTTTATTTTTTTAATATTTTATTTATTTATTAGAGACACACAGAGAGAATAGGCACACTAGGGCCTCTAGCCACTGTAAATGAACTCCAGCCACACGTGCCATCATGCCCATCTGGCTTACATGGGTACTGGGGAATTGAAACCTGTGTCCTTAGGCTTCACAGGCAAATGCCTTAACTGCTAAGCATTTCTCAAGCCATTAAAATTTATTTTTTACTGATTTATTTTATTTATTTGAGAAAGAGAAAGAGAAAGGGAGAAAGATGCAGACAAAGAATGGACACACCAGGCTCTCCAGCCACCACAAATGAACTCCAGGTGCATGTGCCATCTTGTGCATCTGGTTTATGTGGGTCCTGGAGACTTGAACCTGGGTCCTTTGGCTTTGCAGGCAAGTGCCTTAACCATTAGGCCATCTCTCCAGCCCCTTAAAATTTATTTTTATCTATTTAAGAGTGAAACAGGCAGAGAGAGAGGGAGAGAGACTGGGCATGGTAGGGCCTCCAGTCACTGAAAATGAACTCCAGATGCATGTTCCACCATGTGTATCTGGCGTATGTGGGTACTTGGGAATTGAACCTAAGAAGGATTTGCAGACAAGCACCTTGACTCTAAGCCATCTCTTCGGCCACATTGTCACCCACTCTTGGTGGCTGAGGCTATTGAGTCTGACTTGCAGGCTCCACTAGTGGCCTAACATCTGTTGGCATTGGAACCCTTCCACCGCAGTCCGCAGGAGCGTCATTCACCAGGCACTTTACTGTCACTCATTCATATTATTTCCCTTTGTTCCCTACAACTATAAGCAGTGATCCTAAAAGAGACTTAAAACACAAAACATTTTCCATAGACTATCTATATAATTTACTTATCACAGTCATCACAGTGGGCTTATTGGACCCAATATTTGAACATTTCTTTTCTTTTCTTTTTTTAAGGTAGGGTCTCACTCTAGCTCAAGCTGACCTGGGATTCACTATGTAGTCTCAGGGTGGCCATGAACTTACAGTGATCCTCCTACCTCTGCCTCCCTAGTGCTAAGATTAAAGGTGTGAGCCACCATGCCCCGTTATTTGAACATGCCAATGAAGTTCTTTGAATTTTCTCCCTACAAACCTTTGTCATCTACCTTCTTCCTTCTCTTCTTTGCTGATTCTTAATTGCTGATAATAGTCTTCTGCTGTATGACCAAAGAGCTGAGAACACCAACTAAAAGGGAGGCAAGATTTATTTTGCCTAATGGTTCCAGAGGCGCCACTAACATTCTTTCTAGGAATTGTGTCCTAAGTGGGGGAAAAGTCAGAGATGCAGATCAAAACTTATAGGCAAGAGTAAGTTACAGGCCAGTCTGGATGACATAGTTACACTTGTCTAAAAAAAAAAATAGTTAAGGGCTGGAGGGATGGCTTAGTGGTTGCCTACAGAACCAAAGGACCAAGGTTACATTCCCCAGGACCCACATAAGCCAGATGCACAAGGTGGCACATATGTCTGGAGTTTGTTTGCCACAGCTGGAGGCCATAGCAGCTGGCAGACCCATTCTCTCCCTCTCTCTCTCTCTCTCTCTCTCTCTCTCTCCCCCTCTTTCTCGCTCTAACATAAAAAAAAAATAAAAAATAAAGCCGGGCATGGTGACGCACGCCTTTAATCCCAGCACTTGGGAGGCAGAGGTAGGAGGATTGCCATGAGTTCAAGGCCACCCTGAGATGACAGAGTTCTTTCCAGGTCAGCCTGAACCAGAGTGAGACCCTACCTCGAAAAACCAAAATAAATAAATAAATAAATAAATAAAATAAATAAATAAATAAACAAATAAAATTTAAATGTCAATTTAAATTCCAAAAGGGAAAAGAGCAGAAGGGGATACCAAACATTAACCACAGCCAGTAGCTGTCTCTCACTAACAGGATTACAGGACAACTCCTCTTTACACTTTGCAGTGTCTTTCAAGATTCATGACCAGCGTCTGGAGGTATAGCTCAAGGGCCATGCACTGGCCCAGCATATAAGAGGCCCTGGGTTTTAGCCCAGCATGGGGTGGAGGTGGAGATGTATAAACAGGAAAAAGGCCAAGTGGAGAAGCTTAATGTCAAAGACCTCTGCTGCCATGGCTGGGGAGGCGGCTCAGTGGGTAAAGCGGGAGGATTTGAGGTTCAGCTCCCCAACGTCCACACGCATGTGGCTGGGTTTGATGGCCAAGCTCTGACCTCCACATGCATGCACACACATGTACTTGTGCACCCCCACACATGTGCATGCACATATGCTGCTCTCTTCCTTGTTGGACATTGTATCCCAGCCCAGACCCATTGCCTAAGGCACAGGCCACCTCTCCAAGCACAGTATCCTTCCCTGCACCTCCTCACCTCAGGGTTTTCTTGTCTGTCCTCAGGGCCACATTGTCCCCAACTGGAAGGCACGGTGGTTCGTCCTTCGGCAGAACACACTGCTCTACTACAAGCTGGAGGGAGGCCGGCGGGTGACCCCACCTAAAGGCCGGATCCTCCTCGATGGCTGCACCATTACCTGCCCCTGCCTGGAGTACGAAAATCGACCGGTATGTGAGCGTACTGCTGCCCAGCCCCAGCTACCTCAAGCGTCTTACCTAGTCAGCGAAGTTATAACTGAATATGTGGGTTCAAATCCTGACTGTACAAAGGACCAGACATATGATTGGGCAAGTAGTTAAACCTCTCTTAATCCCCATTGATTCATTTATTCATTCATTCATTTAAAATTTTTTTTTCTGGGGCTGAAGTGATGGCTTAGTGGTTAAGTGCTTGCCTGTGAAGCCTAAGGACTCTGGTTCAAGGTTCCATTACCCAGGACCCACGTTACCCAGATGCACAAGGGGGTGCATGCATCTGGAGTTCGTTTGCAGTGGCTGGAGGACCTGGCACACTCATTCTCTCTCTCTCTCTGCCTCTTCCTCTCTCTGTCTGTTGCAATCAAATAAACAAATAAAAATGAACAAAAAAATTAAAAAAAAATTATTTTTTCTTAGAATTCAGAATTGGCATGCCAGGGCCTCAGCCACTGCAGTAAAACGCCAGGTGCTTGCGCCACCTAGTGGACATGTGCAACCTTGCACTTGCCTCACTTCTGAGCATCTGGCTACACGGGTCCTGGGGAGTTGAACTGAGGTCCTTTGGCTTTGCAGGCAAGTGCCTTAACCACTAAGCAATCTCCCCAGCTCCTGCTTTTTTTTTCTTTCAAGGTAGGATCTCACTCTATCCCAGGCTGACCTGGAACTATGTAGTCTCAGGGTGGCCTTGAGCTCATCCTCCTAATCCTGAGTGTTGGGATTAAAGGCGTATGCCACCATGTCTGGTTGTTTTTATTTTATTTATTTGCAAGAAGAGAGTGAGAGAGAGAAGAGACAGATAGACAGAATGGGTACACCAGGGCCTCCAGCTGCTGCAAACCAACTCCAGATGCATGCACCACTTTGTGCATCTGGCTTTATTATTACCTCAAAAAAAAAAAATGAAAAAGAAAAACAAAACAAAACAAACAACCCCCCCAAAACCCAAATATTAAAATTTAAAAAGTATTATAAAAGTTGTTTAAGGGCTGGAGAGATAGCTTAGTGGTAAAAGACACTTGCTTGCAAAGTCTGATGGCCCAAGTTCAAATCTTCAGTAAGCCAGATGCACAAAGTGGCACATGCGTCTGGAGTTTGTTTGCAGTGGCAAGAGTCCCTGGCACGCCCATTCTTTCTCTCTCCCCCTCTCTCTCTGCTTGCAAATAAATAAAATACATTTTTAAAAATTTTTATTTAACATAGGGTCTGGAGAGATGGATTAGTGGTTAAGGAACTCACCTGCAAAGCCAAAGGACTTCTGTTTGATTCCCCAGTACCCACGTAAGCCAGATGTACAAGGTGGCACATGTGTCTGGAGTTCATTTGCAGTGGCTGGAGGCCCTGGCATGCCCATTCTCTCTGACTGTCTGCCTCTCTCTGTCTCTCTGATTCTCTCAAATAAATAAATTTAACCAAAGAAATAAAAATAAAAGAGTTATTTAACATAAATGTATTGTTGAAAAGTTGGGCTGGAGAGATGGCTTAGTGGTTAAGCGCTTGCCTGTGAAGACTAAGGACCCTGGTTAAAGGCTCGATTCCCCAGGACCTATGTAAGCCAGATGCACAAGGGGGCACACATGTCAGGAGTTTGTTTTCAGTGGCTGGAGGCCCTGGTGTGCCCATTCTCTCTTTCTCTCTCTCTGTTGCTCTCAAACAAATGAATAAAAATTTTTTAAAAATTTGAAAAAAAGTCATCCAAGGCTGGAGAGATGACTTAGCAGTTAAGGCACTTGCCTGCAAAGTCAAAGGACCTAGGCTTGATTCCCAGGAACCTTGTAAACCAGATGCACAAGATGGTTCATGAGTCTGGAGTTTGTTTGCAATGGCTGGATGCCCTGGCATGTCCATTCTTTCTATCTGCCTCTCTCTTTCTCTCTCCAATAAATAAATAAATTAAAATTTTTTACGTCATCTAGCCTAGGAGGCTGCACAAATAAAATGCCATCCTGTTATTTCTAAAACCTGGGATGTCACTTAATCTCAAGTGAAAAGTGGGACAGGGAGTTTGACGACAGAACTGACAGGGTACTGAGTATGAGCAAAGATTGACTCCACCTTCCCTTTTCTTTAGCATCTTCAGACAGCACAATTATAATAGGTGTTTATAAAATTGACAGATATGTAAGATGATTTGAAAGATAAAAATTTCCATTTTCTAAGTACATTTAAGATTCTGGGTCTCAATAACCCAGAGTCCCTGAACTTATGGTTAGGGAAGCTATGAAAAGACTGGGTTTCACTTGGAATTTCTAGCATGCTACAGGAGGCCAGTACAGGTTCAAGATCTGGTTGAACTCTACTCTTCCATGATGCTGGTGAGTGAATGTTAACTTGAAGCATCTTCATGGTATTCTTTGTGACAGTGAACCAACCATATCTTAGTCACCATTTTTGCTATTAATTTAGATGAACTATATTATGTCTGTAAGCAAAAAACAAAAAACCAAAAAACTGGCAGTGAATTTTCTGGAAACCACAATCAGAAGGAACTAGCAGGATGGAGGCTCTGGGTTTGATCTCCAGCACTGAGAATAATTAGAATGAAATGAATGTTGTGGAAGTGATAGACCCAGTCTACTTAGATAACATTTAATAGGCTCACGATTCACAGTCTTGCTGTTTGTCTAAGAAAACCTCTAAATGCCGATTTAAAGGATAGAGATGTGCTGGGCGTGGTGGCACATGCCTTCAATCCCAGCACTTGGGAGGCAGAGTTAAGAGGATCACCGTGAGTTTGAGGCCACCCTCAGACTCCATAGTGAGTTCCAGGTCAGCCTGGGCTAGAGCAAGACCCTACCTTGAAACACTAAAGGGGGGAAATAAAAGAAGAATGAGTAAAAGATTTGGGGGATGCCCAAGCTGGCAATAAGGATGAAAGGAAGATTTGCCTGTTAAATTCTGCCGAGGTAGACACAGGCAGAGAATCTGAGGCTCAGTGAGGTTCCTAACATGGCTTGGCTTTTCTAGCCAAGCAGCAGAGTTGAGCTCTGGGACCAGCTCCATCTGACTGCATAGCCTGGGCATTTCCCCCTTCAGCCAAAAGGCCATTGTAGGAGGTGAGCGTGCCAGCGTAGTTCTGGAAGGAGCAATCAGAGCCCGAGTGTGTGGAAGCACTCCGTGCTAATCTGTACAGAAGGGGAAGGCTGCCTTCAGAGGCCATGGGCTTTCAGTGCCGGATGTGACCAAGTGCATGTGTAAAGAGCGTCTGCTGGGAGTGGATGAGCCTGGGGCATCAGGCAGTCAGTTTCCCTAGATCCACTCTGGCCCTGTCATTTCTGCTGCCAGCATGCTCCTGCCTGCGCCTCATCAAGTTGTCTTTTCTTACAGCTCCTCATCAAATTGAAGACCCGAAATTCCACCGAGTACTTCCTGGAAGCCTGTTCTCGAGAGGAGAGGGATGCCTGGGCCTTTGAGATAACAGGGGCTATCCATGCAGGGCAGCCTGGGAAGGTCCAGCAACTTCACATACTGAAAAACTCCTTCAAGCTGCCCCCCCACATCAGCCTGCAGTGAGTACCCAGTGCACCTGGCCCTCTCCCTGCCTGGCTTCGCTGCAGCCTGTCCTGTGCAGCAGGCCTGGTCGCTTCTGTCATTATGCTCTCGAGCCGTCACCTGCACCTATCCTGGTCCTACGACATTCTCTGCCTGGACAGGTCCCGTCCGCACGTCCTGCTGCTGTGTAGTCTCTTGGGGCCTCTACCATGGCAGTCTACCTCAATGAATGAGGTTGAGACACCCCCCCCCCCTTTCCATTGTAGGCAGGATGCTCAGGGATATGTCACAGCTCCCCAGTGACCTACATCAACATGGCCACTGCAGGAGACACTTAGCATGCTCATGCACACATGTGCAAATAAATAACTTAAAAAAATATTAGAGGGGCTGGAGAGATAGCTTAGCAGTTCAGACACTTGCCTGTAAAACCTAATGATCTGGGTTTGATTCCTCAGTACCCAAGTAAAGCCGGATGCACAGGGTGGTGCATGCATCTGGAGTTCTTTGGCAGTGGCTAAAGGCCCTGGTGCACCCATGCTCACATTCTCTTTCTCTTTCTCTCTCTCTCTCTCTCTTGTTCTCTTTCTGTCCGTCTCTTTCTGTATCTCTCTGCTTGCAAGTAAATAGAATATTTTAAGAAGATTAGAGCCGGGCGTGGTGGTGCACGCCTTTAATCCCAGCACTCAGGAGGCAGAGGTAGGAGGATCACCGTGAGTTCGAGGCCACCCTGAGACTACATAGTCAATTCCAGGTCAGCCTGGGCCAGAGTGAGACCCTACCTCGAACAAACAAACAAACAGATTAGAACATTTAGGCAACCAAGAAGAAAAGTGTCTGAAAGTTCCTCTCTCTGTGGTAGCCTACCATGCTTTACATCCTTAGCACTGAGTCCTAGCCCTTCCTGTAGCGGAGAGTGTGGTCAGAGAACTTTCTAACCTTCTTTCCATGTAGCCGCATTGTGGATAAGATGCACGACAGCAGCAGCGGAATCCGGCCGTGCCCCAACATGGAGCAGGGAAGCACCTACAAAAAAACCTTCCTGGGTGAGCCTGCCTGTCCCAGAGGTGGGCTGGGCTAAGAGTTGCCTGCTGAGCAATGGGCTGACCTGCATGGGCCGCAATGTAGTTATGACCATGTGCTTATGACTGTGCCTTTGTGCAGTAGATATGGCCTTCAGCCTGGTTTTAGGAAGAGTCTGAGGCTGCTCCAGGAGGTTAAGGTTGGGGGGTGGGGGGGTGGTCATTGAGCCCCTGAGGAGGCTGGGCTGTAATCCATGGTGTGACAGAGGCTACTCTTGTCCTGACACAGGCTCCTCCCTGGTGGATTGGCTCATCTCCAGCAGCTTCGCTGCCAGCCGTCTGGAGGCCGTGACCCTGGCCTCTGTGCTGATGGAGGAGAACTACCTCAGGCCCGTAGGGGCGCGGAGCATGGGAGCTGTTCGTTCTGGGGATCTGGCCGAGCAGTTCCTGGATGACTCCACTGCCCTGTACACTTTTGTAAGTTCAGCAATGGAGTCGTCTTGCCACAGCGTCGAGGGAAGGGAGCGTGGCAAGTGCAGGAGCTGGGAGTCTTTGGGGGAAGAGGACTGTGGGTTCGGCTCCATCCCAAGGGGGCCAAGAGGCTTCTGTGTTGAAGACTTCCCTTTCCTCTCATAACCCCTATAACCTGGGCCTGGGTCTCTTATAATAAACCCTTGCTTCCCCCTTCCCACTAGGCTGAAAGCTACAAGAAGAAGATTAGCTCCAGGGAGGAAATCAGTCTCAGCACCATGGAGTTAAGCGGCACAGTGGTCAAACAAGGCTATCTGTCCAAGCAGGTATGGCTGCCTTTGAGCAGGGAGTTAACGAGCAGTTGTTACACTTGGTGGGGGCAAGAATAAGCCCCGAGTGTAGTGGGGTAGGGGCTGAGAGCATTATATGTTCTTTTTAAAAAGTAGTTATTTGAGGGCTGGAGAGATGGCTTAGCGGTTAAGCGCTTGCCTGTGAAGCCTAAGGACCCCGGTTCGAGGCTCGGTTCCCCAGGTCCCACGTTAGCCAGATGCACAAGGGGGCGCACGCGTCTGGAGTTCGTTTGCAGAGGCTGGAAGCCCTGGCGCGCCCATTCTCTCTCTCTCTCCCTCTATCTAGCTTTCTCTCTGTCTCTGTCACTCTCAAATAAATAAATAAAATATTTAAAAAAAAAAAAAAATAAAAATAAAAATAAAAATAAAAAGTAGTTATTTGAGAGAGAGATGCACAGAGAGGAAGAGAGAGACTGAGAGAGAGAATGGGTGCTCCAGGGCCTCTAGTCACTGTAAATAAACTCCAGATGCACGCACCACTTTGTGCATCTAGCTTTACGTGGGTACTGGGGAATCAAACCTGAGTCCTTAGGCTTTGCAGACAAGTGCCTTAACTGCTGAGCCACCTCTCCAGCCCCGCAATAAGTGGTATCCATAGAAGCAGAAGACTACCCCAACCCTAGCTCCCAGTCACAGGAAAAATGTCAAACACATAATACTCATTTTCACATATGTATACCAGACACAAGAGTTGTTCTGGAAAAACATACACACATGTAATTATCACATTAAAAAAACAACTTGGCAGGGTGTGGTGGCGCACGCCTTTAATCCCAGCACTTGGGAGGCAAAGGTAGGAGGATCGCCTTGAGTTCGAGACCACCCTGAGACTACATAGTGAATTCCAGGTCAGCCTGGACTAGAGTGAGACCCTACCTCAGAAAACAAAAACAAAAACAAAACAAACATCAACAACAAAGAAACAACTTGTACAGAATTATACAGTTTCACATATTGTCACCTACTTCTTGTGCATCAGAATCCCCATCTGTTAGATCACTTATCATCCATGCAACAAAACACCCCAAGGGCCCTGCTTCTGCTAATCCTGACAGGAGACCCCACTGAAGGAGGGGCTGAGCCCCTACAGGGGATGAGAGAGGCAATGGGAGAGACCCTGAGGGTATTCCAGACTAGAAGCTAAGGCAGGTTTGTGATCTAGTCTGTGAATTGTCTCTCTACCTTCCTCTCACCCCCCACCCACACAGATTAGTATTTTATACATTTAGATTTTATTATAAACTATACTTGATCATTTAACTTTTTGGAGGCAAGCCTAATAGACTGGCCTTTTATTTGTTATGAGAGAGACAGAGAATTGGTGTGCCAGGGCCTCCAGCCACTGCAGTCGAACTCCAGATGTGTGTGCCACCTTATGAGCATGTGCAATAGTGTGTGCTTGAGTCACTGTGCGTCTGGCTTATATGGGACCTGGAGAGTTGAACGTAAGTCATTAGGCTTCACAGGCAAATGACTCAACCACTAAGCCATATCTCCAGCACTCATTTACTTTTTTCTTTTTCTTTTTTTTTAAATTTAATTTTTATTTATTTATTTGAAAGTGACAGGTAGAGAGAGAAAGAAGCAGATATATATATAGAGAGAGAATGGGCACACCAGGGCCTCCAGCCACTGCAAATGAACTCCAGATGCCATGCGCTCCCTTGCGCATCTGGCTAATGTAGGTCCTGGAGAATCGAGCCTCGAACCGGGGTCCTTAGGCTTCACAAGCAAGCACTTAACCTCTAAGCCATCTCTCCAGCCCTCATTTACTTTTTTAAGCTATTTATTTATTTATTTGAGAGAGAGATGGACAGAGACATAGAGGAGAGGCAGATAGAGAGAATGAGTACACCAGGGCCTCCGGCCACTGCAGACAAACTCCAAATGCATGTGCCACCTTGTAAATCTGGCTTATGTGGGTACTGGGAAATCGAACCTAGGTCAATAGGCCTCACAGGCAAATGCCTTTACTGTTAAGCAATCTCTCCAGCCCTTGTTTACTTTTTTTGATGTAGAATGCTATCATGATTTTACTGTATATGTGGGCACACATATAAGATGTACAAATACATATGCAGCTGCAGGTTTGCTTTATCAGACTCAGTTGATCCTTAAAATGTTGGTGCTCTTGGCCTCAGGTGGGCTTGTGAGAGTTCTCTGTCCAGTTGTCACCTTCCTGCTCCCTGTCTTTTTTTCCTTTGCTTTTTAAAAATCTTTTCTTTATTGACAACTTCCATAATTATAGACATAAACCCATGGTAATTCCCTTTCTCCCCCCATTTGCCCTTTTGCAACTCTACTCTCAATCAAATGTTTTCCTCTGTTAGTCAGTCTCTCTTTTATTTTGATGTCATCATCTTTTCCTCCTATTATGATGGTCTTGTGTAGGTAGTACCAGGCACTGTGAGGTCATGGATATCTAGACCGTTTTGTGTCTGGAGGAGTGCGTTGTAAGGAGTCCTACCCTTCCTTTGGCTCTTATATTCTTTCTGCTACCTCTTCTGCAATGGACCCTGAGCCTTGGAAGGTATAATAGAGATGTTTCAGTGCTGAACACTCCTCTGTCACTTCTCAGCACCATGGTGCCTTATGAGTCATCCCAAGGTCGCCACCATCTAAAAGAGAAGCTTCACAAAAGTGGGAGTAGTATTCACACATGGGTATGAACACTAAGAGAAGTGCTTATCAGGCAGTTTGGTGAGCATAGTGTATACATTTAGCCAGACAGCGGCAGACGTTACACCCCTAGGGCTCATGATTACCCCTGTTGTAGGTTTTCAGTATCAGAGATGCGTTTCCTCCCATGGAGCGAGCCTCCATTCCAATTAGAGAATGATTGGTTTCCCCCACAACAGACAGACATGCCACTATTGCACCTGTTAGCTCATTTGCCCTGGCTAGCCAAGTTTAAGGCTTGCAGTGTCCACTGTTGAGTATTTCTCTTTCTTCCGTTGAACTGCATGCAGCATAGCTTTTTCCAGCTTTCTGTCAGCTGGTCTACGTGGAGGAGGTTTTCAGCTCAGCTCCAGCAGGAATTCTCAGGGACCTTGCCACCCAAGTATGTGGAGTCTTCAGCAATAGGGTATTACCATCTATTCCTGGTGGGAAATCAAGAGCCTCAGCAATGGCCTGTAATGTTTTGGGGGGCATCAGGGACATCCTTGGCCAACAACTCACTGGAAGGTATCCAATCTCTGACATTGAAAATTTTCTAATAACCATCTATGGCTTCTGGTTATTCCATTGTCAAAAAAGTAGGTTTCCATATGACTTATTGATACCCTCTTAGATTTTGATTAGCCCTCTCTCCACCTTTCCTTTACTCAATCTCTTCCCCTGACCTCACTTAGACCTTTCCACCCCCATTAAACTCTTCTTCTATTTACATATATACAATACCATCCTATTAAATCCCCCTTCCCTCCATTTCTATATCCTTTATCGCCCCCTTTCTAGCTTACTGACCTCTGTTACTGAGTTTTATTCCAACTCACATAGAAGTCCAATAATTTGTAGCTAGGATCCACATCTGAGAGAGAACACATGACATTTGGCTTTCTGGGCCTGGGTTACCTCCTTAAGTATAATCCTTTCCAGGTCCATCTGTTTTCTTGAAAAATTCATAATTTCATTTTTCTTTACCACTGAGTAGAACTCCATCATATAAATGTGCCATATCTTCATTATCCACCCATCAGTTAAGGGACATCTAGGCTGGTTCCGTTTCCTAGCTATTGAGAATAGAGAGGCAATAAACATGTTTATGCAAGTATATCTAAGGTAGTGAGAGGAGTCTTTAGGATATATGCCTAGGAGTGGTATAGGTGGGTTATATGGCAAATTTATTTTTAGCTGTCTAAGGAATCTCTATGCTGATTTTCACAATAGCTGGACCAGATTGCATTCCCACCAACAGTGTAGAAAGGTTTCTCTTTTCCCGCATCCTCACCAGCATTTATTATCATTTTTGATTCGTTTTGTTTTTTGTTTTTTTGAGGTAGGGTCTCGCTCTAGCCCAGGTTGACCTGGAATTCACCATGCAGTCTCAGAGTAGCCTCAAACTCATGGTGATCCCTCTACCACTGCCTGCTGAGTGCTGGGATTAAAGGCATGCACCACCATGCTTGGCTTATTATCATTTGTTTTAATGGTGATAGCCATTCTGACAGGAGTGAGATGGAACCTCAAAGTAGTTTTAATTTGCATTTCCCTAATGTCTCTGGATGTAGAACATATGTTTTAGATATTTATATGCCATCTGTATTTCTTCTTTTGAGAACTCTCTATTTGGTTCCATAGCTCTTTATGTTGTTGTTGTTGTTTGTTTGTTTCGAGGTAGGGTTTCACTCTAGCTCAGGCTGACCTAGAATTTACTATGTAGTCTCAGGGTGGCCTTGAAATCACAGTGATTCCCCTACCTCTGCCTCCCAAGTGCTGGGATTAAAGGTGTGTGCCACCATACCCAGCTCATAGCTCATTTTTAAAACTGGGTTGTTTGATTTGTTATTATTTAGTTTTTTAAGTTCTTTGTATATCCTGGATATTAATCCTTTGTCAGATGAATAGCTGGCAAAGATTTTCTCCCAATCTGTAGGTTGTCTCTTCGCTCTATTCACAGTGTCCTTTGCTGTACAAAAGCTTTGTAATTTCATGAGGTCCCAATGGTTGATTTGTGCTTTTGTTTCCTGAGCAACTAGGGTTACATTCAGAAAATTTTTGCCAAGACCAATATGTTGAAGGGTTTCCCATACTTTATCCACTAGACACTTCAGAGTTACATGTCTGATATTAAGGTCTTTGATCCATTTGGACTTAATTCTTGTGAATGGAGAAGGATAAGTATCTATTTTCATCCTTCTACAAACACATGTCCAGTTTTCACAGCACCATTTGCTGAAGAGGCTGTCTTTTCTCCAATGAATATATTTTTAAATTGTTTGTTTATTTTTATTAATTTATTTGAGAGCAAAAGAGAAAAAGAGAGAGGGGGGAGAAATAGAGAGAGAGAGAGAGAGAGAGAGAGAGAGAGAGAGAGAGAGAGAGAGAATAGGCGTGCCAGGGCCTCCAGCCACTGCAAATGATCTCCAGACATGTGCACCCCCTTGTGCATCTTGCTAACATGGATCCTGGGGAATAGAGCCTTGAACTTGGGTCTTCAAGCTTCACAGGCAAGTGCTTAACCACTAAGCCATCTCTCCATCCCTCCAATGAATATTTTTGGCATTTTTGTCAAAGATCAGGTGGCTGTAGCTACCAGGACTGGGTCCTCTATTCTGTTCCATTGATCTACATGTCTATTTTTGTGCCAGTACCATGCTGGTTTTTTTTGTTTGTTTGTTTTTGTTTTTGTTTTTCGAGGTAGGGTCTCACCCTGGTCCAGGCTGACCTGGAATTAACTCTGTCATCTCAGGGTGGCCTTGAACTCATGGCAATCCTCCTACCTCTGCCTCCTGAGTGCTGGGATTAAAGGCGTGTGCCACCACGCCCGGCTCCATGTTGTTTTTGTTACCATGTCTCTGTAATATAGGTTAAAATCAGGTATGGTAATACCACCAGCCTTATTTTTGTTGCTCAAAATTCTTTTAGATATTTGAGGTTTTTAGTGCTGCCATGTGAATTTTTGGATTGTTTTTCCTATTTCTGTGAAGAAGGCCATTGAAATTTTGAAGGGGATTGCATTAAATGTGTAGATTGCTTTTGGTAAGATTGCCGTTTTCACAATATTGATTCTTCTAATCCAAGAACAAGTGATGTCTTTCCATTTCCTGGTACATTCTGCAATTTCTGTCTTGAGTGATTTTAGTGGAAAAGCTTCAAGTTTTTCTCCATTTAGTAATATGTTGGCTGTCAGCTTGGCATAAATAGACTTTATTGTGTTGAGATGTGTTCCTTCTATTCCCAGTCTCTGTAGGACTTTTATCATGAAGGGATGTTGTATTTTGTCAAATGCATTTCTGCATCTAATGAGATGAGTATGTGATTTTTGTCCTTCAGTCCATTTATATACTGTATTACATTTATCAATTTGCATATGTTGAACCATCCCTGCATCTCTGGGAGAAAGCCTGATTGGTTAGAATGAATGATCTTTCTGATATGTTTTTGTATTTTGTTTGCCAACATTTTGTTGAGAATTTTTACATCTATGTTCATGAGGGAGATTGATGTGTAATGTTCTTTTTTTTGTTTTGTCTTGGTCTGGTTTTGGTATCAGGGTGATGCTGGCTCCATAGAAGGAGTTTGGTAGCATTTCTTCCTTTAGTAATTTATGAAAAAGTTTGAGAAGCATTGGTGTCAGTTCTTCCATGAAGGTCTGGTAAAATTCACCAGTGAATCCATCTGGACCTGGTCTTTTTTTATTTGTGAGATTTTTGATAACTGCTTGGACCTCCATACTTGTTAAAGGTCTAAGTGTTTAATCTCATTTTAATTTAATTTTAGTAGGTCATATAAATCAAGGAAATCATCCATTTCTTTCATATTTTCAAACTTAGTGGATATATGTTCTTATCATATACCCCTACGATTTTAAAAAATTTCTCTGGTATATGTTGTAATGGTGCCTTTTTCATCTCTAATTGTATTAATTTGTGTCTTTTCTCTCTTTTGTCAGATTTGCTAAGGGTGTATCAATCTTGTTTATCCTCAAAGAGTTGTTTCATTGATTCTTTGGATTTTTTTTTTGTCCTATTTCATTAATTTCTGCCCACATACTTATTATTTCTTCCCATTTATTGATTTTCAGTTTGCCTTGTTCTTCTTTTTCCAAGGCCTTAAGGTGAAGCATTAAGTTGTTTTCTTGTGACCTTTCTGATTTCCTAATATAAGGACTTAAAGCTATAAATTTCCCTCTTAGGATTACCTTCATTGTGTCACAAAGGTTTTGTTATGTTGTGTTCTCATTATCATTGGATTCCATAAATTTTTTTATTTCCTTCTTGATTTCTTCATTGACCCATTCATCATTTAGTAGTGTATTGTTTAGTTTCCATGCTTTTGTGTATGCTCTATAGCTTTTCTTGCTATTCATTTGTAGTTTAATCCCATTTTGATCAGATAGAGAGCAAGAAATTATTTCAGTTTTCCTGTATTTGTTAAGATTTGCATTGTGTCCTAATATATACTCTATTTTAGAGAATATTCCATGTGCTGCTGAAAAGAATGTGTATTCTGCAGCATTTGGAATTAATGTCCTGTAGATATCTGTTAGGTCCATTTGTTCTATGACCTCATTTAACTCAGATGCTTCTCTGTTTATTTCTTGCTGGGATGACCTGTCAGTTGGTGAGAGTGGGGTGTTGAAGTCACCCACTACAACTGTACTGATCTTATCTGTGACTATAGTTCTAACAGTGTTTGATGAAGTTGGGAGCCCCCATGTTAGGTGCAGATATGTTTAGGATTGTAATGTCCTCATGTTGGAGTTTGCCTTTAATCAATATAAAGTGACCTTCCTTATCTTTCCCACTAATGTTGGTCTGAAGTCTACACTGTCAGATATTATACAAGCATGGGGATTAAACTAAACAGATCTTCTAATAATGCCAAAGGTCCCTAAGGGTGTGTGTTGCTCAACACTCTTAATCCTGTCAACTAAGAGGTTGAGATTTCTAGTCTGAAACAAGTTCCAAGTCAGCCTGGGGCCAGTCAGTCCCTGCCCCAATAATGACAGAAGAAAAAGAAAAAAAAAGCCCTAAAAATCAGGAAATGTCAAAGGCATCAATAGTCAACACCAAAATACAGTTTATTTGAGACAGGTAAAGCCAAGAATATATAATTCAAATGTAACACATACCCTTTCCTGACGTGGAAAGAGAGATGAGCACTTCCAGTGCAGGCCTATGTATCTGGCTTTGTTTAAGCAGGCCCTGTTGCCTTTGGGGATGGCTTCCGATCTCACCAATGCTGGTGCCCACCTTGATCCCTCTCAGTGCTGGGGAGCCGAGGGTGAATGAGTTCTCAGGACACTCACGGCCCTGCCGGTTGGGGAACGGGAGGCTCTGCAGGTGCGGGAGTCATGGAGTCGCACCGGAGCCGCTCAGCTGCGCTGCAGTCTTCCCCTTCCCGCTTCTTGACTTTGCCGGGAGGCTGAGGTGAGCAGAAGAGCCCCTCACCTTGTCCCGCTCCTGCAGCTCGGAGCTGCTGGGTGGGCTTGTGGATCGTGGCTGGTGCCTTGGTGGGATTCGGGCCAGTTTCCTCCTGTCTGGAAGATCTTGGTCTCTCCTGTTTCTCTGCTGTGGTTGATAATAACTTACACACCTTCACTTTTCAGTAGAAGAGTGTATTTTGCTGTTTCTCTTTATTTCCCTCCCTAGGCTGCTTTAGTGTGGCTAGTATGCCTCCATCTTACCTGGAAGTCCCTTCCTGTCTCTTGTTTGCTTGTTTTTGTACATATTTTTTATTGACAATTTCCATAATTATAAACAATATCCCATGGTAATTCCCTCCCTCCCCTTACTTTCCCTTTTGAAACTCCACTCTCCATCATATCCCCTCCCCCTCTCAATCAGTCTCTCTTTTACTTTGATGTCATCATCTTTTCCTCCTATTATGATGGTCTTGTGTAGGTAGTGTCAGGCACTGTGAGGTCATGGATATCCAGGCCATTTTGTGTCTGGAGGAGCACGCTGTAAGGAGTCCTACCCTTCCTTTGGCTCTTACGTTCTTTCTACCACGTCTTCCACAATGGCCCCTGGGCCATGGAAGGTGTGATTGAGATATTGCAGTGCTGAGCACTGATGTTTTCCCACTTGTCCTCAAAATTGTCTCCCTCACGAGCTGCTCCTCTATTCTTCGCTGCTGTCCTCCATTCTTTCCTGTCTCCCTCTCTTCGTGTTTCTTGAGTTTTTGAGGAGCTCTGGTGTGAATGGAGAGTCTCCTCACCTGGCTTTCTCTGTGGCTCAGACTGAGCCTTATAGCTGGAGCCATGTGGACCTGGTGCCGCCAATGCTGGAGCCGCTTCTGCCTGCCTATGCAGGCTCTGGATGCTCTGGATCTCTCCTGCTTCTCTGCTGCCGTTGGCAATTTCTTATACACCTCATTTTTTAGTAGAAGAGTATATTTTGCTGGGATTTTATTTTATTTTATTGGCTTTTTTTCCCCCTAGGATGCTTTGGCATGGTTCCTATGCCACTATCTTACAGTTCGTTTGTTTTCTGAGGTAGGGTCTCACTCTAGCCCAAGGCTCACCTGGCCCTCACTCTGTAGTCCCAGGATGGGCTCGAACTTATAGCAGTCCCCTGCCCTCTACCTCCTGAGTGCTGGGATTAAAGGTTTGTGCCTTTTTTTCTTTTTGTTTTTTTTTTTTCTCCAGTGGTAATGATTAAACCCAGGGCCTTGTGCTTGCTTGTCAACACTTCATGACAGAGCTCCTGGCCAGCCCCCTCATAGTTCTTTCCGCCTTGTGCGTCAGCGTAAAGTGCCTTTTTTCTTTCAGTGCTGGTCCTCTTTAGCTTTATCAAATAAATCTGTTTTTACTAAGGTGTCATTGAGCAAGTGATCGCATCCAGGGAAGTCTGTAACATGTCACTGTCATCATCATGTTTCTTGAAGTCTGTCTTTAGAATGTAGTCCCACTGGAGCAGGCAGGCTGGTTGGGTTTTTTTTTTTTTTTTGTTTTGTTTTTTTTTTCATTACAGAGATGCATGGAAGTGGACAAGGCATGTAGAGCTGTCACTAATGAGCTTTGGACTCCTCCTTTGTCACAGGGGCACAAGAGGAAAAACTGGAAGGTACGTCGCTTTGTTCTGAGGAAGGACCCAGCTTTCCTGCATTACTACGACCCTTCCAAAGTGAGTGCGCCGCACCCCCTCCATGCGGTGAGCCTCCCGGCCTCCTTCCAGCAGAGCGGGCAGCCACTGTGCTTCCGACCCCTCAGCCTTGCCGTGGCTTCGGCTGCTCAGACTCTCTGCTTGCAGGCTTCGCCACTCTTTCACGTGGCTTGCCTGCTCAGCGAGTGGCCTTCTGTGTCTACTTCCTATGGGGAGGATCTTCATTACTTTACTCTTCCCAAAGCCTGCTGTGTGGGCAGAGGTGGTGAGGGGTGCCAATGGTGAGACTCCTAAGTGGTGCATCCCGCCTCTTCTTGGCACCCAAAGGTCTTATGAATTCTGCCTCCTTCAATTTTTTTTTTTTTTCTTTTTGCGATGGGGTCTCACTCTAGCTTAGGCTGACCTTGGAATTCACTGTGTAGTCTCAGGGTGGCCTTGAACTCGCAATGATCCTCCTACCTCTGCCTCCTGAGTGCTGGGATTAAAGGCGTGTGCTACCATGCCCAGCTCTCCTTCAACTTTCAGTTATTTTCGTACTTCTTTTTTTAAAGATACATTTTTATTTATGTGCAAGGAGAGAGAGAGAGAGAAAATATGAATGAATATGGGTGTGCCAGGTCTCAGCCACTGTAAAGGAACTCCAGGTGCATGGGCCACTTTGTGCATCTGGCTTTATGAGGGCACTGGGGAAGCAAATTGAGGTCATTGTGCTTTTGCAGGCTAGCACCTTAACTGCTAAGCCATCTCTCCAGCCTTGTTTGTAGTTTCTTATCATGTAATAGTTATTTACTATTTCTTTTTTTAAATTTTTATTTATTTTTTTTCTCAATTTTTATTAACATTTTCCATGATTATAAGAAATATCCCATGGTAATACTCTCCCTCCCTAGTTACTTATTTTATTTTATTTTTTAATTATTTATTTATTTATTTGAGAGTGACAGACACAGAGAGAAAGACAGATAGAGGGAGAGAGAGAGAGTGGGCACGCCAGGGCTTCCAGCCTCTGCAAACGAACTCCAGACACGTGCGCCCCCTTGTGCATCTGGCTAACGTGGGTCCTGGGAAACCGAGCCTCGAACTGGGGTCCTTAGGCTTCACAGGCAAGCGCTTCACCGCTAAGCCATCTCTTCAGCCCTAGTTATTTATTTTTAAAACCAGCCAAGAATTACTATCCTAAGTTTCAGATAAAAAGTGCTAACTTGGGCTGGAGAGATGGCTTAATGGTGAAGCGCTTGCCTGTGAAGCCTAAGGACCCTGATTTGAGGCTCAATTCCCCACATTAGCCAGATGCACAAGGGGGCGCACATGTCTGGATTTCATTTGTAGTGGCTGGAGGCCCTGGCATGGTCACTCTCAAATAAATAAATAAAAATCAACAAAACAAAAATTTAAAAAATGCTAACTTATGCCCAGTTAATCTAATTCTAATCAAAAGAGAAGACAAAGCCGGGCGTGGTTGCCTTTAATCCCAGCATTCGGGAGGCAGAGATAGGAGGATTGCCGTGAGTTCGAGGCCACGCTGAGACTCCATAGTGAATTCCAGGTCAGCCTGGGCCGGAGTAAGACCCTACCTCGAAAAACCAAAAAAAAAAAAAAAAAAAGAAGACAAATGGCTCTTGAGTTGGGTTGGTCAGACTTGATACATGTATGTTTTCATTCATTCTTTCTTTCTGAGTTTTCAGTCAGGAGCTCCTGGCCTTAGTCAAGAGCTCATAAAAGAGCCCAGGGGTGCTCTGCCAGACACAGGGAAGACCAAGGCCCAGAGAGAGGCATAGCACAAGGCCTGCCTGAGGAGGTCAAAACCCACAGGACTACAAAAAGCACCCACTGACCTCCGCATGGGTCATGCTGGCCTTGCTACAGAACAGGGGTCATACTTCATGACAACAACTCCCCTGTGAAGCAAGAAAAGTACCAACACTCCTGTTTACTGCAGCTTGAGCTATTTTGTGCCCTTGATGAGTCCAGGGTGTCAGCTTGCCACCGTCTGAGACACTTTGCTGTCATCTGCTCCTGGGCCAGGCTTTGCCTTCACACTGCCCGCTGCTTGGCTGACTGTCCACCCCGCTCCCAGGGCCTCCTACTGCTTGGCTGTCTACCCTGCTCCCAGGGCTTGCTTCCCAAGGCCACTTCAGCTTCCTCCCTGAGGTTTGTAAGGGACCCCTCAAGGCCTGGGTTTCTTTTCTCTGGACCTTCCTTCCTTTGGCATCTATACCCGTGGGTTTTTTTTTTTGTTTTTTTTTTTTTGTCCTGTCTCTCACTGGGTCCACTGTTCATAATGAAGTTATTACAGATTCTTGTACAACAATGTCCAATATGCAGGAATATCTGTCAGCTTTGCAGAAATGACAACTATAACAATATAGGGCTTCCCCCCCCCTTGGGTGGTAAGATGCACAGGAGCTAAGGAAGCAGAGTATTGGATCAGTTTGTTGTTCAGCTCAGCCAGATCTGGTAACAGCATTAGTGGCACTGCTGCTACTGGTTGTGAAACACTTCCTCATGGGCTCATGGAACTTAGTCACATCATGCCCAAGTTCATCTCATCCCGTTACAAATAACGTGATGTGACCTAGCCTGCCAGGCTGGTTATAGAAGAGATCTCCTTTCTTTTGCAGGAAGAGAACAGACCAGTGGGAGGGTTTTCTCTTCGTGGGTCACTCGTGTCGGCTCTGGAGGACAATGGTGTCCCCACTGGTAAGATGCAACTTTGATCCTGGCCTAAAGAGCTGAGGGCTTCCCATCAGCACCTCAGTAATGCCCCTGTGAAAAAAGACTGCACTTTGGGAACCAAGCAGAGCTACCCTTATTGAAATAGTTTTTTTTTTTTTTTAGTCATTTATATACTTACTTGAGAGAGAAAAGGTGGGGGAGGAGGGAGAATGGGCACACCAGGGCCCCCACCTACTGCAAATGAACTCCAGATGCATGCACCACGTTGTGCATCAGGTGTACATGGGTACTGAGGAGTTGAACCTGGGTCCTTAGGCTTAACAGGCCTTACCTGCTAAGCCATCTCTCCAACCCAAGATAGTGGTTTTTTGAAGCCAATTTTGGAGGGGAAAGGGTATATGGGATGTTTTTAAGTGTCTTAGGAATATAACTCAATAGTCCTTATTGTTAATGTTCTTTTCAGTCTGTGCTGCTGGTCCGTAAATTTCCCCTAAGTTTAGTTAAGGAGTACAGCACTGTGATGTTGATACATGCTTTCATGACTTCACATTTGCTAGCTATGGTGAGAAGATAGCATTATTCCCCTATTGTGGAGCAGAGTTGAGGTTCAAACTCAAAACAAGTTGAAGCCAAACATCAAATTTTGTGCCTGCTTTTTATATAAACATATTACTTTTTTTTTTTTTTTAAATTTGAGAAAGAGACAGCGAGAGTGAGTGAGAATGGGCCTTCAGCTGCTGCAAACAAACTTAAGACGCATGTGCCTCCCTTGTGTGCATGTGCGACATTGTAGTTGTGTCACTGTGTGTCTGGTTTACTTGGGACCTGGAGATTCGAACATGGATTCTTAGGCTTTGCAGGCAAGTGCCTTAACCACAAAAGCCATCTTTCCACACCTCCCCCCCTCCATCTTTTGTTGTTTGAGGTAGGGTCTCGCTCTAGCCCAGGCTGACCTGGAATTCACTATGTAGTTTCAGGGTGGCCTCAAACTCACGGTGATCCTACCTGTATTTCTTGAGTTCTGGGATTAAAGGCATATATGACCACTCCTGGATTAGATTCTTTGATGTGCATAAAACTGTAGGTCTGTGGCTTGTGTAGGAACAGGAGAGCTTCTAAGAATGTCCAGACTGTCAGGTTTGTAAGTTTCAGAAGTGTGAAGAGGAAGGAGGGAAAGGGAGAAAGCATGTATCTGGTGGCTTTTTTTTTTTTTTTTTTTTTTTGAGGTAGGGTTTTACTGTAGTTCAGGCTGACTTAGAATTCATTCACTATGTATAGTCTCAGAGTGGCCTTGAGCTCCATGGTGATCCTCCTACCTCTGTATCCCAAGTGCTAGAATTAAAGGTGTGTGCCATTATACCTGGCTTGGTGGTACTAAACTACTTTTTTGGGGTAAATACTTTAGAATGTTTTAATGTGTTTCAGTTGATTTTTTTTTTTCTTACCCAGGGGTTAAAGGGAATGTCCAAGGAAATCTCTTCAAAGTGATTACAAAGGATGACACACACTATTATATTCAGGCCAGCAGCAAGGCTGAACGAGCTGAGTGGATTGAAGCTATCAAAAAGCTAACATGACAAGGACCTGAGGGAGAACCAAGGTTCCTCTCTACCTCATGACAAAGATAAAACTTCCTGGAGAACGGGAGTGCATTGTGACTGACATGGGCTGGGAGTGTGCCTTGGTAGTAGACTGCCTGGCAGTCCAGAGGTGACAGGATCAATTCCCAACACTGTTAAAAAAAACAAACAAAAAAAGACTTCAACGTACACTTTGCACTGCTTTGGAATGAGACCATTGGGCTAGTTCCTTGGACAAGTGTGGTGCTATTTCCTTCCCTCTCATCCCGTTGCCAGCTGAAAAGTTGGAACAGCCATTCAGTATCTGCATCTTGATGTTTGCTCTTCCGGACAGAGGTCTTTGGGGAAGGACTACAGTAGTATCCTTTTCTTTTCACATTAACACTGGGCATGCCATCATATTCAATATTAGTCTCAAGGCAGCTGTCAAGTGATGTCAACCTCTAGAATTAATAAAAAAATTTACATTTGTTTCTGTTAAAACTCCTGACCAGTTATGTCTTCAAAGGTTTCCTGCCCACAAGGCCATACATATTATGTAAATTGATTATGGAATAATTTCAAGTGATCTGTCAATACACTTTATCTTAAAGTGGGGATCTTGACAAGTTTGGTTGAAATGTTCTACTTTGTAGAAAAATCTGGACTCAGCAATTTATCACACATTAAAATAGGTACAACCACAGCTTTCTTACACAAAAATGGCATTAGGAAAGAGATGCAGAACAAGAGTTCTCTAAAAGGGCAATGATACAAATGGGAAAGGTTAAATCAAAGCATGAACTTTTGTTTTTAACTGAAATAGGCACCAAGGACCTTCCCCACTTGGGAGGTTAATCCAAAGTAGTGACGTCTCCATCATACAGGAATTTTTATAAACATTTTTTATTACTTTCAAGTTTATACAGTTATCTGGCACATGCTATTCCTAGCATTCTTGCCAAGTACCAGGGCCTCGACTTTAATGAATAGATAAAATACATAACTTTTATTTAGGGGAAGTAGGCATTTCCAAAGTGCTCAAGTAAAAATCTGTCTTCTTAAAACTGCTGGTCAGGAATTCCAAGCTAGTGTTTCCTTTATTGCTTATGTTTTAAGAGTGCTTGTATTTTTTATTTTTTTTATTTATTTTTTTTTTTTGAGGGTCTCACTGCAGGCTGACCTGGCACTCACTCTGTAATCCCAGGCTAGCATTGAAGTCAGGCAGTCCTCCTGCCCGGGATTAAAGGCATGGACCACCACACCCACCCAGAGACTGCTTCTTTTTAAAGCGCCATTTTTCACTTTGCATCTTGTCAAGGTCTGACTTGGCATCATTTTTAGAATATTCACAGGAACTCACAGCCACTTGGTTTGATTGCTTCCTGCCTTCAAATTGCTTTTCTTATATGGGAGACAAGGAATCCCCAGAGTTAGAAAAGACCATCAATTCAAGGCAAATCAGTGAAGTTGGCAAGGTACTAGGCCTTTATAGATTTCAAACCATTTTAATTGCCCCTGGTGTAAAAGTAGCCAGGTCATGACTGACTAGTCTTGACAGCTGTGAGTTAACTTTTGCTAGGCACGATGCAGTCATTAGGGTGTCTCTGTAGTGCCCATTGAATAATTGAGAATTATTCATGTAGTTTGCTTTGTTTTGCTGTAAAACTGATAGAAGTGGCTTGAATGTTACTTCCTTTTAGTCATTATTTTCAGTTAACTCATACATGAGACCCAATTATTGCTGATTTTGTTATGTGGGTTAATATTCACTTGACCCTTAATAAAGGCTGAGGGTGGAAAACAACACAGTCAGCATTACTAAAAGGCTTTGATGGGAGAGCCAAGATCAGGGTAAATTCTGCTGTCCAAGTATCTCATGGCTGGGGGGTGTATATTCTTATTCTCGTGTGTCTTGGTCTTGCTTTTAGGTCAGGTTACCTGTATGCTTCTAGTTCAGTTTGTTTTCATCATAGTATTGGTTAAGTGAGGTACTGATTTCTTCTCTGGCTCAGGTCATCAGTTTACAAAAATGTGCATTGAGCAAAAAGCCCACATGGGTTAAAAATAAACACCAGGGAGATCACAAGTAGTTTTAAAGTTATGGCTTTCTAAGTATAAAAGTTTTCAGTAAACATAAGTAACAAAATTCCCAAAGGAGCACCTGACGCGTTGGTTAACGTTTTTTCTTCTATGGTACTAGAGACTGAATTCAGGGCTGTAAGTGTGCTAGGCAAGCACTTTACCAGAGCCCTGGCCCTTTGAGACAAGAGTCTGGCTAAATTCCCCTGCTGGTTTCAAACTTTCAGTATTCCCGTCTCTGCCTCCCAGGTAGCTGGGGGAGGGGTGGGTAGTTGTGTGCCACCCCACAGCTTTAGTAACATGTTGATGCTGTGTGCTTTTCAAATTTTTTCCTTGATGCCTCACATAGAAGTGAAAATTCCGTGTGAATTTGGAGTACAGCTTTAGTAACATGTTGATGCTGTGTGCTTTTCAAATTTTTTCCTTGATGCCTCACATAGAAGTGAAAATTCCGTGTGAATTTGGAGTACATCAGATTCTCTAAGTATTCCAATGTGGTATGGTATGTAGACTGGTAATCATGGCTGCCTCTTGGAAGTGGGTCATGTTGTTAGCTCTCTATAAGAAAACTAAGTACAGTCTTCACAAATGGCTCAGACTTATCTCTAAGTTTGTCCTTTAAATTTTTTGAGTGGCATAGCTTTGCTATAGTTATTCAAGCTGACCACTAAATTTAGGATTCAAAAAATCTTCCTGCCTCCACCAAGTAACTGAAATTATAGGAGTATGTGGTCACACCTAACTCCATAACCTTTGGTTTAGTCATGGGCTGGCTAAGGTGTTTTTTTTTGGCCTACAGATACAATTAAAAACCTAGTGCTCCAGTATCCTAAGACTAGCCATGCCAAAGTAACTCGATTTCCTACATCCAAGTGCCACATCTGTAAATTCAAATGTGTTACCTGTAAAATTGATTTTGTACATAAGCCTTTAAAAGAACTAGTTCTTGAAGATGAAAAACTGTGGAAATATGGAGAGAAACTTGCTATGTTTGACCACATCCCTGTTATAAAAAGTGAAGATTTGCTGGTACCTGGCAGATAGATAAAAAAAGCTCCTAAGAGTTGGGTGATGTTACTCAATTTAGAGACAATTACCTATTATTGCAAATTATAATTCAAGTAATTCAGTTCACTAACAAGGACCCAGTGTGATAAACTGTCTCATACCACAAGGTGTTATCAGCCTTAAATAGGTAAAAGGCACTTAGCAATGTAATTCTTTAATTGCATTTTAAGGCTTTCCCCAATTAAGGGTCAGTTTCACTATGGTTACATTTAAAAATATTTTCTCTAGCCAGGTGTGGTGGAATATACCTTTAATCCTAGCACTTGGGAGGCAGAGATAGGAGGATCACAGTGCATTCGAGGCTACCTTGAGACTCCATAGTCAATTCCAAGTCAGCCTGGGCCAGAGTGAGAAAAACCAAAAAAGAAAAAAATTTCTCTAAACTCTCTTTTTGAAAGGGTCTATTGTGTGGTTTGATCACATGCTTATATTCTCTGTCTAGACTACAAAGATAACAGAAGTAAGGTCTTAGCATTCAGAATGCTTCCAACTGGTGACAAGGAAGAAGCAGCCTATAGTTAAATATCCCAGAAATTTATTTGATGTTTGCTTGATACACTTTTTAATAGAAAGATTGGAATTGTTTTGGGTGCTCCTGGCAAATTTCATGGAGGTCCTGAACTACACAAAGGGAGCCAATCTGGAGACATCAGAAACGGAAATCATCAGCCCAATTTTAGACTTGTTCTTAAAAATTTGTTTTTGGTCAAATCAAGCCACTCCCTTAAAAATGCTTGATGTGTTTGAGCTCCTATGTGAAAATGGCTGACATCTAGGAGGGCCTTTCATGGTCTAGTCTGTTGAATACTTAAATATTCGGAAATAAAAAATATTGAGCTTTGAAGTTTTCAATACTGGAAAACTTTTTAAGTCTAGGGTTTCCGGTCAGCAAGACTGCTTCCTGCTCCTTGAACTGGACTGCTGCCCACAAGTTAATCCTCCGCTTTGGCTTCCATTTCTTCAGCATCGTCGTCTCCATCCACTTCTGCATTTTCTCTCTCAAGCCTTTCCAGCTGTCTTGCAAGTTCAGTTTCATCTGTATCTGTGACCACTTTGGGCTGTGGAAGAGCATAATTTCAAAATAAGTACTCAAACAGTTAATAGATTTTCAACACTACTACTGCCTAGAGTTCTTATTTTAACTTTAAGAATGAAGGGTGACTTTCTTATGGCTCATCTGCCGATTTCCTTGCTTGAGTGACATCTCTCCCTTAGCCGGTGCACCCCAGTGGTCCCCTGGTCTCCACCACTGTGGACTGGGGTTACACATCTGCATGACCAGCTTTTTATGTAGGTGCTAAGGAGTTGAAATTGACAGCCACTGTCCCAAAAAGGTCCACATGCTTAAGTGGCAAACCTGCTTAACTACTGAACCATCTCCCCAGAACCAATTTTTAAGTTTGTTTAAAAACTGAGAATTTAGTTCAGACACACCTGCTCATGAGTACTGGCTTACTATTAATAAACTCTATTAGCTGAAAAATAGAATAAATTACAAGAGTGCAAGAAAAATGAGTATATTAAAATGGAACAATATTGTCTGCTACTCTTATAAGCTAAAACTGAAAATTTGCAACTGTAGCAATCTTAATTGTCAAGATAAAATGAATGTTCTGTAAAAACATCCATCTTGAGCACATGCCTTTAATCCCAGCACTCAGGAGGCAGGGTTAGGAGGATCGCCATGAGTTCGAGGCCACCCTGAGACTACAGAGTGGATTCCAGGTCAGCCTGGACTTGAGTGAGACCCTATCACAAGGGGGGGGGGGATCCTTGCTGAGCATGGGGGCACATGCCTTTAATCCAGTACTCAGTAAACAAAGGTAATCACTGAATTCCAGGGCAGCCTAGACTAGAGTGAAACCATACCTCTAATAATAATAAGCATAAAATAAAAAAATTTAAAAATGCATCTTCTGAGCTCAAAATAACTTATTTAATATTTGTTCTCAGAGAATGAATCATCATATATACATAGAAATTAGGTTTTGGTTTAAAAAAAATTTTTTTTTTTTAAATTTTAGAGTCAGAGAGGGAGAAAGAGAGAGAATTGGCATGCCAGGGCTCAGACACTGAAATGGAACTCCAGATGCTTGCGCCACCTAGAGGGCATTTGTGACTGTAAGCGCTTGCCTCACCTTTGTGTGTTTGGCTTATATGGGTCTTTAGGCCTCACTCACAGCCAAGTGCCTTTAACAGCTAACTCATCACTCCAGCCCTAAATTCTGTTCTTATTGAGATGAATTATTTCACCCCAGTCTGTTATATACTCCAGGCTGCTCTGAACTTTTGATACCCTCCTGCCTTTGTTTTCCGCTGCATGTCTATCCTACAATATAACATTCCAGTGCTGACAGATATTTACCTATAAAAATACCTTTTAGGAATCCTCTGAGTCAATGACTGTTTTGGGGAGAGCTTTTTGAGGCAGAGGGCCTCAGTCTGGAGCCCAGGCTGGCCTTAAACTCATGGCAATCCTTCAGCCTCAGCCTCCCAAGTGCTGGAATTAACAGTCATAATTATATGAGGAACATGCCAGTTCGTATCTGATGTTTTAAAAGGCAGTGAGGGCTGGAGAGATGGTTTAGAGGTTAAGGCACTAGCCTGAGAGGCCTAAGGACCCAGGTTCGGCTCCCCAGAACCTATAGCTTGAGCCAGCCACACAAGGTGATGTATGTGCATGTGACACATGCCCACAAGATGGCGCATGCATCTGGAGTTAACTGCAGTGGCTAGAGGTCCCATTGTACCAATTTTTCTCTCTCTCAAATTAAAAAAAAAAAAGGCAGCGATCCAGTTATTTTAGAACACATATTGTTTTAGTTTCTTAAAAACTTTAACCAAGTAAAAATGAAGACTAATCTTACCTCCATTTGAATTTTGAACACACCCCTCTTCTCCTCAATCTTTTCTTTGATGACAGCCATAGCTTGATTGAGGACAGAGAGGCCTTCTGTTCTCTCCAGGGTTGTCGTTGTCATCACATACCGAGGAGGTGCTATTAGATTAATCTAGAGGAGAAAGACAAAAATTCAGTCATGACTGGTATCTACAGAACTAGGATGTTCAAGCTGGTGTGGTGGTACGTGCCTTTAATCCCAGCATTGGAAAGGTTGAGGTAGGAGAACCACCTTGAGTTCAAGGCTAGCCTGGGCTACAGAGTGAATTCCAGGTCAGTCTGAACTAGAGTAAGGCCCCACTTGAAAAAAGCCACTAATAAAAAAGGGAGGTATTATGTTCAAAAAATAATAATCTCATACATTGGGCTGGAGAGATGGCTTAGCGGTTAAGCGCTTGGCCTGTGAAGCCTAAGGACCCCGGTTCGAGGCTCCGTTCCCCAGGTCCCATGTTAGCCAGATGCACAAGGGGGCGCATGCGTCTGGAGTTCGTTTGCAGTGGCTGGAAGCCCTGGCGCGCCCATTCTCTCTCTCTTTCTCTCTGCCTCTTTCTGTCTGTCTCTCTCTAATAAAAAAATAAAAATGTTTAAAAAAAAATAATAATAATCTCATACATTATTAACAAGTTATCCCACCTCAGTTCCTAATTCTGTATTTGTTAATAAGCAACAGCTAATTGATAAAATGATCTTAATCCAGCATATTCCCAATGTATTACAACATGAAAAATTACAATCTTCCAGGCATGTTGGCGTATGTCTTTAATCCCAGCACTTGGGAGGTTGAGGTAGGAGGATCTCTATGAGTTCAAAGCCAGTCTGAGACTACACAGTGAATTCCAGGTCAGCCTGAACTAGAGTGAGAGCCTACCTCAAAAATAAACAAAAAAAATTTGGGTGTTTTTGGTGGCCAAATCAATCAATACCAGCATAATGGGCAATTGTCTCTAAATTGATGGGAATAAATCCTTCTCAGAGATTCTGAGTAATAGTCATATTGTTAGTAACCTAACTTCAGTCAAGTTGTATGTATGCTGATGAAAGACTATCAGCCTTTCTTTCAGAGTGCTATGAGCATTTTAGCTAATTCAAGTCTTTAATGTAAAGTACATTTAATATTGCCAGCCTACTCACAATAAGAATCCCTATCTATTTTGACAGCAGACAGTGCCAACATCAAAAGGCCACTGCATAGTTGCAAATATCCACCAACAATATCACCAAAAAGCCATTGCTCAATTTGGAGAGAAAAAACAAATAACAAAAACAAAACCACATTTACTATGAGACACAAAATTTTTTTCCCTTGAGGATCAAACCCTGTCCTTGAACATACTAAGAAAGTGCTTTACCACTGAACCATATTCTCTAGTCAACATAATTGAAAAGAAGACTGGAATATATTTCAAAGGCCCTTGTTTTAACTGCTAGTACATATACCACCAACAAACCAACTCACCCACCCACCACCCCAAGATCCTGGTGTTTTTAGGTGGTTATTCTGCAGGATGGCAGAAAACTGATGACTCACCTTGATGGGCATGGTTTCCGTAGAACAATTCAACCCTGCTCTCAGGGCTTCTTTTACAGCATCAATGCCTTCATAACCATAGCAAGCCACTTCAATATCTAAAAGTATAAAAATTCAAAAGCTGACCACTGAAAACATGCTAAGTATTTAAAAGTTTAAATGAAACAGGTATGAAGGTACACTCATATTCAAAGATTTAATCTATAATTACAAATAAATCCCACCTATTTTCACAGTCAAATATGTGAATATGGCTGGGCAGGGTGGTTTACAACTGAGATCTGAACATAGGGAAGTTGCAGCAGAAGGACCAAGTTTAAGGCCAGTGTGCTCGCTACACATTAAGACTCTCAAAAACAAACAAAAACCTTGTAAGATCTGAATATGTCGTCAAACTACCATTTCTATTTTATCAAACCACCTGGTAACAAAATTATAAGAAGCAAAGAGACTTACTTTAACAGTAAGTTGTTTTAGATTTAGAAATCCCCTACCCTTTGACCCCAAAATTCTTTTAGAAATGTCTTGAAGAACCCTTGTGGGTTAAATATGTTAAGTACATTTGTAATTGAAAAAACTGGCCAAATTTGAGTTCATCAAGAGGGCATTGGTTTGTGTTGCATTTTATCTGTTCTTTGGATTACTATCCAGCTGTCAAAAAGATAAAAGAATGAGAAAGTTTCTATGATCTCCATGGAAGAGTAACCAAAATATACAGTAAAAAGAATAGTTGGAAACCATTCTGCTACTATGGCCCCATTTTTGTAAAAACATTAAGCCAGGCACGGTGGTACCTGCCTGTAATCCTAGCATTAGGGAGTTTGAGACAGAAGAATCCTAAAGTTACAGTCTAAAACAAAATAATTTTTAAAGGGCTAAATTAAAATTACCTGAGCTCATATGAGTTGTTTTACTTGTGTTAAAATATACATTTTTATAATGAATCTGTATATGCCAAAATAGCTTGAGGTGAGAGTATGGTACTATGATAGACCATCAATCCAGTATCTATGAAGCCTTGGTTTGACTCTCAGAACTGATAAACTCCAAACTTTAAAAAAAACTCCCGATGCATGTACCTCTTTGTGCACTTGGCTTTATGAAGGTAGTGGGGAACTGAACCTGGGTCTTTAGGCTTTGCTAACAAGCGACTTAGCCGCTAAACCACCTCTCCAGCTCTAAACTCCAAATTTCTGTTAGATTAATATTTAGAACAATCTATATTTGTTGCAATATATACTTTGGAAGTATCATTACTTAACTGATTTTTCAATAAATGCAAAGTATTCTAAAAATCATTTAAACAGCAACTTACCTGCTCGAATTTTGACAGCTTGTGGGGTCAAACGCCTATTAATATTGTTAATTAGTACTTCACGTTCATCTTCATTTAAATCTAGGCTATCCAAAATAGATGGGTCTCTGATTTAAGACAAAAACAAAACAAAAACAACAACAAAAAAAACACACAAAAGGTCAAGGTTATATTACTGGTAACTGTAAAACCAAACACATTATACTATGGAATAATGAATATACCTCAATAACTAATGATGATATCCTAAAAAATATAAACTGAGGATAAAAATAACATATCACACAGGACTACTATATTAAATGAGACAATATAAGCACTTAGCAGTGTCTAACAAACAGATAACAATCAACTGATTATCAAAAGAAAAATTTTAGATATCTAGCTAAAACCAGCAACTTCATACCCCCTATTGTAAGTAACATCCTACAATAATTAAGCATTTCCATGTAGTCAGCATTTTCTACCTTCAAGGAACTTAATGATCTAGGTAGGAATGAAGAAGTGTTTAGGAAAATTTGTAGAAATACAATATACCCATGGACGCCAGAGCAGCTACTGGGGTCAGGAAGGATTTCATGAAGGAAATCACATTTCATCTGATGCAATTGTATGTGTGTGTTATATACAGATAGGTGTCAAATTAATCCTATGACATAATTCCATTTCTAGAATACATCTAAACCCTTTGCGTGCGCGCACACATGTTTGAGAGAGAGAGGGGTTGGGAAAGAAACATCCACCCACCCACAATACTGTTTGAAAAACAGGACCAAAGGGGAAAATAACCAAGTACTTAAAAGGGGAATATATAAGCATATTAAAATAAAGTGATTTAGAATATGCATGAAGTGCATATCTATCAATTTATTTAAATCTTTCTCAGCCTTATAAAGCAAATTGCAAGCTATAAAAATCAAGGGATTAAAATTTGTATACACAAATGATCATACATATACTTTGTGGATCTATAGGCTTGTGACCAGAAATATTTTTGATTACCCCCCACACCAGATACTGGAGTATCTGCATATGCAGAATGAGATATGTTGGGGAGAGGATCCAAATTTACACAATATTTTGTTTCATGTATGCTTTGAAAAAAAGTTAACTGCATTTTAAAACATTTTATTTATTTGCAAACAGAGACAGAATGAGGGAGGGAATGAGCAAGCCAGAGTCATTGCAAATGAATTCCAAATACGTATGTCGTTTTGTGCATCTGGTTTTACGTGGGTATTGGGGAATCAAACATGAGCTCTCAGGCTTTGCAAGCAAGCACTTTGAACTGCTAAGCCATCTCCCCAGTCCTTCATATATGCATTATATTCATATCTTCAAGATAATTATCTTTAGGTTAGACATGGACTTTTCCACTTATAGCATAACATAGGTACTCAAACTTTCAGATTTCAGGACATTTTGTAGTTTTGATTAGGGATACATAACATGTACATATAGCAAAATTATTAAAATATGAATAATGATATAGACTAATAGTTTCTGGGTAGTAGTTATGACTGATGAGTTAGGGGGATGAAGGAGGCAAAATATTATTTCCAACTATTTCAAAAAGTTTATTTATAAGGAGCAATATGAAGGACATGTTACAAAGAATCACTGTTATTTAAAAGTGTACAATTGCAACATAGGTGATGAAGCAAGAGTGTGTTAAGGAAAAGGAGATAAAACATGTCAAGGCATAGCGATAATGGAGGGTGGTTCTGGAGACACAAGTTAAGGATATAAACGGGGGCTCGACTGTAAGCTAAGTTCAAATATATACTGAGTGAGCTGGAGTTGTGGCTCAGGGGTAGAGTCACACACACAAAAAGTACTGGCTGAGGAGTACAGAACAGATGGATAAAGCAGTGGTTAGTGGTGAACAACAGTGAACACTTAGAAATGAGCTCAGTGTTTGGGCTTGAATAATAGTGCCACCATTTGTCAGCAGTGTGACCTTGAGCAAATTATTTGACCTCTGCCTCAACTTCTTCAACTATAAGGTAAGAATAATAACAACAATTATGTCCTAGGTTGTTACTTTATTTTTGAGGCAGTTTCTTACTCTAATCCAGGCTTACTGGGGAATTCACTTTGCAGGCTAGGTTGGCCTTAAACTCATAGTGATCCTCCTACCTTAGTCTCAGTGTTGGGATTAAAGATGGGTTACTACCACACATCTACATATATTATTTTTTAAAAAAATATTTGCTTATTCATTTGCAGGAGTGTGTACATGTATGGGGACACTGGGGACTCTCACTGTTGCAAACAAACTCCAGACACGTGCATCCAGCTTTATGTGCAAGCTGGGGAATTGAACCAGGGCCAGCTGGCTTTGCAAGCATGTATCCTTAACCACTGAGCAACATTTCCAGCCCTTCTATTATTATTCTACACACACACACACGCACACGCGCGCGCTCTCTCTCTCTCTCTCTCTCTCTCTCTCCCAACTAGTATGGATTTGGTGTGCTGGGGATTCATAACAGACCCAGGTCTTGCTCACTCATTCTAGAGTTGAAACCAGTACTTCTTAGCACAAACAAGGACTAGCAACTAGCCTCAGAGCAATATTAATGTTTAGGAAGGAGTAGTGGGTAAAGCTGCAGAAATAACATGCACAGAGAACTGAAGGATCTTGTTACTAGAAGAATACAACATACAAGACAAAGTCAAGGGAAGGCTGAGAGGTAGTTTTTAGCATTAATGAGAAAAACTAGAGAATATTTTTATTCTAATACAGCAAAATTAATAAAGGAAAAGGATGGAGATTCAAAAGAAGGGAGTACCTAATGGAGACAGATCCTTGAGCAGAAGACAGGCACAGGTTTTAAGAGTATTTTGAGGATTGGAAGGATATGACAGGTAGGACAAAAAGAAGTTAGTTCAGATGCTCTGGAAGGAAGGAGGAGTTCCTGTGCAATGGCTTCTTTCTTTTTAAACTAAGATGTGTAGTGAACACGTCAACTAAAAGTGAGGGAAGAGGCTAGTATAGATTTCTAAGGGAAGACTATGGAGAAACTCTAAAACAGACATTACAAAAATTGAGGGAAGAACTGACCAGGACCAGAGAATGTGGGCAGCAATAAAGGCCCAGCTGAGGCTGATAATATGCAGTGACACCAACCTGTAAGATTGGTTTTCCTAGCAGCACCCAGCAGGCTATAAGTTCAGAGAAGGCAGGAACATCGACCCACGGCTGGATTTAACAGAAGAAAAAGAGGGCAAAAGCTCACAACAATGGCAAGAAAATTACTGAAATGATGGATCCTATTATATCTATGTTGAATAAAAAAGTCAGGAAAGAATGACAGTCAGAGAAAATTGGATTTGGATCCAACCTAATTCTTAAGAACTGGATTATGTCGGTGCTGGAAGGACAGAAGAGTGTGGTGACAGAATAGAATGTGTGAATTCAAAGTTTTAGAAGTGAGAAAATCCTGGTGATAAGACGGAGGTCACAACATGGAAGACTGACAAACATGGCATGGGTTCAATGTCAGTGTAACTGAGTTAAACATGAAGTTAGTTTTGGATGAGGCATCCACACTGGTATTGAAATCATCTAGGATAATGACAAAACTAGAAAATGAAAATGTCCAAGGGAACAGTGTGAAATAAAATCATGAACCTATATAAATGTCATGTGACACACTTGACAATAGGATTATCCTACACCATCGGTCTTTCATATTGAAAAAAAAAAAACTTTTTAACCTAAATATGACAAGGATTCAATGTAAGGATATTGTGCAACTGAATGTTAGACCATTTGTGTGTGAGCTAGACCCTGAAGCTGAGCTAACAAGACAGAATCAAAAAGTGTTCTTACGAGACGGCATGCTTAAATGCATCATAGGCACCGTATCCAGGTCTCTTGTACTTGTCATCAAACACCCAGGCAGTCCTCTGGAACAGACTTTCAAGCTGCTCATCCTTGGTGTATTCCAACACCTCAGCAACATGACGAAGAATGCTATAAACCTACAAACAGAATGAAGAGCTCAACAATTCCAAAACAAGAGATCCATAAACAGATAGTTTTACATTTCAGTGGACAGTAGTAGAAAACTCAACAATTAAAGATCTAAATACAAGTTATTTTTCCATAAAGAAATGTTCCCTTCCTCATATTAAATAACCCTAATGGGTATAACAAATCAAAGTATTACACATTTAGTCTTTGCACTTGGATCAAGTCTTGACAATGGAATAAATTACCACCTTTGACATGTTTCCTTATTTGTGACAGGGAGAATTTAATCTTTTATTTCAGAGAGCTCTTGCATAATCAAATATATAAACACGCTTAAGAAAGAAATTATCATGAGTATACAAGATTTCAAAATTTCCCTGCCTCCTCCCTTCTCTCACTCCTCTTCCTCCCTCTAATATTCCTTTTTCCCTTTCCTTTTCTTTTCTTTCTGACAGCCTCACTCTAGCAACCTGCAACTGACTCTGTAGCCCTGGCTGGCCTTAACTCATGGTGATCCTTCTATCCTTATAATTACTGGGATTAAAGGTGTGTGCTATCATACCAGGCTAGATCTTAACTTTTCTTTTGATCTTTTATCATTTTAACAATTATTCTTTAATCCAAAAGCAATTCAGGGCTTACTGAATAGAGAAAGTATTTTAAAAGGTAGTTTCATATATCAAAACTGAGTAAAGAAAGGTCCTAAATTAGCTACTTCATTTTATAGTTTTGTTGAGATACTTTTTTTTTTTTGAGACAGTCTTGGTATGTTGCCCCTGCTGGGCTCAGCTAATCCTTTTGTCTCAGTCCCCCACATACCTGGGACTCTAGATGCACATTACTGTGCTATGTAAATACTCAACAATACCTAAGAAGACAAAAACAAACAAGAGTGGAGTCTCACAAACGTAGTGGGACCTAAAGCCACGCACCTCCCTCATCTGTAACGTGAAGATCAAACTCTGGCCCTATGCGTGCGAGGTAAAGGCTCTGCCTCTGAACATCCCCCGTCCTTGTTTGACTGAGACAGCGTCAGATATGAAGGTCAGACTGGCACGAATTCATGATCCTCGTGCCTCTGCCTCTGAGTACTGAGATCACAGGTGGGTAGCGCCATGGCCAGCTTAAAATTTTGTACTTGCAATATGAAGTCAGATGATGCCAAAACTATTCATCTAAAGACTAAATTCAGAATGCCTGGTTTTACTAAAAAAACCAGGGCAGAGATCTGGGTAATGGTCTAATGGACTTTGGCTTTTATTATTTCTTTTATTGGGATTAACTAAGATTTCATCTTGAGGACAGGAATACACATGGCAGAAAAGAACAAAACTCCTTAGAAAAGGGTGGAGAAACCACAAACAATGCCTTTAAAAATTAAAGGACTTGGGCTTGGGTGTAGCTCAGTGATAAGTGTGTTTGTGAGGTCCTGGGTTCAATTTTCAGCAGTAAAATTAAAAAAAGACATTGATAAATAGAAAGCCAGCTGAAATCACCCCATAGTTAATTTAACCTTAAATGGCCTCACAACTAACCTCTAGTACCAATTTTACTATATTAGATCATGGGCTGAGGAGGTGGCTCAGTGGCTAAAGGTGCTGCTACAAAGCCTACCAATCCAATTTGACTCCCTGGTACCCACATAGAGCCAGGTGGACAAAGTGACACATGCATCTGGAGTTCATCTACAACCTTGGTGCCTCTCTCTCAAAAAATAAAAACACTTCAAAATATTAGAACACAAAAAATACTAAATTTGCTTTTGAAGTCAAATGTTCAAATTATGTTTCCATTTAATAATGGGAAACAATATACTACAGAAATTCCAGGTCAGCCTGGGCTATGGTGAGACCCTACCATGAAAAACAAAAAATAACAACAAAAGAATCTACTATAGAAAAGGCAGATTTTGTCATCTTTTTTTTCCTGCCAAGAATGAGAAATACTGTCTATTACTTGTGTAGTGAATTAATTTGACTTAAAAAAAAAATCAACTTAGCTGGGTGTGGTGGCACACACCTTTAATCCCAGCACTCGGGAGGCAGAGATAGGAGGATGGCTGAGAGTTCAAGGCCACGCTGAGCCTACATAGTAGATTCCAGGTCAGCCTGAGCTAGAGTGAGACTCTACCCTGGAAAACCAAAGAAGACAAAAAAAAATCAACTTACAGTTTTGGATTTTGTGAATTTGTCTTCACATTTGATTGCTTCCTCTGGAGAAACTCTTCTTTTTGACAAATCAATATAACCTGTATAAGAATATATTGAAAGAAATTTTACTTGCTCAGGTGTCAGAGAGCTAGTGTAACCATTTTTAAAACCAAATTCACTATGTTGGCCAAGCTTATTATCCTCTAAAACCCTATCAAACAAATGTCTCTCCCTATGCCTCTGTAGAGTAAGAATTCACCATAGTCTGACTGAGAGACCATCTTCAAGCCAGGTGTGACGGTGCAATCCCAGCTCTCCGAAGGTGTGGGCAGGAGGATCAAGAGTTCAAGGCCAGCCTTGGCACATGAGACTCTTGTCTCAAGAACAAAAAGAGGTCATGGGAAATGGCTCAGCAGTAATTTGCTTGCAAAGCTTGCCATCCAGGGTTCAATTTTCCAGCCACCCACATAAAGCCAGACAGGCATTTGACTGGAGTGACAAGACACACTGGCACATATGCATGCAATTAAGTCATTTTCTTGTCTTTTTTTTTTTTTTTTTTTTGGCTTTTCAATATACTATGTAGTCTCAGGGTGGCCTCAAACCCACAGTGATCCTCCTATCTCTATCTCCACCCCACCTGGCTTTTTTTTTTTTTCTGTAAGGAAAAAAGCCTGGTGTGGCAGCCTATGCCTTTACTCTCAGTCAGAGTCAGAGGTAGCAGGATCGCCATGAGTTTGAAGTCAGGCAGTGACAACAGAGTGAGTTCCAGGTCAGCCTGGGCCAGAATAAGACTCTACCTAAAAAAAAAAACAAAAACAAAAACAAAAACAACCAACCAAAAAAACCCCACTACTCCTAACAGAAGTAATATTAAAATCACCAATTACCGGGCTGGAGAGAGGGCTCAGCAGTTAAAGCATTTGTCTGCAAAGCCTAATGATATAGGTTTGATTCCTCAGTACCCACGTAAAGCACAATGCACAAAGTGGCACATGCATCTGGAGTTCATTTGCAGTGGCTGGAGGCCCTGGTGTACTCATTCTCTCTCTGCTTGCAAACAAATAAAATTTTAAAAATGACAAATACCAAGAGATAACTGTACCAAATTGACGAAAGATGCTTAAGCATGTCTCATATCACTGAAACCTGAAAACAATCCTGCATGATACTTTCTCAGAGACCAGACCTAGTTCTTTAATCTAAAGAAATGAAAGGACTAACTTGTCAAGCAGCAAAAACACAGCAAAGAGCCACAATTTCACCTTGCTAGGACTTTGGTCCTAACTGGTAATAGTAATGAGTGAACAGCCTTGCCTCACTCTCCATATTGGAAGAAAATATCTATTGCCTTTTCTCCTAAAGGTTCATCAGATTAAGAAAGTATTATTTCTAGCATAACAACTATTATGAATGGGTACTGAGCTTTGTTAAATGCATTAGTGCATTTATCGAAATGATATTTCTTTTTTTTTTTTTAGAAAGAGGTAATTTTTTTTAAATTTCATTTATTTATTTGAGAGCGACAGACACAGAGAGAAAGACAGAGGAAGAGAGAGAGAATGGGCGCGCCAGGGCTTCCAGCCTCTGCAAACGAACTCCAGACGCGTGCGCCCCCTTGTACATCTGGCTAACGTGGGACCTGGGGAACCGAGCCTCGAACCGGGGTTCTTAGGCTTCACAGGCAAGCGCTTAACCACTAAGCCATCTCTCCAGCCCGAAATGATATTTCTTGTATCAATAATACATATCATCTCTATTTTAGATGCATTTTCTTCACTTAAATCACTATAAAATGTGTGCTGGCCTCAAGTGATTCTCTAACTCCAACCTTCCAAGTAGCTGGGATTGTAAGTATAGGCCATATCATGCTTTCATTTTTTTTGGAGGGGGGGGGATTGAAATTCAGGGTTATTAACTCTTACCTCTGCCACCACACCCAGCTCTTTTTAAGGTTTTTTAAAAATTTACTTGCAAGGGGAGGGGTAGAATATGAATGAGAACATCGGGGCCTCTAGCCACTACAAGACACATGTGCTACTTTGTGCATCTGGCTTTACATGGGGACTAGGAATCAAACCCAGGTCATTAGGCACTGAGGCAAGCACCTTACTGCTGAGCCATCTCTCCACCCTCTACAAGAATATTTTCTATTGTGTTTGAGCAATTATAACATCTGCTTTAAAAGTCTTGTCTTAAAGATGGGCATGGTATCTTACATCTTTAATGTCAGTACTCAGGAGGTTGAGGTTGAAGGATTATAGGAGGCTAACCTGGGCTCCAGGGTGAGTTTCAGGCTGGCTTGGGCTAGAGTGAAAGCATATTTTATATAATAAAAAATTATGAGGAAGTTCGGCATGGTGGTGCACACCTTTAATCCCAGCACTTGGGAGGCAGAGGTAGGAGAATCACTGTGAGTTCAAGGCTATCTATCTTTTACTTATTTATTTATTTGCAAGGAGAGAGAGAGAGAAGACCAATAGAGAGAGAATGGGCATGCCAGGGCATCCAGCTACTGCAAACAAACTCCAGACACATGAGCCCCTGTGCATCTGGTTTACGTGGGTCCTAGAGAATAGAACCTGGGGCCTTTGGCTTCACAGGCAAGTGCCTTAACTGATAAGCTACTTCTCCAGCCCTAGGCTATCTATTTTAAGACTATACACTGAATTCCAAGTCAGCCTGGACCAGAGTGAGACCCTTCCTTGAAACAACAACAATTATGAGGAAAGACACTATTCTGGTTCCTTTCTGGACAGTGATGTGAAAGTTTATATATTAAGTACAATCAAGTAGTTTAATTATTTAAATTAAGTATTTATTTTGGGTGGGTTATATGACATCTTCTAAGTATACCAATATAAGGTCATGAGAAAAAGTATTTAAATGCTAGCATATAAAAAATTAATCATATATAAAAGAGAGAGAATACCAGTCAACTCAATGGTGGAGATTCAGAAATAAAAGTCACATGAAGATCACTGATAAGCAACTGTTCAATCTTGACAAGAATTAGTTACCTAAAACTAACACTGTGATGGTCAATACTGATTGTTAACTTGACATGATCTTAGAATCAGCTGGGAGACAAATCTTTGGGTAAGTCTGAGAGGGAGTTTCTAGGTTAGGTTATTGAGGTGGGAGGATCCAATAACTGTGGATGGCACCACCACAGGCTGGGATCTTGGATTGAATAAAAAGATGAAAGCAAGTGGATCATGAGCATTCATTCCTCTCTGTTCCTCGACTAAAGACTCAATGCAACCACCTGCTTCATGCTACTGCCTCCACGACCTCTTCATGATGGACTGCATCTCCCTGAATTATAAGCTGAGATAAACCTTTAAACCTCAAGTTGCTTGTTAACTATTCTATCACAGCAACAAGAAAATTAACTAACACGACTTTTTTTTTAAAGTAGTTTATGTTTATTTATTTGACAGAGAAAGTGGTGGGGAGAGAGGCATAGAGAATGAGAATGGGCATACCAGGGCCTCCAGCCACTGCAAATGAACTCCAGATGCATGCGCTCCCTTGTGCATCTGGCCAATGTGGGTCCTGGGGAATCAAACCAGGGTCCTTTAGCTTTGCAGGCAAATGCCTTAACTGCTAAGCCATCCCTCCAGACCCACTAACACGATTTTCAGTGACTTAGAGTAAGAGTGTTTAAGTTAAAAAAACATTTAATAGTATTGTATACTGTTTAGGAAAAAAAGTTTTTCAATGGTAATAATGCCAGACATAGAATCCAAGATTTTGTAGGATCTGGGGACACAAGCACTTTAATTACTGAAAGACATACTTGATTTAAGTTGTGCACACACTGCTTTTTCAAGGCTTATGTAATAAGGGGGCTGGAGAGATGGCTCAATGGTTAAGGTGCTTACCTGCAAAGCCTAACAACCTGGGTTCCATTCCTCAGTACCCATGTAAAGCCAGATGCACAAGGTGAGGCATGCATCTGGAGTTCGTTTGCAGTGGCTAGAGACCCTGGCATGCCCATTCCCTTGCTCTTGTTTTTTCGTATTAAAAAAAAAAAAAAAATGGGGCTGGGGAAATGGCTTAGCAGTTAAGGCTTTTGCCTGTGAATCCCAAGGACTCTGCTTTGATTCCCCAGGAACCATGTAAGCCAGATGCACAAGGGGGGTTGCATGCATCTGGAGTTCTTTTGCAGTGGCTAGAGGCCCTGGTGGGCTCAGTCTATCTGCCTCTTTCTCAAATAAATAATAATAATAAAGGTTAAGCTGGGCATGATGGCACATGCCTTTAATCCCAGCACTCAGGAGGCAGAGGTAGGACAATCACGGAGAGTTCAAAGCTACCCTGAGACTACATGATGAATGCTAGGTCAGCCTAGACTAGAGTGAGACCCTACCTGGAAAAAAAAACAAAACAAAAATAAAGAGGTTGTAAGGTATTTCTAAAACCTAATTACTTTTGCCTCATTTCTATTCACTCAATAGGCTTACTGCCAATTTATCCTCATAAATACTAGGGGGAGGGGATTCAAGTTATTTGACCTACAACGATTTATCCTGGGATATACCAATTATGCCCTAAAGAGGTCTTGCTGATGGTGAACTGGCATTCTTCTCTAGTAACTTTGTACATGGAAGATTTTAAGTAAAAAAAAGTTTAAATTCAGTAGACACACTTTAACAAACCATTTAAAGACATGAACTTTTAGCTATAATTTTTAAGAGTTTTTTTTTTCCTCACTTACCTTTTTCTTTGTCCACTCTAATGACAACTACACACTCATTTCTGCCAATTCGGATGAGTTTGTTTATAGAACGGATACGTCTTCTGGACAACTCACTAAGTAGAATCATGCCTTCAATGTTGTTATATTCCAACAAGCTGACATAAGCCCCCATTTCAGCAATGGACCTGACATTCACCATCACTACATCTTCCACTTCAGGAAATTTGTGTTGATAAAATCTACAACTTAGACCCGGCATTCTGCAATTTAAACAAAAATCAAGTATCTAGTTAAGGTTAAAATAAAAGTCAACTTTATATCCCTTACCATTGAAAGAAAAAAAAAGTTATTTGTCATCTCAGTTCTTTCAACTTCTTAAATACCAGAAAATGGATGGCTATCTAGGACCGAAGCTTGTTTTCATTTTGCTCTACATTTCTATGAAGCTTAAGTGATTCTTTGCCACCACTTTTAGAGCAATCATAAAAAATAATGACTACCTATAAAGTACCATGGGACCGAGGGATTAAAGGAATACTAAAAGAAAATACTATTTTAATGCTACTACTTAAGTAAGGTGTGGCAATGCACACCTGTAATCCCAACACCCTGGAAGTTAAACCAGGAGGATCAACTTTTGAGGGCAAAAATTTTTTTTTCGAAGATACTGTTTCAAAACACATGAGGAAAACCAACCGAACACAATTTATAAATATCCTCCAATAAAATTCTAAAAAACATTTTATTTTTATTTGAAAGGAGAGAGGGAAGAAGGGGGAGAGGGGGAAAGAGAGAGAGAATACGAATATGAACATGTCGGACCCTCCAGCCACTGCAAACAAACTCCAGATGCATGTCCATCTTGTGCATCTGGCTAATGTGGGTTCTGGGGAATTGAACCTGGGTCCCTTAGCTTCGTACACAAGTGCCTTAACTGCTAAGCCATCTCACTCAAGCCTTCCAGTAACATTTTAAATACCAAATGAAGGTATTAGTACTACTAAAGGAGTATTATAATTTATACTATCTTCTAACAAAATTTAAGTCACTCTCCAAGTCAGCACATGCTATAAACCTAGTATATAAAGGGAAGAATTATTTCTTTTTTGTTTTACTTCGTGTGTATGTGGAGGGGGAGACAAACACAGAGGCTGAGTGTATGGACATGCTAGGGCCTCTTACGGCTGCAGACAATGCCAGACGCATGCGACATTTTGTGCATCTGGCTTTACGTGGCTACTGCGGAACTGAACCTAGGTTGGAGAGCTATGCAAGCAAGCAAGCACCTTTAACCTCTGAGCCATCACCTCAGCCCCAAGGGAAGAATTATTCTGCTAACCAAAACCTTAACCAATGTACCAAAGGTTATATACAATCTTTTCCTTTTTCTTTGTGGTTCTGGGGATTGAACTGAGTTCCTAGTTGCACATGAGGCAAGTGTTCATACTTTGCCTTGTATGACCTGTATCCTCATTCTGTTATCACAGCCAAAATTCTATTATCATATGCCAAGGAAATAAAACTTCATTAATCAAAACTCAATGAAACTTGTTTCCTTTAAAAATGAAGTTTAATTTGTAGTTGTTATTATTTCCAGCTTCTATTATTCCCCAGAATTTATTTACTTTGACAAACTAGGCCTTGCACATCACCAACGAGCTATGCCTGAGCTCCTCTATTTTTATTTTGTTAAACAGATATACATAATCTTGAGAATAGCTTTATAAATCTCCATAGAGTTCAACTTGCTTTTACCTCCAGTGTTCAAGATTATTTAAAACTATTCCCTTTGATCCACCCAAACTGCTTTCAGCACTATCCCCTTTGTAACTATGCACATTTGAAAAGCTTTCAAGGGCTGGACAGATGGCTTAGCGGTTAAGGCACTTGCCTGCAAAGCCAAAGGACCTTGGTTCAATTGCCCAGGACCCACATAAGCCAGATGCACAAGGTGGTACATGTGTCTAGAGTTTGTTTGTAGTGGCTGAAGGCCCTGGCATGCCCATTCTCTCTTTCTGCCTCGATTTCTCTCTCTCTCTCTCTCAAATAAATAAATAAAAATAAAAAAAGCACTCAAACTAATTGTGGAGATGACTTTCATGTTTTCCCATTAACCTTAACCTGCTTATTTGTTGTCAAGTATTCAGAAGACAGGCAGTAATAGGATCTAAAGGCCTAAGAAGAAATTGTAAAATCTTGGGGCTGGAATATGATGGCTCAGCAGTTAAAGGTATTTGCCTGCAAAGCCTGCCAGCTGGGGTTTGATTACCCAGTACCACATAAAGTCAGATGCACAAGGTGGCTCACACATCTGGAGTTTGTTTGCAATGGCTATGTTCTCTCCCTGCAAATAAATGATAAAAATAAATAAATAAAAACATGTGAAAATTCACTTATTTCCTTGTTAACTGGGAAATAAGGCATTGATACTTGACTTTAGAAGTAGATTATCTAGCTGGGAGAGGTGGCTCATACCTGTAATCTCAGCACTAGGAGGCTTAGGTAGGAGAGCCATGAGTTCAAGGACAGTCTGGGTTACAACGTGACCCTGCCTCAAAACCACAAAAGAATTAGATCATCTACTTTCAGCATAACATGGTATGAGAATTATTACCTGGAAACCACAAATACCTCCCAACCACTGGAAAGATACACATGAAAGATTTATACATTTTTCCATTCCCTACAATGTCTGGCAACTACCTATTTCTTCTTCAAGATACCACCTTCTTCTTAGTTCTCTTTTTACAGGTAAAGAAACTGAGGCAAGGGTTGAAGAACTCATTCCTTTATATAATGACATATGATTAAAGTCAGGATTTGAACCTATGAAATTTGGATTCAAAGCCAGTATTTATTAAGAGATGTTACAATTAGAAACATCTTACATCAACAAAAAGTAACTAATATTTTTATTCAGTGTTGGAAGAATACATCTTAAATTAGTCCAAATTAGTATTTGTACAATACTAAAAGTACTGTTTCACAAGCAAAAGCAACTTATGAGGTAGAGATGTATTTTACTTGTGACTTGACAAAATAGGGATTCAGTAAACAAAAGAAAGTAGACACTCAATGGCCAGAATTATCCATTAGGAAACAGCTGACTGGGTGTTTCATTTTAAATAGGGCTTTTTTTTGGAGGCAACTGTTTTCAAACATCTGTATCTAGAATACTTGTTCATGAGAATGTAAAAAGACTTTCAATAAGAATGACTACTTTAGAGGCATAAGTCTGCTGTCAAAATATGAAATAAAAAATGGACTATTGCTAATGGTATTTTACTCACAGTAAAGCTAAAAAGTAGTAACTACGAAAGAATTCCTAACACATAACTTGTGAATTGGTCAGTAAGACTTTGAACACATCACCTTATGAAATGCTGGTAACTTTAAAAAAACAAATTACTTAACCTCCCCCCCCTTTTCTATCAGGGAAAAAGAAACCACACAAAGTATTAACTCAGCCCTTTTTATAATTTTCAAAGCTTTATGACTTTCAACAGTATCTAGTCAAGCAAATCACTTCTGAACTCTGAGAAAGCCCTGGTCTTGTTTTCCAACCTTTGCTTTCCTACTAAGGAGCTGTGGTTGCCTGGGAAAGCCATCTACCTCCAGCTCTTAGCATTATGGAAGGTGTAATGTTCTACACATACTTCATGACAAAGGAGGTACTATGTCTCATTTTATAATTTAATTTGTTGAACAAATTATTTTTGCACTTGTTAGTAGGTACTAAATACTACATACACAAGGAAAAGTCTTGCTTATGGAATTAAGAGCAGAGTGGGGAAAAAACTGGCAATACTACAAGGTGCTAATGAAAGCAACAGTGAAACAAACAAGTAATCAAGGAACAGAAATGTTAAAAAAACAAAAAACACATCCTCAAGGACAAATAGTAAGTACTAAAGACAAGAGTTCCTAGTCTGCTTTCTAAATCTGAGTGTCTTTTGTATACGGATGAGCCTCAATATATCAGAGCACTACAATATTGTTATATGTTGTGTTCTTGTCTTCCTCTCTTTCTTTGAGTCTTATTATGTTGCCCAGGCTGTCCTCAAACTCAAGAGTCCCTACTGTTGCCTTTATAGTTGGGATTACAGGCAGGTATGCACTACACCCACTCTGTTATATGTAAAACAAAACCAAATCATTCACGTTTCAAAAGCTGGATTTCTAAGATTTCAAATACCTTTCATTATTAGTAATTTTGCCCTTACTAATGGCAGGTATGACTTCTAAAACCAGCACATGGTCAAATCACTGACGCTGGATATAGGAAGTACTCATTTCAAAATAAAATGGTGTATCCATGTCCTGGGAAGAATAGTTCAGCTCTAAGATTTACTAGAAAACCCTCCTCCTTACAACTAGATCTTTTGAGAATCAACAACTGTCACCAGATGAACTGAGAAAAGGAGCTAAAATTTCATTTAAGTAACAAACTTTTGACAAGTGTTTTCTCCCTTAAACAACAATTCAGTCTGGAGGCAAACCAAGACTTATGTTGCACCTAACTCTAAAAGATTCCTTAATTTTAGGCTTTTTGTTATGCACAAGATCTCATTCTATTACCAATGAAGACTGATACTAAAAAAAAAAAAAAAAACCCTCAGCAGTATGACTGTTTAAATTCAAGGGGTGATTCACTCTACATAAATACAAAACCAGAACAAAAAGGCAACGAGCTTCAATTTTATCAGATTAATAATAAACTCTTCTTGGGCGCAGCTCTTTTCAAACATGGTGGCCTGTCCTAATGGTTCCTTGGAGAAGAGGTCAGTCTGGTTTCCACGGGGAACAGAGGGAAGTTTTGATTGCACTGGTGTGGCGGAAAAAGGGGGTTAAAAAAAAAAAACCCTCAGGCTGGGACAAAACCGAGTGCTCAGTATGGTGGGGCAATGGGCTGTCAGAGAGTTCTCGAGAGGCCTTCCCACTCAGGGCATCCTCTGTGCGCGCTCGGCCCACTCGCCTCTGGCACCCAGGAAGGGACACCCAGCCACGGAGAAGGCGCAGGACGGAGCGCGCGGGTGGTGGCGACGGTGTCCAGGCACTTCCCGCGCAGGGAAGGGGAGGGAGGGCTGCCAGCCCGGGCCTGCCCTCGGTCGCCCACTCCTGTCAACCGGACGGCAGCTAGAGAGGGGCTCCGTGGGGAAACCGAGCCGCGGGGTTGGTCACCTGAGGTGTCTCTGAGAATCCCGCGCTGGGGTCCCACGCCGTGCTCTTTAAAGTCGCAGCCGCCCGACTGGGTACACCCGCACCGGACGCCGACCCTCCACGGCGTGCGCTTCGCCCAGCCCCACGGCGCATGCGGAACCTCCTCTCACTGCGCAAGCGCCGACGGGACGCGCCCTTCCTCACCACCGACCATAGAGTCTGGGTCCTCCGAAAACGAGCAAGCGCGCCAATCTCGTCTTCTAGCTAGCTATAGACTTTTCTTAGTAAACGCGAAGGGCTCCGGAAGGGGCAGGATTCTAATTCCTTGCTCCAGAACGACTCCTTTCTCAAGAGTTGCGGTTATACCAAGAGGTGGCGCTGTGACTAAAGACGGAAAACGGGAAGAGAAGGAGAGCCACCGTCTCCAAGCCTTTCCAGCCAGCACGTGCAGCGACTGGCGCAGCCGCAGAAGGAGCCGCGAGGGGAGGAGCCGCGAGACGAACCGGACTTCCGCGATGCGCGCGCCTCGACATCCGGGCACTTCTCAGTGGCCCCTCTCTTCAGGCAGGCATTGCAGGAAGCGGAAGTGGACATGGGTGTCCCTACTGCCTCTTAGCAACGCCAAGGGTCGGGCTGACCAAAATCAGCTGACTGCGGCCGGCGGGGAGGAGGCGCGGAGCTGCTGGTACGGTCGCGATTGGCCCGGCTGCGGACCCGAGCCCTACAGCCTGCGTCAGAATGTCGGGCAAGGACCGGATTGAGATCTTTCCCTCGCGAATGTAAGTTAAAGGAATTGGGACGACGAGCGGCGGTCATAGGTTCTGAAACTGCAATCTGCTCGGAACGCGATTCCTCCATGCCCAGGGGCTCCCGTGTTTGCCTGGGCCGCTCGGGGGGTTCCCGGGGCGAGGCTTCCGCAGCGCCCCTCGTTTGATTCCTTCCGAGAGAATCCGACTGGACCCTGCAGCCCCTGGCCGCCTTGCCCTGCTTCGTCGCGTCATTCATTCCTCCGAGGGGGCACTCGTGGGGCCGCGCGCTGCGTGTATTGACGTCACGGGAACGTCGCCATCTCTGTCTCGGGGATGCCCCCCGTACAGTGGTGACAACGTAAAGCAAAGGCGCTCTTTTTTTTTTTTTTGGATAACTGCTCCGAGAGGCTTGCCTTGATGATGGGAGCATATAGGCTCCTAAGCCAGAGTGGGTATTGAATAAGTCGCTCCAGAGTTGGATCCAATCTTGGATCCCCTTATTCATGTCCCAAGATCAAGTGTGCATAAACTGGGGACAGCGGAGATTGTTGTTATTTTTGCTGCCCTCCTACGTCCTCCTTTTAGTATCGGTTTGCGTGTGTGTGGGTCTCTGGCCATTGCAGAGAGAACACCAGAAGCTTGTTCCACAGTGTGTGTGTCTGTGTGTGTGGCCAGCTTTATGTGAGTGGCTGGAGGATTGAACCTGGGCAGTCTTTGCAAGCAAGCGCTTTTAGCCATTTGAGCCACCCGCGGGATCCCTCTTCCTCTTTTTATTTACATTTGTTAGTGAATGAAAAAAAAAATCAGTTTTGACTCTGACATTTACACCTTTTCTTGTGGCCCCGTTTTGGGGGAGGTATTGTGTTTTCCTTCATCCTTTCCTTTTCCTCCTAGAATCTGAAGTCGCTTAAAACAGGTTATATTCAAATTCCTGGTCCAGATGTCTGTCTCTGCCAGGTGTGTGTAGCTTTGAATGAAAAAGGTATAAAAGGTTTTTATCTTTTTTTAAAAAAAATACTTTTTACTCCACTGACTTTCTAATGGCAAGTAGGAAACAAGCTAGTTTTGAAGACAAGCAATGCCTGTGAAATAGATAAGGATCGAGACTAGCCTGGGGTAATTGCTAAACTCCTACCACATAATAGCTCCATCTAAATCTGGCTAATGGGCTGGAGAGATGGCTTAGCGGTTAAGCACTTGCCTGTGAAGCATAAGGACCCCGGTTCGAGGCTCGATTCCCCAGGACCCACGTTAGCCAGATGCACAAGGGGGCGCACGTGTCTGGAGTTCGTTTGCAGTGGCTGGAGGCCCTGGCTTGCCCATTCTCTCTCTCTTTCTTTCTCTACCTGCCTTTTCCTCTCTCTGTCACTCTCAAATAAATAAATAAAAATGAACAAATTTTTTTTAAGTCTCGTTAATGAGACACCACATTCCAACATGGCTTCTAGAAGTATAAAGCTGTGTTCTTAGGATGTTCCTAGGATGTCTGTAGCTTTCCAGTAAAATGCCATAGAGTAAAATGCTCAGTGACTAGAGCTCTTGCCTAGCATGTGCAAGGCCCTTGGGTTTAATCCTTAGTTCTGTGGAAATAAATAAAAGGAAAATGCCTGCCTGAAAAAACTCAAAGGTGTCAGGAGAATTAAATATTTGTTCTAGTCAACACCCAATTGACAGATCATTGACAGTCTTTCAGTATTTACTTAAAAGGGCTTTCTTTACAACTGCGAATATGTATCTTGTATAACTCATAAGTGCCTCAAGGATGTGAGAACTTTTCTTTAAAATGTAGGCATGAGGAAGGGTAGAGTCTCTGTCTCCCAGGCTCTGTGGGAGGATAAAATCCCAACTTTTATAATTGTCAGCTAGCAGACATACCTGACCTAACCACATGAACACTGAGCAGCACTTTCTAAATTTTCACTCCTCAGGCTCTGCTCGAGTCCTGCTCCCTCATTCTCTTTACAGTGTCCCGTTGTCTCTGTAGGCCTTGAGCAGAATTCAGGACTTTCTGTCAGTCGTCACTGCATAAAATCTTTTTCCATAATTATTAAAAATAATTTAAAATTTTTTAAATTCTATTTTAGAGAGACCGAGTAAGAGATAGAAAGAATTGGCACCCCAGGGCCTCAGCCACTACAATCAAACTCCAGGTGTATGCATCACTTTGGACATTTGGCTTTATGTGGGTACTGGGGAATTGAACTTGGGTCCTTAGGCTTTGCAAGCAAATACTTTAACTGCTGAGTCATCTCTCCAGCCCTGTTTGCCCAGTTTTAATTAATGTCTGGTTGCATTAACTAGTGGTGAGGACATTAATACGTTTTTGCTTCTACTTTGGAAATTTAAATTTGAGATTATGAGCAGGGGCATAGTGGCGCATGCACGAGGGAGGCATGAGTTCAAGGCCACCCAGAAACTATTCCAGGTCAGCCTGAGACCTTAACCTTTTTTTTTTTTCCAAAACAGATTATTTATTTATTTGACAGAGAAAGAGGGGAAGAGAGAGAGAGAAAAAAATGGGTGCGCCAGGGCCTCCAGCCACTGCAAATGAACTCTAGACGTGTGTACCCCCTTGTGCATCTGGCTAACGTAGGTCCTGGGGAATCGAACCTGGGTCCTTTGGCTTTGCAGGCAAGCGCCTTAACCACTACACCATCCCTCCAGCCCAAGACCTTAACCTTGGGGGAGAGGGGAAATTGAGATTACAACTCAAAATAGGCTTCTTCAGGCTTAGACAAGAAAAATGATAGGTTTATTAAAGGTGAAAACTGTTTGAGAGCACTTAGCTTGCTGATTGAGAGGAAAATCAGGTGCAGGAAGTAAATATTTTCCTCAAAGCTTGACAGCAGGTTCTTTGTCATAGTCATGTGTTTTTGATTCAGCTGGGAACAAAGTCGTTGTTCTAGCTGAAGGTCATAATTCTTTTTTCTTTGATAGGGCCGAGCAGCTTTTAAAAGCAGTGAGCTAGAAAATGCAGTACTGACTTCGGTCTCACCTGCCGTACACTTCATGATACTGTCCTATAAAATGTTGTTTGCAGGGCTGGGCAGATGGCTTAGGGGTTAAAGGCTCTTGCTTGCAAAGCCTCCTAGCCTGGGTTGATTCCCTGTTACCCACATGAAGCCAGATGCATAATGTGGTACATGTGCCTTGAGTTCATTTGCAGTGGCAAGAGGCCCTGACATGCTTCCCGCAACCCAAATAAATAAATACTTGAAATGTTTTCATTTACTTACCACCAGAGAAAACAAATTTCAAGTAGAAACAAAAGAGGCACAAGAGATTTGGAGTCCACAGAAGTCAGGCAGATCAAGGTTTCTGGAAGTGCTTTGGCACGTCACTCTTTATCATGTTGTGATTCTTCTGCCACTGCCTCTCAAATGCTGGGATACGGGTGGGCACCACCCCATGCCTAGCTCAAGTCCCTCAACGTGGTAAATTTAGCTTTATTATCACCCGGGTATGGTGGTGCCCACCTTTAATCCCAGTACTCGGGAGGCACAGGTAGGAGGATTGCTGTGAGTTTGAGGCCAGCCTGAGACTCCATAGTGAATTCCAGGTCAACCTGGACCAGAGTGAGACCCTGTCTTGAAAAAACAAAACAAAACAAAACAAAAAGCTTTATTTATTAATCAATTTATCCATATGCTGTAAGCTTGTTGGAATCTACAGTACTAACTAAGGTTTCCCCTAAATTTTATCCACCTCTTGGAGCCCTAATTGTGATATTTAGTGTCAATAATGCAGAATGTTAAATGTACACATTGGAGTGGATTGCTCTTGTTTGGGGTGGAAATGGAACCAGCTTCAATAGATTATATCTCTGGTGTGACTGGGTCCATGCAGAGTCAGCAATGGCCTTCCAAAGTGTGAACTTGACATTGTGCATGGGAGGCCGTGTGGTATGTGGTTGGGGTATAGTGGTTCTGGGTCTGAGTCTTGGGTGGGTCACTGGAGTCAGAAATCTGGTTTAAATTTCTGCCCTTTTTTTCTTCACTAGGAAAGTCATTTTACTTTTCCAAGCCTCCTTTTTGTAATCTTGAATGTTTAAAGTTTCTTCCACCTATAGAATTAGAATCTGAGCTACCTCAATCTTATGAGAAGATTTCAATATATGTGATACATTAGTGAAAACCAAAAGGCTCACTAATACATGTGGCATTGCAGTTGATTATACACCAGCAAATGAAATATCCACCAAACCAAAAGCTCTGTGCCTAAGTTATACACTGTGCTGTTGAGAAATTACGTTCTTCAAACACTTTTAAATTAAATTTTATTTGGCAATGAAAATAGAAATGTCAGTTTCTTCTGGTGTTTATTTAACTTTGGTATTGGGGTGCCTGGGTGTGGGGGTGAAGTAGGGAAATAAAATTGTAAGTTTAACTGGTCACTTCTTAGAAGTCTTATAATGTTATATATACCACAGGTCTCATACATACTTTTGTTTTGTAGCTCAGACTGACCTGGAATTCACTATGTAGTCTCAGGGTGATCTCGAACTAACAGCAGTCTTCCTACCTCTGCCTCCCAAGTGCTGGGATTAAAGGCATGTGCCACCACGCCTGGCTATACATATAATTTGTTACCTAAAGTCACTTATAAATTAATACATTTACTAATACTAGTGTCTTGACTGATGACCATGAAGCACTTCAATGCCATACTGGTAATAGAAAATATAATGAGTGGTTATGGAATAAAATACAAGAAATCTAGCAGTCAAAAAGTAAGTTCCTATCTTTTATTTATTAGAGAGAAAGAGATAGAGAGGGAGAGGATGGACACACCAGGGCCCCCAGCCACTACAAATGAACTCCAGACGCATGCGCCCCCTTGTGAGTCCTGGAGAATCGAACTGAGATCCTTTGGCTTTACAGGCACGTATCTTAAACTGCTAAGCCATCTCTCCAGCCTGTAAGTTCCTATTTTTTACTCAGCCCTATTTCCCAATTCAGTGACTCTTTTGTACAGCTATTCTGTGCCTCTGTATACACTCCTTTTGTCTTCTTCATGTAAATAAGACAGCATATAAAAGTGCTACAGAGCTGGGTGTGGTGGCGAATGCCTTTAATCCCAGCACTCAGGAGAAAGAGGTAGGAGGATCACCATGAGTTCGAGGCTACCCTGAGACTCATAGTGAATTCCAGATCAGCCTGGGCTAGAGTGAGACTCTGCCTGGTAAAACAAAAGACAAACAAACAGAGAAAAAACTGTTGCAGAGGTGTTTGTGTCTGTTGAACAGTGACAATAAACATATATTTTTGTTTACGTTATAGGGCACAGACCATCATGAAGGCTCGTTTAAAAGGAGCACAGACAGGTCGAAACCTCCTGAAGAAAAAATCTGATGCCTTAACTCTTCGATTTCGACAGATCCTAAAGAAGATAATAGAGGTAGGATAAATTCTGCTCAGAGCAGTATTTATTGAACAAATATCTAAGGAGAAAAGTTTGTTTTTTGGTTCCTTCCTTGCCCCCTCCTCTGTCCTCATACCCTGTGTTTCTTGATGGCACAGGAGATTAAACCTAGGGCCTCATGTGTACTTAGTACACTCCAAACCCACGCTCCCTAGTTTTTCTCTGTATTATTTAAATTATTTTTTTCTTCTTTCAAAAACAAATATCCCCAAAAATGTAGTACTAAAGAAATGCTAGCATTTAAACATAAGGATTTAAATTTCACATAGTTCATTAAATAAAATCCATGTTCCTGCCACTTGATCTGATCTAGACCATGTCTGCCTCTTTAACCTCATATGGAACACCCTTGCTAAATCCTTTTCTGGGGCCTTTCTTCTGCCTAAAATGCTCTTTCTGCAAACCGTTTTTTCCTTTTGAGGCAGGGTCTCACTTTAGCCCAGGCTTTTTTTTTTTTTTTTTTTTTTTAAGAGACTGAGAGACTTTAATATTCAGAAAAGGAAAGGAATGAAATTATTAAGCGCTTCTACCCATGAGAAAACAGGAAGTACCCCACCTCAATGTGATTCTTCTACCTTAACCTCCCAGTGCTGGATTAAAGTAAAGCCACCATGATCAGCTATTACTTTTTTTTTGAGATAGAACTCTCTGTAGCTCAGGTTGACCTTGGACTTACTGCAGTCCTCCTGCTCCAGCCTCTCAAGGGCTTGGATTGCAAGCATAAGCTCATGCTTGACTCTCCAGAACTTGTTTTGATTGGCTGTTCTGGCCATTGAGTTCCGAGAGGCCATTGCTGAGCAACCAATCTGAAGTGACCACCATTTTTACTTTTGCTTATCTTACTTTTTAAAAATATAGCATGTACTACTGCATGATAGTGTCCTCCACTAGAGAATATAAGTTCAGAAAACAGGGACTTTGTCCTTTTAGCACTACATTTCTAGTGCCCAAAGTAGTGTGAGCACATAGTAGATTCTAATTCAGTACTTTCTTGGGGTAAATTGTGTGTTTATATAGAATTTAAAAACTGGTTGTGGTGGCACATGGCTTTAATCCCAGCACTTGAGAGGCAGAGGTAGGAGGATTGCTGTGAGTTCAATGCCAGCCTGGGACTACAGAGTGAATTCTGGGCAAAAGTGAGATCCTACCTCAAAAAGCAAAACAAAAACAAAAATAAACTATAAAAATTGAAGTTTCTTTGCTATATCTCTTCTTTCCCCCAACAAGTAATTACATCCCTTATTTCCTGTTTTTAATTTTTCTTTTCTCTTTTTTTTTTGAGGTTGGGTCTCTTTCCAGCCCAGACTGGCCTGTAGTCCCAGGGTGGCCTTGAATTCACATCAATTCTGAGTGCTGGGATTAAAGCGTGTGCCACCATGCCCAGCCCATCTCTCATTTCCTGAATCTATTCCTGACACTTTGGTTTGTGGGCCTTTTAGTTCTGCCCATCCACTTTGTACAGATGCTGAAAGTATTGTGACTATAAAGTATATGCTGTAAGTATATACCTCCACATGAATTTGTAAAATAATAAACATGTAGTGGTTATATACATACATAAAATTCTAGGGCTAGAGAGATGGTTCAGTACTTAAGGCACTTGCCTATGAAGCCTAAAGACCCTGGTTTGATTCCCCAGTGCCCACGTAAGCCAGATGCACAAGGTGGCACATATGTCTGGATGTCCTGGTGCCCCATTCTGTCTGCCTCCCCCCCCCCAATAAACAAATAAAGAAATAAAATATTTAAAATTCAGTAACATTTTCTATCCTGTTCTTTCCCTTATCCCATGGAACTGCATGGCCAGCTTATTTTTCTTTCATTTATTTTATTTTTATTTATCTATTTATTTGACAGAGAAAGAGGGAGAGAAAGTGAGGGAATGGGCACTGCAAGGCCTTAACCACTTAGCCATCTCTCCAGCCCTTTCTAAAAGAATTTCTTTTGTTTTGCTTTTGAGGTAGAGTTTCACTCTAGTCCAGGTTGACCTGGAATTCACTATGTAGTCTCAAGGTAGACTCGAACTCATGGTGATCCTTCTACCTCTGCCTCCTGAGTGCTGGGATTAAAGGCATGCACCACCATACCTGGCTAAAATAATTTTTTTAATTTAAACTTTTAAAAATTTATTTATTTGCAGTCAGAGAAGAGAGACGGAATGATAGAATGGCCATGCCAGGGCCTCCAGCTGCTGCAAACAAACTGCATCACTTTTGTCCATCTGGCTCTATTTAGGTACTGGGAAATCAAACTTGGATCCTTAGGTTTTGTAGGCAAGCACCTTAACTGCTAAGCGATCTCTTGGGCCCTCTACAAAAAAGTTCTGTCTATTTATGTATTTGCAAGCAGAGAGAGACAGAAAGAAGATAGATGGATGGATGGATAGATAGATAGATAGATAGGAAGAGAGAATGAGGGTCTGGAGAGAGAGCTTAGCAGCTAAGGCACTTGCCTGCAAAGTCTAAGAACCCGTGTTCAAGCTGTCTTTAGATCCCACGTAAGCCAGAAGCACAAAGGTGAGGCAAATGCAAGGTCGCACATGCTCACTAGGTGGTACAAGCATCTGGACTTTGATTGCAGTGGTTGAGGCCCTGGCCTGCTAATTCTCTTCCCCTTTCTCTCTCTCCCTGAATGGTTTTTTAAATTGTACTAAAAATCTCACAGACCTGGGCTTGTTTCTGAATTCTCTGTTGTTTCTTTAAAATAAAAAAAAAAAAAACTACTTACTTGTGAGCAGAGAGAGCATATGAGTGAGTGGGTATGAGTCTGCCAGGGCTTCTTGCTGCAGCAAACTCCAGACATATGTCCATTTTGTGTATCTGGCTTTATGTGTGTACTGGGGAATCAAACCTGGACAGGCAGGCTTTATAAGCAAGTACTTTTAATGACTGAGTCTTCTCCCCAGCCCTAGCCCCTGTGTTTTGTTTTTTACATGTTCCATACCAGATAAATTTCACTATTTTAGCAGATGCTCAATATTTGGTTACCTGTTTACTTGACTCAGTTTTTTATTATCTTTCAAAAAAAAAAAAATTATTAGGCCGCCTGTGGTGGTGCATGCCTTTAGTTCCAGCACTGGGGAGGCAGAGGTAGGAGGATTGCTCAAAGTTTGAGGCCACTCTAAGACTACATAGTGAATTCCAGGTCAGCCTGGGCTAGGTAGAGTGAGGCCTCGAAAAACCAAAAATACATGTATATATATTCTCAGGCATTAACATTTTCTAGCTGTACTTTCAAGTCAGAACGCATTAGGATTTTATTTATTTAGTTTTGCAAGCACAGACATAGGTACAGAGTGAGTGAGTGTAGGAGCATACCAGTGCCTCCAGCCACTGCAAGCAAACTCCAAATGCATGTGCCACTCTGTGCATTTGGGTTTATGTGGTACTTGGGACTCGAACCTGGGTCATTAGGCTTTTCAGGCAAGCACCTTAAGTGGCAAGCCATCTCTTTTAGCCTATATTAGGGATTTTTTTTTTTTTTTTTTCTGCTGTTGTTTTTTGGGTTTTTGGAGGTAGGGTCTCACTTGAGCTCAGGCTGACTTGGAATTCACTCTGTAGTCTCAGGGTGGCCTCCAACTCATGGTGATCCTCCTACCTCTGCCTCCCAAGTGCTGGGATTAAAGGTATGTGCTACCTCACCTGGCCTTACATTAGGATTTTAATTCTAACTGCAATGAATTTAAGTTAAGCAGATCAGTATGTACTCATTTAAAAATTACAAAAGTCTCTTAGATTCATTTATTTTTATTTTTGTATTCATTTTTTTGGTTTTTCAAGGTAAGGTCTCAACTCTAGCCCAGGCTGAGTTGAAATTTACTTTGTAGTCTCAAGGTGGCCTTGAACTCATGGAGATCTTCCTACCTTTGCCTCCCAAGTGCTAGGATTAAAAGTGTATGCCACCATGCCCAGCTACATTTTTCTATTTTTTTTCCAAATTATTTTTTATTAACAACTTCCATGATTGTAAACAATATCCCATAGTAATGCCCTCCTTGCCCCCACTTTCCCCTTTGAAACTCCATTCTCCATCATATCCCCTCCCCCTCTCAATCAGTCTCTCTTTTATTTTGATGTCATGATCTTTTTTCCTCCTATTATGATGGTCTTGTGTAGGTAGTGTCAGGCACTGTGAGGTCATGGATATCCAGGCCATTTTGTGTCTGGGGGAAGCATGTTGTAAGGAGTCCTACCCTTCCTTTGGCTTTTACATTCTTTCGGCCACCTCTTCTGACTTTTATTTTTTAACACATTTATTATGTTTTTTTTTTTCCTTCCTCTTTTTTTTTTTTTTTTTTTGAGGCAGGGTTTCATTCTAGCTCAGGCTGACCTGGAACTTACTCTTGCAACCCAAAGCTGGCCCTGAACTCTCAATTTCCTACCTCAGCCTCCATAGTGCTTGGATTAAAGGCACGCACCACCCTGCAAAATTATAGCTTCGTAACATTGTTGATGTCCATAACCAAAAACCATTCAAAATTTGAATGTTTTGTCATTATTAAACTGACATTTAATCCTGATACTTCACATCTAGCATAAAATATTGAAAGTTATTAAAGAAACTTAATTGTGATATATTTCTCTATAAAAATTTGGTTGAATCTGATGTTAGTTTATACTTGTCCAGACTAAAATGTTGATGGGTGAAGTGATGAGAGAAGCTGCCTTTTCACTGGCAGAGGCCAAGTTCACAGCAGGAGACTTCAGGTAAGAAGACTGAACAGGATGTTAAAAAATAACAAGGTTCTTTCATTTTATTAAAAACCATTTTAATTTTAAAATACATAAACATTAAAGACAACGGATTTATAATAAGGGAAAACACTTGGAACACTAATGCCTTAATACCACTATCCATTGCCTTCCACATGTGTTTTTACATAGTTGGAAGGAAGGACAGTATCCTTGATTTTTTTTGGGGGGGGGTTTGTAGTAGGGTCTCGCTCTAATCTAGCCCAGGCTGACCTGGAATTCACTATATAGTCTCAGGGTGGCCTCGAACTCAAAGCAATCCACCCTACCTCTGCCTCCTGAGTGCTGGGATTAAAGGGTGTGTGCCACCACACCCAGCTATCCTTGATTTTTTACCTTTTGCCTTTTCTTCCCATGGTAGCACTATAGGGTACATTAACATTTTCTCCTAGGATACTTTATCTATTTTTTTTTTTTTTTTTCTGAGGTAGGATCTCACTCTAGTTCAGGCTAACCTGGAATTCACTATGTAGTGTTAGGGTAGCCTTGAACTCAATTTGATTCTCCTACTTCTGCCTCCCAAATGCTGGGATTAAAGGCATGTACCACCACGCCCAGCTAGGATACATTTTTGAGAATGAATCCATTATTTAAAAGTCAGGAGCTTTATGCTTACATCATAAGAGTACATGCTATGCAAAGCATACACAATGGTTTGCAAATGGGCTATGCTGACCTGTTACTCTAGTCACATTCTAACCCTGTGAGCTAAGTAAAGATTGTTATTCTCTATTTGAGTGAAAAGCCTCCTGGAAGTTACATAGTTAGGAACAGGGGTTGTTCAGGCTTCCTTATTATAGGAGCTTCCCCACCTCTGGAGGCCCAACAGCCTTCAGGCCATGAGGCCAGCTGCAGTGAAGACTTTACAGTTTGCCAGTGCTGTTGATTGTGGGTGCTTTGACTTGTCCTGTAGAGAGGGGAATTAGTGTATGTTTTAGGGTAGTTAAGGAGAAAGCACTTTATTCTTTGATAACAGATGGGGAGCTGGATGAATAAGAGGAAATTAGGATAAAGGATTATGAACACCATCTTAACCAGCTGAACAGCAAACCTAGAAGGTTCTCTCCAAATTTAATATAATAAGAACCCCTGAAGTCATATTCCCACGTTGACTGAAAACACAAGCAATCCACAAATTTGAAAACCACTCTGCTTTCTATGGCTGACGGTTTAGCTGTTCTGAGCTCTCTGAGGCCCTCCTCTGGCAGCAGTGATTTTTTTTTTTTTTTTCCTGGAACAAAGGACCATTAACCACAACATAGCTGTGGCATCTCACTCTTGGTTTCATTTAAACTATCCAATAGGTCCCAATAGAGGTTTTTTTTTTTTTTTGTGCAAGGAGATATAGGATGGGCATACATGGGCCTCTAGTCACTGCAAATGAATTCCAGATGTATGTGCCACTTTGTGCATCTGGCTTTACATAGGTACTAGGGAATTGAACCCAGGTTGTTAGGCTTTGCAGGCAAGCACTGTAGCTGCTGAGCCATCTCTCTCCAGCCCTATTTGTTTATTTATTTTTAATATATTTACTTATTTATTTGACAGAGAAAGAGGGAGATAGAGAGAATGGGCACGCCAGGCCTCTAGCCACTGCAAATGAACTCCAAATGTATACGCCTCCTTGTGCATCTGGCTAACGTGGGTCCTGGGGAGTCAAGCCTGGGTCCCTTGGCTTTCAGGCAAATGTCTTAACCACTAAGCCATCCCTCTAGCCCCCTATCTTATTTCTTTTAAAAAGTAAGTAAGGTTTTTTGTTTTCTTTCTCCTTGCAGCACCACGGTTATCCAAAATGTAAATAAAGCCCAAGTGAAGATTCGAGCAAAGAAAGATAATGTAGCAGGTAAATTTCAACCCTCACAAAATCCTTGCTGAAAAAAAAAAAAAAGTGGTATTTTAAAATTAGTCACTTTACTGACAACGTCTTGATGTTCTAGTGTAACAGTCACATTCTCACTACTGGGACAAAATACCTGACCAGAAGCAGCTTATGGGAGGAAAGGGTGTATTTCGAGCTTACAATTTCAAGAGGAAGTTTGATCATGAACCCGCTCACAGTGTTACACATCTACAGGAGAGAACAGCAAGAGCGAGCGGGCTATCAACATCCAGTGGGTTAGGTTGATGACCAACCCCAGGGTCCACCCCAGCAGCACCTCCTCTAGCAAGGCTCCACAAGCTGAGGACTAAGGAGTAAGCATAAACACAGACACTTGAGGCTGGGGAACACTTACATCCAGTTTCTCCTACTTAGAATAACTTCATGGATGGTAAAACCATTACCAGCCAGGTGCTTACTATTCAAGAGAGTTTGACTTCTGAGTAGAAGTGAGCACTTGAGAAACCAAGTTCTTAAATTCATTAATTGAAACTGGTTACAATTCCAGAGTTAATCTCTTGACTTCAGAGGAACAGTGATTAAAGCACAATATTTGGCCAGGTGTGGTGTTGCGTGTGTGCAGCTCCAGCACATGGGAGCCTGAAGCAGGAGATTGTGAGTTCAAAGTTCAAGACCAGCCTGGACTATTAGGATGTTTCAGAATAGTCAGATCCCAGCTCAATAAAATCCACCCCCCCCCCAGAGTATTTCAAGCCAAGCTTGTGAATCTTAATGTGCATCTTTATTATCTTCGTGAACAGGTGTTACTTTGCCAGTATTTGAACATTACCATGAAGGAACTGACAGTAAGTGTGAATGTCTTAAGATACTTTTTTTTTCAAGTATTTCATTTTATTTTATTTGGGTGGGGGGAGAGAGAATGAATCAATGCACCAGGGCCTCCAGCCACTGCAAATGAACTCTAGACACGTGCCACCTTGTGCATCTGGTTTAGGTGAGTACTGGGGAATTTAACCTGGGTCCTTAGGCTTTGCAGGCAAGCACCTTAACCATGAAGCCATCTCTCCAGACCAAGATACTTAAATGTAGAAATATGTTGGTAATAGTTATTTACCATTTTATTCTTTTTATCAAAGTAGTTATTTTTACATAGGTTATAATCTTATATTCCCTCTTGCTGGCCCTCCTCAGTAAGTAGCCTTGGAGGGTATGTTAGCAGTTTGTTTTAGAGTTGAGTTCTCTGGACCTTCTGTATTTCTGTTATAATGTGTGTTGATTCTATTTGCCATTTTTAAAAGTGAAGTTTCTTTTTTTACTATAAATTCACTAATTAGACTTCTGTGTTATCTTTGGCTTAAACTATACACAGGATGCAGTATTTATAATTTTCAGTTTGTGTCTATTTAATTTTTTTGTTTATTTTTATTTATTTTTATTTATTATTTGAGAGCAACAGAGAGAGCAAGAGGCAGTTAGAGAGAGAATGGGGGTGCCAGGGCCTTCAGCCAATGCAAAAGAACTCCAGACATGTGTGCCCCCTTGTGCATCTGGCTAACGTGGGTCCTGGGGAATTGAGCCTCAAACTGGGGTCCTTAGGCTTCACAGGCAAGCGCTTAACCGCTAAGCCATCTCTCCATCCCCAGTTGGTGTCTATTTTTTATAATAAGATTTTAATATTTTTATTTGAGAGAGAGAGTGGGTGTGTCAGGGTCTCTTTCCACTGCAAATGAACTCCAGACACATGTACCACTTTGCATCTGGCTTTACATGGTTACTGGGGAACCCATCACAGGCTGGCAAGCTTTGCAAGCAAGTGCCCTTAACTACTGAGCCATCACTCTAGCCTGAGTTTGTGTCTTTTTTTTTTTCCCCTATCTCCCCCCCCCCACCCCCAAGGTAGGGTCTCACTAACCCAGGCTCACCTGGAATTCAGTATGTAGTCTCAGGGTGGCCTCAAACTCACAGCAATCCTCTTACCTCTGCCTCCTGAGTGCTGCGATTAAAAGCCTGTGCCACCTCACCCAGCTGAGTTTGTGTCTTTTTTTTTTTTAATTAATTTGAGAGAGGCAGAGAGATAAAGGGGGAACAGAGAGAGAGAGAATGGGGGCTTTAGTCACTGCAAACAACTCCAGAGGCATGCACTACCTTGTGCTTCTGGCTTATGTGGGTACTGGGGAAATGAACTCATGTCCTTATGCTTTTCAAGCAAGTGCCTTAACCACTAAACCATCTCTCCATCCATGAATTTGTGTCTTTTTAAAGTAGGAAATTTACATTCTATGATACAATCTGAATGCATACTTTTTGTTGTTTTCAAGGTAGGGTCTTGCTGGAATTCACTATGTTGTCTCAGGATGGCCTCAAACTCACAGCAATCCTCTTACCTCTGTTTTCTGAGTGCTGGGATTAAAGGCATGTGCCACCCCATCTGGCTTGAATGCAGATTTTTGTACAATAAATTATACAAAAAAATTCTGTGATACAATCTGAATTACATTTTTTTTTCTTCTTCTAGGTAGGGTCACTCTCTAGCTCAGGCTCACCTGGAATTCACTATGTAGTCTCAGGGTAGCCTTAAACTCATGGTAATCCTACCTCTGCCTCCAGAATACTGGGATTAAAAGCTTGTGCCACCACGCCTGGCTGAATTACAGATTTTTATAGCCCATTTCTGGTGTTTTTGTAATTCTCACCCACTGCACTCATTTGCCAGTAAGCGTTGAGAATAATATTAATTCAGTCTTTTCAGAGTAAAGTAAGTAACTTTTTTCCATGTAGTAATATTCTTTTGTGGGCTGGAGAGAGAGCTCAGTGGTTAAGGTGCTTAGCAAGAAATAACTGCTAATGGAAAGCTTCATTGCACTAACAGCATCATGCAACATAGTTTCCATATGGGTACATTAGCTAATCCAGCAAGCAAGAGAAGTTTCTGGAGAGGTTTTTCTAGCATGTGTTGGGCCTTAGATTCTATCCCCAGTAACTGAGGGAGGGGTGGAGAGAAGAGGAGGGAGAGGGAAAGGAAAGGAGTGAAGGGAAGGGGAAGAGGGGAAGAAAATTTCTAGTTATAATTTCACTAGTATCCTTGTGAAAAACTTTAATAATGTTGTAGAATGCTGTCATTTCAGCCTAAATCATTTTAATAGCAGCAACTGTGATTACCTACAATAAGCCCTCAGTAAGATTAGCTTGTTGACACTACCTGACAGGAGGCTGAGAGTCACGAGACCCTCACTTGAGATGCTAGTCACACCTTTGTGTGCCCACTTCACGGTTGTATGTAATTCTGTCTCCACTGCCCGTGGTCTCAGGAGATGCTCAGCGTGGAAGTTTAATTGAAGAGGGGTACATTCTTATCTATGCAGTTATGTGGAAGTTGTCATCCACACTGGAGTGAAGTTTTTTGGTGATGAAACTGTTTTTTGGTCACCAGTGCACCTATAAATAACTTTTCACCCATGTTTCTATAAGTAAGCCCAACAAACTGGTTGGTCCATCAAGCCAGACGAGTAAAATCTTGGTCTGTTGTGGTGCCCTATGTGGTATGTAAGTGTCTATTCACATCTGCCAAGGAAAAGTTAATGTAGCAAGTGGCATGCTCCTACAGAGTCTGGGAGGAAGCGGTCACTAAGTGTTTGGTGTTTGCATTTAACAGGTTAATGAATTTGTCTCTCCATGTTTGATATTTTTTGAATTGTCACCCTTTTGGGAATTTCATGGGGGATTATTCCTAATCACAAATGTTGTCTGACTGGTTCTTTCAGGCTATGAACTGACTGGTTTAGCCAGAGGTGGGGAACAGTTGGCTAAACTAAAGAGGAACTATGCCAAGGCAGTGGAACTACTGGTGGAGCTAGCTTCTCTGCAGGTGAGCAGCCGCGCAGCAGACTCCTGCAGCTAGCCAGGTGGAGGACGTTCCGGGCTTTTGTTGGAGCATTCTGCGTTTTGTATTTGCATCTGTGCCTATGATCCTGTGAGAAACAAGTCTCATGATCTCATGTCTGAGATGGCTTCAACCATAATTGTTCCCAACCTTACTTATTAACACGCTGTTGTGTAGTGGTATGTTTTCACTGTTAGGTGAGAACACCAACAGTCACGCCTACTAGACTTCAATGTGAATATAACTTGGCTTGTGCGCACGAGTCATTTGTTTCCTTAGTGACTAGTAAATATATAGCTAGGTTATTAGTGAGTGATTTGATTTTCTTGTCTGAAGTAAACCAATTATAATAGGATGGAAGTATTGCTAGCTCTGTAGAAATCCCACATGAATTTTCTGTTTTTAAAGTAGGCTGAAAATAAGTTTTTTGGGGTTTCCAAATATTTTCTACAAGTGCAGCAAACAGGGATCTAAGGAAGACTTTGTTGTTAATTTGTATTCTTCTTTTAGACTTCCTTTGTTACACTGGATGAAGCTATCAAGATAACCAACAGGCGTGTAAATGCCATAGAACATGGTGAGTCAAAGCTGCTGTGAAATGCTTTGTTCACTCACTTGTTCCTTCCCACTGTTAGGCAACTGCTCAGACTCATGCACAGGACAAGACTGAAAGGTGAATGAGACTGTCCTGTCCAGAATGTGTAGAGCGTAAGCTGTCAGCAGTACGAAATACGTAAAGAGGAGAGGGATCTACGCGTATGACAGACAGTGCTGAATGATGATAGAATGTTCTGAGTTTCATGCACTGAGGGAACACATGAAGAAATTCTATTCTTCAAAAGCCCAAGTGTTTCCTTTAGTTCCTCCTATTGATGGAACAATTTATTCAAAATAAATATTCAATTTAATATTTGAATATATTCAACACTTAACTTTAATCCCTTTTCTTTAGGCCATTCTTCTTGATTTCCAAAAGTAAATGTCTGGCCTGTTGCATTTTATTTTCTATCTTTTGTTTTATTATTTGAAAAAAAATAACTACATGGATAACATCGGTGAGTCAGGATTATCTATCCATTTATATCTATAGCATATTCCGTGTTGAATCTATTAGGGTGCAGTATGCTTTTTGTATACAGGAAAGGTAATAGGAGGGTATATGCCAAAATATTTATACACTTGATCTTAGCCAAAAGGCCGAGAAGTGATCCAAAATATTTATAATCACTTTTGGGTAGTTGGGTTGTACTTCATTTTTTTGTGTAATTTTCTGTTTTCCATGTTCTTTGCTTCAATTTTTTAGTTCTACAGTAAAAAAAAAAAAAAAGTATTAAACAAATGAAGATTAAACAAATGAAGAAAAGGGATATTGAAGTTCTCACATATATATTTTTTTAACTGTAGTCATCATTCCTCGGATTGAACGTACCCTTGCTTATATCATCACAGAGCTGGACGAGAGAGAGCGAGAAGAGTTCTATAGGTTTGTTGAAATGGGTACTTACTGATCATTTTTTGTTTTTCATATTCTAAAGGCTTAAAGTTTGCTGAGGAACTAGTGGACTTACACTTTTTAGTTATAAGTTACTAAAATTGAAACTTAATGGGAGTATCAAATTCAATTCTAGTTTTTTATGTTTTATTTTTGTTACAAAACCTGAAGAAATTAAATTTTCTTAGAGGCACTGAAAGAGCAGAGAATTCTCCCTTGTATTGCAGGTTAAAGAAGATACAGGAGAAGAAAAAGATTCTTAAGGAAAAATCTGAGAAGGACTTGGAGCAGCGGAAAATAGCTGGAGAGGTGATGGAGCCTGCTAACCTCCTGGCTGAGGAAAAGGATGAGGATCTCCTGTTTGAGTAATCTTTTCTGTTCGGCTTCTTTCAGAACACCCCGGCACTAACTGTTCCAATTCAGTGTGTAGCCTTGTTATGTGTGGCTATTTATTTTTTGGCCTAAGAATTTCACTGGCTGTAAAATTTACCAGCATGCCCTTTGGGGCTACTTTTCCCAAATCATGATTCAGCAGCCATTTGTGACAGGTGAATGAGATTTGTTAAACTTGCCTGTAATTTACAGCATTGACTCTGCAGAAGCATCATATTCCATTTGCAGCAGGTACATGTGATGTTTAGTAAACCTTGTAGGAAATACTCCTTAGGAAACCTCAGTGGTCTCAGGCCAACTGCGGAGCAGCCTTCAATCCTACCCACTTATAATCCTTGGCACTGTTGCTGAACCTGTCATGGACATCCTTGTTACTGTGGCCTTTCTCTTCTCAAGCTTTAGGAAAACTGTCATTTTTTCCCCTTGCATGACAGGTTGCTATCTGTAATGAGATCAGTTCTGACAATTTATATGACTATGTATAAATAGTAAAGTGATTTAAAAAACAAGTCTTTTCTGTTTTCATATTAATTTACTGCCAGCAATGTTAGTTGTGTTCTTATGTTCAGGTCAGTCACCATTTTGCTTTCTGAAGACAGAAGAGCATTTTTCTTTTCGAGGTAGGGTCTCACTCTAGCCCAGGCTGATCTGGAATTCACTTTGTAGTTTCAGGCTGGCCTCAAACTGAGAGTGATCCTCCTGTCTCTGCCTCCCAAGTGCTGGGACTAAAGGCATGTGCCACCATGGCCGGCAAGAGGAGCCTTTTTAATTAAAATGTTTTCCAGTGTATGTGTGTGATGCGTGAGTGTGGACACATTCATGCCCTGGCATGTGTGCGGAGGTTACAGGACAATTTTCAAGGGTTGGTCCACCTTGTTTTTGAGACAGTCTCATTATTTCTCATTCACTGCTGTTTGCCAGCTAGTTGGTCTACAAAAGCTTCCAGGAAATTCTCCTGACTCTGCTTCCCATCTTGCTGGTGTGCAATACAGATGTGAATACAGAAGCCCACCACACTGTCCAGGTTTTACATTGGTACTGGGGTTCTAAACTCGGGTACTTAGGCTTGCAAAGCAAGCACTTTATCCTGTCTGCCTAGCCCCATCTTTATTTTGCAATCCTCTATTTCAATGTTTTTCTAAAAGGTTTAAGACAGCTATAGATAAATGATTGCCAGTGAGCTAAGTGGTCTTCGTAATATTGGGGAATTTTAGGTAAGAATACCTAATTTGGAATAATAGGGAGATTGCTTATCTTTATTTATTTAGTTTTTCAAAGTAGGGTCTCACTTTAGTCCAGGCTGACCTTAAATTTACTATGTAGTCCCAAGCTGGCCTCGGACTCACAGTGATCCTCCTACCTCTGCCTCCTCCTGCTGGCATTGTGTGCCACCACACCCAGCTGCTTGTATTTTATAAGCAATTTGTCTCATTTACAGAGGTGAGGTACTTGAGTGGACATAGCAGATGGTGGCTGGAATGTTTAGTACTATTTGAATTGGCAAGATCAATCTGGTGACTCAACTGTCCTACTGTCAGTTCTAGGCACTCTGGGCATGAAATGGTTCTTAGTGATTAAATTGTGAAATTGTGGCACTAGGATTAACACCACAGTCGAAGGTTTTTGTTTTTTTTTTCCCAAGAGAATGATTTTTTTTAAATAAGTTTTTTTTTAAACTGACAACTTCTATATTTATAGACAACAAACCATGGTATTTCCCTCTCCTCCCCCACTTTCCCCTTCATAACTCTGCTCTCCATTATATCCCCTCCCTCTTTCCATTAGTCTATTTTTAATTTGACGTCATCTTTTTCTATTATGAGGGTCTTGAGGTATTGTGAGGTCTTGGACATCAAAGCCAAGTTCTGTCCAGGCAGTTGTATGTAAGGAGTGTTTCCCTTTCTTTGGCTCTTAGATTCTTTTTTTTTTTTTTGTTTTTTGAGGTAGGGTTCACTCTAGCACAGGCTGACCTGGAATTCACTATGGAGTCTCAGGGTGGCCTCGAACTCACAGTGATCCACCTACCTCTGCCTCCCAAGTGCTGGGATTAAAGGTGTGCACCACCATGCCCGGCTATCCAAAAGTATATTTTAACCCATTTCATGGAGGAAAAATTTTGAGGCACAGGGAGCTTAAGCAACTGGTTTTAGGGTAAAATGCTGGAAAGTGATGAAACCAGAATTTAAATTCAAGTAGTCAGTCTTCCTCCACAGTTTTACACATATAACTTCTCCTTTCACTCTCCCATATACTTAACCCTTTAGGTATTTAAGGGTAGAATACAAGAGGCTGTTCCAGAGGAGTTGCTTTGTAGGAAACCTTTGTGGCTCACAGAATAAAACCCAGATTCAATGTCATTTCAGCAGTGATTGGACCTGAGTTCCCAGTTGGATGGCACTGAACTGTTTAGCACTTACATTTCTTAATACCTTGGTTAGGTGTAAATTTTGCCACCTTCATTTTGCAGGGTAGTTGTGGCTTAGATAGGTCAAATCAAATGAACTTGATGTCAGAGGCATGGTCATTTGAAGGTCAAGGTAGGGAGCGACATCATTAAATTGTTTTTCAGGTTTCAATTTCAACATTTACCTTAAAGCACTGAATCAGAGGAACTTCTATTTCTTATGAAGTTTTTTTTTGTTGTTGTTTTTGTTTTTTCGAGGTAGGGTCTCACTCTGGCTCAGGCTGACCTGGAATTCACTATGTAGTCTCAGGGTGGCCTCGAACTCTCGGAGATCCTCCTACCTCTGCCTCCTGAGTGCTGGGATTAAAGGCGTGCACCACCACGCCCGGCTTCTTATGAAGTTTTAGTAGAGCTCTGCTTTTATTTTTCTTGTTTAAGCTGCCTATAGATATATTTGTAGATGATTTTTGAGACATGGTCTCTGTCCAGGCTGGTCCTGAACTCATGATCCTCCTGCCTTGGTTTCCCAAGTGCTGAGATGACAGGCCCATGTGCATTATGTCCAACTAACACTGCAGATAACTTTATGGCTTAGCATTTAGTAAAAAGAAATCAAGAGGAAATAGCAGCCAAATAGCTTGTGGGTGGATGTGATCCAAAGGAGAAGATGGGAATAGGACGTAGAGCTGGGGTGGGTCTGCAGGTTGTGTAAACGAGCAGAGCTTTTTCTTGGGAGACAGGGGATGGGAAAAATGAAGTACTTAACCAACTCACCATCCTCAGTAGCCTTCAGTCTCTGGCTGTACTTAGGGTAAATATTTTCTCCACCTGAAAACTTGTATGTTTAGTCTTAAATAGTTGCATGCTTTCAGTGAATAAAGAAATAATACCAAACAACATCTATACCAACAAGGGACCCTCCTCCATGGTAAACAACACATTAAAACGCAATTTGTGTTCTACTCAAAGGTTCTAATGGTCTTGCTTTGACAAACACTTGGAAAAGGAATGGTCTTCATATGAATAGAAACCTTGAATAGCAGTGGAATTAAACCTGGCAGGAGAAAGTATGCAGTAGCTTTTTAAATTTGAAATATAATTTTTATTTTTACAATACAGTGTGCAGTATGACATCTCAAAATAACAGTGCAGGTACACGAGAATACAAATGGAGATTAACAATATGTCAGAATAATTACCCTTATTAAGGCTAAATCCCTGGTTTCTATTTTCCACACACATTTACAGAATTACATTCAAATCATTCCTTACCAATACTTATTCCTTAAGCCACGAGAAAAGGAAAACAATCCAGACATTAGATTTTCATAGAAAGCAAATCTGGATTAATCTAAACACTTATATCTTACTTATTATTCTGACACATGAAAATTTAGGAAATGAAGGTACATCCTTGTTTGAATTTCCCAGGGACAATTCATTAACCATTCTTCTTTCTTCTTTTGAGATAAGGTCTCATATAACCATGTGACATATATGCCAACAGAGCATCTCACATATTGTCCTCAGTGCCCTCAAATCTCTGGCTACCCGTAAGGTTAATTTACCTATTATGTACCTCCTTCCCCTATAAGCTGGCTTTGAACTTGTTATGTAGCTGAGGCTGACCTTCAATTCCTAATCCTCCTGCCCCCCTCTTCCAAGTGCCAGGATTATAAGCATGTGCCATCATGCCCAGTTGGTGTGTTGGAGGGGACTGAACCCAGGGCTTGGTATACTCTCAGGCCAGTGCTCTACCGTTCCATCCGCAGCAAGTGGTTAGGAGATTTCCAATACTATAGCTCCCAATTAACCAGAGACAGACAGGAAACAGAAATGGCCAGAGTGGCTGTAAAACTAGATGTACATAGTAAGGCCTTTTTCCTTAAAAAGCAAAGTAGTTTTTTCAGGAAGTCAACACACTATGTTAAAATATCAGTACATTCATCACAGGATTTAATAAAATTCAGGACATATTCTACCCCCCGACCCCTGCTAATGAGGAAGGAGAAAGCTAGGACCTCAATGAGGATGAAAATAACTCATTTCAGATTTGCTAAAGAACAATTGGCATGGATCTGCCTATGAAAGTCAAGAGTCTGAGTCTCAACAGCAACATGGCCCTGCAGTCAGCAGGGCACAACAGTCACTACTACTACTCAAGGACACTATTCAAAACTTCACTCAAACGCAAGTGTTCCTCTTTTTGCTTTTTAAATTTTTTACTTTTGACAGGGTCTTGTTATATGGGTCAGGCAGGCCTTGAACTCTTGATCTTCCTACTTAAGGCTCCCAGGAGCCAAGAGTACAGATACGCACATCTAGGTCTATTTTTTCAATTAATATGCAGAGAACAAAATTCTGTTGTTGAGAAGCCAGGCATGGTGGCATATGCCTTTAATCCCAGCACCTGGGAGGCAGAGATAGGAGGATCACCATGAGTTTGAGGCTACATAATGAATTCCAGATCAGCCTGGGCTAGAGTGAGACCCTGCCTTGAAAAAAAAAAGAAAAATTCTGTTGTTGACCACAAACTACCATTTACTTCCGAGGAGAAAAACTGAAATATTTAAGTGCTAAGCATATTAATTTTGAATGCTGATAATGGATGCAACTTTTCACTATTTTTCTGGTATAAGCTGGAGTGTATCAAACCTGAGGAGACAGTACAGCATTCCTTCCCTCAACCTAGGAATGTTACTTTCTTCCTAAGGAGAATTATCTTGAAAAATCTTTCTGCATAAGACACATCTGTCAGCTAACTAAAGAAGTCATGCAAAATTGAACAACCAAAGAAGACAACACAAACTAACCACGTTTGTTTCAATAAAATCATGTTGAGGAGAAATCAACTATGTACATGACACTGAGGAAGCACTACTGATAACAGTTGTTTCTGTTACATTAAGTGACAAGTTAGTATCGCTCCAGTGTTTAGCTTTGAGAACATAAACTGCTGTAGCTAAAGTCATAAAAATAAAACAAGGCATTCACATTTGAGGTTGTTTGTTACACATCACACTATCCTGAAAGTTTTGTAAAGCCTATGCATTAACTTTCCATGCCAGTCTCAAGACACTGCATTTAAAGCTAGCGCTATAGAGAGTGCAAAACTCCCATTAGCTTAAACATTTATAATTTTATCAAGAGGTGGCAATCTGGTCATGAGGCAGACCATTTTTGGTACAAAACCTGGCTGTACATGCTTATTAAAATTTCCTCCAATGTCCTTTTCCTAAAATGTTCAAATAACTTTTAGGTCTTCCTTCTGATCTCAAAGTCAATTGTCATAATATTCCCCAAGTATATGTGTGTGTGTGTTATAAAATTTTATTCCAATGCTCAAATACAACTATTTGTTGATCTATTAACTATTAGTATACAGTACATACAGCTGAATTCCAGTTTGTTACCTACACACACAGCATAGTAATAAACTAATACTGTGCTCATATAAAAAATGCAAAAACTGTCAAATGTCCTAAGTCCTTCCATGGATATAAAAAACTATTTGCATCTTGTGGAAGAAATCTTTTTAACAATCAACACAGTTTATTAGAACTCCTGCCATTCATAAAAATATAACATTCTATTGTACTATGCAGATTAGAGCAAGGAACCAAGGCTATCAAAATCACTTGCAACAATTTAAGAAAATAATTCAGACAATTATATCTTTAAAAGGTCAGTATGTTTTGTTGCGGCTGCTGAGTGTGTAGTCTGTTCCAAAATGGCTTAAGCTAAAAAGCTTACTTCTAATGGAATGTCTATTTATTTATTTTTAGAATTAAAGGACATACAAATAAATTCAAGCCTAATGAGTAGCTCCAAACTAAAGTGGCACAGTATTTTTTAGGGGAAATATTTCTGATGAGTAGACTAGTATCCTAAAGAAATACTGTTTCTCCCAGTGCACAGAAGCACAGCATGCCCCTGCCTCAAACTTCCCACCAAGTCACTTAAGTTAAATGTTAAATAAGATCAATATTTATATCTATGTGAGACATGGAATATTATGTATATACATACAAACTTTTCATAGACATCTGATCAAGAGGGAAAGCTCTAGGTGAAAAAAAAAGATTTTAACAGGATAAAATGGAAATGCTCTGAACAACACTTTCATTTAAACCTCCAGAGTGAGGGAGGCAAGGGCCCTAAAGCCATGTGTTGGGAATAAAGAATGTACACAGAGTACCTAAGGGAATTTATTAGCTTAAGAGCACAAAGAACAGGTCCGCAGCTTACCCTGCTGCCTTCCACCTTGTCCTCATTCTTGCCTAGGCACTGGGGAGGCCGTCTTCCTATTGGCACTTGGCCAGATAAAGTCAACCATGCCACAGGACTGTTCTTCACCTCAGCCAAGTGGACGGCACCCACTGAGGTTCTGTGTCCAGTTTGTTAATTAACCGAAGCAATTCCTGATAGGCTTTATCAAGATCTGAATTCACGATGGCTGTGTCAAAGTAGTGGCCATTGTTCTGCTCCATTTCTCTAGTCTTCTCAATGATTTCTCTCAATTCTTCAGGCTACAAAAATAAATAAATAAATAAAATTAAAAACATACTATACTGATCAAAATACAGAAGACTCAGGCATGCCCTTACATAGCTTTCCCTCTTTCTCTTTCTCTAAACCACAAGAGCTTCTTTCCATCATAGGCTCATAATAGGGCCACCTTTATTTTGGCATCTTAACAGTTTTCAAACTAGTATTTTTGTTTTCATGTTTCCATTTTGTCTCATTAATATGACTGAAAAGCACAGTTACTTTGATTTTTCTACATTCATTCATTTTTAAACATTTCAGGCATCATGGTCAAGGCACTTGCCTGCAAGCCAAAGGACTCAGGTTCCCAGGACCCATGTAAGCCAGATGCACCAGGAGGTGCATGTATCTGGAGCTCATTTGCAGAGGCTAAAGGCTCTGGCAGCCCATTCTCTCTGCTTCTCTATATACCTCTTTCTGTCTCCCTCAAATAAATAAATGAAAAATAATTTTTAAAAAGCAGTATGTGACAAAGAGTCCACCCTTCTGGTTGGACTAAGTGCTTCTTCTCTTGGCTCTTGTAAAGAATGCCTGCTTAAGCTGGGCGGTGGTGCACGCCTTTAATCCCAGCACTCGGGAGGCAGGGATAAGAGGATCTCCATGAGTTCAAGGCCACCCTGAGATTACATAGTGAATTCCAGGTCAGCTTGGGCTAGAGGGAGACCCTGAACAAAAAAGAATGCCTGCTCTAGCTGGGTAACATGGTGCATGCCTTTAATCTCAGCACTTGGGAGACAGAGATAGAAGGATCACTGAGTCTGATGCCAGCCTGGGATTACACAGTGAGTTCCAGATCAGCCTGGGCTACAGTGAAATCTTACTGAAGTGGGGGGAGAGGGAGAATGCCTGCTCTGTGTGTGTGTTGCAGGTTAAGGTAGGAGTAACATTATGGGGGAGGGATATAATAGTTTTTTTTTTCTTTTTCAAGGTAGGGTCTCCCTTGTTCTAGCCCAGACTGACCTGGAATTCACTACGTAGTCTCAGGCTGGCCTTGAACTCCCAGTGCTCCCCCTACTTCAGCCTCCTAAGTGCTGGGATTAAAGACATGTACTGCCACGTCCAGCACAATAGGTTTTATTCTTAGAAAACTGGATCAGTCCAAGATCCATTAACAATATATACCGAGGAGGGAGATATGCAGCTTAATTGTTTAAAATATCCCAAAAATTTTTTTTTGAAACAAATCTCATTATGTATCCCAGGGTGGCTTTGTGAATCTTCCAAGCACAGGGACACAAGTGTGGACCACCAAACTGGGCTTAAAAAAATTTTATATATATACACACACACACACACACATACATATACATACACATACACATATATATAATTTATAATATACAAATATATATACATATATTAATATAATGTATATAATATATATTTTTAATTTTATTATTTTTATTTATTTATTTGAGAAAGAGGCAGACAGACAGAAAATGGGCATGCCAGGGCCTTCAGTTGCCACTGCAAATTCCAGAAGCATTTGTCACCTTGTGCATCTGGTTTACATGGGTCCTAGGGAATCGAACCTGCTGAGCTTTATTTGGGTGGTATTGAACCCAGGTCGGCAGGCTTTGCAAGCAAACACCTTTAACCACTGATCCACCTCCCCAAAAAGGGTATTTTTAAGATGCAAAAAAAAAAAAAAAGCAAAAAAAGGACCCTAACAGAGTTTGGGAAACTATAGAGCAGAAATACTTTAACATGCTGAGTAAAGAAATGGCTATTTGGTCTGATGGGATGGCTTAGTGGTTAAGGCGTTTGCCTGCGAAGCCTAAGGACCCAGGTTCGATTCTCCTGGTCCCACATAAGCCAGGTACATATGGTGGCGCATGTGTCTGGAGTTTATTTGCTGTGGCTAGAGGCCCTGGCGCACCCATTCTCTCTTTCTTTCTCTGTCTCAAATAAATAAATATAAATCAGAAAAAAAAATTAAAAATAAATGGCTGTTTTACAGATATGCAAGTGATGAGGCTATGTGCAAAATTCATCCTAAACCCTATGATCATCAGGCATGTTCATGAAAATGAAACTGTTCCAAATCACCTCTGTCAATCAAAATAGCTAGTAACACATTGAAGACAAATATCTCAAATATAAAAGTCACACATCAATACTACAAAAAATTCATATCACTACATCATACTTCTCTAACAGTAGGAAAACACATCAAAAGTGTGCCAATTTTGGCTTATTTTAAGACAGTTTCTTATATAGTTATCTACTCTTCATTCTGGAATGCTGTAAATATGGTCCTTCGCAGCAAGGACTCAACTTCACCATCCTAACTCCACACTGACATTTCTGCTGAAACTTGTATCTTTCAGAGCTTGAGCTTAGTTTTTTTTTTTAACCATACTTAAGGCATTGATTATGACAAAATAGCTTATATTTTTAATTACTACTTTACATATAAATTTCTTCTTCTAATTACAAGGCATGACTCAGATGGGACAAAACTTTTTTTTAGTTCAGAAGTTCTTTTACAAAAGTTTTTCAATTGAAAAATTAGCCTCTAGGCAAAACTGTCTATCATTGCATTCAATCTTTGTCTCAACCCACTCTTGAGTCCCCATATTACAGAAACAGATTCAGAAGTTTAGAGTATAATTAGTTAACAAAGTGGTATACATTTTGCATCCAGTAAGTAACACTATCAGTTTCTTAAGTAGCATAATTTTCATGAAGTTAAAAAAAGATTTGGACAGCCAAGCATGGTGGCATATGTCTTTAATCCCAACACTTGGGAGGCAGAGATAGGAGGATTGCCATGAGTTTGAGGCCACCCTGAGACTGCATAGTGAATTCCAGGTCAGCCTGAGCTGACCCTATCTCCAAAAAGGATTTGGGCAGGGCGTGGTAGTGCGCACGTTTAATCCCAGTACTCGGGTGGCAGAGGTAGGAGGATCACTGTGAGTTCCAGGCTAGCCTGAGACTACATAGTGCATTGCAAGTCAGCCTGGGCTAGAGTGAGACTCTTATCTCAAACAAAACAAAACAAAACAAAACCAAAAATAAAGTAGCCAAAAACAAGGAATAACATTTGTTACTTTAAAATATGAAGTTCTTTTCATTTTACACATTTAAGTAGAAAGCCAATACCTTTCAATTAAAATATCAATAGTGTATTATCAGTCATTAAATAATAACTATATATATAAAAGCATAAAGCTGGGGAGACAGCTCAGTGGCTATGGCAGCTCTTCAAAGCAGAAGGCTATTCTTACTGCGCCCAAACATTTCCTGTAATTACTCCCAAACTTTCAACCTCTGAAGTTCCTTCAAGCTTTAATCTTGGGGCTGGAGAGATAGCTCAGTGGTTAAGGCACTTGCTTGCAAAGCCTAATGACTGACATTTGATTCCTCAGTACCTATGTAAAGCCAGATATACAGAGTGGCACATACATCTGGAGTTCATCTGCAGTGACTAGAGACCCTGGCATGTCCATTCTCTCTCCCTATCTATTTCTCTCTCTCTGCTTGCAAATAGATAAAAATATTTTTAGGGGCTGGAGAAATGGTTTAGTGCCTAAGGTGCTTGCCTGTAAAGCCTAAGGAACTAGGTCTAACTCTGCAGAACCCACATGACCCAGATGCACAAGCTGCCACAGTTCCACCAGTAGCAACTACAGCACTTTTACGGCAAGTGAAATCCCAGGAAGAACAACTGTTTTGAACACTCAAGCTGATGCAGCTTTTCAATCCTGTGACAGATCAGATCAAGACTGTTTCTCTTCAGTGAAGCAGGACAACAGCATGACAAGTTTACCTTTGGATTCTTGCCCTCTTTGGCCAACAATGCTCGAAGCCTTTCTTGCGAAGGAGGTGCAATGAAAATGATATATGGCTTCAAATCTGAATTCCGCAGGGTCTTCAAAGACTGTGAAGATATTTGGATTTAAACAAGAACTCCTATTATTTAGCTATTTTTCAATAATTTGTGTCATTTAAAAAACCTGTCTATAAATGCTCCCAAACATTTTCTAACAATTCACAATATTTTAAGATAGTATTATTCACTGTAAGAATGTACTATACAGGTATAAATTCATATATATTATGTTAGCCTAATCTTTTATGTAATGAAATATAAGTTAAAAGACATTTAAGGTACTACAAATGTATGGTATTAAAATACCTTCTTAAGATCGCATAGATATATAATCATGTTAATACATAACATAAAATGTAAAAATATAACAGCCCAATGTTTATTATAACCATATTACAATCCATTTTGAAGTAATTAGAATCAAGACAACTGGCTATGTGACAGGGGCTAAAAAGTAAAATCAGAAAAAAAAAAAAAAAACAACCTTCATGTACATAGGCCAAAGGAGATTCTGGACATGCCAATCTAAGGGAAGACAGACTATATGAATTAAAGAGATTATGGGCTCCACACTAACTTTTTCATTAGTTACTACTAACATCAAACTGAAGCACTCTACCAAAGTCGAGATTATAGAGCCATGCCCTTTTCTATATAAAGAAACAATATGAGTCAAGAGTCCTAGGGCAATACCCCAAATAACATAAATAATTATGAAAGAAGTAAAAACAGTTTTCTTAAATCAAAAATTTATAATTGAAACAGCACAAACCTAGTGCTAGAAAAACTAAATTTACTGAATTACTGTTTTAGGAAGCAATTTTAGAAGCAATTTTCTTCTGTGTATATTTACTTAATGACCACTGACTATGGGCTTGAACTGTAATCAGCAATGGATCCAACCACATTAAATGAAAGTCCTACAGTGAAGCTGAGTAATTCAGGAAAAGCAAAACTTTTTCACAACAAACACAATCTTTAAAACCTCAAAATCAGGCCAGGCATGAAGGCACATGCCTTTAATCCTAGCATTTGGGAGGCAGAGGTAGGAGGATCACTGTGAGTTCAAGGCTAACCTGGACTACAGAGTAAAAAGCCAGGCCAGCCTGGGCTAGAGTGAGACTCTATCTCAGAGAAACAAAAAGAGAATCACTTCTCTTTTTTCAGACAGATGCAGATCCTAAGGAGAGAACAACCCTATTATGCCTCAAAAGGGCCCCAGCTGAAACTAAGAATAATTGGGAAAACATGCAAGAGTGCTGTTTTCTTAGCCAACCTGGAACGAGCACAACGGTGAAGGAGACAGACAAGAGAACAATCAACCCCCTACCAAACCAGATATTCAGAGACACAGAGGCACCCAAGATCTCAACAGGGAAGCAGACCTAATATGAACCCAACATGGCTCAGGGAAATTTGCGGAAGAGGGGGTGGAAAGAATGTCAGAGCCACACACACACAGACATTTCCTCCTACCCGAAACTAAAGGCTAACCCCACAATGCATGACCCATATACCCCAACAAGGAGGGTCCCGGTGGAAGGGGGAGGACAGGGAGGAGGCTAACAATGGTACCAACTTAATGTATTCACTGACTATTAAAAAAAAAATTTTTTTTTAATCTCAAAACTATTTTCTTTAAAAATGTAAATGTAAGACCACTAAGTTAGTAATTTTATGTTTTTGCTTAATCTACCAAATAACCAACTAGTTGAGATTTCATTATTTACATAAAATTGAACATTCATTCTGACACTTATTAATTCTTGGAAGAATGGTACTTAAAACCCCAACCTTTGAACTCCAGATGCATGCGCCCTCTTATGCATCTGGCTAACATGGATCCTGGAGAATCAAACCGAGGTCCTTAGGCTTTGCAGGCAAATGCCTTAACTGCTAAGCCATCTATCTCTCCAGCCCGAAAATTCTTTTTTAGTTTCTAAAATACTTCATTTTAGCCACCTATTTATTTGACTGAACAAGAAAACCATAAGAACTTAACTAGGAGTCATTCTTGGACCCAAACAGTTCTTGTAAGCTTACTTTGCAAAATATGCCCTCTAAATTAAACACTCTAAACCACACTCCTAGTTTTACCTGCGTACGAAGACTTAAAAGACATATTTTGCCAGAGTTGATCACTTGCCGTACAGAATCTATGCTGGTTCCATACAAATTTTTCTCAAATTCACCATGTTCAATGAACTTTCCAGCTGCTATATCAGCCTCAAATGCTTGCCGTGAAACAAAATGGTAATCTCTACCAGCCACTTCATGGTCTCGCCTATTCCGAGTTGTATCTAAGCAAACACAATCAGGTGCATGGGATCAGAGTAAGGAAGTGAGAAAATTCATTTAATCAGGAATAATTTTTACTTTGTAACACAAATTATGAATAATGAACTGAAGAAATGTCAAGGGCCCATATGTTTAACATTTTTACTGAGGTATGAGTATGAACAAAAAAATTGTAATATCTTAATAGTTACCTTAATCCATTTTATGCTTCCACTTTTAATTACTTTATCTTGTATTTTAAACTCAGTCAATTCATCTTTTCCTAATGTTTATTTCCTTAAGAATAAGTACTATATTATCTTCAAAGAAAACTTGTTTACAGATATTAGGCCTAAATTTTTATCTTCAGTATCAGCTCAAAGAACCAGGAACTGATTCCATTTGGAAAAGGACCCAATCTGAAATTCATTTAGAAAATAATAATACCATGCTTTTAGAGAAAACTTAAGTTCCTCCATAGCTATCTTTATTAAAAAAACCATTGTCAACACATCTGTTTAAACCAAGTTCCTCTTCCCTTGACAATATTGTTTCAATAAAATAGTTGACCATTTTCCCTGTATAGCTAAGCTCTGAGGTGGTTACATTGAAAAGTACAACAAAATGGGACTATATCCAAACTTACGAGGAACTGCAGATGCAAAGCGGTCTTTTTCTTTGTTCATGAGCCTCTGACGCAATTCATTCTGTCCACAATTCTGTGGCCCAATTAAGATAATGGGTCTTTTCCTATTTGCTGGTTGATGATAAAGTGACATTTCTTCATAAGTTAAGATCTCCTCATTGTCATAATCTTTAGGAAAAAAAAAAAGTTAAAGCTTTTAGACATAATCATTGCCATATCATAAAGATACCCCCAAGGGAAAAAAGTACAATTTATTATCATTAAAAAGCTTAAGTTTTGGCATCATGAGTATATCATGAACACTTTCCTGTATCTTTATGTTCTCTCCAAAGTATTATGAAAATGAACCAGTCAACAATGTAATTAGTTGGGTGGAGTGGTGCATACTTTTAATCCCAGCACTGGGGTAGAAGCAGAGGTAAGAGGATCCCTGTGAGTTTGAGGACAGCCTGGGCTAGAGTTAAACCTTACCTCCAAAAAAAAAAAAAAAAAAAAGGGAAGCCGGGCGTGGTGGCGCACACCTGTAATCCCAGCACTTGGGACGCAGAGGTAGGAGGATCACCGTGAGTTCGAGAGTTCCATAGTGAATTCCAGGTCAGCCTGAGCTAGAGTGAGACCCTACCTCGAAAAAAAAAAAAAAAAAAAAACCAAACCAGCAATACAATGGATCCTTCTAGAAATTTTTATTGCTTATCTTGTTTCGTACTGTGTGCAAATGTCTTAATACAATTAGACTGATTTTTACATAACTAGCTCTTTTTTTTTTTTTTCCTGAGGTAGGATCTCACGGTAGCTCAGACTGACCTAGAATTCACAATGTAGTCTCAGGTTGGCCTCGAACTCATGGTAATCCTTCTACCTCTGTCACCCAAGTGCTGAGATTAAAGTTGTGCACCACCACACCCGGCTTTTTTTTTTTTTTTGAGATAGGACTGGTCAAGTTCATTGCAATCCTACTGCGTCAAATGCTAGGATTATAGCTGTTTAAAGCTATCATGATGGGGCTGAGATGACTCAGCGGTCAAAGACTCTGGCTTGCAAAGCTTGTCAAGCCTAGGGTGGAACCCCCAGTACCCATGTAAAGCTAGATGTGCAAATGGGCACATGCATGTGGAGTTTATGTGCAGTGGCAAGAGGCCTTGAGGTGTCTATTCTCTCATAAATAAATTCATACAATCTTAGGATTTGAAAAGCAGATTAAAAGAATCAAGCTACCATGTCTTGCTAAAAAATACCTACAGTGCAGGGTATTCAGAGAATAATCTTATAATAACTGTCAGTTTTCTACTTGCTGGGATTATTATAAGGATCAGACATCATAAATATACTTAGCATGGTTTAGGTAAATATTTTCATACAGTGGCTACAGAAAGTGCATCAGTGTACAGGAACACTTTCCTGTCCTTATCCAACTTGACAGTAAGCCGTCCTTTGCTACCTACCCTTTCTGCGTTTATGTGTACTTTATTCTAGAAACTGACCCAGAGTCTTTACTCAGGATACAAATTGTCTAAGAGGTAGGTAGCACTTCTAAAGCTCACATTCCAGGTGAAACCAAAGCCATCAGGTGGGAGGCACACAGGCAGCTAGCAGCTTGCTGCATCCTGACCAGAGGCAGCAGGAGGCAAGCAGACTCTTGGCTACAAATTCCAAGACGTCAGGGGCACATCTTAGTTTTGCCAGTGCTCAGCATAGAGCAGGAACTCAAACTCCACTTGATTAAATTCCAGCTCAATAGTTTAATCAGCTGTAAGAATTTAAGCAAAAAATTTTAATATCTAAAACTTGGATATATTAATCTGTAACATTAAAGCATTTACTGTGAGAATTAAAGCCTACAGTTACTGCCATGGAATGAAACAGGTACTGTAAATGATAGCTATTAAAAATCTCTCTGGGGCTGAAGAGATGGCTTAGCTGTGAAGGCACTTGCCTGCAAAACCTAAGGACCCAGCTCTGACTCCCCAGTACCCAAGAAGGCCAGATGCACAAGGTGGTGCATGCATCTGGAGTTCATTTGTGGTGGCTAGAGGCCCTGGTGTGCCCATTCTTTCTCGATCTGCCTCTCTCTCTCTCTCTCCCTCTCAAATAAATATTTTTAAAAAGAAAAAATAAACCTCAACAATAATGATACAATTATGAATAGTGGTTGTAGTTCCCTCTTTTCTCAAAACCATTGTCTTTACTCTGAGTTCATCTTATGTGTACACCCAGAATAGTAGCACTTTGATTTAGCATTATAAGGATATCTCAGTAATCTAAAACATTTTATCTTCATTAGTTTAGTTTATGCTAGACTCAAATGCTTCCCATTACTGAGACAAGCCTTAGCCCTTAAAAGAAGGAATATCTCTGATTTATTCTTTGGCTCATTTCTAATGTGAACCAGAGTAGGGCCAGCAAATGCAAATAATATGAAGAGCAGTCAAGAAATTAATGAGGGGCTGGAGAGATGGCTTAGTGGCTAAGGCATTAGCCTGCAAACCAAAGGACCCAGGTTCAACTCTCCAGGACTCAGTGTGCAGTGGCGGGAGGCCCAGGCACACCCATTCTCTCTTACTCTATCTGCCCCTTTCTCTCTCTTGCTCATATAAAAAACAAAACAAAAAAAAAAAAATAAATAAAAATAAAAATAAAAAGTAATGAGGGCTGGAGAGATGGCTCAGCTGTTAAGACACTTGCTTGTGAAGCCTACAGACCCAGATTTGATTCCCCAGTACCCACATAAGCCAGATGCACAAGGTTGGCACATATGCCTGGAGTTCATTTACAGTGACTAGAGGCCCTGGTGTGCCCATTCTCTCTCTATATATATGCCTTTTCCATCCCCCCCACACACTCTCTCTCTCTCAAATAAATAAATAAAATTATTTATATAAAAAAAAGTAGGGGGCTGGAGAGATGGATGGTTAAAGTGCTTGCCTGTGAAGCCTAAGGATCCATGTTCAACTTTCGATGAAGCCAGATGCACAAAGGTGAGGCAAGCACAAGGTAGCAGACGCCCACTAGGTGGCATTCAATTGCAGTGGCTGAGGCCCTAACTTGCCAATTCTCTCTCTGTCTCTCTAAGGCACTTGCCTGCGAAGTCTAAGGACTCAGGTTTGACTCTCCAGGTTCCACATAAGCCAGACACACAAGGTGATGCAAGAGTGCAAGGTCACACGTGCTCACAGGTGGTGTACATGCCTGGAGATTGATTGCAGTGGCTGGAGGCACTGGCACATCAATATTCTCTCTCTCCCTCATAAAGAAGTAATGAAATCAGAAAATCAGACTGAATTTATTAAAAAAAAAAAAAAAACAAACAAACTAGAAACTGGGTCATGAGTTCCCTCTGTGACATGTGATATAGTAGACAAACTATTTTTTACAACCAATACACCTGTTTTGAAAAAAAATTTGAGGAGCAAGTAATCATTTTAAAACTTCTTCTATGTACTAAATAGTATTTACTTTTCATACCAGTCTTTCTCAGAATTTAAAAAGTTACTAAAGAAAATAATTTCTAGTAAATTACTTCCTTAAACACATGTATAACATTACAGTTCAAAACCAGACTAGAAACAACACTTCCTGAAAATACTAGTTTAATTTCAATCATCAATCAGATGCTGTTTATATATATAAAATCCTACCTATATATAAATGTACAGCTTACCATCATTTCTATTGGCGTTATATAGAACCTTTTTCCTTTTCTTTTTATTCTTCTTTGCACACCACAGTTTTCCTGTTGATCAAACAAACAAAAAACTGTAAGTGTGGTATTTATTTCCTTAAACATTTCTACTTTATTTCAAATTGAAGAACTCCAATTATTAAAGATGTATGAGCACTTATTATACTGTTCACATAGGTTCAACAAGGTACTTACCTTCCTTTAATTACATAATATAGAAACATAATCTTTAGCATTTTAGTATTTCCTTACCATCTGACGAAAATGTGTCCTCTTATTATCACTTTTTCAATGAATAATACACCTTTCTTGACAGTTCTACGTGGTATGTGAATTTAACATATTACAGGTGAAAACTCAAGCCATGTCTTCCTAACTAACCTGATTTTTCTGGCTCCTTGTCTTCTTCTATGGTCTGCTTCATCGCTTCTCTTTGCTGTTGAAAGCTTTTTCCTTAACAGAAGAAAGAAAAAAAAAATCTGGTAAGTATTTAAAAATAGGGCTGGGGAGATCAGAGGTCAAAGATGCTTGCTTGTAAAGCCTGTCAGCCCAGGGTTCAATTCCCCAGTACCCACGTAAAGCCAGAGGCAGCAAGAAGCCCTGGTACATGCACACTGCGCATGCGTGCATGCACACACACACACACACACACACACACACACACACACACACACACCTTCTCTCTCTCTCTCTCTCTCTCTCGCAAACAAAGAAAAATATTTTAAAAAAACTATTGAATACAAAAGGAGAGGAGTATTTTTAATCAAGGGAAAGCTTAGCAGTAATTCTTCAAATACTGTATTCCAGGCCGCTCTGCCAGCATAAGACTAACATCATTTTACATATGAGGCTACAAATGTTTGAGTTTCAACCCTGCTCAACCAATCCTACCATATATATTAAAGAACTATTAATTACTTATAAAACATAATCAAAAACCAATACTGACACCATTCAACATATTCCTTTGCACTTATTATTCATAATTTCTCCTTTTGTGTGTATGTGTGACTGATATTGATATTTTAAATTTTCTACCTTTGTTATCAATGACACAAGTATGTGGTTAAAAAAAACATGGCTTTTCCTCACAGGACAAGCTTTTAAAAATATTATTAATTTACTTATTTGAGAGACAAAGACATACACACAGAGATAGAAAGACAGGTAAGACTGAGTTCAGGCATACCATGGCCTGTTGCCTCTGCAAACAAACTCCAGATACATGTGCCATTTTGTGCATCTGGCTTGACATGGGTACTGGGGAATAGAACCTGTGCTGTCAAGTTTGGCAAACAAATGTTTTTAGCTGCTGAGCCATCTCTGCAGCCCAGGATTAAGATTTTAATGTGAAGCTTTCAAGGTAATTGGCCTTCATCTTCTTTTCAGGTCTCTACCTTAAAATAAATTGGGGGGGGGGTGCAGAGAATGGATCCCAGGGCCTTACATAGCCAAGTACATACTCTGTCACTGAGCTATAACCCTCAGCCTTTCAATATTACACAATACTACACACTTTACTATACTGCCTCTTACCTGGAACAAGCCCAGCTAGTGGCTGGTTATCTTCATCCCCTTCCCTGTAGGCCTGCCACCAGTTTGGATCTTCTTGACTGATCACATGAAGTATATCCCCTTTTTGAAAAGACAGACCTAACTCTCGACATGGGACATAAGGGTCATCTGAGGGGTCATAGTCAAAATGAGCTTTTACATGGATCTAAAACAAAAAGGTAAAAATAAAACAATGATAAAATAAAGTAAAACATTTAACATAAATATGTACATTTTATATAATTTTTCAATGGTGCAAAGAGAAATGAGCTAAAAGTGTTAGTTAAGTAACAGTATTTTGGAGCAGTATTTGTTCAGGCTCATCTGTTGTCATTTCTATTGGTTGCAAATATATACGAAAGTATTCAAACTACCTTACTGTTAGCAGCTACAAGAATCAGAAGAAACAGAAATGGTCTATCCTATGAAAACAGTGATACTACAATAAAGTATGCAAGACAAGAAAAGGCAGACTTTTTTTATTATTTAGAAAGAGAGAGAGGGAGGGAGGAGAGAGAGAATTGGCATACTGGAGCCTCAGCCACTGAAATTGCATTCTGGATGCTTATACCACCTAGTGGGCATGTGCGACCTTGTCCTTGCCTCAACTTTGTGCGTCTGGCTAATGTAGGATCTGGAGAGCAGAACATGGGTCCTTAGGCTTCACAGGCAAGTGCCTTAACCACTAAGCCAAACATCATCACCCCTCATCTTAGGTGAATGTCAGTTCCCTAGAGCTGTCATAGCTTGTTGATCCAAAATCAATGCAACTGCACTTTAGTTTTTATGCTCCTCTAAATCAAGACTGTAATTCCTATTTTTAAACTAAGTAGGCCTTGATATATTGTTAACATTTCAAGTATTTCCTAAGCATGTGTCTTTTAAAGTTTATATTATTATTTATGCATGCATGAGATGAGTGGACATATGGGTGTACCAGGGTATCTATCCACTGCAAACAAACTCCATGTGCATGTGCCACCTTGTACATCTGGCTTAATGTAGGAACTAGAGAATCAAACCACAGTCCTTAGACTCTGCAGGCAAGCACCTTAACGGTTGAGCCATCTCTCCAGCCCCAAGCATATGGTTTTGCAAATGAAGATAATAGAAATGCTATTCAGCATCAGAAGTAGTTAAGAACTCACATGAGAGGCTGGAGAGATGGCTTAGTGGTAATGGCTCTTGCCCAACAAGACTAAGGACCCAGGTTTGACTCCTCCCTAGAAGCCATGTAAGCCAGATGCACATGGTGGTACATGTGTCTGGAGTTCATCTGCAGTGGGCCAGAGACGCACTCTCTCTTTCTCTCAATAAGCAAATAAAAAGAAAACAAACAAAAATCCTCAAATGAACTTATAGAAATGTACATGATTTCTGATATTATTTCCCCAATATGCCTTTCTAAAATATAATAAAGTAATAATCTAAGGCAGTATAAAAGAATTAATGTTCTCTTTTTAATTTTATAGAATCTGGACAATTGGCATGTAATACTTCCAAAGTCTTTAAGAAATCTACCTTCGCCTAATGTAATCAAGCAACTATATGCAAGGAGTGTTTCTACCCCACATAGGTTAAATTGCAGATTTATGCTTAGTGAGTCAAATAATGCTAATGAAAACACAAGCCACTTTGGAAAATTTGATTTAAAGAATATTTGCCATCAAAAACATTTTATTAACTGCTATGAGAAATGAGGAAAACAGGGCTGGAGAGAAGGCTTAGCTGTTAAGGTGTTTTGCCTGCAAGGCCAAAGGACCTCAGTTTGATTCCCCAGGACCCATGTAAGACAGATGCACAAGGGGGCACATGAGTCTGGAGTTCATTTGCAGTGTCTGGAGGCCCTGGCGCGCCCATTCTCTCTCTCCCTCTCTCAAATAAATAAATAAATAAAAATAAATTTTTTAAAAAGGCCGGGCATGGTGATGCACGTCTTTAATCCCAGCACTCAGGAGATAGAGGCAGAAGAATCACCATATGTTCAAGGCCACCCTGAGACTACCTAGTGAACTACAGGTCAGTCTGGGCTAGAGTGAGACCCTACCTCAAAAAAAAAAAAAAAAAAAAAAAGAAAGAAAGAAAGAAAGAAAAAGAAAAGAAAAGAGGAAAACAATATACAAATAGTGGCACTGGAGCTGGAGAGATGGCTCAACCGTTAAGGTGCTTGCCTGAAAAGCCTAATGACCCAGGTCTGATTCTCCAGGTCCCATGTAAAGCCAGATGCACTAAGTGGTACATGCATCTGGAGTGCGTTTGCAGCAGCTGGAGGCCTGGTGTGCCCATTCTCTGTCCCTCTTCTCTGTTTGCAAATGAATAAAAAAAATATTTTAAAAAGTAATATCACTGAGGCTTAAAATGTGATCCAGTTGAAAATGTAAAATAGTTAAGTAGTAGAATATAAATGTTAGGTTTTACTTTTAGTTGCTAATAATCATATGTGCACACAGAGCATGAATTTCCACAGGCTGAATACACCTGTGTAGCTGTCACCCAATTAAAGAACCAGAGTATCACCAGGACTACAGAATCCCTACCTCATGTGCCCTTCAGCCACCTCCTTCAGGATGAACATTATCCTGATTTCCAGAAACACTGACTCCTCTGTATTTTATTTTATATGAATGGAATTGAATATGACCTTGAGTCAAATTTGATAAAGACACCTTGCCAACATGAGTGTTTTGTTCATATAACTAGAGTTCCCTAGGGAGCTTTATTCTTGATTTAAGGATAGACTTTTGATTAAAAGGAGTATCTAATTTTATGATCTTGGCTAAAGGCAAGTATATCATCCAGAGAAGCTTCCATCCACTCTTGCCCACTGACTCTCCTGATTTAAATAGCTAGCAACAGGAAGTCCTGCGTTGTACAGGCAGGGGAGAGGAATACAGAGGACACACTGTGCTCATAGCACAGCTTTATCTCACCGAAACTAAAATGCAACTGAAAGGCTCTTAATTCATGTCATTTTTCATTTATCGCCTTCCAACTATGGGATTCCTCCTCTCCTTCACCCACAATGAAAAGAATTTTCTTGATTATTTGTTCTCTTTCATCTCTTACAAGAGAGAAGTTTAAGAACACACTACAAGCTGTGCTCTTTTTTTTTCCCCCCAAGCTGTGCTCTTAAACACAAATGCATTTGACTGCAATGGTCTTTCACTTTCCCTTATAACCCAGTGATCTTTCTAGTGCCTGACATGAAATAAGGAATCATAATAATAGCTAACATTTATTAGTATTTAATAATCTATTAATTTTCTGTGCATATCCCACCACTAATAACAATGTGATTCCCTTTCATTTCAATTCGCACCTCTGCTGGATTAGAGCACTGCACTGAACTTAACGAAGAGTTCCTTTCAGCTCAAAAAAATCCAGTATGTCCTTCCCCCGTGTTAAATTACAGAAAGGAATAATCCTGAAATTTTAGACTGGTTTGGAAAGTTCTAATTTTTTAAAGACATCTTCGAGAGAAGGGAATCACACCATCTGAATGATCTGGAGGCTTCCTAGGACAAATGTCCCACCAGGAAGTGAACAGAGTGCGCACTTAAGGCTTTTGTCCTCCACTATGAAAGGACAAGTATTTGCTGTGTCTCATGCAAAAGAAACATAGTAACTCCAAATATTTCTCTTGATATGTCATATTTTTGTCATATGTAACAGTACAACTCAGTCTATTTTACATTTATCTTAAATACATGTATTTAAGCAAACAATAAACCAGAAAGATATCTTTTCTACCCCTGTAATACTGACCTATATCATAAAAACATGCAAGAGGTGCTACAGTTTGAGAATCATTGATAAAAGGGTGGTGGAGGAACTGAACATCACTTATTTTATTCTGAAAAGACTCTGATTAATCACATGCTGCACTTTGAGAGGCTTAGGCAGTGTGTTTGCCAGCATGCACAAAGCCGTGGGTAAAGCACCATATAAACCAGGTATGGTGGCAGATGCCTGTAATCCCAGCATTTGGGGGATGAAGGCAGGAGGATTAGAAATTAAAGGTTACGCTTGGCTATAAAGTAAATTTGAATTCCAACCTGGGTTATATGAGATTATCTTTAAAGAAAAAAAAAAGGTTAAGTCTAACATCAGTTTTTCTTTCTTTAAGCTATTTCTTTTCTTTTTTTCTTTCTTTTTTTTTTAAGTATCTCCCATGACAATGGATCTGTATTTTCTTCTACAAACCTTCCAAGAAACATTTATTTGGTCCTCCGAGTAAGCCAGCTTTTTATTCTGAATTACTAAAGGTAGAAGTTATTTCATTCTTTTTGTCACTGATCCAGGCTAGCCTTGAATTCACAGTAAATTCTGTCTGAGACTCCCTAGGGCTGGGATTATAGGCAAAAGATCATGCCCAGATGGTTATTTCATGTTGATGTTGAAAAAAAAAAACAAAAACCTATGTTGTCAACTTATTATTTCATTACTCTGATTTTGGAAATATTGAAAAGCAACAGATATCAACACAAAACATTAACTAAAAATAATAGGTATATTAGCATCAACACTTAGGTTAAATTTATCCATTAAGACTTTTGGGGGGGGTGGTTGAGGTAGGGTCTCGTTCTAGCCCTGGCTGACTTGGAATTCATGATGTAGTCTCAAGCTTGCCTCAAACTCACAGTGATCCTCCTACCTCTGCCTCCTGAGTGTGGGATTAAAGGTTGGCACCACAAACCAGGCCGGGAGAATTTTAGAGAATTCTAGGCTATATGAATAGCAAAAAATCAATGTTAATATATCTCAACCTCTGGCATTTATTTGCAAAAAACAAAAATCATTTTCTCCAGGAGAGATGATCATAAGCATTTAAAAGTATCAGCGCAAGTATCTGTTTACAGAGCTGCTTTTGAATTCAAGGCTTATTCATAGGGGAGAGAGAGAGCTGGAAAGACAGCACACAGAGAACTAGGCTGCTAGATTTGGAAAGCAAGGCCATTTCCCTATTTCTCATGCTACAAAGAATTGTGCATAGAAGTAAGGCCACAGATGCAACATCCACTTCCACATGCTCCACAAAGACCAGGAAAATATGAGCAGGGTGTGGTGGTGCACTCAGGAGGCAGAGGTAGGAGGATCTCCATGAGATCAAGGTCACCCTGAGACTACATAGTGAATTTTAGGTCAGCTAGAGTGAGACCCTGCCTCAAGAAACAAACAAACAAACAAACAAACAAACAAACAAAAAATCCAAGAAAACAGAGAGCCAACATATAAACCACACCTGTGGTAAAATACTGAGAAAAATAAAATTGCAATCTTTCTCAAAATACTAGCTTTTATACAGTTAGGAATAACACATCTAGGGATGGGCATGAGCAAAGTACAATGGCACACATGTATGAAAAACAGAATGAAAACCCATTATGTTGTATGCTAGCTCAACAACAACAAAAAAAAGATTCCATGCTTCCATGTCAACCCAGCACTTCAAAAGCTAATGTTTAATAGCTTAAGATAAAATTCATAAGCTATAGTTTACCCATGTGCACACCTGAATGGCTTTCAGTATACTCAGAATTGAACTAGCACCAGAAGTTTAAAACATTTTACCTTCCAATCCAATCCAGTACTTATTACTCCCATCCTCTCTTCATCTCACGAACCACAAACCAACTTTTTGCTCCCACAGATTTATCTATTTCTGAGTATTTTATGTAAAGTACACCTGTATATGACCTTTTCTATTTTTCCTCGAGGTAGGATCTCACTCTAGCCCAGGCTCACCTGGAATTCACTATGGAGTCTCAGGATGGCTTCGAACTCATGATCCTCTTACTTCTGCCTCCCCAGTTGCAGGGATTAAAGGTGTGTGCCACAATGCCCAGTTTGGATGGCCTTTTGAATGGCTTCTTTTATTCAGTGTAAGTTTTTCAAGTACATCCGTGCTAGCATCTATTCACAATTTAGTCCTTTTAATCAAATAATATTCATCATCTAGTGACAAGTTTGAGTTATTTCTACTTCATGGCTCTTACGAATATTTCTAAGAAATATTCACAATATGCACAAGTTCTACCATGAATGTATGTTTTTGGTTCTCTTGGATATATGCCTGCAGTAGTTTGAATATATGTCCCCTAATTGAGTTTGCAGCTCATTTGTCTAGCAGGTAGACTCCTGCTGGGGGGGGGGGGGTGTCACTGGGGGAGGACCTGAATTCCAACCCAGGGTATGCAGAGTGCTTGAGCTGTTTGCCTGGGGTTTCCAGAGTGGCTGCTATGTCACAAATCATAAAAATGTTGGGCATGGTGGCGCACACCTTTAATCCCAGCACTCAGGAGGCAGAGGCAGGAGGATTGCCATGAGTTCGAGGCCACCATGAGACTCCATAGTGAATTCCAGGTCAGCCTGTGGTAGAATGAGACCCTACCTCAAAAAAACAAAAAAAAAAATTCTGAAACTGAAGTATTTGTACATTTTAAGAAAGTTTGGAATTTACTAAATTTGAAAGGTTGATTTTTAAAAAATATTTTATTTATTCATTTGGGGGGGGGGACACGGGCATGCCAGGGCCTCCAGCCACTGCAAAGGAACTCTAGCCACATGCACCCCCTTGTGCATCTGGCTTACGTGGGCCCTGGAGAGTCAAACTGGGATCTTTTGGCTTTGTAGGCAATGCCTTAACCGCTAAGCCATCTCTCCATCCAGAAATATTGATATTTTATATTCAAGTTAAAACACTGAATTTCTTTAGTGAATTTCTTTTTGAACACACGAAATAGTGACAATTCTGAAAGGGAGAAGTTAATAGTAGCCAAAATAAAAAAATCACTTACTACTGTTTCCTTGGCAGGAGGAGGCTTGATCTGTTGACTAGGAATCAGAACAAATGTCAAAGTACCATGCATATCGGACTGCAACGAAAAGATTGAACTATTTTTAAAATCGTTATTACAATCATTCCATGATCTTAGGATCAATCTCCCCACCCTGGACTATTATTCTACAACTCTGCCACAGTCCTATGTGCAAACATTTTGACTCCCAGATGCTTTCTGCATTACGCTTCCCATTCTATTTTTTAACTGTACACAGCCTCACTACTAGGTTCGCTGTTATTGTCCAACATACCTCTGTTTCATGGTGACCCTCCTACCTCTGCCTCCTGAGTGCTGGGATTAAAGGCGTGCGCCACTATGCCTGGCTCCTAGTTGACTTTTAAAATGCTCTAAAAACATTTTGTTTTTTTTATGTTTAATTTTTTAAAAGGAGGTTTTATTAAGGTATGAATTATTCATCTACTTGTTTGAACTTACCAGCAAGTCAAAAACCTCATTGACATCTTTTCCTCGAATTTCAATGCCATTGATCTCCAGAACTTCATCTCCTTCATGTAAGAGACCACTTTTTTCTGCAGCTCCTCCTTTCACTATACGGCTAATGATGACAGACTCCATTTCATTGCGAACTGTAGCACCCTAAAATAAAACCCCAACATCTAATTTAAATATTAAACTTAAAAAGAAGATAACAAAGTAGAAGGGAGAAAGAAGTGGTTCAACAGAAAGGGATTGGGAAAGGGGTGATAACAGAGGGCAACAGGAGGGAATTATAACCAAAACACAAAAATTATCAATAAAAATTTTAAATGACAAGCATGTAATTGTTTTCTAACCATGTCTTCATTTTTAACTTATCACTTCACACTGGAGATGGGGCTCAGAGGCGCAGCATTGGTCTACTATGCTCAGGGCCCCAGCTTTAATCCCCAGCAATGGAAAAAAAAAAAAAAAAAACTACCTTTTTTTTTTCTATTCAGTAATGTTAGCCTTCAATTATCTTGAGAAAAAAATATACATACACAGCTATAGTAACATTCATAATTAAACTTGAAAGCTGGCCATTTTTCCAAAAATGTTATCTGCTTCAGATACACTCTACTCACTAGAATACTGAAATCACAGAATCACAGATTCCTTTTTTTGGTTTTTCAAGGCAGGGTCTCACTCTAGCCCAGGCTGACCTGGAATTCACTACGTAGTCTCAGGGTTGCCTCGAACTCATGGCAATCCTCCTACCTCTGCCTCCCGAGTTCTGGGGTTAAAGGCGTGCACCACCATGCCTGGCTTGTGGATTGTTTTGTTTGTTTTATTTTATTATCTATTTGAGAGTAATAGACAGAGAGGAGGGGGCAGAGAGAGAGAGAATGGGCACGCCAGAGCTCCCAGGCACTGCAAACAAACTCCAGATGCGTGTGCCCCCTTGTGTATCTGGCTAATGTGGGTCCGGGGAAACTGAGCCTTGAACTGGGGTCCTTAGGCTTTACAAGTGAGTGCTTAACCACTAAGCCATCTCTCTAGCCCTTTTCAAAAAATTTTTATTTTTTTAAATTTATTTGAGAGCAACAGACAGAGAGAGGGAGGCAGAAAGAGAAAGAATGTGGATCTTTTTTTTATGTGGGTCCTGGGGAACTGAACCTGAGCCATCAAGTTTTGCAAGCAAGAGCCTTTTAACCACTGAGCAATCTCTCCAGCCCCTAAGCTCACAGATTCTTGAAGCACACAGCAGAAAAATGTATTCAATTTGTTAAAGTGTATAATCAAATTTGTGTTTTTTTAATTTTTTAAAAATTTATTTATTGGGCTAGAGGGATGGCTTAGCAGTTAAGGAGTTTGCCTGCAAAACCAAAGGACCTAGGTTTGATTCCCCAGGACCCAGGTTAGCCAGATGCACAAGTGGGCACACGTGTCTGGAGTTCGTCTGCAGTGGCTGGAGGCCCCGGCGCTCCCATTCTTTCTCCCTTTCTTTCCCTCCCTCAATAATAAAAATAAAATGAAAAAAACTTTATTTATGGGGGGGACATAGAGAGAGGGGAAGGGAGCAAAGGACATCAAGAATGGGCACACCAGGGCCTCTAGCCACTGTAAACAAACTCCAGATGCGTGCGCTGCCATGTGCATCTGGCTTATATATGGGTTCTGGGGAATTGAACCTGGGTCCTTAGGCTTCACAGGCAAGCACATTTACCACTGAGCTATCTCTCCAGCTCTAAATTTGTTTTTTACATGTTAGACCCTATTTAAATGGTTATACAACATTTATTCATAAGTAATACACATGATGTATAACTATAAAGAACTTAATTCAAATGATTGGGCTGGGGGGACGGCTTAGCAGTTAAGGTGTTTGCCTCTAAAGTCAAAGGACCTAAGTTCAATTCCCCAGGACCCACATAAGCCAGAGGCACAAGGTGGCACATGTGTCTGGAGTTTGTTTGCAGCGGCTGGCAGCCCTGGTTCACCCATTCTCTATCTGCCTTTCTCTTAAATAAATAAACTATTTAAAACAAGAAAATATAAGCTGAGTGTGGGGATACATGCCTTTAATCCCAGCACTCAGGAGGCAGAGGTAGGAGGATCACCATGAGTTCGAGGCTACCCTGAGACTTCGTAGTGAATTTAGGTCAGACTGGGCTACAGCGAGACCCTACCTCAAAGAAACAAACAAACAAACACAAAAATATGTAAATAAGCAATATTCAACCATGTTTCATACAAGAGATTTTTTTAATAATAGAAAGACCCTCAAATCAGACATGAGAACACTTACCAACGGAATATCACGAGCCTTTTCTATCCGAACTATTTTTACAGTTTCTCCTCCATACTGGCCAATGCTTTCATAAACTCTCTCATCTGTAACAGGCTCTAGCTGCATTTCCTGCTCAGCAACCTTATCATGGGCCAGTAAAAGTGCCTGTTTCAACAAAATTCACACATTTTGAGTAACAGCATGATTTATTTTTCTAATGTGAATTTTAACCTCATCAAGGACACAGTATTACGATCAATAAATCTTTAAATGTGCTACCAACTGCTGCATGCCCACATTTCCAAACTTTCTAACGCAAGTACAAATGTAATTGTTCTTTTAGAGCTACTGATAACTGATGTACTGACATCAGGACATAATCTGAAATGAACTATGAAATCTAAAATGCTTATTAAACTTCAAAAAAGTAAAGTATATTTAAAGACATAAATACCCTAAATAAAATTTATAAAACATAGGTGAAAGAACAAGGAAATTTTGTCTGGTTAAGAAAATTTGTTTTAGGGTTGGAGGGATGGCTTTGCCTGCAAAGCCAAAGGACCTAGGTTCGATTCCCCAGGACCCACATTAGCCAGATGCACAAGGGGGTGGATGCGTCTGGAGGTCATTTGCAGTGGCTGGAGGCCCAGGTGCATCCATTCATTCTTTCTTTTTCTCTCTCTCTCTCCCTCTTTTCTCTGTCAAATGAATAAATAAAAATAAAACAAAATTTTAAAGAGCAAATTCGTTTTAAAAATAATTTGTTGCCTGGTAAGATAGCTTTAGCAGTTAAGGAGGTTATCTGCAAAGCCTAGTGACCTATGTTCAACTCTCCAGGTCTCACGTAAGCCAGAAGCACATGGTGATCCAAGCACACAAGGCTGCACATGTGCACAAGGTGGCACACACGTCTAGAATTTGACTATAGTGGTTAGAGGCCCTGGTGTGCCAATTCTCTCTCTCTCTCTCATTAAAAAACAAAGGTCAGTCTGTTGAGCTTGCCTAAAAAAAAAAAAATTGCGTAATTTTATATATGAAAATGTATAATTCAGCAATAATAATTACTTTTCAGCAGGGAAAATAAGTATCAAGAATAGCTGATACTTGAGGTCTCTTCCAACCCTAGATTAAGCATGACAAACAAAAAAAAAAAGATAACTTACAGAAAACACATACTTATATGATATTCTGTCCAATTTCTACCTGAATATGTGGAGCATTCAGCAAAGCTGTTAATTCTTGTCCTTCCTTCTGATGAACTGGCTTTAAAACAGTTTGTACCTAAGAAATAAAAACAAAAAGTATTCTTCCTAGGTTTCAGGAAATATCGATAGTACATTACATATACATGTATGTCTATATATATGTGTGCATAAATGAATATATATATATTAGTACAAATCAAAATTGCACTAAGTACTTGTAAGAAAGCAAAAAAAATGAAAAAAAAAACAGTGTACTTTTTCCTATGGAACTTTCAACCTTGTCATGGATAAAAAACAACATTCCTTATTAAAAAAACACACTACGTAAGATTGTAATATTTATGCCTATGAATGAACTAATTATTTTAAAAGTTTCTTAAAATATATTAACACTGATTACATGAGAGAATAAACACTATAATCCTATTTTTACACAACTACATTTAAAGTCCAAGATAACAATTTAAACAGTTATAAATTAACAAGAGAAATTTCTATGAGTCACCATAATACAGTAAGTTGCAATAAAATTTTTCCTCAAATTGGCCAATGTTTGCATTCCTAAGATAAACTCCCATGATTACACTGGCTTTTAAAAGCAGTGTCATCCTTATCTACAGGATGGCACCTATCACTTAAAGCTGTTCAAAGACTCTGGTGAGATACCCTCAGTCTAGGTTTGCATTCCAGTTCCTTCTTTCTTTCCTGACATTCTGGGTTAGCTTAAGTAATCAACACTTTGTCTATTTCCTTATTCATTTCACTTTTCTTATTCTTTTAGTACCATGAAATATAGCATTCCTTCTATTAGGTCATTTCATTCTTCTCTTCCTACTCTAGTTTATTTCATATTTTAGTTTCTAATCCCATGAGCTGCAAGTTCATTTATTTGCATCTTGTTTGCTTCTATCAAAATTATTTCAATAGGAAATTTTCTCAGCATACTATTTTCCTCTAAAGATTGCTGTGTGCTTATTGTCAATTCCTGTTTTTCCACTTTTCCATCCCAAACCCAATTACATCCCTAAAAAAGTATTATGCAATACTGTAGATAAAACCAAAATTGTCACTATTAAAGAAATTTTACAGAAGTAAAGCTATTTATAGAAATGTTAGTAACAGTAACCCATGATGAAAACAAGAATTCTATACACTTTAAGGCTATTTTAACAGTAATTCCCAGTTAAACCTATGAGACAACTGGAGGATTTATTTTACCATAAGTGTGTTAAAGCAATGTACTAAAACTACTCTATCCCCTAGGCTTTAGAAACTAAAAAAAAAAAAAAAAAAAAAAAATGTTTCTAATACTAGAGTTCTATATGTAAGTAGATGATGGTACTGCAAATGTTATTTTCCTAATTCCATGAAACTCATACAATGGACAAGAGTTATGATTTTAAACTATAGTATTGTTTAGGTAATGACAAGGAAAAAATGGTGTTTTCAGTACAGATGCCAATTTTTTTTAAAGCAAAACTGGCTGAATCTGAGGATGTGAAACCTACTGATATAGAGGGTTTTTCTGCCTTTATTACTATTACTGTTATTATTGTCATTATTTATAATACTGGATATTAAGTCTAGAGCCTCACAAATGCTAGACAAGCATTCTAATACTGAGTTAAATCTCTAGCCCTGTATTTCTTATGTCTTTTAAACTTATTTTTACCAAAATGAGATATAGTATTTAAGCTGTTTAATAAAAGTACTGTATAACATTTTGATCTGGTACTAATAAATCATTATAACCTATTTTTCTTTTTGTTAAATTTATTTGCATGTATGTGGTGCATATGTGTGGAGGGGTGGGCCAGGGCTTTTTGCTGCTGCAAAAAACTCCATGTGCATGGGCCATTTTTTGCGTCTAGCTTTATGTGGGTAGTGGGAATTGAACCCAGACTGGCAAACTTTGCAAGCACTTTTACTGCTGAGCCATCTCTCCCCAGTCCACCTTTTATTTTTCTATTTCATTAAATATTTCCAATTCTAACACAGAAATGTGAGCATTTCAGTTCTCACTGGCACTCTCTGTCCCTTAGGGGACAAAGTCTAAGCTCCCCAGCAGTGGGTTATCTCCCGATTCTTGCCTCTTTGCTAGTACTGCCATTATTTATGCCTTTTAGGTCCAGCATTAAATCAGTGCACCTTACATTTGCCACAATGTCTCCCCACAATCAATGCAAGATCAAAACAATGCTCGTTATTTCAATCTCTATTTTAAAAAAATTCAGGAAAATCATTTAAAGTATCCTACGTAAATATATAAAATTTAAAATTTTATAAAATATAAACTTTTAAATAAAAACTACAGTGATAATTTTTGCAGGTTTCCTGTGGTGCAGGAGATTGAGCCTAGGGCCTCACATATGCTAGGCCATGTGTGACCATATGTTAGACCACTGAGCTACAACCACAGACAATGATTCCTTCAACTTACACTAAACTTCTCTCTACCACATTTGCATATAGTATCTTTGCCATCTGAGATATTTCAATGAGGAAAATATCTCCCTTTGGGACCACCATTTTTATAGGTCATACCTCTTGAAGTCCTACCCCTCCCCAGTCATTTTCTACTTCAATCCAATGAGCCAATGATGTTGGGTTTCCAGAATTAAAAAGAAAAATCTTTATTATTTATTTATTTGAGAGAGAGAAAGAGAAAAAAAAAATAGGCATGCCAGGGCCTCCAGCTGCTACAAGTGAACTCTAGATGCATGTGCCACCTTGTGCATCTGGCTGTACATGAGTCCTGGGGAATTGAACCTGTGTCCTTTGGCTTTATGGGCAAGCGCCTTAACTGCTAAGCCATCTCTCCAGCCCCAGAATTTTTTTTTTTAATATTTATTTTTCTTTATTTGAGAGACAGAGAGAGAAATAGGCAGGGAAAAAGAGAGAGAGAGAGAGAATGGGCACGCCAGGGCCTCCAGTGAACTCCAGATGTGTGCACCCCCTTGTGCATCTGGTTTACATGGGTCCTGGGGAATCGAACCTGGGTTCTTTGGCTTTGCAGGGATGCACCTTAAACACTAAGCCATTTCACCAGCCCCAGAATTTTTTTATATCAAAAATAACTTGAAAATCTACAATAATGACATGACATAATATGTGAGATTCAGAATAAGAGATGGCTTATTTGTAATCCATTTAAATCTTCAATTTGGTGTGTATTCATTTGTGAGTGCAGGCCCACACGTGCCATGGAGAGAGCATGGAAGTCAGAGGACAACTTTCATGCTGGTCCTCATTACCTTCCTTCTTATGTGAGGCAGGGTTTCTTTTGATATTCATTTGCTCTGTTCGCAAGAAATTCCCGTCTCTGTCTCTCTTCTACAGAAGCTACAGACTGGGAATCCAAACTCAGGTGCTCAGAGTTGGAAGATAAATTTGCTCATCCACAAAGCAATCTCTCTAGCCATTAAATCTTCAATGCAAAACAGGCCTGGGGGACTTGAGTTCAAGTTCCAGGACCCATATAAGCAGCCAGGCATGGTCACATATGTCTATAGCCCAAGATCCACAGGAGAGCAAAGACCTGAGATCAGCAGAGCTCATGGAAAAACCACAAATTATGGGATCAGCAAACCACTCCAGGTCAAAAAAAGCAGCAAGAGGAGGGGCAATGCAGTAGACACCTGACATTCTGCTCTAGCCACCACAGATAAGCACAGCCTGCCACACGGAGGCACAGGAGGCGTGCCAAGGACATATACATGTGTATACACACCAGACAAACACACACTGCACTCCATACACACAAAGAGAAATTTAGTATTTTTCAACACTTACACCATTTTTAAAGATGAAAACCTTAAGAGTTATATATTTATGATTCTTGATTACTAGGGATTATAATTTTATTTCACCATTATTTATGTATGAGTTTATAATGCATATTAATAAAGCCATATTGATTACTACCTCAGCTCATAATTGTATAAACTTATAATTTTATAAACAAAACTCTCTTCATGCTCTAACTAACTTATATATGTATATTCCAATAAGTGCAGCTAAATTTTCCTACCATAATAAATTATTAATGTGATCAGTAGCAATTATTTCCAACAAGCCCTGCAACCACATCAACATTTTCTACTAACCCTGCTTTACTATCACTAGTAATTACCTAGTAAATGTCAACGAGATGTTCCGATACATACCTCTTGTACAAGATCCTGTGCATTGGAGATAAGAGGAAATGGAGGACTGGCCTTGTTCATATGTACTGCGATAGCATTGTGTATCTTAAATGCATTCTGGAAATCTTTATTCTGTACAAGTTGTAAAAGCAGTGAAATATCCTCCTGGCTCTGAGAATCAACCAAAGTATGCTGGATATGTTTAAGTGAGGAAAACAAATCTTCAACTTCTAGTAGGAGAAGAAAGGTATCCCAAAGTTAATTGTTTTGGTCATAACATGTGTTTTAAGGTAAAATTTCTTGAACTGGTAAAAACCTATAGTTTTAGGGAAAAAAAGTGCATACATTTTAGCATCAGTGAAGTTCATTTTACTGATATCTAATAGGATTCTAAAAACTATAGAACTTTAATTTTTAATTATAAAATATATGTCTTGCTGTAAAAACAAATGGAGAAAATACTCAAAAGTTAAAACTATCAATAATTCCATCACCTAGGAAGATTTTATTTTCTCCTTAAGTATCTTTTCTTCATTTAATAGTACATTGTTATCTGCTTTCCCAAAACACTGTCTTTTAAGATATTACATATAATTGTTCTATAATATTTTACATGGCTAATACAATAACCAGCACACTGAAGTTAAACATTTAGTATGCTTCCACTTTTATGCCATAAGTAATAATAAGTATTTCAGAATAATCACTGCTGTACATAAATTTGTCTGAGGCTACATTTTCTTGATATAATTCTTAGAACTAGAACTTTTGCAAAAAGGTTCTAATATATTAGCAATATCATTAACAATATCCAATATTATTTTCATGACCTTTTTTTTTAATTACAGAAAATGAGCATTTTTGTTATTCATAAAACTGTAATGAATATGTGCACCTCTAAAAAATGTACTGAAAGTTTTTGGCCTCTTGTATATGTTTTGTGCCTATTAAGATGTATATACAGCACACACATTTTTCTAGGAAATGGTTATCCTAAAGTGATTAATAACCATTGGTAGTTTCTTCCTGTTCCCCAACTGATTTGTGTGTGTAAAAACATTAAATTTGGGCTGGACAGGTAGCTTAGCAGTTGAGGTGCTTCCCTGTGACCCAGGTTCGATTCCCCAGTACACGTGTAAGCCAGATATACAAGGTGGCACATGCATCTAGAGTTCATTTGCAGTGGTTAGAGGCCCTAGTATGCCCATTCTCTATCTTCCCCCTCTCAAATTAATATTATTTTAAAAGGCATTAAAATTAATTAAAATTAAGAGGCACTACTTTAAAAAATCATCTTACAGGGTTGGAGGGATAGCTCAGGAGTTAAAAGCACTTGCTTGCAAAGTCTGCTGGCCTGGGTTCAATTCCCCAGCCACTCATAAAGCCAGATGGGCGTTCATTTGCAAGACACTGGTGCACCCCATACCTCTCACCACATTCAAATAACTAATAAATATATAGTTGAAAATTATCTTGCCTTTTAAAGTTATTTATAAACCTTTTTTGGAGGGGTATATGTGGCATTCCATTTCCCCCATTCTTCCAAAAACAAAAGTCCTATCAGAAGTTCTGGCTAAAATTAAACCTGGAAATGAACTGGGAAAAATTAGAGTGTGTTATACACAATCACATGGAAAAATAAAATCCCTTTTTAACACTTTTAGTTAAGTTTGCTCATATAAACCCTGAATAAAAGTTGTTATTCCTTCATCTTTATCTCAAAAATTTTTCTTGCTTGTTTTTTTGAGGTAGGGTCTCAGTCTAGTCCAGGCTGACAGAAAGCATATTCATGATTATTGGGGACTAAGAAGAAGGAAGAATGAGTGATTAATGGGTACATAATATCTTTTAGTTATGAAAACATTTTAGAAGTGCATAGTGGTGATTGTGTAAAAGCTTATGAGTTCCGGTTAAGATGGCGGCGTAGGTACCACGCCAAAGCAGCCTAGGGGGGAAAAAGACCAAAAAAACTCAGCAAAACACACACTTTTACTAAAAAGTGAGGTGTATAGGAAATTGAGGCGGCAGCGGAGAAGTAGAAGAGTTCCAGAGCATCCAGAGCCTGCACAGGCGGGAACAGCGGCTCCGGGGCGGCTCGGCCACCCGCCGCAGCCGCGGAGCGGCAGAAAGCCGCCGGACTCTCGGCTCGAGACGCAGGACAAACCAGGTGCGGGATTTTCCCCTCACACCGCGCTCTCCGCAACTCGGGAAACGTGAGGGGAGAGCGGCAGCGAGCAACGGAGGGAGGAGCAGACCGCGAGGTAGAAGCACACGTGGAACAGCGATACAACCAGAGCAGCCGCGGCTCCCTCCCCTCCCCCACCACCTGAACCCAGCTCCAGCCAACACAGCAGCGGCCTGGGACCGGCCACGCCAACTTGGGCTGACAGCAGGACCCAAGCAGGAGCAGAGTTCGGCAGCAACTTCAGCGGCTCCAGCACCGGTACCAGTGGCCCCAGCAGCAGCGGACCCAGGAGCGGCAGCGGCGGCAGATCCCGCAGCAGCGGCTTCGGGGGAGCAGCGGCGGTGGACACGGCAGCGGCAGCTTCAGCAGCGGTGGTGGCTCTGGTGGTGGCAGCTACAACAGCAGCAGAGGCAGCAGCAGCGGCTCAGTTTGCCCCGTAGGAAAAGCAAGTGCCCAGCTCCAGAAAACAGAACAGCAGCCCGACGACCCAGGCAGCAACTTGACTGAGACCACAATCACCCAAGGTAACTGGGATTGCACCAGGGAAGGGTCTCACTTGGTCACAAGCTGACTTGGATACCTCAACAGACCAGAAATCTAAACCTCTTTGTTGATAGAGGATCTGGTCATTATAATAACTACTCTTGCATACATACTCGGGGCTGTTTTTGATTGAATGTGTACAGTGTTTAGTTAAATTTTAGAATCTACCAGTATTTTATTCCACTCAGCCTGCTTGAATACTCCTATAGCAGGGAAACTCAACCCCTAAGAACATCTTTGTAGATACTCTGAGAGTCTTAAGAGCCACACCTAATGCCTTAAGGTCCTACCCTGAAAATATATTACATCAAATCAATTGATACAGCTAAGAATACACAGCTAGCTAGAAAATCCAAGCATTAACTTAATCCAAGATGCAAAAATATATACATTATAACACAAGAAACACTAAAAAGCAAGACGATATAAATCCACCTAAAAGTATTAATGCATCAGAAATGTCCTCCAGTGAGAAAGAGTTAGAGGAAATGCCTGAGAAAGAGTTCAAAAGAATAATTATAAATATGTTCAAAGAGGTCAAAGAACACATGAAAACAATCAAAGAAGAAATCAAAGAGGAAATCAAAGAGGAAATCAAAGGAATCAAAGAAGAGGCAGGACACCAATTTAATGAAATAAAGAAGGCAATACAAGACATAAATAGGGAAATAGAAATAATAAAGAAAAACCCGTCAGAATTACTAGCAATGAAGAACACAGTTAATGAAATAAAAAACTCTGTAGAAAATCTCACCAGTAGGATGGATGAGGGAGAGGACAGAATATCTAAGCTAGAAGATCAGGTGGCAGACCTAATGCAGTCCAACAAAGAAAAAGACAAACTTATAGAAAAGTATGAGTGGGAATTTCAAGATATTCGGGACACTATGAAAAGATCCAATATAAGAATTCAGGGCATAGTAGAAGGAGAAGAACTCCACTCCAGAGGCATAGTAGGCATCTTCAACAAAATCATAGAGGAAAATTTTCCCCAAATTGGGAAAGAGGTGCCAATACAGATACAGGAAGCCTTTAGAACCCCAGCCAGACAAAACCCAGAAAGAAACTCTCCTCGCCACATTATACTCAAACTTCCAAACACACAAACCAAAGAAAAAATATTGAAAGCAGTTAGAGAGAAAAATCAAGTTACCTACAAAAGCAAGCCCATCAGGATTACAGCAGATTATTCAACACAAACTTTTAAAGCCAGAAGGGCTTGGAGTGATATATTCCAAGTTCTGAAAGATAACAACTGTCAACCAAGGTTACTTTATCCTGCAAAGTTATCCATCCAAATAGATGGAGAAATAAAGACATTCCATGACAAAAGCAGGTTAAAGGAGTATCTGAAGACAAAACCAGCTCTATAGAAAATACCTGATAGAATCCTCCATGCTGAACAAAAGGAAAAGCACACATATAAGGAACCTAGAAAAAACCAGCTATACTCAAATACCAGTTAACAGAAGAGAGCACAGGTAGAACAAGTAACACACACACACACACACAAATGGCAAACATAAATACACACCTTTCAATAATATCTCTTAATATCAACGGTCTCAATGCCCCAATGAAAAGACATAGATTTGCAGACTGGGTTAAAAAGCAGGATCCTACAATTTGTTGTCTCCAAGAAACTCACCTTTCTACAAAGGATAGACATTATCTTAGGGTGAAAGGTTGGAAGACGGTGTTTCAAGCAAATGGGCCTAGAAAACAAGCAGGGGTTGCTATCCTAATATCAGACAGGGTAGACTTTAGTCCGACGTTAGTCAAAAAAGATAAGGAAGGTCACTTTATATTGATTAAGGGCACACTCCAACAGGAGGACATTACAATCCTAAACATATATGCACCTAACATGGGGGCTCCCAAATTCGTCAAACAAACACTATTAGAACTAAGGTCACAGATAACACCAAACACAGTGGTGGTGGGTGACTTTAACACTCCACTCTCATCAATTGACAGGTCATCCAGGGAAAGAATAAACAGAGAGGCATCTGGACTAAATGAGGTCATAGAAGGAATGGACCTAACAGATATATACAGGACATTTCACCCAAAGGCTGTAGAATATACATTCTTTTCAGCAGCACATGGAACATTCTCTAAAATAGACCATATATTAGGACACAAAGCAAATCTTAACAAATTCAGGAAAATTGAAATAATTCCTTGCATTCTATCTGACAACAATGGAATTAAACTACAAATCAGTAGCAAGAAAGGCTATAGAGCATACACAAAATCAAGGAAACTAAACAAAACACTACTAAATGATGAGTGGGTCAATGAAGAAATCAAAAAGGAAATCAAAAAATTTATAGAGTCAAATGATAATGAGAACACAACATACCAAAATCTCTGGGACACAATGAAGGCAGTTCTAAGAGGTAAATTTATAGCCTTAAGTGCCTATATTAAGAAATTAGAAAGGTCGCAAGTAAACGACCTAATGCTTCGCCTTAAAGCCTTGGAAAAAGAAGAACAAGGCAAACCAAAAAGTAGTAGACGGGAAGAAATAATAAAGATTAGGGCAGAAATTAATGAAATAGAAACAAAAAGAACAATCCAAAGAATTAATAAAACAAAGAGTTGGTTCTTTGAAAGGATAAACAAGATTGATAAACCCTTAGCAAATCTGACCAAAAGAAAGAGAGAAGAGACACAAATTAATAAAATCAGAGATGAACAAGGTAACATCACAACAGATTCCAGAGAAATTCAAAAAATTATAGGGACATACTATAAAAGCATATACTCCACAAAGTATGAAAATCTGAAAGAAATGGATGATTTCCTTGATCTATATGACCTACCTAAATTAAATCAAAATGAGATTAATCACTTAAATAGACCTATAACAAACATGGAGATCCGAGCAGTTATCAATAATCTCCCAACTAAAAAAAGCCCAGGCCCGGATGGATTCACTGCTGAATTTTACCAGACTTTTAAGGAAGAGCTAACACCATTGCTTCTTAAGCTTTTCCAGGAAATAGAAAAAGAAGGAATCCTACCAAACTCCTTCTATGAGGCCAGCATCACCCTGATACCAAAACCAGGCAAAGATAGAACAAAAAAAGAAAATTACAGACCAATCTCCCTCATGAACATAGATGCAAAAATTCTCAACAAAATATTGGCAAACAGAATACAAGAGTATATCAAAAAGATCATTCATCCTGACCAAGTAGGCTTTATCCCAGAGATGCAGGGATGGTTCAACATACGCAAATCTATAAATGTAATACATTACATAAATGGGTTGAAGGACAAAAATCACATGATCATCTCATTAGATGCAGAGAAAGCATTTGACAAAATCCAACATCCCTTCATGATAAAAGTCCTACAGAGACTGGGAATAGAAGGAACATATCTCAATATAATAAAGGCTATTTATGACAAGCCTACAGCCAACATATTACTAAATGGGGAAAAACTGGAAGCTTTTCCACTAAAATCAGGAACAAGACAAGGGTGTCCACTGTCTCCACTTCTATTTAATATAGTTTTGGAAGTCTTAGCCATAGCAATAAGGCAAGAGACACACATAAAAGGGATACAAATTGGAAAGGAAGAAATCAAGTTATCATTATTTGCAGATGACATGATTCTATACATAAAGGACCCTAAAGACTCTACTAGCAAGCTGTTAGAGCTGATCAAAACCTACAGCAATGTAGCAGGATACAAAATAAATACACAGAAAAGCTTATGAGTACACTAAAAGTCAATGAATTATACCTTAAGTATGAATTTTATAGTGTGTGAATTATGTAGTAACAAAACTGCGATTTTAAAAATGAGACAAAATGACTGGTTAATAGCCATAAATAAATTTCATTAGGTGCTCTCTGATTGTTTCCAGGTCTAATAAAAATTTAATGCTAGATTTGTAAATACAGCTCAGTGGTACAGTGTTTGGCTAATATTAACAAGCTCCTAGTCTTGATCCCCAACATCTATATACATATACATATACATATACATATACATATACATATACATATACATATACATATACATATACATATACATATACATATACATAAATAAACAGTGATTAAGTGATGATATGAATTATTTAAACTCAGTTGTCTCTGAAACCCCTGCAATTAAGTGAAGCATTTTAACCACACCAGAGAACAATGAAGTAAGTCTTTGCAAAAGGGAAAAAGTTAAATTAGTATTACTTAATAAGTGGAATGAAGGGTTAGTATATGTGTCAAAGACAGAATGATGTAGCACTCAAATCTTTTTTTAATTTTATTTTGTTCATTTTTATTTATTTATTTGAGAGTGACAGACAAAGAGAGAAAGAGGCAGATAGAGAGAGAATGGGCCCTCCAGGGCCTCTAAGCCACTGCAAACGAACTCCAGACGCATGTGCTTCCTTGTGCATCTGGCTAACGTGGGTCCTGGGGAATGGAGCCTTGAACCAGGGTCCTTAGGCTTCACAGTAAGCGCTTAACTGCTAAGCCATCTCCCCAGCCCAATTTTTTATTTAAATATTCTATTATTTATTTATTTATTTATTTATTTATTTGACAGAGAAAGGAGGAGAGAGAATGGGTGCTCCAGGGCCTCCAATCACTGCAAATGAACTCCAGATGCATGTGCCCCCTTTGTGCATCTGGCTAACGTGAATCCTGGGGAATGGAACCTGGGTCCTTTGGCTTTGCAGACAAATGCCTTAACCACTAAGCCATCCCTCCAGCCCCCATCATTTTTTTTTTTTTCCCTGAGGTAGGGTCTCACAATAGCTCAGGCTGATCTAGAATTCACTATGGAGACTCAGGGTGGCCTTAAACTCATGGCGATCCTCCTACCACACCCGGCAAATAAAACCTTTTTAAAAGAATGATGGGGAGACCAGGCGTGGTGGTGCATGCCTTTAATTCCAGCACTCGGGAGGCAGAGGTAGGAGCTCCGATCACCATGATTTCAAGGCCACCCTGAAACTACATAGTTAATTCCAGGTCAGCCTGGACCAGAGTGAGACCCTACCTCAAAAAGAGAAAAAAATGCATTTTATTTTTTATTTATTTAAGAGAGAGAGTTAAAAACAGATACAAAGAGAAAATGGGTGTGTCAGGGCCTCCAGCCACTGCAAAAGAACTCCAGACACATGCACCCCTTGTGCATCTGGCTTATGTGGTCTTGGGGAATCAAACTGGGGTCCTTAGGCTTCACAGGCAAAGCCTTAACTGCTAAGCCATTTCCCTACCCACTCAATTGATTTTAATAAGATTACGTGTAAAAAAATTCATACAACTATACATATATTCCTATAAATTTTTGAATCATTAAATAAGCTCTAATTTGAACAATCTGACTAAATTAGAAATATCTCAAATGGTCCCAACATTAAATCTAATACTAGTAGATTTAATCATTTCATTTGCAAGAATTTTAAAAAATAATCCATGAAGGAGCAGTTAATAAAGTTTGTTTAAAAGTATCTACAAACTGGGTATGGTAGCGCATGCCTTTAATCCCAGCACTTGGGAGGCAGAGGTAAGAGGATTGTCATGTGTTCAAAGCTACCCTGAGACTACGTGGTGAATTCTGGGTCAGCCTGGGCTAGAGAGAGACTCTACCTCGAAAAACCAAAAAAAGAAAAAAAAAGTATCTACAATAGTTAAGTAAACATCTGACAGTGAAAATACCTCTGCAGAAGCAGGCTAAAGTAAAATTCTAGATTTGTTGGATGTGGAATTTTGTTAGCGTTATATCAATTTTATTTAAAAAAAAAAAAAACAACTTAGGCAGGTATGGTGGCACACACCTTTAATCCCAGCACTTGGGAAACTGAGGTAGAAGGATCACCGTGAACTTGAGAATAGCCTAGGATAAAGTGAGACCATGCCTCAAAAAAACAAGGTAGACGCCAGGCATCGTGGCTCATGACTTTAATCCCAGCGCTTGGGAGGCAGAGGTAGGAGGATCACTGTGAGTTCGAGGACACCCTGAGAATAAATAGTGAATTCCAGGTCAGCCTCAGCTAGAGACCCTGCCTCGAAAAAACAAAAAATAAATAAAAAAGCTGGACGTGGTGGTGTAAACCTTTAATGCCAACACTTGGGAGGCAGAGGTAGGAGGATTGAAGTGAGTTAGAGGCCACCCTGAGACTATATAGTGAACTCTAGGCCAGCTTGGGCTACAACGAAACACTACCTTGAAAAACCAAAACCAGAGGGAATTACCATGGGATATATTTTATAATCATGGAAAATGTTAATAAAAATTTTAAAAAAATGTAAAAAAACAAAAACAAAAACAAAAAAAGTGCTTATTACACTCAGACAAAGTTCTAGTATACCCCATGGTCAATAAAAAGTCAGTTAAGGGCTGGAGAGATGGCTTAGCGGTTAAGTGCTTGCCTGTGAAGCTGAATGACTCTGGTTCGAGGCTTGATTCCCCAGGAGCCATGTTAGGCAGATGCACAAGGGGGTGCATGCATCTGGAGTTCATTTGCAGTGGCTGGAAGCCCTGGTATGCCCATTCTCTTTCTCTTTCTCTCTGCCTATCTCTCTCTCTCTCCTCTTTTGCTCTCAAATAAAAAAAAATAAAAATTTGAAAAAATTAAAAGTCAGTTAATGTAGCCAGGCGTGGTGGCACACACCTTTAATCCCAGCACTTGGGAGCCAGAGGTAGGAGGATTGCTGTGAGTTCAAGGCCACCCTGAGACTATAGTGAATTCCAGGTCAGCCTGGGCTAGAGCAAGACTCTACCTCAAACAAACAAACAAAAAATTCAGTTACTGCTAGAAAGAAAGGTACAAAAGATGTTTTCCTGTAAAATTCAATACTCTTACTGAACAATTTTAATATTCAAAGACACTTGGCAAAAATCCACACAGACATACTAATCAAGACGGAAACATGCTATTATTTTTAGGAAATGCCTTATTTTTTATTCACCCTAGCTTTCTTACCCTCTGTCTTTCATTTTCTTCATACTTTAAGTATATGGCATAAACTAGAAAGCCCTGAGCTACAAATTTCAGGAGTGTCCTAATAACCATAAAACAGTTCACCCTGGCTGTGTGTATGCTGGTGTCTTTTCGAAGGTTTAACAACTATACAATTACACAGAACAGAAAACAAATCTCTAGTTTATTTCCTTTATTCTGTCTACATATTTACCTATTCATACCCTTGGCTCCAAATCATTTAATTGTCTGCAAAAGAGCAAACAAAAGCAGGAATCTATAATCTGGAAATATTTGCAAATTATTCTTTTCTATCTCATCTCATCTCATCTCATCTCATCTCACTCTAACCTGTATTTTTTGTTTTTCAGATTTCTTTCACAAGTAGTTTGTTTTGATGATAAAAGAGAAAAGACAATATTCATCTGTAATAAAGCAAAGTTTAAAACTGAAAATTTTAAGACCTCTTGTTAATCTATTAAAATTTTTACAACTTATTACATTAGTACTATTTATTTGAAATTAAGTTTCTAAGTTGCTATTTTTAAAAGATATTGACTGCTTTTAAACAAAATTCATTTACTCCTTCTGAATCTTTGCTATATCAATTCCATTTTGTATTTATTATACATTGCTAAACTTACAAACACTTGCATTAAAAACCACCCAATTTAAAGTCTCATTTTCTAGTCTCATTTTAAATTCTTAACAAGAACCTTGTCTACTCACAGATAAATGATGTCTCGTTTGGTAACTGAAGGCTCCCTCTCAAAGCAATAAATCAGCTATCCCATCCTTCTCTCGTTTAAAACAAGGTTGCTGTTTCTAGCTGTGAAAAAGGCTGAGACGTTGTCTCCTGTCATGCGGATATTAATCAAAATACTGGCAAGGAGACACAATTTTAAGGGAGTATGACTGTTGCAATTTTGATGTGTTAGCAGATTATGAATAAGAAAAAAAAATGGTAAAAGCTACCCCACTTCTTTGATTTGATTTTTTTTTGTTATTAAACTAATGAGTTTCATATATTTCATGCCGTGTGTCATTGTACATTGCCCACATTCACACTTCCATTGCCCTCTCTTGTCCTCCACCTCCACTTTCCCATCAATTCCCTGTTTTACTATCCAGTCACCCCTTTCTGATTTGATGTCTTATTTTTAAATAAAAATTTAAAACACATATATCTAAAAACTGAGACTGTAACTAACAACTTATACTAGTTTTTCACATAACCTATAGTTGACATTTGCACTGAATGTATTAACACTAAACCTATCACTTATTTTTTTCAAAATAGCAAATCTTCCAGTACTTTTCAAATTATTTTAAAATATGTAAAATAGTGTTAAATTCAAAGGGCATACAGTTATTAATGAAAACCATAGCGTATTAGAAATTGAAGAAAAACAGCAGCTACCTTTTGAACGTACAGAAAAGTCTGCTTTGGAATACGTAAACAGAACCAGAAGCAGGACGAGCAGAAAGGGAGGGACAGCAACTCACAAGTGGGCTGAGGGAGAAGGATAACATGAACTCAAGAAGTAGTCTGAGACTGAACAGCACAATGAGAACACACCTCAAAAGTTAAAAAATGAAAACAATATGGAAAGAAGAGAGCTGGGCGTCATGGCGCACACCTTTAATGGGAGGCAGAGGTAGGAGGATCACTTTGAGTTCGAGGCTACCCTGAGACTACATAGTGAATTGCAAGTCAGCCTGGACTAGAGTGAAACCCTACCTCGAAAAAAAAAAAAAGATATTAACAGCCATGCATGGTGGTGCAGATCTTTCATTGCAGCACTCAGACGGCTGTGAGTTCAAGGCCAGCCTGAGACTACATAGTGAATTCCAGGTCAGCCTGGGCCAGACCAGGCGTGGTGGTGCACTCCTTTAATCCCAGCACTGGGAGGCAGAGGTAGGAGGATCACCGAGAGTTCGAGACTACCCTGAGACTACAGAGTGAATTCCAGGTCAGCCTGGGCTACAGTGAAACACTACCTTGGGAAAGAAAAAAAAAAACCTACATGAATAAAATAAAATAAAAATTTTAAAAGATATTAAAAGACTATTTTAGACAGGAAGGAAGGAATCAGGGGAGGAGAAGGAAGAAGTAGGGAGGGTGAGGGCAGTAGGAAACAAAGGGAAAGTTAAGAGGCAACAGGGAATAAAGTATTTCTACTCTAACAAAACCTTCAGGGGAAAGCTTTAAAATTCCTTCATATGCATGTTTTTCACTGTAATTATAGTATCTGAAGGCATTTATCCAACTTTACTAGCTCTAAAAACATTACCTAGGGCTGGAGAGATGGCTTAGCAGTTCAGGCACTTGCCTGCAAAGCCAAAAGAATCCAGGTTTGATTCCCCAGGACTCACCTAAGCCAGATGTACAAAGTAGTACATGCTTTTGGAGTGCATTTGCAGCAGCTGAAGACCCTGGCACATCCATTCTCTATCTGCCTCTCTCTCTCAAATAAATAAATAAAAATAATTTTAAAAATATAAAACAAATTTTAATTAGAAATTACCTATGATTTCTTAAACAGAGAAGCATGAATGTTTTAAATATGCATTTGAATAAATTTTAACAAAGAAAAGCAAATGAGGAGATACATTGAAAACTGTCTTGGAATAAAAAGACTCCATGGAAACAAATGTAGCATACACAAAGGTCAGTGGACAAATTAAGATGGTACTCTGGGCAGCTACAGCCCTGGCCTGATGGATGAAGTACATACTAGATGCCACTCTATTCAAACCATCCATTAAAATTTTTTTAAAAAAACTTTATTTTGTTTGAGAGAGAGAGAGAATGGGCACGCCAGGGCCTTCAGCCTCTGTAAATGAACTCCAGATGCATGCACCACCATGTATATCTGGCTTACGTGGGTCTTGGGGAATTGAACCTGGGTCCCTTGGCTTTACAGGCAAGCATCTTCACTGCTAAGCTATCACCCCAGCCCAAATCCTCCATTTTTTGTACTAAGTATAAACATTAGATTTGTCAAGTTCATATTTGGCTCTACAAATTATTAGCTTGGTACTTTAATTAAATAATTATCTTGGTACTAAGGTTCATTTTTTTTTTTTCTTTTTTCTTTTGGTTGTTGGTGCTGTTTGAGATCATGTTGCCCAGGCGGGCCTGGACTTAAAATCCATTTGCCACCTCACCTCAGCATTCCAGCAGCCAGGACTACAAATGTGAACCCTCACACTGCTACTGAGGTTTAATTTTTTTTTATTCGAGGTTTAATATTTTAAATTTCCCAAACAGATTACAGAATCCTTCTTAACAGGATTACTACAGGAACAATGTTTTCTAAAGCACTTAGCATGACAGACACAAGGGATGGAAAATGGTAACAGATAACAAAACCCTCCTTCCATTAAAAATAAAAACAAAAAATCAAACAAGTATTTCTGTTTGCACATGCCAAAAATAGTAACTACTAATAAATGGAACTTCATTTGACTTTGTCTACTCTTTTTAGAGGTAGGGTCTCACTCTGGTCCAGGCTGACCTAGGTGGCCTCAAACTCGCAGTGATGCTCCTACTTCTGCCTCCCAAGTGCTGGGATTAAAGGCCCATGCCCAGCTTGACTTTGTCTACTCTTAAAGAGAACGTGAATTATTGTGTAAAAGAACACTTCCCAAATTGACTTCTATTGGCTTCTAACACTAGTTCAGTAAGCACTAGTAAAAAACAGAGGGCAGGCAGTAAATTCACTTATCAAATATTCTAGCTTTGGGAATATTTATCATCAATCTCACTAGATTCATAATGCCTACTAACATTATAAAGGCTCAAAGCAGCTTTTTTTTTAAGTGCTCAGAGGGCAGTTTGGTTGCCCTGGCCTCTTTTATTTATTATCTATTTAAGAGAGAGAGAGGGCTGGAGAGATGGCTTAGCAGTTAAGCGCTTGCCTGTGAAGCCTAAGGACCTCAGTTCAAGGCTCGATTCGCCAGGACACACGTTAGGATGATGCAAAAGGGGGCGCACGCGTCTGGAGTTTGCAGTGGCTGGAAGCACTGGCGTGCCCATTTTCTCGCTCTGCCTCTTTCTCTGTCTGTCACTCTCAAATAAATAAAAATAAACAACAAAAAATAAAAATAAAAAGAGAGAGAGGAAGAAAGAAGCAGAGAGAAAAAGAGAAAGAATGGGCACACCACTATGTGCATCTGGCTTATGTGGGTAGTGGGGAATCAAACCTTGGTCCTTAGGCTTCACAGGCAAGTGCCTTAACTGCTAAGCCATCTCTCCAGCTCAAGAAGTTCTTTTTTGTTTTTTGTTTTTTAGTTTTTATAGGTAGGGTCTCACTCTAACCTAGGCTGACTTGGAATTCACTATGTAATCTCAAGGTGGCTTCATACACATGGCAATCCTCCTAACTCAGTCTCCCATGTGCTAGGATTAAAGGAGTATGCCACTATGGGTGTCCCAAGCCCTCTAGCTGCTGCAAAAACTTCAGAAGCATGCACTGTGTGCATCTGACTTACCTGGGTCCTGGGAAATTGAACCTGGGTCCTTTGGCTTTGCAGGCAAGTGTCTCAACCACTAAGCCATGTCTCTAGCTCTCAAAGAAGTTCTTTAGTGAGAACTATTTAACCCAATGGTCTCAAGCTATAGTCACAAAACTCTTTTATATATAAATAAGTAAGCCTCTTCAGTTTTTTATTTTTTTAATGCATCAGAATTTGGAAATAGTATAGTATGATGCCATATGAACAGTTTCATTTATCTAATTAACAGCTATTTAAATATCAAATAGGAATTCAGCCTTGTGTGGTGGCACACGCCTTTAATCCCAGCACTTGGAAGGTAGAGGTAGGAGGATCGATGTGAGTTCCAGGTCAGCCTGGGCTAGAGTGACCCTACCTCAAAAAAACAAACAAACAAACAAAAAAATCAAGTAATATTTCAATTATGGTTATTATGTTCATAAGTAAGGAAATCAGAAATTCAGAATATGAAAGTTGCTTTCTAGTATTTTAATATAAAAATTGAGTTTATATAAAATTGTGTGTGTGTATATATATTTTTTATCTAAAATCATATAGTAATTGAACATTTATATCACATTTTTCACTTTATATGAATAAAAGTCAATAGTAAGCTATAAAGAACTGATCTTAGTCTCAAAATCAAATTGTTGTCAGCAACACGCCTTTAATCACAGCACTAGGGAGGCAGAGGTAGGAAGATCACTATGTATTCAAAGTCAGCTTGGGATGCAGAGTGAATTCCAGGCCAGCTTGGGCGAGAGTGAGACCCTACCTTGGAAACACACACACACACACACACAAACGCACACAACGTGTCATTATTTATGTTCACTTAGCCCTGTTCCTCCTCGTATGCATTTATACTAAGGCATAAACTAAAGTAAAAACATTTTTAACTATTTTACAATTTTCCTTACCTAATATTTTCACAGCATAGTGAGGACTTTCCAAAATAATTCCTTCTTCTGTGTCAAATATAGGGTTATCTATTCCAGTCTTTGGAGGAATTTGAGCTAGTTTCTTAAGTCTCATGGAGGAATTTAGGTCAAGTTCTTGCTTCTTCCCTTCTTCCTCTCGCCTACGTCTCATATCCTCCTGTTGCTGTCGGATGCGCTCCAGCTGTGCACTGCGCCGTGCTGGCATCATCCTGGTGCCCAAATCTCCAGGGCAGTCAACAGCCATCTCTCGGTGCTTCTGATGCTCCTCTAGTGATGCAAGATCAACACTTTTTACTCCGTTGTCTGACTCCTCTGTAACATGCCCATTCATATGGGATGTTGTCATGGTTATCTATAATAACCTGTACCACTTTTTAAATATCAATTTTTCCTATATAGCCAATTCTCTTGATTCTGTAGTAAAAAATCCATGTTACTTCAAAGAAAGAAAGAATAAAAAAAAAAAAAAACTTCTCACATCACATAAAAATGCTATGAAAAATGTCCATGAGGAAAATCTAAGGGGAAAGATAGGGGAAAGAAAGTTAAGAATGATAATACAAAAGCAAACTTTACATAGCCTATTTCCAATCACCACATAATACATGTAATGCAATTTGCTATGAAAGATGCAAAAAAAAAGTTTGGTAAAAGCTACTATACTTTAATTTTTTTAAGTTAGCATACAAACTAATGAGTTTCATATATGTATTTCATGCCATATGTCATTATACATTGCCCATATTCACACTTCCATTACCCTCTCTTGTCCTCCACCTACATTTTCCCATCATTCACCCTTTTTCTGATTGTGCCTTCATTTTAAAATGGAATTTAAATAAAACCAATGCTAGGTATTAGGTTTAAAGTATTAAAAAATAAAAGTTAGAGCCGGGTGTGGTGGTGCACACCTTTAATCCCGGCACTTGGGAAGCAGAGGTAAGAGGATTACCATGAGTTCGGGACCACCCTGAGACTACATAGTGAATTCCAGGCCAGCCTGAGCTAGAGTGAGATCCTACCTCAAAAATAAATAAATAAATAAATAAAACTCATTTCTCAATTTGAAGTATAACTAGCCAATTTTACAACTAGAAAAAATGATATACTAGAAAGTTTAGCTAAGTGAAAAAACAATATGCTTGGGTATTAATTCTGTAGAGAATACATACTTTAGTATAAACAGGTATTTAAAATACCCCTCTAAACTTCTCAACTTTATGCTTAATCAATACACATTGGATTAGTTAACTCTTAAGACAAGTGATGACAATCATAATGCAATATAACAAGCCAAGCTGATGCCTAGCTTGAAACAGAGAAAGCATTTAAGGTTAAATTAATTCATTTTTAGGAAGCTTTATGATGATGATAATGATGCCCAAAGAACAAGAAAGTTCAGAAGCAAAGATGCCTAAGGATTAAAGTATACAAGTGAAAAAAGAACCATGTAGTTTATCAGTCTTTATAACTGGTGACATTTTAAAAGAATTAAAATTAACTTTATCAGGAGTTATTTAGATGGCAAATATATGTTAGTACTCTTTAAAAAAAAAATCCAGGGCTGGAGAGATGGTTTAGCAGTTAAGTGCTTGCCTGTGAAGCCTAATAACCCTGGTTCGAGGCTCGATTCCCCAGAGCCCACATTAGCCAGATGCACAAGGGGGTGCACATGTCTGGAGTTCATTTGCAGTGGCTGGAAGCCCTGGTGTGCCCATTCTCTCTCTCTCTCTCTCTCTCTGTCACTCTCAAATAAATAAATAAAAATGAACAAAAAATTTTTTTAAAAAATCCATACTGTCCTGCTAAGATTATGCGAACAAGAAAACCGAATCTCATTTTGATCCTACCACTTTCTTTTTCTTTTCCCTTGAGGTAGGGTCTCACTCTAGCTCAGGCTGACCTGGAATTCATTATGCAATCTCAGGGTGGCCTTGAACTCACAGCGATCCTTCCACCTCTCTCTGCCTCCTGAGTGCTGGGATTAAAGGTGTGTGCCACCATCCCCAATAGCCACTTTAAAAAAAAAAAATTTATTTGTGCATCTGGCTTTATGTGGGTACTGGGGAATCGAACCCAGGTTGTTAGGCTTTGCAGTCAAGTGTTGTTTTTTTTTAAGGTCAGGCAGTCTCTCTGTGAATCTCAGTATCAGTACTACTTAGAAAATTTATTCACAAGATTGAATTACAAATAAGATAATATATGCAAGTTATAAAATAAATATACATGTACTAATATTATTAGTATTGATTCTCTTACCTTAAAAGTCTTCCAACATACATTAAACAAGGAAAGTATTTTATTCAATGGCACTACCTTTTTATCAGGCCATGTCTTAGGCATAAACAGGCAGATTGTTTATGTGTGCAAACCCACACATTAAATTTAATTAGCCTTCTTCTGCTCAGACTTTAAAAATATTTACAATAATAAACCTAGTACCTCCTTGAGTTAACCATTTCAGTAAATAAAATGGCTAAAGCACAATGCCAACTAAGCAAAGTCCAAGTTTTTAGGCAGCTCTCCTAAAACCAGCCAAGCTTCTTCCAAATGTGAAATCACAAGGAAATCAAGGACAGAAGATTAAACTGCTTAATGCAAAATAAAAACTTAAATAGGCTACCAGGTAAACCAGTAGGGTCAACAATGAGGAAAACAGATACAAATTACATGAGCTACTAAAATTGTATTTTCAAAAGAATTCTAGTAGATTATTATCTTCCATTCAAATTTTAGTGTTTTTATTTATAACTATATTCTCTACATACGGACCTACTTGCTATCAGTTTGTCTTCTTTCTCATTAAAATGAAAACTATTAGATTTCTACTGGGTGTGCTTGAGCTTTATATGCTGATTAGAAACAAATGCAAATTCAGCTTGTTTAATGTTTTCATTTTAAGCAGAAATCTGTATAGGAGTTGCTGCAGTACTATGCTTAATTTAAAAACTCTAGCAGTGTACATATTTCCAGAAAATGAAATCGTAACCTTCTTTATTTACAATTACTACATATTAAAATTAAGCTTAATGTTTTTAATTCAATATATAGCAGTCTGTGAAAATTATGAACTGAAACTAAAACTGCTTAGAAACTCATAAGAATGGGTGCACAGTCACTGCACTAAATCATGAAAGAACTTTACAAAGCATACAAGAGAGACTGGGCTGGGTGACTAGGGTCAAAATTCTCATGGTTGGATTATCATACCATACTTGTCTATGTGGATTCAGACTTTAACTCGAAAAGTTTTCTGCAGCTGATATTAATTCACTTAAAATGCCAAGCTGGTTATCTCCTCTGCAGTGTTCAGTTTAATAGGAAAGACAACAAAGACAATAAATGATTATTCCTCTCCTGCTGATCTCTCCTCCTCAGATTGCAAATTTTTCAAGCTACAGGTCTTTATATTGCTAGTCCTTAGCACAAGATTTGTCATGTAAAAATGTCCAAGAAGTGTATGTTCAACTAATCTGGGGTATCATAATCACAAAGAGGAGGCAGGCATCTAAAGCAGTCTGTGGTGGAGTGACAGAGAACACTGACAATACGAGAATACTGCTCTGTGCTACATGCATTTCAAAGGCTAGTTACAAATCAGCCACAGTGAGAAAGCTCTGCTCTGGGTAGCTTATGACTCAGGAAATAATCCAACAGGTGTAGGCCCATTGAAAATTCAATACCAAGAAACAGAACCATTTGTAAGAGCTAGATAACAAATAGGTTAGTAGGAACATAATTTTTTTATATAATTTCACTTTTTAGGTAGAGGGTGATAGAGATGATGCATTTCATGTCCACTGACTATACTAGAGTTTAGAATCCTACTTTTTTTCTTTCAATCCATCCTTCCTCCTTGTCTCCAGCCAGTAATGCCCTTTGACCAGCAGCTGGGAAGTCTCATTTTAAGTGATCAGCATTCCTTGGACATTCTGAGAGGTTAGACTACTTATTTCCATAGAAACAGCTTTGTCAGCTAACATAGGATTCAAGCCAAGAATAGTGAAAAGAACTTACATTATGCAAAATAGAAAAATCTTGTCTGCTATCCTTGATTCTCTTCTGTGGTCTTTCTTCTTTTTTTTCAGTGCTCAAGCTAGCTTTCTAGGTCTGCAAAACAGAAAAAGGAAACAATTCACCAAGTGTAAAAGAATTCAGTGTTTTTGAGAGAGATGGGAAGGAGAGAAAGGTTAATCCACTGATATCTAACTCTTTTTGCAGTTAGCTAGGATTCCTTAGTACAAAGTTGGAAACCTCACTATCACCATGTCTGTCTGTAATGAACATCAATTAAAATATCAATATCCATGTTGCCCAGCATGGCCTTTAATCCCAGGCAGAGGTAGGAGGATCAACGTGAGTGAGCTCAAGGCCACCCTGATACTACATAAATCCAGGTAGCCTGAGTTAGAGTGAGACCTTACCTTGGGAAAAAAAAAAAAAAAGGTGTGTGTGTGTGTGTGTGTGTATTAGTATATTACTGCTGTTGGAAATGTCAAATAGTTCAGTCACATAAAACATAGTCTGACAATTTCTCAAAAGGCTAAATAAACAAGAAGTCATATGTCCTTGCAATTCATCTCAGGTATACAGCAAGACAAATGAAAACCATACACATATAAACACAAACATACATGCACATGCACAAAATATCCATAACAGTCATATTTATAATAGCCAAAGTAGAAAAGTCCAAATGTCCATGAATGCATAAATAAAAAGGTACATGAAACTGAGTAAAGAAGAAAAAATGAAGTACTATAACAGGATACAACTGAAATAAACTTTAAAAACAAGTGAAAGAAACCAGTCACAAAAGGCCACATATTATATGATTCTATTTATGAAATGCCCAGAATACATAAGCAAATTAGTGGTTGCTTAGGGTTGGGGGGGGGAGATGGGTAGGTAAAAGAATTATAGCTAGGATCTGTGTTTCTTTAGGGAGTGCTATAAATTAATTGATGTAATGGTCATATGATTCTGAAAGCTATTTAATTATACATGTGAAATGGGTAAATTGTATGGCATGTGAATTATATCACAATAAAACTTTTAAAATAATAACATAATGAAATACCACTAAAAACAATAAGATGGTTAAAATTGAAACGATTGTCAACACTAAGTACTGGAAAAGATGTGATGTGTAGAAACCTCATACAACACTGCTACTAAGCATGTAAAATGGCAAAATCTATTTTCACAATTTCTCAAAAATTTAAACATCTAAAAAAAAGCTAAACATCCATTTACTATAGGATCCACAGCCCTTCCACCTTCCACACAAGACATATACTTTTACTTCTAAAAATGAAAGGTGAACAGCAGCATTATTAATAATGCTTAATAGTGTACATAGTAAATATTGGACACTACTTAATAAAAAAAAGGATGAACTACTGACATGCAACATGGATGGTCTAAAAAACATGCCATGTAAGAGTATATATTATGACTTCACTCATATGAAATAATTAGAAAAGGCAAAATTAGGGCTTTGTAAAATAAACCAGTTTGGTGATTACTCAGGAAATGCAAAAAGGCAGAAAGCATTCTCCACAAAAATATAAATTTTCTAGGGGGCAAGAGAGATGGCCTGACAGTTAAGGCAGTTGCCTGCAAAGCCTAACAAGGTGAGTTCAATTCCCCAGTACCCATGTAAAGCCATATGCACAAGGTGGTGCATGCATCTGGTGTTTGTCTGCAGTGGCTGGAGGCCCTGATGAGCCCATATTCATTCATTCATCCTCTCTGCTTAAAAATAAATAAATAAAAATATTCAACTTTTAAAAATTTCTAAAACAAATTGCATCAATAAAATATGTTGATACTACAGAATATTAAATCTATCATTGGGCATGGCGGTGCATGCCTTTAATCCCAGCATTTGAGAGGTAGGGGTTTCTCTTTGAGTTTGAGGCCACCCTGAGACTACATACTGAATTCAAGGTTAGCATGGGCTAGAGTGAGACCCTACCTCAAAAAACAGAAGGAAAGAAGGGAGGAAGGGAGGGAAATAAAGAAAAAACGGAGAGAGGGAAGAAGGAAGAGAGAAAGAGAAAGAAACCAACCAATCAAGCAACAACTGGTGGGATGTGGTGACAGCCCTGCCTGCAATCTCAGCACTGAGGAGACAGGCAGAAAGATCTCTTGTGAGTTGGAGGCCAGCATACAGAGTGAGTTTCAGGACATCCTAGGCCAGACGGTGTGAGAGAAAGAAAGATAAAAGTAAAAATCCAGTAACCACAGATTTCAGAGGACTAAGAGCAGCGTATAAATTTAAAGCCATGTAAATTACCTGTCTCAATGGACAGAAAAAGCAAGATTCTTGACAGCTGGATAGCAATAAGGCAGTGCCATCAGCTTAGAAGAGCTGTCTTTCTGGGCTTACCTCTCAAAGATTTAGCACTTTCTGCATTCCTTAGCTGACATGTTCCTACTCTCATCCTGTGATTCCAGGCCACATAACTAACTTAAAATAAAAATAAAGATAACATGGGCAAAATAGCTAATAAAGATATTGCTGCATTTATAATGCACTAACCAGCAATATCCTAAAAGTCATTTATCAAATTTTATAAATTCCCAAGTTGGATATCTATCTATCTACCTATCTCTATCTATCTACCTACCTACCTACACACACAGGACAATGAAAATGGATCTTTATCTCATACCATTCAGAAAAATCAACTCAAAATGGATAAAAGACTTACATGTTAGAGCAGAAACTGCAAAACTATTCTAGAAAAAAATATGAGGAAAAAGCTATCCATTAGTCACAATGACTTTTTTTTGGATCTGACCCTAAAATCACAGGCAACAAAAACAAAAATGGACAAATACATTAAAGTAAAAAGCTTGTCAGAGCAAAAGCAACAAGGCATTGAACAGATGGAAAGATAACATCTACAATGCACACATCAGAAACAGGTTAATATTCAAAATGTATAAGGAGCCCAACTCAACGGTAAGAAAACAAAACAAAACAAAAAACTCATTTAAAAATAGGGGGAATGGGGCTGGAGAGATGGCTTAGCAGTTAAGGTGCATGGCTGCAAAGCCTAAGGACCCAGGTTTGATTCTTCAGGTCCCACATAAGCCAGATGAACATGGTAGCGCATGCATATGGAGTTTGTTTGTGGTGGCTATAGGTCCTGGCATGCCCATTCTTGCTTTCTCTCTTTCCGTCTCTCTCTCTGTCTCTAGTAAACAAATAAAAATAAAAATATTTAATAAAAAACAGGGGAAATGGCCCAGGAGGCAAGGGTAACCCCAGTGCTAAGAGGAAAGAAACAGGATTGCTGGAGTTTCCTAGTCAATCAATCTAACTGAAAAAGGAGAGGTTCCAAGTTCACTGAAAGACTGTACCAGAGAAATAAGACCTAAGAACTACTGAAGAGGACACCAACATCTGTCCCTGGCCACTACACACATGCATTTGGGGCAAGTACGTCTGCTACATACCACATATACTATATACACACACACTAAAAAGTCGGGGCTCAATTTCCCAACACCCACATAAAGCTGGACGCAAAGTAGTGCATGTGCCTGTGACAATGGGAGCCAGAGGGACAATTTATTTACAGTAAAGAGACACTGTCTCAAAAAGGTAGAGCACAGACACCCTAAAGTTGTCCTCTAATAGCCACACACACACACACACCATGGCACATGTATACACACATACATGTGCACATAAGTTTAAAAATAGTAAATTAAAGGTGTGGTGGCACACTTAATTTTATACCAGTACTCGGAAGGCAGAGGTAGGAGAATCACTGTGAGTTCGAGGCCAGCCTGGGCTAGAGGGAGACCCTACCTCAAAAAAAAAAAAAAAAATCATTGTGCATGCACATATACACTGCAAAAACTAGTCAACCTCTAAAAAGAAACAATTTGTGCTATTTTATAAATATGTATAAAAATGGAGAACATCATACTAACTGAAATAAACCAGTAAGATAAAGAGAAATATCACAGGTTCTCACCTAGATGCAAAATCCAACAGTCAGGAAGCAGAGTAGGAACGGTGGCTAAAGAGGCTGGGTGGCAAGATGCAAATAAAAGACGATGGCCAATGGGCACACAACCTCAGAATGAAACAGGACAGAATACTTTCTGTGAGATCTACTGTATAGTATGGTGAGTATAGCAAACAATGGAACTTTATTCATTTCAAAATTGCTAAGATAATTACTTCAAATGCTTTTACCACCACCATTAAAGACTGGATGTTAGCTTACTATGAGACCATTTGCCTAGCATGCTCAACCCTGGGTTGAATCTCTAGAACCAAGAAAAGAACAGAAAAGAGAAGAAAAAGAAAAGAAAAATGTTAAGTATTTGAGGTGACAGACATGTTACTTAGATTTATTTAACTATTTCACATTGTATTCAAATATTATAATGGTCATTTTGTGCCCCATAAATATACTCAATTATAAAGTAGGAAATTTATGATGTAAAACAATCAGTATTGTGTTTTAAAAAAGGTATTCCAGGGAGTCCTGTGATCAGAGAGCTGAGAAAACAAATGATTGATTGAAAAGAAGCAAATAGCATCTTCTAGCTTCTCAGTGACTTCAATGGAAACAGCTCTTCAGTGAGGTAGACTACAGAGGGAATGCTCTGAGTGGACTTCTCAGGGGTGTCTATGATGCAGGAAGTCGGGAGAGCTCAGCCCTTGGGATTAAGTCCAATTAATCCATCTAGAGTAAACCAAAGGGAACTTTGGCTTAGTCCTAACCTGTACTAGCCAGAAAGGAAAACTGAAAGCCATTCTAACCAATTCTGGACCCAAATCACACCTAAGGAGTGGCTGGTGGGTGAGCCACATACACAAAAAGGAGTGAACATCCATCTCCCAGCCTTTGATTTTTCCAAGGAGCTCACAGCCCAAGACGACACAGAAAGGAGGCCAGCAGCTTGGTAGAAGTAATGAGTGCCTACTCTTGGCTCCAAAACCAACCATGCACAGACGGCGCTTTTTAGTAGACCTGCACAAGACCTGCACATTACTGAGCTCATCAACATTATGACAAAAAGGATGGAGGAGGACAAAAAAAGAGACATTCAAACAAAAGCAGAACTACTTGGAACAGACAAGAGTGCTCAAGTGTGTAAAGGGGTAAAAGATGGTAATGAGAGAGGATTATGATTATATTACAGTATGTTCATGTATTAAAACTCTCAATTAAAAATATTTTATGGGGCTGGAGAGATGGCTTAGCGGTTAAGTGCTTGCCTGTGAAGCCTAAGGACCCCGGTTCGAGGCTCGGTTCCCCAGGTCCCACGTTAGCCAGATGCACAAGGGGGCGCACGCGTCTGGAGTTCGTTTGCAGAGGCTGGAAGCCCTGGCACACCCATTCTCTCTCTCTCCCTCTATCTGTCTTTCTCTCTGTGTCTGTCTCTCTCAAATAAATAAATAAATAAATAAATAAATAAATAAATAAATAAATAAATAAATAAAATATATTTTATTAAATCTTTCCCTTCCTCCCCCTCCTCCTTTTTAACATTTGCTGATACAGTGATATATGTGTGTGTGTCTGTCTCCTTTCCTTCTAAAAGTAAAATTTCCTTACTCACTCCCTCTGGAATTATAGCCTTTACTTTCCAACCTTCTCTTTCCACATTTTGACTATTGAACTTATGCTGTTTGCTTTCAATTTTCTTCTGTGTTATTTATTTTTCCTTATCATCTTGTTAAGTTTTGGTTATATTAGTTTTGCCCACACCATCCCTGCTGCTGCTGCTGTTGTAAATGTAGCTGGCATATAGGTTTCACTTTATTTCTGAACATGATTCACTGTTGTTTGTTGCTATTACTACACTTGTTGCTTTTTGTTCTGCAAGGTGGTAGGAACGAGCACAACGCTGAGTACGCTGTGTAAGTGCTCTGCTGCTGAGCTGCAGTTCCAGCCCAGCTAGGAGGCGGCAGCATGCTGCTCTACCTCCAATGATGCTCGCACAACTGCAGTGGATAATACTTGAAGATTAGGAAGCTAGCTCAAAGCTCCAAGCAGGCACAGTTGGGGATGCGGGGGTACCTGAAAACCTACTCCCAGCTATCAATGCCTGTGTCAACAACACAAACTGGACATGGACTACAAGGAGCCACAACACTTGTTCCCACCCCACTTCAATTTGTTGACAAGAAGGAATAAATATAAAAGGTATACCCGGGCTGGAGAGATGGCTTAGTGGTTAAGCGCTTGCCTGTGAAGCCTAAGGACCCCGGTTCGAGGCTCGGTTCCCCAGGTCCCACGTTAGCCAGATGCACAAGGGGGCGCACGCGTCTGGAGTTCGTTTGCAGAGGCTGGAAGCCCTGCCACGCCCATTCTCTCTCTCCCTCTATCTGTCTTTCTCTCTATGTCTGTCGCTCTCAAATAAATAAATAAAAAATGAACAAAAAATATTTTAAAAAAGGTATATCCAATCTCCGCCACTGTTCACAACAATATGCCTGATCTAGTAGTACCCCACTTTCCCCCTTCTGTATGTATGTGTGTGTGAGGCAAGAGGACAACTGTGGGTGTTTTCCTCAGAAATGCCAGGCATCTCTTTTTGAGACAGGTCTCTCACTGGGCCTGGAGCTTACCACATAGGCTAGACTGGCTAGCCAGGCAGCTCCAGGGATCCTTCTGTCCCACTGCCCCAGTGCTGGGATTACAGGTATGCTCCATGCCTGGCACTTTATGTGGGGACCTGAAACTGAACTCAGGTCCCCATGTTAACAAGACAAGTTATCGTCTAAGCTATTTTCCCACTTTTGTGACACCTAAAGAAAAAGCAGGGCTGGAAGGTTCCAACCTGCTACATAATGTGTCAAAATACACTAACCCCGACCAAAGTAACAAGAAAATTAAACTACAAAATCCAGTGAAAAAATATTCAATACTTCACAACAATATGATATATCACACTGGGGCCCTGTGACTGCAACTCATATGGGCTCACATAACCAAATGTGGAAGTCTCAAAAAAATTGGCAGCAACAAAAGACTTCACAAGGGCGGTGACCAAAAATGAATTCAAAATCAAACAGCTAATCTATGTTGCATCACATGACTTCACTGTAGTCTTATTCTGAATAAACGGCATGCTCACCTGGCACTGAACATGCTGACGTAACATCCAGGAAAACTACCTGAAACACCTGAACTCAGACTGTAGACCACTGAATATTATGATTTGCAGTGTTTTTGCTCTCTGCAACAAAATACTTTTACTTTTATAGAAACACAATGGCTTAATTAGAGACCACCTGTATTTTCCTACCATCATTCCTCTGCATGTAAGTAAATAAAATAGGTACATAAATCAAATTTTCACTGGTAATAAATCATGAAGAAGTTTATTTAAAAATAATTCTTTATGCATATAATTTTGCAACTAATTAAATAAAAAGCAAGATTATATACTGAGATAATGCAATTTTTTTTACATAAAGGATTAAATCTTGGCTGAATATTTGATACTGTAGGATGCACAGTATCAATGTTTTTCAGAGTTGAATAATATTTTGGCTTTAAATAGTCTCCAGGCAGGAAAGATGGCTTAGTGGTTAAGGCACTTGCCTGAAAGCCCTAGGGACTCACATTTGACTCTCCACATCCCACTTAAGGCAGACACACAGTAATGTAAGCACACAATGTCACACACTGTGCACAAGGAGGTGCACATGTCTGGAGTTTGGCTGCAGTGGCTAGAGGTCCTGGCATACCACTTCTCTCTCCTTCCCACTCTTCCCTCCCCCCTACCACACACACATAAAAAATAAAAAGGCCAGCCTGTTGGGCTTGCCTCAAAAAATAAATTAATTAATTAAAAATAGTCTTTAATGCTGAGAACATTGTTTTCACATAATAGGTTGTACAAAATGGCAGAAGTATGTTAGGACCATTTTAGAAATTGTTGGAACTTATGCCCTAATCTCAAATCAAAATTTATTTGATGAGTTTTTTGAATCAAGCTCAAACAACTATTTAAAATCAAACTTTCTAAAGTAATACCATCTAATTCATACCATACAACAGTCTTGAGTCTGAGCTGAGGTGTTTTGGGCAGCATCTCTCCATGCTACATGGCAAATTGGCACACACAGTGCAAAGACACATGTTGTGTGTTTGGTACAGTGGTATCACACAATGCAAGAGACCAGTGCAACCACAAACACCCTGAGTTCATTGCAAATTTGATTCTGAATTATTTTTAAAAATATTTATTAGAAAGAGAAAAAAATGGGTGTACCAGGGCCTTCTGCAACTGCAAACATGAACCCCCAAACATGGGCTACTTTGTGGAGCTGACTTTACATGGGTACTGGGAACTGAACCGAGGCCATCAGGCTTTGTAAGGAAGTGCCTTTAAAACCTGCTGAGCCATCTTTCCAGTCCCTGAATTAATTTTTGATCACTGCACATTCCAAAACCTCTTCCTGTTACCCAATTTTTCATAACCCTGAATATTCAATTAGAGTATCCACGTAGGGCTGCAAGGTACAGCTTCAGAAGCCAGGCAACAGAGTACTTGAGATTTTAGCCAGAGCAATAAGGCAAAAGAAATAAAGGAATACAAATAGAGAATGGATAGTTACATCTATCCCTGCTTGCAGACCATATGATCCTATACAATACAAGACCCTGAAAATTTTTATGTTAAACTTTTAGCTCTAATAAATTCTGCCGAGGACAAAAAAAACAATCAACACGACAAAATAAGTAGCTTTCGTACACACGTATATACACACACACACACAGATATATATACACAATTTATATGCATGTGTACATACATACATGTATATGTATATAATGAATTTACGCAGAGAGAAATCAGGAAAACAATTCCATTCACACTAGCCTCAGCAATAAAATGTTGGAATAGCTGTGTGTGATAGTGCACACATTTAATCCCAGCACTTGGGAGGCTGAGGTAGGAAAATTGCTGTGAGTTTGAGGCCAGCCTGAGATTACATAGTGAGTTCCAGATCAGCCTGAGCTAGAATGAGGCCCTACCTTGAAAAAAATACATATGTAGGAGTAATCCTAACCAAGGAGGTGAAAGACCTTTACACTAGAAGATAGTAACATTTGGTGTTCATGAGCTGGCAGGATTGGTATTCATTAAATGACCATATTACTGAAGGTGACCTAAAGATTCAACACAATCACCAATAAAATTCTAATGATATTTTTCATAGAACCAGAATCCTAAAATTTATATGGAATTGCAAGCAGCCCCAAACTCAATATAATCCTGAGGGTAAAAGAAAAAAGAAGCAATGTTGGAAGTGTTACAGTAACTGTGATGAACTGTAAGTGGATCTTAGAATCATCTAGCAGCCAAAAATCTCTGTGCTTGTCCATGAGTGTCTAGATTATGTTAAATGAAGTGGCAAGACCCATCTAACTGTGGACAGCACCATTCCATGGGCTGGGATCCCGAATGGAATGAAAAGGAGAAAGTGAGCTGACACCAGCTCTCATCTCTTGTTTCCTGACTGTAGATGCAATCTGACCAGGTGCTTCATGCTCCTGCTGCCATGATCTTCCTGCCACCAATAACTGTATCTTCAACCTGTGAGCTAGAATAGACCTTTCCTTCCTTAAGTTGCTTCTGTCAAGTATTTTGTAATAATGACAAAAACCACCAATACAATATCGATGTCAGATTGCACTACTGAGCCACAGTAGCTAAAACAGCCTGGTAGTGGCATAAAGAGTGTGACACTGATAAAATAGACTCAGAAGTAAACTGATTCCTTTAAACAATGTATTATGTATGTATTTATTTATTTGCAAGCAGAAAGAGATAGAAAACAAGCAGGCAAAGAAAATGGGTATACCAGGGCCTCTAGCCTCTGCAAATGAACTCCAGACAAATGTACCACTCTGTGCATCTGGTTTTACATGGGTACTGGGGAATCAAACCTGGGTTGTTAGGCTTTGCAGGCAAGTACCTTAACAGCTGAGCCATCTCCTCAGTCTTATCTGATTCTGTTTTTTTTTTTTTTAATTTTGTTTTGTTTTTGTTGTTGTTTTGAGGTAGGGTCTTGCTCTAGCCCAGGCTGACCTGGAATTCACGATGTAGGTTCAGGGTGGTTTCAAACTCATAGTGATCCTCCTACCTCTGCCTCCCAAATGCTGAGATTAAAGGCATGTGCCACTATGCCTGGCTTTCTTTTTTAAATTTATTTATCTATTTGAAGGAGTTGGGGAGGGAGAGAGGGTGTGAATAAATGACCAGGGTCTAGCCACTGCAAACAAACTCAATATACCACTTTGTGCATCTGGCTTTATGTGGATACTAGAGAATCAAACCCAGGCTATGAGGTTTTGTATGTAAGCAAGTACCTTTAAAAGCTAAGCTATCTCTCCAGATTCTTAACAGAGGTACCAACAACATACATGGGGGGGGGGGGAATCCTATGCAACAAATGATGCTAGGAAAACTGGACATCTACAAATAGAAGTATGAAACTAGATCCCTACCTCTCACCCTGTACAAATAACTTGAAATAGATCAAAGATCTTAATTTAAGACCTAAATCTCTAAAACTACTAAAGGAAATCACAGGGAAAAACACTTCAAGATCTAAGCATAAGCAATGAATTTCTAAACAGAACTCCACAAGCTCAGGAGGTCATAGCAAGAACTGACAATAGCATCAAATGAAATTCAAAAAGATTCTGCACAGCAAAAGAAAAAATTATCAGATTAAAGAGATACCTGACTTCCACATAATTCATTACTCTTTATTTTATTGAAATGTATATGTTGCAGTCCGGTTCACATTGCTGGTAGAAATCACCCAACCGAGAGAAGCTTCTGGGAAAAAGAGGTTAATTTTGGCTTACAGGCTCAAGGGGAAGCTCCACGACGGCAGGGGAAACGATGGCATGAGCAGAGGGTGGAGATCACCTCTTGGCCAACATAAGGTGGACAACAGCAACAGGAGAGTGTGCCAAACACTGGCAAGAGGAAGTTGGCTATAACACCCAAAAGCCCGCCCCCAACAATACACTCCCTCCAGGAGACGTTAATTCCCAAATCTCCATCAGCTGGGAACCTAACATTCAGAACACCTAAGTTTATGGGGGACACCTGAATCAAACCACCACAGTATAATTAACTGAAAAATATTCTTCTTGGGAATATGTTGTCATAGCATCAAAGTTATTTCCATTCATTTAAAGTAAAAAAATAAAAATAAAAAAATACAGAGGAAGCCTTTAAAATGGGAGAAAAATCTTTACCACTTATTCATTGACAGATAATATCCAGAATGTATTTGTTTATACATGTATAGAATATGTATCTATGCACACCTGTTATAGGAACTCAAAAAATTAAGCATCAAAGGAAAAGCAATCCAATTGATAAGTAGCAAATGACCTAAATATACATTTCTAAATAAGTACAACCTGCTAATAAATGAATAAAAAATAAAGTTCTACATCCTTAGCCATCAAGGAAATGTATATCAAAACAACACCGAGAGTAATCTCACCTCAGTAAGAATGACTACCTTTAAGTATTAAGGAGGTTTCAGGAAGGAACACTTACATACTAATGGTGGCATGGAGCTTTCTTAAAAACAAAAACAAAAACAAAAACAACCACCCTAAAATATACCATACAATCCAGCTACACTAATCCTGGGTATAACAGCTGAAGAATCAAAGTCAACATTAATAGAGATACCTGTGTATCTGTTTATCATAGCACTATACCCTATTCACAAATAGTGCAGTTAATGGAATCTACCTAGGTGCCATCAATAGAGGAACAGGAAAGGATAAAGAAAGTGTAATACACATACATATGACACAAAGGCAACAGAGTTTTATTAGTGAATGAAATCACAGGCTGGAAAGATGGCTTAACAGTAAAGGCAGTTGCCTATAAAGCCAAAGAACCCAGGTTCGATTTTCCAGGACCCACATAAACCAGATGCACAAGGTGGCACATGTGTCTAGAGTTCATTTGCAGTAGCTAAAGGCCTTGGTGAGCCCATTCTCTATCTGCCTCTTTCTCTCTCTAAATAAATACATAAAAATAAATAATTTTTTGAGGAAAGCCCAAAAGATTGGCCTATTTTTTAAGAGTAAGGGAGACAGAGAGAAAGAGAGAATTGGCATGCTAGGGCCTCAGCCACTGTAATTAAACTCCAGACACGTGTGTCACCTTGTGCGCATGTGTGGACTTGTGTGCTTGTGTCACCTTGTGCATCTGGCTTACGTGGGAGTCAAACATAGGTCTTTAGACTTTGAAAGCAACCTTAACTGCTAAGCCATCTCTCTAGCCCCAGATAAATATATATATATTTTTTAAAAAGAATGAAATCATGTCATCTACAGGAAAATGGACAGACCTAGGATTGTCATGGTAAGCAAATAGGTTAGGTTCAAAAAGACAAGTATGGCATACATGATTCTCATGTTCTGAGTCACAGGATAGGGAGGAGTGCTGTGAATTCTGTCTTTTGAACATGACCCTCAGCTGTTGCATTCATGACTTCACTGTGACTGTTGTTACCTGCAAAAGACCTGTACGACATTAGACTCATCAACATTCTACCATTGTGGTGGTTTGATTAGGGTGTCCTCCATAAACTCATGTGTTCTGAATGCTAAGTCCCCAGCTGGTGGTAGTTTGGGAACTGGAGCTTCTTGGAGGCAGTGTATTGTTGGGGGCAGGCTTATGGGTGTTACAGCCAGCTTCCCTTTGCCAGACTCTCCTGCTGCTATTGTCCACCTGACATTGGCCAGGAGGTGATGTCCACCCCCTGTTAATGCCATCATTATGGAACTTCCCTTTGAGTCTGTAAGCCAAAAGAAACCCTTTCTTCTCACAAACTGCTCTTGGTTGGGTGTTTTCTGACAGCAATGCAAAGCTAACTGCAACAATTATGGATGATGGAGAAGGGCCATGGGGCCTCTCCCCTTTCCTGGGGAGTGAGTTATTGGCAGTTAATAATTACTGGGGAATCAGGAGACAATTCCAGACACACATGTCTGGAGTATGACTGCAGAGGCTGAAGGCCCTGGTATGCCAATTCTCTCTCTCTCTCATTTAAAAAATTTAAAAAACACCCCCTCTGGCCTTCTCATGGGCAGGAGCTCTCTGTACTTTCTCCTCTTCTCTTCTCTTAATCTAACAAAGTCTTTAAAAGCAAATCACAGAGGAACTGGTGAGATGGGCAACAGAGCTGCTTCCATGGCGAGTCTGACAACCTGTGCCAGGGTGATGGAGACAGACACTGAGAATACTCAAAACATACCAAAGCAGAAACCCAGAAGCCACTGAGAGCTCAACACTAAAGCAGACTTAAAATACTCCCACACAGGCTTAGGGAATTTTGCAGAAGAGGGGACAAAAAGACAATGACTGAATGCTGTTCTCAAAACGCGTAACCCACACCAGGGTGGATACCAGCAATCCCACTCAGGAAGGCCCTCAGTGGAATGGGGGCAGGGAGGAAGGAAATCATGGTACCAAAACATGATTTGTCCATACAAAATTCCTACTTAATAAAATACATATAAATACATAAAAATTAACTTAATGGCTGGATAGATGGCTCAGCAGTTAAAAGCACGTGTTTGCAAGGCTTAACAACACCCAGGTAAAGCCAGACACTCAAAGTGGTACATGTGTCTGGAATTTATTTGTAGCAGCAAGAGGACCAGGCATGCCCATACTCACTCACTCTCTCTCCTTCCCTCTCTCCCTCTCTCTCTCTCTCTCTCTCCCTCCTTCCCTCCCTCCCTTCCCCCCCCCCCAGAAATAAAATAAATCCTAGTACTTGGGAAGCTAAGGTAGGAGTCTCACTATGAGTTTGATGCCAGCTTGGGACTACAGAGTGAGTTCCAGGTCAGCCTGGTCTAGATTGAAATTCTGCCTTGTAAAACCAAAAACAGGGGCTAGAGAGATGGCTTAGTGGTTAAGGTGCTTGCCTGCAAAGGCCCTTGGTTCAATTCCCCAGGACTCATGTAAGCCAAATGCACAAGATGGCACATGCATCTGGAGTTCATTTGCAGTGGCTGGAAGCCCTGGTGCACCTATTCTCTTTCCCTCTCTCTCTCCCTCTCTCTCTTTCTCTGTCTCTCTCCCTATCTCAAATTAATTAATTAATTAAAATAAAAAATAAGTAAAATAAGCCGAGCGTGGTAGTGCACACCTTTAATCCCAGCACTTGGGAGGCAGAGGTAGGAGGCTCACCGTGAGTTTGAGGCCACCCTGAGATTACATAGTTAATTCCAGGATAGCCTGGACCAGAGTGAGACCCTACCTCAAAAAACCACAAAAAAAGTAAAATAAAAAATAAATTTTATTTTAAAAAATGTACTTTGGAACTGAAGAGATTGCTCAGTGGTTAAAGACACTTACTTGCAAAGCCTGCTGGCCCAGGGTTTTATTCCCCAGTACCCATGTAAAGCCAGATGCACAAATGGCACCTATGTTCATCTGCAATGGCAAGAGGCCCTGGCACATCCATACACTCACTCACCTGTACATGCATGGGCTCTCTTTCTCACTTTCAAATGAACAAAGTGAGTAAGAACAAAAATGGTAACTAGTATTTTGTTTTTAAACAATGGGAAAATTTCCATTTGTTAATATCAAACACAAAGTTCAAGGCCTATGGAGATATCCAAGACCACACACTATAAGTAGGAATTGGTTGGGAGCCAAACAGCATCAAAGGTATCAAATGGTTGGTTACTTGAACTGCCCCATTATCAACTTCAACTCCTTAGTAATAAAAGATTAAGTGTATCCAAAAGAGTAGAAGGAAAAGAAAAGAAGTAGGAAGAAAGATAATTTATGCCATTTCCAAACTGGCTATAAATGTGAATTTTTAAACGTGTAGCTTAAAATGATCTGCAATGTATTTTTCCTTGTGTATGTATACATAGCCACCAATCAAGAATGATAAGACTTAGGGAATAAGAATAGTCTAAAGACCTGAGTAAATGTGAGAGATAGGAGATAAAGTCAGAGCTGCCTCTGAATACGAAGCTAAATTGTTTGAATTTTCTCCTGCAAGCAATAAGAGACTGACTATATGTATCCTAGAAAAGAACAAAATGTCTCTTGAGGACGCTAAATCCATATAGCAACCACAATTAACTAGAGGAAAATGTAAGTAGCCCAATGAAGACAATATTATAATACTTTACACATGGGAGGATAAAGGTAGTAGCAGAAGGAATGAAAAGGATAATTTCAACAATGGTTATTGCAAAGAATGATTTGATAGGATATTAAGACCAGGAGTCAAATACAATTTTAAAATACTGGGTATAATAATTGAACCTGGGATAATTACAGAACCTTAAAAGTAAGAAAACACAGAGAATCAGGTCACCTTCGACCCACATCCTAGGAGTCGGGAAGACAGGGGAATTTGAAAGTATTGGAAAGGGGATGATAAATTCTATTTTCACAGTATTGTATGTGGGGCTGGGGATATAGCTCAGTGGTTTAAAGCATTTGCTTTGCCACCCAGAACCCACATAAGGCCAGCTGCAAAAACACACAAATCCATAATCCCAACACACCCAAGGCAATGGGAGGCAGGTTAACCAGAACCCTACAGCTCAAGGAGCAGCTAGTGTGGTGTTTGCAGGAGCAAACAAGACCCTTTCTCAAACAAGATGGGAAATGAGGACCAAGACTCCAAGGCTGTCCCCCGATCTCCATGCACATGCACACACACACTAAAGCATTGTATTTCAAGCAAAAGTCTTACCAGACTGCTAACCGCTGGATAGGATACTAAACAGGCCAGAAATGCTTGTTTCCAAGTAACTTATGCATTCATATCTTAAATGTTTCAGTTCCTACAGCAGAAACCAAAGTACATTTCCTAGTTTGAGCGCCATAATTTCTCTAAAAAAAAAAACAGGCAAGCCAGATATCTCCCTTTTGGGAGCTACACTGCTAGAAGTAACAGACAGAAACTACAATTCAGATGGGGAACACGTACATGAATCCACAGTGCTAGGGTACATTTCTCAAGAATGACACCATGCTAAATACATGCTTCCTTCCAAAGCCACAGAAGTATACTACTCTGTTGCCTTCAAAGATGACCAGAGAAAATTAACATTTCCCTAAACTGACAGCTTCATACTATATATGTTAAAGGGCTACTATTTATTTTATCTGATTGCAGTACCATTTATTGTTCATAAAAACTGGAATAATAAGGGAGCAGAGGCACTCCAGGTGCAAAATGACAGAAAGGTGTGTGAATTTCCTTACTATATTTGAAAAATGAAACAATGCTTCAATGTTTAGTTTCTAAGTGATATTATATAGTAATATGAATTTTTATTTTTGTATTATCCCAATTTCAGTATGTGCTACCAAAATAAGCCGTATGATTTATAACTGGATAAATGAAAACCCTAAAGTACAATAAACCAGCCATTTAGATAAATTAGCTATCCTCCTGTGGAAAATCTTCAGCATTTAGAAATTCATACCTAATTGCCCTAAATACATTTTTTAACTCTTTTTTTAAAATTCGGGTTTTTTTTTTTTTTGGTTTTTTTTTTTTTTTTTTTTTTGGTTTTTCGAGGTAGAGTCTCACTCTGGTCCAGGCTGACGTGGAATTAACTCTGTCATCTCAGGGTGGCCTTGAACTCATGGCAATCCTCCTACCTCTACCTCCCGAGTGCTGGGATTAAAGGCATGTGCCACCACGCCCAGCTTATTTTTCTATTTATTTGCTAGCAGGAGAGATGGAAGAGAGTCGGACAGAATGGGTGCACCGGGGCCTCCAGTCGCTGCAAATGAACTCAGATGCATGCACTATTTTGTACATCTGGCTTTATGTGGACACTAGGGAATGGAACTCAGGCTGTTAGGCTCTGCAGGAAAGTGCCTGAACTGCTGAGCCATTTCTCCAGCCCCCTAAATATATTTATGATTAGTTATATATATTAACATCTATTTCACCTCCACGTCATCTGATATACAACTAGCTTCCCTCTTTTCATGGTAGTACCTTAGTCACAGATGTCTATGTATATATACATACACACACTCTGCCTTACATGGGTATTTTCTTATGGGCTGCCTAACTAAGTCTCTCCCAACCTCAGTCTCTTTCTTTGTGGGTCATTTTACACAGTACAGCCGAATAAACTTTCCTGAAAGCACCCATGACAGTGCCTCTTTGTAAGTTTTGCTGCTTTTTCCTTTTTAAAAAAGGGTTTACTAGACAGCATTCATTCACTGGACTAAGCACCTGCATGCATAATCTCATTTAAGTCTCCCAAATCTCCAAATCTTCTTGGTCAATTGTATCGTTCTTTACAGGGAACAAAATCTGCTTGAGCCTGAAGTCTGTTTGTTAACAATTATTCCCTAGGACTCATTTGAAATTCTTTAGCCTGATGTTTATGACTCCCTTGGACTTAATCCTTGAATGCTTTTCCCACCTTATTTCTCTCTCCCCTGTATCCCAAATCAAGCTACTTAGTATTTCCTATGCAAACCCGACATTTTCTTTTCTCCACAGCATTGTTTCTTACCCCCAGGGGAAAAAAAAATCTCTGTTCAATTTGTTTGCTTGCTTTTATTTTTTTATTTTTCAAGGTAGAGTCTTACTCTAGCCCAGGCTGACCCAGAATTCACTATGTAGTCTCAGGGTGGCCTCGAACTCATGACAATCCTCCTGTCTCTGCTCCACCCTTCCAGTGCTGGGATTAAAGGTGTGCACCACCATGCCAGCTTGCTTGTTTGTTATTTTATGGGAGGAAGGGTTTTACTTAAACTTACAGATCCAGGGGAAGTTCCATCAAGCTGGAAGAAGCTGGTCCCCTTTCACAGGTCCACCCAGTGAGAAATTCACAACCTAACTTTCAAGGGTACTTAATCTGTGTGTGTTCTGCTGTACCATTGATTTTTCTACCTTAAAATCAGAATGGTTATTATTGAACCAAGTCGATTTCAAACTCTTTGAAGAAGAATTAAGTGTTTAATTTGTATCTGATGAGCTCATACTCTGGGCAGTATATTAGTTATCCCTTAGCCACAGGTCACAGGTTCGCTTTGCAGTTTCAGTTACCCACTGTGATTAAGTATGTTTTATCAATGGTGAAGCACTCACATAATTTTTATTAGAATAATAATTATCATAATTATTTTGTCATTATTAATATCTTACTGTGCCTAACTTATAAACTAAACTTTATTACAGGCATATGTATAAGGCAAAAACAAAACAAAATAGAGTATTTGTCAGGCTTGTTACCATCTTCAGCTTCTTGAGGCATTCACAGAGGTATTAAACTGTGTACCCTAAAGAGAGAGAAATATCTGTATACTGTGTTACATACATAAATACAGAGATTTTAATAGATAAAGAGAATATAGAGTCCCTGCCCATGCGAAAGCAAGAGTGGGACAAAGCCCCACAAAAAAAATACATATATATACATATATATGTTATATATATATAAATATATATGTATATATATTTATAATTTATTTATTAGAGAGAGAATGGGCATGCCAGGGCCTCTAGCCACTGCAAATGAACTCCAGATGCATGTGCCACCACGTGCATCTAGCTTTACCTGGGGAATTGAACCTGGGTTTTCAGGCTTTGCAGGTAAGTGCCTTAATCACTACATCTCTCCAGCCCCTGTGTGTGTGTGTGTGTGTGTGTGTGTGTGTGTGTGTGTGTATTTTTTTTTTTTTTTTTTTTTGGTTTTTCGAAGTAGGGTCTCACTCTGGTCCAGACTGACCTGGAATTAACTCTGTCATCTCAGGGTGGCCTTGAACTCATGGCAATCCTCCTACCTCTGCCTCCCGAGTGCTGGGATTAAAGGCGTGCGCCACCACACCCAGCCCCTGTATTTTTTATTTAAATATTTTTATTTATTTATTTCAGAGAGAGAGAGAAGAGGCAGATAGAAAGAGAGAATGGGCACGCCAGGGTCTCTAGCCACTGCAAACAAACTCCAGATGCATGTGCCCCTTGTGCATCTGGCTTACGTGGGTCCTGGGAGTCAAACCTAGGTCCTTTGGCTTTTCAGGTAAGTGCCTTAACTGCTAAGCCATTTCCCCAGTTCAGCCCCGATATTTTTAAATGAGTATCTTTTAGCCCCAAAACACTTATTCAGAAGGGACATCTCCTTACTATGAATGTTCTCATTCGTTACAAATATAGTTAGTTGTTACATCAACATGGATTGCCAGGAAATGGAGAAGTGGGTCATATATGTAAATTTTATTCTAAGAATATTATCATTTATCAGAGATATACCATGAGATTGAGATACGGCCATTCCTTAGATCAAATATATAGTTTTGGGCTAGCAAGATGGCGTGGCGCTTGAGACACTTGCCTGCAAAGCCTAAGAACTCATGTTCAACTGTTTTTGTTGTTGTTTTTTGTTTGTTTTCCAAGGCAGGGTCTCATTTTAGCTCAAGCTGACCTGGAATTTATTATGTAGTCTCAGGGTGGCCCTGAACTCATGGCGATTCTCCTACCTCTGCCTCCCAAGAGCTGGGATTAAAGGTGTGTGCCACCACACCCAGCTAGAACTCATGTTCAAATCTCCAGGTCCCACATAGCCAGATGCAGAGTGACGCAGACAATGTCGCTCATGAGCACAAGAGGGTGCATGTGTCTGTAGTTCATTCACGGCAGGCTGAAGGCCCTGGTACACCCATTCTCTCTCTCAAAAAAAAGATTTACAGGGGCTGGAGAGATGGCTTAGCGGTTAAGGCGCTTGCCTGAAAAGCCAAAGAACCCAGGTTCGACTCCCCAGGACCCACATAAGCCAGATGCACAAGGGGGCGCACACATCTGGAGTTCATTTGCAGTAGCTGGAAGCCTGGCGCACCCATTTTCTCTCTTTCTCTCTCTCTCTACTTGCCTATTTCTCTCTCTCTCTCTCAAGTAAATAATTTTTTTTTAAAGATTTACACACATACACACACACACACACACACACACACACACACAATTTTCCTTTAAAGTAATGAGGAGTAATCCTAAACATGACAAAAATAAAGCACTGAGCTAGGTGTGGTGGTGCACGCTTTAAATCCCAGCACTTGGAAGGCAAAGGTAGGAGGACTGCTGTGAGTTTGTGGCCATCCTGAGACTCCACAGTGAATTCCAGGTTAGCCTGAGTTATACAGTCAGACCCCACCTCAAAAAACAAAACAACAACAAAATAATAATAAAGTACTGAGAAGGAAGATTGTGTTTTTATTTTTTGTTTTTTCAAGGTAGGGTTTTGCTGTAGCCCAGGCTGACCTGGGATTCACTATGCCGTTTCAGGTTGGACTCAAACTTAGGGCAATTCTCCTACCTCTGTCTTCTGAGTGCTGGGATTAAAGGCATGTGCCACCATAACTGGCTTGGAAGATTGTTTTTAAATCTCTCCTGAGGACCATATGTAGCATCCTTACAGTCTGCAGATATACATGTAGTTGTATGTCATACAACATATAACATGCAATAATGTTATATATATGTATGTGCTATCATTACTGCTTTGTTTTTTGAAGCAGGGTCTCACTCTAGTCCAGAGTGACCTGAAACATGGTAGCACAGGCTGGCCTTGAACTCACTGCTATCTTCCTACCTTAGCCTCCTGAGTGCTGGAATTAATGATGTCTACCATCATGTCCAGGTCAAATGTTGAAAGGGTCTGAGAGAATTATAAATCTGATAAAGAAACAAATGGGGGGTTAAAAATAAAAGAGCCTTAAGGCCAGCCATATGCCTTCTTTTTTAAAAAAAGAAATTATATATTCTTTAAATTTTATTTTTCTTTCTTTATTTCAGAGTGAGAATGGGCATGCCAGGGCCTCTATCCACTGCAAATGAACTCCAGATGCATGCACCCCCTTGTGCATCTGGCTTACGTGGGTCCTGGGGAATCAAACCTGGATCCTTTGGCTTTGTAGGCAAGCACCTTAACCACTATGCCATCTCTCCAGCCCTATTTTATATATTTTGAGAAAAAATGAAAGAAAGGCAGATAGAACGGGTGTGCCAGGGTCTCTGGCCAGTGCGAATGAACTCCAGATGCATGTGCCACCTTATGGATCTGGCTTACATGGGTACTGGGGAATCAAACCTAAGTCCTTAGGCTTTACAGGGAAATACCTTAACCACAAAGCCATCTCTCCAGCCCTGCTTTACTTATTTCTACACCTAAATTTTGTGTTTACCATACTGTTAGTTTTACTTTAGCCCAAACTGAATGAAGTAAAAATAATGGTTACTTTTTTTTAAAAAAGGGGGTAGGAAAGGAGCTGCTCTTACTGATTACTTAATGTAAGCCATTAAATACCTTTCTAATTCTTATCAACTTAGGGATATCTGTCTTTTGTAAATGTCTGGCCTACATGGGTACTGGGGAATTGAACCTGAGTACTTAGTCTTCGCAGGCAAATGTCTTAGCTGCTAAGCCATCTTTCTAGCACCTGAGTAAGGTTAATTTTTAAATGTTTGCTACATGGACGCCTACAGAACCACACTCCAATCTCAATTCCTTCTCTAAGTGTATAGGTTAGAACCATTATCATCTCTGCTTCCTGGAAAATTGTCTTCACATCTCTGTTCTTTTGGTTTTTTTTTTTTAAGTTTTTTTAAATTTTTATTTATTTGAGATAGAGAGAAAAAGGCAGAGAGGGAGAGAGAATGGGCACACCAGGGCCTCCAGCCACTGGAAAGGAACTCCAAACGCATGCGTCTCCTTGCACATCTGACTTATGTGGGTCTTGGGGAATCGAACCGTGTCCTTCAGCTTTGTTGGCAAATGCCTAAACTGCTAAGCCATCTCTCCAGCCCCACATCTGTGTTCTTTCCTCATCAATTCACCTCTTCTTCAGAGTCCTTTAATAGCTTCCAAGAAAGGGTACATGAGAGTAATTTTTTTTTTAAGGTAGGGTCTCATTCTATCCTAGGCTGACCTGGAATTCAATATGTATATATGTATAGTCTCAGGGTGGCCTCAAACTCTCGGCGATCCTCCTACCTCTGCCTCCCAAGTGCTGGGATTAAAGGCGTGCACCACCAAGCCCAGCTGAGAGTAGGTTTTTTGAGACCCTGATTTCCCTGGTACTAAAGCAGCTCACACCCTGGATATATTGGCTCTTTGCCTCCAATCTGAACTTCTCACAACTACTTCCTTAGGTTACACTGGCTTATGCTAGGCAAGAGCTTCACCAACTGAGCTACTACATTCATTGACAGTTCCTAATGAGTTCTGGCTGTTGCTCACACCAAAGAAATATTTAGTGAGAACAAAGCTTTTCTTTCAACTGTAGAAAATTTAAAAGGGTGATATAAATAAAAGGGGTAATAGGGTTGGTAGGGACAGCAGGGAAGGTGGATAAATAGAACAAAATATGCCATCTATGTATAAAATGCCAGCCAAGAGTGGTAGCACACTCCTTTAATCCTAGCACTTGGCAGAGGTAGATCCTCTGAGAGTTTGAGGCTACGCTGAGACCACATAGTGAATTCCAGATCAGTCTGGGCTAAAGTGAGACCCTACCTCAAAAAAATATATAGTAACTTAAAATATATACTAATATATATACTAACTTAAAAATCATAGTTTAAAAGGTTGGCAATACATATATACAAAAATACTTTCATATGTGGTTTTTGTTTTGGTATGATCTATAATGTATTGTGAACTATATAGGGAAGCAGACATATACTTTTTACGTTATATTAATTTTTTGGAAAAGATTTCTACAAAAGTGGTAAAATAATTGATGTATTAGTCTTCTAGAAATCTACCCTATATATTTCTATACGGGTACTCACTGAAGTATTGTTTGCTACTTTGGGAAAAGGTTCTACATGCCCATCAATAGGAAACTGAATAAACTACAGAAATCTACATTATATTATACCATAAAGTTGCTAAAAGTCATACTGTCAAACACAATAGCTACTAGCCATAGGTGGATAATGAACATTTAAAATGTGGTTAGAGAGTTGAAGAGAGAAGTCATTTGCCTGCAAAGCCTAAGGACCCCAGTTCAATTCCCCAGAACCTAATCCAGATGCACATGGTAGGACATGTGTCTGGAGTTCATTTGAGGTGGCTACAGACCCTGGTGCACCCATTCTCATTTATTCAATTTATTGATAAATAAATGTATTTTCTAACCTGTGGCTACAGCTAGGTATGGTGGCACACACCTTTAATTTCAAAACTTGGGCGGCTGAAGTAGGAGGATCACTGTGAGTTCAAGGCCAGCCTGAGACTAGTTAGTGAATTCCAGGTCAGCCTGGGCTTGAGTGAGACCCTACCTCAAAAAAACAAAAAAAAAAAAAAAAAAACTGTGGCTAGAGTAACTGAATGCTATAGTTTGAATGCAGAGTGTCCGCCATAGCCTCAAATGTTTGTGATTAAGCCTCATACTTAATTCCCAGCTGGTAGAGTTTTGGGACGTGAAGCCTTACTGCAAAGGTGTGTCACTGGGGATGGGCCTTAGAATATTATAATCTAGCCCCACTAGCCAATGCCAGCTAGCTCATTCCTGCTGCTTCCTCCCAGCTGATGTGACAAGATAGGGTGTCTGCTGTCTGCTCTGCCTAGCTTTCTCCACCATGATAAGGATCCCCTTTGAAACTGTAAGCTGAAATAAATCCTTTCTAAGCACCTTCTGCCTATGTGTGTTGTTCCAGGAATGAGAAGATAACTGCTACACTGAAAAACTAAATTTCAAATTTAATAATTTACCCTTGATTCAATTATTAGCTTTTAAATAATTTTGGAGAAAATTGGATGTGATCTACTTTTTAAGTGTAAACTTAATTAAATGTAAATGCAGATCAGTCACATTCATTTCTCACTTAATGAGGAGATTAGGTTCTGAGAAATATGTCATTAGGCAGTTTTGTTGTAATGGAGACATCAAAAAGCATACACACTGGCTCAGACGGTAAAGGTTAGTTCAATGAAGACATCTGATCCAATCAAGGACACATGGTAAACATGCGACATATGAGAGGATGCTGCTATTAAATGATGACATACTGTCTACCGTATTTTTAAAATAAATATTTTTATTTATTTGCAAGAAAAGAGGGAGGGGAGGGATGGAGAGGAAGAGGGGGAAAGAAAAGGGAGGGAAAGGGAGAGAATGGACATGCCAGGGCCTTTTGCCACTGCAAATGAACTCCAGACACACGCACCACTTTGTGCATGTGGCTTTATGTGGGTATTGGGGAATCAAACCCAGGCTTTCAGGCTTTGCAAGCCAGCACCTTAAGCATCTCTCTAGACATTACCAGAATTTATGTTTAAAAGAAATACATCCTAAAATCATAAAGAATAGTATAGTAAACCAGGAGCAATAATTTATTCTCATTTGCATAATTGTGTTATACTTCTATATGAATGGTATTGCAGTAGGTTGCTCATATTAGTATCACCACAAACCTATCAGTAGCCAGTTTTACTACATTATATCATTAGGTGACAATTTTCAGCTCTATTACAATCTTACAAGACAACTAATATGTGGTCCATCACTAACGAAAATATTGTTTTGCAGTACATGAATATTTCTAATGAAAATTCACTTTTCTAACTGAGGTGTGCCATCAGTATAAAATATACAATGAATCTGAAGGATTCATTATCAATATATTATTACAATTAATTTCACCTCTCCTTCCCAAAGACCGTTCTTCCACTGAGCTACACATGCAGCTCTTTACTTTTGTTTAATGTGGGTGTTATAGCATGAAGCTCTATCTGAGTTAATATAATGCAAAGGCAAGTGAAAAAATCAAGTTTAAAAACAGTATTTCTATATTGTCCACTTTTAAAAATGCAAAAGCCACTGTTTATTAAATTACTAACAAAAACAAAATATACAAAATATTGTTTCAACTAGTAACTCTGAGAAGTGAGCATAACAGATCACATAGTTCCTACTTTTCAATTTCAAGTATTTGCATTACTTGCAAAATTCACACCAAAAAGCATGTGCTGTGAATGCAATATATATGTATAGGCTTAAAAAAAAACATGGGATATATTTTATAATCATGAAAGATGTTAATAAAAATTGAGAAAAAAAACCACAAGAGGCTTTGGGCTGGAGAGATGGCTCAGTGGAAAAGATACTTGGTGCATAAGAGTGAATGATTGAGTTCAGTCATCAGATCCTACATAGAGCTGGACACTGGCACACTAACATCTATAATCCCAATGAGAATAGGAAGAGAAGTGAGGTGGTCACAGGAAATCACCTGGAAGATCATGAACCAGCTAGCCTGGTGAATGCAGTGCTAAATGAGAATCTCTGCTTCAAAAAAAAGTGGAAGGCAAGGACTGACACCCAAAGTTGTTCTCTGACCTCCACACTGATGCACATGCATATACACACATACCAAATACACACATCAAAACATAGAGGTTTTAAATTTGAGGGGAATACCAATGTTGTAGTCAGGCTCGCATTGCTGGCAGAAATCACCTGACCAAGAGCGGCTTGTGGGAAAAAAGGATTCATTCTGGCTCACAGACTGGGGGAAGCTCCACCACAGCAGGGGAAAACAATGGCACGAGCAGAGGGAGGAAATCACCTCCTGGCCAACATAAGGTGGACAACAGCAACAGGAGAGTGTGCCACACACTGGCAGGGGGAAACTGGCCTGCCTTCTACAACATACCACCCTCCAGGAGGCGCCAACTCTCAAATCTCCATCAGCTGGGAACCCAGCACGCAGAACACCCAAGTTCATGGGTAACACCCGAATCAAACCACCACAACCAACATGGTAAAAATATAATGTATGGGCTGGAGAAATGGCTAAGCAGACAAGGCACTTGCCTAAAAAGCCCAGGTTTGATTCCCCAGTGCCTATATAAGCCAGATGTACAAGGTGGCACATGCATCTGGAGTTTGTTGGCAGTGGCTGGAGGCCCTGGCATGCCCATTCTCTATCTGCCTCTTTCTCTGTCTCTCAAGTAAATAAATAAATAAATCTTAAATTTTAAAAATCTTGAAAAATATATGTAAAATGTAAAGCTGGGGATGTGGCTCAGTGAGAAGGCATTTCCTAGTATGCATGAGGCCTTTCGTTTGAATTCATAGCACCAAGAGAAAAACCATGTCAGATTCATAATTCTGTCATTCTTTCATCATGTTAATAATTCATGATGACCAATAGTCAGATAATGCCAATTATCAAACTCACAGAGCTACTGCTTTGTCCTGGGTGTATTCAGTAGAGATTTCCTCTGTTTCCCTGATCAATTACTTTGCCTAACACATGCCAGTCTAAAGTTCCAGGTCTCTATAACAACAGTACAGATATTCCAACTTAAGCCACAGAGTGATTTATAACCTACTAGAGTTTAAAACATGCTTCAAAGGTCAGCAAAGTAGTAGATGATTACTTACTTCTGCCCAGATAACCGGCATACAAATAAAAACATTAGGAGACGGTGGGATTGCTTTGTCACTGAAGAAATATCAAATAACCACTTTAGAGGTACCAGGACAGAAATATTAGCCAAAACTAGTACTGATAAAGATACATCCAAAGTTATCTATTAATTACATTTACCCATTTTAGATTTGCTAAGACAGAAATGTTAACCAAAGCTAAAACCAATAAAGACATATCCAAAGTTATCTACAAATTAGATCCACGCAGTGATAGTAACATTTTAGGACTCAAAATAGGGTTTTGTCCAGAACTAGAAAGAAGAGTCCTGCCAATGAAGACTAATGAGAATACAAATGTCACCAAGTTTAGAATCCAAGGAACCTTTAGTACCACAGTATTGCTAAGAGAATGTTCTGATTCTGACCACACAGTCCTAGAGGAGAATATACGAGCCTATTCTAAATAGCATTCTTAAATCCATCTAGAAGATTACGACTGTGTAAACACTATAGTTAGAAAGGGCAAGCTATGCCTTTATTCTAACAAGTACTCACTTGGTATAAAACAATGGCTAGTCACTGGCAAGAAAAAGATTATTTGGGGGCTGGAGAGAAGGCTCCGCAGTTAAATGTAATTGTGTGCAAAGCCTGCCAAATAGCCTGGGTTCAATTCCCCATCACCCACATAGTTAATGAACAAAGTGGCACTTGTACCTGGAGTTCACTAGCAGTGGCAAAAAACCCTGGTGCACTCATACTTAGGCCTCTGGTTCACCCATACTTACTCTGCCTGCCTCTATTGCTCTCTCAAGTAAGTAAATAAAATATGTTTTTTTTAAGGTGGGAGAAGATTGGTAAGGTGCAGCAATTATGCTCTTGTTTTAAATATTTTATTTTTATTTATTTGAGACAGAGAGATATAGAAATAGGCAAGTAGAGAGAAAGAATGAGAATGAGAATGAATGGGCATGCCAGGGCCTCCAGCCCTGTAAATGAATTCCAGATGCATGTGCCCCCTTGTGGATCTGGCTTGCATGGGTTCTGTGGAATTGAACCGAGGTACTTTAGCTTTGCAGGCAAGCACCTTAATTGCTAAGCCATCTCTCCAGCCCTAAATATTTTTATTTTTTTTTTTATTTGCAAGCAGAAAGAGATATGGGAAAGAGAGGGAGGGGGGAAGAAGCAGAAAGAGAGAGAGGGAGAATATGGACATGCTAGGACCTCCAACCACTATAAATAAATTCCAAATGCACGCACAACTGTGCTAGCTTTACACGGGTACTAAAGAATTGAACCCAGGTCTGTAAGCTTTGTAGGCAAGCACTGTAACCACTGAGCCATTTCTCAAGTCCTTGTTTTGGTTCTTTGAGACAAGGTCTCAAGTGGCTCAGCCAGGGTGGTCAGATATTTTCTATATAGCTCAGGTTAGCTCTGAACTTACAGCAATGTTATTACCTTGTGTCCTTATCTTTAAGAAACTTAAAACTTCAGGGTCTGGTGGCACACACCTTTAATCTCGGCACTCGGGAGGCAGAGGTAGCAGGATCACTGTGAGCTTGAAGCCAGCCTGAGACTACACAGTAACTTCCAGATCAGCTTGGACTAAAAATGTAGCATGGAAATCAAGTAAGAACAACAACAAAAAAACCAATACAATGTTAATTGTTAAGTGCTATTCCAGAACTATAAAAATGCCACAAGAGTTAACTGCAGAGGAAGAGCACCCTAAGGAAACTTATATAAAGGAAAATGAGTATCAGGCCCAAGACATCCACTACACAAAGAAAAACAAAAGGAGAGAAATATCAACACAAACAAGGTCTAGAGAGATGGCTTAGTGGTTAAGGCACTTGTTTGCAAAGCCTAAGGACCCAGGTTCAATTCCCCAGTACCCAAGCCAGTGGAGTTCATTTGGAGTTCATCTGGAGTTCATTTGCAGTGGATAGAAGCCTTGGTATGCTGATTCTGTCGCCCACTGTCTCTCTCTCTCTCTCTCTCACAAATAAACAATAAATAAATAAATATTTTAAATAGCTTATTTATTTATGGAAAGAGAGAAAGAGGCAGATAGAGAGAATGGGCTCGCCAAGGCCTCCAGCCACTGCAAACAAACTCCAAACGCATGCACTATTTTGGGCATCTGGCTTATGTGGTTCCTGGAAATCAAACCTAGGTCCTTCAGCTTCGCAGTCAAGTGACTTAACTGCTAAGCCACCTCTCCAGCCCCAAATGATTTTTTTAAAAAATGAACACAAACACATTAGCATTGGTAAAATTAGCCAAATACTTTATCCAAATAATGACTGAAATTATCACAATGAAATTCAGCTCTCCCATTTAAAAATGTACTGTAAGCTGTGGGTACAGTTCATTGGTATGTGCAAGGCCTTCAGTTCATTGCTAGCACGGCAGAAAAAAAAGAAATGAAAATAATATATTGAAAAGCAACTTAGAATAATGCTTGAGCGTCTGCTAAAGAAGCTGATAAAGCTGAATAGAACTTGAACTCACTACTTAAGCTGTTTGAAGTATTCTCCCCCACTGATTTCATTATTGCTGCAGAGATGAAAAGGCTAGCTTCATGTACAATAATAAATACTCACCCTTGACTCTATGATAACCAACTTACATACTTGCATAAAATTGTTAAGTCAAGTTAAGGATCTACTCAAAATATAACTTAATAGGGGCTAGAGAGATGCCTCAATGGTTAAAGCACTTGCTTACAAACCTAACAGCCTGGGTTCAATCCCCCAGTACCCATGTAAAGCCAGATGCACAAAGTGGTGCATGTGTCTGGAGTTCATTTGCAGTGGCAGGAGGCTCCGGCATGCCCATACTCACTCACTCACTCTTTCTCTCTCTCAAGAATAAAAAAATATATATTTAAATATAAACACACACATATATGTTAAATATAGTCACCAGAAATCTTAGTAATCTTAGCAGTGAGGAAACTGAGTCAGGAGGATCACAGGTTTGAGGCCAGCCTGGGCTATATATAGCAAGTTGGAAGCCAGTGTGGGGCACAGAGGGATAATCCTGTTTCAAAAAAACAAACCAAAAAATAAAAATTACTACCACCACCACCACTACCAACAACAACAACAAAAAATTATAATTTTAAAATGTATCTAATACATTTTATAAATTCATTACTCACTTTAATTTCACAAATCAGGTTTGGAGCTTATCTACTTACAGAACATTCATGGAGTGCTTAATATATACCAGACACTGTGCCTAGTATTACTGACTGTGGTGGTTTGATTCAGGTGTCTCCCATAAACTTAGGTGTTCCAAATGCTAGTTCCCCAGCTGATGGATATTTGTGAATTAATGCCTCCTAGAGGGAGTGTCTTGTTGGGGGCGGGCTTATGGGTGTTATAGCCAGTTTCCCCATGCCAGTGTTTGGCATACACTCCTGTTGCTTGTCCACTTTATGTTGGCCAGGGGGTGATGTCCAGCCTCTGCTCATGCCATCGTTTCCCCCTGCCATCGTAGGGCTTCCCCTCGAGCCTATAAGCCAAAATAAACCTCTTTTTCCCAGAAGTTGCTCTTGCTTGGGTGATTTCTACCAGCAATGTGAACCGGACTGCAACACCGACATACCATTTCAATTAACTCACAAATGAAGCACACTAAGTTAGGCACTAATAGTCTCATTCTGTGGATAACGGGCTATGACAGTTAACTTGCTCAGATTCACCGAGAAGTCTAGAAGGTATTTCAGTAAAGTCTGACTCTGGTGTATGTGACAATACTGTCAACTAGTGCAAGCCCTATACTTGAATCATGCTACCTCTTAACAGGTACCTGTACAAAAGATAAAGTCATTAGCAAACCAACAATGCAAGTTTCTATCTTTGTAGAGAACATTAATTCAGAACATATGAAAGACTTCCTCTCCATTCAAATTTATGACCAACCCAAACAGAATTGTGTTTTTAAATTTCAAATTCTCAGCTCATCAGAGGCAATTAGATTGAAGAGCCTCTGATATTAAACTCACAATTAAAGCAAAAGATTAAACAAGTGATAAAAGTGCAAACTGGATTCAAATATATTGATTGTGCCATCCAGGTGTTTTGCAATCAATACTTCTGACATCAAAGATGCAGTTTTGTGTATAATAGGAGAGGGAAAAAAGATGACATCAAAATAAAAGAGAGTTGGGTGTGGTAGGAGGCAGAGGTAGGAGGATGGCCATGAGTTCAAGGCCACCCTGAGACTACAGAGTGAATTCCAAGTCAGACTGCACTAGAGTGAGACACTACCTCAAAAGACCAAGAAAAAAAAAAGGAGAGAAACTAGTTGGAAAAAAGGGGTTCAGTGGGGAGAGAATAAGGGAAGGGGGAACAAAGGAGGATGGTGGGAGGGGATTATGGTCAGGGTATATTATGTGTATGTTATGGACACTGACAATAAGAGCATTTTTTTAAAAAAGATGAGTCTCTTTCTTATACCTGGAGGGGATTCCTGGAGAATCTCCAATTCTCCAGAGAGCAAGTGGGAATTCTTACAATTCAATATAATCCACTTCTGACGCCATCTACCTGGAGTTTGTTTCAGCTGTCACAAAACTGCCCCATTTCAGATGCCAACCACAGTCCTCAGCCTCCTCTAATTCTGACCATACAGCGATTATCAGAGGGTCCCATGATCCTCTCCTCCAGTGATTTGCTAAAATGGCTCATGAATACAAAAAGGCACTTTACTTACTATAACTGGTTTATTTTACAGGATACAACTTTGAAACAGCCAAATGACAAAACACAAGGGAAGGAAGGTGGAGCTCCCAGCCTTCTCCAGGTCCACCTTGATAGATTCTCCAAATCTGAAGAACTCCGGAATACTATCATTTATGGCCTTTGAAGGAAGCTCCATTGCAGGCATGGTTAATGTAATCACTGCTCACCAGTGACTATCTCTCTACTCTCTCTTACCTCTCCAGAGGTAGAGGTAACTTCTAATCATATCTTGATCTGCACGGTGACCAGCCCTCACCTATAGCTAAGTAGAGACTGGGGGAGGAAGTGTCTCTATCACTCTTATCAATACGGAAATTCCAAAGGGTTGGGAAGCTGCATGTCAGGAACAGAGGGCAAAGAGAAACATTACATCACAGTCATATCAAGTACTGAGCTACTAAGATTAAAGACAAAGCTCCTACCCATAAGCAGTTTGTTTACAATAATTTCATCAGGATTTTTCACTTTCATTCATATATTTCAAACACTAAGTACAGTTGAAGATGGCTTTCCTCAAAATGATTCTTATCGTACCAAAAAGCAAATATTAAAAGCAATAAATCTTGGCTGGAGAGATGGCTTAGCGGTTAAGCGCTTGCCTGTGAAGCCTAAGGACACTTGTTCAAGGCTCGATTCTCCAGGACCCATGTTAGTCAGATGCATAAGGGGGGGTGCACGCATCTGGAGTTCGTTTGCAGTGGCTGGAGGCCCTGGCATGCCTATTCTCTCTCCTTCTCTCTATCTGCCTCTTTCTCTCTCTGCCTGTCACTCTTAAATTAAAAAATATTTTTTAAAAAAGCAATAAATCTTAAGGTTATATTTAAGACAAAGCAAAAAAACAGGGTTTGGGATCAAATACATTTAAATTCCAATTCTCTAATCTTTTTTTAATTTTTTTTTTCGCTTATTTTTATTTGAGAGCAACAGACAGAGAAAGAAAGAGGCAGATAGAGAGAGAATGAGAGAGAGAGAATGGGCACGCCAGGGCCTCCAGCCACTGCAAACGAACTCCAGACCCATGTGCCCCCTTGTGCATCTGGCTAATGTGGGTCCTGTGGAATTGAGCCTTGAACCGGGACCCTTAGGCTTCACAGACAAGCGCCTAACCACTAAGCAATCTCTCCAGCCCCAATTCTCTAATCTTTGCTACCACTTACAACAGAACTTTGGATAAAATAATCAGAGTTTCATTTTCCTCATTTATAAATCTTGACCTAATTCCCGTGAATCCCTCTGATTGTACAGTGTGTGTGTGTTTCAGAGCATGGGGTCAAAGGACCATCTGATTAATAAAACTGGTTTAACACTAGGATATTTTTATAAAATACATTTTATTTATTTATTTGAGAGAGAGAGAGAATGTGCATACCAGGGCCTCCAGCCACTGCAAATGAACTCCAGATGCATGCGTCCCCTTGTGTATCCTGCTTACATGGATCCTGGAGGGTTGAACCGGGATCTTTTGGCTTTGCAGGCAAGCGCCTTAACCGCTAAGTCACCTCTCCAGCCCATACTAGGATATTTTGTCTCATGTTAAACAGTTAAATTAATGTCCAGAATACAGTTGAGTTTATATAGTTTTCAAGGTGAGACAAATTTATTTTTATTTTTTCTTTATTTTTAAACTTTTTATATTTGTTTTCATTTATTTGAGAAGAGAAAAAAAAAGAAGCAGTAGGGGGAGAGAATGGCCACTGTAAAGTAACTCCAGACATATGTGCCTCTATGTGTATATGGCTTACATGGGTACTGGGGAATCGAACCTGGTTCCTTAGGCTTTATAGGCAAGTGCTTTACCTGCTAAGTGATGTCTCCAGCCATTTTTCTTTTTAACTTTTAAACTGATAACCACCATACATATAAACAATATACCCTGATCATAATCCTTTTTCAACACTTCCTCTGTTCTACTTTATCCCCCATCTTAATTGTATTTTTTTCCAAGATAGGGTCTCGTGTTTCCTGCAAGGCGGGCCTGTCTCCACCTCACCTTTCCAGTGTTGGAATTTTGGCATGTGCCAATATGGCAATGCTGGGGAATCAAACCCAGGGCTTTGTCCATGGTAGACAAGCACTCCACCAACTGAGCTACATTTCCAACCTCAAATTAATTTCTATGTCGAAGACCAAAAAAAAAAAAAAAAAGAAAAAGAAAAAGAAAGGCCATTTGGTACATAAGTTATTTTCTTCTAGATTTTTTGGGGGCTGGAAATATTGTGTGTCTGATAGTACAGGGCACAGTAAAATGAACACAAGACAATAGTCACTACCTTCTCCTTACAAGTTTATTACAAAGGAAGAGCATATAAACAGTTAAAGCTTACTTTTGTCAGGCATCGTATAAACGTAATGGAAAAGTTTCTGGAAGCAGCAAGGAAGCATTCTCTCACAGAACCACAACCACAGCCTGACAGGCTATTCAGTGAAATGATGAAAGTAGTCTTCGAGAGGGATTACTCTATACCACATCAGAAATTTTCAAGATGTAATAGGATAGAATCCATTTGTGAGCCATGAAATGGATTTCCTGGATCTCAGCCTATGTTTGTGGGTGTGTTCGTGCATGCATGCCACTGACTGCGTGTGGAGATCAGAGGACAATTTTGGTTGTTGGTCCTCACCTTTCACTTTGGGCAAGACAGGGTCGCTCGCCGCCACATTCACCAGGCTAGCAAGCCTGCAAGCATCCAGTTACTCTCCTGTCTCCACTTCCCTTCCTACCTTTGGTAGACTGGGATTAAAATGCCAACACTACAGCCTTCACATTTATGAGTTCTGTGGATCGAACTCAGGTACTCACTCAGATTGCACGGCAAGCATTTTAAGCACTGAGCCACCTTCCCAGCCTCGTCAACCAACTTTTAAAACAACAGAACAGAAGAGCTGAGGATAAAACTCAGTGACAGAACACTTGCCTCGCATATGCTAAGGCCCTGGGTTCAATCCCCAATGCTACCAAAAAAGGTAGAGAGAGGAAGAGAAAGAGAGGGGAATATGTATGCGTGTGTATGTATAAATCACCATATGTGTCTATATAAATATAAAGATAGTTGGGCGTGGTGGCACACGCCTTTAATCCCAGCACTCAGGAGGCAGAGGTAGGAGGATCGCGTGAGTTCGAGGCTACCCTGAGACTCCATAGTGAATCCCAGGTCAGCCTGGGCTAGAGTGAGACTCTACCTCGAAAAAACAAAAAACAAAAAACAAAAACAAAAATAAATAAATAAATATAAAGATAAATATATATGCATATAGACACAAATCAGAGCATACAAAGAATAGCAAATGGGTCTCTGAGAAACACAAATTCAAAATATGTAATTATATTTGTTCCTAATGAAGATGTATTTCATACTGAAGATGCAATAAAAAGAGTTAGAATGCCAAAGTTCTATGTAAAGACACGGCATAAACAAAGCCTGAGAGGGAGGGGCAATCCACAGGTTCCACAGCCATGGATTCAACCAACTATGGATGAAAAGTACTGGAAAGACAAATTTTGTCTATACTGAAATGTACAGATTTCTCATTATTTCCTGAACAATACAGTGTAACAACTATTTACATAGCATTTACCATGCATTTTCTTTTGTTTTTCCAAGGTAGGGTCTCACTGTAGCCCAGACTGACTTGGAATTCTCTCTGTAATCTTGGGCTGGTCTTGAACTCACAACAATCCTTCTACCTCTGCCTCCTGAATGCTGGGATTAAAGGCATATGCCACTATACCTGGCTGTATTATGTTTTAAAAGTATCCTACAGATGATTTAAAGCACAAAGATGTATAGAAGTTATGTGCAGATACTATTTTCTATAAAGAATTCAAGTAACTACAGATTGTAGATATCAATCCCTTGTGGATGTCAAAGGATCACTATACACAAAGAGTAGATTTGATCTCACACATGATACATTAAAGGAACAACCAAAAAGATGGTGAACTAGTAGGATATAGTTCTTTAGTGACTGAGGCTTCAACAGCTACTACTAGGCTTTTGAATAAAGTTTAACTTAACAAAATGAAGTATTAGAATAAAAAAGAGAAAGGTTGCTTCCTCAGATATTTAAGTAAGCATATACAACACTGTGTGCTGCAAGAGTAAAAAACCTATACGTTCTGACATAGTTTCACTCTTCATCTTATTTCTACATTCCTCAGAAGATTTTCATTTTACTGAATGTTTGTTTTTCTTAAATATTCTGGTTTTGTACAATTCCTCTTAAAAATCTACCAAGAAAAGAACTTTATAAAGGTCAATACACATATTCTAAAAATTATACAGACTAAAAAAGTCAAAGCAGTTTTCAAAGAGACTACAGCTAGAAAATTCAGACTACCTGACTTACGAGGCCCGGGCAGCCGCGACGACTGCAGGAGCGCCCCAAGCAGACCCTCACAGACACAGCCAGCGGTTTCTGGAAAACAGACAAGGACCAATCACCGGCGAGCACATGATTCTTCAACAAATGATTATAAACGACCAGAAAAACCCAACTCAACTCATACCTGACACTTTACACAAAAATTCACCCCAAATGGATATCTAAATCTAAAAATATAAAACTATGACTCTTTCATAAGAAAATAAGGGTGATTATGTTTGATTGGGCAAATAGTCCTTGTGTGTAATAACAAAGCCCCCCAAAATCCATTTAGAAAATTAACAAAATTAGACTACATCAAAATTTAAACTAAGCCGGGCGTGGTGGCGTACGCCTTTAATCCCAGCACTAGGGAGGCAGAGGTAGGAGGATCGCCGTGAGTTCGAGGCCACCCTGAGACTACATAGTGAATTCCAGGTCAGCCTGAGCCAGAGTGAGACCCTACCTCGAAAAACAAAAACAAAAACAACAAACAAACAAACAAACAAACAAAAAAATTTAAACTAAACATCTATTACTATTACTATATTGTCATTTCCCCCAGTGCTTTTTTTTTTTTTTTTGCCTTAAAGAAGATATATGTAAACAAAGCCCAAAGGTCAAGTTTGACACACTCTGTACTTTTTAAGTATAGTAATGCCTGCATAGACTTTCCAGTGCCAGACCACAGTAAATATTTATTTTTATTTTATTTATTTGAGAGAGAAGGTAGAGAGAGAGAGAGAGAGAGAATGGTCACACCAGGGCCTTCAGCCTCTGTAAGTGAACTTCAAATGCATGCACAACCCTGTGCGTCTGGCTTACGTGGGTCCTGAGGAACTGAACCCCAGTCCTTTGGCTTTGCAGGCAAACGCCTTAACCACTAAGCCATCTCTCCAGCCCAAAAGATAGATTACATTAAGAGAGTGATCCCAAATATTATTATAGATCATGTCTGTAGTGATGCTGATGTAAGTAAAACCTACTGCGTATAAAAATATAGTGCATACAATAATGTACAGCACTTAACATTTGATGATAATGAACTATCAGTGGATTATATTTTATTATATTATACTTTTTATGCAAGAGAGAGAAATGGTACACAGGGCCTCCAGTCACTGCAACTGAACTCCAGATGCATGTGCCCCCTGTGCGCATGTGCGACCTTATAGACTTGTGTCACTGTGCGTCTGCCTCACATGGGGCCTGCAGAGTCAAACATGAGTCCTTAGGCTTTGCAGGCAAGCACCTTAATATCTAAGCCATCTCTCCAGCCCCTATATTATACTTTCAATCATTATTTTAGCATGTACTTTGACTTACTAAAGATACTGTGTAACATTATGCTATGTTAAACTGGCAGCATACACCTCATGTTTTCTGTATCTCTTGACTATATCAAGAAGCTTCACTGAATGATTGACCTCTGCCATTTAGGCATCTGTAAGTACACCCTATAATGTTCACACAGTGAAAAGGAACATCTAATGACCCACCACATTTCCCAGAATATATTCCTGTCATAAAGTGATATATAACCATAAAGTTTTATTGAAACACAGTCATGTTCATTTGTGTAGCTACCTTTGTACTCTAACAGCAAGAGTACCTGCAACAAAGATGACAGAGAGCACAAAGTTTAAAATAGTTACAAAAAGTAGTCCACCCTTGCTTTAAAAGATCAAAAAGTGAAATCTAAGAGGTCTCAAAACCTTAATTTTTAGGGTCTTTGGGAATTGTTAGCTGAAAAGGAACTATAAAAACTTAAGAAGACAAAAAGACCAAATGTTGGAATTTACATAATGTTAAGTGGTTTGACAGATTCAAATTTATTAAAATGAACAAATTAAACAGCTTGATTATGAAGTGGTTGAAACCTTAATCATCATCATGGTATTGTTCAAAATAAAATAGAGTCTGACAGTTGGGCATGGTAACCCATACCTTTAATTCCAGAGCTTGGGAGGCAGAGGTAGGAGGATCACGGTGAGTTCGAGGCCACCCTGAGACTACACAGTTAATTCCAGGTCAGCTTGGACCAGAGTGAGACCCTACCTCGAAAAACCAACAAAAAAAAAAAAAAAGAAAAAGAAAAAGAAAAAGAAAAAAAGAAAAAGGCTGGCTTTTTATTTTATATTTACTTCACATGTCTTAATGCAGTCACTGAAGATCATACTGCTCTGACCAACCCAACATTTATGTGACTAAGAGCCTTCAGTTGATCTTCTGGTGTAAGGAAGGAAGATGGTTTTTTGTTTTAACTTCTATCTTTTATCCCAAACAAAAACCCCAAAGTATATCAGTTTGTCTTTTTTTCAAAATACAATTCACTAGCTGGATACAGTACTGCATTCCTGTAGATCCAGCACTCAGGAAACTGAGACAGGAGGATGGTGAGTTCTAGGCTAGCCTGGTTTGTTAGGCTGTATAGTAGAAAAACAAAACACCAAACATGTCACTATTGTAAATGGAGAGCTCCTGGCTATATACTTGATCTCTAGAGAATCTTATCCTTATCTACAGACTGAACTTAAAACTTGTTCTCAAATTGTATTTCTCAATACTGCAGCCACAGTGATCTTTTTACTTTTTCAGACACACATTCGGTCCCCAGACTGCTACACAATCTATCATCTTATTTTTTTTAAAGGCTTTTCCCTTCACATAATGGGTTTTATTCATTTTTATTTATTTGAGAGTGACAGAGAGAGAAAGAGGCAGGTAGAGAGAAAGAGAGAGAGAATGGGCGCACCAGGGCTTCCAGCCACTGCAAACGAACTCCAGACGCATGCGCCCCCTTGTGCATATGGCTAATGTGGGTCCTGGGGAATCGAGCCTCGAACAGGGGTCCTTAGGCTTTACAGGCAAGCGCTTAACCATTAAGCCATCTCTCCAGCCCCTATCATCTTATTAAGACTCTGTTTTCCCAGTAAACGCCTTGTGTGTTACTTTTTTGCTTTTCTGAGATAGGGTTCACTTTGGTTAGGCTGGCCTCAAACTATGGCCTCAACTTCCCAAGTACTGAGATTTTAGGTGAGAGTCATCATATGTGGTTCCAACTGAATTGCTTCATTAACTAACTTATTTCTAAGCAAAGAAAGAGAAAAGAGAGAGGCGATGAATGGGCACTTCCAGGCCTCTAGCCACTGCAAACAAACTCCAGATGCATGCGCTATTTTGTGCATCTGGCTTTATGTGGGTACCAGGGAACTGAGTCAGGGTCATTAGGCTTTGCTGGCATCTTAACCACTCAGCCATCTCTCTAGCCCCCAACTGAATTTCTCAGAAGCTTTTCCTCACACCGTTAGAGGCAGGGTCCATTTGCTCTACTCACATAAAAACACTGTTCCTTTCCTTCAGAGCATACACCACATGGTTATAATCCTGTTCTATACCTCTTCCCCTTTTTGGATACTGTCAACCCTCCTGACCTATGGTAAGGACACTGGCTGCTGTAAGTATAAGCTACCTTTTTATGTAGGTGATCTCTGCCAATTATTAATCTACTGTCTCTTTTAGGCAGTAATGCTAATGGAAGAATAGAAGAGATAGTGTGTATAGGGAATGCTTATAGACTAACACCGATGGTAGTGTAACCATGCCGAGAGATAAAAGTCTGCAGTACCTCCAGAAATTCTCAGGCATGCAAATTCAATTTATCCTCCTTATCTCCCTGTAATTCTTTGTAAGGCCCCATCCTTTGCAGGGAAAACAGTTTTTCTTAGGCACTTCACCAGATTCTATATCTGGAGATATAATCAGTGAGACATCATTCTATCTAAGTTTATTCAGGTGTTTTCTTTTTCCTAAATTAGACATTTAAAGATAACCTCAACTATTTTTGTTTATTTATTTACGATAAAGAGAAACATAGAGAAAGAGGCAGAGAGAGAGAGAGAAAGATTTGGCATGCCAGAGCCTCTTGCCCCTGCAAACAAACTCCAGATACATGCACCATTTTGTGTATCTGGCTTTATGTGGGTACTGGGGAATCAAGCCCAGGCCATCAGGCTTTGCAAGCAAGTGCCTTTAACTGCTCGAGCCATCTCTCCAGCCAAGATAACTTTAAATTCGCATGTGGTTGTAAGAAATAACAGAGATCTTACCTACCCTTTACTAACTTTCCCCCAGTGGCATGGCACTGAAGTCTACAGAACAGAATCACAACTATCATGCGGACAGGTGACAGTCAAGACACAGACGGTCGAGGCTGAGGCGATGACTCAAAGGAGAAAGGGCTTGCCACTCCAGCCTGAGTACCTGAGTTACACCCCCAGATCCTGGGTGAAAAAGCTCGTGGTGGGCTTCTGTAATCCCAGAAAGCAGACAGTGAGATGGGGAGCAGAGACCCGAGAATTTCCCAGAAGCTCCCAATGTGCACAACAAAGAACAAAGAAAACAAGAGAAAAACCCTGCCTCAAAGGAGATGGAAAGTGAAGACTGACACCCACACGTGTCATCGAATACACGTGCCTGCACACACATGCATGCATACACACACACACACACGCACACATCTCTATCATGAAGACCTCCATATCACCTTATATGGTCTCACATACTCCCTTATCCCTACCATTTTCGTAATTGTGTCATTTCAAGAATGCTCTACAAATGAAATCACAATAACTTCTTGAAAATATTTTTTCCAATTCACATTATCTCTGACGATTCATCCAGGGTATAACATACATTAACAATTTCCTTCTTTTTACTGCTGAATATTATTCCACAAAATGAGTATGCTAGCTTAATGTTTTCTTCCATAGAAAGATATGTGGATTTTTATTAAAACATCTATGAAGCAAATAAAAAAACACAATTCATTATCCAAATCCATTCAAACAACTTGTGTAAATAAACCCAGTATAAGGAATGTGTGATTACAGTGAAAACACATTTTCTGTACTTGATAATTATAAACTAGAGTCCATATAAAGCCAGATGCACAAAGGGGCACGTGTGTCTGGAGTTCATTTGCACTGGCAGGAGGCCCCAAGCACCCATATTCATATTCACTCTCACCCTCTCTAATAAATAAATGATTTTTAGAAAGTAAACCCTTTCCTTCCAGATGCTGCTTTCAGTCAGGTGTTTTGTCCCAACAATGAGAAGGTAACTGCAACACAGACTGAAAATGAAATAAAATTTCTTTTATTTATTTATTTATTTTTGGTTTTTCAAGGTAGGGTGTCGCTCTAGCCCAAGCTGATCTGGAATTCACTATGCAGTCTCAGGGTAGCCTGGAACTCATGGAGATCCTCCTACCTCTGCCTCCCAAGTGCTGGCACCAAGCCTGACAAAATTTCTTTATGATACAGTTATTTACTTGGAAAATACAAAGATGGGCTGGAGATGTAGTTCAACTGGTAAAGTGTCCACCTAGCATGCATGAAGCCCTAGGTTCCATTCTAGCCTGCAATACCAGCATTGGGGAAATAGAGGCAGGGCACATGATTACATAGTGAGAGTTCTGTCTCAAAACAAACAAAAGCCCCCATAAAGAAAAGGCTGGGTGGAATGGTGGTACATGCCTGAATCCCTATATTTGGGAAGCTAACAAAAGACTTTGAATTCAAGACCAATCTGGGCAAGACTATCTCAAAACATGCACAAAAACAACACATAAAGTCAATATATGAAAATTAATTAAATCAATAGTATTAAAGCTTATATAAGATTAATGATAAGTAAGAAACTCACTTTACAATAGGACCAAAAGATGGAAATACTTAGGTATAGATCTAATAAAGTGTTGGAAACTCTGAAACTATCACAAAAGAAATCAAAAGACCAAAATAAATGAAGAGAAATGCTAAATTATAAACTAACTCAGGTCAGTGGCAAAACACTTGCACAGCGTTGCAAGACCCTGAGTTCAACCTCCAGTGCCATAAAATTAAAATATATAAATTATAAGACTCAGTATTTTTGTGAATATCAACTAAGCTAAATCTAGGTGTTATATGGAAAGGCAAAGGAACTAAAATAACTACAATGATTTCAAAAAAGAGTATGTTAACACTGACGGATGTTAAAACACACTTGTGGGCTGGAGAGATGGCTTAACAGTTAAGGCACTTGCCTGTGAAGCCTAAGGACCCATGTACCACTCTCCAGATTCCATGTAAACCAGAGGGACAAAGGTGATACAAGTGCAAGGTCACACATGCCCACTAGGTGGAGAAAGCATCTGGAGTTCAATTACAGTAGCTGAGGCCCTGGCATGGCAATTCTCTCCCCCCTCCCATTCTCTCTAAAATAAAAATAATAATAATAATTTTAAAAAATGCTTGTTATATAATAATTGTTTTTTTGTTTTGTTTTGTTTTTCGAGGTAGGGTCTCACCGTAACCCAGGCTGATCTGGAATTCACTATGGAATCAGGGTGGCCTCGAACTCATGGCAATCCTCCTATCTCTGCCTCCCGAGTGCTGGGATTAAAGGCGTGCGCCACCACGCCCGGCTGTTATATAATGATCAGACATGGCTGGAGAGATGGCTCAGCAGTTAAGGCACTTGCCTGCAAAGCCTAATAACCCTTGTTAAATTCTTTAGTACCCAAGTAAAGCCAGATGGACAAAAGTAGCACGTGCACCTGGAGTTCATTTGCAGGGGTTAGAAGCCCTGGCACACCCATTGTCTGTCTGTCTGTCTCTCTCTCTCTGCTTGCAAATAAATATTTTAAAAAATAATCCAGACAATGTGTTAGTAGCAACAGGGCAAACAATCAGTAAAACACAAGACCAATTACAATGGGGTAATTCAATCAGCAAGGTGTCTTTGCAGTGGTCATGGACTAATGGACAAATGAAAGAAACTACTTTGTACCCCTCACTTTATGTAAAAGCTCAAAGTGAAACAGAGATTGATGGCAAAAATACAAGAATATAAAACTTGTAGAAGAAAACCTCAGTGACCTTGGGTAACACAGAGAATTCCTTAGAGATAAACCACAGATTAGATCCATGAAATAAACAATTGGTAATTTAGGCTGCATCAAAGTTTAAAAGGCCAATACTTCAAAAGACACTGTTATAAACATGTAAAGTAGGTCACAGACAGGAGAAAATCGTGGCAAACTTTTTTACTAAAGACTACACAGGGGCTGGAGAGATGGCTTAGCAGTTAGGTGCTTGCCTGTGAAGCCTAAGGACCCTGGTTTGAGGCTCGATTCCCCAGGACCCATGTTAGCCAGATGCACAAGGAGGCACACGCATCTGGAGTTTGTTTGCAGTGGCTGGAGGCCCTGGCGTGCCCATTCTCTCTCTCTCTCTCTCTCTCTCTCTCTCCATATATATGTGTGTGTGTGTGTGTGTGTGTGTGTGTGTATATACATACATACATACATACATACACACACATACATACACACACAGAACTTGCAAAACTCACTCTGGGATGTAGCACAGCAGTAAAGCATGTGCCTACAATGAGCACAGCCTTGGGTTTGAGTCCTAGTATACTATAAAACAAATAAAAACAATGCTCAAACCTCAACAAGAAAATAAAACAAATCTGGCAAGCTAGTGTATACTAGGGTCCCAGCTACTTGGGAAGCTAAGGCAGGAAGACCAGAAAGTCAAGGCCAACCTGGGTAACAAAGTAAGATGCTATCCCAAAAGAAATAAATAAATACAAACAGAATGATTGAGAAATTTCACAAAGATGTAATAAAGCAAATAAGCACATAAAAGGATGTTCAACATCACTACATAAAAGAACTTCAATTAAAAAAATACAATAAGATACACCTATAACAATGGCTAAAATTAAAGATTTACAGGGGCCGATAGATTGTTTAGTGGTTAAGGTGCTTGCCTGCAAAGCCAAAGGACCCAGGTTCAATTCCCTAGGACCCACATAAGTCAAACGTATAAGGTGGCACATGCATCTAAAGTTCACTTGCAGTGGCTAGAGGCCCTGGTGTGCGCATTCTCTATCTGCCTTTCTCTCTCTCTCTCTCTCAAATATACAAATAAATTTTAAAAGCTTTAAAAAGAAAAGACAACAGGATACAAGCCTGAGGATCCCAGGTTGTCTCCCTAGAATGCACAATAAAATAATTTTTTTAAAGCCTGATGGGCTGGTATGCTTGTAAACCCAGTGGTAGGGAGTGAAGCAAACAGGGGGCTAATCAGGGAAGTTCCAGGCCAGTAAGAGACTCTATCTCAAAAAGGTAGAGCTGAGTCAACCCACCTAAGGCTGTCCTCTGGCCTCCACACATATGTGCACGAACACAGTAAGAAGAAAAAAAGAGTGACCACAGCAAGTGCTGACAAGGATGTAAAGCTACCTGAACTGTCATACGTTACTAGCAGGAATGCAAAGTTCAGCCACTTAGAAGAGCCTGCCGGTGCATTAAATTCCTGTGCTGCTGTAATAAATTACCTCCACCTCACTACTGGCTTAAAGCAACACAACTTCGAATATACAGTCCTTTAAGTTAGAAGCCTGACACGGATCTCCCTGGGCTAAACTTTGGATGTTAGCAGAGCTGCTTTGTTTTCTGCAGGTGCCAAAGATTAGTCCACTTCCTACCATTTTCCACCTGTGAGCCTGTGTGGGCCCAAGCACATTCCCTGGCTGCCTTTCTACTGCTGCAACTTTTTTCTGATTCTTCTCTTGTGCTTTTTTCTTTCTGCTTTTTTCTGACTCTTTTTCTGCCTTTCTCTTTTTGCTTGTTATAAATACGCCTACCTGGATAATCTTCCTATCTTAAAGCCAGCTGATTAACAAACTTGATTCAATTTTGTCAGTAATCAAAGATATTCATAGGTTCTAATCATTAGAACATCTTTAAAAACTATTATGCTGCCAACCATAGATAGGTTTTTATTTTGTTTTAAATAAAATTTAGCACACATGGGCTGGAGAGATGGCTTAGTGGTTAAGTGTTTACCTGCAAAGCCAAAGGACCTCGGTTCAATTGCTGCAGGCTCTGGCGCACCCATTCTCTCTGTGTCTACCTCTCTATCTCTCTCACTCTCTCAAGTAAATAAATAAAACATTTTTTAAAAATTTAACACACATATGCTCATATGACCCAGGATTCCCACTTATGCGTACCTCCCCAAAAGAAATGAAGACATGTTCACAGAAAAACGTATTCACAAGATTATGAAAGCTTTTTGCCCATAGTCACAAAAAAACTGAAAATAACTCAGTGTTTTATAAATAAATAGCGATATATTTATTCATACAAAGGAATAACCAAATCATAAGGAACTGTAAATACACTCAACAGAGGTGAGTCTCAAGCGTGCTAAATGAAAATACAGCAGACACAGTGCTTCCTTTGGCAGTCCATATACTAAAGCCAGAACAATGCAGAGGTTAACATGGTCCTTAAACAAGGATGGCATGTAAAAGCATTTCGTAGTTTTGTACAGACTCACAAGAAGAGAAGGTGCTCAAGAGGGAAGGGAAGGGAAGGCATGAATGGAATTGAGAAAATCTGGAGGACTGCAAAGACCACTGCGAATGCTGGTCAAGAGGTGTGATCTGAGCATGACGAATTATAACCTGAGGTAAGAGTACCTAATTCAAGGCCAACCCAGCTAACATCGCCAGACTCTCAACAACACCAACATGAACATAAAAAGACTCTGCACATCCTATGAGCAGTAAATATGTGAATTTTTCACAACAGTAAGAAAGTAAAAACTTCAAATAAAAGGCAATCATAAAAACTAAATACTACTGCTACACTAAAAATGACAAATTATATGGAAAGAAAACTGATCACTGGTTGTCAGGGATAAAGAGTGGAGGAAGGTTGCCTAAGACAACAAACATGAAACTATGTAATCCTGACTATAGAAGCATATAATGTTAAAATCATTTTTTAAAAATAGTTTTATATTTTTATTTATTTGCAAGGGGAGGGAGGGAGGGAGAGAAAGAAAGAAGGAAAGAAGGAAATAAATAAATGCATGTGCCAGGGCCCCCTGCTACTGTAATCAAACCCAAGACACACACGCCACTTTGTGCATCTGGCTTTATGTGGGTACTGGGGAATCGAACTTGGGCTGTCAGCCTTTGAAAGCAAGTGCCTTTAACTGCTAAGCATCATTGCAGCCCAAGTCTCATTATTTTTTAAAGAAAGGAAACAAATACATAATTTTTCATACAAATTAGCATAAAATTTAAAATGTAATGCCAATGTTGGACAAGGATGAGAAATCACTGCCGCTCATATACTATTGGCAGGAATACAAATCATTACACCTTAATAAAAAGATAATTTGGCTGCAGATGGTAAAGTTGAAAATGTACACTAACCTATTATTTTCCTTTAGGTTGTATAGATTCCCAGAAACCACATTCTTTCAGGGAAACACATACAAGGATATTCATTAAACACAGACTGAAAAGTTGAAAACTGAAAGCAACCCTTCAAAAAAGGAATGAGGGCTGGAAAGATGGCTTAGTGATTAAGCCCTTGCCTATGAAGCCTAAGGACCCTGGTCTGAGGCTCAATTCTCCAGGACCCACATTAGTCAAATGCACATGGGGGCACACGCATCTGGAGTTCATTTGCAGTGGATGGAGGCCTTGGCATGCCCATTCTCTCTCTCTCTGTCTGTCTGTCACTCTCAAATAAAATAAAACAAAAAAGGAGAATGAATTGTGTAGTTGTTTAAAAAAGGGGGGGGAGATGCATGGGGGAAAAAACTGTCAGTTATTTATATGATTTGAAGAAAGCAGCTTATTAATTGATCTAGCAATAAGATACAGTGAAGAGTTGGATGTAGTGGCACATTTTTGTAGTACTACCACTTGGGAGCTGAGGCAGGAGGATCAAGAATTGGGGGCCTGTCTGGACTATACCAACACCAGTTAGAGGCCAGTCTGGGCTACCTAAATAGTAAGACCTTGTGGGAAGCAGCGTTGTAGAATGGATAATGAGAACAGCACTGAACTTTGAGCACAGAGACAAGCAAGTAGACTACAAGCAGCTCTTCTGCAAATGAAGAGGTCAGATTATATAAAGAGCAAGATTACTAGTAGGTATGTAAAAAGGTTTTATTCTAAAGCACCTATATCAAGATACTACTTTTTTTCCACACATTCTGAAATCAGAGAAATAGGATATCTTCCTGTACTGATACATAAATCAGACCAAATTTCTTAGTATGTCTATTATGAGATTTTTCTTAGAGAAAATTTTCAATATATTGTTTACTGCATCATTTCCAATATCAAAAATAACAACATAAATTTTACTTGAGGAAAAATTATAAATGACAACATAATCATAAATTTAGTATTAAATTATAGAATGGAAATAACTATTAATCATGAATTTTGTTTAAGTCTGAATGCTGCAATAGCTGAATTTCACATATTAACGTGATGAGACTACAGTACTGAGTTTTGTCAAACATGAGTCTACATAGTGCAATGAAGGTACTTCATAGATGTGACTAACATCTATGATCAATTAGCTTTAACAGTATTACTTTCAATAAAGGGAGTTGTGGGGCTGGAGAGAAAGCTCAATGGCTAAAGGAATTTGCTTTGCAAAGCCTAATGGATAGGGTTTGATTTCCCCAGTATCCACATAAAATCAGATGCACAATGATGGCTAGGGTTCAATTCTCTGGTACACACATAGAGCCAGATGCACAAGGTGACACATGTGTCTGAAGTTCATCTGCAGTGGCAGGAGGCCCTGGTGTGCCCATATTCACACACACTCTCTCTCTCTTTCTCAAACAAAAATGCGTTAAAAAAATTTTTTTAAGGGCTAGAGAGATGGCTTAGCAGTTAAGCAGCTTGCCTGTGAAGCCTAAGAACCCAGGTTCAATTCCCCAGTTCACATTTAAGCCAGACAAACAAGGTGCGTCTGGAGTTCGTTTGCAGTGGCTAGAGGCTCTGGCATTTCCATTCTGTCTCTATCTGTCCCCCCTCTCTCAAATAAATAAATAAACATTTTTAAAAAATTTACAAGGGAACTATGATGATATTTTTTAATCAAAATAATAATTCAGGGAGATCATACAGATATCCAAACCACTGTACTGCTTTGGGTTACTCTCACTAGAATTTATATAAATATTTCCTATTTTGACATTCCAAAACAAATTACTAGTATGAGTCCACATTTACTTGTCAATTTCAAGAGCAGGAGTTATATTTAGTAGTTCAAGTAAGGCATGGCAAAAATGATTCTTTTTATTTTTTGCCTTAAAAAAAATTTTTTTTTTTGAAGCACGGTCTTACTTTAGCTTAGCCTGACCAGAAACTCACTTTGTAGACCAGGCTGGCCTCTACTCACAGCCATCTCCTACCACAGTCTCTGGAGGTGCTGAGATTAAAGGGGTACACCACCACGCCCAGTTTTCAATCTTTACAACCGAGTATTATGAAAACCTTTCTATATTTTTGTCTGTATCATCCATAAAGCTCTTAAATCTTAATGTCAGCCTGTGCAATAGTCTAGCTAGCTTTTTACAACCTAAGATATTATAACCACAGGCATAAAAAAGTCAGTTCATATTCAAGAAACTTACTAAATAATTTTCATTTCCACCAGTACTTACACTTCAAAGGCACCAAAAACAAACACATCATTTGCTCGTATTGTAGACTTTAATAGGTTATTAACGTGTTCTAATTAAAAAGGGATCACCAGAACACTATCATTAAAACACGACACTGTTTTTATCAGAAATACTAATACACCACTTGACATATTAAAACTTCAGAATTCTTGCTCTATACTTGGCTTTCCCAATCCAAATTCCTTAGAACTCTACGAGAGACGAAACACACTACGTACCGGTTCTAAAAAACTCTCCTTAGGTACACTATAGCGCCAACTGTTTCGAAAACCCTTTAGACCGAACCCTAAATTCCATGCACATTAACTGTGCGTCAATCAACTACAGAGAAGGTGAGTTTATCCTTAGGAAGTTACATAATTTTGCAACCAAGATCGTTGAAAGGGGCTTTCATTGAAAGTAACTGGCCAACAATTTACAGGCTGTTCCAAGTTCAACAACCTGCCATCCTGGTGACAAGGACGAGAGAGAGAGAGAGAGAGAGAGAGAGAGAGAGAGAGAGAGAGAGAGAAAGGGGGAGGGAGGGAGAGAAAGAGTGTCGGGGGACACTGGATTTTCTTACAGCAAGTGGTCAAGCCACAAGGAAGCAGGAACTGCAGCAGACCTGTTTAGAGAACGCCACGACTGGAATCCCAGGCGCTGACTCAAGCTCAGGAACGCCGAGCACATTCCTCCTTGCAAAAGGGAAGAAAAAAAAAAAAAAAGTGTGTTTCCCCGGCTGCTTCCCCAACCTCGCCCGGAGGGGAGTCCCCGGGCTCCTAACTCCGACACCGCGCCACGGTGCGTCCCCCCCCCCCACCCCGCGCCGCGCGCACGGACAAAGGTTGGGCTAACGCGGCCACCACCGATCCCGCTGTCCCGGGCAGCGCGCCCAAGCAGCCCCGGGGACGCGCGGCGCGTGGGGGAAGGGAGGGGACGGGCCACGCTCGCGGGGACCTGTTGATTACGATCCCCTCCTCGTCCTCTTCCTCCACCTCCACCTCCAGCACCAGCACCACCCGCAGCCGCGCCGGGCGCACCTCCTTACCTCCGCGCTCCGGCGGTCGCCGCTCCTCAACGCCGCAGAGGCGACCAGCCCTCCGGCGGATAAAGGATCCCGAAACTCTCGATTCCCCACCTCACAAGCCTTAGTCCCCGCCCCACCCCCCTGCCCACCGCCAGCCTCCTCCGTCGCCGCCGTCGCCGCCTCCAGCAACTCCACCTCGGGAGCGCGCGTGCGCGAGACCGGTGCCCCCACCACACACACACACACGCACACACACCACCACTCACCCCGCGGCCGACGCGAGACCGCGCACGCGTCCGCGGGACACTGGCGCAGCGAGCGCGCCCAGCCCAGGCTCCTCCCCCACCACCCCCGCCCCCGGCGCGGCTCGTCCAATCCCGAAGCCCACGCGCAGAGAACGCCCGCTCATTGGTCCGCCCTTCCAAGGGGGGGTGGGCCCTCGGGCGCGCGCACGGGCGCGCCGCCAACTCGAAAGCGCCCCTGCCTTGGGACTCGCGGGATCCTGGGAACCCGCTGGGCCTGGGAGTCGGTCAGTAGACTACGGTTCTGCTGCCCTAGGTGGCAGCTCCCGGGGAAGGTCCTCGCGTCCTGTCGAGTCACACGTCTTCCGACCTGGATGGGTTCCCCCGCCACACCGAGACCACTCCAAACGCAGCTCCTGAAAACCTGCCAGGAAGGATGGTGCTGTTTCACAAAGCAGAGGATCGACATGGCAGACGCCCACCCATTTCCACCCACCTCCCCACCTCGCGCTAGGCCCTGGAAGAGGGCCCGACACCGAAGGTGCTGGAAAGCGACTGAACGAGAGAATGAGCAGCCTGAAATATGCTCCAAGCAGAAATCCTGTACAGCTCATTTGCTTCAGCGCTTCCTATAGAAGTCCATGTTGAAGTCTGTTGGAATAACAAGAACTTTACCTTCCGAGGCCTCCTATCCCGCCTTGACAGTTCTGTTTGTAAATGTCCTATCGGGCCCCAATCCATGACTTCTGCCTGTTGAGTTTCCCCCAGGACACACTGAATAGACAACCCACCCTCTCAGAGCCTCCTGGTAAAGTCAGTTATGTCTTTATTTCCTCACATCGGGTTTGGTTGTCTTTGAATCATCATTCTCAATATCCTCAGGTCCTTTGCATCTTGCATTCGTCCTCTTATTCTCCACCGATCCCTTATTCTCCTCTGACCCTGAAAGTTGTTAAAGTCCCCAGGGGACTGTGGTGCTCTGAACTAAGCCATCATTCCAGCTCCTCAGGATCTTTTTGTCCTTACCCTTCTTGGATCATCGCCCTCAAGTCTAATCAGCAGTCTATTCAAATGGTTCTCAAAGTTATTAGTGTTTAATAAGACAGAGCCAAGGACTACTAAAGGCCTTATTCCTCCTGCCACCAAGTGTTCTACAGACTTTGAGTACAGATGGATGACTACTCTCAAATCTACATAACTAAACTGTCTTTTGTTTTTTGTTTTTACTTTTTTTTCGAGGTAGGGTCTCACTCTATCCCAGGCTGTGCCACCATCAAGGGACAGGCCTTCAACACGTAAAATTTGGGAGGAGGGGCACTTCATATTCAAACCATAACGGGCATAATCCTTTTCCTAAATTTGAGTGGCAGTACATAGAAATAAGATACCTGGGTTGATTACAAAATGAATTATAACCTCAAGACAGGATATTCAATATTCAGTGTGTCAGTCATTTGTCACACTTTTGTTTATACCTTTCTGAGTAGCCCTGTGGCAGATTGAAGGTGTTTAGATAAATAAAACATGGTTCATGAGAAATTTAACTCTGGAGGAAGGAAGTAGGTAAATTTGGAAGTTGGAATTTTTTGTAATGAAGTTCAAATTGCTGTGGTTACCTTCTCATTGCTGGCAGAAAGCACCTGACCAAAAGCAGCTGATGGGAGGAAAGTTGTTTATTTTGGCTTATAGTCTCACGGGGAAGCTTCATGATGGCAGGGAAAAGGATGGCATGAGCAGAGAGTGGGGTTCACCTCGGTCACAGCAGGTGGAAACGGCAGCAGGATAGTGAGCTGAACCCTGGCAAGGGGAAGCTGTCTATAACACCCGTAAGCCCTCTCTCCAAAACACACCTTCTCCAGCAAGGCACCAATTCCCAAATTTCCACCGGCTCAGAACCAAGCATTCAAAACTTTTTCGTTGTGTCAGTTTCACTGTCATGAAACAAACTAGAAGTCAAGCTGAGGATAGGAATTGCATGTAGAATTGCAGATCAGGTATGAGATCATTTTGAATAGGAACTTCTGGAAAAAGAGCAGAAGCAAATATATATGACTCTTATCAAATTGTCATGGAAGGGCTAGAGACATGGCTTAATGGTTAAGGTGCTTGCCTGTGAATCCTATGGACCTAGATTCAACTCCCCAGAACCCACATAAGCCAGATGCACATGGTGGTGCATGTGTCTGGAGTTCATTTGCAGTGGCAAGAAGGCCCTGGCGCATCCATTCTCTTTCTAATAAATAAATAAAAAATAAAACATTGGGGCTGGAGAGATGGCTTAGCAGTCAAGGTGCTTGCCTTCAATGTCTTAAGTACTCATGTTCGACTCTCCAGGTCCCAGGTAAGCCAGATGCGGTGACACAAGTGTACAAGGTTGTAAATGCTCACAAGGGGGCACATGTGTCTGGAGTTCAATTTCAGTGGCTGGAGGCCCTGTCGTGCCAATTCTCTCTCTCTCTCTCTCTCTCTCTCTTTCTCACTCTTGCATTTAAAAAGGGGGGGGGCAGTCTGGGCTGGAGAGATGGCTTAGCAGTTAAGGCACTTGCCTGTGAAGCCAAGGGATCCAGGTTTATTTCCCTAATACTCACATAAGCCAGATGCACAAGGACACACATGTGTCTGGAGTTCGTTTGCAGTGGCTGGAGGCCCTGGCACGCCCATTCTTTCTCTGGTTCTCTTCTCTCTCTCTCTCTCTCCTTGCAAATAAATAAATTTTTTTTTAAAAGGGCAGTCTGTTGGGCTTGCCTCCAAAATAAAATAAAATATAAAACATTAAAAAAGTCTCATTGAGAAGCCCCAACCTTCCCTTGTGAGAGACTTTAGCAGATTTGTAATAGGGATTAATCCTTATGTAGGTTTTAATGCATGTTGGGTAGTGGGAGGTCTGGAATATCCAAGTAGATACCTTCAGATCAATTTAGGAAAAGAACACTTTTTCCTTCTTCCAGAGTAATGTTTTTGTCTTTTGTTTTTCAAGGTAGCTCAAGCTGACCTGAAATTCACTATATAGCCTTGGGCTGGCCTCAAACTCATGGAGATCCTCCTACCTCTGCCTTTTGAGTGCTGGGATTAAAGGCATGTGCCACCATACCTAGCTCAGAGTAATTTTTAAAAGAATGTTTCAAACAATAATTGGGAATATAAAATATTTGTTGTAGTTGTCTTTGTGCTGCTGGGACAAGGATCTTATCAAAAGCAGCTGTTGGGAGGAAAGTTTTAATTTTGGCTTACAGTCATGGGGGAGAGTGGTGCTTCATGATGACAGGGGACAACATGGCCCAGAGCAGAGCCTGGACATCACCTGTGCCACAGCAGGTAAAAAACAGCAGCAAGATAGTGAGCCAAGCTCTGGCAAGGAACAGCTGGCTATATCATTCCAGTGCCCACTCCAGGCAACACACCTCCTCCAGCAAGTCTCTACCTTCCAAATTGTCACCATCTGGGGACCAAGCACTGAAAATACATGAGTTTATTGTGGACATATGATTTAAACCAAAACACCATTTAAATCAAATGAATGTGAAAATGGGCTGGGGAGATGGCTCAGTGTTAAAGTAAATGCTCTTGCTAGGGCTTGACTCAATGTGTACTTACAGAAGAAAGCTTTTGGGCCTCTAGGTAACATGTCAAACAAATGTGGGAAGGAAAAACACAGTAAGCAGGAATCTCTCTGCCTTGAATTTGCAGTTCAGGGTTCTGGATGAAAACAACTTGGCTGCAGCAATAAAAAGGCATTTTTTTTTTCCTTTTAAATTAAGAGTGGATAGAGGAAATGAATATGCCAAAAAAAAATCTTGGTAAAATGTGTGAATTTGCTTAATGAAGAGATAAATTAGCTTCAAAAAGTGTTCAAACTTTAGTTAACATTATTTCATAAAGAATTTGAAAGCTCTTAGCCAGGCATGGTGACACACCTTTAATCCCAGCACTCGGGTGGCAGAGGTAGGAGGATCAACGTGAGTTCAAAGCCACCCTGAGACTACATACTGAATTCCAAGTCAGCCTGAACTACAGCGAGACCCTGCCTCAAAGACAAAACAAAGCAACAACAACAACAAAAATTGGAAGTTCTCATTTAAATACAGAGAGAAGGACACACTGTTCTAATATTAGAATTAGAGAAGTTAGATCTTGTGCTCCATGACTACATGCAAATGAAATCTCCCCATGTCTGTGACTCAGGAAACTGGAAGCACTTCAGCTGGTGACTCTGGCTTACGACTTCTCCTGAGGTTACAAATTGGATGACAGCTGGCACTGTGGTCATGACTGAGACCAAGGGTTGGCTTCCAAGAAGGCTCACATAAGTAGTTAAACAGAGGTTACATTGCCTTGTCGTTTGGCACCCTCCAGCTTGTGACAGGTGGATTAACCCCAGAGCAGAGGGTTTGAGAGCGAAATCAAGCACGGGGCTTTTGATGATTTAGGCTCCAAAGCTGCTCGCCAGCGCTGTCACTTTGGTGTCAGGGACAAGTCCCTAAATCTAGTGCAGCCAAGGGGAAGGAATAGACTCTACTCTTCGGAAGAAACAGCCGTTTTTGGAGCCATATTTTGGGGAGTGTGGTTGGTTGGCTAGTTTTTATTTTATTTTCTATTGTGCAGTACCAGGGGATCAAATCCAGGGTTTTACACTTGCTAGGCAAGTGCCCTACTACTGAGCTACACTTCCTATCACTGAGGAACATTACCTGTGACCTTGGATCATTTTACTTCCTTCTAAGCAAATGGCCATTAGGATTATGTAGGTAAAAAATAATAATATCCAAGCCCTTATCACCGCTCTATTCTCTTAGTTATCTATACACACACACACACACACACACACACACACACACACACACACGACAGCTGCATTATTTGGCTCGCTGTCAATCCCTTGCGGCTCTACTAACCCTTCTTGCAGTCTTTTCACCCATTCCTTTCTGATGCACAGTTCGGGAAATGCCACCCTCCCGCAAGGCCACTTTTCACCCTCAGTGAAACATTTTAGATATGGCGCTTTGTCAAGAGGTGTCATGAGTAAGTTCATAACTTCAAAATTCAGTTGCCCGGGTCTCCAGATTTCACTGCCAGCCAACTTGAAAGGTCCCTGGGGCCTGAGGTTTTCTTTCACATGATGTGTTGCTTTTAAGATCATTAAATCTCTGCTCTCTAAGCTGGAAATCTGCTGATTTGATATGTTTAAAGGTACAAGAATGCCTCCAAATAATTTTTTTTTCAAGGTAGGGGTCTTGCTCTAGCCCAGGCTATTCACTATTAATTTTTTTTAATTTGTTTTGTTCATTTTTTATTTATTTATTTGAGAGTGACACAGAGAGAAAGAGGCAGAGAGAGGGAGAGAGAGAGAGAGGGAAGAGAGAGAGAATGGGCGCGCCAGGGCTTCCAGCCTCTGCAAACGAACTCCAGACGCGTGCACCCCCTTGTGCATCTGGCTAACGTGGGACCTGGGGAACCAAGCCTCGAATCAGGGTCCTTAGGCTTCACAGGCAAGCGCTTAACCGCAAAGCCATCTCTCCAGCCCTTTTTTTTTTTTTTTTTTTTTTTTTTTTTTTTTTGAGGCATCCTTGCTACATCATCTAGGTTGGTTTCAAACTTCTGGACTCAAGTGACCTCCCAAGTGCTGGGACTATTGGTTTGTGCCACCATACCTATGATAAGATTCACATAGCAATTCGTAAAGAAAACTAAAAAGCACAAAACCAAAATAATCTGATTCACATTATGGCTCCTGTAGTACTTCACTGACAGGCAATTGGAAAATGTGTTTCAAGTTGAAACCTCAGACTGGGAATGGATCCCTTCCTGCTCCCCGCCATGCTGGCAGCCTTTCTGCTAGGGGGGGCTGATAAGCCCATCTCCCTGTCACCGCCTCCTGTGACCATACCAGCGGCTGAGGAAGTGTGTATCACTAGTGTCTTAGTCTGTTTATATCTTAGGGCTCTTCTAAGTCAAGTAGTTCACATTTAAGAACTGACATATCTAAATCATGAAGATCTACTTCCTGGGAAGATAACACTTTGAGTCATTGTGTAACAGCCATGTGATTGGGTTATTGGTCTTTAGCTGGGATTTTTCTACAGTATTGATATTAGTCAGAACAGTTCACCTAATTAGCTAGCCAGCTGTGATGCCTGGTGTCTGTGCGTCCCTCCTGTTTATACAGTCACTTGTTAAAGCATTCATTTTACTGAAAGATTTCCAAAGCATAAAGCTTTAGTTTTAAGGTTGAGTAAGTAATGAATATATTTTCTCATAATAAGTGTCTGTTGAAAATTTTCTGCAGAAACTATGCTTATCTAGATTGGATAGCATAGATGGTGAGCAATTTTACAAGCAGACTTCTATTGAATAGCACTGTGCCAAGAAATCAATACTCTGTCACATTGAGCTGTTTTTATAATAGGTTGATGTAAAGTAAATAACATAAAGAAATATTGGTATAGGATTATAAAACCTAAATGGAAAATGCTATACACCTGCCCCTGCATTAAGATACAAAGAATAGTGTTACAGAGGGCCAAGCAACCTTGTTATGGAATATTTATGAGTTTTCCTTGATCATAAAGACTATTTTTAGAAATGTTCAGTACATTATTAGAGCAAATAGGTTTGGGTATATATCTATACTATTTTTAAGCCTATAAAGTGTGTTGGTTTCCTTCCTTCCTTCCTTTCTTTTTGGCAGAGCTAGGGATTGAATGCAGGCCTAACACAAGCTAGGCAAGCACTAGACCGCTGAGCTATATCCTCAGCCTTGCTTTCTGCCACTGTGACTAAATATTTGAAAAATAAACTTAATATAGGAAAAAGTTTATTTTTATTTTTAAAAAAAGATTTTATTTAATTATGAGAGAGAATGGGCACATGAGGGCCTCTAGTCATTGCAAATGGACTCCAGATACATGCACCACTATATGCATCTGGCTTCTGTGCGTTCTGGAGAGTCAAACCTGGGTCCTTAGGCTTCACCAGTCAGTGCCTTAACTACTAAGCCATCTCTCTAGCCCGGAAAAGGTTTATTTTGATTTTTCAGTTCATGCTTCTTGGTCCTGTTGCTTTGGACCAGCGGCTGCATCATGGTGGGAAACGTGTCTGAGAAAGCTACTCACTTCATGGTGGCCAGGAGGCAGAGAAAGGAAGGGCAGTCCTCCAATAACCACATTGCCTTTCACTAGACTCAGTTGTCTAGATAGTCTACTTCCTCCACACAGTGCCACAGCTGGGAACCCCACGTTCAAGTCATGACTCTTTGGAGGACATTCAAGATCCAAAGTATAGAACACAGGTATATGGTATTACCTTTCATTTTTATTTGCATGTGTGTGCGCGCACACACGTGCATGGTGTAAGGGTTTCTTGCTGCTGCATAAAAAATGCCAAAGTCCTGTGTCACTTTGTATCTGGCTTTTTATGGGTTCTGGGAAACTGAAGCCAGATCAAAAGGCTTTGCAAGCAAGTATCTCTTAACTGCTAGCAATCTCCTAAACCCATGATACTGCCTCTTAAAAGCTTAATGTATAAAAGTATAATTTCAGCCAGGCGTGGTTGTGCACTCCTTTAGTCCCAGCACTTGGGAGGCAGAGGTAGGAGGATCACCATGAGTGCAAGGCCACCTGAGACTACCAAGTGAATTCCAGGTCAGTCTGGGCTAGAGTGAGACCCTACCTCAAAAAAAAAAAAAAAAAAAAAAGTATAATTTCTATTCAATAAAAATACACCCCATTTAGGTATTTTAAGAATACGCCAATGTGACCTCTCAAGAGATAAAATGTTTCCAGAGCTGGGTGTGGTGACGCACACCTTTAATCCCAGCACCTGGGAGGCAGAGGTAAGAGGATCGCTATGAGTAGTTCAAGGCCAGTCTGGGACTAGAGAGTGAATTTCAGGTCCGCCTGGGCTAGCTTGAGACCCTACCTCAAAAAGAGAGAAAGAGAGAGAGAGAGATAAAATGTTTCCATATCTTCAAAAACTTTTTTTTTAATACTATTTTGTAGTCAATGCCCACCTTCCTAACCCTACACCAAACAGCCACGGTTCTGTTTATAAATGAGCTGTTTTCCAAATCTTCATTAACTCATTGAATGGACATTCTTTCCCTAACTAGCTTCTTTTTCATGAAACATGCTTCTAGGATTCCCATGGGTTGTAGCAGTTATTGCCACTTTGTTTCTCCGTGTTGCTTTGAGAACACACCACGGTGTGTCTAAGCGCTCACCTGTCGGTGGGCTTGGGTTACTTCCAGCTTTTTGCATTATGAATGAAACCACTGTATTATTTGTGTTTCAGTCTTCTTTTGAAATTATGTCTTCTTGGGAACATGTTTACATCTTTCTTGAGTAAATACCTAAGAGTAGAATTGTTTGGTTATCTGGCAAGAGTGTCTTAACTTTGCAAGGATCTTCCAAGCTGCTTTCTAAGGTGCTTGCACACTAACCTTTTAATTAAAGGGCTCTTCCTAGACAGTAATAAACAGCCATAGTTATGAACTTCTTCCCCAAAGAATCAATTTGTTACAGATAATCTATATCAAAGAAATAGTTTCCATAAAGAGGCAGTCATCTCCAAGGTACAAACTGTTGGTTTATGTATATTTGTCATTTTAACACATTCCCAGTGGCAGTCTCATCTTGATTTCATGGAAATCTTTTTTCCTGATTATGGAGGTAGAAAAGAAATTCAATATTGAGATCAGCAGTGGAAGGAGGAATCTTGTGGACTGTGAGCCAAGAGAATGGACAAAAGATTTTTCTCAATGGAAATAAGCCAGGAATCTCCTATGTTTTAGTCACATATGTAATTTTTTACACATTATTTAAAAAAACTACATTAAGGGCTGGAGAGATGGCTTAGTGGTTAAATCATTTACCTGCAAAGCCAAAGGTCCCAGTTTGATTCTCTAGGACCCACGTAAGCCAGATGCACAAGTGGGGGGGGGCATGCATGCATCTGGAGTTCATTTGCAGTGGCTGGAGGCCCTGGTGCACCCATTCTCTCTCTCTCTCTCTCTTTCCCTTTCTCTCTCTCAAATAAATAAATAAATATATTAAAAAGTAGTGGCTATTGTGAATAAAGAAACTTTTAAGGGCTGGAGAGATGGCTTAGCGGTTAAGCGCTTGCCTGTGAAGCCTAAGGACCCCGGTTCGAGGCTCGGTTCCCCAGGTCCCACGTTAGCCAGATGCACAAGGGGGCGCACACGTCTGGAGTTCGTTTGCAGAGGCTGGAAGTCCTGGCGCGCCCATTCTCTCTCTCTCCCTCTATCTGTCTTTCTCTCTGTGTCTGTCTCTCTCAAATAAATAAATAAAAATTTTTTAAAAAAAGAAACTTTTAAAATAAAAAGTACATTAAAAGATACAAGAGTTTAAGACATAAATTTTGAAGCATTTTATTTTCAATATATTTAATTCCAATATATTTCAATATGTTTAACCCAGTATATTGAAATTTTTACTTAAGTAATCAAACATACAACTTAATCTAGGGCTGGAGAGATGGCTTAGCAGTAAGGCGCTTGCTTGTGAAGGCTAAGGACCTTGGTTGGAGGCTCGATTCCCCAGGACCCATGTAAACCAGATGCACAAGGGGGCGCATGCATTTGGAGTTTGACTACTGTGGCTGGAGGCCCTGGCGTGCATATTCTCTCTCTGTCTGCCTGTTTTTCTCTCTGTCTGTCACTCTCAAATAAATAAATAAAAATAAACAAAAAGTTAAAAATAAAACCCTTCATCTAGGAAATGAAATCAGCCTAGACACCCTTCAACTGATGAATGTGTAATGAATGTGGGGTATATTTACACAACGGCATTTTATTCAGCTGTGAAGAAAAAAAATGAAATTTGCAAATAAATGGATGGATCCAGAAAAGATGATACTACATGAGGTAATCCAGGCCCCAAAAGTCAAACGTTACATGTTCTCTCTCATACGTGACTGCTAGCTTCAGATGTTTAGATTTCTATGTGAGCTGGAATAAAAGTCAGTAATACTGATCAGGAAGCTAGAAAGGGGCCCTGAGGGAGGGAGGAGATGGGAGGGCTTAAGGGGAGGGTATAGTAGACATGTAAGTACAGGAGCAGAACACGAGGGGGGGAATGGTTAAGGTGCTTGCCTGCAAAGCCCAAAGATGCAGGTTTGATTCCCCAGGACCCACATAAGCCAGATACACAAGGTGGCACATGAGTCTGGAGTTCATTTATAGTGGCTGGAGGCCCTGCCACACCCATTCTCTCTATCTGCTTCTTTCTCTCTCTCCAATAAATAAATTAAAAATATATTTAAAAAAAGAAAAATGTTCCAAGCTGAGGCTCAGTGGTTGAAAGTCCTTGCTTACAAAGACTGATGACCCCAGCATCCATGTAAAGCAGACATACAAAGTGGCACATGTGTCTGGAGTTTGTTTGCAAAGGCAAGAGACTCTGGCATACCCATACACACTCTCTCTTATAGTAATAAATAAATACATTTTACAAGGAAAAATTTCAATGTCAGGGGTGGGATACCTTCTAATAAGTTCTTGGCCACAGAGAGCCTTGATGCTCCCAAAACATTACAGTATATGATTACCAAGGCTCTTGGTTGCCCACCAGACCTAGATGGATGAGACCTTATTGCTTAAGACGCCACATGCTTGTGCTGCAGATCACTGAGAAATCAAGCTGGAGCTGAGCTGGAAGCCTCCTCCCTGATGACTAGCTGTCAGGATGCTGGGAAGAGCTATGTAATCTGCTGGGGTGGGGAGGGGTGGTCATTAACAGTGTTAACCAGTAGTGGACCCTGAAAGCTTTACACCTGGACAGCCAGGTCAAACGTACCAACTGGTGCAATGGTGGCAAGTCTGTTATGAGGGAAATCAAGTGCTCTCTGATTGGACTTGAGGCCCACTTACTTCACAGGAGGATATTCATGCCTGGTACTGAAAACCTAGTGAAAAACCTATGGCTGGGGAGGTCATAAACTGTGGGAGGGGGATTACTACTGTTGTCTGGCTAGGTGGATATATTATGCCCACCAAACTTCCCCCTAAATACTAAATGTTTATGCCCATATATTAATGCTGATGCAAGATTTTGGGGTTTAGGAGGGGTTTCTCAAGTTTATGAACCCCAATTCTGGGTCCTATCTTATTTTTTTAAAAAAAGAATTGGTAAAAACAGACTCAAAAGGATAAATTATGAATTATTAAGTTTATGTAGAGAGAAATCACCAATTGTGGAGTTTACTTAAAGGAAAATTGAGATCTAGGAAGGAGGCTAGAACAGAGTCATAAACACCTGGAAAGTAGGGAGCACATATGTACTCCTGTGGAAAACACAGCATAGTCCCTGAGATTCATTCAAGAGAAATGGCTGGGGCAGAGCCGTAAACATGGAAGATAGAAGCTAGGTGCGTGTGTAGGGAGACTTAGAAGAGACACACATAGCAGCGGCCCTGAGAAAGTTGAGAGGGCAAATGGTGGTAACTTAAGGAAGAATGGAAGAGGGAAAATGTCAAAGCAAAGACCAAGAAACTCAGATGAGAAATTAGTAGTAAAGAAAGTTACACCCATGGTTACCCTGCGTTTAGAGAAATTACACAGATGGTAGGCCCAGGCTTTAGAGTTAGAAAGTCATGTGATTTACCTAGAGTGTAAGGGAGACACACACATGGTAGATTCAAAAGACTGGAGAAAAAAAAATAATATATGTAATTTAAGTGATAAGTTACCCCAAAGCATAAAACAAAGCCAAGCAGAAACATTATGGAGGCCAAGAAACGGTACTGTGCTTCCTGCCCCACACAAGCTGGGGATGGGGAGCCAGACTCACATGTATATCCCTGTGACCAGAGCCAGGAGAGGCAGAGAGAGTCAAAAGTGTGTTATTTCCTTAGATTCAGGTATGTAAAGGGAAGACCAGATTGGTTTGTAGATTCAAAGGGCAGGCTCCAGAGCCACCCCACCTGGGTAGTGAAGGCTAGCCATCTAGGCAGCATGCTAGACTGGGCAGCAGAGGGCACTGCAACTGTTGTAGACGAGTCTCCATAGATGTGAGTTCTATTCCTACCAAGGCAGGATGGCACTGGTTCTCTCTTTGGGCTTCTGTTCCCAACTGAAACTGTCTAAAAGAAGCTAGCTTTCTCCTGAGCCTCCGACATCACTACCTCATAGATTAATGCTACAGAAACTTCTTTTTTTCCGATGACAGTGACCAGTGGGGTGACTCAATACTCATCAAAGTGCTGAGAGGTATACAGTAGACTATTCAGCCCTAAATGAGACATCTCTGTCACACCCTCTGAAACTCAGGGACCATGGTGGAAGAGGTGGCAGAAAGAATGTAAGAGCCAAAGGAAGGTGTGCTTACAATACTGTCTTCCAGATAAAAAATGTCCATGGCATTCATGGCCTCACAGTGGCTGATGTTCTGTGCACAAGACCTGCATAATAGGAGGATACAAATGATAAAATGGGGCTGGAAGGATGGCTTAGCGGTTAAGGCCTTGCTTGTGAAGCCTAAGGACCCATGTTCTACTCTCCAGATCCCATGTTAGCCAGATACACAAAGGTGAGGCAAGCGCAAGGTCGCACATGCCCACTAGGTGGCACAAGTGTCTGGAATTTGATTGCAGTGGCTGAGGCCCTGGGTGTGTGAATTCTCTATCTCACTAAAAAAAAAAAAAAAAAAAAATCAAAATAGAAGAGAAGCTGGGTGTGGTGGCACATGCCTTTAATCCCAGCATTCAGGAGGCAGAGGTAAGAGGATTGCTGTGAGTTAGAGGCCACCCTGAGACTATAGAGTGAATTCCAGGTCAGCCTGAGCTAGAGTGAAACCCTACCTTGAAAAAAAAAAAAGAAGAAAAAAAAAACAGAAGAGAGACTAGATGGAAAGAAGGGTTTCAATTTGGGAGGGGAAAAGGAAGGTGTTGGGAGGGGATTATGATCATGATTGATTGTTTATGGAAGTTGTCAATAAAAATGTTTAAAGGACTGGAGAGATGGCTTAGCGGTTAAGGCACATGCCTGTGAAGCCCTAAGGACCCAGGTTCGATTCTCCAGGTCCCACGTATGCCAGATGCATATGGTGGGGCATGCATCTGGAGTTCGTATGTAGTGGCTAGAAGCCATGGCACATCCATTCTTTCCTCACCCTCCATCTCTAATAAAAATAAATCTTTTTTAAAAAGTTTACAAATGCCTTATTAATAAGGCATTTTGTATAGTTTTTTCATACAGTAATTTCAAAAATCTAGTGTGCTTCTCACACCTAAATATATTTCAAATTGAGCACTGTCAACAGTTGTCATGAAAGATATAACCCTGCTGGAGTGGGGATGAAGCTCAGTGGTTCCATCCCAGCATGCCCCTGACAAGGAAAGAAAGTAAAGCTTAACTGAAGAATAGTCTACACTTCTACAGTTTCAAATTTTGAATTGATTAAGTGGAATCTAAAATTGTATTTCTCAGTCACAGGACACACATTTCAAGTGCTCACAGTCACGTGTGCCTGGTAGCTGCCATACTGTAGTGTTGAGTTCTGTGCAAGAGGAAGGAAAAGATGGACGTTAAGGATACTTTCTGTAGTCAGCTTACAGGAGAAATGCCGCTGAGAAGTGTGTGAGATATGAGTTAAATAGATCTTGACAGCCGTTGAGAGTCTAACTACCTTTAACTCTAAATGTGTGAGTTCAGATGTGAACTGCAATTTGCTTTTGCTTGGGTGTAGGTCTTCTTGGGTTCAAATCCTATCTCCTACATCTTCTAGCAGTACAACCTTGAACAAATACCTTCTAAGTTCCATTTTCACCACTTGTAAACTAGGGGAAATAACTACAGTTTGGATTTCTGTGCAGGTAAGTAAGCCCGTGCATGTAACTCATGATGAAGAATGACTAGCAGGTTTTAGAAAGTAGCAGCTTTAAAAAAATACACACCAGGGCTAGAGAGATGACTTAGTGGTCAAGGCTCTTGCCTGCCGAGCCTAAAGACTCATGTTTGACTTTCCAGATCCTATATAAGCCAGACGCACAAGGTGATGGCAAATGCAAGGTTGCACATGTGCACAAGGTGGTGCACACATCTGGAGTTCAATTACAGTGGCTGAAGGCTTTGGCATGCCAATTCTCTGTCTTGTTTACTCTCACTCATTAAAAAAAAGAAGCCAGTCTGTTGGGCTTGCCTCAAAACACACACACACACACACACACACACACACACACACACACACACACACACCATTCTTTTGGACAGGGCCAGACTGTAGTTTCTCGGTTTTCTTTTTCAGTTACATGGTGCTGAGTATTGAATGCCCAGGGTCTTGTACATGCTGGGCTGGGAAAATGCTCTACCACTGAGTTATGTGTCCAGTGCCATAGTCTCCTTCATATCTTTCAAAATACAGGGAGTTTCTTAAAAACCTGCTTAAGAGCTGGAGAGACAGCTTAGTGATTAAGGTGCTTACCTGTGAAGCCAAAGGACCCAGATTCAATTCCCCAGTACCCACACGAGCCCAATGTACAAGGTGGTACGTCTGGAGTTCATTTGCAGTGGTTAGAGGCCTTGGCGCACCCATCCTGTCTCTATCTCTCTCTCTCTCTTTCAAATAAAATATTTTTAAAACCCTATTTAAAAATGACAATAAAATTTATTATCATTCAGTATTATTTATTGAGACTCAACATAATATTGATCCAAAAAATACTGTCTTTTAGCACCAGGAACTCAGCTAGAACAGATATGTAATGAACATGGTCCTCACCTTCGATGACCCCACAGCACTCCCTGTTGGAAACAATGGTATTAGGTTAATGTTCAAAAGACAAAAGGAAAATCATTATGAATGCAAATTTTTCTAACAGCCCCAAATCAAAGATACCCTCTAACCTGAGTTAATACATTAAAAACCTTAAAATTAAGCCGGGCGTGGTGGCACACGCCTTTAATCCCAGCACTCGGGAGGCAGAGGTAGGAGGATCGCCGAGAGTTCAAGGCCACCCTGAGACTACATAGTGAATTCCAGGTCAGCCTGAGCCAGAGTGAGACCCTACCTCGAAAAACCAAAATAAATAAATAAATAAATAAACTTTACAATTTACATAGTTATTTAGCTTCCTTTAAAATGCTTATTCAAAAAAAGAAAAGAAAAGAAAGAAAAAAGAAGAATAGGAATTCACTATTTTTCTTTTCTTTTTTTTTAAGTAGGTTCTTATTCTAGCTCAGGCTGACCCAGAGTTTACTATGTAGTCTGAGGGTGGCCTCAAACTCACAGTGATCCTCCTACTTCTGCCTCCCAGGTGCTGGGATTAAAGGCGTGCGCTACCACACCAGGGCTAGAAATCCGCATTTCAAATAGGATTTAAGAAATTGGATTGACGTGGATTTGCATTTGGAGAGACTGCTAGGAGCTTTTATTTCTGCCACACAGAAGACATTGCTATGTTTTCTTCCTGTAATAATTGTCTTGTCCTGAACTGAGCTTGGTTTTAATTTATTAGTTTGTATTTATCTGAAGAAGAGTCAGTTCATTTAATTCAAAGGTATGAAATATAGAATATATTTTTAAAATTATTTTTTATTTATTTGCAAGAAGAGATAGAAAGACGGTGGGGTGGGGGAGAGTTAGTTCCAGGGTATAGTGCCGCTGCAAACGAAGTCCAAATGCATGTGCCACCCTGTGCATCTGGTTTTATGTGGCTACTGGGGAACTGAACTTGGGTCCTTCGGCTTTGCCAGCAAGCACCTTAACTGCTAAGCCATCTCTCCAGCCCCTAGAATATATTTTTAAATGCAAAATGTCTTAAAAGGTATTACTTTTAATTATTATAAGACTAAAATGAATACAAATAAGTGGTTGCAAAAATAAGATTGTGGACTGGGGATATCAGTAGAATAACACATATGATACCCTGGTTCATTCCATACATAGCACTGCTAAAAAAAATCCCAAAATAAAATGATATTTATAATGCAGCTTCTTGTCATAATATAAAAATAAATATCCTTTTGTAGTTTAGATCTCATGTAGATGTTGCCTCCTGGTACTGCCTGTGAATGCTTAGCAAATTGCTCCCTCTGAATACATCTCCAGATTTTTTAAATATGGAAGTTGAAAGAATATTAAAAACCTTTCAACTTCTTAAAGGTCTTAGTTTTAGAAGCTATGTTTTGGGGAGGAGGGGGTCTCACTATGTCGTCCAGGTTGATCCCAAATCCCTGGTTCTAGTGACCCTCCTGTATCAGGGTCCTAGTAGCTGGGATGACAGGTGGGAAGCTGTAGAAGTTCTTTCACTCAAGAAAGAACCTGGCCACTCAAAAATTAAGGTGCTGGGGCTGGAGAGATGGCTTTGCGGTTAAGCGCTTGCCTGTGAAGCCTAAGGACCCAGGTTTGAGACTCGATTCCCCAGGACCCACGTTAGCCAGATGCACAAGGGGACTCATGCCTCTGGAGTTCATTTGCAGTGGCTGGAAGCCCTGGTGCACCCATTCTCTCTCTCTCTTTCTGCCTCTTTCTCTCTGTTGCTCTCAAATAAATAAATAAAAATAAAAACAAGAATTAAGATTCTGGGTTTTTTTTTTTTTTTTTTTTTTTTTTTTTTTGGTTTTTTGAGGTAAGGTCTCACTCTAGCTCAGGCTGACCTGAAATTCACAGTCTCAGGATGGCCTTGAACTCATGGTGATCCTCCTACCTCTGCCTCCTGAGTGCTGGAATTAAAGGCATGCAACCCCACATCTGGCTTAGATTCTGGGTTTTTATTATTCAAAATTTTGTATTATCCATAATTATTTATGTATTTTATTTTATTAGGTATTTTGAGACAAGGTCTCATGTAGTTAAGGCTGACCTCAAGCTAGCTATGTAGTGGAGTCGGGTCTTGGACTCCTAATTCTCTTCAGACTCCCAAATGCTGAGAGTACAGGCATGCATCAACACAATGTCTCATAAAGATGCTCTCAGGTGAACTCAGATTTGCTGTGTAGCAGAGGGGGATCTTGAATCTCTGATCCCCTGCCTCTACCTTCTGAGTGCTGGGATAAGGCTATACACCATCACACCCACTATACGAGGTGTTGGGGAGGCCCCAGGGCTTTGTGCATGCTAAGCAGGCACTCAGTCAGCTGAACTACATCCCCAGAACTGCATTTTTTTTTTCAAGGTAGGGTCTCACTCTAGCCCAGGCTGAGCTGAAATTCACCATGTAGGCACCACATGACCTCGAACTCGTGGTGATCCTTCTACCTCTGCCTCCTGAATGCTGGGATTAAAGGCATGCGCCACCATGCCCGGCTCAATATAGATAGATAGGCAGATAGATAGATAGATAGATAGATAGATAGATAGATAGATAGATAGAATTTTTTGTTCATTTTTATTTATTTATTTGAGAGTGACAGAGAGAGAGAGAAAGAGGCAGAGAGAGAGAGAGAGAGAGAGAGAGAGAGAGAGAGAGAGAGAGAGAATGGGTGTGCCAGGGCCTCCAGCCACTGCATACGAACTCCAGACACATGTGCCTCCTTGTGCATCTGGTTAACATGGGTCCTGGGGAATTGAGCCTTGAACCAGGGTCCTTAGGCTTCACAGGCAAGCACTTAACTGCTAAGCCATCTCTCCAGCCCTAAAAATATTTACTTATTTATTTGTAAGAGGAGAGAGAGAAGGAGAAGAAAAAGAAGAGAGAGAATGAATGGGCACCACTTTGTGCATCATCTGGCTCCTGGATATTCAAACCCAGGCTGCCAGGCTTTGCAAGTAAGCATCTTTAACCTCTGCACTACTTCTCCAGTCAAGTCCTATAAATTCTATTTTTAAAATATTTTGCCAGCTGTGGTGGTACACACCTTTAATCCCAGCACTTGGGAGGCAGAGGTAGAAGGATCGCTGTGAGTTCAAGGCCACCCTGAGACTACATAGTGAATTCCAACTCAGCCTGAGCTAGAGTGAGATGCTACCTTGAAAAACAAACAAAAATTTATTTATTTATATGAGAGAGGGAGGGAGGGAAGGAGGAAGAAGCAGATAGAGAGAAAGAGAGCATGGGCTCGCCAGGGCCTCTAGCTACTGCAAACGAATTCCAGACACATGTGCCTCTTTGTGCATCTGGCTTATGTGGGTCCTGGGGAATTGGACCAGGGTCCTTAGGCTTAGCAGGCAAATGTCTTAACTCCTAAGCCATTTACCCAGCCCCAGTCCTATAAATTCTTAATCTATGTGAACTAAGCTGTAAAATGAAAAATTCCCACATTATTTCATTTGTAATAATATGGAACAGGGAGATGCTCAGCAGCTCAAGGCTTGCAAAGCCTGATTGTCCTGGGTTCAATTAATTATCCAGTATTCATGCATTTGAAGTCAAATGCACAAAGTGGCACAAGCATTTGGAGTTTGTTTGCAGTGGCAAGAGGCCCTGGCATGCCTGTTTTATCTGCCTCTCTCAAACTCTCCTTGTAAATAAACACATATTTTTAAAAATAACATGGAGCCAGGCAGGGTGGCACACACCTTTAATCTCAGCACTTGGGAGGATTGCTGTGAGTTCAAGGACACCCTGAGATTACACAGTGAAGTTCAGGCCAGCCTGAGCTAGAGTGAGATCTTACCTCAAACAAAACAAAACAAAAAAAGTATATGTATATATGGAACAGGTACCTTTTTTTAAAAAAAGAAAATCTATCTTATCCCATAGATCAGCATTTGTAATTTAAATATTTATATTTGATCTTTTTTTTCTGGTGCTGGGTCTGTGCAGCAGTACCAATATTTGGGAGCCACTTTTACAACTTTAATAAAATTTAATTTAACATTTGAGGGGAGAGGGAGGCAGAGGAAGACGAAGATAGAATAGTGTTTCAGGACCTCCAGCCCCTGCAAATGAACTCCAGATGCATGCATCACCTTGTCTATCTGGCTTACATTGGTACTGGGGAATTGAGCCTGGGTCCTTAGGCTTCACAGGCAAGTGCCTTAACCACTAAGCCATCTCTCTAGCCCCTACTTTTGCAACTTTGGAAGCTGAGATTTAAGAGCTGGCTGTGGTAGCATATACCTATAATCCCAGCACTTGGGAAACAGAAACAAGAGAATTGTCACAAGTTTGAGGCTAGCTTGGTCTACATAGTGAGTTTTAGGCCAGCTGGGGCTAAATAATGCGATAATCTCAAAAACAAGCAAGGAAAAAGTGTGTGAGCAAGTGGTACCTACCAAGGCCACCCCTATTTTACCAGCCTTCCCAATTCTGTGGCTGCAGAGTTTAAACACACGCTTGACACACACACACACACACACACACACACACACACACACACACACACGGACATGGAAGACAGTAGGAAAAACACTGGCTGTGGCTGTGTGACTGCAGCGCATCTGATCTCTCTCTGTGCTCCTGGAAGCTCCATGTTTAAAAGCACACTGTAAGGCAGGCATTTCAAAGGAACCCCAGTAACAGCAGTCCAGAGCCCCTACTTCAGCCATACACGCATTAGATTATACATACACTACAAGTTGAATGGTGTGCACTAAACTGTGTAGTATACAAGCTATCCAGCTATACATAACTGCTATAGGGCCGTACAAGTATTTGTCTAAGTTTGGCATGGAAGACGGAGGTCTTGGCTTCTTGGGCTGAGCAAACAGGCTGGGGCGGAGCGTGCTGAGGAGGTAAGGCAGTGTGGGCAGGAGGAGGAAAGGAGCTGCAGCAGCAGCAGGATCCTGGGGTTCTCTCCTGTGCCTCACCAGAAGCAGCCTCTGTTCCTGCTGTTTTATGCCACCTCTTGGCCCATGATGGATTCTAGAGCAGAAGCCACACCAAACCCCTCTTTTTGTTTGTTTGTTTTTTAACTCGTTATAGAGGAAGTAATGAGACTCCGTGTTAAAAGATTGTTAACTTACTGAAAGTCTCACGTGTGACATTTCAGTGTGCATTGACTTGTGATGTTGGAAAGTCACTTACCTCAAGGTCGTCTTACACATTTTCCCATTGGTTTTGTCCTTGCTGTTTCGCTTCTCTTTGCTCACAGCCTGAGAAGGGGGAAGACAGACGGGGCATAAGGTTGAGGAAGTCAGGAGAGGATTTGATATCAGGGGAGAGAGCCAGCGGGAAAAAGGAAAAAGAGTGGGGAAGAATGGAAGAGATCATTAGAAGAAAAGTGGGGAATGAAGACGACCAAAGGCATGAGAGAAAAAGGCACAGACAGAGAGAGAGCTTAATTGGGGTCTTAAATTCAAACCATGCTCTAACCACCTCGTCAAAAACTGCTTATGTTCTTTCCAGTGGAGCTCACTGTCAGACTTCATAAACCTATTCCCTTTTGGGGGTTTCCCTCCCTATTTATTTTTAGTTTGGGCTTCACAAATGGCATGAAATGGCATAATTTGTGATGTTTAAGAGAAAAGTAGAAAAGAGACATAGGGGAGGTGGGAAGGACACTGAATATCTCATATGTGATTTTCTTCTCTCTTCTTGAATCTTTATCTTTTTCTCATTCCTTTCCATTTAGGAAAAGTACTGTGGCATCATAGATAACCTACTGTTTGAACATACTGTAAATAAATCAGAAACTTTAAGGAGAATAAAGCCTTAAAAGGTAAGATGCTAAAAGTCGAGACAGAAGAGACATGGACTCATATCCAGAGAGACCAGCGTGGCCTGAAATCTGCCAGCAGTCACACAGCCTTGTCATAGAAACAGGGCACCTGAAGGACCACTGTCCCCAAAGCCTCATTCTCTTATACTGCATAGAGGGGTAAAAAATGACTTAGAAAAGGCAGGTGTGGTGGCGCACGCCTTTAATCCCAGCACTCAGGAGGCAGAGGTAGGAGGATCACTGTGAGTTTGAGGCCAGTCTGAGACTGTATTGTGAATTACACATCAGCCTGGGCCAGAGTAAGACCCTACCTCAAAAAATGAAAAAAAAAAAAAAAGAAAGAAAAAAAAAGAAAAGAAAAAAAAAAGAATTAGAGATCTTGGTCCCAACTAACATTGTCAGAGGCTGGGTAAAGAAGTATCAGACAAGCTTAGTGGTACCAGGATTTTTTCTTTTTTACTACTTTGGGGAGAGATGGATTAGTGGTTAAGGTGCTTGCCTGCAAAGCCAAAAGACCTGGGTTCAATTCCCCAGGACCCACATAAGCCAGATGCACATGGTAGCGCTTGTGTCTGGAGTTTGCTTAGTGGCTGGATGTCCTGGCACACCCATTCTCTTTCTCTCTATCTCCCTCTTTTTCTCTCCAATAAATAAATAAGTTAATAAAAAAAAAAAATTTAGCCAGGTGTGGTGGCACATGCCTTTAATCTTAGTACTTGGAAAGCAGAGGTAGGAGGATTGCCATGAGTTTGAGGCCACCCTGAGACTGCATAGAAAAAAAAATTAAATATTGAGATTACAAACACATTTTTAGTTTATGCTCAGGCTAAATTTAATAGGATGAGGGATTATGATTTGGCTAATCTTTGCCTTTCTTGGGGAAAAGAGTATTAAGGGTAAGAACCTAGGGAAAGGAAAATATGACTTATAGGAGGATGAAAAGGGGGAAAGAAATACTAATCAGGGGGAAAACTGAAAAACAATGCAAGCCTAAGTAAGGAAAAATGAGAAGACATGGGAAAGGAAAAGTAGAGAGAAGTGAGAAAATACGTGAAAGAAAACAAACAGGGACAATGGTTAATAGTCAGGAAACCTGCATGCCACTTGTCCACTGCACCTTCCTCACGACCGAGCAAGCTCATGGTGGGACTCTGCTAACCCTTTGCTGTCTCTGCTCAGCTGCTGATGTTCACGAGCATGAGACTATCAGCTTGCAGAAATCAATGGCCAGAAGGGCCTTGGGACAGTTAACCACGCCCTGCTCAGCCCAGCACTCTGGCTGCATGCACTTAACAGTTTATAGTGAGAAAAACCGAGTCAGACCTGAGAGGTTAGATGACATGTTCATACAACAGAGGAAGCAGAGTTAAAACTGAAGCCTGGGGGCCTCCAACTTTAAACTTCAATGGTTAAAAGCTGAGTTCTTTTATCTTTGTAAAATGTCCGCTAATTCCTTTTCCTATCTTATTTCATCATCATATACTTCCTAGTCATGCTGCCTCCAAAGTTATCATTCTCAGATGTTTTTTTTCTTTTATCCCCATAGGCAGTCTGTCAATAGCTTGTTATTATGACTGTTGTTATTATTATTATATATTAGCTGTACAAAGTATGTCAGTAACTTGACATGTATTCACATCCTGTTTCATTATGACTGCCCCTTACCTGGTTCAAAACTCTCCCATCCTTCACCGGCGCTGCTACAGGACCTTCCTGACTGCTCTGCTGCTAGCCTCTGCTCGCTTCTCTTAGAGACTGCCGTCAGGGTATCATTTGATACCAGTTTTATCACTTTTTTGTCTTTTAGCAGCTCCTCTTTACCAACCACATGGTTGTTCGCAAATGCTATAGCATGATCTAAATCTTCCATATAGTTTCCCGCCTTGCTGCCCCACCACTCCCAAGGTGAGCTTTTCCGGTTTGACTTCTCGCTCCCCTTCCACACATCCCGATGCCCTTCTCCCCCCTTTCCTAACGCGAAGGCTGCCTCCTTCACTGTCTTTCATGATTTCTCCTCCTGTGTGAAAAAACACTCCATTTTTTTCTCTGAAAGTATACACGATACTGATTTATTTTATTTGTGCACGTCTTAAGGCTGGTAGCGTGTAATGCTACTTAAAAAAAAAAAAATCTTTCCCAGAGCCTACTAAAATGCTCTGTATATAATTCGCAGGAATAAATACTTGTATAACTGAACAAAACTGAGTTTGTGACAGAAGACTGGTAAAAGGATTATTTGCATATAAAGACAATAGTACTGGCACCCTGTGTTAGCACTTCAGGTTTCTGTGGCTAACTGAGCATCTCAGTTTGTATTTGAATGTGCTGGTTATATCTCTGTAATTAGTAATAAGTTAATAATAATTAGCAGTAGTAGGATTGCCACTAGATCCATCGTTGTCATTAGCAGACAAGAAGGAAAATATTGGCCTATACAGTATCTCTGGAATCTCTGAAACTTTGATGGGAATTCTTTATAAAATACAATTTGGGGTAAAAATTGATATATGAAAATTGAATAAACGTAAAAGGAGATCTTATATTTTCCTTACAAATGCATTTCCGTACAGTTTTCTTAGGTTCAATACTATAGATTGGAATATAGGAAGCATGTTATAATGAAATTCACCTGGTATTTTTGGCACCAATGCCCAATGGAAAGTCCTAAAGACAAATCCCATTTGTGTTAAAAGAAAAAAAATCTACTTTATAATCATTTACGTGGGCATGGGTGGGGGTAGGACTGACTCTTAGAACTATACAAATTCTTTCAAATATTCTCAGTTTTTGTAGTATTTTTATCCTCTTCACTTAAGCCAAGTTAAATGTTCTTGTGTTTCTTTCATAATATTTTAAAATATTTTTATTTACTTATTTATTTACAATCAGAGAAAGAAAGAAGAGAAATACAGACAGAAAGAATGGTGTACCAGGGCTTCTAGCTGCTGCAAATGAAGTCCATATGCATGTGCCACTTTGTGCATCTGGTTTTATGTGGGTACTGGGGAATTGAACCCAGGTCATTAGGTATTGCAGGCAAAAGCCTTAACCGCTGAGCCAATTCTCCTGCCATGTATGTGTGTATATATATATGTATATGTATATGTATATGTATATGTATATGTATATGTATATGTATATGTATATGTATATATATATTTTTTTTTAAATGAGTATGATATAGCTGAGGCCTAGTGCATCTCCCAGGTTGGAGAGTGAGTCAAGGAGGCAAGGTCTCCACATTGACATGTGACATAGCCTCATCAAGTGCTTGCTGTCACAAGTCAAGGATTGTTAGACATGAGGATATGTGAAGAAACTGCTTTGTCCTCAAACATTAGTGTCAGGCTGGAGAGATGCTTAGCAGTTAAGGTGCATGCCTGTGAAGCCTAAGGACCCAGGTTCAATTCTCCAAGTCCCACGTTGCCAGATGCACAAGGCGGTGCATGCATCTGGAGTTTGTTTGCAGTGGCTGAAGGCCCTGGTGCGCCCATTCTCCCTCCCTCTCTCTCTCTCTAATAAATAAGTAAATAAAAAATAATGAAAAAAAAGTTTGTGTCACTTGATAATAAGCAAGAGGCTAAAGATAAGCGGGAAGAGAAGAGGAGCTGACTACTTTTAGGTTGACCAAAACTTTCACTACTGACAAGTCTTTCAACTCTGTAAGAAGGGGAGGCCTTGTCCATGTGGTTTGGATTTTGTCTGTAGAACCAGCCCTGGAGTGGTTCTCGCCAGCCCTGTGAAAAGGTCTGGGTAAAGGCTTTAAGGAGGTTTCTCCAGGGCCAGGTGCTCCAAAGAGAGGAGAGATGGATTGTGAAAGTCTCGCTGACTCTCTCCGTTCCTCAGTGCTCTATCATGGCAGGAATCAGAGGGAACTCATGGACACCAAGGATCACAACAGAACACGTCCTGGAATGCGCTCCATACCTGAAGTGCCTGAGTCAGTTCTCACGCTCCTGTGAAAATAAACAGCACATTTCAAAAAGTTGCCACCGTGACCACAAATATTTAGAAATGAACGACTAGCTATGAGACAACTTGTCCTTCTGTGGATGCTTAGGAGTAGTTGTACATCATATCTAGCAAGCCTAGGCTATTAGTGATTATAATAGTAAAGTAAAAAAAAGCCATAGTAGCCATAAAAGTGAATTGTATATAATAGCATATCTTCTATTTTTATTGCATTTCTCATTAGTCACTCAATGAGGCTGCTGGCTTCCTCAGTCCTGCTGCCTCTCTGCCCTCTCCTCTTGGTGAAGACCAAGAGCTCAGTAGTGTTGGGAATATAGGGTCTTATAAAAACCTGGGCGTAACATGTTCTCTCTCATATGTGGATCCTAGCTACAGATGACTGGGCTTCTGCGTGAGAATGAAAATACTTAGTAGCAGAGGCCAGTAAGTTATAAAGGAGACATAAAGGGTAGAGAAAGGAAGAGGGGAGGATACTTAATAGGTTGATATTGTATATATGTAATTACAATGATTGTAATGGGGAGGTAATATGATGGAGAATGGAATTTCAAATGGGAAAGTGTGGGGGTGGGGAGGGAGGGAATTACCATGGGATATATTTTATAATCATGGAAAATGTTAATAAAAATTAAAAAAAAAAAACCTGGGCGTAAATTCTGGAAAGGTGAGATTAAAAACAAAAGTTGCCAACCTCTGCCAGTTTTTCAGACCATCTCTGTAGCCTAGGGGAGAGGGTGAGTGACAGTTCTTGGGAACCTTGCCAGCAAAGGACAGCCCTTATTTACATCTGTTAACATTTCTTTCAGCTTATTGGAAAAATAAGAGGCTAGTAGGCTTCCAGATAATTTGACTTTCAGAAATATCTTTGGATAAAGAAGTTTTTCTTTGATTGTGACCTTTAAAAATTATTATGAATAATTTTACTATTTTCTTCAGCTCATTGACATGCTACAATGCACACCCATGTCATTTGATTTTCACCAGATCATTATTTCTTGGGCAGATTTTCAATAAAGATTTTCAACATATTGCTGTGAGTAAAATAAAGAATTTGGGATGAATTACCCTTAGATATTATCTTCCCAGGTAATTGTGTAAAGACACAATTATGATCCATATTAAGGGGTCAAACAAATACATTTAGTTCAAATTCTACAATGGCTCTTTCAGGAAGTAATTTTCTGAAGAGTTTGTCAGTGGGGTTCATGCAGCCTGTGCCAATAGGCCTGGTGATGTAAATGAAAGCTCAGAGTAATGATTAAAAAAAAAAAATTTCAAGAGCCTGAGGAATACGAAGTCAATTCACCTTACAAAATGGGTGCAAATTAAAATAAAGCCTATTATTTTCTGGTAAAGCAGAGTCACGGTAGCACTATTATCCAGGTAAGAGAAGGAGTATGAATGCTTTACAAAGTAAACCCTTCACTCGTCTAAGACCTAATGATGACAGCATAGGAAATTTTAATTCTCCATCATTTTTATCTCATATAGGTTTAAATTGCTTAATTTACATCTTAAACACTAGCATGTCTTTTTTTCTGGTTTTTGAAGTAGGGTCTCACTCTAGTGCAGGCTGGCCTCAAACTCACAGTGATCCTCCTATCCCTGCCTCCTGAGTGCTGGGATAAAAGACATGTGCCACCATGCCTGGCAAACACTAGCATATTTTAAGGGCAGAATATTTAATAAGGTCATGTTTGAGCTCTTTTTCAATGTTCCAAAGTAAAGTTATAAAATGTCATTGAAAGTCATGGTATTTGAGGATCTCATAGTCCTAACTAAATCCTACGAATGTCCCTAGATTAAAGCTTCAGTGAATTCCGTTCTGTTTTCAGCATACTACATCTTTCCTTCATAATTAACATACTCAAATTAGACTCTAGCTAGTAATTATGTTTCTAATGCAAATAGGCAATAAAGAAGATCCCGTGCTCCATTAAACTGAGTATGGGAGCATTGCTTGGAATGAAAATTTGATGTTTTGTTTTTATTCTTCTGTTTATTTCTCCCAGTAATCAGTAGATTATTGGCACTGAATGCTAAGGGGTAGAGCCTTAAAGAATTTAAGATTTGCTAAATTACAAGATCTTTACATCTTTTTTTGTTTGTTTGTTTTTGGTTTTTATTGACATAGCCTCTTTTTATCTGGGAAATTCTATCACTTTTGCTAAACATGTCCAGAGTCTCTTCATTTCTAATTGTAATCAGGCTAAGAAAACTAGCACCTACAGAGCATTATTTATCCTGTTCTCTTTGAGATTTTTAAACATTTTAATAAGCAATTAAGGGTTGGGGATATAGTTCAAAGGTAGAACATTTGCCTAGTATGTGGAAAACCCTGGGTTGATTCTCAGCATTGAACAAAAGGAATTAGGACCTAATTAATGCTAAGGGGAATTTAGAGCAATGAAGTGATTCTGATGTAATTGTGGACACTTGTTACGATGCACTTGTCAAAATCCACAGAGCTTTACAACACAATCGCTTATCAGTTCATTGATGCGCATGTAGGAAGTTTAATGGGAGAAACTGTGGGGGAGAAGGGAGGCAGCTATGGATCTTACCTTCTCATTTCTTCTGTAAACCTAAGGCTATATACTAAAAAGTAAAGTTAGTCTGGGTGTGGTGGTGCACGCCTTTAATCTCAGCATCAACGAGGCAGGGGCAGGAAGTTCACTGTTTGAGGCCAGTCTGGAGTACAGAGCAAGTTCCAGGTCACCCTGGGCTAGAATAAGTCCCTACCAAGGAAAGAAGCTGATTTAAGCAGTTCATCTTGTGAGACTAACTTACGGAGTGCTTCTGATGTGCTGGGCTGTGGGAGGGAACATTGTGTTTGAGTGATGAGAATTAAATAAGATTGCAGAATGATGACAGAGAGACCAGACCTGACAAATAATTATTAGGACAAACTGCTAAATTGGATGAATGTTCACTCTCTCTCTCTCTCTCTCTCTCTCTCTCTCTCTCTCTCTGTGTGTGTGTGTGTGTGTGTGTAGGGGGTTTGTACATGTGTGTCCTGCCTAGAGGGCAACCTCAGATGTCATTCTTTAGGCACATCCACCTTTTTTTGTAGACAGCTTCTCTCCCTGGCCTGGAACTCAGCAAGTAGGCTAAACTGGTTAGCCAGGAAGTCTCAGGGATTTGCTTGTCTCTGTTTCCCCAGTGCTGAATTACAAGGGTGTATAACACACCCAGCTAGTGTTTTTTTATTTGATTTTTTGTTTTTCGAAGTAGGGTCTCACTCTGGCTCAGGCTGATCTGGAATTCGCTATGTAGTCTTAGTGTGGCCGTAAACTCACAGTGATTCTCTTACCTCTGCCTCCCTAGTGTTGGGATTAAAGGCGTGCGCCACCATGCCTGCCTGGCCTTTGTTTTGTTTTTTATGATGTAAGGTCTCATTCTAGCCCAGGCTGACCTGGAATTCACTATATAGTCTCAACGTGGCCTAGAACTCATAGATCCTCCTACCCGCTTGGGATTAAAGGTATATGCCACCACGCCTGGCCCTTTTATTTATTTATTTTTTTGGTTTTCGAGGTAGGGTCTCACTCTGGCCCAGGCTAACCTGAAATTCACTATGTAGTCTCAGGGTGGCCTCAAACTCATGGCGATCCTCCTACCTCTGCCTCCTGAGTGCTGGGATTAAAGGCGTGCGCCACCACGCCCGGCTTTATTTTTTATTTTTATGTGCGTTATCATCATCCAACACAGATCGTGTTTGTACTTTAGCAACTGAGATGTCTCCCAGTTCTTTCCTCCCTCTTCCTTCCTCTCTCTCTCTCTTTGCATCTTACAAAGTACTCAAACAACTTTATTTAATTTTTTAAAAATTACTTATTTCAGAGAAAGAGAAAGAGAGGCAGAGTGTGTGCGTACTAGAGCTTTTTGCCGCTGCAAAAGAATTGAAGATGTGCACACCACTTTGTTCATCTGGTTTTACATGGGTACTAGGGAATCCAACCCAGCCACCAGGCTTTGCAAGCCTTTAACTGCTGAGCCATCTCCCCAGCCCCATCCCTTTTCTTTTTTTAAGAAAAACAACCCACACTCATGTACAATCACAGTATGGTCTCCATGGAGTGACTCCTGCTTTTGTCCCTCTGCTTCTTGCATTGCTGTTTCTTCTCTATTTCTTGATTTCTTTCCAAACAAATTATTAGCACACAAAGAATAAAGTTTCATTATGGTGATTTCAAACACTTTTTTTGTCTCCCTTCCCCCTTCTGCTGTTCCCCTATCCCTTGTGCCCTCCCTGCCAAGTTATCTTCCTTTCTGTTTCACTCTACGTAGTGTCCCCCACCCAGCTTCTGACTGATGCTCTTTCTGTACTCTCCCTTTCTCCTATTTCAAAACAAAGAAAAGAAAATATCTTTGTCTTTCTTTATCCTCAAAACACATCAGACTTATCTGTTCCTTCCTGGCCATTGGTTTGTTTTGGTGCTCCTCCTGCCTCTGCCTCCTGAGTGCTGGGTGTGCACCACCATGCCAGGCCCTCTTGGTCATCTTAAGTCCACTGAAATATCCCAACAATTACTATCAAGAAATGATAGATCAGCCGGGTGTGGTGGCGCACGCCTTTAATCCCAGCAGTCGGGAGGCAGAGGTAGAAGGATTGCCATGAGTGTGAGGCCACCCTGAGACTCCATAGTGCATTCCAGGTCAGCCTGGGCTAGAGTGAGACCTTACCTTGAAAAACAAACAAACAAACAAAAAAAAAAAAAAGATAGATCAGCAGGTTGGGTGATGGTGTAGCTATTTTCCCAGATACTTGGGAAGCTGAGGCAAGAGGACTGACATTTTGAGCCAGCCTGGGCTATATAGCAAGTTCCACACCAGCCTGAGCTACATATCAAAGTGCTGTCTTTAAACAAACAAAATAGAATTGGGACCATAGGTTAGTGGCAGCGTACTTGCCTGGGATGCAGGCCTTGTATTTATTTGATCCCCAGTATGTGGGATGGGAAGGATACAGTATATCAAGGGTCTGGGGAAAATTTATCTATTTCAGCTACTTCTTTGCCCTTAGTAGGAAGCAAAACAATTGATAGGGTGATCATAGTAATTCCCATGTTGAGCTGTGAGCTTTCATAACTCGCTCCTAGCTGTAGAGGAAGAGCTCTAGATGGAAACTATTGAATTCGAGTGGCTGGTTCTTCCTTTGGCTATAAAGTAGAATCCTTATTTTTGTCTCAGGCTCAGGAGAGAGAAATCCTTGCTAAACCCATGCTGTATACAGAACTGGCTTCTCAATAAGGCCATGGTTCTCAAACTTGGGCCTACATTAGAATCACCTGGAGGTCGATTAAAACACAGAGTGCTAGCCAGGCATGGTGGCTCACACCTTTTATCCCAGCACTCGGGAGACAGAGGTAGTAGGATCGCTGTGAGTTGGAGGCCACCCCTAGACTACATAGTGAATTCCAGGTCAGCCTGAGCTAGAATGAGACCCTACCTTGAAAAACAGCAAAAAAAAAAAAAAAAAGAGTGCCATCTCATTCTCCTGAGTTTCCAGTTCAGTAAGATGGGGCAGGCCTAGGGATTTACCCCTTGAAAAGGCAGCCCACTTGGCGAGCCCCTGGAATGGGATCTTCAGATGTCAAACATTGTTTGGCTCTAGCAGAGAATCAGGTCCTCATGACCTTGAAGGTCTTAGCACTTGGATCAGAGATGCTTGAAGTATGAGACATGCCGCGTGTGGCCGCTAAAGCAAACATTCCGCTGCTTTCAGTGTTTGTGGCTCTCCAGAGGAGCACCCTTGTCTCTGCCTTCTCGTGACTGCTTTGCTAGGAAAGGCAGGCTTTCTTTCACTTAATTCTAAACAAGTCTTAGGTAAGATGGTTTTGGACAGCTTTCTTTGCAAGACTGGAAATGAATTCTGAATGACACCAGTCACTCACTAGGACCCAGCACGTCCCACTCTGTTCTGTGCTTTGGTTACTCCGTTTCCCAGAGCCCCACGAGGTTCCTACCATTTCCATTCTAGCAACTCCTTTAGGGGTCCCCAGAGCACACTTACATTTGATTTTCATGTGCATCCTGTCACAATTAGAGACATGGAAGGGTGTGAATTCCTAACAAGGAAATGCCTAAGGTCTAAGACAAGTGGAAAAATGTTCAGTTTTGAGAAGTTTCTAGGGATACATTCTGTGACCTATAGAAATCAGCTTTGTTCTTCATTATCTAATCAATGATATGTGTTTATTTTTTGTTACTTTTATTTTTAATTAATTAATTAATTAATTTATTGAGACAGGGTCTTACTCTAGCTTAGGCTGACCTGAAACTCACTCTGTAGTTCCAGTCTGGCCTCAAACTCACAGCAATCTCTGCCTCCAGAGCGCTAGGATTAGAGACATGTACCATGATGCTTGGCTATTTTTGTTACTCTTAATTATCTGTTATATGTACTCCACAATCCATTTTTCTTTTGGTTTAAGTTTTAAAAATCACATTAAATCTACCCTTTTAATTCAGTCTTCTATAGACGTCAACCCAAAATGGAATATGGTCATCCTTGCCTATTAGTTAACAGGCTATAATAGCATTAGAATATTTAATATCTTTTGTGCCCTCCCTCAGTTCTTCTCTAGCTTTGGTTTATTGAGTAGGATAGTTCTGCATGGAATAGAACCATCCTTGTCCTGTATTCAATGTGAGTCAGGTCGTAAACCTTCCCTCCCTCCCTTCCTTCATCTATTCTTCTTCCCTCCTTCTCTGCCTGTTAGTTTTGTTGTCTGTTTCTGTCTCTGTCTCCTATCTATCTATCTATCTATCTATCTATCTATCTATCTATCTATCTATCATCTATCTTCTATCTATGTATTATTATCTATCTAATCTATCATCCATCTATCATCTGTCTATCTAATCTAACATCTATCTATCTATCTATCTATCTATCTATCTATCTATCTATCTATCTATCTATCCATCCTATCATCTATCATCTATAGGTATCCCTGAAGAAGTCAAGCAAGTTGCCCAAGATCACAGAGCTAGTGAGATAGAGTAGCCAGGATTTGAACCCAAGGAGCTAACTGCAAAGCTCATTTTCTAGTTACTAGTTCAACTGCTTCCCAATGAATGCATACTAGCATCAGTTTGCTTTGTAAATTGTATAGGTAATCTATTGCATAATAAAAGTTTAAAAGAAATGTCTTCCAATAGCTACAACAAATATTGATTCCTTTACTCATCAACTATGTTCAAACTGTGGTTTCTTCCCATTCTGTTGAACAAAAAAAAAAGTACCACTTTGTATACACTTTTGGAATTTTAGTTTTCTAGCTTGTATGTCTCTACAAAGAGCTAATAAGAAGCAGATTGACAATTGCTTAACTTCTTTATAATTAATGAGATTGATCCCTCTTCCAGCATTTGTCATCTAGAGTAAAAAGTTACTATTCCTGGGACTGGAGAGATGGCTTAGCAGTTAAGCACTTGCCTGTGAAGCCTAAGGACCCTGGTTTGAGGCTCGATTCACCAGAACCCACATAAGACATAAGCCCGATGCACAAGGTGGCACATGCATCTGGAGTTCATTTGCAATGGCTGGAGGCCCTGGTGCGCTCTCGCTTTCTCCTCTTTCTCTCTCTGTCTGTTACTCTCAAATAAATAAATAAAAATAAACAAAAAAGTTACTATTCCTGTCCTTAAGGAATGTTCATTGGATCCTTCACAAATTACTCTCAGTTACATATAAAGATAACTTGCTGTTTTCCCATTCTGTTGCTATGCATATATGCATGTTGTATATGTATGCATTCAGAATTATTTACTTGGCTGATATTTGCAATGGCTATGGAGCTTGGAACCCTATTCCCTAGAGCTTGATGCTTTCTCAGTTCTTTGCCCAAATGTCCCTTCTGTGTGTAACCTGCCCTTTCTGTGTGTAAAATATCCCTCTGCCTTCCTCAACTCATGCTCTTCCCCACTCCCATCCTTTCTTTCATTCTCTCATCTCCACCTTAGATTTTAGCACAGCACACTCCAGCTGGCATAATGCATTTTGTTTATGATCTGTCTCTTCCACTGGAACAAAACACTTGGAGGAATAGGGACTTATTTATTTTTTTATTTTTTTACTGTTGTATCCCCATGCCCAGCATTCACAAGATGACTAGTAAATGTTGAGTGAATGAATCATACTTTCCCATTGAAAATTACTTTTGTTGCTTCAGTGGAGAAGAAATTAACATTCCTCTGTGATTGAGGCAATGGTGCCATTTCATTTTCTTCTAGCTTATACCAACAATAATTCAGTCACATATATCTGAGAATCTTCAGAGACAAATGCTTGAGTTATACCTGTTTATATTACTGTGTACCTTAGAATGCCCACAGAGTTTTCCTGTGCTTCTCACCTGGACTCGGCAGCCTTGAGAGCTGTGTCCTTACATTCAGTCATCTTTTCTTCAGAGGTTTCCACACCCATCTTTTTGAAGATGCTTTCCTCACTTTTTATGGGAGTCAAAGTGGTCTGGAAACATCTTTCACCTTGAATAGTCAGTGTTATGTTTGAGATGGTGACACGTTTTGGTGATTCTTGGAGATCTTTCTTACTTATTGAATTTCGCAGACACCCAGGCTTCAGAACATTTTCCTTTGAAAGTAACAACAGTAGGAAATCAGGTATCAGAGGAGCGTCATACAGACATGAGCTGTTCATGGAGCAGGGAGAGTCACGTCACTCACGCTCACCACGTGTGCACAGGTTCAGATCAGGGGTCAGAGGAGCGTCACACAGACATGATCTGTTCATGGAACAGGGAGTCACGTCACTCACGCTCACCGCGTGTGCACGGGTTCAGATCAGGGGTCAGAGGACCATCACACAGACACGAGCTGTTCATGGAGCAGGGAGAGTCACGTCACTCACACTCACCGGTTGTGCACGGGTTCAGATCAGGAAGAGAGGCACGTGACTATTTGAGTGATCTGGGAGTAGAGCAGGCCTTGGTTGCCATGCCACCTGCCTCCAGTGCCTGTCTGCGCTGTTCCCAACAGCCGTACCACACCATGCATTGCTTCTCACATGAACCTGGGAACCTATGCACACGGGGTGAGTGTGAGTGAAGTGACTCCCCCTGCTCCATGAACAGCTCATGTGCGTGTGATGCTCCTCTGATCCCTGATCTAAACCTGTGCACATGTGGTGAGTGTGAGTGATGTGACTTTCCATGCTCCATGAACAGCTCATGTCTGTATCATGCTGCTCTGATACCTGATTTGAACCCCTGCACACACAGTGAGTGTGAGTCTAACCTAGTTCTCCAGGTTCTGACCCATAAGTTCTTTCCTTCATTTTAGTGCCCTCTGATTTTTCTGATTCTGAGGTGGGAGAATGATCACTGCCTATTGATGGAAACATCTTAGAACTCCTCTGTTCCAGGTTCAGGGGTTCAATCTCATTGTTTCCATGACTCAGTCAGCTCCACAATCTTTAATCTTTAGCGATGACTGACAAATGTACTCTTGGCCACTGCTCCAGCGCTCGGTCATCAGGGAATGAACGTCTCACAACTCACATACCTTTTCCTCCTGCTTGGCCCTTATTATGTCGTCGTTTTCAAATACCACTGTGACCCCTGAGGCGTGTATGGCGCCAGAGCCGCGTGCGACTTCCATGGCTTCTATGAGTTCTGTGACTTCCGTGACAATTTTTATATCTGGAATCTCCTCGGCCACATCTTCCGGACTATCTGTGATATCGGTGACATCAGTGACGTCTGTGATCTCTGAGAAGTCTGCGCTCTCCAGGACATGGGCAGAGGGTGGGCGAGCAGGTCTGGGTGGGGGCTGCAGCTCTCTGAAAGCAGCCACGTCCGTGATGTCTGCAGAGCCTGTGACGTCCGTGCTGTTGGTGATTTCCGAGAGGCTTGAGAACGTGGACACTTGGGACGCTTTGACTCTGTCCTTACTCAGGAGGGAGATGAGGTGTACCCACCGAGAGAACAAGGCTTCTTGCTTCCGCAGAGGAGCGCACAGCTGCAAATAGTAGGCCCGGCCATTTGCTAGCTTGACTTTCAGGCGCATGTTCTTCCAGTCGTGCACAGACAGCTTCACCAGCTGCAGAGGGAGAGACCTGCGAACATGCGCAAATGTAACATCATCTGGAGAACTTGGTTCCAAGACCCAGAGAAAGCCTTCTATTTTATTTTTTAAATTTTATAGTAGCTTGGAGAGTGAGACAGTTAACAGGCATGTGCCTGATGTCACTGAAATACTAGAATGCTTGGGCTGTAGAGATGGCTTAGCGGTTAAGCGCTTGCCTGTGAAGTTTAAGAACCCTGGTTCGAGGCTCGGTTCCCCAGGACCCATGTTAGCCAGATGCACAAGGAGGCACACGCATCTGGAGTTCCTCTGCAGTGGCTGGAGGCCCTAGTGTGCCCATTCTCTCTTACTCTCTTTCTCTCTGCCTCTTTCTCTCTGTCTGTTGCTCTCAAATAAGTAAACAAATAAAAATATAGTAGAATGCTCATCACTCACTAGGAGAAATTGCTGGTCTTGATTAAGTTTAAATAAGTTTAGGCTCAGACATCATGGGAAATGCAAATCAAAACTACATTGAGATTCCGTCTTGTCTGAGGAAGAATGGCTATTATCAAGAAAACAAAAAACAAATGCTGGCAAGGGTGCAGGGAGAAAACAGAGCCCTTATTTCCTGCTGATGGAGATGTAAATTAGTGCAGCCACTGTGCACACTAAAATAGAACTGCCATAGAATTGAGTGATACTTGCTCCTCGGTGCATAAAGCCAAAATGTCAGCACATGCCAGAGATACCTGCACAGTGATGATGATCAGGGCAGATTCACAATGGGCAAGTCATGGGATCAGCCTGGGCCACATCAATTGATGAGTGGATGAAGGAAATGCGTTTACACAATGGAGTTCTATTCAGCCATAAAGAAGAATGGAATTATGTCATTTTCAGGAAAATGACTGGAATTGGAGGTCATGTTAAGTGAATAAGCCAGACTCAGAGAGACAAAAACAAAACAAAACAAAAAACCAAAAAACAAAAAACAAATACTGCCTGTTTTCTCTCATGAAGAATTTTTTTCTCTTATATGAGGAATCTAGACTAAAAATAAAAAAGACTGAAAGAAAAAAAGGGGGACTATATGAGATGAAGAAGTGGGCTGGGGTGGAGGAGGGGAGAGATAATAATGGAGGAGGGGGAATATGATCCAAGTACTTCATATATATGTATGAAACGTCACGGTGAAACCTGTTACTTTGTATACTCAATACACAGTAAGACAAACCATGTTTTGAAAAGCCGAGGCTTAAAGAAGTCAAACAATTTGCTGGAGAGCATAGACCAAGTTAGTGGCTGGGACAAGACCGGAGCTGTCTGCTGACGGAAGAACACAGGGGGTGCGCAGTTTAACACAGGTCTTCAGCTCCTGTTATTTATGTTGACTTTTATTTTTAAAATACACTGCTAGTTTGACTGCCGTTGTACTAAATTATTTTTCTGGAGTTGAAGGACACTCCTTGGCCATGTCAATCAGACAGTGGTCAAGAGACCCTCCTTGGGAGCAGTTGCCATCTTCAGCGCCACAGGATAATATCCCTTTTTGGAGAGATTATCCGCCTTGGGACTCACCTGGTGAGCACTAGCTTCTCTGTGGAGGGAGATGTCAAGAGGCTTTTAAAGAGTGGTTCTGTATCTTTTTGGGCAGCAGGGGTCAAATGTGCCAACAGCATCACGTTGGGTGTCTTGTAGTCGGGACTGGAAGAGCAGATGCCTACAGTCACCCAGTTTGCTCGGTTATGCAAGTATATGGATTCACCTCTCCTGTTGACCTGAGTACAGAGGACAGGAAAAGAGATTTTTTTTTGACAAGAGTCATGAACCTGGCACTCTTGCTCATCAGAGCAGTTTAAGGGAGGTCAGAAGTTAAAGGGGAAATGAACCATGACACCTCCATTCCTTTACTGGTTCATGTGATGTTTTGGAAGTATTAGTGTGAGCGGATACAGAAGCCTGGTTTGTGGGGGGTCTGCTGGTGATGGCAGATGTTAAATAAAGAAATATTACAGAGTGTTAGCAAGTATAGCTTCAGAGTGCTATGGGAACTGGGAACACAGGACTGGATGTAGCTGGTGATGTGCTGGTAAACATTTTAAGAGCTCTAGGAAGATATATTTACACATCAGTTTATTTGAAAGCTGGGCACACAGTGTTATTTTGTTTAAACTTCATAGAACCAAGTGACATCATCCATAAACCTTTGCTCAAAGCTTGTGTCCATAACCATGGGGCCATAAATAATAATAAAATGAGGTTTAAAAAATATTTTTAGCCAGACATGGTGGTGCACACCTTTCATCCCAGCACTGGGGAGGCAGGGGTAGGAGGATCACTGTGAGTTGGAGGCCAGCCTGGGACTAGAGAGTGAGTGTCAGGTCATCCCGGACTCGAGTAAGACCCTACCTCAAAAAAAATTTTTATTTACTTATTTGAGAGAATGGGTGTGCCAGGACCTCCTGCTGCTGCACGTTCTCCACTTCATGCACACTGAGAAATCAAACCCAGCCTGGCAGGCTTTGCAGGCAAACTTTAACTCCTGAGCAATCTCTGCATCCCATCATGAAGTTTTTCAAAAAGCAAACTTCCAGCCGGGCATGGTGGCGCACGCCTTTAATCCCAGCACTTGGGAGGCAGAGGTAGGAGGATCGCCGTGAGTTCAAGGCCACCCTGAGACTCCATAGTGAATTCCAGGTCAGCCTGGGCTAGAGTGAGACCCTACCTTGAAAACTCCAAAATAAATAAATAAATAATAAAAAGCAAACTTCATTTGCTGGGAAGATGGCTGTGTGAGTAAAATGCTTGCTTTGCACAATATGAGGATCCGAGTTTAAATCTCCAGCACCCAGCACCCACCTCGGTGCCAGGCAAGGCAGCGCACATGTGCAGTCCCAGCTCTGGCGAAGTGGAGACAGGGGTCTCTGGGACTTGAGGGTTGGCTCGTCTAAGAAATTTCGTGAGCTCTAGGGTTAGCAAGAGACCCCATCTCAAAAATTAGGGTGGAAAGAGATTAAGGAAGGCACATTTGGCCTTTATACATGTGCACACACATGTGCGCACACATACATAATACATGCATATCACATACATACACAGGCAAAAAAGTAATTATGAAGTTTGCATACATTATTGTTTTTGTTTTATATATAATGTAATTGTAAGTGGATATAATTTCATTATTATAACTAGTTTTTGAAGCACTGGAAATTGAACCCAGGGCCTTATGCATGCAAAGCATTTACTGTTGAGCTATGTCCCTAACAATATAATTTAATTTTTAAAAAAACTTTAAATTTTTATCTTTAAATTTTATTTATTTACAAGAGAGAGAGAGAGGTAGATATAGAGAGAATCCTTCACCAGGGGCTCTAGCCATTGCAAACAAGCTCCAGGCACATGTGCCACCTTGTACATCTGGTTTTATGTGGGTCCTGGGGAATTGAACCTGGGTCCTTTGCAAGCAAGTGCCTTAACTGCTAACCCATCTCTCCAGCCCTAGTTTAATTTTTATTTATTTAGTTGAGAGACAAAGAGGCAGAGAGAGAGAGAGAATGGGTGTGTCAGGACATCCAGCTACTGCAAATGAACTCCAGATGCATGTACCACCTTGTACATCTGGCTTACGTGGGTCCTGGAGAATCGAGCCTGGGTCCTTTGGCTTTGCAGGCAAGTGCCTCAACCATTAAGCCATCTCTCCAGCCCCTAATTTAATTTTTAAAAATGGCTATATTAAGCTGGGCAATGTGGTGCATGCTTGTAAGTCCCAGCTATTCAGAAGGCTGAAGCAGAAGATTGCTTGAACATAGGAACTTGTGGCCAGCTTGGGCAATATAGTGAAACCTTATATAACAATATTATCAGTTATGCTTAACAACCAACTTACAGTCTTCCTGAACACTTGCCAGCAGTCCTGCTCTTGCCTACCCCTCGATCCAGGGTCACAGATGCCTCCTCTGAGGAAGGGACCCTTAGCTGAGGCCTAAACAATGTAGCTGGGTAGAGAGGATATTTCTGGGTGTTGGGACAATCCGTGTGAAAAGCCCTGAATTCAAGAAACCTGAGCAATGAAATCTTTTCAAGTTGGTAAAAGGAGAGATTAGAAAATGGGTAGGCAGAGCCATGAAGGAAACCAAAAAGGCGCTACACTTTTGTTTTTCAATTCAACTGAATAAGTTGGGGCTCAGGCGATGGCTCACTGGGTATAGTGCTTGTTACGCAAGCTTGAGGACCTGAATTTGTATCCCTAGCACTGATGGAAAATGCTGGACCTTCAAAAAATGTGCACTCACATGCATATGAACATGCACTTACAACACACACATGCACTCACAACACACACATGCACACACACATATGCTCACAAAAAAAGCCCAAAACCTCCAAGAGGGTTGGAGAGATGGCTTAGTGGTTAAGATGCATGCCTGCAAAGCCAAAGGACCCAGGTTGCCCAGGATCCACATAAGCCAGATGCACAAGGTGACACATGTGTCTGGAGTTTGTTTGCCGGGGCTAGAGGCCCTGGCACACCTATTCTTTCTCTCAATCTGCTGTCTGTCTGTCTGTTTCTTTCTCTCTCTCTCTCAAATAAGTAGATAAGTAAAATATTTTTTTAAACCCCACAAGGACATTGAGCAGTGTTGCTCAATGGTAAGGAGCTTGCCTAGCATATGCAACACCCTGGGGACCTTTCCTAGTACCCCCCACACCCCCCCAAAAAAACTGCCACTTAAACTAGTTCCAGAAAGAGAGTATTATCCACGCTATTGATCGCCTATCCTAAACACCTTTTTACTTTCTGACCACAGAATCCTGGGTCATTCATTGTCTGCATTTTAGAGCTGATGGCTCAGCTCAGGGTTAAATGTTAATACCCCGAAAGCTGCCACGGTAACACCCCATGACTCATGTCATCGGGCCTGGTGAGGCGCAGCTGAGAGCTTCCTGGTGGCGCAGGGAAAGGTTTCTCAGTTCTCACAAAGATACACCAAGACGAGTCATTTCTCTTGTGCCGCTGGCAGTCACGACTATCCAGTTGACCCGTGATGTCTTGCTTGAGAGTGACAGAGCAGAAAGAGAACCCAGGTCTTTCAGAGTGAGCGAGTGTTCCGCGTGCCTCCCTCCTACTTAGATAATTGCTTCGCTCTCTCACCGGAACCTGCTGTCAGGAATCTTGGTAGCTGGTTGAACACTACCCAGGATGGGTTGTGCATCTTGAAGGGCATGGCTTCAATGATATGGGACTGGGTCTGATCTAGACTGCTAACTCCTTCCCTCTCCAGGGTGAGGCAAGTGCTTTGAAAAGGGCACAGAGTGAGAGATCATTTCTAGGAAAGAAGCATCTGGAAGGCGAAGAATATAAAATTACGACTTGTCATGTGCTCTGGGGTGTCACTGTTCCGGAGGCTTCACGCTGGTCCTCACGTGGCAGAGAGCATGTCTACACAGCACGAGGTGTCCCTGCCTTTGAAGAGGCGTCTGTAACCCTAGTCATCCTCTGCTGTGGAGGTAACTGAGTGTGCTGGAGTTAGAAGCAATGGCTCAGTTTTCAATGTTAGATAAGCTACACCATTTCTATGTGGTGATAGACATGGGTCACCCGGCTGAGCTCCTTTCCGCATTTTTTTTTTTTTTTTTTGCCTGAATATCCTGATGGTTAGTGTTTACAGGAAGGCAAATACTGTTTCCAGATGCACTAACATAGTTTCAGTCTAAATGTAGGTGCCTTTAAAAAAAATTATTATAAAAAACCACCACATTTAAACTGGGCGTGGTAGCTCACGCCTTTAATCCCAGCACTCTGGGAGAGGTAGGAGTTCGAGGCCAGGCTGAGACTACATAGTGAATTCCGGTTCAGTCCTTGGGCTAGAGTGAGGCCTTACTTTGGAAAACAAAAGCAAAACAGAACCAAAGGAAAAAAAACAACAACAACCCATATTCATTGTGTGTGCAGGGGGTGGGTGGGTGTATTAATTGGCATACATGTACCATGGTACACAGGAGAATTTGGATCACAGATGCATATACCACTTTGCATCTGGCTATATATATGTGCTGGGGAATTGAATCCAGGCCAACAGGCTTTGCAACATATGCCTTTAACTGCTGAGCCATCTCCCCAGCCCTTGTAGGTACATTCTCTGAGAAGGAAGCTTTTCTCTCTGACAAGACAGCGACATTCTCCCTTCAGAACTAAGAGCTAAGATGCATTTTATTTTATTTTTCAATTTTTTTTTTATTTATTTGAGAGCGACAGACACAGAGAGAAAGACAGATAGAGGGAGAGAGAGAGAATGGGCGCGCCAGGGCTTCCAGCCTCTGCAAACGAACTCCAGACGCGTGCGCCCCCTTGTGCACTAAGATGCATTTTAATCTTTAGTTTTCCACATGTGGTTATTTTTTGAATGCTAGGGATTTGAACTCGGGCTTTGCACGTGGTAGGCAAAGCCTGTGTCACGTGAGCTACATCTTCAGCAGTCCCTGGTGTTTTTCTTTAAAACATAAGTGTAGGGGCTGAGAAGATGCTCAGTTGATCAAGCACTTGCCATGCAAGCCTGAGTACCGGGGTTTGGAACCCCAGTACGCATGTGAAAGCTAGACACTGTTCCCCGTGTTTGTACCCCAGCCATTCCTACAGGCTAGGAGGAGGCGGCTGCTGGTGACAGGAGAATCCAGCAAGAAGCTCAGGGCAGATCGCTTGCCCAAAGCAGCAGTGAGCATGTGAGACTCGGCCTCAAAGGAGGCGGAAAGTGAGCACTGACACCTAAAAGTTGTCCTCTGTCCCCTACACATGTGCCATGGCACAGACACGCCTGCCCTCACAAACACACGAACACACATAAATACACACCACACAAAACATAACGCACACCCTATACACATACATACCTATGTACATACCTATATACATATATACCTATGTATGTATATGTATACATGGTATACATGTCTAAGAAAGTATATGTGAATGTTTTTCCATGATGATATTCTAAAAATCATTGTGTTTAACTCAGATTATTTTACAATGACAATTACAGTAGAATTAGGGTATAATTACTGCCAATGACTTGGTTGAGAACATTTGAAATGACTGTCCCTTTAACACTGATTATTTCAGGCTATTTATAGTTCCAAAACTGTTATTCTTTTTTTTTCTCTTTTGGTTTTTTGAGGTAGGGTTTCACTGTAGCCCAGGCTGACCTGGAATTCACTATGTAGTCTCAGGGGTGGCCTTGAATCACAGCGATCCTCCTACCTGTGCCTCCCGAGTGCTGGGACTAAAGGCGTGAGCCACCACACTCGGCTCAGAACTGTTATTTTTAATGGTATCAACACAGTCCTCACCACATTTACAACAATTCTCCTCCCTTTTAGTTGTCTTTGAGAAAGTAAAATATTGAAGTTAATGAAACTTAAGCATTATTTACCTGAATGAAATTGCTCTCTAATATGGGAGGAGATACAAAAGGGGCGTACTCTCCTCCATCCAGCATATTTTTAAGACGTCCTGGTCTATGAGGCTGCGGGATGCAGAGGGCATCTTGCTCATCTGCTGGCTTCCCACGGTTCTTCTTCATGCTCACGCATAAAAGTCGGAAAATTGAGGGAATGGAAAACAAATTAGTACATGCCTCTTATTAATTAATCATGCAATTTTTATAAGTAGTCTGTGATATGCTTGACATTGTGCCAGGCACTTTAGATACATCTAAACCGGGTGAGACCATTTGTGTCTCGTGTAGTTAACACTCCATGGTTGACAGTCAGTAAGCAAACAAAAAAGTTGAATCAGGGCACCTATATAAGCTCTAAAACATGCCAGTAGTAAAAAGTGACCAAGGTGTGTGGCTGACAAACCTTGTTAAGGTGGTTATGAAAAGCTAGGAGATTTCTCAATGCATGCTTCCTACCTCAAACCATTATTTTCTGTCTTTCTAATCAAGTAATGATTCAGGATTTTAAAATCCTTTTGTGTACCATGTCAAAACTGTACTAGACAGAGAACACTTCTTCCATATTCTTCAGCCATGACTGAAATTTAGCTTTTTTTTTTTTTAAAAAAAATATTTATGAGAGAGAAAATGGGCACACCAGGGCCTCTAGCCACTGTAAACGAACTTCAGACACATGTGCCACCTTGTGCATCTGGCCTATGTGGGTCCTGGGCAATTGAAGCTTGGTCCTTAGGCTTCGCAGGCAAGCACCTTAACCACTAAGCCATCTCTGCAGCCCTGAGCTTTAGCTTGTGGTTGGGAGGTAAGTAGTGAACATTAATAGTTCATTCTCTACTGTTTAACCCTGGCTTTCTTTCTCTGAAATAGTTTCAACAGGCAATAGTGACTCTCTCATCGGGTTTCTTCCTTTACCTATTAAAAACAATTGTTGGAAGGAAACAAATCTCCAAAATGTGACATGTTCATATATTCAAAAGATCACCTTTCCTACTTAAATTGATATTTCTACAAAGAATATATCCAAAAAGCCAATATTCGGGTTGGAGGTTTAGCTCCGTGGGAGAGCACTTGCCGGGTAAGCACAAGGCCACCCTAGGTTTGCTCTCCAACACCAAAAATTAATTAAAAAAAAAAAAAAGCCAACATCCAAAAACATAGTACACATCACTGATCAATAATAAATCATTGGGGGTTGGAGAGATTGCTCAGTGGTTAAAGGTGCTTTCTTGCAAAGCCTGACAGCTTGGGTTTTGATTCCCCAGTACCCACATCAACCCAGTTGTACAAAGTGGCGCATGTATCTGGAGTTTATTTGCAGCTGCTATAGACTCTGGTGCGCCATTTCTCTCTCTCTCTCTCTGCCTCTTTCTTTTTGTTAATCTCTTTCTCTCTCTCTCTCCCAAATAGATAAATAAAATAAAATTTAAAAAGCTACAAACTTCAAATATTCTTTATCTTACAAAACGAAATTGTAAATCACAGCAACAATAATTTATCACTGAGGTGATAAGTCCCACCTTAGTCCTTAGAGGCACCTTCAAACAAAAGGGTGACTAGTGAGCATGTCTTGTTGCTGCTCCACAGAGGACTATGAACGACAGAGACCCCCTCAGCCTCTGAGACAGAGACCCCCTCAGCCTCATGCTGTGAGCACGTGACCTTAGGTGCAGCAAGCTGTGGGAATCTCTACTCGGACCTCAAGGTCTTTCACTGGTGGCAAGTCAGTGGTTCCCTTTACCACACATATCTCAACACTGCTCACAGGGGAAGTAAAATGACTCAAGATGAGCAAGAAAGTAAAGAAACTGAAGCAATACAGAAGCTAAAAGAATAAGACCACAAAACCCTCCTGCTTTCAGGAAAGAAAAACGACAGATAACAAACCCATAAACCCATGACCACCACTTAAAACAGAGATGATGAGAAATAATAATTAGAAATATAATGGGAATGTAATTTAAAAATTCAATTAATGCTTGCTACAGGGCAGGCAATAAAGGGTTTATATCTCCTATCATTTAATGTGAAATGTACTATCTAGTAAGACTATTATTTCATAGAGCATGCAAATGAGGCTTAGAGTGGGAATCTTTTCATCCTCACCCAGGAATCCCAAACCAGGATTCGGACCCTCATACGCTAACAGAGGAGTGCACAGATGTCACAAAGTTAGATCCTGCCTTATGTGCTTGGCGGGATGAGTGTGAGAGCTGGCAAGAGTGGGGGAGGGGGGCTGGGATCCATCAGAATGGTACGGAAAAAGAGAAGAGGGGAACAGAAAACACAGAAAATGCCCTTCCTCCTTCCTGTTCTTCTTCCCTCCCGAACAATGTAGCTCTGCCACCTGGGTGGGACAGGGAGAGGTAGGAACCTATCCCAGGAGCACCCAAGGGACGCAGTAGAGGTGTGGCCGCTATGTCGTGTGCAGCTCAGACTCTTAGTTCACAGGCCTCCTCTAGCAATATGGGGCAGTTGATCACTGTAGGAAGCATCTTTGGTGCTCCTGACTCTCCGTAGAAAGGAAGAGGAAAAGAGAGCTTGGAGAGTGCGGTAGGGAGAAGAGGAAGGGGAGAGGAAGGAGTGTGGGCCTCCACCTGTCTCTGGTCTCATCCCTAAGGACCATCAACTCTTACCTCAACTCAGGAAGGGCCGAGCCACAGTCCTGGGTGGAGACGAAGTTCGTAACTCACTTCAGTTTGAACCTCCTCCTTTTCATGATGAAGCCTTTGCGATAGAAACAAAAGTAGAAAATCAAGTATTATACAGAGGAAGCTAACTTCCACCCTAACCCTTCCATTTCGCTTGTTTAGGCCTTTGAGTCTATGCCAGGTGGTTATGTGATGGTTGACTAGGAGGACTGGACCATGAAGGCTTTGACCTAAACAATAGACTAATATATTAAAGGCTTTATAGTTTGATGTCATTATCGGGAGGTGGTGTAGACTTTTGGAGGTGACGCTTAGTTGGAGGAATTAAGTTTTCTGGGTGTTCTTTTCAGGGGCTGTAGCTTGTTCTGGACTAACCTCCCTCCCCCCCAACAATCTTGAACTGAGAAGTTCTGCTCCATTACACCATCCACTGCCTTCTCTGGGTGTAGTCAGTCCAGGTTGTTTCCATGTTTGTGTCGAACTGACAAACCTCACTCATGAGGATGTTTTGTAGGTGTAACCAGAACTAATAATTGGGGTGGGGGTTGGGGATATGGCTCAGTCGCTAAAGGCACTTGCTGGCCAGGGTTCAGTTCCCCAGTACCTACTTAAAGTCAGATGCACAAAGTAACATAGGCATCTGCAGTTCATTTGCAGTGGCAAGTGGTGGCATGCTCAGACTTTCCTCCCCTCTCTCTTTCTCTATCTTCCATAAATATATATATATTTTGAGGTAGGGTCTCACTCTAGCTCAGGCTGACCTGGAATTCACTAAGGAGTCTCAGGGTGGCCTCGAACTCACAGTGATCCTCCTATCTTTGCCTCCCAAGTGCTGGGATTAAAGGCATGCGCCACCACACCTGGCTAATAATTATTTTTTGAAAAGAGCTAGGCAAGGCATGTGTGGTGCAGCATACCTTTAACCCTAGCACTTTTGAGGCAGAGGCAGGAGGATCGCAGTGAGTTTGAGGCCAGCCTGGGACTACAGGGTGAGTTGCAGGTTGGCCTGGGCTACAGTAAAACTCTACCTTGAAAAATCCCCCCCCCCCCGCATACTCCAAATACTAATAATTGGCCTAACAGTAAACTTTTGGGATCCTATGACAAAGATACGTGGTAATGTGGCCAATAGACTGTACTACCTAGATTGTATTAACTGCCATTGAAACTGTGTTCCTGAGGTTATTTGAGCTTTTTGTTAGCACCTTCGGTTAAGATTAAGAAAGTCCCAGTACAAAAGTAGCAGCACTTGTGTCAGAGGCTTGGAAGCAGATCTGAGTACTCCTTGAAGAAATGTGCCCAGAAGCAGAGACACTGTGAGAGGGGAAGGCTAAGTAGTAAGAAAGCAATGGGCATGCAGTGGTATTTTTTTCTCTTAGCAGTTCATAAAATAATTGATGGCTCTTACACCTGAGGAGATACAACAGTCAACTGTGTTCATTTGGATTTGTGTGGGGTATACATCTTTGGAAAAAAGTCACTCCAAGAAAGTCAAAACATCTACATGTTGGAGGTGTGTTCTCTGGTTATAGATTTGCTAATCACAATATGCGCTTGGTCACTAGGAGTAACCGTCCAAGAGCAGTCACTTGTGTGGCCTCCAAAATCCCTTAAATTTAAGAACAATCTCTCCAGAGAGCACATGGTGATTGATCACCTAGGGCAACAGCTACAGATGGAGATTAAGGACACAGAGAAGTTCAAAGGAAGGGAAGGGAAAGGAAAGGAAGGGAAAGAGGATGGTCATGAGTGGGTCTTGTTCCTCTTCTCTTTTGAATCCTAGAACAAAAATGAAGTCAGAACTGGGCTTGTAGCTCACTTGGTAAAGCACTTGCCTAGTGTGAATGAATGAAGCCATGGGTTTGACCTCTAGGACCACATTAAAAAATAAATAAACAAATACATTACAAACCTGGTCATTGTGATTATATACCTGTGATTCCAACACTCTAGAAGTGGAGGCAAAAGACCAGACATTCAAGGTCATCAATGACTATGAAGCACAGAAAGTTCAGAGCCAGCCTGGGCTACATGAGACCCTGTCTCAAAAACAAAAACAAAACAAACGAAAAAGAAGTGAGGTCAGCTAAGGAGTAGAAAACGTACCCAGATCCTTTAATCATTTTTATTTATTTATTTGGAAAGAGAGAGAGAGAATGACAATGGGCACACAAGGGCCTCTTGCCGCCACACATGAACTTCAGATGCATGTGTTACTTTGTATATCTGACTTTACATGGGCAACCAAATGAGTCAAACCTGGGCTGTCAGGCTTTGCAAGCAGTGCCTTTAACCACTGAGCAATTTCCCTTGCCCTTCTTCTATTGTGTTTTCAATTTTTTTTTTTATTGGACTGGAGAGATTGCTTAGTGGTTAAGGTGCTTGCCTGTGAGGCCTAAGGATCCAGGTTTGATTCCCTAGTATCCATGTAAGTCAGATGGACGAGGTGGTGCATGTGTCTGGAGTTCGCTTGCAATGGCTAGAGGCTTTGGCATGCCCATTCTCTCTTCTCTCTGCATCTTTCTCTCTCAAATAAATAAATACTTTATTTATTTGCAAGCAGAGACAGACAGAAGAGAGATAGACACACAGAGAGAAGGGGTGCTCCAGGGCCTCTAGTGGCTGGAAACAAACTCCAGATGTAAGTGCTACCTTGTGCATCTGGCTTTACATTGGTACTGGGGAATCATTAGGCTTTGAAGACAAATGCTTTAACTGTTGAGCTATCTCTTCAGCCCCTTTTATCATTTTTAATGTGATAGATTTTGTTTTTCTATATTTGTCCTGAAGTTATTTTGACACTTTTGGATTAGTGTGCAGAATTTTGACTAGTTTTGTTGTAACTGATTAGAGATGCGTCATCTATATTCCCCAACCTCTCTAATTATCCCAGCTAACTAATTATATGAGTAGCTGAGCTTTCACTGTTTTTAGGATAGAGGAATGGTTCTATGAAACCAATTTTAGATACAGACACACACACACGCGCACGCACACACACACATGCACTCAATGGTTCAGAATTAAACCACTAAATTAACTATTTACTAGGTTCACTCTGAAGATCTGAAGACATATTAACATTTTGACATTTCCAGTTTTCTAAATAGATTTTAAGTTTACACATAGTATATTAATATTTCCCTATAACATATACAAAAAGAAACAGCAGTTGCCAATCATGGTGTGAAGCTATTTGAAGTATCATAATCTCTTATAAACTGTGTCCAGAGTAATTGTGCCTAGTGGTTTAATGAAGCAGGTGGGGCAGGAGAGGTAGCTGAGTGGGTAAAGTGGTTGCCAGGCAAGCATTGAGGAGTTGGGTTTGGATCCTCAGAACCCATGTAAAATGCCAGGCATGGCAGCCTGCACCTGTAATTCTAGCACAGAGAATTCCTGGGGCTCACAGGCTGACCTAGGCTAACTTAAGTGGTGAGTTCTAGGTTGAATGAGAGACCCTGTCTCAAAGAATAAAGAAGTGGGGTCTGGAGAGACGGCTTAGTAGGTAAGGCTTTTGCCTGTGGAGCCTACAGTCCCAGGTTCGATTCCCCAGGACCCATGTAAGCCATATGCACAAGGTGGTGCATGCGTCTGCAGTTCATTTGTAGTGGCTGAAGGCCCTGGAATGCCCATTCTCTTTCTCTCTGCCTCTTTCTATCTCTCTCAAATAAAATAAAATAAAATAAATTTTAAAAAGGTACACATTTAATGACTCTTTTATTTTATTTATTATAGTTTATTTATTATAGTTTATTTCTAGTTTTGGTCTTTTGAAAAATATTTTATTGGTGCTGGAGAGATGGCCTAGCACTTAAGGTGTTTGCCTGCATAACCAAATAACCCAGGTTCAATTCCCCAGGACCCACGTAAGCCAGATGTACAAGGTGTCACATGCATCGGGAGTTCGTTTGCAGTGGTGTGCCCATTCTCTCTTTCTCCCTGTCTGCCTCTTTCTTCCCCCCTCAAATAAATAAATAAAAATACAATAAAAATTTAAAATATTTTATTTGAGAGAAAAAGAGGGAGGGGAGAGAGAGAGAAAGAAAGAATGGGTATGCCAGAGCCTCCAGTCACTGCAAACAAACTCCAGATGCATGTGCCACCTTGTGCATCTGGCATATATGAGTACTGGGGAATTGTACCTGGGTCCTTAGGCTTTGCAGGCAAGCACTTTAACTGCTAAACTATCTTTCAAGCTATATTTATAATTTTTAAAAAAATTTATTTGTTCATTTTTATTTATTTATTTGTGAGAGACAGAGAAAGAGGCAGATAGAGAGAGAACGGGCACACCAGGGCCTCCAGACACTGCAAACCAACTCCAGACGTGTGCACCCTCTTGTGCATCAGACTAACGTGGATCCTGGGGAATGGAGCCTTGAACTGGGGTCCTTAGGCTTCACAGGCAAGCGCTTAACCACTAAGCCATGTCTCTAGCCCTATATTTATAGTTTTTAACCATCACTATAATCTAAATTTATAAATTTTTCATCATTTTCTATGGATATGCTTTTATGTGTGTGTGAATATGGGTGCATGTGTGGAGGTCAGAGGACAACTTTCAGGTGGTGGCCCTTGCCTTCTGTCTTGTTTGATGCAGGGTATCTGTTCACTGCTGCATGTGTCAAGCTAGCTGACTTGCAAGCTTCTGGAATTCTCTTGTCTCTGTCTCCCATCTTGTTGTAGGAGGGCTGGGCTTACAGACACTCACTATTACGCCAGGCCTTTACATTAGCTCTGGGGATCCGAACTCAGGTCACCATGCTTGCACAGCCCAGATAGACTTAGCATAAGGTATTTGAAAGTGAAGGACACAAACCGTGCATCTGTCTACTATACACCATCTTGTGGCCATTGCTTGTTCGCGAAAATGGTATGACCACAGCCTTTATGATGACAGGTTAGAGCAGAGTGATGTAACCAATAAAATTTTCCATAATTATTTATATAAACTGAACATTTATAGATTCCACATAAATATTTTAAACAAAACTAACAATTCCTTTGCATAGTTCATACTATCATACTCTATTGATATTATGTGTGCAGAAGTCTACAATATAAAACAAAACAGTTTAATCACATGAATCACTGATGAGTGCATATATAGTGGAATTCCAGTATATACATATATAGAGAACTAACTGTGAATTGTAGTGGAGAGGAAAGCAGAGAGCCATCATAAAGCATTGTAGGTGGACAAGGTAGCTTCATTTCATGGATGCACAGAATCTTTTGTTCTGCCAGAATTGCATATTAATATTCCCAATCATACCTTGCATTTTCCCAACAATTTATTGCTTTTGTTAGGCCCAGCCAATGTCTTGTACACTTAAAAGAGGCAAGGTTCAGCGCGAGATGAAAGCAGGGCTCTTTGCAGCAGCAAGGACAGCATGAAGGAAGCGCATCCTGCTTGAGACAATGAAGCTTCTCCTTTATGGCCGCTGTTGCTTTCAACCAGTGCTTTTCACTCCCCTCAGTCATTTTTCTGTTTTCTGTTTTCTTTTTCCAGTTCCATTTGAATGGACATTAATCCAGTGGATAGCTATGCCAGATTGCACTTTTCTTCAGAATTGCGGTATAATTTTCATCTGAAAAGCACTGCCGACTACTTTTAATAAGAGGCAGAGATTCCATATTGAGTCTGATTATAGGCCAGCAATCATTGCCAGTCATGTGTCTGAGAAACAAATCCAGAGAAGTAATACGCATGTCAGCAGCAGGATGGAGACGCTTCTGCTTTGCCTCTAGTCTCTCCATGCTACCCTCAGACTTCCTCTTCCATTTGCCGTCACGGATGAAGAAGGCTGAGAACAGTATGGAGATGGGGAACGTTCATGCTGTGTTGATGGCGTTTGCCTAGGAACAAATGGAATCATCATGAAGTTCGGATATGTGGCAGCTTGAGTGCCATAGGAATCCAGGAAGAGGGAAGAGTGTGAACCTTGGGAGTCATCATAGAGGTGTTCAGTTGGGTTTTCAGATAGCCTAATTCAGAAGGATGTCCATATAATGTTCTCTGTAAACATTCACTGCTTCTCATTCTTTTTTTTTTTTTTTAATTTATTTACTTGAGATAGAGAAATAGGCAGGGAGAGAGAGAGAGAGAGAGCACACGAAAATGGGCGCACCAGGGCCTCCAGCCATTGCAAATGAACTCCAGATGCATGCCCCCCATTGTGCATCTGGCTTACGTGGGTACTGGGGAATAGAACCTGGGTCCTTTGGCTTTGCAGGCAAGAGCCCTAACAGCTTAGCCATCTCTCCAGACCTGCTTCTCATTCTTACATGGTCTTTCCCGTCCAGCTTATTATTGCAAATTTCAAGCGTGGCAAAGTTAAAAGACTTCTACAGTTAACATCTGTACCTCACCTCTTAGATTCTCATGTGGTCTTGTTTGTTGTTTTAAAAGATGGCCTTTACCTATCACTGAAACTACCATCTCAGCAATACTTGGTATTTGAGATTAATTCTTCACAACATTAAAAAAGTTTTTTTGTTTATTTTTATTTATTTATTTGAGAATGACAGAGAGAGAAAGAGACAGAGAGAGAGAGAATATGGGCAGGTCAGGGCCTCCAGCCACTGCAAACAAACTCCTGCCACGTGCGCCCCCTTGTGCATCTGGCTAACGTGGGTCCTGGGGAATCAAGCCTCCAACCGGGGTCCTTAGGCTTCACAGGCAAGTGTGCTTAACCACTAAGCCATCTCTCCAGCCCTTCACAACATTTTGGAGCATATCATTTACCTAAAAGATTGTTAATTTTTTCAAAAGTATTTTATTTACTTATTTATTTGAGAGAGAGAGAATGGGTGCACCAGGGCCTCTCTAGCCACTGCAAATGAACTCCAGATACATGTACCACCTTGTGCAGCTGGCTTATGTGGGTATTGGGAACCAAACCTAGGTCCTTAGGCTTCATAGGCAAGTGCTTTAACCGCTAAGCCATCTCCCAGCCCTGTTAATTAAAAAAAAAAATTAATACATGGTCACTGTATTGCTCAGGGTAGCCTAAACTCTCAATTTTCCTACCTCAACCTGCTGAGTAGTTATTACAGGTATGTGCCACCACGTCCAGATTCTGATACTTTCTTTTTTTTTTTTTTCCTCCATGTAGGGTCTCACTTCAACCCAGGCTGACCTAGAATTCATTATGTAGTCTCAGCATGGCCTTGAACTCGCAGTAATCCTCCTATATCTGCCGCCCAAGTGCTGGGATTAAAGGTATGTGCCACCATGCATGGCTCAGATTCTGAGACTTTAAACATATGAATAAGCATATTTTTAGAATAGGTCCATTATAATTCTGGTTGCACCTTTGAGGAGGTCTGACTATGGTCGACCCTCTTCACAGTGGTCGCCCTCAACCTCCAACTTTTCAGCTTTGTACAGCAGGCCCTGTATTCTAGATCTTCTCTCTTACATGACTACTAAAAATGATAGTCTTCCCTACATAGTGAATTCCAGGTCAGTCTGGGCTAGCAGGAGAGCCTACCTCAAAGAAACCAAACCAAACCAAACAAAATGATAGTCTTCCAGCAAATTTATTCAATTCTCCATCACTGATGGAAGAAAATTGGGGTAATAGCTTTGAAAAGTCGAAATTTAAAAGTAACTCAGAAAGTACACTTTCATTTCTTTTTCATTATTTTGTTTATTATATGTGTGCTTGCATGTATGTGCAGGTGTAAGTGTGCAACATTGAATGCGTAGAGGTTAGAGGATAACTCTCAGCATGGTCCTTGCCTTCCACCTCGTTTTTGAGGCAGGGTCTCTCCTTGTTTACCATTCTATTTGCAAATGAGAGGAAATTCTGTCTTGGCCTCCCTTCTCACCTGGGGTGCATTGGGATTACCGAAGCCTGCTCCAGGTATTGTATGTGAGGTCTGGGGATCAGGTACTGAGAGGTGAGCTCTTCACCCACTGAGCCATCTCCCTGACCCAGCACGTTTTCATTTTCAATTGTCAATGAGATTATTTCTGAGGAAATGAAGAAGTTCAGTCACCAGCTATTAAAACTGCCTGAATTTCTTGAATGTGCTGGTTGAGGTACAAGAAATGAAACTAGAAAGGCAAGGGAAGGCTGGGAAGAAAGAAGACACCCCAGTCTTAAATGAGCAGTATTGGGTATGATGCCTTCCCTTCTCCCTCAGGCACAACCCCAGGATGCTGTAACCTGACCCACACTTACATAGAGGAGAGGAGGAAATCGGTCTCTGGAAATCTCCTGGGTGTCGAAAAGGAGAATGAGCTCCAAGTATCGCGTTTCTGCTCCTCCTTTCACATTTCTTTAGCAGAAGGTGTTTCTTTCTACTGCACAGGCAACTACCCGCTTGGTAGCAGGCTGCCTGGGCTTTGTCTCTTGCTCCTGCATCACAATGTGCTGATGTAACTCTGAAGTAAGAGTCAAGCAGCAGGAGATCAACCGGAGATGACTGGGAGTCCAGACAGCTGGCAGGTGGCAGTTCTGGAGCTTTCTATGAAGTTTTTTTTTTTTTTGGGGGGGGGCGATTCTTCAGGAAAAGTCATCTTAGAGAGAGTGACTGGAAAACATATCATACTGAAAAAGTTGGAGATACAACATTTATTGCTCAACTGCTAATCAATTAGTAGCCATTTATCCTACTTCAGGCACTTGAAGAAAAACTTCAAGCTGGCCATAGTGGTGGTTCATACCTGTCTGTAATCCTAGCATTTGGGAGGCTGAGGCAGGAGGATTACTGTGAATTGGAGGCCAACCTGTAGTACAGAGTAAGACTTTGTCTCAAAACCAAAACCAAAACCAAAACCAAAAACAAGCAAACAAGCCAGGTGTGGTGGCACACACCTTTAATCTCAGAACTCAATAGGCAGAGGTAGGAGGATCGCTGTGAGTTTGAAGCCACCCTGAGACCACAGATTGAGGTCCAGGTCAGCCTGGGCTAGAGTGAGCCCCCTCACAACAACAGCAAAAGAAAACCCAATAACAACAAGCAAGCAAACAAACGAACAACCAACCAAAAAAGATCTTTCTTATAGAGCAACTCTGCTTAGAAACAGTTGAGAAGCAAATGTATAGCCTGGCTATGTTGCCTTTGCTCCTTTCTCTAGTGTATTCTGGACACTTGCTATGTAGACACTCAGTGATTGTTAGATGAATGAATACAAATATAAAAATATACAGAAAATAAAAAAATAAACATGGCCTTCTCTCTTGAGGATATGGTCAGTTGTTTGTCATTGTTTCGTCTATATTTAAGACCTTCTCCCTATCCTTGCGTTCTTCACTCTGAATGTTTTAGTCGAGTGCTATAGATGAGTGCCTGTTTTGCTACTCCCCGCCCCCCCCTGCTCATAAGCTCTAAGCACCCAAGAGAAAGCTATCTGAACACTTAGACTGGGAAGGGTCACTATGCTCTAGAGTCAAGGGCATTCTGGACAGAGCCGAAAGGATATTCAGTTTCTCAGAATAAACTAGCTTGTCCAAGTGATGGTGTTCCTGTGACAAGAACGGTAACTGTTGCTCAGGACCAGGTGTGGATGTCAGGAAACTACCAGAAACAGAGGTGAAGGCTGGGCATAACTTGACTATCTAATGAAAGGCTGTGGGAATCGCCTGCACCCCACTCCAGGTCGGTTTACAAAGGCGGCAGCCTCCCTCTGTGTAGTTTATGCTGTGTGCCATCTTCAGATGAACAAATTTCTTATTTTTTTTTCCTGAGATAAGATCTTACTACATAGCTCAGATTGGCTAAATCTTGCAACAATTCTTTTGCCTTAGCCTCTGAAAGGTCATGATCACACGCATGGGCTATGCCCTGCTCAGATGGACATAGTTTCCCGTTAGTCATACTCAAGTACTGCTAGCTAGGTTGCCAGCCACCCTTTTCTTCATACAACATATTTATTGCATTATCACCACTTGCTATGATTCTGTTATTTCTGCCCCTGGGCCAGGAAATGTTTTGTGTAAGTCTGATTTTATTTCTTTAGCATTGATAACATTATTTTAATTGAGAAGTAGCTTGACAAAGTCCTTTGGCATTACTTCCAGTTTTTGAAGTTACTGATACATTAAAAAGTGAAAAAATTCCAAGAGGAGAAACAAAAATATTTAAGTATTTACCTTTAAAATAGTAATGCTTTTTTATATACTCAACATATAAAACCGTATTTTTAACTGCTTGGATGATGTCGTAAGTCTGAATTTGCGGCATCTTGGCAGACTGCTTAGCCCTCTGCTCTTGTCCCTCTTTGGATGGGTCTGCATGGGGTCCTCTTAGCTTCCTGGTGAGTGCTGTGTTCCGTAGTGAACACTTGCTACTGAGTGGACCCCAAGCCATGCTGGTCTGGGAAGGTGGAGATGAAGAGACTGCTCTCAGAAAACTTACTGGGGAAGGGGATGTGAGCAAACTAGCTCAACGTGATGCAGTGATAGTGGGTTCATAGGGGACGCTGGGAATACTGATAAGCACCTTGTCCAGTGTGACCATTTAAGGATGGCTTCCTACAGGAGGCAATGCTTAAGTTTTTTTATTAATTTTGTTTTTCAAACCCAGGGCTTTATGCACACCAGGCCGGTGTCATGCTACTGACTGAGCTGCACTCCTAGGCAGCAAACTCTTGAGATTAGTCAAATGGAGCACAGGCAGGAAGCGTCAAATGACATTGTGTGAGGGAATAACTACAGGCAAATTGTCTGTTTAAGCAGGGATGGGGGGGGGATAAAGTTGGGGGAGGGAGGGACTAGACTACAGAAGTCTTTGAACGCCGTCACAGGGCCGTGCTGTAGTTTTACTCCGAGAGATGCGTGTCTGAATTGAGCACTCTGATAGCAGTGTTAAAGGACAGGTTTGGGGGTGGGGGGCAGCAATTCTGTAGTAGCAGAGGGCATGAGAAAGGAGGGGATTCATTTGGCTACGATTGGTAGTCGGCATTTCGTGACTCACTGGATGTGTGGGGGTTGAGAAGTAAGATGACTCAAGAAATTTCTGGTTTGCGAAACTGGCTGCACAATGGTACCCTTCAGCAGGAAGCAGGGTGCAAGCCGAGGAGCAGGTGTGGGAGACAGGATGAGCGACTTGTTTACAGGAACCCTTGTTCAGGAGGAAGCCTTGCGCTCAATTGGTGTTTACGAAGTACCTGCCTTCTTCCTTTTGCTAACCTGCAGGATCTTCCTGGACGCTTGCAGGCTCTGTGACACCCGCCGCACGGGTGGGCGTGTGCTCAGCGCTACACGGCGCCGCCTGCCTGCCTGCCGGGAGCCCGGGCTTCGTGCTGGCCTTGGTTCCCCCCAGCTGTATTTCAGATCCCGTCTCCCTCTCTCGGTCTCCTTCCTCCAGCTGCCTTCCTCAGCTCTCTTCTCTGGAATGCACCTTCCTGACTCCTCTCACGTGGGGCTTATTTTCATTTTTCAGAAGGCAGCACCACTGTCATCGGTCTGGAGAGTTCTGTGTCGATCGCCCGGTGAGTGGTGATGATCTCTCGGCTCCGAAGGCACGGTGGTGGCCAGCTCCGTCCTCTGGTGCCGTGGCCGGAGCTCTGCAGACTGCACTGCTTTCTCTGCTGGACCCAGTCCTAGGTTGTATCAGGCTGCAGGGCGTTTGGAAAGTGTAGGAGAAAGCACCGTGCTTCTCCCAGTCAGCTTGTATCTCAGTGTCACCTTGGCAACAGCGATTGGTTCTAGATTGTGGTTTCTTCCGCCCCCTCCCCCCACCACTCTCCAAAACCAGGTGGGCAGGGTTCCCTCTCTGAGTTCTGAGGCCTTGCTCCAAAGAGTTGAACCTCTGAGTCTTGAGCTGATGACCTTAAGGTTTCTCTGTTGCCCTCAGCCCGTTTTGGTAATCCTCTCAGATATCTGTTTCCCCCAGGCTCCCAATAGAATCTTTTTAGCTTCTTCCTTCACTAAAAAAAAAAAAATAAAATAAAAATCTACATATTATATTCCTTAGTATAATCTCTGCCTTAAAAAAATGTGTACACTCTGGCAGCAGTATAGAATCTGATTAGGACTCACCTCAGTCACCTCTAACCTATCACTGGATCTCCTTTTTGGATATCAAAAAAGTCTCACTCGGGCTGAAGAGATGGCTTAGCGGTTAAGCGCTTGCCTGTGAAGCCTAAGGACCCCGGTTCGAGGCTCGGTTCCCCAGGTCCCACGTTAGCCAGATGCACAAGGGGGCGCACATGTCTGGAGTTCGTTTGCAGTGGCTGGAAGCCCTGGCGCGCCCATTCTCTCTCTCCCCCTCTATCTGTCTTTCTCTCTCTGTCTGTCGCTCTCAAATAAATAAATAAATAAATTTAAAAAAAAAAGTCTCACTCATTATTGTATATTTAACGTCTACTGTGAAGCCTGGCAACTATAGGAACTTAATGGATACTTGCTAGATAAATTGAATCATTACAAAAGACTACATACATGAGGGCTGGAGAGATGGCTTAGCAGTTAAGGCCCTTGCCAGCAAAGCTTAAGGATCCAGGTTCAATTCCCTAGTATTCATGTAAGCCAGATACACAACGTGACACATATGTCTAGATTTTGTTTGCAATGGCCAGAGGCCCTGGAACACCTGTTCTCTCTCTCTTTCTTATAAGTAACTAAATAAACAATAAATTATACACACACACAGTTTTATATATATATATATATATATATATATATTTTTGTTCATTTATTAATTTATTTATTTGAGAGCGACAGACACAGGGAGAAAGACAGAGGGAGAGAGATAGAATGGGCGCGCCAGGGCTTCCAGCCACTGCAAACGAACTCCAGACGCGTGCGCCCCCTTGTGCATCTGGCTAACGTGGGACCTGGGGAACTGAGCCTTGAACCAGGGTCCTTAGGCTTCACAGGCAAGCGCTTAACCGCTAAGCCATCTCTCCAGCCCAATTTTTTTTTTTTTTTTTTTTGGTCTCGGGTAGGGTCTCACTCTAGCTCAGGCTGACCTGGAATTCACTATGTAGTCTCAGGGTTGCCTCAAACTCACAGCGATCCTCCTACCTCTGCCTCCTGAGTGCTGGGATTAAAGGTGTGCACAACCATGCCTGGAAAAATATTTTTTTAAAAAGACTACATGAAGTGGCCATGGTAGCACAAACCTGTAATCTTAGCGCTCAGACACAGAGGCAGGAGGATTCTTGCAATGTTGTGGCTAGTCTAACCTAATAGCAAGTTCCAGGTCAGCCAGGGCTACATAGTGAGATCTATCTCAAAACACAGAGACAAAAAAGCAAAAGTAGAAAAAAGGGCCAGAATTGAGTAATTCCTTTAGGCAAAGTTATTATTATTATTATTTTTTAAATTATTTATTTATTTATTTGAGAGTGACAGACACAGAGAGAAGGGCAGATAGAGGGAGAGAGAGAATGGGCGTGCCAGGGCTTCCAGCCTCTGCAAATGAACTCCAGACGTGTGGGCCCCCTTGTGCATCTGGTTACCGTGGGACCTGGGGAACCGAGCCTCGAACCCGGGTCCTTAGACTTCACAGGCAAGCGTTTAACCGCTAAGCCATCTCTCCAGCCCAGCAAAGTTATTATTAATAAACTCTGTAGCAATGTAATTCTAGAGAGTTGAGCACACTATTTTTTTCTTTTTTTTTTTTTTTTTTGGTTTTCAAGGTAGGGTCTCATTCTAGCCCAGGTTGACCTGTAACTCTCTATGTAGTCTCAGGATGGCCTCAAACTCATGGCAATCCTCCTACCTCTGCCTCCCAAGTGCTGGGATTAAAGGCGTGTGCCACCATGCCTGGCTTGAGTACACATTTCTTACAAGCATGTTAAAATATATTAATCTAGACCCATCATCATTGAAATAAGATAAAGTTTATTTGCATTAAAATCTATACTTATATAAGCCCCTACTTTATATAACTGAAGATGATAAAGACTTACCTTGCTAGGGTTTCTTAAAGATGCAAGAGATGGCAATTGGTTAGAGCTACAAAGTTTCATTTGTTAGCGAAGAGTTTTAAAAATGAGTCATTCAAAGAATGTTTGTAACATCACCTAACAACACTTACTTAACAAACATAATCTGTTTGTGCTGTTTTTCATTGTGTGATATGGTCTGAAAAACCCACACAACACAGCAATCCAAAATCTGATTAATTAATGCAGAGCTATAAGTAAAAATATGAAAACATCTTTTGGTCTTGTAAGTATGGACTTTTAAGGCAAAGAAACTTGTAACATAACATATATGCTTAATTCTTGTCAAATGAATGTGAGCATATTAAATGACACCATAATAGTTCACTGCGTCAAGAAAAGCCATTTCCTCATTTTTAACTTTTTAAAAATATTTAATTTATCTAGGGAGAGACCGAGCACAAGAATGGGCATGCCAGGGCCTCCAGCCACTGCAAATAAATTCTAGACGCATGTGCACCCTTGTGCATCTGGCTAACACGGGTCCTGGGGAATTGAACCAGGATCCTTTAACTTTGCAGGCAAGCACCTTAACTGCAAAGCCATCTCTCCAGCCCTTCATCTTTAACTTTTGACTTCCCCTTGTAGCCTCTTCACGGGCCCATTTTCTTCCTTAGGTTTATTATGCCATTCCCGCTCCTAAAATCCAGCTTTTCTTTCCTTTTTTCCTCTCCATTTAGAAGCCTACTATTTCTTTTTTTAGATCCCTACGGCCATTGTTTCTTCTTTTTCAAAACATGTAAGGAACAAAATCCTTCCTTTTACCTTATTAGTTCAAGACAACATCTCATCTTTCCTCATGTACAAATTCCAAAGAACTTCTATTCAGTTTCTGTCTTGCAACCTGGATTTTGTTCTCAGCCCGCGACTGAAGCTGCCTTCTTACAGCTCGTAAGTGACCGCCTCGCCACTTCCTAGGCTTTGCCCGTCTTGGTTTTTTTTTTTGTGTTTTCAGTGGATCATCCTTCCCTGATATTCTTCTCCTTGTTCTGTGGGATGCTGCGCTCCTGTGTCCCCTTCTCTTCTACAGACGGCTCTCCGCGCTCCTTCCATGGCTTCTTCCCCCAACACTCGAGACCTTGGTCTTCTTGCCATCTTGTTCATTTGCTCTTTCGGATAACAGTGAGCCCCACAGTTACACCTTTCTCTTCCAACTTTCTCATTGGTGGCTTAACATTTTCTCAGTCAGCCAAGACTGAAGATTTGGATTTCATTTCTCTCTTCTCTACTTTTCTTCTTAGAACTTGTAATGAATCATCACTCTTTCCATTCTTTGTTTTTCTTTGTGTGTGTGTTCAGATGCACATGACTCGTGTGCGTGCATGCAGAGGCCAGAGGCGACATCTGGTGTTCTCTGGAGGGTCTTCTGCCATGTTGCCTTATGACTGAGTCGCTCACAGAACTTGTAGCTGTTTTGCAGACTGGCTGACCAATGAGCCCAGTGGTCCTTCTCTCTGCACCACCACTTAACCTCTTCTGGGGTTCAGGCATGGGTAACCATGACTAACTTTTAACAGAGGTTCTGGGGATCAAGCTTAGGGCCTCATGCTTGCTTAACAAGCACTCTTATCCACTGAGCCATTTTCCCAGCCCACATTCTTTACATTCTTATCTTCAGCAGTGCATCCATTTGTCCTGACTTTCCTTTATCATCTCTGATAGACTTCACCTGTGCAGCCTCTGTCACTTTTGTTTTTAAATATTTATTTTTATTTATTTGAGACAAAGAGAGAAATAGAGGAAGGGGAGGAGAGAGAGAATGGGTGCGCCAAGGCCTTCAGCCACTGCAAACCAACTCCAAATGCATGTGCCACTTTGTGCATCTGGCTTACATGGGTCCTGGGGAATTGAACCTAGATTCTTTGGCTTTGTAGGCAAGGGCCTTAACCATAAAGCCATCTTTACAGCCCCCTCTGTCACTTTTAACTGGTGTCCTCAATACTTCTTGGTTCTTCTAGAAGCTTCCAGAGCATTATTCCTAAAACGATAACTCTTATCGTACTTCCTTTATCAAGACTATTCAACAGTTTTATCACTAGAACAAATCTAGATGACTTAATTTGCTGGTCAAGAACTTTATAATTTGAGCTTTAAATATCTACTTTTTATAGATCTTATACCAACTTTTTGTTTCTACAGTGTTTTAATTACTTTGTGTGGTTGGGACAAAACACCCAACAAAAACCAGCTGATGAAAGGAAAGGGTTTTGGCTTAAAGTCTCAAGAAAAAAGCTTCATGATAGCAAGGGAAAGAATGGCATGAACAGAGGCTGAACATCATCTTCTTGCCACAGCAGGAGGAACACAGCAACAGGAGAGTGAGTCAAGCTCTGACGAGGAGCTGACTATAATAACATCATATGCCTGACCCCAGTAATACGCCTCCTCTAGCAAGGGTCTAACACCCCCACTGACAATAGCAATGGACCAAGTATTCTGAACACATGAGTTTATGGGGAACATCTGATTCAAATCAGTAGTACATTCTGCCCCTCGCCCCCATAAACTCACAACCACCTCAAGATGTAAAAATGCATTCAGTCCAACTTTTAAAAGTCACTAGAGTTTTTTTTTTTTTTTTTTTAAATCAATCCCAACATTGTTTAAAAGTCCTAAGCCCAAGGCCTCATCTGTGAGCCTGTAAAGCTAAAACACAAGTTAAATCAGATAATGACACAGAGTAAACATTCACACTGCAAAAGATGACACTGGGCAATGCAAGGCAAGATTGAACCAATGGAAGATCTGAAGCAAACCAGGCAAACATCAAATTCTGTAGCTCTAAGCACAACAACTAAAACCAGTGATAAAGTCTCTGGGGTTCCAATTCAACCCCTGTAGCTGGGCTGCTCACAGCCTGAGGAAAACTCCACCCTGAGCTTCAGGTCTTGGCAGTCATTCCATAGTCCTGGCATCTCAAAACTTCTGGGGTCTCCAGCTACATGCAATAAACAGTTCATCCTCATGGCTGTATCAGGTCTCCATGCAGGGACTCTAAGAACCAGCCTTACATCACCCAGTAGCCATTTCTTAAAAAAAAAAAAAAAGTGTTAGTTACAGATCCAATGACCTCCTCTTCCCTTCACTTGTTTTACTTCCATAGTAACAAGTAGGCTAACAAACTTGTTAATCCAGGGGGAATAAAGCTGATTTTGTAAACAGGAAAACTGCCTCAGCATTTATCCTAGTGTCCCAATGCAGAACAGCTGGCCCAATTTCAATGCTAATAATCTCTCAAACAATTGTAGCTGAAGTGAGTTGCAGTCTCTTGTCTGAAACTTTCATTTCTTTCTGAGTAACATCCATGTGTTCATACTAGTTCATTTCTTCTAAATTCAACCATGCTGAAGTTCTCAGGACACAGACAGAATGCAGCTGGTGTCACACAAACTGCCTCTAGCTCAGGTGTGCCAGTTCTCCTCAAAAAAGAAGCTTCACAGTTCTTTTCTTCATTTAGGTCTTTCAACTCCCAACAGGATGGTCCAACAAGCTCTGCTTACAGCACAGCAAGGCATCTCTTAGCCCAAGGTTTCAAAATCCTTCCATATTTCTCCTGTAAACCAGTTCCAAGATATCAAAAGCCACACTGTCTGGGTTCTAGAAGAAACAATTCCACTCTTCTGGTATCAATTTTCTGTTGTAGTTACCTTTGAATTGCTGGAACAAAATACCTGTTCAAAAGTAGCTTGTTGTAGTTGGCTCTTTACTGCTGGCAGAAAGTACCTGATCCAAGCAGTCTATGGGAGGAAAGGGTTTACTCTGGCTTGTAGGCTCAAGGGGAAGCTCCATGATGGCAGGGGAAAATGATGGCATGAGCAGGGTGTGTGCATCACCTCCTGGCCATCATCAGATGTATAACAGCAGTAGGAGATTGTGCAAAACACTGGCAAGGGGAAGCTGGCTACAACACCTGTAAGCCTACCCCCAACAACATGCCTCCAGCAAGGTTCCAATTCCCAAGTTGCCCATCAACTGAGGATCAAGCATTCAGAACACAAGTTTATAGGAGACACCTGAATTAAACTACCACATTCTAGCCCTGTCCCCATAAACTGCTAACCTTACATGATGTAAAATGCAATGTATTCAGTCTAACTTTAAAAGTCCCCATAGTTTTTATTAATCCTAATCCTAATGCTGTGGAAATTCTCCTAGTCCAGAGGCCTTTCTTTTTTTTTTTTTTTTTTTTTTTTTTTTTGAGGTAGGATTTCACTCTAGCTCAGGCTGACCTGGAATTCACTATGTAGTCTCGGGGTGGCCTCCCTGAACTCTCGGTGATCCTCCTACCTCTGCTTCCCCAGGGCTGGGATTAAAAGTGTGCGCCACCACGCCCGGCTCCAAAGGTCTTTTCACTGAGCTGTAATACCAAAAAAAAACCAAACAACCAAAAAACACATAATGGCACAGAATAAGCATTCACACTGCAAAAGATGGCACTGGGCATATCAAAGAAAGACTGAATCAATACAAAATCTAAAATGAACAGGGCAAATAATCAAGTTCCATAGCTCTGATATCTCTATCCAGTCTCTAGAGTTCCAATTCCACCCCTCCAGCTAGGCTTCTCCCAGCCTGAGGATGAATGCTTCTCAAGCCAGCAGCTCTCCTTAGTGGCCATCTCACAGTCCTGGCCTTTCAAAAACTCCTAGGGTCTCTACTGCAAACCACAGTTCATCCTCATGGTTCCATCCAGCCTCAACACAGGTAATCCAGCAAACCTGCTTCACATTGCCCATGGCCATTTTCAAAAATAAAACCATGTTGCAAATTCAATGACCCTCTCTTTCCGCTTTTGTTACACTCCATAGTACCAGGTGGGCCACTAACTTGTTAACCCAGAGGGCAAATAAAGCAGGATGCTACTTCACCTTTAAACCGAGCACTTAGGAGGCAGAGGTAGGAGGATCACCACCATGAGTTCAAGGTTACCCTGAGACTACATAGTGAATTCCAGGTCAGCTTAAGCTAGAGTGAGACTCTACCTCAAAGAAAAAACAAAAAAACTAATCCAAAACCAAACCAAACCAAACCAAAATTTAAAAAAAAAAAAGTATCCAGGGCTGGAAAGATGGCCTAGCAGTTAAGGTGCTTGACTGCAAAGCCTAACGACCTGAGTTAGATTTCCCAGTATCGATGCAAAGCCTGAGGCATGAGGTGGTGCCTGCTGATGGAGGAAAGGGTTTATTTAGGCTTACCCTCCCAAGAGGAAGCTTTATGATGGCAGGGGAAAACATGGCATGAGCAGAGGCAGGGCATTACCTCTGCCACAGCAGGAGGGAAGAGTGAGTGAAGCTCTGACGAAGAGGATCTGGCTATGATACCCCTAAGTCTTCTTCTCTAACTTTCTCTAGCAAGGCTTCACCTCCCCACCTGCCACGAGCTGGGGATCAGACATTCAAAGCACATGAGTTTCTGGGGGACATCTGATTCAAACCACCGCATGCAGCTTAGTGAACTCTGGAGCCACACTGCTGCTTGAATCCTCTTTTTCTATTTTAGCTCTGTGTCTGTGGACACATTCCTTAAACCCTCTGTGCCCTGCCTGCCTCATCTACAGTACAGGAATAAGAACTTTAGGAGTATTGTGAAAATTAAGCATGAAAAGGGCTTGGAATAATGTCTGGCATACAGCAAGTTCCACATAGTGTATTTCGTTAAACACATAACTGAGCCTACACAGCTGTATACATGCTGGGAATTCTAAGGATCCAAAGTAATATGAGGAACTAAACAAACAAAAATCCATTTTAGAAGCTTCTCTTCTACAATAATTATTATTATTATTGGGGTTGGAGCTTAGTTCAGTGAGGGAGCACTTGCCCAGCAAGCTTGTAGCCTGGGTTCACTCTCCCGGGCACGTGTGCACACACACGTACACACCAACTGACTGACTGACTGTAATTAGAAAGGAAAAAACCATTGATAGTCCACAATTACATTTTTGGAATATCCTTCTTTCTGCAAAATTTGGCCCTTCCTTCAAGACCTGCTGAAATGCCATCTTACTCCTTTGTTTGAATTCCTCTAACCTTTTAAGACTGAATTTTGGTATTCATCACAATCTACACTCTCTATCGTATCTTATCAAATATATAAAATATTATGGCTACTTGCACATGTTTTCTACTCTCCATGATGAGTGCAATATCAGCTACTCGTTCATTTCTATAAATAGTGTAATATATTTTGTGCCCATGCACATAGTATATGCTCATTTCTTCAATGAATGCAGGTAAAGAACACTGTATACACTTTCATTTAATTTCAACTAAGTCATCTTTTCTTCAGTTGTACATACAAAAAATATATATAAGTAGAACATTTTCCTTTCAACTCTAGAAATGCCAAATATCAGCAAAAAATATTTGTTGGTTACTCCTTACCTTTGTTTTTCGTAGCAGCTAGTTGTTGTCGTTTGATTTACTAAGCACACTCTATAAGTTAGTGTCTTCCTATTACCATCATTTAAAAAGCTCCTCTAAATTTATATTAAAATGGCCATTGAAGATGGAATACATCTTATTTGGTCTATTTTCCGCAGCCAGATGCTCTGCCACTTAGCTATACCCCTATGCTATTTGTTATATTTTACATGGTCAGCCCAAAATTTTCCCATGTCTTATTTTCCCTCAAACATGGTTGAAAATAAGTTCTAGCCACTCATCTGTAGTTTTCTGGTTCATTCACTGGTTTTTCCTTCATTTCAATAAACCAGGTATTTGAATTTTGCTTTTACAGCACCGGCGATGAGGACCCTCCCTGCAGCGAGGGCTTTGCTGAGACCGGCTCACTGCCCCGGCCATCTCCAGACACAGACGCCCAGGGCCCGCCTCCTGCTTCCTTACACCACAGGAAGATTCAGAGCGCATCAAAGCAGTTCCGAATCTCCCTCACCCGTTTGCCCCCGGCAGGCAATCGTCTTCATCCCGCAGAGCTCCGTCAGAATGGCATGTCTTCTCTTTAAAGAACAAGGCGAACACAATCATTTTTAAATAATGATCAAGATTTTTTTTTTTATTCATTAAGTTTCAGTATCATTACAGAAAATGTTATGGTACAGAGTTGTTTAACATTATTTTGTCTTTGCTCTTGATTTCCACATGAATGCTGGTAACACTAATATCTGTACAAGATCAGTCTTTGATTTTATTGTTTTGTTCTGTACAATTTTAAATGTGTTGGTTAAAAAGGCTGTCAGCACTTAAGGAAGCATTTTCCCCCAGTTTGTTCAAATAAAAGGTATCCAGTTACTGCCCGAGAGTACTGTGCCATGAGGTTGACAGGGTGAGAAGCGCCCTGGGTCCTCTGCAGGGCTGTCCTTGCGGCGGGGCTGGGCCTCCCCCAGTCCCTCTTCTTGTGGCACAGAGCACATAGACATGAGCTACGCGATAAAGAACAAAGCCAAAGCTCTCTGTAGAGCGGTTGTGAAGCATACTAAGAAGGGAAATCCAAGTGTCGCCTACACTAGTATAAATAAGCAGACAGCCTTGATTAAGAGCATAAGTAGTTGGATTTTAACGATGAGAAAAAACACAAGTTCTGCAGGCACCTACCGCTGTCTACTAAAAGCTATCGCTATCAGACCTAGCATTGAACACACAAAGCAATTTGCAAGAAAGGAAAATTTTGCTTTGATAGAATCAGAATAGAGTTGTCTGTTAAGATTTATTCTTAGGTGTTTTTTTTTTCTTTAAAAGGTATTTAAATTCATTTGAAATATAGTTCAAGATGTTGACTATACAGATCAACTTTTATCCAAACCAGAAAAACTAGCTGTGCCGTTGCATATTACAGGATACAGTCAATGATATGTGGACATGCATCAAAGCTCTCTCCTGCTGTGACCATCATAGCCGTCCGATGACCATGACATCCACCACCTCGCCCTTGTGGAGCTCCACGTACTGCTCTGTCTTTGGAGGTAGCATCAACAATCCATTGGCGCTGCGCATGCTCATCAGCCGGCTGCTCATCTGATTACCTGGAAGGAAACACTCTCATTATGGCCGCACGGGACATCGCGAGGCACAGCTGGAGCCCAGCCGACAGAACACAGGGCTTCAGGAGGAAGAGGGACAGCCAGTCCTCCTGGCACTCTTTCCAAATCTACACGGGCCATATCTTCCACCTTTTTAAAATAAGTATCGCTTCAGAGAATAAAATAGGACTTTTAAAATCATTATACCAAATGCCACATAATTTTGCAATTTGGGATGAAATGTTACATTTAGCTGAAAAGACAGGGTTTTAAAACTTAAAATATAAAAGTGATAACCGATTTCTTTCTTTAGTGTCAGACAAGGAACGTGACACTTCGTTTAACTCTCTTATTTGGCTCTTACAAGGTTCAAGCTGGTTTTAGATAATCTGTAAAGATCTTGCTAACTAGGGCAATTTGCATGCAAGACTCTGATTACAAGGCTCCTGTACTTAGTCACTATATTAAGTTATGTGTACACTTGATATAGGATCATTGTTTTTTACAGGGTAATTCAGTTTTTGTTGAGTTGCATTAAAACTTTAATCAAAATATGACTAGAAAACATGTCTAGAAAAGTTGGGGTGGTCTAGACTTCAGCACTAGAACTCTAAATTATCAATAATAACTTCTTTGTTCTTAGAATCTAGGGCATTATAGAGTCTACAGAGAGCACATTATAACTTGGGTTTCCATCTTACATTTAAGATGACAGAGCTGCTTGAACTAACAGATCAAATCTGTAATTCTAGATTTACGTTTCAAATCCTTATCTCAAAAATGCAATTCTATGAAATAACCAAACACTACTTAGGAACAATTTAACTCCTCTAACCTGTCAAAAGAGAAAAAAGCATACAATAATTTCAGTTAGATATAACCAAGGAAGAAGACTTCATAAAAGTGTATTTTAATAGAATTTGTGCATAGGCATACCTGCAGGTATGAATGACTAACCTGTACTCTGTGCCCAAGGCAGTGGTTCTTGATGATGCCAAGTCAATATACATCGATGGTATTCTGGGCGAGGGTCCAGTTTTACATCACATGATAACTACAGAATTAAAGAGGAAAAAAAAGTGAAGTTGGTCACCTGACCACTTCTCAACACGCTCGGTGGTGGAAGTCACTCAGTGGGCCTGGACAATATCCTTGGCATTTCACTATTCCTGTCACTTCCACCTTGTGTTTAGTGCAGGAAGTCCAGGGGCTGAATTGCTCTGGTAACATGAGAAAAGAAGGTTAAAAAGCCTTCATAGTAGGTAAAGGACAGATGAAAAACATAAAGCCTATTTTTATGTGTTTTGAAGACAAAAACTCAGGACCTTTGAAATGAGAAATTGAAGCAGTATCTTAATACTGAAAATAAAGGATGCAGATATATAAACAAATTCAGCATCCATCCTGTAATATTTACTGAGGATCTAATGTGTGCTAGGCACTGTTCAGCTAACTATTTATGAAACTATTTTCAGCATGAAAGGCTTTGGTTTTTCTCTCTCTTTTTTGCTTACATGTATGCACGCAGCTGCATATGTGTGTGTGAAGGCCAAAAGTCAATGTCAGGTGTTTTCCTTCCCTTCCACCTTGTTTTTTTGAGACAGGTTTTCTCACTACCTGGAGCTTGCAGATTCTGCCAGACTGGTTAGCCAGCAAGCCCTGTGGAGCCTCCTGTCTCTGCCTCTCCAGTGCTGCGATGTTAGAAGCAGCCTCCAGCTTTTATGTGGGTGCTGAGGATCTGATCTTGGGTCCTTATTCTTTTAAGCTAGGCCCCTTACTAACCGAGCCATCACCCTCGCACTGGCACTTTCCTTTTCTCACTCTGTACTTGTATTGCTTATGTTCACGTTCACTGGCAGGGCAGCTTCCCAGTCTGCCTGAGTAATTGTGTGCTTCTCTCTCAGTCTCTGATTGGGTCCCATAGTCTAGTGGAATAAGCACTGCACTGGTGACAGCAGACACCAGACTGTTCACCTAGCTTTATTGCTACCTGGTGCTCTCTACTAGCATGCTATTTTTTTAAATTTTATTTTTAGGGAGAGTAAAAGAGAGAGACAGAGATAGAGACAGAGACAGAGGGAGAGAGAGAATGGGCACGCCAGGGCCTTAGCCACTGCATTCACACTCCAGATGCTTGCACCACCTAGTGGGCATGTGCTACCTTGCACTTGCCTCACCTTTGTGTGTCTGGCTTATGTGCAATCTGGAGAGTTGAATATGTGTCCTTAGGCTTCACAGGCCAGCGCCTTAACTGCTAAGCCAGCTCTCCAGCCCTGGCATGCTATTTTGCTTTATTACGCCTGTATCTTGATCTGTAAGATGCAGTTATAATACTTAAGGGCCAAAATGTGTTGAAGCTTTATGATTCTAACCTTTTAAACTCATTTTAAGCCAATCTAAAAATTAGAATTTGTTGTCTTAAAAGAGGATATTTAAATAAATTTAAGAAACAACAGCCAGTTTCATCAAATTGAAGTGAATGAAAATTTTTTCATAGCTTCCTCACAAGAAGCTGTTTCTTTTACAGCTACAAATGAAACTAAAGCCTTTTATTGACACAAAGACTTTTTTATTAATCAATATTTATTAGATTGGCATTATTGCTGTGACATATTGCATCACTTACTTTAAGAAGTCACTTGTTTACTAGAATTTCAATGCTTTCAAATGATGTGCACTTTTCAGGGAGTAAATATAAATGGTTGATGTTTTACTTCTGGCAACTTTGTGTAGTCATTAAGAGACTGTGGAGTAGGAATGTTTCTTTTACTTTCTTTGAATATTTAACTGGTACATGGTAATCACCCAGGAGGAAAAAACCTGAATATTTTCTGTAGCATTACATGGAATATTTTATATACAAATGTCTAATGGAGAGAACTAGTTAAAAAATATCTTCAGAATGAGAAGAAAAGCCATAGATTGAGGGAAAATTTTTATAAGGCACATCTGAGAAAGGACTATTATCCATATTATACAAACAACTTTTTTAAAATTTATTTATTTTTTTAAATTTTTTATTATTATTTATTTGAGAGCGACAGACACAGTCAGAAAGACAGATAGAGGGAGAGAGAGAATGGGCACGCCAGGGCCTCCAGCCTCTGCAAACGAACTCCAGACGCATACGCCCCCTTGTGCATCTGGCTAACGTGGGACCTGGGGAACCGAGCCTCGAACCGGGGTCCTTAGGCTTCACAGGCAAGCGCTTAACTGCTAAGCCATCTCTCCAGCCCTAAATTTATTTTTTAATTAGTTTTCTATTCAGGAAATACAGGCAGTTTGGTACCATTATTAGGCTCATCCATGACCTACCCTCTCCCCATTGGTCCCTCCTTATTGAGGTATATGGGTCGTGCATTGTGGAGTTAGCCCACAGTTATTGGTACGATAAATGTCTCTGCATATCCTGACCCAACATGTGGTTCTGATGTTCTTTCTGCCCCCTCTTCCGCAAAATTTCCCTGAGCCATGTGGGGTTCATTTTTGGTCTGCTTCAGTGATGAGGTGTTGGGGGCCTCTGAGGCTCTGGCTATCTGATTTGGTAGGAGTATACAAACAACTTTTAAAACTTAACACAAAAATGAGTAATTCAATTTTGAAGACTGGACAGAAGAGCTGTACAGACACACCTCTCCAAAAAAGATATATACATGGTAAGTCAGGACATGAAAATGTATTCAACATCATACATCACTATGGAATTGTACATTAAGTAACACTGAGATACAAGCATATACACATGAGAATTGTTAAAATCTGAAGCTTGGCGGCAAATGCTGGCAAGGATGTGAAGCAGCAGGAGCCCCCCTCACTGCTTGTGGAAATGTAAGCTGGAAGAACTATCTGAGGGCTGTTGGGTGACTTCTTGTAGAAGAAACATATTCATACCAGCAAAAACATTTCCTGGTACTCACACAAGAGAAAATGCTTGTCTACATATAAGCCTGTACATGGATGTTTACATCAGCTTTGTTCCAAACTGTCAAAACTTGGAAGAAATCAAGGTACCCTTTAATAAGTGCATGGGTAAATAAACCATGATACATACAGGAAATAATATACTTCTTATTCATCACTGAAAATGAGCTACCAAGACACAGAGGAAGCTACATGCTGTGTAGGGCAACTGTATGACATTCTGAAAAGCAAAAGTAAGGAGGCAGTAAAATGATCAATGGCTGGTAGGGGCTGAGGAAGGAGGGATGAGTAGGCAGCCCACAAGGGACTATTAGGGGAGTAAAATGATTCTGTATTATGGATATATATTATGATACATTTGTTAGAACCTATAGAATATGCAAAAGCAAGAGTGAACTCTAGTGTAAATTATAAACTATGGGTGGTAATGACTTATCCATGTAGGCAGACTCAACACTCAACAAATGTACCTCTCTGTTGCCAGATACTGACAGTGGGGACATGGAGCTATGAGAACTTTCTGTTTTTCTGCTCAATATTAGAGCATTATAAGTTCTCTACACATGAAAGTTATTAATTACAAAGGCAGATAATTACCTTTATTCTTTATCCTGTTTATCTTACAGAGAAATAATCCCAAAGTGACTCTGGAGAAAGACATTACAGGGGGTGTGATGCCTTCATCTTTCAAGTCTGGAGTTCACCAAAGTAAAATAGGAATGGTAGTGGTAAAGACAGAATGGTCAGGAAGGAAGAGCATTACAGGCACAGGTAGGAAACCTACCTGTGGGTATGTAAGAGGGATATAAGAGGAGATAACAGATATAAGAGAAGACAAAATAAGAAAAGAAATAAATATGCTGAAAGTTAGTGAGAAAAGTTGGAGCCATCATTCAAAACTCAGGCTTAGCTGGGTGTGGTGGCTCACACTTTTAGTCCTAGAACTGGGGAGGCTGAGGTAGGAGGATCACTGTGAGTTAAAGGCCCGCCTGGGCTATAGAGTGAGTTTTAAGTTAACCTGGCATAGAGTGAGATCCTACCTCAAAAAAGGGGAAGAGGGGCTGGAGAGATGGTTCAGCAGTTAAGATATTTGCCTGCAAAACCTAATAAGCTGGGTTTGATTCCCCAGTACCCACTTAAAGCCAGATGCACAAAGTGGCGTATGTATTTGGACTTAGTTTGCAGAGGTTGGAGGCCCTGGTATGCTCATTCTCTGTCTGTCTCTCTTCTCTCTATCTCTCTGCTCAAAAATCAATCAATCAATCAATCAATCAATAAATTTAAGAAAACCCACATTCATGGAAAAGAACCAAGACATCTTCACTGAATTTAGGGCATGCAAGGATTAACAATTAAAAAAAAAAACCCAAAATAACAACAACAAACCCTCAGGCTTATGTGGCTACAAACCTCAGGGGATATGGAATGCAAGCAAGGCTTGGGCATGGTGAAGCCTTGGAACACTGCAGTCAGGGCTGGATGGAGTGGTTCCATAGGATATGAGTATCCTTATATATAAGATAAAGTTAAATAAATAAATAAATTGGAAGCAATAATCAAGTAACTTCATATTATTCTATAGTTGTGTTTAGTGGTTTGGTAATTAAAGTAAAGGACAAAGAAGGGAGGGCTGAACTGATTTTGTAGTATTTTTTCTTTTCTGGTTTTGTGAGATGGATTCTCACTATGTAGCCCATGTTGGCCTTGAACACATGATCCTCCTACTTCAGCATCCTAAATGCTAGGAGAACAGGCATGCTTCCACTGAAGTTTGTGGATTCTTAGAGCGAGCTATAGGGAAAGGAAGAAGAAATTAAGGGGGAAAAAGTTCAGAGTAATGAAAAAACTTGTGTGGTATATGGTATCACACACCAGAGGATTGATGTCGGGCTTATGATCTGAGGGGCTTCCCACTGCACTTTCAATGCACTTATAGGTCACTTTCTATTGTTCCTACATGACATTATACAGGCTTCACTTCAGCTGGGATCTAGTGATTGCTTCCAAAAAATTCTTAAAGGAGCTTTGTTATGCTAACTTTTTTGGGAAGTGCTCTAAATTTCAGGAGTATACTAGAGGGCCTGGAATTCATCTATCCAAAACCTATCACATAAATTTAACATCCTTATATGTGTTGAAGTGGATCAATTTCAAATTCCTGTTTCTAAAATGTATACAGCCTAGTTATTTTTCTCATGTCCTGATAAGTTAAAAACAATATATACTTCTTAAAGTTATAGGCAGTTCTTTGATTCCCGCCCCCCCCCAAGGTAGTCTCAGTCTAGCCCAGGCTGACTGGGAATTCACTGTGTAGTCCCAGGCTGGCCTCAAACTCCTACTTCTGCCTCCTGAGTGCTGGGATTAAAGGTATGCCCCACCATGCCTGGCTAGGTCATATTCTCAGGTAATAATCATCCCAAAATACCAGTCCCTAATCTTGTCAAAATCACACATCTCTGTATAAATGAAAATGCATTGACATACACAACTTTTGTTTGAAACAGTACTTCATTGCTTATGTCAGTAAGAAAGCATTTATCAGGTGCTTGTGGTGTGAAGAACAGCGAAACGAAAATGAAGTGGAACAGTCTGGTAGAGAACCAACACGCTGTTTCCCAGACTGATCTGGTCCCACTGCCGCTAAAGGTATTGTCCTATTTTTCATTTTTTAAAATCACTACCTGAATGAGGTTTTTCTTTTTCTGGTGGGTGGGAGTGGGGTGGGCATAGTCTCATTCTGTAGCCCAGGCTGGCCTCAACTTCACTTTGTAGTTAGGCTGGATTCAAACTCATGGCAATAACCTGGCCTCAGCTCTCTTAATGCTGGAATTACATGCATGAGTGTCTGGGCCTAGTTTGGTTCTTAGTGCTAATAGTAATTAGCTCAGGTAGGTTTCCATAGAAACAATGAAATGAAAGGCAGTACAGTGTACTACAAGAGGATAGTCAAGAATCACATTAGAGTGTCCTTGGAAGGAATCACTGGGTCAGTAATTTTAAATTGCTATGACAACATTTCTGGTTGTGTAGTGAAATTCAGAAGCATTTTAACCCTAATCATAAGTGAAGTATTGATTCTAAACAAATGCTCTTCTAAATGCTTTAATACAAAAGGTGACATATTCTATGCTGACCTTTTCAAAATAATGCAGTATTCCCTACCCATAGGATGATGATACCAAGTCCAGAATTGTTAAATTTGGTATTTACCATCAACTCTACTTCCTAAAAGTGGCACATGACTGTGTCTGCTGTTTTGGAGGCAGTAGTAAGTATCTACAAGGTATATTTTACATCAGGAAGGACAGAGAAGATTTTCATGCTTCCAGGAAGTGAACAGGATCATGTATTAAAGTGGTAGTTAGCTGAGTTGGGGGGGGAGGGAGATGTGGTGGCGCACTCCTTTAATCCCAGCACATGGGAGGCAGAGATAGGAGGATCACTGTGAGTTCGAGGCCAGCCTGGTACGACAGAGAGAGTTCCAGGTCAGCCTGCGATAAAGTGAGACCATGCATTAAAAAAAAAAAAAAAGTGGTAGTCATGTTGGTGGAGGCATGGGGATCACTGAGGAAGTTAAAAGGGACAAATAGGAAGGCATGAGTGATTCAAGCTGATAGTTCCAATGGACAGTGGGTTCTTGTACTAGTTCTCAATTCCCTGAACTGGCAAGAAATGGATAGCATATGAACAATGTATTGAACATCATCATTTCATCATTGCTGTTACAGTGGATGGCTGCCAAAAGCTTAGTTTTAAGGAAGAAATGGTAGATGTTAAAATGAGAAACAAGTATAAGGACTCATAAGAGCTTTATAAAGTCAGGTAAGTCATCTATCTTTTCTAACAGTGGATTTTTCCCATTTCCTTAGTTCATTAAATATGAAAATTGTAAATTCTGCATTACTAAATTGACTGTAAATCTAAGTGAAGACTTTGACCTGACTTTTTATTCACTGATGGCTTTTTAAAAATCTTGTTCAATTTAGGACCATCACTGTGATTACTAAAAGAAAATCTGATTCTCTTCTAAGCATTATCTCCCAGCTATGTGATTCTTTAGTATAATTTCAGTGACAGGAGAAGCTCTGGTCATTTTCTTTCATCCACAAAGTCTAAGTATTGACAAGGTCAATGTTAAGACTGCTTAGGACCTGGCTCTACTGTTAGGGAATTCCAGCTAAATTCTGTTTACTGCTTTGTTCTTATGTGCTCACTCCAAATTTGAAGATTCGCCTTCTGCATTCTTCTATAAACTTCTAGCTGGAGAAAATGATTTACTTTAGAAGTCATGTTGTAAGAAAAAAGGGGTTTTTCTTCTCTTTCTTCCATAAAAATGGGAGAACACTATCACATTTCACCACCAAAACTAATATAAAAATCTAGATGTTTATTTTTGGCAGTTAGTAATTGTTATCAGCTTTCCATTTTGGTTTCTTGTCATTAGAAAACATTACCCTGGCTTTGATGATGGTTGGCCGAGGATCCAAGATACCCTGCATCTTTCTCAGTGCAGGCACAACAAAGAGATTGCAGGTGACCACAGCTGATACAGGATTCCCTGAAAGTCAACCAAGTAGTTATTTACATTACACCACATGAAAATGTGCCCAATAATTATATCTGTCTATACCTTCAGGTATAACAGAACATGACGAAAGTGACTTAACTACATTTTTCTTTTCTGAATAACCGTGAATTCAGGAGAATGACAAAAGAGGAATAACCAACCACATGCCACAGAGGATGTGCAAAACATAAACAATTCTAATAATCAAAAGCTCTCTGACACTATTTCTTTCTGTTTTCCTAACAGCCATGCATTGAAAGTCATTACTAACCTTGATAAGCTTGTGTGTGTGTGTGTGTGTGTGTGTGTGTGTGTGTGTAGGGGTGGGGGATGCTAATGAGGACTGAATCCAGGGCTGTGTGCAGTGAAGTACACATTCTGCCATGAAGCAAATGTTTCATTATCTTCTTGTTATTTTAAAGCATTTAAAATTATTGAATTAATGTGTTTAGTACCAAAAAAATTAGAAAATGCTGATAAGCATAAGGAAATTTATGTACAATTATCTGTACCAAGATCCTTTCTTGTGTGAGAGATGCTTTAAATACATTCTATTTAGGGGCTGGAGAGATTGCATAGCAGTTAAAGCACTTGTCTACAAAGCCTAAGGACCCAGGTTCGATTCTCCAGTACCCATGTAAGCCAGATGCACAAGGTGGTGAAATGTGTCTGGTGTTTGTAGCAGCTAGAAGCCCTGGCATGCTAACTCTCATTTTCTCTATCTGCCTTTTTTTCTCTCTCTTTAATAAGTAAATCAAATAAAATATTTTAAATATCTTATTTATTGGAGACACATGCACGCACGGAGAGAAAATGGACATGCCAGAGCGGTCTCCTGCCACTGGAAATGAACTTCAGATACATGTGCCACTTTGGGCATCTGGCTTCATGTGGGTAACTGGGGAATCAAATCTAGACCATCAGGCTTTGTAAGCAAGTCCCTTTAACTGCTAAGCCAGAGAGATGCTTTAAAAAATATTTTTAAAATAATTATTTGATAGAGAGAAAGACACACACACACACACACACACACACACACACACACACACAGATTGAGAGAGAGAGAGAGAGACAGAGAATATCGGCATGCCAGGGGCCCCCAGCCACTGCAAACGAATTCCAGAAGAATGAGTCACCTTGTGCATCTGGCTGATGTGGGTCCTGGGGAATTCAACATGGGCCCTTAGGCTTCACAAGCAAGTTCCTTAACTGCTAAGCCATCTCTCTTGCCTCAGGAAGATGCTTTTAAATTAACAAATATTAGCTGGTCATGGTGGCATACGTCTTTACTCAGACTTTTGAGTTCAAGGCCAAAGTGCCAGGTCAGCCTGGACTAGAGTGAAACCCTACCTCAAAACAAAACAAAACAAAACAAGCACCAAATGATTTAGAATGTGAAGAACCTCAAGATGTATATTATTAGGTCTAAACTGTGCCTTCCTCAATTCATAAAGAAGCCCTAACCCCGAATGTGTTTGTATTAGGAACAGAGCCTTTAAAGTAGTGAATAAAGTTAAATGAGGACATAAGGTTTGTTCCTAATTTGATTAAATTGGCACCCTTATAAAAATCAGAAGAAAGTCTAGAAGTATACATGCACACAGGAAAAATTTGGGGAGCAGAAGAGGGGTCAACTATGAACCAGGAAGAAAGGCTTCATCAGAAACCAGCACTGCTGGCACCTTGATTTTTGGACTTCTGGCCTCTATAATTGTTAGGAAATAAATTACTGTTGTTTAAACTATCTAGTCTGCAGTGTTGCTCTGGCAGCTGAACAGCTGGAATGAACTGTTATAAATACTAAATTATTTTAAAGGTACACAAATCACTTAATCAATTCAACTATACTTTTCCAACAAGAAATCTTGAAAGGAAGAAGGGTGAGCTATGAAAAACTGGGCTATCAGTAAGAGATGTGGTTGCTTGTGTGGTATTATTAACAACAACCTTGGTAAGCCTCTAAAGTTTTGTTTTTAATTATTATTATTTTGGAAACAGCCTTGTTAGGTAGTCTTGGCTGGCCTAGAACTCAATGTATAACCCCAGGTTGGCCTTTAACTCATGGAAATCCTTCTGCCTTAGCCTACCAAGTGCTGGGATAACAGGTGTGTACCACCAAATCAGACATACACAAACCTTTTTGAGTTCAACTTTACTTATCTATAAAATGAAGAGTTAAGACTACACGATCCCTTATAGTTCCAAAATCCTAGTTTTATTAATTCTTTGAAAAATGTTGTTATTTATTTATTTATTTGAGAAAGAGAGAGAGAGAGGCAGATAGAGAATGAGCACGCCAGGGCCTCCAGCCATTGAAACAAACTCCAGATGCATGTGCCACTTTGTGCATCTGGCTTACATGGGTCCTGGGGAATTCAGCCTAGGCTCTTAATTCTTTTTTATAGTATGTGTTTTCTACTAGTAGAGAAAATATTATTAGATTTTCAGGTTCCTTACCCTGAATACTGCTAATTAAATCTCAAAGTAATAGATAATGTTCAGTTTGTCCTATTATCACATAAAACCATACATACATACATACATACATATATATATATACATATATATATATATGTGTATATATATATATATATATATATATATTTTTTTTTTTTTTGTATTTTGTATTTTGAGGTAGGGTCTCACTCTAGCCCAGGCTGACCTGGAATTCACTATGGAGGCTCAGGGTGGCCCTGAACTCCCAGCGATCCTCCTACCTCTGCCTCACAAGTGCTGGGATTAAAGGCATGCGCCACCATGCCTGGCTTCATAAAACCATAGTTTTAATTTTCATCTACCCACAGAGTAATTAAGAGTAGATTTTCTTTTTTGCTTATGAGGTATGCATGCATACATACATACATAATATATGTATATATATATATATGTATATGTATATATTACACAAGAGAAGCTCAGGTTATGACCTTTTCATGCATGTATATAATGACTTTGATCACACTCTCCACTCATGGCCCTCTCTTCTCCTTTTCCCCATTCAATGCTAGTCCCCTTCCTCTTGCAAAGTAGCTCCCCTTCTACTTCAATACCCTTTGGTTTTTTTCTTAAATTTAGATTTTACAAGTAGAGACAATATGCAATGTTTTGTCTTGAGTTTGGCTTATTATTTTGTTTGTCATGGTGATTTCAATTCTATCAATTTCTCTTGCAAATGACAGAATTTCACTTATTTTATGGCCAACTAAAATTTCATTGTGCATATTTACAATACTTTATCCATTCTTCTGTTGAGGGACACCTAAGCTGAGTCTTTGTGTGTGTGTGTGTGTGTGTGTGTGTATGCGCCAGTACCAGGCTGTTTTATTTACTACCGCTCAATAGTATCATTTGAAATTAGATATCTGATACCTCTAGTATTGCTCTTTGGCTCAGCATTACTTTCATTTTTCAGGTCTTTTTTTTTAACTTCCATATGAATGTTAGGATTTTTTTTCTATTTTTTTAAAGAATGTCATTGAAATTCTGATGGGGGTTCTATTAACTTTGTAGATTACTTTCAGAAGTATGGCTATTTCTTTTAAAAAATTTTATTTTTATTTATTTGAGAGAGAGAGAGAGAGAGAGAGAATATGGGTGAATCCCTGCAAATGAACTCCAGATGCATGTGCATCTGGCTTGTGTGAGTTCTGGGGAGTTGAACCTGGGTCCTTACGCTTCTCAGGCAAGTGCCTTAACTGGCAAAGCCATTTCTCCAGCCCAATATGGCCATTTTCGCAATACTAGTTCTGCTAATCCATGAACATGGGATGTCTTTTCATCTTCTATGTTATCTTTAATGTCTTCTTCAGTGCTTTAAAGTTTTCATTGCAGAGGTCTTTCATTTTCTGGCTTTGGTATATTTTCTTTTCAAAGTAATTAGGGATAGGACTATTCTCCTGGTTTCTTTTTCAGCATATTTATTTGTATTTAAAAAATACTGCTTTTTGTATTTTGATTTTATATTTATATTATATAAAATATATATATATATAATATAAAATATAAAAAATATATAATATATAAATATATATTTTTTATATACTGCTTCTTTGTTAAAACTATTTATCATACTAGCATTTTCTGGCATTTAGGACCTTTTATATATTTTGTTCATTTATTTGAGAGAGAGAGAAACAGAGAAAATGGTCACGCCAGGCCCTCTAGCCATCTTGTTCATCTGGCTTATATGAGTACTGGGAAATTGAACCTGGGTCCTCAGGCTTGCATGCTTGCATCTTAGCTGCTAAGCCTCTCTCCATCCTTTATTTATTTGAGAGAGATAGAGAGAAGCGGGGGAGAGAGACAGAGACACAGAGAGAAATGGGTGTGCCAGGGCATTCAGCCACTGAAAACACTCCAGACACATGTACCCCTGTGTGCATGTGTAATATTGCATGCTTGTGTCACTGTGCATCTGGCTTATGTGGGACCTGGAGATTCAAACATGAGTTCTTAGGCTTCGTAGGCAAGTGCCTTAACCGCTAAACCATCTCTCTAGGACCTTTTTTTAAAAAAAGTATTTATTTATTTACAAGCAGAGAGAGATAGAAGAGAGAGAGAGACAGAGAGAGAATGGTGCACCAGGGCCTCCAGCTGCTACAAGTGAATTCTAGATACATGCACTACCTTGTGTATCTAGCATATAGGGGTACTGGGGAATTGAACCTGGGTCCTTAGGCTTTGCAGGCAAGTGCCTTAATTGCTAAGCCATCTCTTCAGCCCCCTAGGGCTTTTTAAGTATAGGATCATATCATCTGCAAATAGGGATAATTTGACTCCTTGCCTATTTGTATTCCTTTTATTTATTTCTCTTGCCTTGTTCTAAGACTTCAAACATTATAATGAATGAGTGGAGAGATTAGATACCCCATCTCATTCTTAATTTTAAGGATTTGTCATATAAAGCCTTTATCATATTATGTTTATTTTACTCCTAGTTTATTCAGGGTCTTGCTCTAGCCCAGGCTGAGTTGGAATTCACTTTGTAGTCTCAGGGCCGGCTTCAAACTTACAGTGATCCTCCTATCTTTCCTCCCAAGTGGTGGGATTAAAGGCATGTACCACCATATTGGCTAGAATTTTTGCATCTGTGTTCATCTGGGCAATCGATCTAGTTTTCTTTTTCTTTCCTTCCTTCCTTCCTTCCTTCCTTCCTTCTTTCTTTCCTTCCTTCCTTCCTTCCTTCCTTCCTTCCTTCCTTCCTTCCTTCCTTCCTTCCTTCCTTCCTTCCTTCCTTCCTTCCTTCTTTCTTTCTTTCTTTCTTTCTTTCTTTCTTTCTTTCTTTTTTTCATGTATCCTTACCTGGTTTTAGTATCAGGGCAATCAATGGATGTGTACAATGAATTTGGTAGCATTCCCTCCCTTTCTGTCTTTGGACTAATTTGGAGACTATTGATGTTAGTTGAACGTCTGGTAGAATTTAGGAATCAATCATCTGATCCTGGGCTTTTCTTTGTTGGGAGATAATTTTGCTTCAATCTTAGTGACTGTTATATATTTGTTTAAGTTTTTATGTCCTTAGTTTAATTTTATAGGCCATATCTGTCTAGAAATTTACTCCTTTAGATTTTCCAAATCATTGGAATATAGATTTTTCTAAGTATTTTCTAATGATTCTTTGGATTTCATTGTTATCTGTTCCCTTTTAGTCTCTACTTCTTAAAATATTTATTTATTTGAGAGAGAGATGAGAGGAGAGGGAGGGAGGATGAGGGAGAGAGAGAATGTGCATCCCAAGTCATCCTCCGGCTGTAAACAAACTCCAGACACATGTGCCATTCTGTGTATCTGTCTTTATGTGGGTACTGGGAATTGAATCTGAGTTGTCAGCCTTTGCAAGCAAGAGCGTTTAACTGCCGAATCATCTTTCCAGTCCTTTTCTAACATTTCTTCAATGACCTGTTGATCACTCAAGCATACAGTTGAGTCTCCATGTGTTTGTACAGTTTCTCTTACTATGGATTTCTAGTTTTATTTCATTGCAACATAAGACAGAATAAATTATTTTTGTATTGTTTCACAACTTTAAAATGTGATCTATTCTGGAAAAAACTTCATAAACTGCTGAGAAAAATGTGTAGTATGCACTTGCTTACTGGAACATTCCATAGATGTCTGTTAACCCCATTTGCTCTACTGTGCAGTTTAACTCTGAAGTTTCCTTGGTCTTTATATCTGGATGATTTCTCTATTAATGAGAATTGGGTACTGAGGCTAGTCACCATTATTTATCAGTCTGTTCTTTTATGTCCAGTACTATTTGTTTTATGAAATTGTGTGCATCAGCCTTTGGTACATAGATATTTATGCTCATTACATTTTATTCATGCAGTATTCCCTGTATTATATGTAGTGACCTTCTTTAGCTTTTTTGCCCAATTTTGCTTTAAGTCTACTTTGTCAGATATGATTTTAGGTACTTGTGGTAGTTTGAATAGATGGCCTCCAATATATTCAGTGTTTTATTACTGTGTAGTTTGCATCTGTAGCCACCTGGCTGGAGGTGGTGTCACTGGGTGGATCTTATGGTGTGGTGGTGGATTTGGGATTTCAATCTAAAGATATGCAAAGTGTGCCTAGCTGGATGGAATTCCTGAAGTGTTCTGTGCTGTGTGGCTTTTAGGCTTGTGTTTCTCTCTGTGTGTTTGGTCCTGTGAAGGCAGGCCAGCTTCTTCTGCCATTATGGGACTTCCCTGGATCTGTAAGCTTCAATAAATCCCTTCCTCCCTAACTGTGCCTGGTCTGGAAGTTCACCTCAGTGAACCTGAAGCTGTCTGCTACAGTACTTTTTTTTTTTTTATATTAACTTATTTGTGTTACACGTGTATGATCTTGCCAGGGTTTCTTGCCACTGCTAATGAACAATGAATAAATTAGTGATTTTTTTTGCACCTAGGGAGTCATTCCCTGGGCCAGCTGGCTTTGCAAGCAAGCGCCTTTAATCGCTGAGCCATTTCCTCAGCCTGACTTTGTATTCTCTTGCTTGCTTCTGACTTCCATTTGCTTGGCATGTCATCTTCTAGTCTTTTACTTTCAATTTGTGTCTTTACCAGTGAGGTGTGTTTTTTGAAGAGAAAAACCAGTTGGATGTTGTATTTTAACACAGTGAGCTAGTGTGCATTTTTTATTTAAAGTAGTGTCTCCCTTTAGCCCAGGCTGACCTGCAACTTACTCTGTGGCCCAGGCTGGCCTCAATCTCACAGAGATCTTCTTACCTCACCAGTCAAGTGCAAGGATTATAGGTGAGAGCCACTGTACCTGCCTCTAGTATGGATCTTTTAATTGGAGCATTAAAACCATTTGGGCTTAGGGGTATCATTGAGAGGTGGGACTTTTTCCTTTTTTTTTTTTTGAGATGTAGAAAACTGAGTAATACTTATGATTTAAATAGCAAAAGGGAGTATGTAATGTAACAGCTGAGTTTTCCCCCTTTGGATGGTTTTTCTATATAGACCAGGCCTTCAGTCATAGCCCTCTGCTTCAGTTTCCCAAGTGCTGGATTACAGGCATGCATCACCAAACCCCACAGAATAGCAGGTTCTTATTTACTTTCCCCTCGTCTCAAAATACATTAGCAAATGATTATAAATTGATGCAGTACTTTGGATTTATGTAATAATTATTAAAAAATAAGTTGAATTGTAGAATAAAAGAACAAGAATGACTAATACCCAAAGTGGCATATCATATAAATTGTAGGTATTTCTGGGTAGTGGTGATGATTAATATTTCTTTATTAATAGCTTCTCTTAGTTTTCATAGTCAACATATAAGTTATTTTTTAAAAATTTTTTGAGGCAGAGCCCAGGCTAACCTGTAAATCACTCTGTTGCCCAAATTGGCCTTACATTTACAGTGATTCTGCCACCATGCCCAGCTTTGAATATGCAATTTTCACAAGTTGAAAAAATTCAGGTAACTATATAAAGTTCTTACAATGGCTAACACTTGTTAAGATTGTTGAAAAAATATTTAAATACATGGCCTTCAAAGAAAGCAGAAATACAGTTTAGAAACAGAAAATCTTTGTGAACTAAACAACTTTGCTCTTTCAAGGACCTGCACATATGAGATGTTGCTGCCCTCTTTTGGTTCATTCAGGCTTAGCAGACAGTTTTAAATAAAAGCAACTTAAAAAATTTTATTATTAACAACTTCCATAATTATAGACATAAACCACAATACTTCCTTCACCCCTTCGCTTTCCCTTTCACAACTCTACTCTCCATAGTATCCCCTCCCTTTCTCAATCAGTCTCTCTTTTATTTCGATGTCATCATCTTTTTCTCCTATTATACTAGCCTTGTGTAGGTAGTGCCAGGCACTGTGAGGTCATGGATATCCAGGCCACTTAAGTAAAAGCAATTTGAAGATGGGCATGTAGTTTCTTTGGCACATCAGCATTTCTTAAGAAATGGTGAGGACCTGGGGAGGTTGCTCAGTAATTATGGCACTTGGTAGAAATGGTGAAATAAGTTCCAATGAAATTTTTCTTTGTTTTAGTATCACTGATAATTTTTAGGCTAAATCACAACTTCTGAAGAAAAAGTAAAGTCTCATCTAGACAAATGAAGTGAGGAATAGTAGCCCATTTCCGCATATGTTTTTCAGAGTGCCCAAGTAAATATTAAAGGTCCTAAGGAGTTAGTTTCATATCATATATACATTGTAGGACTATTTTACTTATATACTTTCTCAAAACTTTCTGTATGGCACAAATCTGATCTCTTTTATGCTTATATAGAGAGTGCTTTAAATGCTGTCAAAGTTTAAAATTTTTCTGCCTGTTGCTATTTTTAATGACTCTATTTTGAGATTTATTTAATACATAAAGCAAACAAGGATCTAAAATCCATGAGATTTGTGAGTCTAAAAGGATAAGTAGATAATTTTCTGAGGGAATCTCTGTCAAAAATTTGAGACATGGGCTGGAGAGATGGCTTAGCACTTAGAGGTTCTTGCTTGCAAGAACCTTAGGACCCAGGTTCAACTCCCCAGTACCCACACAAAGCCAGATACACCAAGTGGTGCACCTGGAGATCTTTTGTAGTGTCAAGAGGTTCTGGTACACCCATTCTATCTGTCTGTCTGTCTCCCAAATAAATAAATAAATAATATTTAAAAACTTGAGGCTTGAGCTGAATTATTAGATTTCTGTTGCTGTTGTTTCTTGACTAGATCACACTTTGTATCCCAGGCTGGCCTGAATCCCTATGGTTTGTGGGGATCCTTCTGCCCTACCCTCTGTAATTCTGGGATCAGAGGCATGAGCCACACACCTGGCTACAGGATAATTTTTAAAGTTAAAAAATAACAAGTAGATATACAAAGGTTCTAGACTGCTTTAAAGTTTATCATGATTCATAAAGACTTTAAATGCATGGCTTAATGTAATAAAAAATACCCTGAATCAAAAAGAATTCTTATCAACTAGACCATTTTGCTTCATCTACCATCTGAACCTGTAGTTTTTGCTCCCACAGAAAGAGGGGCAGTGACAGAGATGCTGTTACACTGATGCTGTGTAGGATGTGGTTGAGATGTACTGGTACCAGTAGCCCTGCCACCCTCATAAACCATCCCAAGTCTGGCAAAGACCTGAGGCAGATTTTTGTCTGTCTGGATTGCGATAGAGCTTTGCTATGTAGCCCATGCTGGCTTCAAACTTCCTGTGTAGTCCAAGACTAGTCTCAAAGTCACTGTCTCCCGCCTTGGCCTCTTGAGTGCTACCACCACCCATGGCTCTGGTTTTTGGATCCAATCTTTTTTGGTTGACAATACTTCCAGGTGTAAGAGGTGATTAGAGTGCTTTGATAATTTTCTATAAGGAAAAGGCAGCTATTCTAAAGAGAACTACTGACCGCTAACATTTGATTTTCATGTTAGGGTTGGAAATGTGCTCTGGAAGATACTATCACATTTGACTCCAAACCACCCCAGGAAGCAGGTGTTAGTCCCATGTTTTAAGTGAAGAAAAAGCCTCAGAGAAGTTAAGTGATCTGTTAGTAAGTCTTTTCAGCCTTCAAATCAAGTTATCTAAATAGAGAAAGTCATCTGAGAAGCCTAAAAATTTCTGTTATTTTTCCAGAAGAAAATAATTTTGATGACTCTTACCTGGTAGTGCAAAAATAATTTTTCTTACACCATCAATATCCAGAGTTGCAAATGTTGTTGGCAAGCTAGAGAAAAAAAAAAGAGGTTACTTGTTTGTGATTGCCAAGTAATACAACAAGTAATTCAATGATCCAGTTTTCTTGTTTTATGGCTATAATTCAGGTCACATAAACACTCTTCTATTGACTTATCTTTGGACCTTTATAGTCTGAAGTATGTCAGAAGATTTTAAATAGTTTTGTCTTTACTACCTTCTTTTTTTAAGTAACCAAACCTCCTATGTTTTTGTGCCTCATCTTTTTTCCATCTTGCCAATGTCATAAGAACATATTCCAAAAATGGTTTTCAAGTTTTCCCACCCTTCTACTTAGCACCATCTATATTATTGTTGCTGAAGATACACACACTCATTCTTATTACCAGAAGATTACTACCTGATAACAGTGTCTAACTGCTTCTTAAGATGAGTACTTTTTAATCCTTTTAAAACTACACTGACATAAACTCTTATGGGGAATGTAGGAGGGGCGAGTGATACAGAGGGAATAGACAGTTTGAAACAGTAACCTTTTCCCATTAGTACATAAAATTCTGGTTATAAATCTTACATATCAATGATATTCAACTTATGTAAAATCCTTAGGGAATGCTGAAATTCTACATGAATGAAAAAATAATTTCAAGTACCAAAATTATATTTTCCTCCATTTTTGTAGGTTAATCTTTCAAAAACATATCATTTACTCATTACTGGCATTTTTAATGATTATTATCATCATAATCAATTTGAAAATTTTCATACTAAACTATTTTTCAAAAGAGAATGTGGGTGTAGGAATAAAGAGAAAAAAGGAAGATAGTAGATATTATAATTAAAAAGGGGAAAAGTTAAAAAGTTACTTTGTCTTGTTTATGTCAAACTTATGATTCATAAGGAAGATGAAATCTTCAAATAGGCACTGCACTTATGCAAAGGATTCTAGTACTAAAACATTTTGTTTGATTAGAATAGTTAGACCACAATAGAAAATGTAAAAAGAAAACATTTAAAATTTGTTAAGTTAAAGAGATCCAAAATAACCCCTCATAGAAGACAGATTATTTCCATACCCTGGTTTCATAAAAACCCTGCCAAAGTGGATCTGCGCATGAAGATCAATGTCCAGCACCTGCTTGAGATAGTCCTGCAAACATTAAAAATAGTCACTTCACTTTTCAAACATGTTAACATTAGACTTCCAAGAAAATAAAATGGATTTACAAGATTGAAAATAATATCTTGGGCTGGAGGGATGGTTTAGCGGTTAAGGCATTTGCCTGCAAAGCCAAAGGATCCTGGTTTGATTCCCCAGGGCCCACATTAGCCAGATGCACAAGTGGGCGCATGTATGTGGAGTTCATTGGCAGTGGCTGGAGGCCATGACGTGCTCATTCTCACTCTCTCCCTCTTTCTCTGTCAAACAAATAAATATTTAAAAAATATCTTTATTATTATTATTATCTTAAGATACTTTCATTTATTTACAAGAGAAGAGAGAGAGAGAGAATGGGCACATAAGGGACTCCTGCTGTGGCACACGCACTCCCTATGCATGTGCTACTGTGTGCTTTTGGGTTTTCATGGGTACTAGGGAATCAAACCAGGGATGGCGAAACAAACAAACAAACACACCCCCCAATTCTTGTAAGGGAAGTTAGATAAGCAAAGTAGCTACATTAATGTGTAACACCTTTACTTGGGCTTTCAAAATTAATTATTTATTTATGTGTATGGGCGTGCTAAGGTCTCTTGCTGCTGCAAATGCCAACACCAGCCACTTGTGCCACATTTTTTTTTTTTTTGCATCTGTCTTATATGGGTGCTGGGGAATTGAACCCAGGTCAGTAGGCTTTGTAAGCAAGTGCCTTTAACTGTTGAGCCGTGTCCTCAGCCCCTTGAATTTTTGTTTTTAAGATTTTATTTTTACTTATTTATTTATTAAGAGTCAGAGAGAGGGAGAGAAAGAGAGAATGGGCACATCAGGGCCGCTAGCCACTACAAACAAACTCTAGATGCATGTGCCACCATGTGCATTTGGCTTAAGTAGGACCTGGTGAATTGAGCCTGGGTCCTTAGGAATACACCTTAACCATTAAGCCATCTCTCCAGCCCTCTTTAATGGGTTTTTAATCTCTCTTTTCAGACATAATTTTATGTCTGAGAAAGGCTGCTAATCAACTAGGTCTTAAAACTGTGCTGTAAACTGTTGCTCTCCATCTACTTCCTTTTACACAATGAAAACAATTCTTGGTGGCTGCCTTGGGCCTTTGGGTTGTGAAGTGGGGTCTCCCTAGCACTCTGCTTTGTGGAGATGGACTGCACCTGGAGGACCACAACAGTCACTTATTCCCAGAAGTTTTTCCAGCTGCGCATCTCTGTATGTATCTCTGCCTGTTGCAGAAAGAAACTTTTTGGCTGATTTAAATATATATATTTTATTTATGAGAGAGAGAGATGAAAATGGATGCACTAGGGCCTCTTGTCTCTACAAACAAACTTCAGACAGATGCACTCTTTGAAAAAATATTTTATTTATTTATTTATTTGAGAGAGGGAAGGGCCAAGACAGAGGGAGAGAATGGGTATGCCAGGGCTTGCAGCCCAGATGTATGTGTTATGTTGTGCATCTGGCTTATATGGGTACTGGGGAAACAAACCGAGGTCCTTTGGCTTTGCAGACAAGTGTCTTAACTGCCAAGCCATCTCTCCAGCCCTGAATGTGCCTCTTTGTATAACTGGCGTGGGGACTGGGGAGTTCAACCCGGGATGGTAGGCTTTGCAAGCAAGCGCCTTTAACCACTGAGCCATCTCCCCCTCACCAGCCCCAGATGGTGTCTTAAAATTTAGAAGGATAATTTTAAAGTATATTTTTATTTATTTATTTATTTGCAAGGAGAGAGAGAGAGACAGCAGAGACAGAGAGAATGGGCACATCAGGGCCTCTAGCCATTGCAAATGGACTCCAAATGTATGTGCCACTCTGCATCTGCCTTTATATGAGCACTGGCGAATTGAACTTGGGGCATTAGGCTTTGAAGGCAAGTGCTTAACTGCTAAGCCATCTCTCTAGCCCCTAGAATGATAATTTTAATTGGAGGACTCATCTTATTAACATGTGGTACGATTACTGCTGTATTTTAGTTTAAATTATCATTGTTTTCTATTTGTTACTTTAATAAATATTTATTTGCTTATTTATGAGAGAGAGAGAGAGAGAGAGAGAGAGAGAGAGAGAGAGGGAGGGAGAGAGAGAGAGGGAGAATGGGTGCACTAAGGCCTCCAGCCACTGCAAACAAATTCTAGATGCAAGTGCCACCTTGTGCATCTGGATTATTTGGGAACTGGGAAATCGAACCTGGATCCTCAGGCTTCGGCAGGCAAATGCCTTAATCACTGAACAGTTTCTCCATCCCTATTTGGTACTTTTTTGTTTTCTTTCTTTGACTTTCAGAACCACCAAGCCATCTCTCCAGCCTCCGCCCCCTGCCACTGCTGTTTTCTAATAGTATGTGTGCTCTTGGGCAAACTAAGCTCTAGCATTCATTCTTCTTACCTTTTAGGGGAAGGTATTATTTGACTCATTGTGAACTCAAATTAAGTAGTGGCTGGATTATCAAGAAGTGTTAACTATTCATAAAATGATACATGGAATAAGAAAATGAGAACTCCATATTTATTTTATTATTTATTTATTTTTGTTTTTCGAGGTAGGGTCTCACTCTAGCTCAGGCTGACCTGGAATTCACTGTGTTGTCTCAGGGTGGTCTTGAACTCACAGTGATCCTCTTACCTCTGCCTCCTGAGTACTGGGATTAAAGGCGTGTGCGACCATGCCTGCTTCTTATCTACTTTTTAATGCTATTATGTATTACATATCTTTCACAGTTTTAAAGTATATATGCATACCTACATAGGTATTTAAAATGTTCATTAACTTACATTTTCTATTTTTAAAGGTTTATTTATTTATGTGCAAGGAAAGAGAGAGAAAGAGAAAGAAAGGAAGGAGACAGAATGGGTGCATTAGAGCCTTTAGCTATGACAAAGGAACTCCAGACACATGTGCTACCATGTACACCTGGCTTATGAGGGTTCTGGGGAATTGAACCTGGGTTCTTAAGCTTCGCAGGCAGGCGTCTTAACTGCTAAGCCATCTCTCCAGCCCCTTGACTTACATTTTCTACATATTCCATATAGATAATATATGCTTGGAGATGACAGAAGCAGATCACTGATGCTGCTCTTTTAGGAGGACGGATGCTGGTGCTTCAGACAGTAGCCATGCCCTCTCTGTGGCTCCTTTCTCATGTATAGTGCTGAGAGAACTGACAGGCTTCCTTCCGTGACTCTAAGAACACAGGCGCTTCAATTGGGCAGGACAACAGGACTCACTTCCTGCGGTCTGGAGTCAACAGCCTATTCAGTGCTTTCCTTAGCCAATAATGTGCAAGTAATCTTAGTCAAGTTCACCTTGGAGCAAGGTCTTATATCTCTAGTTAGAGACACTTAATAGTCTACAAAAGTAAGAAAATTTCTTGGTTCTGAGAGTTTTTGTTGAATCATCTGGTCTTGATTTCTCCCACTGCTGGTGGCCTGCATTTAAAAAAGTATTTCACCTGAAATCCATATCAGCACCTCTGCTGAACTGGGCCAGAGATCTTTCTCCATCTTATTGAATAATATAAGCATCAGCATTAGAGCTCTTTCATAAACCTTTTAATATTTACTTTTATTTTGCCCTATATCTGATAATTATAAAAAAGGAAGCCTAATTATTGAAGAAACAAAGGAAACTCTGGATAATGACAAATTTCTCTAGAATACACTTTACCTTAGCCAAAAGGCTAAGAAGTGATTATTCCTCTAGAATATATGGTTTAATTTCTTCTGGCAATCAGTTAAGGTCGGCTCAGACTATCCTGAGCTGATCAAGGATTAAGGTAATTTGATAGTTACTTTCAGTTCTCTTAAAGGCTGATTTATTTCCAGTTCATCCTTATTCCTAGGGCACTGACCCTTATTAAAGATTTAAACTAAAAGTCCAAGATATTTGCCAGTGCTCTTCCTTTACTATGGGCCTCGAACTCCTGAGACTGACAAAATTTTGGCTTGTTTCATTAGCTTCTTTCATGCTTGGGTTCTTGGTCTCTTATACCATTACTTCCTCCTAACACTTTGGGGACCAGTGACTTTTTCTTATTTTTTATGACAGTCTTGCTAATTCTGTAGGCATAATCTTGAACCTGAGATCCTAAATCAGTCTATTCGTGGTGGGATTATCTGTCACCACAACTGGCTTCAGCAAATGGTTTTAAATGCTTTGGTATATGATGGGTTGACTCAGATGTACCCCATAAAGTCATGTGTTTTCAATGTTTGGTCTCTAGTTGGTGGCAATTTGGGAGGTGTGGCTTTGCTGTGGGTTACTGGGGTGGGCTTTGGGGTTTTGTAGCTCATCTCTCCCTAGCCAGAGTGCACCTCGCTCTCTCGCTGCTTTTCTGCCTGCTGCTGACGCAGTAATGTCCAGCCTCTGCTCCACCATCCTCTCCCTGCCACGATGAAACTCCCTCTTGAGACCGTATGCCAAAACAAACCCTTTCCTCTCAAAAGCTACTTTTGGTCAGGTGTTTTGTCCCCAAATTCATATGTTGAAACTCTAATGTCCATGTAATAGTCAGGCCTCCGGGAGGTCATATGTGTGTAGAACACTCAGGAATGTGTATGTGTGTGCATGTGTGGAGCCCTGAAGAATAGGATTAATGTCCTTTGAAGAGGCCAGAGAACTGGCTCGGTCACTTTCTGCCATGTGAAGGTCCAATGAGAAGTTGGCTATCTACAGCCTGAAAGACAGCCCTCACCAGAACCAGTCTACATTGCTACCCTGATTAGAGAGCTGTGAGAAACTAATGCCGTTTAAGCAACTCAGTCTATAGTATTTTGATATAGCAGCCCAAGGTTAGATAGTGAACCTAATGTTTATCCAGAGAAATGCAAATGAACTATCTGACAGAGATGTAATTAATTATTTGCCTGAGGATATAGAACACTTTTGCATCTACTGATGAACTTATTTCAACATTTTTAATTGCCTTATGCATGTGTTCCTTGAATTCTCCTTTGAGACAGTTATATCTTACTGGCTTCTGCATTATTGAAGTAAATAAAAATCTTACACATATTCATTTTATATACTTGGGATTGTATGTCACTTTGAAAATTATTTTCAAGATTATTAAAATAACCTAAAATCTTGAACTGGTAGTGTTAATTAGTGAATAATTATTAGATACTAACATAATCTCTAATAGAATACTAAATCACTGATTACTGTGTATAAAGCTAATTTTTTTAACTTTTTATTGAAAACTCCATACATACAAATCATATACCATGAACCATATACCATATATTTTTAAAAAAGGATAATTTCCTCATGCTTAAAAAATATTTTATGCATTTACTTGCAAGCAGAGAGAAAAAGAGAGAGGGAGAGACAGACAGGCAGAGAAAGAAAGAAAGAATGGGCCACTGCAAACAAACTTCAGATGCATGTACCACTTTGTGCATGTGACTTTATGTGGCTACTAGGGAATCAAACCCAGGCTGTCAGGCTTTGCAAGCAACTGCCTTTAACCACGGAGCAATCTTTCCAGCCCCAATTTGCTCTTTTCTGTATACTATAGAGCCTATGTACTGATGTTAATGAATATGTTTATTTGTCACTGCAACATTAAGAACATGTCAAAGAATGTGTGTGGCTGAATAAAGTTACATTCTGGCTGGGCCTGGTGGAACATGGCAGGAAGATTAAGTTCTAGGCCAGCTTAGGTAACAGCAAGACTCTGTGGTAAAAAACCCATTAGGGATTCTTAAGAGCTTAGTTTATGTGAGTTATATCTAACAATAGTTGCTGTTGTAGAAATCAAAAAATATTATTTGTTTGCTGGTTCATTTGAAAATGTCAACAGTGAAACTGTTTCATGTTAACATAATGTTTGTGTATCATTTTTAAATTTTGAAAATCTCTTTAATGTCTGGCTTAAAATAGGCTGGCTAGACTCATATCTGTCGCCTTCACTCTGATGAGAAATCACACATCATTAAGCTTGACTGAAAATGGCAAATAAAGTTTTATTATTATGAAAATTGTTTTTACTTTTTAGGCCTAGTTAAAATCTCTCAAGAATCCTTAAAGGCCTGGAGACCACTGTATTTTAAAATAAAGTGTCTACTTGTTTTAGAGTGAAAGGAGAGTCAAGGTTAAATCTTTTTTTTTAAAGGTACTTTTCACTTTTTTTTTTCTTTTGTTTTGGTTTTATGAGGTAGGGTCTCACTCTAACTCAGGCTGACCTGAAATTCAATATGTAATCTCAGGGTGGCCTGGACTCACAGTAATCCTTTTAGCTCTGCCTCCTGAGTGCTGGGATTAAAGGCGTGTGCCACCACACCCGGCTAAAAGTATTTTTTTATATTTTATTTTAATTTATTTATTTGAGAGAGAGAAAGAGGGGGGGTGTGGAGAATGGGTGCGCCAGGGCTCTAGCCACTGCAAACAAACTCCAGATGTGTGCACCCCTTGTGCATCTTGCTAGTGTGGGTCCTGGGGAATCGAATGTGAGTCCTTTGGCTTTGCAGACAAATGCCTTAACTGCTAAGCCACCCCTTCAGCACAAGGTTAAAACTTTTTTTCAAGGTAAGGTCTCACTCTAGTTCAGGCTGACCTGGAATTCACTATGTAGTCTCAGGGTGGCCTCGAACTCTTGGTGATCCTCCTACCTCTGCTTCCCAAGTGCTGGGATTAAAGGCATATGCTACCACACCTGGCTACAAGGTTAAAGCTTTTGAAGTGACTTTTATTTGCCTTGTTTTGTAAGACTTGTATATGACAGCAGCTGAGAAATACATGAAAATGATAGAGAGTTCATTCAGTTCATGTGTGTGTATGAGGTGTATTTGTTCATATGTGTAAGTGCAGGCATATGTATGCCATCGTGTGTGTGTGTGGTGGGCCTCACCATCTACCTTGTTTTGAAGTGGGGTCACGGGGGTTCACTGCTGTGTTTGCTGGGCTTGGGCACTCTCCCAAGTTCCAATTTGAGGGAGAGAGAGAGAGTATGGTGAGATCAGGGCCTCTAACCATTGCAAACAAAGTCCGCATGCACCACCCTGTGCATCTGGCTTATGTGGGTCCTGGGGAGTTAAACCTGGGTCCTTAGGCTTTGAAGGCAAACACATTAACCACTAAGCCATTTCTCCAGCCCTAATGAACTTTGATTCATTAATGCTTCCCCTACAAAAAGAAAAGGTTATTTTATGTAATCTGCCCTTTTGGTTCATGTTTATTTTGTCTGATTATTTATACAAGCAAAGAACAAAGAACCTCTACTTATGAGCAACTAAATAGGTTTCAAATACATTATTTATAAGAATGTTACCTTCTGTGCATATTTTCAAGTAGTTTTTTGTTGGTTTGAATAATCAGTTAACCAAGTATTGTTTCTTCACTTACAATCTTGTTTTAATCAATTGCTCATTTTTTTAAACTTTAATTTATTAGTTTTCTTTTCAGCAAATACAGGCAGTTTGGTACCATTGTTTAGGCTAATCCATGATCTACCCCCTCACATTGGACCCTCTTTGTTGATGTAAATGGGCCGTGCATTGTGGAGTTAGCCCACAGTTATTGGTATGATAAATGTCTCTGCATATCATGACCCAACATGTGACTCTGACATTCTTTCCGCCCCCTCGACTCTGACATTCTTTCCGCCCCCTCTTCCGCAAAATTTCCCTGAGCCATGTTGGGTTCATTTTTGGTCTGCTTCAGTGCTGAGGCATTGGGGGCCTCTGAGGCTCTGGCTCTCTGATTTGGCTCTCTGATTTTTCTCTGTGTTGGTCTCCTTCCCCTTTGTGCTGGTATTGCTCATTTTTTGATAACTCTTTTGACTTTTACCTTATAAAAGCAGAAAATTTAGAGTATCTTTCATTTTTATTTTATTTATTTATTTTTGTTTTTTCGAGGCAGGGTCTCATTCTGGCCAAGGTTGACCTGGAATTAACTATATAGTCTCAGGGTGGCCTTGAACTCACGGTGATCCTCCTACCTCTGCCTCCTGAGTGTTGGGATTAAAGGCATGTGCCACTGTGCCCAGCTCATATTTTTAATTTAATTTAATTTAATTTCTTTGACAGAGAAAAAAGGAGAGAGAGAGACAGAAAGAGAGAGAGAGAGAGAGAATGGGCACGCCAGGGCCTCCAGCCACTGCAAATGAACTCCAGACATGTGTACTCCCTTGTGCATCTGGATAACATGGGTCCTGGGGAATTGAACCTGGGTCCTTTGGCTTTTGTAGGCAAATGCCTTAACTGTTAAGCCATCCCTCTAGCCCCAGTGTATCTTGTATCTTTTACATGAAGTATTATCTTTGAAAGTTCTACAGGCCACTGGAAGACCACAGATTGATTCTTTTATCTTATATTAAGAGATGCTGGAAGCTGAGCATGGTGGCGCATGCCTTTAATCCCAGCACTTGGAAGGCAAAGGTAGGAGAAGGATCACAGTGAATTCGAGGCCAGCCTGAGACTACATAGTGAATTCCAGGTCAGTCTGGACTAGAATGAAACCCTACCTCGAAAAACCAAGAAAAAAAAAAAAAAAAAAGAGAGAGAGAGACATGCTGGAGCCAGGTATGGTGGTGCATGCCTATAATCCCAGCACTCAGGAGGCAGAGGCAGGAGGATTGCCACCATGAGACTACATAGTATATTCCCGGACAGCCTCGGCTAGAGCAAGAACATACTTGAAAAATCAGGAAAAAAAAAGATGCTGTAAATACTTAGGTTGGTTTGATGGGCTATTGTTTTGAGTTTCATGACAGAGCCTATCATATCTGACAAGCAATGTTCAGTAACTAGTCACTAGGTTAGTTCACACAGACAAACTGGTATGAATATGAGTATTTCAGAAGTTGTATGTTGGTTAAACTCGACTGCTAATCTGACTGGACTGATAAAAGTCTAGGAAATTAACCAAGCACTCCTCTGGGTTTATATGTAAGAGTGTTTCCAGAGAGGAAACAGTGGGGAAATCCTGCTCTGAAATTGGGCAACACCACTCCAAGGCTTGGGGCCAAGAGAGGATAAAAGGTAAAAAGGAGCAAGCCCAATACATAGGGCTTCCTTATTTGCCCTGATGTGAGTTGTTCTGTTTAGTCAGGCTCTTCCTGCCACGGTGGACTGAGACCTCTCAAACTATAAGCTACAATAAAGTCTTTAATTCTTTTTGTTTGTTTGTTTGTTTTGTTTCTTTGAGTTAAGGTCTCAGTCTGAATTCACTATGTCTCTCAGAGTGGCCTTGAACTCATGGTGATCCCCCTACCTCTGCCTCCAGGTGCTGGGATTAAAGGTGGGTGCCACCACACCTTCAAATATTTTATTATAGTGCTGTAAACTAACTAAAATAGTTTGCTTAATGGGCAATCCCTGGAGATTTCATAAAAACCCTTCTCATTTTACCAACTGAGGAAACATTCACCAAAATGTAATTTAAAAAAATGGGGTCACATTGTACAGTTCAGGCTGGCCTCAAATTCATAGTCTTCCTGTTTTAGCCTTGAAGTGCTGGGATTAGACATGTGTGCCACACTTGGTCCAACAAAACTTTTATGAAGTTAGGTTGCAGATGTGGCTTGGTAGTAGAGTGTTGGCTAGCATGTGTGAGGTCCTGGGTTTGATTCCAGTACTACAAAAACAAAACAACCTCCAATTAAACAAAATGAAATTGCATATCTAAGTAGACAATTTTACTTCTCTTAAATTATAATATTCTCTGTTACAATAGTAGATTAAACAGAATCATTAAGAATCAAATCTACAGAAAGTTTATGCTCTATTCTAGCAACTGCCTAAAGGTCTGCTATAATACAGTCAATGATTACTTGACATTTCAGTGCATTATGGAAAAAGGACTTAAATTACTGACATTTCTAGATTAGCTCCTTGGCAGTTTCATGACAGCAGACTGCTAGCTCACAATCTAGCAGAACAAAAATGATGCAGGGCTGAATAAAATGATAAGAAAAACCTTTATTGTGCTTATTTATTTGTGGAATACTGTTGGTTATTTCTATATAGTCTTTAGTGACATGTTTTTAGATTAAAAAATTCAAGGGTGGGTTATGTGGTTATTAATACTGTTGTGTTCAAATCAGAGCAAACCTTTTCATGGTCAATATGGATATTTGAAATTAGTTTGACCATATGAGTGGCAGAGACACTGTTGGGAAGTCAAGAGACTTTAAAATGGGCAAAAACATGGCCTGGGAGTCTAGCTCAGCTGGTAGAGTGCCTTTCTAGAAGTACTTTAGAAAACAACAAGCTTTAGGTCTGCCTACGAGGCAGCATCCCATAATTAAGCTCACTTAGGAATTAAGATAAATTCAAATAGTCCTGATTTCAGGGTGTGCTCTTAAGAAATTGAGAGCAAGTTCGTGGTAATAAAAACAGATGTGATGCAAATTATTTCTTACAGCTCTGCCACTGTGTAGATGTGAGATCCAGTCTGTGGGCCTCAAGAGTGATCTGCAGCAATGTGCTCTATCTGGGGCTCCAGGCTCCTGGGAGGACCTTGAGGAAAGACTTACAGTGCCATCCGTGTCTGTAAGAATACCTACCCATACTTCAACACTTTACTCCAGATACAATTTGAAATGGCAGTCTTAAATTGAGATTACTTTCTTCTGTGGTTTTTGGTGGGTGAAATGCCATTTTCTGTTCAGGTTAATGAATTCTGACATTTGCTCTTAGAGTCAATAGAGTTCACAGACTAGAGTTAGGCTGTAAATTTTGGCAGTTTAGAGAGGCCAGAATCATTTTAAACTTAAAATGAGCCTGATTTGATAAGATGTGTTAAGTTTGATAAAACTATTATCACAGCATTATATTTTTTTCAGTTTAGGTCATTACTATAACATAAAGAAAAATACAGGAAGGGAGGTTATAGGCTGGTAAAAATTCTATGAAATATTTCTGAAATAATATAATATAATATAGGACTGGTTATTGTAGCAAGTAATTTTTAACTTTAATAATAACATCCAATGGGTCTAATCAGTATATAACTAAAATATTTCATTAAGGTATATAAACTTAGTGATGTGGCAATGCTTAAACTGAAATTTTATAGGGTTAAGTATATATCATATATAAGTAAACTTATACCTAAAATATGCTTAAATATGTATCTATTATCATTATCTTTTTTATTTTTTATTAATATTTTCCATGATTATAAAAAAATATCCCATGGTAATTCCCTCCCTCCCCCCCTGACACTTTTCATTTATTATCTTTATAAAGAAGAGCAAAAAGAATGCCTAGTACTGCCCTCTTTCTTGTAAGAGGAGGCTATTTTGGTTACGTTTTAGAATATATGGTGGCTGAGATGATTGCCTCTGGGAAATCATGTTTAAAGGATTGGCCTTTACCTTGGGTATCATTTGACATGTAAAGGAAGTCTTAATGTAGTGAGTGAATAAAAAGTGAATAAAAAACCAGAAGAACCAGATGCGGTGGCTCATGCCTTTAGTCCAGGCACTGGGGAGGCTGAGGTAGGAGGTTCCTGGTGAGCTTGAGGCAGTGCTACAGAGTGAGTTCCAGGTCAGCCTGCACTAGAGTGAGACCCTGCTTAAAAACCAAAACAACTGCCGGGCGTGGTGGCGCACGCCTTTAATCCCAGCACTCGGGAGGCAGAGGTAGGAGGACTGCCGTGAGTTCAAGGCCACCCTGAGACTACAGAGTTAATTCCAGGTCAGCCTGGACCAGAGTGAGACCCTACCTCGAAAAACCAAAACCCAAAACAAACCAACCCAAAAACCAAACACACATGTGAACACATACACACAAACAAAACAGATAAAAAAAACCCCCAAAACAACCAACCCACCCCCCCCCAAAAAAAAAAACAGGGGTGGAAAGGAAGGGGAAGTTTTAGAGACAAAAAAACCATTGTTCAAGTTTTGGGATTCTCTAGGGGTAAGCCTGACCTACCCCCACAGCATCTTTTGTAGAGAAAGCAGCAACTTCTGAAACTCCATTTTTTTTTCTTTTTGCATTGAAGGAGCCTGATTATGAATACCAGATACCTACGTCAAAGAGAATAAATATTCATGTTTTCCATACCTTTTCCCCCATGGATACACCTCCTGATGTGATGATGACATCAGCACGACTGATACCCTCATTCAAGGCATTGAGTAAGTCATCTGGGCTAGAAAAATAAAGACAAATGAACACACAAGGATTTAAAACTAAATTGCTTTATCAGTGTGGACACATCAACATGCATGTATCAATATATTCTGTGCAAAAAGGGAATCAAGTGTCTCTGCTCAATAAGAGCAAATCTGAATGTCAAAAAAGGTCCAGGTAAGTGCTGAGCCGTGACTACCTGTGTTTTCACAAGGCTTGTTGTTTTAACAATGCAGAATATGAGGACAGCATGTGGTATGGTAGGAAGCCTATTTGGTTTGCCTATAGATATCCCAGACACACCCAGACAGAATATTGCCATGGAAGCAGAAGATCACATGAGACTGTTTAGGGGGCGTCAGGCACGGTGCTTCATACCTGTGAAACTAGCACCTCAGAGTTTAAGGCCAGCCTGGGTGTTCTAGTGAGACTGCCTCAAAAAGAGAAAAGAAAAGCAAACAGCAGATAATGAAAAGACTCTGTAGAGGGAATGACTAAGGTGACGCTTCTTATCTGGGAGGGTGAGAGGTGCCCCCTCTCTATTACTTGACTCTGCTTTTGCCTTTGTCCCTCTTGGAGATCTAACCAATGACTGAAATGAATAAGCCTGGCTTTTGATTTTCTAGGTCTTCTTTTGGGTCCCTCTTAAGGTTCAACTCTATTGTTTCTTTTCTTTTATTTATTTATTTTTTCATTTTTATTTATTTATTTATTTGAGAAAGACAGACAGAGAGAGAGAGAAAGAAGCAGACAGATAGACAGAAAATGGGCACACCAGGGCCTCCAGCCTCTGCAAATGAACTCCAGATGCGTGCACCCCCTTGTGCATCTGGCTAACGTGGGACCTGGGGAACTGAGCCTCGAACCGGGGTCCTTAGGCTTCACAGGCAAGTGCTTAACTGCTAAGCCATCTCTCCAGCCCTATTCTTTCTTTTTTAGAAAAAAAATATTATATATATTGACTTATTTGTTTGTGTGTGTGTGAGAGAGAGAGAGAGAGAGGGAGAGAGAGAGAGAGAAAGGAGGGAGAGGATGGGCATACCAAGGCCTCTTGACTTCACAAATGAATTCCAAATGCATGATCCATTTGGTGCATATGGCTTTAGGTGGGTACTGGGGAATTGAACCTGGGGTAGGCTTTGCAAGCAAGAACCTTTAGCTGCTGAGCCATCTCCCCAGCCCCTCAACTCTATTCTTGCTTTTGGGTTTCACTGTGACAACCCTATATCCTTCTACCAATCCTTCCTTTACTAAAGGTCCTTTCAGCAAGTATTTGTTAACTGGAAATCAGGTGCTCTCTCAGTGTGATAGCATGTGTCTCCCAACTCGAACGCGTGTGAAGCAGAACGTATTGTCACCTGACTGTACTACTTGGTAGGAGAGGAAGAAGGAATGCTAGAGATTCTAGATGCCACGAGACTGCCTGAGCTTAACTCCTGGCACAGCTACATGTAAAAACTTTAGACAAGTGCTTAATTTCTCTATGCCACAATTTTCCATCTGTAAAGTAAGAAAAACAGAATTATTATGAGGAGTAAATGGCCCAACACATATAAAAAACTTAGAGTGGTGCACAGAACAAACTAAGCTTTTAGCAAAGGTTGGATATTAGTAGTTGTCATTGGTATTGCTGTTGTACTCACAGGAATTAGTCACATGTCCAACAACCCAGTGAAGTACTATTTTAGCATGCCAAGTATTTTTTGTATTTTGTTTATTAATTTGTTTATTCAAGAGAGAGAGGGGGGAGAGAGAGAGAGACAGAGAGAGAGGAGGAGGAAAAGAAGAAGAAGGGGAGGAAGAAGATGACGACGAAGAAGAAGACAACGAGAGAGAGAGAGAGAGAGAGAGAGAGAGAGAGAGACAGAACCAGGGCCTCCAGCCACTGCAAACAAACTCCAAATGCATGTGCCACCTTGTGCATCTGGCTCACGTGGGTACTAGGGAATCAAACCTAGGTCCTTTGGCTTTGCAGGCAAGTGCCTTAACTGCTAAGCTATCTTTCTATCCCCCAAGTATTTATATCAGAGGAAATCATGGATTGGAGAGAGAGAGAGAGATTGGGGATGCAAAGGCCTTTTACCACTGCAAACAAACTTCAGAAGCATGTGCCACATTATGCATTTGATTTTATGTGGGTACTGAAGAACTGATCCTGGTCAAGCAGGCTTTGAAACCAAGCATGTTTAACCACTGAGCCATCTCTTTAGCCCTTATTTATTTCTATTTTTTAAAAAATTGTATTGACAACTTCCATATATACAGATCCATATACATAGACAATATATCATGATCATAACCTCCTCCCACAATCTTCTCTTTCCCCCCTCCCAAGTCTCCTCTACATTGAATTCTTTCTTCTTTTCAACTAATCTCTCTTCTATTTTGATGTCATCATTTTTTTCCTTCCTATTATGCAGAGCTTGTGTAGGTAGGGTCTGCTACTGTGAGGTCATGAATACCATGGCCACCTTGGATCTGGAGGATAATATTTCAAGGAACTCCTTCCCTTCCTTTGGCTGTTACATTTTTTCCCCGCCATCTCTTCTGCAGTGGTCTCTGAGCCTTGGAGGGTCTGATAAGAGATGTCTGACCAGTGCTGAATATACCACTGTCATGTCTTCTCCGTACTTTCCATTTACTTCTTTGTTTCTATGTCTCTATTTTTGCACATTCTGTTCTATTCCTACTTGGATTAATACATCACTTTTTCTATCTAAATGCTACTAACCCTTCCAGTGTGTATGTCCTCTCTCCTTTGTGAGGCGGTTTCTGGCCACTGCAGCTCATGGTGCTACTGTTCTAGAAGACACACTATGCACTCTCTCTTCTTCATAAGGAAGGAGGAGAGCTGCTGATGCCAACCTCGGGAAGTCTAGGTTGTATTTCTACTTTCGCACCAACTAGTTGTATAATGTTGGACAAATTATTCAAAATCTTTTGGTGTCAAAATGTATCATTTTAGGGGCTGGGGAGATGGCTCAGCAGCAGTTAAAAATGCTTGTTTGCAAAGTCAGCTGGCTTGGGTTCAGCTCCTCAACCACCTACATAAGGCTAGACAGATAGTGACTGCAGTAGCAAGAGACCCTGACACACCCACTCATACAAATAAATACAAAAATTTAAAAATTGTTGCCGGGCATGGTGGTGCATGCCTTTAATCCCAGCACTTGGGAAGCAGAGGTAGGAGGATCACTGTCAGTTCGAGGCCACCCTGAGACTACATAGTGAATATAGGTCAGCCTGGGCCAGAGTAAGACCCTACCTCAAAAAACAAAAAACAAAAAAAAAAAAGAAATTTAAAAATTGTTTTTTAAAGAAAAAAAAAACCAGGAACTCCAATAATACTGTGCTCCATATAGTGTGAGAACATATGTCTTAGGGACTATATTTTAATATAGACATAATATTTATAAATGAATACTTCTCCAGTACATTTGTCACCTCTCAGATATTTGAAGCACTCCTGTAGTTCTCATTGTGCTATTAAGTTACTTTGATTTTAAGTAAAAGCTATAGTAAAGACAAACTTTAATTCAGGTCATCTTCTATTTTACATTGATTGTAAAAATCACAGTAAGTGATAAACAAGTGCCTTTAACTGCCAAACCATCTTCCTAGCTCAACTAATGATAAGAATGAAAAGCTGAAAAACAGAATCATATAGAATTTAAGAGCCAGACTCAAGCCTTTTTATAATTTTTTTTAATTTATTTATTTGAGAGCGACAGACACAGAGAGAAAGACAGGTAGAGGAAGAGAGAGAGAATGGGAGCGCCAGGGCTTCCAGCCTCTGCAAACGAACTCCAGATGCGTGCGCCCCCTTGTGCGTCTGGCTAACGTGGGACCTGGGGAACCGAGCCTCGAACCGGGGTCCTTAGGCTTCACAGGCAAGCGCTTAACCGCTAAGCCATCTCTCCAGCCCTCAAGCCTTTTTAAAAGACAGGACTAGATGTGTCACTCTCTCCTGTCACTTGTCTTAGCTCAGTGCTGGTTCAATACTTGAGAACACTTGTGCACTATTTCTCTCCCTAATTTAGACACAGGACAAATTTCTCCCATGACCCTGCTTGTTGCCCAGAGAGCTCTCACAGAGGACTCTCTATAACAATATTTACTTTTATTAGAAAGGGCTATATAACTAACCCCCTAGAAAGCAAACAAACAAACAAAACAACAAACTGATGCCAATTGTGGTGGTCCACACCTTTAATCCCAGCACTCTGTGAGGCAGAAGTAGGAGGATCACTGTGAGATCGAAGACAGCTTGGGGCTATAGAGTGAGTTCCAGGGTCACACTGGGCTAGAGTTAAAATCTACCTCGAAAAACCAAAAACCAACCAACCATCCAAACGAACACAAAGAAAAGGGCTATATAGGAAGAACTATGAAGGAGGCGACAGATACAGGATATCAACAGGCTGTATAGCCATGTACTGTGTTTCCTTTGCTAATTCCCAGTACAGATTTCCAGCACACTAGTTACACATTCTTGCCTCCCACATTCCACCTCTGAGCCCAAGCCACTCACTTGGGCTTCTTGAATACAGCACTATAAGACTGAGAAAAGCCTAGATTAGCATTAATCCCTTAAGAAAAGAAAATTAACAACCTTTTTCTCAGTTTGATGTAAAGTATTGCTATAAAATAAAAGGATATACAGTAGAGGCTAGCACATTTCTCTGGATTGCCTATACCAGTTTATAGTTTGCTGTTATTTCTGCTGCTTTCAGAGTATGTTTTGTAGTTAAATTTAACTTCAACATTAATTATTAGGAAATGTCTATCAACTCAACAGTGTGGACTATATACAGTAAATATTAGCATTCCAGCACAAGAACCTTTCAGACATGTTTTAGCCTTTGTAGTAAGATTAGGTCAGCACACACAAAATACATTAAGTATCTCTAAAACATAAACCTGGGTGCAATGGCCCAGGCACATGAGGTAGGATGACTTCAAGTTGGAGGCTAGCCTGAGCTATACAGAGACTCGGTCTCAAAAAACTGAAAACAAACCAATGCCCTTCATCCTAATGTCTCAGAGCTTCATACCAGTTCTATGCTGTGAACACTCCTGAGCTTTTTCTCTCTCTGTTTTAAACACAGAGTCAGTGCCAGCTGCAACCTGGTGAGTTTGGTTCTTGGAGTCAGAGGCCTGCTCATCTTACCTCTGTGCTTTTTAGGCCTCTTAAAAGTTTTTCCTCTCTACTCAATGTTGATTTTTATATTCCTTCAAGCTATGTCTATAGGGTTTAGACACTTAAAATTTATATGAAAAGACAGGTTACTACTCAAGTTCAGATGCAAAGAACTATATTTTTTCCTTTTCTTCACATCAGGTCCTGTCTACTCTCTTCCTAGGACTAGGACCCTACTAGTAGGTAATTTGTACACTGAATTTATTCAGCAAGAGCTTTAAGTTGCCTGGCTCTTAGCTATGAATGTTTAGAATTTAACAACCAGGTACACACAAATGGTAAAGACATTAAAAGGACTGATAGGTGAAAATGCATCAAACAACCTCTATTCCAATGTCCTCAGAGGGAAAAAATTAGGAGAGAACTTTAACAAATTAATGTCAAAATGATGTTGGTGTCCAAGGTTTGCACTGTGTCCATTTTCCAGCTAAGATGGCTGATACCATGCTTTGTTAGCGCACACCTTCCAAAGCGGTGGGGTACAGCCTCTTCACAGTCATACTGATCTGGTTAAAGTTGTCGTATTTTTTGAAATTAAATTATTATGTTTATTGAGGGAAATAAAGAGCCAAGGAAAGCCATCAAAGGGGCTAAAAATCCCACATGGAGGGCCTGGGGGAAAACGTGTGGAAAGAAAAGAGAAAAGAAAGTTCAAGGAGCTCCTACCACATACCACATGGGGAGCTGGTGGAGATAAAGGAGGGGTGGGCGAGGGCTCCCTGCTGTGCCTGGGCCAAGCCAGCCAAGGCCCAGCTGAGGGGAAAACTCACCCACAGCTGGAAGTAGGGAAAAGTAGTCATGTTAAAGGAAGGATTCTGTGTACAATGTCGACTCAGTGACATGGAAGTGATAAGGGAGAAAGAGGTGATGATGGGTGACAGAGACCTGGTATCTATTTCTCTGACTGACTGACATGGCTGAAGTTTAAGTACTACTGAAAATAGCACAACCTCCAGAGAAGCAGAAATAGGGTGTGGTGACACAGGCCGAGCAGCACTGCTTGCTTAGTGCTGGCATGGGCAGAAAGCACAGACCTTCTCTTGATTACATGTGAGGCAGCACTGGAAACTGACAGAAATTCTTGGAGAATATTCTAGAGTGTTGAGTTGACATAGTAGGTGGGGACAATATGCTCTTAATGGGCAATTGTAGTCAAAGTGACTGCCTTTGTACTTTGAGTAGGTGAAGTTGGAAAAAAAATGCATAACAAGGATACAAAATCAATATACAAATCCTTGGAAAACATTTGTACTTGAATGTCAAAGAATCAGGTAATTATGTTATTTTTTAAACTTTTTTCTTAAAGTAAAAATATTTATAACACCATTATCTTTAGTTCTACTGGCATAAAGCCAATAGCATGAAAGATCTCTAAACTTAATACATCTTTGGCAAAGTAAAATATTTCTCTTGTAATACCAATGCCAAGAAAATGTTTATTCCTAAAGTACATATACCCCTCTAGAATTCTTAGGCTTCTGAAGAGTGTGATCAAAGATTACAATATTAAATTTGTCTCTTTAGCACCAACTCCACCTACTTAGTAGTCCAAAAATTCATATTTGCACAATAATAACTTTTCAAAACAAAACTGTAATACTTACTTGTCCCCCACAATTCCTAAGTTGATTGTGGGGTAACCATGTTCCTGAATTGTTGCTAGGAGGGTTGAACGATTGCTGTCTCGAATCTTTCCTGGTAAGAGGTCATCTTCAGGATTTAGCAGCTACAAAGCCAAAAAAACAAAACAAAAAAACCCCCCAAAACCACTAATCATTTTCTTAGGTAACACTACTTATTCTAATGGTAGAAAACAGATATGAATAAAATTTAGCACTTATAGCATTTACAACAGCATTCTCAGAGGATCTTTGAATAAATATTGCAAATAAAAGAAAATTGGCAAATGTTTCTATAGAATAAAAGATATATGGAAATTTCAGTTGTAGCTGAATAGCAGGCCAAATATTATACCATATATAAAATTTGACAATGATGTTATGGACAGAACTGGTCATTCCTAGTAATTGGTTATTATAAATATCTTTCATCTTTTAGTATTATTTTCTATTTTATCTTTAGCTACATAGACTCACAGTTCTATTACTTTGAATTGAGCTGTCCTTTAGAGATTTAAAATCTACTAGTAGTCGGTCTGTGAAGGCAGCCAGGAGGTGCTTACTCTACGCTGGGATGTCCCACTGAGGATGAGCATATATTAGAAAGAGCTTTGCATTCAGACTGATTCTAATCCATAGTACTCAAACTCTTTGCCTTAATTTTCTTTCTTTTCTCTATAATATTTTGAAAAAGCATCTACTTTTTCATGAACTGTTCTCATATTGTTATTCCTACGTGTTAGTACATATCTCTTTACAACATGACCAGACTAGTATAAGCACAGATGCACATTTTCCATGGTGTGTGTGCCACAGAACATGTGTGGAGATCAGAGGACAGCTGTGTGATCTCAGTCCTCACCTTCCACCTTGTATGAGACAGGGTCTCTCTTGTTGTTTTGTCACTATGAACACCAGACTCACGTATCCTCAGCTCCAAAAGTTCTGCTTGCAAGGGAGATGTCAGTAGGTGGAAGGAAGCCTGTTCATCCTGGGTGTTCAATACTCAGAGCTTCCTGTATCATTTCTTCCATTATACTCATTACTAATATTATGTGATATTGTGATAGTCTTGCATCAGTTTTCCATTTAACTTATCATTGCTATCATGTAGCCAGAGGTTTCGCTTTATGTTGAAAAAATAGCTTTTCAATAAATCCTCCTCTTACAATGAGCTGCACAAAAATGTCTAACTGCCTTATTCAGTGCCACTTGGAAGTTTTCCCTTAAATGCTGTATTAATTTAAATTAATCAGATGCCATGACATTGTAACCCACTTTCATTTTAATATAGATTATTCTTCTCAAGTTAATTAACAAAATGACTGAAGCCATAATTTTATAAAGGTCTGTAGCTCTTTGACTTCATTAATCAGACAAGTTACTTTGGAAAGAAAACTATGTGTTTATATATATTTTTTTCATGGATAGTACTACAATCAGCTAAGATTCCCTAAGTATTAGAACATGTTCTTTGCCTTGTCTGCTATATTATTGCAAACAGTTCCAGAGATAAGAGAACAACTAGAGATTATTGGGAAATTAGTTCTTTGGAAAACTGACATGATAGGTGGTTAAACAAGGGGGAAGATTTAGAGTGCATTTTAAGTATTTTCAAAGAAACATGGAAAATTATATATGAGAATGAACTAACAAGTTTTCTCTTTACAACTGAATCTTATTTCCTGTTATTACTTCCAATCAACCCAGGAATGATAGTTAACACTCTGTTAAAATGCAAAAGATAGCCGGGCGTGGTGGCTCACACCTTTAACCCCAGCACTCCGGAGGATTAGGAGGATCGCCATGAGTTCAAGGCCCCCTAAGACTCCATAGTGAATTCCAGGTCATCCTGGGCTAGAGCGAGACCCTACCTCAAAAAACAAAACAAAACAAAAAAGATAAGTGGGGCATGGTGGTACAGGCCTTTAATCCCAGCACTTGGGAGGCTGAGTGAGTTTGAGGCCATCCTGAGGCTACATAGTGAATTCCAGGTCAACCTGGGCTACAGTGAGACCCTACCTTGAAAAAAAAAAAAAAAAACCCGCACACACAAGATTAAAATACAAAGTAAAACAAAACATAACATACTTAACACCTTCAAAACTTGTTGCTTTCCTAATGAGTACATAATTAAACTTAAAACCTCCTGTTTTTGGTATTGTTAATGGTGCCATTATCTTCCCAGCTTTCATATATGTTCAACTTTTGGATCATAATTTTTTTCCCTTTGTAGTCCACTCTCTTCCCAAAGACCTTAGCCATCAAGAAAATTCTCATTCCTCTCCTCCTTGACCCTACATTTTCCCCCAGAATGTTACTGGTGTTGCTACAGTTTCATAGTAACAGCCCAAGTCCTCAGTTCTAGGCATTCCTGATATTACATGAGTTGTTATAGAAGTCTTGCAATTGAATACCTTGCCTACAAACTTTCCTTTTGAAAAATAAAACAGACACATCAACTTACAATATTGGACTATTACTTACATAACTGATAAGCTGTACCAAACCATGACGTGTACCTCAGACTACTTAAGTGAAATTGTTTTTAACACAAGCTTGTTCAAATCTGTATGTTCCAAGATAGGACATGGATAAATTGATTTAATAATAACTTCAGATGGAATACAAAATAAGAATGATCATCCCAGTAAGTTCCCTTATTTTACAAATTTTGCCCAGTCTCCAACTGGACCTTACTTACTACCATGTATATAAGAACCAGCCCATGACTGATCCCAGTCCTCAAAATCCGTTACATTTCCTTATATAACTTGCATATGTGTGTGGAGGCCAGAGGACGACCTTGGGTGTTTTTCCACAGGAATATTATTCTCTCTCTCCCCCCCCCCCGCTCTCTTTAAATGAAAGAGAGAGGGAGAGAGCACGTGAGAGAAAGAGAGAGGGAGATAACTGGTGCGTCAGGCCTTCAGCCGCTGCGTCAGACTCAGATGCGTGCGCCTCCTTGTGCACACATGCGGCCTTGTGCACTTGTGTCACTGCATCTGGCTTACGTGGGATGTAGAGAGTAGAACATGAGTTCTTAGGCTTCGCAGGCAAGTGCCTTAACTGCTAAGCCAGCTCTCCAGCCCTCCCTTTTTTTGAGACAAGATATTTTTATTGGCCTGGAGCTGCCAATTAAGTTAGACTGGGCGGTCTTTAAGCCCCCAGCATCATCTTTCTCTGGCTTCCCCACATTGGGATTATGTGGGCTATTGCACCTGGTATTTTTATGTGGGTGCCGCGGTGAGGAAAGCACTTTACTGACAACTGTATCCCAAGCTCTCAACTTCCTTCTTTTCAAACAATGCTGAAATTTTATAAGACAGAAAAATAAGCAAACCTCAAAAATGTCACTTTGGTATAAGGATGAGAGCAACTGAGAAGAAACAAATACAAGAAGAGCTCTCTGAGGCCAGAAATGGTGGTCCGCACTTGTAATCCCAGCACTTGTAAGGTGGAGGGAGGAGGATCAGGAGTTTAAGTTCATCCCTAGCTAGCTAGCAGTTCTTAGCCAGCATGGCCTTAGAATTCTGCTTCAAAACAACCAAAAAAGCCAACAAATTAACCAGTCCCCCCCAAAAAAAACGCTGTCCTCTTATTTGCTTAAAATCAGGTCATAAGGGCTGGCGAGATGACTTAGCGGTTAAGCGCTTGCCTGTGAAGCCTAAGGACCCTGGTTCGAGGCTTGATTCCCCAGGTCCCACGTTAGCCAGATGCACAAGGGGGCGCACGCGTCTGGAGTTCGCTTGCAGTGGCTGGAAGCCCTGGTGCGCCCATTCTCTCTCTCTCTCTGTCGCTCTCAAATAAATAAACAAAAAAAAAATTAAAAAAAAATCAGGTCATAAATTTACAAATGGCTTCTCCTCCCTTCTCTTTGAGGACAGAAAAATCCTTAGTCCCTTGTTAGTCTGCAGGTGGCACCAGACGAATGTATATATCAAACTTTACTCATTAGCCTTGATCTATAATTAGTTTCTCACATATTGCCTTCCCACAAGCTGACTCCAGGTCCCTTTGCTTTGTCTTATTGCTGTGTTAATAATATATTTGCTTTAGATGCTATAGAAGCCAGACTTCTAATCACCTTTTTGAAAGTTACTCATTTTTTTCCCCATTGGTATCGGCCATATGTCTACATAAGGTATACATGTTCACAAACGTGTTTTCTTGTTAACCTAGCTCTTGTTATAGGGCCCTCAGATAGAAACTCAGAAGAGCAGAGGAAAAATTGTGTTTTTCCTGAATTACAGTGTCAAGGTGATGGTCTCTCTTGCTCAGAATTTTTGATGTCTCAGTTTGTTAGGATCAATAATTTTACCTGGCCGTCTCCACACAGGACTTCGGTAGTTATGGAAGTGCTGTCAGGACCTGGGCAAGAAGCCTTGCTGCCAGGCTCCCGTAGGTTATACTGCACTTCACTGAATTCTCTGAGCTTTGCTTAGGGAGTGTCTATGATGGTACTTATTTTGTGTTACGATGCTTTGAGTGAGCTCTGGAAGTTAGCTGTCATTTGTTTGTTTGCCATAAGAATAAAGTTCCTGGGACTTTCTGATTATTTGATCCGATTTGTACTAATTTTTGTTTTCCTTGGTGAGGATCTGTTGGAGCACCCTGTCTATGTCTTGGTTACATTATGTGTGTCTGTAAGGCATTTTCTTAGATTTGTCTATATTTCAGGAATTAGTTCTAGAAGATATCTTTTCTTACCCACTGTAGCCTATTAATTTTCAGGGTCAAATGTCAGGAGGTCAACTTTTGGGTTTAGCTAATGAATTCATAGATTCATCAAATGATAGACTTGTGCTACCTCTTGGCATAACTTTGGCTTCTTTTTGATCTTTCTTGCATTTATCTTTCTAAAAAGCATAATTTCAGTAAGAACAACTTAAAAGGGACTGTGATCACAGCATATTGTCTATATGTATGGAGGTTGTCAGTGAAAAGTCCAAAGAACAACTTGAAATTATTTTTAATTTTTTTTTTTTAATTTTAGATAGAATGCGAGTCAAAGAGAGAGAGGCAGAGAGAGAATTGGCACATCAGGCCTCAGCCACAGCAATTGAACTCCAGATGCTTGGGCACCTAGTGGGCATGTGTGACCTTGCTCTTGCCTCATCTTTGTGCATATGGCTTACATGGGATCTGGAGAGTTGAACATGGGTCCTCTGGCTTAGCAGGCAAGTGCCTTAATGGCTAAGCCATCTCTCCAGCCCCTGAAATTACTTTTAACATGACTATAATTATTCACTTGAAAGTACTTTTAGAACAAAAGGGAATACATGCTTGATTTTTAGTGACTAGCATTTTATTATTATGCAAAGCCTCAAATGAAATTCTGAAAAAACAGGTAAGAAGTCTTTTGTTCAATTCTCATGAAGAGATTCTTTGTCTTAATTTCTCTAAATGACAAACAGGTTAATTATGAAACCTCCCTCTTCATTTCTACTCTTCAGAGATTTTTTTTCTTTTTTCTTTTTTTTGTTTTTTGAGGTAGGGTTTTACTCTAGCTCAGGGTGACCTGGAATTCACTATGTAGTCTCCGGGTGGCCTTGAACTCATGCCAATCCTCCTACCTCTGACTCCTGAGTACTGGGATTAAAGGTGTGTGCCACCACACCTGGCTGGCTCACCTTTCCTTCCTCCCTTCCGTCCTTCCTCTCTCTCTCTTTCTTTCTTTTTTCTTTTTTTTGGTTACTACAGAGATTTAATCCTATGGAAATGTCAGGGACCTAAGATATTATCTGAATTAGTTATATAGACTCACTTTATTATATATTGAAATGTGTTTGCCTGCATCTAAGAATTTTTTTTTTTTGACAAGAGAAGGGCATTCTTCTTCTTTTTTTTATTTTTTGTTTTTTTGAGGTAGGGTTTCACTTTAGCCCAAGAATCACTATGTAGTCTCCGGGTAGCCTCAAACTCATGGTTATCCTCCTACCTCTGCCTTCCAACTGTTGGAATTAATGGTGTGCACCACTGTGCCTGGCTCTTCTAATTTTTTTTTTTTTTAACTTTTCCTCAAGGCTAGAGTTAAGATTCTACAGATATATGGATAAATATCTTCAAAAATGCAAACAAACAGCTAAGAAGCCAGAACTAATTCATTCAAGTAATATTTTTTCATTGGTGCTTTTAATACATTGGATCATTTCGTTCAGAATTCAAGTACTCTTAAGGGTAGAGACAGCATCAATATTAGACCTAATAAAGGACTAAGGAAAACAAACATCCTTTTAGCAGCTATTGCTGAAGTGTTTTAGGAAGGAGAAAATTTTTGTTTTTTTTTTTTTAATTGACCATTTAGCCTTTCTGGAAAATAGTATTCAATCTGAATACTTAGAAAAAAAAAAGCATTGAAAGGTAAATTCTAAAACTTTCTAGATGGAATTAGTGTGCAGTTGGCAATGTTGCTTGTGAAGTACAGAAAGTGAAAGTATGTACGTAGATTCCTAGTACTGCAGTAAACTGAACGGATGTGTGTGTGTGTGTGTGTGTGTGTGTGGTGTGTGTGCAGTAGTTGAGGAAATGTAGATTTGAATTAGTTCATTCATAAATCCATTTACATACTGTGCTTGAACTTAAAATGTGCTGTGTGGAAAAAATATAACATAGAATTTTTACAGGGCTTTATTAAATTCTTACAGTAAATTGAATTATATACAGTATCTTTAAAAGCAGTTATTTTTCTGGTAGGGTAGATAAAGACTAGTATAAGTTTCTTTTTTCATGAGTAAAGCAAAGGAGCTTTATTGAGAAGAAGGTGGATAAAGTCCCAGCGTGGCAGGAGCAAGCTGGCTTAGGATTTCAGCTGGCATTCAAAGAGATAGAAGGGAAGAGTGGGGAAGCCATGCTGTTTGAGTCAGACTCAGAGAGCAGACGCGTGCAGCAGTGAGCTCAAGGACTGCTGGTGAGAGCTCCTGCCCTCCTTTGTGTAGTGAGTGCAGCTGTCAGAAGGTTGCTCACGACCTGAGATGGCACACAGCATGTCTGCAGTCACTCATCAGTCTGGCAGTACATCTGCACATGGAATACCTTTTGCTGCTGACTTAGATCCAACTCCAAACTAAAAATTATGGTAACTATTTTTAAAACATGTATAAAAGATGATCTTTGGTCCTAATTCAGGTTATGGCTTTTACAATGCCTTTCAACTCTAAAGCATCTGCTTGCTTTTTTAAAAAGTTTTTATTTATTTGACAGAGGGAGAAGGAGAGAGAGAGAAAGAGAAAGAGAGGGAGGGAGGGAGAGAGAGATTGGGTATACTAGGTCCTCTAGCCACTGCAAATGAACTCCAGATGGATGGACCACCTTGTGCATCTGGCTTATATGGGTCCTGGGGAATCAAACCTGGTCCTTTGGCTTTGCAGGCAAGCATCTTAACCACTAAGCCATCCTTCCAGCCCAAGCATCTGCTTGTTTACACATTTCTGTGTAGTATTTTAAGACTGTTCTCTGGCCTTTGGTTTGTATGGCACTTTCCCCAAAAGCTCTGGCAATACCACATGCAAAACGATTTATTTTATTTTATTTATTTTTTTGAGAAGTGACAGAGGAGTATTCAGCACTGCAACATTTCTATCACACCCTCCAAGGCTCAGGGTCCATCGTGGAAGAGGTGGCGGAAAGAATAAGGAAGGGTACCACTCCTTACAATGCAACTGTCCAGATGAAATTGGCCTTGATACTCATGACCTCACAGTGCCTAGCAATACCTTCACAAGACCCTCATAATAGAAGAAAAAGATGATGACATCAAAATAAAACACTAATGGAGAGGGAGGAGATATGACAGAGAGTGGAGGTGTGAAGGGGAAAGTGGGGGAGGGCAGGGAATTATATTTTATTGTCTGTAAGTATATTGTCAATAAAAAGCTTAAAAACTTTAAGAATGATCTAATATACAAAAATGATGAGCATAAATTTAGTAATGGGGTAGTAGCCTTCCATGGGGAAATAATGGAAATAATTTTAGATTAAAGTTGAGAACATAATAGAACTTACTGGGTGTATCCCTGCTAAGTGGTCAAGAGTGAATGTCTGCTTTTCATAATATTGAAATAGTCTCTCATTATCTATTTCAAAGTAATGTAAAATAGTTTATTTTTATGTAACTAGTTGTTAACCACTATTAATGTTGGCAGATAAGAGTTGGGGAAAAACTTAGTTTGATACCTAACAATATATACCTGCTAGTGATTCGTCTTTTTTATTCTTAAAATACAGTCTCTAATTTTTACACAAAGTATATTTGTGACAGTTAATCTTTTTTTTTTTTGTTTAGTTTTCAAGGTGAGTCTCACTCTAGCCCAGGCTGACCTGGAATTTACTATGTAGTCTCAGGGTGGCCTCAAACTCACAGCGATCCTCCTACCTCTGCCTTCCGAGTGCTGAGATTAAAGGCGTGAGCCACCATGCCTGGCAGATAATCTTTTTTTAAAATGTATATGTATAGATTGCATGTGTGTTTTACTTTCTTTTGACATTCCACTAGACTGCAAGCTCCATGAGGATAGAGATGATCTTTCTCACTTACTATTGTATTCCCAGCAACTAAAGTGGCATATGGCATGAAGGAGGTACACAGTGTACACTCAGCAAATGAATGAATGCTTATTTGTGCGAGCTTGTGTGCATCCCGGGGATTGGAACCAGGGTCCTTTGGCTTCAGAGTCAAAGGCTTTAACCACTAAGCCATTTCCTGGTTCACGAATGCTTATTTGTATTTTATAGTTTTCTTGCACAGTGTAACCATGATCTAATTTCATTATATTACAAAGAGATTAATATATACTCAAGAGAATTGGGAGCAGGGGTTGAAGAGTTATTTTTACTTTTCTCTATTTATTTGTGTTGGGCGGGGGGAAAGGGAGGAAATGCACACTAGCTAGCACTCCAGGGTCTCTTGCTGTAGCAAACTCCAAACGCACATGGCATTTGGTGCATCTGGCTTTCCATGGGTCCTTAAGGAAATGAACCCAATGCTGGCATGCTTTGGAAGCAAGTACTTTTAGCTGCTGAGCCATCTCCTAGTTCCATTTTTACTTTTGTTCTATATGGCATGACAATCTGAGAGAGAGAATAAGAGAGAGAGAGAGAAATACCAGAAAGAGTAGTAGCTGGGAAAAACTAACTGGTCTCAGTATATAATTAAAAGTAGAGTATGATAAAAACTTGGGGAGTCAATGTGAACTCTAAGGCTGTGGCCCAAGTATGTTTAAGGATAACTATTTACCCAACTGAGAAAGAAGCCAGCAAACCTTTACATTAAGATATGTTATGCTCCCTTATGGTACGCATTGTTACCCTCCTCAAAACTGGCCATTGAAAATAACATGGTGTAGGTTCTGTCATCTCTCCAACCTCATGCCCTTTTACTTTTCTTTTGTGCCAAGTGGACCTTGCTGTTTCTCATATATGATATGGATGCACTCTACACCAGGGAGTTTCCTTTTGTTCTCTCTGGCTAGAACAATTTCCTCCACATGGAATATGCTTCAAAAAAAGACTTTACAAATCAGGTGCAGCTAGGAAAATTAAAAGAAAAAAATCTCTTCTAGGTGTTTCAAAAAGGGAATGTGAGAAAGGGATTTTTTTTTTGTTTTTTGAGGTAGGGTCTCAGTCTAGTCCAGGCTGACCTGGAATTCACTATGGAGTCTCAGGGTGGCTGCGAACTTGCGGCGATCCTCCTACCACTGCCTCCTGACTGCTGGGATTAAAGGCATGTGCCACCACACCCGGCTTGAGAAAGGGAATTTTTAATACAGGGAATTGCTTGTGAATGTGTTGTAAAAATTGGAGGAGTTGGGCTGGAGAGATGGCTTAGTGGTTAAGCACTTGCCTGTGAAGCCTAAGGACCCCGGTTCGAGGCTCGGTTCCCTAGGACCCCGGGTAGCCAGATGCACAAGGAGGCACATGTGTCTGGAGTTCGTTTGCATTGGCTGGAGGCCCTGGCGCGCCCATTCTCTATCTGCCTCTTTTTCTCTCTGTCTGTCACTCTCAAATAAAATAAATAAATAAATAAATAAAAATAAACAAAAAGAAATGGAGGAGTTAAAGGAGAAGGCTGTGCTCAAATAGGCCAGTGACTGCAGGAAATCACACTGTCTCTAATGCTGATGGGGGAAAGTGAGTGCCTAGAGTTTGATCCATACTTTTGCTAATGCTTTTATCTTTTTGGCATCTCCTTATATCATGTGAATGCACTGAAAAGGCAAAACCTAACTAGATGTTTAATGTGATACACCTTCCAAGTCTCAGCACTCAGGAGACTGAAGCAGGAAGGTCACAAATTTGAACGCAGGTCAGGCTATTACATAGTGAAGTCCTGTCTCAAAACAAAACCAAAACAAACACTTCATCCTCTGAAAAACCCTATCTAGACAACAGCTGGTAAGAGAGCATGGGACACTTAGTTTTCAGGCGTCCACTCTCCTGCCAATACACTGGCAATATGGAAAGAGTATAGCAGGGCTGATGTTGGACAAGTGCCAAAGATAATATTTGACATATGCCTTTCTCTACTAACATTCTTTTTTTTTTTTAACCAAAATTCTTTACCATTTTACCTTTCTTTAATGTTATTTGCTCCACTTACCATTATTTGTTTATTGACTATTTCCCACTTAGAATCCAAACTGCACATGAACTAGGAATTTATCTCTCTTGTCTCTGCTGCTCTGAAGCATGAGAATATACCTGGAATCAGTAGCATGTTAAGTGGGGAGGGGTGTGGGAGTAGTTCACCCCAGCAAAGAGGAGTGTCTTATCACTGACCCTGTTTAGAATTGCCAGTGCATGGTGATAATAAAAAGCAAAATGACATTTAGTCAGTTTTATTATTGTTTTCTATTTTCTACAGACAGTGCATCCTCTAGCTCTGTTTCCCTGGAAATTTGAAAAAAGATGAAATGTCAGCTTGTTATTAGGCAACATTTCTCTTCGTTTGTTTTTGAGGCTGGGTCTCATGCAGCACAGCTGGCCTTGAACTTGTTCTGTAGCAGAGGTTGGCCTTACTCCTGATCCTCTTAAGGCAACATTTTGCTTGTTTCCTAATAGGTTAAAATGGTATTTGGTATCATGCATGAGGCCAGGAAGATACTATAAAGGAACCATATGTACTGAGTAGGAATTTATGACTTTGGGTTCCCATGTGTATAATGGTACTTTATGGGGACCCTGGAAGCTGCCTAAGATTGTTATGAAAGAAACTGAATCCTATGGGAGGCGTAGGGTTCCTAGGTCAGGGAAGCTCCCATAGTCTGTTTGTCTGAAACTTACTTTCTTTTTTTTTTTTTTAAATTTTTTAAAATTTATTTATTTGAGAGCGACAGACACAGAGAGAAAGACAGATAGAGGGAGAGAGAGAGAATGGGCGCGCCAGGGCTTCCAGCCTCTGCAAACGAACTCCAGACGCGTGCGCCCCCTTGTGCATCTGGCTAATGTGGGACCTGGGGAACCGAGCCTCGAACTGGGGTCCTTAGGCTTCACAGGCAAGCGCTTAACCGCTAAGCCATCTCTCCAGCCCTGAAACTTACTTTCTTGTATCTACACTGTCACTTGCAGAATGAACACAAGAGCTGTGGGAGGTTCTATGGATCACTTGAGTACTAGTGCCACTGAAGAAGAAAGCCCAAGTTACCCTGCTGGATACTAAGTACCCTGATTCACCATCTTTCTAAGTATATTCCTCAGCCCTGGAGTCTGGATATTAATTGAGAAAACCCCTGATGAGTATTTTTGTTTTTTTGGTTTTTCGAGGTAGGGTCTCACTCTGGCTCAGGCTGACCTGGAATTCACTATGTAGTCTCAGGGTGGCCTCGAACTCATGGCGATCCTCCTACCTCTGCCTCCTGAGTGCTGGGATTAAAGGCGTGCGCCACCACGCCTGGCCCTGATGAGTATTTTAATATGCAACATATGTTCACTATATATATTTGAACAAATGCACGAGGTTAGGAATATATGCCTATAGTCAATAAGTAGGGCTGCCTAAATTTTAATATGTATAGTTTGTTGAAATAAAAAGATGCCTAAAATAGCTATTTTGTGTTAGAATTGATAATCCTATTCCCCTTATTTTGTGATAATTTCCTCACCCTTTACAAAGTTATAAAGTCGCAAAATACTGGGTAAGCTTTTAATATATATAGACATTTTGTATGTTCTTCAATGGCATAGACAATGGTCATTTGCCCATAATCTAGTAAATAACCCCCCACCATGCTCGTAAAAGCAAATCTACTTTCACTCAAAATATAAAAGAAAAATAATGGGCATGGAAGAAGGATCTTAAAGAAGAGGATTAACTGAGAAGGAGGGTTTTAGTGAGAAAGGAACGATGGTGCATAATGGGGGGTATGAGATCAATATACCTTATATACATGTATAAAAGTGTCAAAAATAAAAAAACATAAAGTATTGTTACTCGTTACTAGTATAATCTAAAAAAATTTTATCATCTTGGTATTTTCTGATTTTGTAATATGGCTTTAAGTTTGCAGTAGATTGATTTTTCCCATATTTCCAGTATGACTGTACAGCTCCTTACTGGCATTTTATACAACCTAGGCTAACGGTCATCAGGAAGTTTTTCAAAAGTTCTCATAAAAAAAACTGACTAAAGTTCCCTTTCTAAACCAACCTGAAAAAACAGCATGCTATTAGAGATGTTATCAGTAGGGACATAAATCAATAAAGCAAACCCAAACAAAAAAGGATTACCAAACCCCTCCTGGTGATTAAAAAGGACAAGGAACTTTAACAAGAAGGTCTAGCCATGGTATCTGATTCACTGCCTTCCCACACAAGGATGGCCCAACATTCCAGCAGCAAGATAGGAACAAATCATTGTCCAAATGGACTAAGTACTCTGCACAATTTGATGTCTACAGCTTGCAGCTAACATTCTTTGTTTGTATATACTGAGTGTGGTGAAAAGCCACTTACTCTAACTTTCATCATACAAATGGAGGGAAATATTAGTATGTAGTTTCAACTCCTTCCTTCTCATACTTGAACTATTTCTTTGTTATAGAAATGTGGCTTCATTGTTAAGAACCATAATCTACAATGTTCTATTTATTATACAGAACAGATGTCTGAAATGGTCTTATCTTATAAGCTCTTCCCTTTATTGTATTTGCTTGTCTATTTGTTTATTTACCTCATTCCCTGTTGACATGACTGCAACCACTGGAAACTTATTAACTTCAACCTCTGTGACACCTACAGTTGCCAGGAGACCAATCTCTGAGGGGCCCATGTGGGTTCCTTTGGCCAAAACGCATTCCCCTCTTTTAATGTCATGGCCGATGGGTCTGAAAGTCAAAGCAGAACCATTTGTAGTATGACTAAGAATAACATTTTCTCAACTTAGAGGAAAACTTTACTATCAGAAGGAAGATAAACGAGGGGAGAAAAATAAGCCTAGTGATGAGGCAGGAGCTAATAAAAGATTGTAAAAACTCTTAAGATTTTATAATTTAAAAAAGTTATATCATACCACAGAAGATAAAAAATAGAAATTGTACCTACTATTGCTAAGTAGGAATATGTTACTTCATATTTGAAAGTTACTTAACAGAGTTCTTTGTATAACATTACAGTTAAAATTACCAAATTCAAACTTTCTTTGATAAAAGGCAAAGGTTTGTGTGAAATTATCTAGTAGTACTAATAGAGATCTGTAGCTGGTTATCTTTGTAGTGAGAATAATGTTGATGACGTTACAGTTATACAAGTAATTTTCACTTAGATTACTTAGAGTAAGCCAGATCCGAGGCCATTCTCTTGGCTATATGCACTTTAGCCTGCTGCCATAAGACCAGAAGAAGCATAGCTTTGTTACAAAAAGATGTTGAGCAAGCCAGTGTCAGTGGAATTTGGGTAAACAAGTTCTAGTATAAGAAAAATAACTTAAAGTGTATGCACTAGCCATGGGAGGAGAGTAGCCTCAACTTTGTATGTAAGGAGCAGATTATCACTTTACTAAAGGTAGTTGTGGAGAACTTGGTATCAGCTTACTAAGGAAAATATTTGATTCTTGGATCATCTGTGTTAATGTCAATTTATGGGTAATCTAGGAGTTGAGGTTGGGTAGTTATAGGTTATGGACCATGGGTTATATGGTTATGACTTTACTTTCTTCTTATATTCCTTTTAGTTTATTGCTTTTTTTCAAGGTAGGGTCTGACCTGGAATTCACTATGGACTCTCAGGGTAATTTTGATCCTCCTACTTCTACCTCCCAAGTGCTGGGATAAAAGGCATGTGCCACCACACCCAACTTATGTTGCTTTTGACAACTTCATTTACTTTTACCATTTTCATTAAAAAGGCAGGGCAGATATGGGATATAAAATTCAGAAAATATCACTACTTCTTGTTAAAGTTTGAAAACAAATGGCCAGTAGATATATTTGTGGATTTGTAATAGTCATGATCTCCTAAGTTTATGATCATGTAGCAACAGAGGTGGGTTAAACATTTGCTGTGTTATGAACTTACCTTATATCTTGGCCTGGCCGAGCCTGCACCAGAATTCGCACCTCAAGTTCTTCAGTGCCCTATAATTAGAGAGGCCATATAACTTCAAACTGAAAAATCTAACAGAATTTCTGACCAATGGAAATGAGCTTCTCAGATACTTAAATTAAGAGATTTGATGCCAATAAATAACTAAATATTTTTCTCAAGGTTTTAAAAATGTACTAATTCAATTATCAAATTTTACTTTGTAAGTAGAATTCTCAAGGAGTACTATAAATATATACATACACATACATATATAAATGCCAATAACTCTTCTCTCTTTTCCTAAGAATCACAAGTTCAGTATCATGTGAAGGTTCCCCAATACCTGCAGGATTTTCAGTTGAAGGGCTTACAGTGAGGTGGTAGATTTCTGTAAGCTCCCGGCATCAGAAGTTCTGCATTTGTGGGCTGTGAATAACACTGTCTTGTCATCTGGCAGTCTAAGGATGTATGTGTTCTGTCTTTCAATGCTCTGCTGGTTTTCCTGACTCCAATACATCTCTACTTGGACAGTTCTAACAGCAAGCAATATGATCTGTATGTCAGCAGTTCCATTTTATAATCCCTACATGGGAAGGTAATTAAAAAGACAATTCCAGACCAAAACAAGTGGTTGCCTATTAGCAGGGCCAAATTTTCCTATCTACTCAATCTACAATAATATATATTATTTTTAGTATCAGCTTAAAAACATAAGATACCATAAAACACAAAACAAGTATGACTACCAGTCATTAAAACTTTAGTTGTAACTTTACTACATGTTAGTGGTTAATACTCTAGCTCCAAGAACTGCTACAAGTTTCATTGAGAAAAAGGCCTACTTAGACTACAGAGATGGTTTAGTGGTTAAGGCACTTCCCTGCTAAGCCAGAGGACCCAGGTTCAATTCTTCAGGACCCATGTAAGCCAGATGCACAAGATGGCGCATCTGTCTGGAGTTTGTCTGCAATGGCTGGAGGCCCTGGCATGCCCATTTTCTCTATCTCTGTATCTTTCTCTCTCTCTCAAATAAATAAATTATTATTTTTTTTAAAAAGGCCTACTTAGACACAAAATATCCCAAAATCATTTATTTAAGACAGTGGAGAGGGAGCTGACATGAATTCAGTATTCCAAGGCTATTTGGTGGTACAGCTTTTTCCGGATCAGAAAAATTAAAAGCGATGGGGTCATTTTGCTGAAAAATACTTGGCTTAGTGTAATGTTCAAGAATATGTCCAAATATTCTTTGTTAGTCCTTTTAATTAAATTTTGATTTCATGAAGTCCTTAACATTTTATCAGAAGCTAGCTTTTGTAACCGATTTCTCAGCTAAAAGGCATGCCAACTTTGATATCATGGTTCTTCCATTGTGAGTTAGTTTTTTTCCTTATTTGCATATAAAATTTATCATATTAAGCATGGTTCAAATTCTAATATAGCAAAAAAATAGAAACCTACCTACATATTATAATATATGATCCCAGCAAACTTAAACAACAAAAATCCCAAGACCTAAAATACTTTTTGTTAATCTTTTTTTTTTGCAAAAATAAATAATACTTTATTGCTAACTATTTCAAATACATTCACAGGTATATTTAATTTCTATGTGCCTAACATGCAACTCCAGTGATCACTAATTCACTGTCTATCTTATCCCACTGATAATTTACACCTAATTCTTCCCCAATATTACTTTGAAGAAAATCCCACATATTGCATCATTAAACACATACATATTTCAAGGATGTGTCTCTTGGAAATAAAGAATACTTTTAATATTATTTTTTATTCTACTGAAGGTTAAACTCTGTATCCCCTCACCCCCACCTTTGGTTAGTCTTAAAAGCAGTGCAGACAATGAGTTTTACTCCCAGTACTGCCATAGGAACCTGGTGGTGACATACATCATCCGATTCCCTGATTAGTTCAGTATCTTCCACTTGTACTACTGCATCAGCACCACAGGGGATTGGAGCACCTGTTGTAACTCGCATGACTTGTCCTGGCATTACTGTCTGAGTTGGCTGGAAGGAAAAACATGAAATAGATAGTTGGTTACTTTGCTGCTGCAAATGAAAATCTGTAAGGGATGTACCATTTTTGGAAACAAACAATGGAAACTGAGGCTTACAGTCTTATTTATAGTGGGATGATACAGCAGAAATTTGTCATAAACAGGTACATTCATACCAAAGATGATGCAATTTGGTTTAAACTAACTTTATATGTACTTTAAGGTACTTTCTTGGCACCTTGTTTTTAAGAACTGCCATTTACATTTGTCGCTATTGCTCCTCATCAAAATAAAGTGAATTGAGCTGGAGAGATGGCTCAGCATTTAAGGGCCTTGTTTACAAGCCTAATGACCCAGATTCAATTCCCTAGTATCATAAAGCTGGATGCACAGAATGGTGCATGCATCTGGAATTTTTTTGGTGTGGTGGGAAGCCTTTGTGCACTCATTCTCTCTTTCCTTGAAAATAAGTAAAATATTTCTTAAATAAGAGGATTATTTATTTCTTAACATAAAGTGATTTGAGAGTTAGAAAAATAATGATGGCTTATAGAATATTATAAATGACAACCATGAAAACTCCTTATTTTGGCAATTTACTGAAGTTTTGATATTTGACAAATGCTATACTTTGTTAACTCAACTTTTGGATAGCCAGAAAAGTTATTCAATTCTTGCTCTTTAAAAATCTTCCTAAAACTAGTATTCGTTTACTTATATATAAATAAAGGTCTAACATGTAGATTCAAATAATTTAAAAATGACCCAGTGTTTGTGATTATCTGAGTTAATCATTTGTGTTGAAGTTGGAAAACAAAATTTTCATTATTTAACTTCTTATATGGACATCAGAACCTGCCCTATTAACTTCTTCAGAAACAAAGAAAAGCAATAACTGCACAACTGATCTGATAAGACTGATCAAGCTTCAGGATAGTCACTTTTCAGAGGTCAAAATTTAGGTCAGAGATGGACAAAAGAAGGTTTGAAACTTACTCTAGGGATGGAAAGATTACTTAGTGGTTAAGGTGCTTGCTTGCAAAGCCAAAGGACCAAAGTTCAATTCCCCAGGACCCATGTAAGCCAGATGCACAAGGTGGCACATGCGTTTGGAGTTTGTTTGCAGTGCCTGAGGCTCTGGCATGCTTATTCTCTCTCAAATAAATAAAAATAAAAAGTAGATTTACCTAATAGAAATTCCAACACAATATCAATTTCCAAGTTAGAAAATATAAAATTTCAAAGTTGTACTTTATGAGTATTTACCAATGCTAAGACACTATAACATGACTATACTGACCACTAGTGAATAATATGCATTACATGGTTAAATGTTACATTTAATGTCATGTGATTTAAAAATATTTTATTTTTATTTAGTTATATGAGAGAGAGGGGGAAGGAGGGAGGGAGAGAGAGAGAGAAAATGAGCATACCAGAGCCTATAATCACTGCAATTAACTCCACACACATGCGCCACCTTGTGCATCTGGCTTAACGAGAGTAATGGGTAATCAAACCAGGGTTCTTAGGCTTTGCAGGCAAGTGCCTTACCACTAAGCCACCTCTTCAGCACTCATGTGATTTTTATGCAGACTGTGCCACAGCTCGGCTATTCACTTCGGCAGGTTTAGACACTCCCATTTCCCTTTGCTTCTTCAGACCTGGAGATGGTAATGCAATGGTCCCGCAGTTAACAACTGGTCTTTTACATTCTTGTGTGGTTCCTTTATCTGTTTATCTAAAATCTTTATTTAATATATGAAAAGACTGTAATATGCTTGTGTTCCCATCATGTCATCGTCTTTTGTCTCGTTTCCTTTCCCCCGTTCCACTGAGGACACTTCTTTCAAGACAGCCCTTCCTTTTGTTATGTTGTTATATCAGAAGTACATTAAGTATGCACTGCCTCTTGGTTTATAACCTCAATGTTCTCCCTGCCTTTCCCCCCTAGTCAGTGGAGAAAGACGCACATGAAGATCTAGCATTGGATAAGCGTCTGAAACCGCCCTTCGATTAACTGAACAAAAGACATTCTAGGCTGATTCAGAACTGTGACATATCAACATAAATTTCCATCAAAAGAATGTATAAGCTTTACAGGGCTGGGTATGGTGGTACATGCCTTTAATTCCAGGTCTCAGGAGGCAGAGGTAGGAGGATCACCACGAGTCTGAGGCCAACCTGAGACTACAGAGTGAATTACAGGTCAACCTGGGCTAGAGTGAAACCCTACCTCAAAAAACCAAGAAAAAAAATATATAAAAAGAATGTATAAGAGTTTACAATGAGGGCTGGAGAGATGGCTTAGCGGTTAAGCTCTTGCCTGTGAAGCCTAAGGACCCTGGTTCGAGGCTTGATTCCCCAGGACCCACGTTAGCCAGATGCACAAGGGGGCGCACGTGTCTGGAGTTTGGTTGCAGTGGCTGGAGGCCCTGGTGCGCCCATTCTCCCTCTCTCTCTCTCTCTCTCTGTCGCTCTCAAATAAATAAATAAAAATAAACAAAAAAATTAAAAAAAAAGAGATACAATGAAAAGTTTAGGGCCAGTATTAAAAACTGTAATGTACTATTTCAGATACTTACTATCTGTGGCATCTCTTAATCCACTCCACTATTTAGGACCATTTCATTGTATTCTCTTTCTTTTTATTAATTTTCATTTGTTTGTGAGCAGGGGACACAGAGGTAGATAGAGACAGAGTGAGTGTGTGCACTAGGGCCTGTTGCTATTGCAAACCACCCCCAGACACATGCCACTTCATGCATATGGCTTTATGTGGGTACTGGGAAACCAAACTTGGGCCAATCCAGGCCTTCAGGCTTTGTAGCAAGCACTTTTATCCACTGAGCCATCTCCATAGCCCTGTATTTTCTTTCTTTCTTCTTATTTATTTATATGTGCGTGTGTGTGTGTGTGTGTGTGTGTGTGTGTGTGAGAGAGAGAGAGAGAGAGAGACAGAGAGAGACAGAGAGAGACACACAGAGAGAGAAAATGAATGAATGAGAATGGGCATGCCAGGGCCTGCAGCCACAGATCATTGCTGTCAGTTTGAGAATAGCCTGGAGCTACACAGTGAGTTCCAGGCCAGCCTGGGCAAGAGTGAGAGCCTACACTGAAAGAACAAGGGAACAAAAAAAGATATATATCTGCTCAGAGTATACAATACAAGCTGCCACTAAAGAGCCAACTAAAATAGTACTGATTCAGCTTAATCAGATGCCATATGACATGTTCAAGTGTAATACTTTCAGTGAGTAAGCAATGTGGCTTTTGCAAAACCTTTGGGATTATTATAATATATGACACATAAGTTACAAATAAAGGACATTAACAGGTTATTTGAAGAAAAAACCTACTTTTCTGATACAGCTTAATCAAACTTTTAGAAGATATTATAGGAAGTTAGCAACTTTTTCATAATTCTTTTAAAGTGATAAACATTTAGTGTTAACAACTATGAATGCATTGGATTTAACAGAATAAACGTGTTTGGTTCCATAGTGTGGTTGGAGATAAGCATAATGAATCCAGGTCCTGAGGCTATTAATGTCCCAAGCTGTGGCTACCACAGACTATTTGAGGTTTCCTAAGCATTCCATGTAATTTTTCCTTGAAATACCTGTTTTTTGTTTTTTGTTTTTTTTTAAATTTTGAGTCAGGACCTCACTAGCTCTGGTTGTCCTAGAACATAATATGTAACCCAGGCTGGCCCCGAAGTTGCAGCGATCCTCTTGAATGCTGAGACTACAGCATGAGCCACAATGTTGAGCACCTCTGAACTGTGGCCTATGCTGCGGTCAGCCTAGAATGCCCCCTCTCTCATTTGATGTTGCAAATCTCTCTAAGGCTGAGTTTCCATGTCATCCACAAAGCCTCACAGGTTGAAGTGTTCAACATCTCTTTTGTGCTCTACAACATCTGACTGATATCATCAACTTAACACATACTATAGATATTTAGTTATTTGTATTGTGTTGCCTCCTCTACTAAACTCCTTAACAGCAGAAAGTATGTCTTTTGCCCCAGAACCTGGGAAACATCAGTGTGTGTGATAAGTAAGTGTTGGATAGACTCAACTGAAGATCAGACAGATGCTCCTTGAACAAATGGTATTTTGTGGCTTTGTTAAAAAATGGATGTGTGCATGTCTACTGCTGATGAAAATAGGTAATTAAATAAATTATGGGTAAAAAAGAAGCCTTGTTGTTCTTTTTGTAAGCAGTATATGAAAATAACATTGAAAATAAGTAACTTTTTAGAGGTATCAGTTTTGGTATTTCCATGTCTTCTTTTCTTCTTTGGCTTATCATGTGCTTTGTAACAGTACACAGAGGTTAAGGAAACATGCAGCAGAAAGAATGCCAATGGTAGTAAACCTTGTTATCTTATTTCAGCATCTAAACATTGAGATACATATGGTTCTATCCAGAAAAATCTTTTTTATAGTAAGAAAGAATCACTCAATCACAGGGTTAGAAAAAGCCCATGAGAAATGCCCATGGGGGATATAAAAACAACTTTATACCACATACTAGTAGATGTAAGTTTTTTATATTTAGAAATATCTTTTGGGCTGGAGAGATGGCTTAGCTTTAAAGGCATTTGCTTGCAAAACCTTACAGCCTGAATTTAAGTCACCAGTACCTACTCAAGCCAGATACACAAAGTGGCACATGTGTTTGGAATTCATTTTCAGTGGCAAGATGCCCTGGTGTGCCCATACTCTGTGTCTCTCAAATAAATACATAAATAAAAAAATAAATAAGTAAATAAAATACTTTTTTTTTTGAGGTAGGGTCTCACTCTAACTTAGGCTGAATTGGAATTCACTATGTAGTCTCAGGGTGGCCTCGAACTCATGGCAATCCTCCTACCTCTGTCTCCCGAGTGCTGGGATTAAAGGTGTGCACAATCATGCCCAGCCTAATAAATAAAATACTTTTTAAAAGAAAGATTTCTTTTGTTCTCATGGGAACCATCCTTTCATCTCTTTGATAGTCTTCTGATTAATTATTCTCAAAGTTTTCTACAATGCTTATGTGAGGAGCCTAGAATTAGATGCCCAAGCCTGTGAAGCTAAAAGCTTCAGTGCCTTTCAGGCCTGTAAATCTCACCTGTTCACCAGCTTGTGATTCCCCAATGATGAATCGATCTCCTGGGCCATCAGCAGCTGTGAGATGCATCAAAGCAGAGAATAAACATCAGTATGGACTTATAGTAAGGACCAAGAACCTAGTATTGGAATTCTCAATTTCACTTAAATTATTCAATAAACTTTATGAAAATGGAATGTATATTTGAGTTCCTAGAACATACAGTGGCTTATTTACTATTGGTTCGATTTTTGGTATCCAATAAGTCTGAAGGATCAGCTGAACTGTTCCTATTTGTGCTTTTTCTTATTGTTCCTAGAGATGACCTTCCTATCATCCTATAATTTCCACACTAGTGCTGGGTGTGGTGGTGCACGCCTTTAATCCCAGCACTCGGAAGGCAGAGGTAGGAGGATACCATGTGTTTGAGGCCACCCTGAGATTACACAGTAAATTCCAGGCCAGCCTGAGCTAGAGTGAGACCCTACCTCAAAAAAACAAACAACAACAACAACAACAACAAAATTCCACACTTGTGCCTTTCTAATAGGATGCTCTTTTGGTTTATCCTAAAGAATATTATCTCATCTATGTGAATGTATCTGTAATAATGTGTGCATCCTTATACACCTACATATGGATATATCAGAATGCATAAACATACTTCTCCCCTTTCTTAGAAAAATTTTAATGACTTCAGAACATTTTATTTATCTTCCAGTCTAGTCTTCAGAATAACCAAAAAAGTAAACATAATGTATTCTTTCTCTTGCTTTTACTTTTGAAGGAAGTGAGTCACAGAGTGAAGCAATTTAAACAGAAAAAATGAGGCGTCTAAGACAAGCTCAGGTTGGGGGCAGAGGGTGTGCTGCAGCTCTGTCTTTAATGCCCAGAATACAAGGTCAGAGGTAGCGCTACTGCCAAACTGGAGTACATATTTTCTGCTTGTCTTTTTGTCTGTTCATTCATCCATCCAATTTTATTTTTCCAGTGTTGGGAATGGAACCCAGGGGTTTTTCCATGCTAGACAAATGCTGTATCACTGAGCTGTGCCCCTAGCCCTTTGGTTATTTATTTTTATTTTTATAGGATACATATACATATATATATATTTGAGAGAGAGAGAGAGAGAGAGAGAGAGAGAGAGAGAGAGAGAGAGAGAGGGGCAGATATATATAGAGAGAATGGGCATGCAAGGGACTTCAGCTGCTGCAAACAAACTCCAGATACACATGTCACCTTGTGCATCTGGCTTATGTGGGTCCTGGGAAATCAAACCTGGGTCCTTTGGCTTTGCAGGCAAGCACCTTAACTGCTACGCCATCTCTCTAGCCATATGTATATATATCGGTTTTTCAAGGTAGGGTCTCACTCTAGCCCAGGCTGACCTAGAATTCACTACGGAGTCTCAAGGTAGCCTTGAACTCACGGTGATCCTCCTACCTCTGCCTCCGGAGTGCTGGGATTAAAGGCGTGTGCCAGCACGCCTGGCCTATATATATATTTTAAATACAAAGTCACACTGCATAGTCCTGGCTCACCAGGAATTTACACTGTAAATCAGATTGGCCTAGAACTTGAACTTCCTCTGCTTTTTAAAAAAATATTTCATTTTTATTTACTTATTTATTTATTTGACAGAGAGAGAGGGAGAGAGAGAGGGAAAGAGAGAGAGAGAGAGAGAATGGGCATGCCAGGGCCTCCAGCCACTGCAAACAAACTCCAGACACATGTGTCCTCTTGTGCATCTGGCTAACGTGGGTCCTAGGGAATCAAACCTGGGTCCTTTGGCTTTGCAGGCCAATGCCTTAACTGCTAAGCCATCCCTCCAGCTCTTCCTCTGCTTTTTTAATGTTGGTGTTACAGGTGGGCAGTATCATGCCCAACAGGGTTACTTATTTACATTTTTCAAATTATTTGGACATATGTGTGTATATGGGTGCACCAGGGCCTCTTACCACTGCAAACAAACACCAGAGGGCTTGTACTACTTTTTGCATGGGGTTCCCATGAGTGATTTGGAGTTAAACCCAGGCTGGCAGGCTTTACAAACAAGCATCTTTAACCAAAGCCACCATCCCAGCTCTGGGCTGTTTTTTTTTTTTTTTTAATTAACAAGACATTTTCAGAGCTGGAATAGAAAATATTAAAAAATTATTTATTATTTATTAGATAGAGACAGACAGAGGAAGAGAGAGAGGGAGGGAGAGAATGGGCACACCAGGGCCTCCAGCCACTGAAAATGGACTCCAGATGCATGCACCACCTTGTGCATCTGGTTTATGTGGGTACTAGGGAATTGAACCTGGGTCCTTTAGCTTTGCTGGCAAGTGCCCTAACTGCTAAGCCATCTCTACAGCCCAGAAAATAATTTTTTATCTAAGTTTAATGCTCCTTGACCTAGCCACAGTAAAATAATGGCTGAATGAAAAAAAAAAAAATCCTGGAGATTTAAAGTGTTTTCCTGATAGATTATTTGGGCTTTAGATCAATATTCTGGGAAAGGTAATACCTATTTAATTATTCTTTTGTTTGTTTGTTTGTTTTTGAGGTAGGATGTTACTCTAACCCAGACTGACCTGGAATTCACCCTGTAGTTTCAGGGTAGGTTGAAAAGGCAGTGATCTTCCTACCTCTGCTTCCTAAATTCTGGGACTAAAGACATACGCTCCCACACGTGGCCCTAATTAGTTTTTTATTATGACTGTTATTTCATGCCATTTGAATGTAGCAAGAGTTTTGAGGCTAAAGAGAGAAGCCTTATATATGAATATTTAACTATATTTATAATAACAATGATAAATGCTTTCCATTTTAAAAAGAACATATGAATTAATTTCCTTCTTTCTTTTCTTTTGTTATTCTTTTGTTGACACATTGTAGCACAGGCTGACCTAGAACTCAACATATAGCTAAAGAAGTTCTTGAATTTGCAATCCTACTGATTTGACCTCTGCAGTGATGAAATTACAGATGTACTACCATGCCTGGCTGTTTCTTTTATGTAAGTACAAGGCAGTATTTTATCTTGCCTTCACATCTCAGTGCTGGGATTACAGGCATGTGCCACCACACGTGGTTTAATGCAGTGCTGGTGTTAGAACCTAGGGCTTCCTGCATGCCAGGCAAGAACTCTACCAACTGAGCTATTTCTCCAGCCCAACAGGACTTTATCAGTCATTTTTTGTTCAGATGGGTTTGGTTAACCTGTTGTGGAGAGGGGCAAAATTAACAATGGGTCCCTTCTATGTCATATCTTATGCTTTACGGATATTATATTCATGAAAAAATGCTTAGATTTCTTGTATTTTTTAAGACTTACATTAAGAGAAGGAAAGAGAAAAGAAGGTACAGTCAGCGCCTGCCATGTGGAAGCAGGCGGGGAGAGCCCACGTAGGAGTACAGCCTCCCGCCCACATAGCAGCCGAGCTTGTGTTCTTGAAACTTGTTATGTTTTCAAGAAACACTTATGAAAACTACAAGAATTTACCTGCATTATGCTTTCATCATACCACTTTCGCAACTTCATTTTCAAAAGCACGTTTTAAAGGAACATTTAAAAACTTAGATTAGAAGTCACTACTTCAACAATTATTACTATTTTATTAATTTTGTTTAACATATTTCCCCATTTTTCCAGTATTTCAAAGCAAATGATATTCTTATTATAGAAAATTAACACATCAATTATCTTTCATAACTTTATACCAACTGCATCTCAAATGTGAACAAGTTTATTTTTAATTATTTCTGTAGTAAGGAAAATAATTATAAACTTGTTATCTCCCATAGCAGCAGAGACTTTTTTTCCTTTTTATTTCTTGCACAAGAGGAAATTAGCACGGTTTAAAGTAGAACAAAACTGAATCACAAAGAGGGAGATATCAAGGGGAAATGCTTCATTATTATGGAGAGCACTATGCACAAAGGATTCTCATCCACACCTGCCTCACACTTCAGGCATTCTTAAATTCTAGCACTGTGGTTCCTTGATTACTAAAATGACTCGTATTTCAATCCCATTGAAATGCTGTTTCCACTATTTGTACTGTTCTTTCCTTACCAAAGTCTTCTGATTCGAGACTGGCTTTTTGGGTGCAGCTCAAATGACATCTTCTTGATAAAGGAGTCCCTCTATACAGGTCACCTATTTCTATAGTGTAGCCTGAAACTATTCTAAGTAGTGTCCAAATTTATTTGACATTATTTGTGTATAAGTCCCAGAGAACCTTCTACTTTTTGCCATACAAGTAAAAATGTTCAATATTTTACATAAAATGTTCCAAGTATTTAGCAGATGAACGTGTGGTTCTTAAAAATTCTTTTATAAGGCATGGATGAATAAACATATAAGTGTTGCCTAATATAAAATTCTACATTTGCCATTCTCTATATATTTTCAACTGATCCATGGATGATTTCTTCAAAACATGAATCAACATTCAAGCCATAGTAGTAATGCTAAGTAAAATTGGTCTTGGGCTGGAGAGATGGCTTAGGGTTAAGGTGCTTGCCTGCGAAGCCTGAAGGTCCATGTTTGACTCTCCAGATACCACATTAACCACATGCACAAGGGTGAGGCAAGTGCAAGGTTGTGCGTGCTTTATGGGTGGTGCAAGTGTATGGAGTTTAATTTCAGTGGCTGAGGCCCTGGCATGTCAATTCTCTCTCTCTCTGTCTCAAAAAGTTTGCTCTTGCTGATGCTGTATGACTCACATTATGTCCTTCTGTCTAGCTGATTGTTGGTAACTATTTGTTAAGAGAATAAGGAAATAGATTTGGTATTCCTGTAAATATAAGGGAAGTTTGCAAACTGATTTGTATTTATTACTATTTATGTTTTGCAAATTTTCTTAAGTAATTCCATAAATATATGCATCTGACCTCCAGCCAGATTAGGAGATATTTAGCAGCATGTCACTTATATTTATTTTCAGAAACCCTCCCCTCTTGAGTCTTCTTTATCCACACACACTCAAAAGGCTTGCATCAATGTTCTCCATAATGCCACTGAATCATGAATGGCTGGCAATCACTCATAGCAGCAAAGAGGCAAGCCTGTACAAATTTCAGGTCAGCATCTGAAAGAGCTCTTAAGTGATGCTAAGAAGCAAGATCCTTTTTATCAGGCAAGGTGTACTGACTTGGGAGAGAATACCTGTTCACTTGAACTATGTTCTCCACTTTCTCCTGACCTGCTCCATCTGGCAAACATGTATGGACATTGCCAGCAAGGAAGGCTCAGTTAGCTAAAAGCACAGAAGGTTCTTGGTAACAGCAGAAGTAAATTTTATTAGTTCCTGTGTAACAGTATTTCCTAAACTTTAATATGCATCCAAATCATTTGGCAATTTTGCAAAAATAGGTTCTGATTCAGTAAGTCTGAACTACTGAGACTTTGAGTTTTTATACTATACTTTTTGAGGAGTAATGATCTATAAGATCAAGTGAATATAGAAAAATTCACAAGTGAAAATTTAAGTATTAAAAAAACCAATAAACCATTATCCAGGTGTGGTGGTGCACACATTTAACCACAGCACTTGGGAGCTTGAGGTAGGAGGATCACCACTAGTTTGAGGCCAGCTTGGGCTACAGAATGAGTTCCAGGTCAGCCTGAGATAGAGTGAGACCCTACCACAAACAAAACAAAACAAAACAAAACAAAACAAAACAAAACAAACAGAACAGAACAGAACAGAACAAAACAAAACCCATTAACCACAGAAGGCCTAACCACTACCAATACCAGTGTTCACTATTTCTTATAGAGGCAGAGAAGCAATTTTTTGTCAAACTTTTCTGTTCTGTTCTGTTCTACTCTCCTCTACTCTCCTCTCTTTCCTTTCTCTTTCTCCTTTTGTGGGTGGTGCAGTGTGTATACAGTTGCATTGTCCCATGCATGCACATGCAGAGGCCAGATAACTTTGGGTGTGTCCCTCTTTTTGCTCATCCATTTGTTTTTTGGTTTTTTTTTTCTTGAGAAACAGTCAGTCTCTGAGCTGGGCGTTGTCATTTTTTTCCAGTTGCATGAGGATTTTCCAGTCTGCTCCCCACAGGATTGAGGTTATAGGCATGCATGGCCATAGGCATCTGTTTATATAGGTACTAGGGTATCAAACTCAAGGTGAATCTGGCCCTCTCAGGCCTTCATGCTCAACAGCAAGTGCTGCGGAGCCATATCTAGTTGCTATTCTTTCTTGTTTCCCTCCCATTCGCCAAGTTTCTGGTGACTCAACCTAGGGCCTTGTACTTGCTAGGCAAGCACTGTACCACTGAGGTAAATCCCCAATGCAGTCTTTCTTGTGTTTTTGAAAGATGTTTCTACTTATTTTTTTGTTTTCCTCCTTTCCCTCCCTCCTCCTTCCTTTCCTTTCATTTTCTTTCCTTTCCTTTCGTTTCCTTTCCTTTCCTCTCCTTTCCTTTCCCTTCTCTCTCCTCTCCTCTTTGCTCCACTCCTCTCTTGTCCTTTCCCTTCTCTTCTCCTCTCTTCTCTTCCCTTCTTCTCTCCTCTCCTCTCCTGTCCTCCCTTTCCCTTCTCCTCTCTTCTCCTTTCCTCTCCTCTCTTCTCCTGTCCTTTCTCCCTTTCCGTTTTTCCTTTCCCTTTCTTTCCTAGGGTCTTGCTATGTACCTCTGGCTGTTTTCCATTTGCTATTAGTCCACAATGGCCTAGAACACATGGCTGTCCAGCCTCACTCTCCTGTGTACTGGGATTATGAGTGTGTGTTAACACAACCAACTTCTTTTTATTTTCGGAGTCACTTTATTACTATCTTGATTTTTCAACCCACATACCTTAAAGCAAGTGATCCTTCAACTGCTTTGGAGTTTTATCCCACATGTTTCTGAAGGACACTGGCTAACTCTTAGAGATCCAGAGCAAGTTAGCAACCTCTTTACACCTAGAGGGTTAGCAATGCTCACGAGTGCCACTGGTTATTACTGGCAGGCCTATGGCAAAGGCAGAGGAGAAGAAAAAAAGGGAGAATAAAGGGAGTCGAGAGAATGGAACTAAGTAAAGGAAGACACATGGAGGAGGTGATACACGTAGAAGTGGCAGAGAGCCATCATCACTGGTAGTTTGCTTTCCTGAGATCTTGACCAAGGTGAGGGGAATAAGCTGAAAACTTGAACATGGCTCTAAGAACCTGCCTTTTTGTCTTCTGAGGACTTTTTTCTCCTTCTGTTATAATGCATGACATATCTTCCTACTGAGATCTAACCAAGGTCACAAGGGTCATGTCATATTGTGTGCCTCTGGTACATGACACAGGTCTCACAGCACGAGCAGCACTTTGCAAACGAGACCACGGAGGCTCAGCAGCATGCTGGGCAACTTCTAGGACTTCTCTACTGAGAGATATCACTTGAGGGTTTTTGCTTTTGGTATTATATAGCTAAAAGTAACACAGTTTTAAACAAAAGAAAATAAGACACTAAATGGTAATTTTACATAAAAAATTCTTGTCGGGCATGGTGGCACACGCCTTTAATCCCAGCACTTGGGAGGCAGAGGTAGGAGGATTGCTATGAGTTCAAGGCCACCCTGAAACTCCAGGTCAGTCTGGATTACTGGGATAGAGTGGAACCCTACCTTGAAAAACCAAAACCAACCAAACAAAAAACCCAAATATATTTGTGTGTGTGTGTGTGTATATGTGTGTGTGTGTACAGTAGTCTGTTTTTATTGAGAAGGCTACTTCACATAATAATCACCGAACAGTTTCTCTGAGAATAGTTCTATATCAAATAATTTATTTTCTCGGTTTCTCCTACTTGATATCCCAAGAATATAAAAACAGACCTTAATTGTTACTAGCATTTCCCACTATATAGTAGTTATTCTACTCTCAACATGATGCTTTGTCATTTGCAGTAACCCTGGATGGCTACAAACTGAGCTCAAAACAGAATTTACTTTTATCATACGAATAAGAAATAAGAAATGAAGCTATCAGAACAATTAATTTTCTTTATGGACAATATTTATTCTTATCAACACTACAGAAAAAACCAGCCTGGAAGTCATTAGGAATTTGTTATTTATGTTTTAGCTTTGCCAATTTCAGAAATAACCTAATACAGTACAGTAGCACTAAACTAGTGAGACTTACTAAACATTTTTATTCAATTTATTTTTTTTTTTGTTGGTCAAATTCTTCTTTTTTTAAAAAATATTTATTGTTCATTATTTATTTATTTATTTGAGAGTGACAAACAGAGAGAAAAACAGATACAGAGAAAGAGAGAGAGAGAGAGAGAGAGGGAGAGAATGGGCTCGCCAGGGCTGCCAGTCACTGCAAATGAACTCCAGACGTGTGTGCCCCCTTATGCATCTGGCTAACGTGGGTCCTGGGGAACTGGAGCCTTGAACCAAGGTCCTTAGGCTTCACAGGCAAGTGCTTAACCGCTAAGCCATCTCTCCAGCCCCTTTATTCAACTTCTTGAGCAACAATATACTAGCAGAAATCAGAACAAGGTCAGTCTCTTCACTCTTCTATTTATACAGAATATGCAAATAACTATTCAGCCATTTCCTTTCTTTTCTTTCTTCCTCCACCTCCTCCTCCTCTATTTTTTAGTGAGTGTAGATGCGTGCACCCTGTGTTCATGTGCAGAGAAGGATGGACGTCAGGTACCCTCTTCTTTTGCTCTTCCATTTTATTCCTTGAGACAGTTTCTCACTGAACCTGGAGTGCTCTTCTCTCTCTCTTTCTCTCTCTTTTTTTTTCGAGGTAGGGTCTCACACTAGCCCAGGCTGGCCTGGAATTAACTATGTAGTCTTAGGGTGGCCTCATAGGTAGGCTATCCTCCTACCTCTGTCTCCTGAGTGCTGGGATTAAAGGCGTGCACCACCACGCCCAGCTGAGCTCTCTGTTTTTTGACTAGATGGCTGACCAGTGAGTCCTACCAATCTTCCTGTCTCTGCCCCAGCTTAGTGCTAGAGTTCTAGAAGTGAGTGCTAGGGATCAAACTTAAGTTTGTCCTGCTTTTGCAATACATGTTCTTACCCACGGAACCATCTCTCTAGCCCTTCTTTTAATGTTTTTGAGAGGTTTCTTCTTTGCTATGTAGTCCATGCTGGTCTAGAATTTTGATCCTCCTGCCTCAGCCTCCCAAGTGCTGGGACTACAGGCATGTATTTCCACTCCTAGCTCAGATTGTTACCTTCTATTTTTCGACATGGCCTGAGAAAGTGTTTCTAACAATAGTGGGAATAATAGCTAATGTTATTGAACTCTTAGACAAACAATTATTGAAGAGTAGTCTCTATGTGTGTATATCCCAGGCACTAAGACTTTCCACAGTCTTTATTCTTACAACCTGTTTAAGTAATATTGCTAGATAGTTATTACCTTTTTACAGATGAGAAAATAGGCTCAAAAACTTTAAGTAGGGCTGGACAGATGGCTTAGAAGTTAGGGCACTGGCCTATGAAGCTAAGGACCCAGGTTCAATTCCCCAATACCTATGTAAACCAGATGTACAAGGTGGCACATGCGTCTGAAGTTTGTTTGCAGTGGCTGGAGACTCTGGCATGCCCATTCTATCTGCCTCTTTCTTTCATAAATAAATAAACAAAATTTAACACACACACATATACACAGACACAAATTAAACTGACAAGTTTAGCCCAATTTAAATATTATACAATGACCTACATATATATTGAAACATTACATGCTACCTCTTTAATATGTATATTTTTTATGTTTCAGTTAAAAAAATAGATAAAAGGAACTGGCTTTCTAAATAGCTTCAGTAAGCTGGGGGTTTTTGGGACACCTTTTCAACGTCAGCTTTGTGTTAATAACCCATACATAATAAAAATATGTTGTCTTTCAAAATTGGCTAAGAAGGAAGATTTTAAGTGCTCTCATCAAAAGAAATAAGTATATGAGGTACTGTATATTATTTACCTCAACTGAACTAAGTCACAATATACCTAATTTTTTTTTTTTTTTTTTTTTTTTTGAGGTAGGGTCTCACTCTAGCTCAGGCTGACCTGGAATTCACTATTTGGTCTCAGTGTGGCCTCAATCTCACAAGCGATCCTCCTACCTCTGCCTCCTGAGTGCTGGGATTAAAGGTATGCGCCACCATGCCAGGTTTACAATGTACCTATTTAAAACCATCATGTACATAGACAACAAAGCAAAAATAAAAAAAAAATGACTAACAGTTTCTAAGCAATATAGCTGCATTTTTATCTTGAGCTATTAGAATGGACTTGAGGCAGGCAAATGCTATTTAGTATTTGCTTACAAGCTTTATTCAGTTTTAGGAAACTCTGAGGGTGTAAGCTACCAGTACCATCTGGGGTTGCAAAGCTTTGAAATATGGCACCTTCTAGAAAGAATTAGGCCTCCCGCTTCTTGCTTTTTCATCTTACTAATAGAGTTTAAGGCAAGAGAACTGATTGCTCCACTTAGTCCTTGTGTTGGGAATGTGTTCATTTTTGTTTTTTTTTCTGGTCCAAGTAAGTGTTTTCAGCTTGGAAAATTTCCAGACAAAGCTATTGTTATCTGGCATGTGCAGACACTTAAGTATTAAGTGTATTTTATTTGATTCCTATTTACTTATTTGTAAGGGAGAATTCTAATAGAACTCTCCAGTATTTTTACAGTAAAATATTAATCATGGTTCTGTCAAAAATAGGTAGGTTAACTAGGAATAAAGTTATCCTGACAATCATGAAGGAAATGGATACAACAATAATCAGGAGCCTTGGCTGAGCCAAAAATGTACAGAAGAATATATAGTATGAGTCTGATGTACTTAAAAAAAATACAACAACAAGTACTTACCTCGGACGGCATATCCATCTTTTACTGATGCCGGGAATGGGGGTAGGTTGTCTTTTGCATATACATCTTGAGCAAGGACTCGTCCCATTCCATCTGAAAGAAAATAAGAAAATAGGAATGTTCGGGCGTGGGCTAAACAAGCAGTCATAAGACAGGCATGAGTGTTGTTATGACACAGCTCGTGAAGGCGCTCATCATGCCTACTGGATTCCCTCCCGAGAAATGGGAAACAGACAGAAAAGATGTAACCTGGTGTCTTAAATATGATATCAAGTCAATTCACAGTGATGCTTGTAGCGGTTACTAAAATATGAGTCACTATACATTCATCAAAGGTGTTCAGAAGATATGTCAGTCCCTTAAGAACCCCAAAATGATTTTCTTTAAGATGAAAGCAAAATCTCAAACAATTAACCCAATAATTTCCACTGTAGAACTCTCCAAAGAAACTGAATTAATAATCTTCAGGTACATGTATTTCAGAGTTGCTTATGTTAGTAAGAATTGGGAAAAACAAAAACATAAATAATGTAGGTATTATAAATAAATAAAAAATTAAAAACAATTAAAAACCAAGTACAACTGTACATGTACTGTATAATTGTAATCATATTAATATGCATGTTTATGTATCACCAGAAGGACATATATGAAAGTTTAAGGCATCTGTTACTTCAGAATGTTTGAATCATTTATGATTTGATTTAAAAAAATTTTTTTAAGCTGGGCGTGGTTGTGCACACCTTTAATCCTGGCACTCAGGAGACAGGTAGGCAGATTGCTGTGAGTTCAAGACTACCTTGAGACTACATAGTGAATTCCAGGTCAGTCTGGGCTAGAGTGAGACTCTACCTCAAAAAACAAACATTTTTTAAAAAAAGTTTTACTCAGAGAGAGAGGCAGATAGAGTGAGAGAATGGGCATGCCAAGACCTCTAGCCATGGTAAACAAATTCCAGATGCGTGAGCCGCCTTGTGCATCTGGCTTTACGTGGGTACTGGGGAATCAAACTGAGTCTTTGGTTTTTAGGCAAGCACTTTAGCTGTTAAGCCATATCTTCAGTGTTGATTTTTTTAAAAAAATATCATAGTAATTTGCAAGGGGAGAGAGAGAAAATGTGCACCAGGGCATCTAACCACCTCAAAACTCCAGATGCATGTGCCACTTTGTGCATTTGGCTTTATGTGTGTACTGGGAAGTTGAACCAGTGTGGTTAGGCTTTTCAGGTAAGTGCCTTAACTGTTGAGTCACCTCTCCAGCCCTCCTCAAAAATTTAAGTGAGTAATTACTATGTGAACCAGCAATTCCACTTCTGGGTATACATCCAAAAGAACTGAAGGCAGAAACATGAATAGGTACTTGTTCATCTATGTTGAAAGAAGCATTACTCACATTCTCAAATGAGAGAAACAACTAAGTTTCCATTGATAGATGAATGATGAACTACATGCGTCTTGAAATGTAAATGAATGAACATAATGTTTTGAGAAAAGGAATTTTTTTCAGCCTTACAAAAGGAAGGAGCTAAAAACCAAGGGGGGCTGAGAAGATGGCTCAGTGTGTAGAACACTTGCTATGCAAGCATGAAGACCTGATCTGTGTTCAATCCCCAGTTCTCACAGAGAAGACAGGTGTCACTGCATATGCCTGGAACCCTGGTGCTGAGGAGGGTGGAGAAAGGACAATCACTGGGGCTCCCTGGTCAGCCAGTCCGACCAAAAATCCCAGCTGCTCCAGGTTCACTGACTCTGTCTCAAGAAAACAAGGAGGAAGGTGACAGAGGACACCCAATGTCCCCCTCTGGCCTCTGGATGCAGGCACATGGGGTGTGCTTACCCCACCTAAGAAACCAAAACACAAAAACCCAAGAACATTTTTCTATATGCTATAACATGGACTAAATTTGTAGATATTATGGTAAAGGAATTAAGCCTGTCTCAAAAGATCCAACAGTGTACAGTTTCACTTATGCGTGGTACCTAAAGGGCAGTTAAAAATCACAGAACCGGGGCATGGTGGTGCACGCCTTTAATTCTAGCACTGGGCAGGCAGAGGTAAGAGGATCACTGTGAATTCAAGACCACCCTGAGACTGAGTGAATTCCATGTAATCCTGGGCTAGAAGGAGACCTTACCTCAGAAAAAAACAAAAGAACCAAAAACCAAACAACAATAATAACAACAAAAAAGTAGATCATGAGCTGCCAGAGGCTTGGAGAAAAGAATATAAATGTAGGGCTTGACTTATACAAGGTATTTGGTAGTGTTCATTGGTACATAGATTTGAGTTTGAAAAGACCCAAAGGCTCTGAAGATGGATGGTAGTGATGATTATAGGAAAATGAAAATGTGCTTAAATGACATTTTATCTATGGCTTTTAAATATATAAAAACAAGTACTTAGGCTGGCTTAGTGGTTAAGGTGCTTGCCTGAAATGACTAATGACCCAGGTTAGATTCCTTAGTACCCACAAAAATCCAGATCAACTAAGTGGTGCATGTAGGTCTGGAGAGAAGGCTTAGTGGTTAAGGCACTTGACTTTGAAGCCTAAGGACCCATATTCAATTGCCCAGTACCCAAATAAGCCAGATGCACAAGGTGATGCATATGTCTACAGTTTGTTTGCAATGGCTAGAGGCCCTGGCATGCCCATTCTCTCTGTCTCTCTCAAACAAATAAATAAAATAAAATATTAAAAGAAAGTAGTGCATGCATCTGGAGTTCTTTTGCAGTGCCTAGAGGCCCTGGAGCACACATTCTCTCTTCCTCTCCTTGAAAAAAAAAATATATATATACATTACATATATATATATATATATATATATATATATATATATATATATTTAAAAATAGGTTTAAATAATATATATGTTATCATTATCACTAATAAAACCTATAAGAACTGTTGTCTCTAAATATAAACAGTTTGCACATAGCCATTGTCCACCCTAAGTCTTTGCTAGTAGTGCAAAAACAAAACAACAACAAAACAAATAAACAAAAACAGGGCACACTCAGTATACTTGTTTTATTTTCATACTCTGAGAAGAATGACTGAGTTCTTAGCAGGCTAAGTTTCAAAGATGACTGATACTGTCAAGTTCTGGTATCATAGTGGCTTCAAATGGAAGGGAATGAATTAACGATGCTCTGAGAACAGGAACAATGATTATTTCTTGTAAGATTTGGACACATGAAAATGGAAGCAGAGTTTGATATTGGCTGTCTTCCTTGATTGCTGTCTATGTTATTACTGAGGTGGGTTTCCCACTTGAACTCAGAGCTTGCTGATTTGGCTAGTGATCCCCTGCCTCTGCCTCTCAAGTCCTGGGGTTGCAGATAGGCTACAACACTCATATGGCATTGATGTGGGTGCTGGGGTCCCCATGCTTGTGTGACTTTAGTCCCCATGTTTTTGTGACAAGTGCTTTATCCACTGAGCCATCTTCCCAGTTCCAGGAAGGGTTCCTAGGCAACCAAATAAAGTTTGAAAAAGAGAACAAAATTGGAAGATTCACACATTCTGTTTTCTAGATACTTTATAAAGCTACAGTAATGACATAAACACAGAGAAGTAGACCAGTGGAACAGAAAGAGTGCCTGGAAATAAACCTTGCATTTATGGTCAAATGGTATTTGATAAGGGCACCAAGAACACTAAATGGGAAAAGAATGGTTTCTTTGAACAATATAAATAAAACTGGGTACATACATGCAAAAGAAGGAAGGTAAACTCTTACAATATAGCATATACAAAAATTGCCTCAAAATGAGTTAAGGACCTCAACATAAGACCCAAAGCTAGGTCCTTACTTCTGGATATCAGTTAACTTCCCCCACCCCGTCATTGCTGTATGGGCCTGTGAGCAAAGTGGCTCTGTTGGCAGGGTTGGAGGTTATACATGGTCTAATAACATGCACTTCTACTAAGGCTGATCTGGCTACAGCCAACACCAACACCGAGCCTCAGGATGACAGCATTCCTCAGGGTGACCAGCCAGCAACTTGGTGGCAGGTTGACTACACTGGACCACTTCTGTCATGGAAATGGCAGTATTTTGTCTTTACTGGGATACTTATTCTGGGTAAGGATTTGCCTTTCCTGTACATAATACTTCTGCCAAAATTCCCCCTGTGGACTTACAGAATGTCTTATCCACTGTCACGGTATTCCACACAGCACATTGTTTCTGACCAAGGAACTCACTTCACAGCCAAGGAAGTGAGGAAGTGGGCTCATGATCATGGAATTCACTTGTCTTACAATGTGCCCTACCACCCTGAAACAGCTGGCTTGAACAGTGGAATGGCCTTTTTAAAGTAACAGTTATGGAGTCCAAAGGTGGCAACAGCTTGGAGGGCTGGGGCAGGGTTCTCTAGAAGGCTGTATATTCTCTGAATCAGTGTCCAATACATGGTACTGTTTCCTCATATAGCCAGGATTCATGGGTTCAGGGATCACCGGGTGGAAGTGGGAATGTTATCACTTAACATTGCCCCCAAAGGATCCATCAGCCAATTGCTTGTTTCCTGTTCCCACAACCTTGTGCTCTGCTGACCTAGAGGTCTCAGTTCCAGAGTGAGGAGTGCTTTTGCTAGGAGGCACAAAAGATATTTCATTGAACTGGAAGTTAAGATTCCCCATGGCTACTTTGGGCTCCTGATGCCCTTGAGTCAAGAGGCTAAGAAAGTACATTAGTGTGAGTAGGGGTGATTGATCAGATTACCTAGGGGAAATTGGGACTGTTTCCCCAGTGCAGAAAAGGAAGAGTATATCTGGATTGCAGGAGATACTGTAGGGTGCCTCTTAGTGTGATTTTGTCTTCCGATCAAGGTCAATGGGAAGCTGCAACAACTCAATCAAGGCAGTGTAACAAATGGCCCTGATCTTTCAGGAATGGAGGTATAGGTCACCTCTCTAGGTAAAGAACCAAGACCCACTGAGGTGCTTGCTGAGGATTTAAGAACTACAAAAGTACAGTAGAAGAAGGTGGTTATAATTTATAGTTATGATCACAAAATGAATTACAGAAACAAGTATTGTAATTGTCATGAATGTTTTTGTCCTATGTTATTAAGGGTGCATATATACACAAATATTAAGATGTCTTTGTTTTTCTTTCTTCTATTTCTCTACTATGTAAATACTATTGATTATGATAATATCAGTAGTTAAGTGTTATTAAATTTTATTTAAATTACTAGATATTAAGGATTAAGCATTCCTCATGAGATCTTGCCATACCGTTGGGGGTAAAGATAGTTGTTTTTTTCTGATTGAACATGGGATAGCTACATTAGGCAGAATTATGAACTATCTCATTATTGTCTTCATTTGGAAATTAAGCACAACATGAGGAAATGTAGTTCAGTGTCAAGTTGACGAGGGGTGGACTTGTGATGGTTAAATTCTGTTGTCAACTTGATCAGATTAGGAATCAAGAAAGTCATCTTGGGTGGGTCTGTGAGGTTGTTTCCAGAAAGGACTAACTGAGGAAGAAGTCCTTCCTCCACAGTGCAGGGCTCTTCAGGTAGGCAGTAGACTATATGCATGAAGTTCCAAAAGAACAGAGCCCCTTTATTTCCTGGCTACCTGTGCTACTTGCTGGAAAGGGCTTTTGACCTGATTGCCCTCTCTATTTACTCATAAGTGCATCTACCCCACTCTGACTACCATTTATTCGCACTGGAACTAAGTTTCATCAGCCTTCCAATGTGGCCTAAAACTAATGGATCTCCAAGAATTCTCCCCACTGTAAGTGCAGGATTGGGACTACCCAGGAATACATACTCATGGACTGAGCAACTACTGGGTTCCTCAAAGCTCGAGCCTTCAGGTATTGTTGGACTGCCATGAACTAATCTAATAACTTTCTTTTATAATTCAATTTCATTCTATTGGTTCTCTTCCTCTATAGAACCCTGACTAATACAGACCTCAACAAAATAATAAAATTAAGGCTGGAGTATTGCTCAATGGTATAACATTGTCCAGTATCCATGAGGCCCTGGGTTTGATGCTTAGCACTGCAAAACACAACACAACACAACACAACAAAACAAACAAAAAAATATCTCCACCAATTTTAAATCTGGGTAGGGTGGCTCATGTCTGTAATCTCCAGCATTTGGAAAGTAGAAATAGGAATACCACAGTTTGAGGAGAGCCTGGACTACTGAGTGAGACCCTTTTCAAATAAAACTAAATAAACCCACCTAAAACTATAAAGCTCCTAACAGAGAGGCTGGTGAGATGACTTAGTGGTTAAGATGCTTGCCTGTGAAGTCTAAGGACCCAGGTTTGATTCCCTAGAACCCATGTAGGCTAAATGCACACGGTCACACATGTGTCTAGAGTTTGTTTGCAGTGGCTAGCGGCCTTGGCACACCTATTTTTCTCTCTCTCTTTAACAAATAAAATATAAAATGTTTAAAAATCTGTTTTAAATAACCTGAAAGAAACAGATGTGAAGGTTCAGAGCATCCATCTTTACAATGACTTCTTAGCTATTACACCAAAAGCATATGAAAGCAAACAGACAGATGAGACCACATCAAATTTGAATATTATCCTCATCAAAGAACATACACTGAAAGGAAGCCTGTGGAATGGAGGGAACAACTGTATGCCATATGTGTGATAAAGGATTAATACCCAGAACATGTGAAGAGCTCTTGTACAACCCAATAATCAAAGGAAAATAATAAGCAAAAATGGATAAAGGAAATGAATAGACATATTCCTATATGAGGCATATAGCCAGTAATGATGGGAACAGATGTTTAACAGTAATAACCATCAGAGAAATGAAGATCAGAACTATAAGACACCATGTTTCTTCCCCTTAGGAGGCTTTTATTAACCAAACTGAACCAAACCCAACCTAATGCAACCAAACCCAACCAAACCAAATAAAACAGAAAATAATAAGTTTTGGTGAGATATAGAATTAGAACCTTTATGCTATTGGTGGGATTGTAAAATGGCATAACTACTATGGAAAAGAGCATGGCAGTTCCTCAAAAAGAGAAACAGAATTACCATTTGATTCAGAAATCCTGCTGCTGGGTTTATATTCAAAAGAACTGAAAGCAGGGACTTGGAAAAAAATATTCACATCAGAAAGAGATTGAATGGAGCTGGACAGATGCCTTTGTGCTTAAGGCAATTGCCTGCAAAACCTAGGGACCCAGGTTTGATTCTCAGGTTTGATTCTCCGGGATCCACATAAGCCAGATGCACAAGGTGGCACATGTGTCTGGAGTCCATTTGCAGTGGTTAGAGGCCCTGGTGTGTCCATTCTCTCTCTCTTTCTCTGCCTCTCTCAAATAAATAAAAAAAGAAGAGGCCAAGTAGAAATTCAAATGTCAGATGAAGGAAACTTGATTGATTGTGTTTCTAAAGGCTAGATGCATCCCAGACTTGCACTGAACATCAGTAGACTACCCAGAAGCACGAGTAGGGTTGTATTTGTTGGCCATTTATGTTTGTCGTAATGTAATAGACTTAACTGTGGTGAAATATCCTCTAGTTTAAACAGTCTGCTTTTTCTTGCCCCTCTTAAGAACACATGGATCTAACATTCATTAGCTTAACCTATCACAGTGACTTCAAAGTAATGATTAAAGCTCTTAGTAAAACTATCCACTAAAAAGCATTAGCTGAAGAATTTAATGGTCAAGAAATCCATTGTTATTTTCTACACGTGGAATCTTTATTTCAGGTATATATTTTTTAATATTTTCATTTATTTACTAAAGAGAGAAAGAGAGAGAGAGAGTGAACACATACCAGGGCCTCTAGCCACTGCATATGAACTCTAGATGAACATGCCACCATGTGGATCTGGCTTATGTGTGGGATCTGGAGACTTGAACCTGGATTCCTAGGCTTTGCAGGCAAGTGCCTTAACTGCTAAGTCAGATCTCTAGCCCCAGGCATATTTTTTTTAACTCGAGTTCTTTTTTTTTTTTTTTCTGAATAAGGTGCTGTGCAAAACCAAATTCAGCATAGAATGGAATCTTTTTTTTTTTTTTTTTTGAGGTAGGGTTTCACTCTAGCTCAGGCTGACCTGGAATTCACTATGCAGTCTCAGGGTGGCCTCGGACTCATGGTGATCCTCCTACCTCTGCTTCCCAAGTGCTGGGATTAAAGGCGTGCATCACCACGCCCGGCAGTAGAATGGAATCATTTTAAAGAATTATGAGATTTTAAGTTCTAATTTTTATAGTCACCTACAAAATATTCTTATATTTCTACTCATATGTAAATTTTACATTATGTTAAACATTTGATTTGAGTGGCAGTAAAATAAAAGGTACCATTGATTCTAGACTTTATTTAAACATTGGTATAAGTTACCCTGGAGGAAATGAGGAGTAACTGTTTTGTATGGTAAGGTTTAGAGATTATTGAATAAAGAGCATCCCTATATAAAGTGCTAAACAATGTGCAGTGATTGTAAATTTAGTAAGATACGGCAGCCATTTTATGAATGTTCTGCCATTCTACATAGGATCTATTATAAGCACCTTTCTTGTATCAATATGTTGCAGGTGTTGCTGCTAACATTTACTATATTTATTACAACCAAAATGCTTTTAGCCACATTAAATATTTATTCTTTAAAAATGTATTGTTTCTAACCCACAAATTCTTCATATCTCAATAGTATTATAATATGAACTTCTTTTGTGAAATACTTTTATTTTGGTTATGCTTTAAATACACATACATGAAGACTCTGTTGTTAGCTTTGAAAGCTGCATAATACCCTAATATACATATGTAAGAATAAAAATGACTACTGTAAAAAAGAAATTCAAATGTCTGGGAATGAAAGAATATATAAACAAAATGTGGCATACAAATACAATGGAGAATTAAAAGCTGTTGAGCCTTAAAAAAGAAAATAAATCCAGTCACACACTACAATGTGGCTAAAATTGAGGGCATTATTCCAAGTGAAAGAAGTTGATCATGAAGCTAAATTCTTAGGATTTGACTTCTGTGGGGCATTTAAATAAATCAATTGAGACAGAAAGTAGAGTGTAGTTACTAGGTGTTAGATTAAAGAATAAAAGGAGAATTATCTAATGAGTGTAGTTTAGAATTTGTAAGATGAAAACGTTTTGGAGATTATTTCACAACAAAGCTAATCCTCTTAACATTATTGAATTAAATAGTCATAATGATTAAGATAGAAGGTTTTCAACTAATTAAAAAATTAAATGCTGGTACATTCTAACATGGTAAAACATATATATATATATATATATATATATATATACATAGATATATATATGGATTTTGAAAATATTATGCTAAGTTAAAGAAGTAGGTCATAAAACACCATATATTACCCAACTTATATGAAATATCCAGAATAGGCAAGGTATATTAGTGGTTTTTAGCAGCAGAAGGATGCAGCTAAATGGGATGTGTAGGTTCATAAAAATCTATTTATTTATTTATTTATTTATTTATTTATTTATTTATTTATTTATTTATTTATTTATGAGACAGAGAGAGAAAGAGAGGGAGAATGAGAATGGGCATGCCAGGGTCTTTTGCTACTACAAAGGAACTCCTGACACATGTGTTACTTTGTGCTTGTGCTTTCTGGCTTTATGAGAGCTCGAGGGAGTCAAGCCTGAACCAGCAGCTTGCAAGCTGAGACATCTCTCCGGTCTAGAATATGTAGTTTTTTTTAAAGTTTAATTTAATTTAATTTATTTATTTGAGCGAGAGAGGGTAATACAGAGAGAAAGAGAGAGAAAGAGAAAGAGGGAGAGAGAGACAGAGAGAGAATAGGCATGCCAGGGTCTCCAGCCATTGCAAACGAACTCCAGATGCATGCACCACCTTGTGCATCTGGCTTACATGGATCCTGGGGCATTGAACCAAGGTGCTTTGGCTTTATAGGCAAGCGTCTTAGCCTTAACTGCTAAGCCATCTCTCTAGCCCTAGAATATGTAGTTTTTTTTTAATGTAATGAAAATATTCTAAAATGGATTATGGTGACAGTTCACATATATGTGGATATACTGAAACCATTCACCCTGTACCCTCTTTTTAATATTTTTGTAAACCGGCTGGTCCCAAATATGTAATCTTCCTGTCTTGGTCTTCCCAGTGCTGAGCAAACAAATGTGTGGCATCATGCCTGGCTAAATTATCCAATTAAATGAGTACATAGAATGGTATATGAATTATATCTGGATAAAGTTGTTATTTTTAGTTTTACTTTTTTTGGTTTTTGAGGCAGGGTCTCACTCTAGCTGAGGCTGACCTGGAATTCACTATGTAGTCTCAGGGTGGCCTTGAACTCACAGTGATCCTCCTACCTCTGCCTCCCAAGTGAAGGGATTAAAAGTGTGCACCACCATGCCCAGCTTGAAGCTGTTATTTTTTTAAAAAGACAAATAGATTTAAAACAATATTCCTTTCATCTCAACAAATACTATATTTAGAAAGTCATCCTTATAGTACATTTGTGCAGGTAGTCTTTACAGACTTTAGTCAAGTAGCATGAGAGGAAGTGAAACATTAGGTCAGGGAGACGGCTGACTGGATGAAGCTCACCCTGTTCAAACCTGAGTGCTCAGGTTCTCTCTTCCACATGAAAAGGCAGAAGCTGTGGTGGGCTTCTGCAATCCCGGCATGCTGACAGCAAGATGGGAGGTGGAGACAGGAGAATTTCCTATTAGCTTAAGGCCAGCAAAGAAGAGCAGCAGCAGTAGAGCAAGTACAGTGGAAAAGCCCTGCCTGCATGGACCTGAAAGCTGTCCTCTAACCCCGCTCAGGCTCCGGTGTGTGTGCGCCAGACATGCACAATGAGATCAAACATTTCTGCTGGATAGAAACTCCTTGTAGTTGGTTATTAACATTTATTTAACAAAATACATAACTAGTCAGCCTTTTTATTCTGAATGCATACTCAACACAGGGGTTACTACTGTGTGTGCCCAAGCACATGTCACAGCGAGAACGTGGGGGTCGGACAGCAACCTCAGATGCTGGTCCTTGTCACTTTGAGGCAGGGTGGCCTCACAGCTGTGTTGGCCAGGCTAGTTGGCCCACAAGCTTCTGGGAAATTATGTTTTTACCTCTCATCTCTCCGTATGGTAAGCTGGCATTACAGAGGCCTGCTACGTATTCTGGTTGTTTACCTGGGTTCTGGGAACCAGAACTTAGGTACTTATACTTGCATAGCAAGCACTTCATTGATTGAGCCATCTCCTCAGGCTGGGGTTGCTATTTTTAAGATAAATCAGATGCTTAGAGGGTAACCTCTGCTTTTGCATTTGGGACCTATTTAAATTAACATACCAATGGAAATCATGCACTACCTCAAGTTTTGGTCTAAAAGCTAAAGGGAAGGGGAAAATATTTTGAAGGGAAATATGCAAGCCACTGGAAAATGATAAGGGATTCCAGAAGAAAGAAATGAAGGAAAAATATCAGATACAACTCTTTGCCACACCAACTATATCATGTCTTTTAGTAGATCTTAGGACTAAACAATTGGAGAGCTTTACCATATGATCAATATTAGATATCATTCAATGTCTGGCCAAATGACTCACTTGGGAATGTAAAAAGTGCGCAAATTACTTCTCCATAGGAGAGAGTCACTCATGTATATATCACGGATTTTATATGCAGGTTAAAGCCTGTCTTCCCTTTACTAATAGGTGAAGCCTAACATCATTAGTGTTGAATAAATTTTGGGCATATGAGTTTTAGTTATTTATTAATTTATTTATTTGAGAAAGGTCTCACTATGTGGCCCAGGCTACTCTCAAATTCATAATCATTCTGTTTCAGTTTCCCAAATACTAGCATTGCAGACACATGCCACCATGCTGGATTGGGAATGCGATTTGAGAAAATAGCCTCAGCCCTCAAATCTAATGGGACCTAGTAGCTTCTTACCTGAATATTATGGCTCATTTACGTTTAGCATCTGGTAGAGAAATAGCCATCAACAGATGAAGCAGTGGTAACCTAAGGATTTATACTCAGGAAAACATGAGGGGAATCTTTCCCCTAGTTGCTCCATTCCAATGAAAACCCTGTTTATAATAAGCAAAAGACGCTTCCCCAGTATGTAATTACTATACTAATGCGCTGGCTTAGGAGCATGTGGCAGTGGGAGTTTGTAGGCCTTCACAGATTGCAGTGAGCATTTTATTTTGCTGATAGTTAGGCCATGTGCCAAGAAGCTATGGTCCTGCTTTCTGAGTCTGAGTCTGAGGGGATAATACCCATTCTGTTTTACTTTCCTCTTACTGTACTCCCTATAAAAATTAGACCTTCAGTGTGATGAGGAACACTGTAATATGTATGTAAATATGCATACTTCTGAATTACCGAATGTCAGCAATCTTAAAGGTAAGACTATTGCTAGGCATCACCTTGAGATAGATTCTTAAAGACTAAAGTAGCCTGTGTACCCAATAACAAGGAACAATCACAAGCCAGGGAGCCGGAGAATAAACTGCCACAACTCTAAAGTGGGAGACAGCCACAGGAGATAGTCATAGAGAAGAGCAGGCAACTAACAAAGTTCAGGAGACAAGAGGCTTGGTTTCAGCACGAGGGCACAATGGGTGGCATTCCCACTGTCCATGGCTAGCAATTAAAGTGAACTACAGACAGATAACTGCAGGTGCTGACCGGCCCAAAGCCCGAGGCCAGCAGATAGCTCAACTTCTGGAGGCACCTGTTTGTCATGAGGCTCCCTGCCGGCTGGACCAAGAGCGCTGAAGCTCCAGTGAAGTGTTTGACTTCTGCAGACTCGTTCTGGAGCCCCAGTGGCACCGTGCGTACACAGACTACCCCTTCCATCAGGGTGTTGAATGCTGAGGGCAATGTGAATGCAGACTCTGGTCTGCTTGTATAGATCTCAGTGTTGTGTTTGTTTCTACCAGCCCCAGTGCAATTGTGACACACACCCTTAGCAAGAACATTAGCCATCCCAGAGTGTACCAATTGGGCAATCTCCAAACCAAGAGTGGCCAACAGAGGCCCCTTGTACATTAATGGAAGCTTCTAAAGTGAAAATAGTTCTTCCGAACATCTGACATGTGATTGGTCTGGGCTCAGCAACAGCCTAAGGGGAAGGACAGCCACAAATCTGTACCTTCAAATGCTCCTTCTACCTTGCAGACTCAAATTCTAGAGTCCAGAAAGAAACTCCAGAAAGAAACTGATATAGCATTTCATTTTTTTGTTCACCTCTCACATTTCCCATTCCCCCTTTTACTTTTTACAGCATTTTTATTTTTAAAAGTATCTCATTAATTTATTTATTTGAGTGAGAGAGAGAGACACAAAGAAAGAAAAAAAGAGACAGATACAGAGAGAGAATGGGCATGCCAGGGCCTCCAGTCACTGCAAACAAACTCCAGACACATGTGCCACTTGTGCCTCTGGCTTACGTGGGATCTGGGGAATCGAACCTGGGTCCTTAGGCTTTGCAGGCAAGTACCTTAACTGATAATCCATCTCTCCAGACCAGTATTTTGATGTTTGCAAGTCTTTGATTTTTGTAAGTGTGTGTGGGAGGGGCAGGCGGCGGTATGTATGGAGGGACTTGTGTAGAGGTCAGAGGACAATCTTCCTGGGTTGTTCCTTGCTTTCCACTTCATTTAAGGCCAGGTCTCTTATTTGTCATTCAAAACTGAGTTCACCAGACTAACTGGCCTGTAAACTTCTGGCAAATTCTCCTGTTTCTGATTCCATTCTTGATGTGCTCATGCTGGAATGAAAGCTTGCCAAGCCTCCTGGCTTTTTCACATGGGGTCTGAGGCTTTAAAATCCGGTTCTCAGGCTTGTGTAGCGAGCACTTTATCCATTGAGCCATCACCCAAGCTACTTTAAAAAAGTTTTATGGTTTATTATTCCTACATTTATCCAATTTTGTTTATACATTTTTAAATATTTTATTTATTTATTTGACAAAGAAAGGGAGAGAGAATGTGAGAGTGAGAATGTATGCACCAGGGCCTCCAGCCACTGCAAACAAACTCCAAACGCATGTACCACCATGTACATCTGGCTTATGTGGACCTGGAGAATCGAACCTGGGTCCTTAGGCTTCGCAGGTATATACCTTAACTGCTAGGACATCTCTCTAGCCCCTGTTTATACATTTCTTATTAAGCAATCAGATTTTTAAAAATCTCTTGCTCTTTTTCTCTCTTTTCATAATACTTTCTTATTTTTCTTTTCTTTTGTTTCTTTTTTTTTTTGTCCTCCTTGTCCTTGCCCCTTTCTTTTATTTCTTTCATTATATTTTTATATTTTCCTTAAATAAAATTAAATTTCATAGTTTACATTATTTTTGTTACTTTCTGTTCCATCAGCATTGGTGTCACATTAGTGACTTTAATCAGACATAAGTCTGTTTCTACACTGTGTTTGCTTGGATGTTGCTGCTGCTACAGCATTTTCTTTTTTGAGATATGGATCTCATATAACCCAGATTGGCCTTGAATTTGCTTTGTTGCTAAGGATAGTCTTGAATTTCTGATTCTCTCTACTCTCCCTCCTAAGTACTGAGATTACAGGTGTGCACGAATATGCCTGGATCAAACCCAGAGCTTTGTGCATTCTAGGCAGGCACTCTGCCAACTGAGCTATATCTCCAGCTTCCTAACCTTTTCTCTTCTCTGGAGGGTACTAAGCATTATGTTCTCAAGAGCAGGCTGAGCACAGGCTTATCTGCTTGCCTCACAAGCATATAGTCCTGAGTTGGAGCTCCAGAACTCATGTAAATGCCAGACAGGATGGGATGCATCTGTAACAGCGGCAGTAGAGAGGAGAGACAGGTGAGTCCTTTGAGATTGCTGGCTGGCCAGGCGAGCTTCATCAGCGAGGCCAACAAGAAAGAGGGGGACACTATACGCCTGAGGATGACACCTGCAGTTGTCCTCTATCCTGCACATACATGTGCACCACACACACACATACATACATACACACACACACACACACACACACACAAAAGAGTAGGCTGTGAAATAAGATGATCTTCAAATAAAACCAAAAGATGATGCAGATTGCATGCCATGCAACAGAAAAATACACAAAACATGAAAAATGAAGGAAATATAGCACGTTTAAGAAATCAAAAAAAAATCTGTGGTTATCAAATACAGTGATACTAATATGGTTGAAATGCTGTTCTGAGTAGTGTGATGATATCCCATGCCAACCCACTCTGTCCTTCCTGGGGCATGAATCATAAGTTTTTACAGAATACTCACACTGTTACACACTACCTTCCCATTAGTCACTGAACAGCCATCTTAGTAAGCAGAGTGACAGCCAAACAACTACAATCCTGTTTCAAGTAAACTCATTTTATTATCATGACCCCAAAGCACAAGATTAGTGATTCAGAGGAGGTACCAGGGGATCCAAGATGAAAGACAGAATTAACTCTGGTACTATATGGCAACATTGAAGGGTCTATATGAAATGATGTTCTATATATGGTTCAGTATTAATTGTGCATCTTTGGGGGGGGTCTTGAATCTCCCAGGAGCAATGGGGGACTAATGTATAAAGACATTTAGTGAGATGTTTATAGAAGAATGCAGAGAGAGTAATAAAGGTAGCAATGTATTAAGATGCAGGAACAGGGGCTGGAGAGATGGCTAAGCAGTTCAGATAGTTGCCTGTACAGCCTAACTACCCAGGTTAGATTCCCTAGCACCCAGGTAAAGCTGGATGCACAAAGTGGTTCATGTATCTAGAATTTGTTTGCAGTGGTTAGAGATCTTGGTGTACCCATTCATTCACCCCCTCCCTGTCTTTCTCTGCTTGCAAATAAATAAAAAATTAAAAAGATGCAACTACAGAAGAATATGAGATATACATACATACTTTAGATGTGTAATGAGGTTCGTGGGCTAAAGAGGTAAGTATATCTAAAGGGAATTTCAATGATTTTAACTGGCCATATTCATAGAGGAAGTAGGAAAACATATAGACTAGTATTCTAAGAAATATTTGCAAGTAGGATTTTTTCTAAGTGAAAACTTTACTAGACTGGAGACAGAAACTCTAGTAGTAAACTGTATAATAAAACATTTACTTTCAGACTAGGGAGATTTCACAGTGTGAAGAGTGCTTACTGTGCAAACACGTGGGCCTGAGTTCAATCCCCAGCAGCCACATTAAAAGCGAAGCATGATCATGCATGCCTATAATGCCAGCACCAAGGGGAATAGAGACAGAAGGCCTGCTGTGGCACCGTGGCCAGCCAGTCTACCTAGAAAACAAGGGAGCTCCCCAGTGAGTGAGAAACCCTGTCTCAGGGAAGTGAGGTGGAAGAGAGACGAGGAGGAGCCTGATGTTTTCCTCTGGTCTCCACCCAGGGGCTTGCAGGCTACATACTTCTGCATACATACGTCCATATACTGTGTGCCTGTGCACACATACACACACACTTCCTTTCACTTGAAATAATACAGTTCTTTGTTTAGTTTTTTAAAGCTCAATCAGGAATAGAACAAAAAAAGCAATGAAGGGCTGGAGACATGGCTTAGCAGTTAAGCACTTGCCTGTGAAGCTTAAGGACCCTGGTTCAAGGCTTGATTCCCCAGGACCCACATTAGCCAGATGCACAAGGGGTCGCATGCATCTGGAGTTTGTTTGCAGTGGCTGGAGGCCCTGGCGCGCCCATTCTCTCTCTCTCTCTCTCTCTCTCTCTCTCTCTCTGCCTCTTTCTCTCTCTGTTGCTCTCAAATAAATAAATAAAAATGAACAACAACAACAATAAAAAGCAATGAAAAAATGCTGATTAGTTAAATTTTCTAGTGAGCCAGGGAGCGTATGATGTAATACCCTGGGTGGGTAGGATGCAAGTTTGATTGCATCAAAAAGCATATAATATCCATTGACTATCAATGTGAAACAACATGTAGAGCTGAACTAGAAAACTGTAACTTTGCTTCAATAATTTGTTGTCTTTTTTTGTTTGTTTGTTTGTTTTTTGAGGTAGGTCTTGCTCTAGCTCGGGCTGATTTGGAATTCACTATGCAGTCTCAGGGTGGCCTTGAACTCATGATGATCCTCCTACCTCTGCCTCCTGAGTTCCTGGCTTTGTTTCTGTAATCTGTAAGTGCTTATTGCAGGTCTAAGGGACCCTGTTTCTAAACTTCAAATATAGCAGCTCAGTGATTACTAGATAGTTCTTCTTTAATAGTTTCCCACATATATTGGATGGACATTGTTTTTATTTTACACAGGAGGAAGACAGTATGCAAAGTTGTATAGTTTATCTAAAGTTACTCCACTAGTAAAAGCTAGAACAAAGTATGTTGTACCTGTTAGGTCCTCACTTCCTAAACATCAGGAGTCAGTGATCGTCCAGCACAACTTATGAACCAGTAAGGTGAAGCTTCCTACTGCCTGAAATCAGGAACTTATGCACGTGTTCTATAGAGGGGAGTCTGCTAAATTTTCAAGCAGCCAGCTAACTAGGTAGGAACATATACCTCTGTGCTGTGGCTAAGTATTCTCAGAGACGTTACTATCAGCTTTGCCGAGGATTCCTCAGCTAGAGTTGCTGAAGCTATTTGTGGAAAAACAAAGACCCCTAGGTCAGAGACACCGAAGTCTCTGATCACATGAGCTTAAACAAGAAAACTTACTGCTTATAATCTAAGATGACGAATCACAAATGGTAGCCTTACAGATATTACCATTTAACATTATGCCAAGTGTGTGAGGCCTTAAAAAAATCTCTTGGTCACTGTGGAAAATTACCTAAGGGAACAAGGCTTATGTGAATTGATAGTTTCGGAGGTTTCAGTCCATGGTGGCCAGGCTCCACTGTTTCTAAATTACTGTAGACAGAACATAATGGCAGAAGGTGTGGTGCAGGAAAACTATTCACATCATGGCTGCCAGGAAACAAAGGAGGAAATAGGCAGAGACCAGGGGCAAGGTATATCCCCCAAGAACATGTCCTAGTGACCTGCTGCTGACTGTGAGGCCCCACTGAAGCTTCCAGCACCTTCAAAAATAGCCTTTTGCAGGGCATCAGGCTTTCCACATATGAGCCTCTGTGAACATGAAATGTGAAAACATTACATTTTTAGCCATAATACCAGGCATGCTTCTCCCAAGAAAACAAGGGAAAGCTATTTGTATCAATGGAAGGTTTGCTCCCTAAATGGCTTACTTGAAAACTGAAGCTCAAAATAGTAAGTATGCTAAAAGACAGACCAGAGACAATTGAAAATTCATCCACAGTTAAAATGGAGTAAAAAAACAAACAAAAAGGTTAATACATATATGCATATATGGCACTTGCTTTAGAATAATATTTTTCATATTTATTTTGGAAGCAATGTGAGACACTGAAATGGAGTGTCTGGGTTTAAGAACTTTGTGTTCTAGCTGCTGTAATCATTGGTATTTTTTCTCACTTAAACTTTTTGGTCCTAAGATTTTTAAAATCTTTTTTTCTTAAGATTTATTTATTTATTTGAGACAGGGGGATAGATAGATAGATAGACAGATAGATAGATAGAAAGAATGGACATGCCAGGGCCTCTAACCACTGCATACAAACTTCAGATGCATGTGCTACCATGTGCATCTGGCTTATGTGGGACCTGGGGAATTGAGCCTGGGTCTTTAGGCTTCACGGGCATGCACCTTAACTGCTAAGCCATCTCTCTACGCCAGATTTTTTAACTTTAAAGTAAGAGATTAGTTGACCTCCAAGTTGTTATCACCTAAGTATTATAGTACTGTGTTCTGAACTTGCTTTGTAGAGTTACTTTACATCTATTACCTTCACAGAAATTCTTCCATCATTTCTGTATGTTATCCTCTTTGTCATCTAGGTTTATTGTTGCACTTTCTAGGACGTACAAAAATCATTTTATAGCGGTCACAGCTCCAGACTGGTTCACAGATCCAGTGGTTCTAGACTTCCCTTAAAAAACATAGGCTTCCCTTGAAGTGCTTCTGTAATTGCATCATAACATTTGCATTTGCAAAATAATTGTAATTTCAGAGAACCATGAAGCCTTCCAGTTTCCCTACAATGCTTTCCCTACTTTGTAATTAATGGATAAAATGAAATAATCTAAAAATGCATCTAAATTAACTAAATGAAATCAAAATGAATTTTGAAGGCTTGCTTATTAAGATACAAATATACTTGGTAAATATGACTTTTTAAAGTATAATGAAAATGAGTTTCTAAACCCTTTTCTAGGGATAATTATGTTCTTTTCAGTAAGAGAATGGCTGTATTCTCTTACTGGATAGAGTAAAAGGATACAGAATACAGGCATATTTAACTTATGACAATTTTATTTACTCTACTTTTTTATGGTCAAGCTATTTATTATGCCATTCATTACAGAGTGTAAACAAATATGGCAGTCACTCCTATCATAAAACACAATGGAAAGGTAGCTAAGCTAGTTCAGGTAAGGCAGAAGTAGTCATGAGAAAAGTATTCCTGAAGGAGCGGCTCCCTAAGCTTGATCCTGAGCAAAATGTAGTCGCAGGTCATACAGAGAAGATGAAGTTTCAGCAAAAGACAATACAAGCAAAGGCTTAGAGGTGAGAGACAATAAGAAGGTAAGAAACTGGTAAGGCTGTTATGATAAGAAAAATGTGTAGAAACTGTAAAGAGGATATTTGGTTATAAATGGCATTATAATGATACAGATTGGGAGCAAGATAGCTTTTAAAAAAAAAACAGAACCCATGTCTGATCTAGTCTAGTCTCATCCAAGATGGCTACAAGCAGCTCAGCAATAGCTTCCTGCTTCTTCCTCAACTTTTCCTGGGCTTAGAACACCTATGGGTTGTCCCTTCCTGAATCAACCTCTTGAGACCAACAACCAGTCAGGTCACACTTGAGTCTGATGATGAGGCTCATTCTAAATAGATGTTTGATTCACATTCATGAGCCTGAGCCATGTGTGTGAGTCCTCTTTTGTAAACTCTTGGTTCTTGAGCCTCTTAGCTTTTCTTACCTCTCTTGGCCCCTGACCCTTCTCCTTCTGCTCTCTCAGCCCCTATGTGAGGGGGGCCTCAGACTCCGCAATCCTGCATCAGTAAGATATGTCAGGGAGTCTGGTTTTTACCTTGGGCTTTGTTCTCTTCACACTGCAAAAGAACTGTACGTAGGTGACAGGCCTGGTGGTACGAGCCTACAATCCTTGCTCTTAAAGGTCTTACTCTAGAGGTAGAGGCAGGGAGTACAGAGTTCAAGGCCAGTGTGGTTATAGAGAGAGACCCCTATCTCAAAACAAGCACACAAACAAATAGACAGACAGACAAACAAAACAGACAGACAGACAGACAGACAGACAGACAGACAAACAAAACCAAAAGGATTCCACAGGAACAAAATCTGTCAAGCTGGTGAATGCCCATGGTTGGGAGGTAGTCCCTTAAGAGGAACCTACCACTACAAGGACATGTTGTCAAACTGCCCTTTAAATATTTACTGAGTTATAGGAGTGTATGGCCATGCCCAGCTTTTAGGGAGCTGAGGATTGAATTCAGGTCTTCATGCTTGCTCTTTTTTGTGGAAGCATTTCTCTGGTCCCCAAGAATATAAATTTTGATAACTTATACCTATTCCTTTTTTGTTATTGCGTTTTCTTACAGAAATATTAACACATTTGTATGCTTTCTCTTTGATAGCCATTGCAGTATGACCAGCAGTTTTAAGATTCTATGAATAAAGCCCTTTACCCATATTATCACTACATGTCACTTCTAACTGAATAACAAAATAAAGAGCAATATTTTATTTATACTGCATTAAGTCAAACTTTTTGGTGTGAGGAAGGACCATGAGAATTACTGGATGAAATTTCTCAAGGAACTTCCTTGGTATTCTTGGACAATGTCAGAATATAACTTCTTATGAATTAATAGAAATGAAAGTTGTTGATTGGAAAAAAACCAACTACAGTGGGGAATATAACCACCGTGACCTTAATGCTGACAGTTCCCCCAAAACCCTTATGATCAAGGCTTAAATCCAAAGTAACACTCCTGTGGGATGTCCTGAACTTCTGGAGGACAAGCCTTGTAGAAAGGCACTCTGCCATCTGAGGGTATGTCCCTGGAGAGGACTGTGGGACTTTGGCCTCTTTCTCCTCCAGTTCCTTCTCACCATCTAGTTTTCCCCCTTTTCCTCCTCCTTCTTGTTCTCTTTGCATTTTGCTTCTTGTTTATTTGTTTGCTTCGTGTTTATTTGCCCTATCATGTACTCTTGACATGATGTGCTACCTCACCAGAGGCTCAAAGTAATGCTGCTGGAACCTCTTAAAACAAAGATTCCAAACAACCCTTTTTTCTTTTTAAGTTATTAATCTCAGGTGTTTTGTTATGGTGAAATAAAGCTGACTAAAGTAGACAAACTTACATTATCTTTCCATATACTTCTCTAAATGCGCTACCAGACTAAGAGCACAAAATAAAACAGATGACACAGAAAACAGATCAAATTTATTACTTAGTAATTCATGGATAAATTAGACTATTTTTCTCAGGTTACATTTAAACATACATTTCTTGTCTTAAGATGGTACTATGTCCTAATAAATCCACTATAAGTTGAAAATATCATCAAGTAAAAAATTCATTTAACCAGGGCATGGTTACACATGCTGTGATTCTAGCACTTGGGAGGCTGAGGCAAGAGGATTATAGATTCAAGGTCAGCCTGATTTATATAGTGAGAGCCTATCTCAAAAAATGATTTTAATATACTTAATCTACTGTATATCATAGCTAACAACACGATATACCTTTTTTATCTGGCTGTGTGGTTGACTGGAAGCTGCAGATAGCTGCTATTTCTCAGCATGGTAAGACAGTATCATGGCATACATTGATTGCTTAGAAAAACATCAAGATGTGAAATGTAGTTTTCTGAGTTGATGCTAATAGCCTTGTTTTCAGGCTAGAGTAATGATATTTTAAATCAGAAACATAAAATATTTTCTCCCTCCCACCTGTTTTTATGAAAAAAAAAAAAACCTCACAGTATTATTCTGTACTCTGACTATTAATATGAATCTTGTAAGTTCAACTGAAAAAAGAACAAAAAGGATTGTTAGTATTTTGACAATGGTTAGTAATGTTTATCCTTCAGGAAAATAGCACATTCAAGTTCTATAAGTCTTACTTGAAAAAAGAAAAAGCAATGGGCAAATATATTAGTACCTCGATAATTGATTATTTCTGTCCCAAGCACCGGAGTCATTTCCAGGACTGTAATAAAGGCTTTGTCCATAGATGTCAGAGGAAAAGGAGACATGCGATGTCTTCTAGCCACCTTGGTGATATCAACAGCACTGTGACCTAAAGGAAGGACAGCCGAGAAAAAGCCATGGAGACACTGATTAGCAAGTGAGAATGACTTAAATATCAACAACTTCCAATTTGAAGTGTTCGGTAAGACTTCTCTCCTGTTTTTGAAACATGGTCAGCTCTGGTGGAACAGAAATGGGCCAAAACTTGGTGAAATTTAGTAATACTGGCTAATCTTGAGTGCTTACTATGAGTCAACGGGTTGTACTAAATGCAACCACTAATTTTCATTTAATGCTAGGGCACTCTTATTACCCTTATTTACAGATGAAGGAAGAGATGTTTTGAGAATTTATGTATGTGTATATATTTGCCTGAATCATAGAACTGGAAACAAAAAAGCCAGGGTACACACAGGCAGCCTTGGCTTCAGCATTCTTGTCCTCAACCATCACGTTGAATTTTAAATACTTAATGAGTTAGTGAGTAATATAGTAATATAGTGTCTGGCTTACATGGGTTCTGAGGAGTTGAACTGGGTTCTTAGGCTTCACAGGCAAAAGCCTTAACCGTTAAGCCATCTCTCCAGCTCTGCATCACTATCCTTATCTCCTAATGGTTCCTTCCTGGTTCATTGTGCTCTTTTCAGTTATCTTTTCAGTTATCATGCCAAATGTATCTCCTCTCAGGGCCTTTGTAATTGCTATTTCCTCTCTTGAATCATTGTCCTCCAAACAGTATCTTACCATCTGTCATCCTTCAGTTTTTCAGGGTTTCTGATCAAGTGTCATCACAGTAGAGGCTTTTGCCTTGCATGTTATAAGGATCACTTTTTACTTCCCTAAATATTTCATACACACAGTCACAAGCATATCTTCAATGCATAATAAATATTTGCTGAATGTATCATTCAACAACAAAGTAATTTCCTTCTTTCTTTTTTTAATTTGGTTTTTCAAGGTAGGGGCTCGCTGTAGTACATGATCCTCTTACCTCAGCCACCTGAGTGCTGGAATTAATGACATATACCACAGAGAGAGAGAGAGAGAGAAAGAGAGAGAGAGAAAGAGAGAGAGGGGGGGGGAGAGAGAGAGAGAGAGAGAGAGGGGAGGAGCATCAGCAGGGCCTGTAGCTGCTGCAAATGAACTCCAAAAGCATGATTTTGTGCATCTGGCTTTATATGGGCACTGTGGATTTGAAAGTGCCTTAACCACTGAGCCATAACTCCAGCCCAAGAAATTTCTTTTTTAAAAAATATTTTTATGAGAAAAAACAAAAAAAAAACTTTTATGAGAGATGAGAGAGAGACTGAGAGTATACATGGGCATGTCAGTGCCTTTTACCACTGAAAATGAACTCCAGCTGTGCATGTGGCTTTATGTGGGCACTGAGGAATTGAACTCAGGCTGTAAGGCTTTGCAAGCAAGCTGCTTTAATAGCTAAGCCATCTCCCCAGCCCCAACAAAGAGAAATTTCTTAAAGAAGTATGTCTTAAGCCAGGCATGGTGGCTCACACCTTTAATTCCAGCACTCAGGAGGCAAAGGTGGGAGGACTGCTGTGAGTTCAAGGCCACCCTGAGACTACATAGTGAATTCCAGGTCAGCCTGGGCCAGAGTGAGACCCTACCTTGAAAAACAAACAAAACAACAACAACAACAAAAGAAGTACATCTTTATGCATAAATAATTTTGTCTTACCTTTGGAACTTTCTAAATATATGTAGCTCAAAAGGTAAACAGAAAGGAGTGACTGCAAATGCTACTGCTTGGCTGTCCCCACAGTTCCCCTTTTTCCTAGCCACGTAAAAAATATTTATTATTGGGCTGGAGAAATGGCTTAGCAGTTAAGCGCTTGCCTATGAAGCCTAAGGACCCTGGTTCAAGGCTTCATTCACCAGGACCCACGTAAGCCAGATGCACAAGGGGGCACATGCCTCTGGAATTCGTTTGCAGCAGCTGGAGGCCCTGGTGTGCCCATTCTCTCTCTCTTCCTCTTTTTCTCTCTGTCTGTCTGTGACACTCAAATAAATAAGTAATAAAAATAAAAACGAAATAAAAAATATTTATTATTTACTTAATTGCTAGGAAACAGACAGAGAGACAGGAGAGAAAGAGAGAATGAGAATGGGCACACCAGGGCCTCTAACACTACATATGAATTCTAGATGCATGAGCCACTTTGTGCATCTTGCTTTATGTGGGTACTTGGGAATCAAACCCAGGTCATTAGTCTTTGCAGGCAAGTGCCTTAACCACTGAGTCATCTCTCCAGCCTCTCCTGGCCATTGCTTTGGCTGGGAAGGGACTGTGAAATAATCCTGGCCAGTGAGATGTAGGAAGAAGTCCCTGGGAAAGAAATTTTATTGCAAATTAAAAATAAAGAGACAAACCTCGAGGAGAAAAAGCTTTTACCCTTCTACATTTTTTCTCTGTAATATGGCTGGATACTGGTAGGTGCTGTAGCCATTGTGTTTGGAAAAAAATGATTGATATAGCTTCTTCTGCATTCTACTCAGGCATAGAGATACACAGACCTCTGCTCTGATGTTTTTATGGTGCTATATGGTACAAATTGTGTTTAATCTTATAAAAACTGTCCTTTTAAAATATGGCTAGTTTCTGAGAAGAAAACTATATTTCATAGTTGTCTAAGGCTTATCTATTGAATATGCTTTGCAATTGAATAAAAAGGGTTTTCTTTTAATAGCAGGTTTGATGATCAGATAATACACATCCATCAACACATATTTATATCTACTTTATGAACCAGGCAAAGTTAGGGAACTGGGATACTAAAAGTAATATGTATACTACCAAGGAAAACATTATTGCTCAGCACAAAAGAAATACATGCAAATAAACAAATAGTAAGAGCAAAAGGGTAGTAAGCTATCTGAAGGCTTTCTAAACTATAGAGATTGGGAGCTCTGTTTGTTTGCTTGTAAATTCCCATATGGGAAATCTACTAGCCAGGAAAATAATCTTCCCCATCTCCAAAGTATTTTTGTTTATAACTTCTTTAGGCACTTACTTTTTCAATCTTATGCTACAGATTTTTAAATGTATGCCAGACTATTGTTAATATATTATAAATTTGAAATGTAGCCTATCTTATTGATTTCTGTATCCTTCATCATTTTAGAACACTGCCTTCTCTTACAGTTATGATAAGCATCCAGGTGTAAATGAATGCCAAATCTTTTAAACAAAGTCCAAAGTTGAAAAGCAAGGAACCCACAATACATTCTGTGAGAGTATTAGTCCCATTAAACTAACTCATGCTACTAAACAAATAAACATGAAAATAAATATCCTACTAAAGAAAACAGTGGTATAAGTAAATATTTATTTTAACTTATGATAGTAAAATTACTTGGTGATATATGATTATTTACTGACAATTTGTAGGTTGGCTAGTGGATATGGTTAAAAGAAACTATGACGTGCCTTATGGGATCTGGTAGTGAGATGAGAGATAGAGGGGAGGAGGGGGTCTTGACATGCCCCCTTCTAGCAGCTGTTCTGAGCTGAACAGAGTGACAGGCTGAATAACCTGTCATCTCACCTGACAGAATTCCTCAGCAATGGGTTTTTAAGTTTCTGAAGGAAAGCTACCGGAGTCAAGATATTCTCAAGTGGCTATAAAATGATGCTAGAGGTTTCTTTAATAAGCCTATGTTCTCATAAGTAAAATTTAACTGGCATCTTTTATATTTTCTGGTTTGGGCTACAAAAGGTAATGCCATATTTTAATAGAGAATTGTTTCAAGAAAAAGACTAAAAGTGCTGTTGAGATTTCCTATCTTCCATGCAATAGCTATACTCACTGAAAAGATTGTGCAAGAATTCAGTGCAAATATAATGAATTCATTCAGGATTCCTACCATCTAAAGTACGGTTAAATACTAACATGATATCTATGATCTATAACTACAAAGGTGCTAAAAAATATTTGCAATATAGTAGTTAACTTTTCTTGTGACATAACCATTTTGAAATAGAACTGTTTATATCAATAAAATTATTTTTCTCACTTTAAACATGTCATTTTTAAAAAAATTGTTTATTTTTATTTATTTGAGAGTGACAGAGAGAGAGAGAAAGAGGCAGATAGAGAGAATAGGCGCACCAGGGCCTCCAGCCACAGCAAGTGAACTCCAGACGCATGCGACCCCTTGTGCATCTGGCTAACGTGGGCCCTGGGGAATCGAGCCTTGAACCTGGGTCCTTAGGATTCACAGACAAGCGCTTAACTGCTAAGCCATCTCTCCCTCCCTAAACATGTCATTTTAATCTTACCAATTCTCTCTCTCTCCTCTCTCTCTCTCTCTCTCTTTTTTTTTTTTTTTTTGAGATAGGCTATCACTGTAGCCCAGGCTGACCTCTGTTGTCTCAGGCCGACCTCGATCGCAAAGTATTCCTCCAACCTCAGCCTTCCTAGTGCTAAGATTAAAGGTGCGTGCCACCATGTCTGGTTTATGCAGTTCTTGATCAAATCAAAATCCCATGCAGAATTTTTATTGGTTATGTGTATGAATCAGTAAGAGTTTTCTAAACTATTTATAGTGTAATCACTATTCATTCTTCAGATATACTGAACATCTCAAGAAAGAGATGTGTTTTGTTGCTGTTTATATTACGTTATATCACAGAGTGTTTGCAGCTTGAATTTCTTGCATTTCTATTTCTAGGATCTTTCTGAACAGTGAACTAGAACAAGTTTCATAGCAAATGTCAAAGAGCATGGATGATAATAATATGTATACGCAAATAGTTAGGGTCTTTGGTAATTTGAAGTAAGCTCAGAAGTAAGTTAAGAGAAACTGGTTTGGGCTGGAGAGATTCAAGTGGCTAAAGGTGCTTTCTTGCAAAGCCTGATAGCTCAGGTTTGATTCCCTGGTACGTCCACGGCGACCTCGCCTGTGTAGCAAGCAGAGATGCTTCTGTACTGGATGAGAGCTGAGGACAGAGGGCCAGCACTCCTCGGAGGGATGCCCCCGGTGACCCCTTGGCAGTCGGTTACTGTAAAGGTTCCTGCTGCCCATGAAGTCACGACGACCTAATTGCTGGCGCCAATGCTGTTTCTTTCCTGCTCCCTTCTAGTTGTTTGTCAAAGAACAGCTAGTTTCTACGCTACACTTACTATTAATCTTGCACGCAATCAGAGTACAAAAAACAATTTGAGTATTGAATGTGCCCCTCCTATGATTAGGGCAATGGAGGATATGTATAACTCTATTAGGAATAAAAGATTAACTCTAGAACAGTTTTTAGATGGTGTAGAGTAGAAACAGCTTATGATGTTTTAGAACAATACTGATCCTGAGAAAGTGAAAGTAGAAATGTTAATCGGTAATGTTCATTAGAAGTATGACAGTTCTACAGATAGGGAGTTGTAAAACTTAGGTTTTCCCACCAGGAAACTTCCTGGGGGGTATGTTCAGTACTTGATCAAGGGCTGTTAGTAGACTCCCAGAGCTGGGAACTACCTAGATCCATTCCCCTATGAGGGAGGATATGATGAATTCGGTAATAGATGAATGAATTATGAAGGAATAAGGAGGCTATGGCATTCTCTTCCATTTATGAAATGCTTAGCAAGGACACGTAAGCCTTGGTACTTATACTCTAGACAAGAAAGAAAAGAATTCCTGGAAAACATTAAACCAGCCTTAAAATATTGGTGGTCTTTTGGATAGAAACATTTTTATAATGAATATGAGGATTATATAAATAATCTTATAAGTGGAAAGAGATGGCTCTCTGCTCGGTTTATAAAAAATAAATAACCTATTGTTCACCTTACATCCCTTCCCCAAGCTTCTATTCACGTAAAGCTGTGGTCAATGATGCAAGGCGTCCTTCTTAAAAAATGGGTACAGTTCCTGCCTGATCAACATTGCATGTATGCTTACAATAGAACAATACTTAAGATTGTTTAGATTAATGATTTCTGAGATCACTTGTTGGCTTGCTAAGTTTCCCTGTTCAATCTGTATAAAATCTTCATGAAACCTTCAGTAAATTGCAGCAGCATATTCAACTTGAGTGTGTCTGTCTGTCATTTCCTCGCCGAATCCCGAGTTCTCCTTGAGCCTTCGCCCTTGTTCTCCCTCGGTCCTGATCTCCCCGAGAGTCAGTCCGTGGCAATTCCCCAGTACCCAAATATAGCCAGATGAACAAAGTGGCACATACAGCTGGAGTTCATTTGCAGTGGCAGGAGGCCCTGGTGGGCGCATACTTACACACACACTCTCTATATCATTCTCTCTCTCTTAAATAAATAAATAATAAATAAATAAATAAATAAAAATACTTTAAAAAGTGAGAAGGGGCTGTAGAGATGGCTTAGCAGTTAAGGTACTTGCCTGTGAAGACTAAGGACCCAGGTTTGATTCTCCAGGTCCCACATAAGCCAGATGCACATGGTGGCACATGCATCTGGAGCAGTGACTAAAGGCCCTGGCATGCCCATTCTCCCTCCCTCCCTCTCTCTCTCTCTCTCTCTGTCTTCCCACCCCCCTCTCTGTGTCTCTAATAAATAAATAAAAAAAAAGTAAGAGAAACTGGTTTTAAAACCTACAGAAATACTGGCAATAGTAGAATTCAGGGCGAGGATTAAAGGAAATCTTTTTTTTTTTAATCCAAATACAATTCTCATATTGTCTTCAATTTAATAGTTTTACAAGTTTTTCCAAGTGCTTACTCAAGGTAATGAGTCTCAGCACTTCTGATAAAAATATAAAGCACAAATGAAAAGGCTGCTTATCTTCTAAGGCTGAAATAAAAATTAAAGGAATGTAGTCCTGGGATGTCTGTGTATTAAGGTTGTAAGAATACTGCTGTCACAGAATATTAGCTCTGTAACTTATATCAGTGAACTCAGGCTGGAGAGATGGCTCAGCAGTTAAGACATATGCCTACAAAGCCTAATGACCAGGGTTTGATCCCCAAGTATCCATGTAAAGCCAGATGCACAAACTGGTGCATTCATCAGAGTTTGTTCACCGTAGACACAGGCCCTGGTGCATCCATATTCTTTCTCTCTCCCTCTCTTTCTTTCTCTTTCTCTCTTCCTCTGCTGGGCATGATGGCCCAAGCCTTTAATCCCAGCCCTTGGGAGGCTGAGGTAGGAGGATCACTGAGTTTGAGGCTAGCCTGAGTCTATTTTCAGGTCAGCCTGGGCTGCAACAAGACCATAACTTGAAAAACCAAAAATAAAATAAAATAAACTTATTGCTTTGCATAGAATAAAATTTTATTTTCTTTGAATAGTATATAAAATTCTTCTTGCTTGCTTCCTTTTTAATTTCCTCACTCATTGCTGTATCATTTAGAAAACTGATAATAATGTAGATATCTATGTGGTATTATTTCACATTTTCTTACCAGAGTATATAATGTTCTTTCTGCATAGAAAAACTTTTTGCTCATTTTATTTTCTTTGTTTATTCTTTCTAGGAAATCACTACTCTTCCCTCACCTTTTTTTCCAGTAAAGAAGTACTTTAAATATTGATGAGAACATCAAAAGGATCTTGGATCAAGCTTGAAGAGGCTCCATTGGCCAAGTGTGGTACAAATTGATGACAAAAATAAATTAAAATAGGGACATTTATAAGTAATGATTATAATTTTTTCTCATAACATAATGCCAATTAATAAATAAGTATAATAATTGAGGTATTCTAGATAAACCATACAGCAAATTGAATCACTAAGAAGCACCATAAAAATGAAATCTGAAGGTCAGTTATACAAAATAATAGACCTATGTGCTTCAAAATATTAAAGAATGAGGAAAAAAATTGAAGAAGTGTAGATTAAGTGGGCCTGAGGGAGCATCATAGTTAAACATGATATATGAGCCTAGGGGTGGATCCCAGATAAAATAAAACAAAACAACATTTTTTTCCTTTTGCTATGAAGGACATTGTTAGAAAAATTGTGGCAATGTTAATTTCCTGATTTTCTTAATTGTACTGAGGTTATATAAGAGAATTTCTTCTTACTTTGCTCCATCAACCTCATTTTACTCCTATTTCAAATTGAAGTAAGGTGTGAAGAGACATTATGTCTTCATTTTATTTGCAAGTGGTTTGAAAGAGTATGTGTGTATTAATGTGTAGAGAGAAATGTGGTAACATGTTAGTAGCTAGGAAGTCTGAATAAAAGGTATATAGGAATTTATGCTATTCTTACAACATTTCTGAAGTTTGAATTACTTTATTTCAAAATTATTAAGAACAAAACCAAGCCAAAATATAAAGTGGATATGACAATATGTACACCTTACTCCCAGCGCTCAGAAGGCAGAAGTAGGAGGATGGCTGTGAGTTCGAGGCAAGCTTGGAACTATAGAGTGAGTTCCAGGTCAGCCTGAGCTAGAGTGAGATGTTACCATTAAAAAACAACAAAACAAAACAACAAAAAGAACACCAAACTACAACAACCTCTCAAAACAAAACCAAAAATATATTTTCAGTATTAACCCCTTATGAATACAAGACCCTTACATTTTCCCTATACTCAATATCTAGAACATACTCCCTTTATTGCATATTATATTAACCACAGATCTCAGTCATTATAGTTAGTGATGACAAACAGGTTTTTCCTGATCCAGTGAATGCCAAGGAAGAACATAAGAGTTTAGATTGTAGTAGAAGAGTATTAGGAAGTTTTCTAAAATGAGAAAGCTACAACTAGCATATTTCTCTAAGGATTACTTCAAAAGTCACAGGGATAATAAAGGGAAAACTTCATGATTCTTAATATCAAGGTGGAAGAACATTACCTTAGATAGTTTGGGATTGGCTGGTGGGATAAGGGCCAAAAGGGAAACATGAAATAAACAAAAGAGAAGTAGTGAAAAAAATGGCACTTGTTACCCACCCCACACCCCACCGCTGATATGCTAAGTTGTGAGCCAGTTACCATGCTTCCTCCACCATGATGACTCTTCCCTTGAAACCACAGCCTGAAATACGGCCTTTCTTCCAGAGGCTGCTCCTGGTTAGATGTTTTGTCCCAGCAGTGAGCAGACAACTGTACTCAAACACTTTCATTCTTCTTTCTTATTTAAGTGTATTTTAAAAAATATTTTTATTTGGGCAGGAGAGATGGATTAGTGGTTAAGGTACCTGCCTGCAAAGCCTAAAGACCAAGGTTCCATTTCCCAGGACTCATGTAAGCCAGATGTACAAGGCCGTGCATATGTCTGGAATTCCTTTGCAGTGGCTGGAGGCCCTGGCGTGCCACTTCTCTTTTTCTTAAATAAATAAATAAATAATGTTTAAAAATATTTAAAACTTAAAAATATTTTTATTCATTTATTTATGAGAGGGAGAAAGAGAGATAGAGAGAGAGAGGCTATGAATGGGTCTTGTGCTTGTGGCTTTATGCGGGAACTGGGGAATCAAACCAGGGTCCTAAGGCAAGTGCCTTAATAACTGAGTCATCTCTCCAGCCCTTATTCAAGTCTTTTACAACCCCTTGACTGGTCTGCTGGCTCAAGCTCTTCCTCAAACATTTCAGGAGAGAGAACTATGTGGAAATTGAACATTTCGTATGGGTGGCGCACTGAATTCAAGGTGGAGTGCTAGGAGTGACATGAGAAGTAGTCAGAAGCCTGTTTGTAAGCAATCTGAAGGAATTGGGCCTTTATTAGAAAACAAGTTAAAACCATTAAAGGAATATTATAGGCTTAGAGTTATACTTTGTATTTTTGTTTATTCATTTAGTTGAGGTGGGGTCTCACTGTAGCCCAGGCTGACTTGGAATTCCCTATGTAGTCTCAGGCTGGCCTTGAACTCATAGTGATCCTCCTCTTACTTCTGCTTCCTGAGTGCTGAGATAAGAGGTGTGTGCCACCATGCTTGGCTATCTTATTTTTAATATTTTCATTTTGTTACACACACGTGTGTGTAGGACAGGACAACCTGGGGTGTCATCTTTAGGAATGCGTTCCAAGTCTTTAAAAATATTTCTTCCTGTCTGTCTATCATCTATCTATCTATCTGTCTGTCTGTCTGTCTGTCTGTCTGTCTGTCTATCTATCTAGCTGGCATCATCAATCTGTCATTTGTGAGAGAAAATGGGTGCACCAGTGCTTCTTGCAACTGCAAATGAGCTCTAGACACATGTTCCACTTTGTCTGCCTGGCTTTATGTGGGTCCTGGGAAACTAACCCTGGGCTAGCAGGCTTTGTTAGCAAGCTCCTGTAACCACTGTTTCATCTCCCCAGCCTCCGCCCCCACAACTTGAATCACCTTTTATAAAGACAAGATTGCTTGCTAATTAGGCTAGACCAATTGTTTAGTGAGCCCAATGGATCTGTCTTTCTCTGCCTCCTCAGTGCTGGAATTAGGCACTTGCCACTCTGCCTGGCATTTGTATGTGGATACCAGGGGTCAAACTCAGTTCCTCAAGCATTTTACTGAGTTACGTCTCTAGCCTCCTAGAGTTTCATTTTACAAAGATAAAAATGACTGTAAGAGCTGGGTGTGGTGGCACATGCCTTTAATCCCAGCAATCGGGAGGCAGAGGTAGGAGGATTGCTGTGAGTTCGAGGCCACCCTGAGACTCCATAGTGAATTCCTGGTCAGCCTGGGCTACAGTGAGACCCTACCTTGAAAAACCAAAAGAAAAAAAAAAAAGTCTGTAGGGAGAGGGATTTAAAATAAACATGCAGTTTTGGTTTGGTTAGAAACATCATTCCTTGAAATATAAGGAGGGTAGGCTGAGATTATAAATATTGTTTTGGTCATGTTGAATATGAGTTATTTGTGGAATATTCAAGCAGAGCTTTATCACAGGTAACCAGAAATACAAATTTGGATCTTAGAAAAAATATGTGGGTCTGGTTTATAGATTTTTGTTTTCTTCAAAGCTTTATGAGGTATTATTTGCTAATGCAGGATACAGTATGAAGAGACATCTTATATAGAATTGAATAATCCAAGCAAGGCATGGTGGCGCACGCCTTTAAGCCCAGCACTGTGGAGGTGGAGGTAGGATCGCTGTGAGATTGAGGCCAACCTGAGACTATATAGTGAATTCCAGGTCAGCCTGGGCTAGAGCAAGATCTTATCTCATAAAACAACAACAACACTCCCCAACAGAATAATACTAATATTTAATGAATGACCCTTTGAATGGAGACAAAATGTCAAAGAAGTTATGGAAAAACGAACAGATAAAAGGAACATTAGGGATAAATACCACAGGACAGTAGTGTTTCAAGGTAGAGGGAACAGTTTAAAAAGGTATCCTGCCCCTGACCCGCTTTCTCTTATGCCCTAGCTATAGTTCTACATGCAGCCATTTTCTTAAAACCGTTCTGAGATGGCAGTCAGATTATCTGACAAATTAATAGTAGATTTTAAAAGCTTCATTTGTTATTCCAACCAGTTGACAGATTTTCACTGAAACTGTGTAGTCCTGTAATTTTTCTGTACTTTTTTTGAGAGTGAGAAAATGGGAAAGAATTGTCACACCAGGGCCTCCAGACACTAAAATTGAACTCTAGACATGTGTACCATCTTGTGTATATGTCTGACCTTGCATGCTTGCATCACCTTGTGTGTCTGGCTTGCATGGGACCTGGTGAGTTGAATGTGGGTCCTTAAACTTCACAGGCAAGTGCCTTAACTGCTAAGCCATCTCTCCAGCCCATAGTTTGTTTTTGTTTTAGTCTGCTTTCAGACTGAAGAATGATGGTGTGGTGGTTTGGTTCAGGTGTCCCCCATAAACTTAGGTGTTCTGAACGCTAGCTCCCAGCTGATGGAGATTTGGGAATTAACGCCTCCTGGAGGGAGTGTATTGTTGGGGGCGGGCTTATGAGCTTTATAGCCAGTGTCCCCATGCCAGTGTTTGGCACACCCTCCTGTTGCTTTGCTCCATCTAATGTTGTCCAGGAGGTGATGTCCACCCTCTGCTCATGCCATCGTTTTCCCCTGCCATCGTGAAGCTTCCCCTCGAGCCTTTAAGTCAAAATAAATCTCTTTTTCCCAGAAGCTGTTCTTTGTTGGGTGATTTCTACCAGCAATGCGAACTGGACTGCAACAGATGGTATTAGATAGACATGGTGGTATGCATTAGTAGTCCCAAGTACTTGGGAAACAGAGGAGGGAGAATTGTTTGAACCTAAGAGTAAACATCAATTTGGGCAATACAATGGGACCAGGCTCAAAATCAAACCAAGCCAGGCATGGGGGCACACATCTTTATTTATTTGAGAGAGAATGGGTGTGTCAGAGCCTCTAGCCACTGCAAATGAACTTCACATACATGAACTACATTGTGCATCTGGCTTTCCTGGGTACTGGGGAATTGAATCTGGGTCCTTAGGCTATAGCAGACAAATGCCTTAACCTTTAAGGCATCTCTCCAGCCCCATCTGCATACACCTTTAATGCCAGCACTTGGGAGGCAGAGGTAGGTGGATTGCCATGAGTTTGAGGCCACCCTGAGACTACAGAGGGAATTCCAGGTAAGCCTGGTCTAGAGCGAGACTCTACTTCAAAAAACCAACCAACCAAACAAACAAACAAACAAAAAACACCCAAACCAAACCACCACAACGAAAATGATGACAAGATAATGACAGTGAGAGCAGCAGCAGTAGTACTGACAACAACCAACTTTTACTGAGTGATTATTATATAGTCAGGAACTTATAAGATTTAATTTAGACATTAACTGTCTTATTTTCATTTTACAAATGAGGAAGTTGAGGGACAAAGATAATGAACACTGATGAAAGTTCACACAGCTACGAAGTACAGGAATCAAGAGCTGGACATGGGAAGTTTTACTCTAAAGAATGTGATCTTTTATAAAAAGAGCTAGTGAGGGCAGGTGTTTGAGGACTGTAGTTTTATTATATCTCAAAATATATAAAAAAAGATGACCACTTGCTTTGCTTGTATGTAAACTTGAATTTGGTTAATATATCAAATTTAGAGGTTATAAGCATTTTACATCATTAATCTTAGGTAACTGAGAATTGTTTGAATGCTTCTTTAAATAAAAATTTCAACTTATGATAATTGTAATTTTTAATAATTACATTTTTCTTTTAAAAATATTTTCTTTATTAGAGAGAGAAGGAGAGAATGGCTTTGCTAGGGCCTCTAGCCACTGCATATGAATTCCTGATGGATGCACCACCTTGTGCACCTGGTTGTGCATGTGGGTTCTGGGGAATCAAACCTGGGGCCTTAGGCTTTGCAGGCAAGCACCTGAACTGCTAAACCATCTCTCCACTCCTAATAATTCTATTTTCTGAAACCATTTTCTGGAGTTTAAGATCACTGGAAGGAAATCTAAGTATCATTAAGTTCAGGTGACTAAAATAAGACTTGGAAGCTGAGTGTGGTGATGCATACCTTTAATCCCATCACTTGGGAGGCAGAGGTAGGAGGATCACTGTGAGTTCAAAGCCAGCCTGTGACTACCTAGTAAATTCCAGGTCAGCCTGGGCTAGAGTGAGACTCTACCTTGAAAAAACAAACGAACAAACAAACATACATACATTCCAGTACTCAGGAGGAAGAGGTAGGAGGATTGCTGAGAGTTTGAGGCCACCCTGAGACCACATAGAAAATTCCAGGTCTGCCTAGGCTAGAGTAAGATCCTACCTCAAAAAACCAAAAACCAACCAACCAAACAAAAAAGACTTTGCAAACTTTATATACGAAGTATAAAAAGCTAAGTATCCGAGAAAGTCAGGAGAGGCAGCTGAATGTTTATAGTTTACCTCTCATAGCCACAGGTTTGTGCTTGCAAGTTTAATCAAGCACACATTAGAAATATAGGTAAGAATACTTCTGCACTCAACCTCTGTAAGGATTATAGATTCCCTTCCCCTCTCCTCCCTTTTCATACCTCCTTCCTCCTCCTCCCACATGGTTCTGGACTCTGGACAGCTTGGGGAACAGACACTTACGTTTGGCATAGAAGGTAATACCGATCTCAAGCTTGATACTGGTATGCTGTTTTTATTTTTTTTAATTCTGTCTTTGCTATAAAGGTATTTAGTGCTATGAATTTTCCCCTGAGAACTGCCTTCATTGTGTCTCATAAGTTTTGGTATGATGTGTTCTCATCGTCATTCATTTCTAGAAATTTTGCAATTTCATTTTTATTTTGTCCACTACCCATTTATTGTTTAAAAGTGTGCTGTTTAGTTTCCAGGAGCCAATGGGATTCTTGGGTCTTTTGTAGTTAATTTTTAGCAATATAGCATTGTGATCTGATATCATGCAGGGAATTAAGTCAATCTTTCTAAATATATGGAGGCAGGCTTTGTGACCCAGTATATGGTCTATTTTAGAGAATGTTCCATGGGCTGCTGAGAAGAAAGTGTAGTCTGTGGATTTGGGATGGAAAGTTCTGTAGATGTCCATTAGGTCTAAGTGATCTGTGGTTTTGTTGAGCTCTCTTACTTCCCTGTTGAGTTTCTGTTTGGATGATCTGTCTATTACTGATAATGGTGTATTGAAATCCCCAGCTATGATGGCGTTGGTGGTTATTTCTGTTTTGTTGTCAAGCAGGTTTTGTTTTATGAACTGTGGTGCCCCTGTGTTTGGTGGATAAAGATTTATGATTGTGATATCCTCTTGATGGATCATTCCCTTGATAAGTATGAAGTGGCCTTCTTTGTCTTTTTTGATTATTTTTGGTTTGAAGTCTATTTTATCCAATATTAGTATAGCTATGCATGCTTGTTTCTTACTCCCATTTGCTTGGGATATTGTTTTCCACCCTTTCACCTTGAGTAGGTGTCTGCCTTTAGTGGTGAAGTGGGTTTCTTGAAGAAAACAGATTGAATTTTATTTTATTTTTATTTGTTTGAGAGAGAGATAGAGGCAAAGAGAGAGATAGGAGCAGAGAGAGAGAAAAAGGAGAGAGAGAGAGATAGAAACAGAGAGAGAGAGAGAAAGAGAGACGGAGAGAGAGAGAGAGAGAGAGAGAGAGAGAGAGAGAGAGAGAGAGAGAGAGAGAGAAACTGGGCATGCCAGTGCCTTCAGCCACTGAAATTGAACTGCAGATGCATGTATAACCTTGTGCATCTGGCTTACATGGGTCCTGGGGAATCAAACCTGGGTAATCTGCCTTTTCAGGCAAGCCTTAACCAGTAAGCAATTTCTCCAGCCCCCTTTTTACTTTTGAAGTAATAAAATGCAAGAGACATGTATGTGATAAATGTTCCTCTGGAGATGAAATGTACAAATGACTTGTGATAGGCAATGGAACCTCTTCCCGGTACTTACATGCTTCACCCTACTACACTATGAAAATGTAAAAATATCTGAGATGCAAAACAAAGTTCATGCTAAGATCAAATGGAAGACTGGAATATTTAATACTGCTATGATTGCAATAGTATCCATTCCCTATCAAATCTCCCAGACTTTCTCCCTGCCCCACTAGAAGTGAAAAAACAAAACAAAACAAAAACTAATCTTCAAATTCAAATAGATTGGCAAGGATCTTGAAAGCTAGGACAATATTAAAAAGAAAACTGAATTGAAACTCTGATTTCCCAATTTTGAAACTTACTACAAAGTGACAGTAATCTAAATAGCACAACACTAGCGTAAGGATAGACACACCATTGGCTAGGTGTATGCTGAAAAGAATGCAAACATAGTCAGACAGGTAACATATTCCTACCAGCACTATGCAAAAGAGCCCCAAACTGGAAGCAACACAGATATCAATTAACTAATTAACCAATAAACAGAATGAAGTAAAAACATAAAATGCAATACTATGTTAATATAACAGAAGTTATAAATATACAGGCTACAATATTGATGAGCTTTGAAAAGATTAAGCTGACTAAAATAGAGTCAAGACAGAAGACATCATAAATTGCACAACTACACTCCTATGAAATAATCAGAATAGAGACAGAAATCCCTAGAAATACAAAGCATGGTGGTGGTTTTCAGGGTCTGATGACGGGGAAACTGCTTAAGAGTAAGTAAGTAGTTAATGGGGATGAGGTTTCTTGGTATGATGAAAAAGTTTTGGAACTAGATAGCAATGATAGCTGAGTAATATGATAAATTTATTAAATATCACTAATTTACCAACTATAAAATGGATAATTTTATAATACGTAACTTTCAACTCAACTAAAAGATAAAAGAGGCCTGGAGAGATGGCTTAGTGGTTAAGGCACTTGCCTACAAAGCCAAAGGACCCAGGTTAGGACCCACGAAAGCCAGATGCACAAGGGGCGCATGCATCTGGAGTTTGTTTGCAATGAACGGAGGCCTTAGTGGGCCCATTCTCTCTCTCTCTCTCTCTCTCTCTAACCTGCCTATTTGTGTATCTCTCTCTCAAATAAATAAATAAAAATAAAATGTTTAAAAAAGATAAAAGAAGGGCTGGAGAGATGGCTTAGTGGTTAAGCGCTCGCCTATGAAGCCTAAGGACCCCGGTTCGAGGCTCGGTTCCCCAGGTCCCACGTAAGCCAGATGCACAAGGCGGCGCACGCGTCTGGAGTTCGTTTGCAGAGGCTGGAAGCCCTGGCGCGCCCATTCTCTCTCTCTCTCTCTCTCCCTCTATCTGTCTTTCTCTCTGTCTCTGTTGCTCTCAAATAAATAAATAAAATATTTTAAAAAAAAAAAGATAAAAGAAGCCAGGTATGGTGACACATGCTTTTAATCCCAACACTCAGGAGGCAGAGGTAGGATGACCACTGTAAATTCAAGGCCAGTCTGGGACGCAGAGTGAATTCCAGGTCAGCTCTGGCTACAGTGAGATCCTACCTCACAAAACCAAAAAAAGAGAGGTACCTTAGAACAAAAAGGGAACAAAATTCCACAGCTATAATGTGGAATTAAAGCTACAGCTTTTCTTTTTTAATACCTTTGAGTAAATATCTCAAAGAAATGTGTGTTCTAACATTGCTTCTTTAAGAAAGCTCTTAGCCAGGGGTGGTGGCACACGCCTTTAATCCCAGCACTTGGGAGGCAAAAGTAGGAGGATCACTATGTGTTTGAGGCCAGATTGGGACTAGAGTTCCAAGGTCAGTCTGGTCTAGAGTGAGACCCATCCTCAAAAAAATAAAAACACTTGGGAGGCAGAGATAGGAAGATTGCTTTGAATTTGAGGCCAGCCTGAGACTATAGAGTGAGCTCCAGGTCAGGCTGGGCTATAGCAAGACCCTACCTCAAAAAATAAAAATAAAAACAAAAAACAACCAACAAACATAAAAACCACCTGTATGGATTGGAGAGATGGCTTAGTGGTTGAGGCGCTTACCTGCGAAGCCTAAGAACCCAGGTTCAATTTCAAGTGTTTTTGTTTTGCACTTCAAATTGCAAAGAGAAATCTTTCTCTCAAACAGGGTTTCACTGTATATCTCTGGCTAGTCTGTAACTCCCTATGTAGACTTAGTTGACCTTAAACTTACATTGATCCTTTTGCCTTTACCTCCAAAGTACTAGTATTTTAGGCATGTGCTACCATGCATGGTTAATTCTATAATTTTTTAATTCATAAAAACATACAATATAAACCTATAAAATATAAATATAAAATAGTAGTTTAAGGTTTATATTATATACTACTGTTTTACAATAGCTGTGAATTCAAGGCTAGTCTGAGACTATATAGTGAATTCTAGGTCACCCTGGGCTAGAGCGAGACACTACCTTGGAAAACCAAAAGACAAAACTAAAATTATAGACTTATAATATCCCAAGAGACTAAATCTTTAGCTTAAAAGCAGTTCAAATATGTGACTATAAAATATCAGTGATTAACTGCAGAGGCAGAAAGAGATGCCAAGTGAAACATGGAGGTAATCTGTATTGTTGGCTATTTAGAAGCACCAAACAATCGCAAATGAATTTTGCAAAAATATTTATGTGAAATTATCCACTGCTGTTGTTATGCTTTGAATTTTTGTGTCCCCTCCAAACTCCAGGTTGAAATTTAATTCCTAATATTACAGTATTAAAAAGCGAGGTCTTTTAGCAGGTAAATAGGCCAGAAGAGCTTTGTCCTTACGATCAGGATTAGTGCTTTACAGGAGGAGTGGAGATGAGCCCTGCCGTGTAAGAGCAAAATGTCCATTTCCTTCAGAGAAAGCAGAGCTCAGGATGTTACCTTGGAGCAGAAATTGGGCCTTTACCACACACCAAACCTAATGGCACCTTCATCTTGGAATTTCCCATTTCCAAAACTAAAATAAATTTGTGCTACTTAGTGAATTCCAGGTCAGCCTGTGTAAGTTATCTAGGTTGTGGTAGTTGGCTACAGCAGAACAAATGGACTAAAACAAGAGCAAAAACCAAATCTGTCACATAATTTTTAACACAATGCTAAATTTCTATGTCTCATTTGATGCCATAATCTTGGTAAAGTTCTAAAGATGGGACACGGAAAAGAACAGAAACCTCATGGTCCCCTGGAATACCTTCAAATGGATGTCACAAAACTACCCTGGATTATAGATTCTGAATGTCTTCATCATTGCTTAGTTTGGGAACAGAATGAAACCTTTTCTTAACTCTAACAGTAGTAAAAATTATTTTATCTTTTGTTCCTCACAGGGGGAATCTGACTTGTCACTGTATAGTAACAGAGCCACCCACTTACTTGGCCAAATACAGATTTGTAATGCCCTGCCACTTATTAAGAAAATAATTGTCTATCTGTCTATATCACCTTTAAATTTTAGGAAAGGTAGGGAAAACATGTAATTCTGAAAATCAAATTAACCAAACTCAGAGACTCCTTAACTTCCATGGCTCAAAGTTTCGACTTTAATGCCAATGATATATAATTCATCTATTCATCAACTCTCCCATATGAATTATTAACAGGAAGTCACTAAATCTATGATTATTACCTTTTATTCTACATTATTAATAGTAGCAGGTATAGCCAAATATTACAAAGAATACACACAGACTTATCACGAGCAGGTATAAGAAACCTTTTTTCAAATTCTTGAATAACCCTTGCATGACCTAAAACTCAGAGTTCTGTTTTTCTGGAAAATACATCAAAGAAAGACAGTTCCAGAACCCTAATGGAAAGGATCTTATCGGGTATTGTTAGTGATTATCACTCCAGTTTGATCTTTGGATTAATTTTTCTCAATTAAAGTGGCATAATCCATTCTTAAATTTATAAAAGACGTAAGGCTCTGACTAGCCTTGAATTCCCTATGTAGCTAAGGATGACACTGAACTTCTGACCTTCCTAGATCCACCTCATTAGTGCTGGGATTACAAGTATGTGCCACCACATAGTATGTATGCTGTTGTGGATAAAATCCAGGGCGTTGTTCATGATAGGCAAGCATTCTACTAACTGATCTACTCTTCAGTCCTCAAACTAAGAATTAAAAAAAATTTAATATATTTTTATTGTATTTATTTGTGTGAGAGAGAAAGATACAGAAATGGGCAGGTAGGAAGAGAGAGAGAGAGAGAGAGAGAGAGAGAGAGAGAGAGAGAGAGAGGGAGAGAGAGAGAGAGAGAATGGGCATGCCAGGACCTGCAGCCACTGCAAATGAACTCCAGATGCGAGCACCCCTTGTGCATCTGGCTTATGTGGGTCCTGGGGAGTTGAACCTGGGTCCTTTGGCTTTGCAGGCAAGGACCTTCACCACTAAGCCATCTCTCCAGCCCCCCTCAAGCTAAGAATTTTTAGGAATACTAGGACACAGTTCTCTGAAAGGGTCATCTCTCATTCAAGATCCTGGAGTACATGCAAGATCACAGTAAGTCTATACTTAACCTACATCATTTGCTCTTTATTTAACTCATGCTTTAAAGGGGCCAGAAAATAGGAGAGGGTCCTACATGCCCTGTTTCAGGAAACAGTGGGTGAACTAGACATTGCTACCAAAGCCAAAGAATTACATATGTGAAAGATTCAGGAGATTAGAAAGCCAGAGGTTCATTGGTATCATATACCATATTGACCTCTTAAAGAAAATCACATATGCTGCTTTAGGGCAAGAATGCTGTTCTTATATCCCTAGAGACTTCTCTAGGATCTCTGATATTGCTAAAAAGATCCAGAAACAATAGAACCACAAACTGAAATAATTTTGTATATAATCTGGTATTTTATTCTAAGCAAGATGCTTTAACTGCGCACCCTCTCCCCAGACCCAGGTAGTTTATTCTACAGGCTGCTCAGATGTAGGATGGTATTTATCTTCTTGTCTTAATTTGGACACTCTGGGCTCTTGTCTGAGAAAGGCTATAAATCTGATTCTACCTATTGCATATGTGTGTAGCATGGCTTAGCCATGTGATTTCCACAGTCCTGAATGTTGCTGTATAATTGCTGCCTTACATATAAATCAACAAATGATAAACAAACAACAGAACAGACAAAATTAAAATGCATAACTCCTCTCAGATAAAATAACATACTATTGTGATTATTCAAACAGTGGTGAAGGTGTGGGCTCATCATATTCCTGTATTTTAATGGTCTACCTTTATGTTCAAGCTGGAGTTTAAAAGAAGGTAACCCTGATACCTAAAATCATCCCTAACTCAAGTTTATTGTCTTCATTCTCATAACATTGCTATTTACTGAACTTGTCACTAAAACTACTGGAAAATGACTCTTGAAATAAAACCTGTAAACAACCCCACCACCCGTAAATAACCTAACTTATTGTTAAACAGAAAACATGGGCTGGAGAGATGGGTTAGCAATTAAGTTGTTTGCTTGCAAAGCCAAAGGACCTATGTTCAATTCTCCAGGACCCATGTAAACCAGATGCACACAGTAGTACATGTGTCTGGAGTTCATTTGCAGTGGCTGGGGGCCCTGGTGTGCCCATTCTCTTGTTCTCTCCCTCTTTCTTTCTCACATAAATAAATAAATTTTAAAAAGGAAAATAACCAACCAAATTCTCTCTCTCTCTCTCTTTTTGTTTTTTTCCTTTGAAGTGGTCTCACTCTAGCCCAGGCTGACCTGGAACTCATTCTGTAGTTCCAGGCTGGCCTCAAACTAACTGTGATCCTGCTATATCTAACTCCCAAGCGCTGGGATCAAAGGTATGTGCCTCCACTCCCCTCACAAACTCTTAAATACAAAGTATCAAAACATAGTTTATATAGCAATATTCTACTTGCCTGGCCAAAAACAAAACAAAACAAAACAAATAAACAACAACAAAACAAAAGCAAAATTATATCGTCCTTTACAAAGTTAACTTTTCATCTTTCTTTAGGATCTACTGAAATAGTGTGTTCAAATGTTTTTATATACACTAAAAAAGGTTGAGAGGTGGGGAGATAGCTCAGTTGGTTATGTGCTTGCCTTATAAGCATGGGGACCTGAATTCAACCCCTAGGACTTAAGTAAAATTTCCAAGTGTGGTGGCATGGGTCTGTTATATCAGTGCTAGAGACAGGGAGGCAGAAGGATCCCTAGGGCTTGCTGGCTAGCCAGTCTAGAGTACTTCGTGAGTTACAGGTCACACAGGGGTGCCCATTCTCTCCACTGCTCTTGAACGTAGTACTAGAAGTCCTAGCCCAAGGAGTAAGACAAAAGAAAGAAAGAAAAGGCATACAAATTGGAAAGGAAGAAGCCAAATTAGTCCAATTTGCAGATGACATGATCCTATATATAAGTGATCCGAAAGTCTCTACCTCAAAACTTCTAATTAATTCCTTCAGCAATGTCACAGGATACAAAATCAACATACAGAGAAAAATCAACTCCTACCAAATCAGAGAGCCAGAGCCTCATAGGCCCCCAATACCTCATCACTGAAGCAGACCAAAAATGAACCCAACGTAGCTCAGGGAAATTTTGCGGAAGAGGGGGCAGAAAGTATGTCAGAGCCACATGTTGGGTCATGATATGCAGAGACATTTATCGTACCAATAACAGTGGGCTAACTCCACAATGCACAACCCATATACATCAACAAGGAGGGGCCATTGGAGAGGGGGTAGGTCACGGATGAGCCTAATAATGGTACCAAACTGCCTGTATTTGCTGAATAGAAAGCTAATAAAAAAATTAAAAAAAAATCAGTAGCCTTTCTACATGCAAAAGACAAATACACAGAAACACAAATCAGCAAGGCTGTTCCATTTTCAATAGCCATAAAATATCTTAGAATAACACTAACCAAGGATGTGAAAGACCTATACAATGAAAACATAAAAAACACTCAACAAGGAAATTGAGGAGGACTTAAGAAGATGGAAAGACCTCCCATGCTCCTGGATAGGTAGAACTAATATTGTGAAAATGGCAATTCCACCAAGAGCAATATACGGATTAAATACAATAGCAATAAAAATTTCTACATCATTGTTCACAGAGATAGAAAAAATTATCTCCAGCTCGGTGTGGTGGCGCACACCTTTAATCCCAGCACCCGGGAGGCAGAGGAGGGAGGATTGCCACCCTGAGAATGCAGAGTAAATTCCAGGTCAGCCTGAGCTACAGTGAGATCCTACCTCAAAAAAACAACAACAAAAAAGGAAAAATGATCTCAAGATTGATATAGAATGGATTCCCAGCAAAAGAAACACCTTTGGAGGTGTAAGTATACCCAATCTACAGCTATACTACAAAGCCATAGTAACAAAAATAGCATGGTACTGTCCTTAGAACAGACATATAGACCAATGGAACAGAATTGAAGACCTGGCCTACAAGTCAAGTAACTACTGCTATTTGATCTTTGACAAAGGTGCCAATAATGTAGACTGGAGAAAAGACAGCATCTTCAACATATGGACAAATTGGATGACCACATATAGAAAAACAAAACTAGACCCACTCATCTCACCATACACAAAAATCAACTCCAAATGGATTAAAGATCTCAATATAAGACCTGAAACTCAACTAATGGAAACAAAAATAGGAGGAACTCTCCACATTATAGGACTGGGGAAGGACTTCCTGAACAATACACCAGTAGTGCAGGAAATTAAACAATCAAACAAACCCACAGAATGTAAGAAAAATTTTGCCAGCTATACCACTGATAGAAGCCTAATATCTAGAATCTACAAAGAACTCAAAAAACTAAACAATTAAAAAAACCCAAACAACCCACTCAAAAAATGGGGCAGAGAACTGAATAGGGAGTTCTCAGAGAAAGAAATACAAATGGCAAACACATACTTAAGAAAATGTTCAACATCCCTAACCACTAAGGGAAATGCAAATTAAAACAACTATGAGATTCCACCTTATTCCAATAAGGATGACAATCATTAAACAATCAAATGCCAGTAAATGTTGGTGAGGATGTGGAGAAAGAGGAACCTCCATTCCCTGTTGGTGGGAATGCAAACTTGTACAACCACTATGGAAATCAATATGGAGATTCCTGAAAAAGATTAATACAGAATTAGCAACAGACCCAGCATTTCCCTAAATGTTCCATGCTTCACTATAGAGATATTTGCTCAACCATGTTTCCCCATCCTCTTAAAATATAAGATCTTGCTGCCTTCAAACTCTCTTTTTTCATACCAGGTTGGCCTCCAATTCTCAGTTCTTTTACCTTAGTCTCCCCAGTCCTTAGGATTACAGGTTCCCCAATTACATTTTGATTGTTAAATAATACTGACATTCTAATGGGAATAAGAATCATACCATTTACTAAAACTCCTAGTAGTGTGAACATCTAGTAGAGCCACCTCAGTATGGCACACCTCGTATTTCTAGTGATGAAGATCAAGAAGTGAGGATGATGTCATTAAACTCTTAAGTAAGCAGGGTGTGGTGGTACATACCTTTAATCCCAGAATTCAGGAGGCAGAGGTAGGCGGATTCAAGGCTAGCCTAGGACTATAGTAAGATCCAGGTCAGCCTGGCTATAGTAATACCCTATCTCTAAAAAACAAAAAACAACAACAACAACCAAACAACAAAAAGCCTATTAAGTAATAGAGAATGATAATATTTTTATTATTTGCAAGCAGACAGAAATATAGAGAGGAGAAACAGATAGAGAGAATGGGTATGCCAGGGACTCCAGTTGCTGCAAACAAACTCCAGATACTTGTGCCTCCTTGTGCATCTGGCTTTATATGGGCACTGGGGAATGAAACCCAGGTTGTTAGGTTTTACAGGCAAGCACCTTAACCACTGAACCATCTTTCCAGCCCATATATAGCAGTTTTTAAGCTTAGGATCCTAAAGCTTTTATGGGACAACTTTCAATGTTATTTTATTTTAAGGATACAGGTAAGAAAAAGCTACTGGTAGAAGGTGAATAATATACAAAGCTCAGTAACTTTAAGTTAATACTGTACTGATCAAATCAAGACATAACCTTAAGGACCTTTCATTTTGGAATTTTTCATATTTCCTTAAATTTTTATTGAGGATTTTAATTTAGGGAACTATGTTCCAAAACATTTTGCCTGCAAAGATAAAAATCTTTTAGGAATTCATATTCACAAAATGACTATTATATTCCTTCACTCACCTTTTAAAAAAATTTAATTAATTAATTTATTTATTTATTAGAGAGAAAGAGAGAAGGACAGAGTAGGGCCTTTAGCCACTGCAAATGAACTCCAGATGCATGCAAATGCCAGTAAATGTTGGTGAGGATGTGGAGAAAGAGGAACCTCCATTCCCTGTTGGTGGGAATGTAAACTTGTACAACCACTATGGAAATCAATATGGAGATTCCTGAAAAAGATTAATACAGAACTAGCAACAGACCCAGTTATTCCCTTACTGCGCATTATTGCACCTTGTGTATCTGGCTTACATGGGTACTGGGGAGTTGAACTTGGGTCTTTAGGCTTTGCAGGCAAGCACCTTAACTGCTAGGCCACCTCCAGCCCATTTTATTTTTAATTTTTATTTCTCACCTTTTTTTGAGAAGGACATTATTATGTAGCCCAAGCTGGCCTATAACTTGAGATCTTCCTATTTTAGCTTAGACGGCTATGATTACAATTCTTTGTCAGCATACCCAATTTTTGCTTTCACCTATGTTTTCATTCTTTGTCTTGCTTTCATTGATTTATATTTATGTTTCTATTAGTACATCATTTTTTAAATATTTATATTATTGACAGTACTTGCGTGTAGTCAAGTTTTTTATTTTTTTATTTTTTCAGGTAGGGTCTTATACTAGCCCAGGCTGGCCTCAAACTCTCCCATCTCTGCATCCTGAGTGGCATGTGCCACCATACCTGGCCCTAGGTGGTCTGTTTTTAAAATGACTTTTTTGTCAATGAGTCAACTAAAAGGGAACACACTAAATTTCTACTGTCAGCTTGCAAAAACAATTGGACTAAGCAAAATATTTATACATTGGGACAAATATTTTTAGAAGGTAAATTTAAAAAAATATTGATATTTTTCTTCTTTTTTTGAAGCAGGGTTTCAATCTAGCCCAAACTGACTGGACCTCACTCTGTAGTTCAGGCTGGCCTCAAATTCACAGTGATCCTCCTACCTCATCCTCTCCAGTACTAGGATTAACTGTGTGTGCCACCATGTCCAGCTCATCTTACTAAAAATTGTCAATTACACTTCTTCATTCTTTCACCAATGTGTTATTTTCAGCTCTACTTTCTTTTGAATCACAGCTGTAGCTCAGCGGCTGGCCTGAAGTAGTGAAATACTCACTGGCTCTGAGGATGTTCTCCTTGCTGCTGCACCTGGACTGGACCTGCAGAAAAAGCATAAACTCAGTATAATTTAGCGCTCATCACATGGAAAGCCAGAGATGTATGTTTAGTGGGCAAGCTCCTGAGGTCTAGGAGAAAAGGTTTTATTTATCTAAGATATAACATGTTAGTAAAAATGTTACAAATATACTTTAATTCATTTTTTACTTAAAAAAGTCTGACTTCCAGAAAAATTTCAAGTAAAAAAATATTAATTGGACAGAGATAAAACTGAAAGCAATGTTTAAGTGCATCTAAATTCAGTATAGCTAGCCCTCCATATTTGCGGGTTTTATATCTGTGGATCAGAAATAATACAAAATAAAAACCCACCATCACCACATGTGGATGTTTTGGCTTGTCATTATTTCTTAAACATAGCACAGAAATTATTTACATAGGATTCATACTACATTAGGTATCATAATATAGAGATGAGGGCTGGGATATGGCATACTGGTAGGACACTTGTTTTCTAAGAGAGTTGATGTAAAGTAAAGTTGATGTAAAGATGGATGTAAATTTTATATATATATATAAAGAACATGAGTATCTGTGGGTTTTGTTATCCATGTTGCTTTGGTTCAAAACCAACTTATAGATATTGACAAGTGGAAAGACGTTCAAATTACTGCATGTTCAATTGTGAATACTGATTTTTTTGTTTGTTTGTTTTTTTGAGGTAGGGTTTCGCACTAGCCCAGGCTGACCTGGAATTCACTATGTAGACTCAGGGTGGTCTCAAACTCCACAGTTAGTCTCCTACCTCTGCCTCCTGAGTGCTGGGATTAAAGTCATGTGCCACCACACCTGGCATGAATACTGATCTTAATCGTAAGGTATTTAGTATGTGTCTTGACTAGAATAATAATAAAATCCAAGCAGTAAAGTTATCAAATATTCCACTGAAGTCATTTTTACTATATATGATTAATGATGGGAAAGAGAGAAATCTTTGTATGCAACATTTACCTTTGATGTTAATAACCTTTGTGATATTGATTATAATTATTATAGCTATAATAATTATAATATTGTCAATGAAAGATGCTTCTGTTGGAAATCAAAATCAAACTCATCTATTTTCCAGTTTTTAGATGTGTACATAATTTATTAATTAGAAACTCGTATTCCTTGATTCAAATATTTGTCGAAGTAGAAACTCTTTCAAAGGTTAAAAGACTTCAGTGGCCAAGTTGGATGGTATTAACATTGTTGTTAAATTCAGATATAATGGTATTCAAGCTCCACACCTCTTCTTCCAACTCCACAGCAGCTTGCCCCAAATGGATATATACACAACAAATTAATTTCTACAGCTTAACACAATCTACTAGTATATGAAACAACTCATGAAAGGAATGTTGTAACTTAGGGTGGATTATGGTTATCCTTTCCTGAAAAACAACTGTTAAAAGTGTAAAGAAACAACAATAAAAATGCTATGAACAAGTAGACAAGGAAAAACAAACAAAAGGCAAAAAACAAAAAACCCAAACCACGCACCAAAAACAAAACAAAACAAAACAAAACACCAGGAATAAATAATAAATAAATAAATAAATAAATAAATAAATAAAGAAAGAAAGAAAGAAAGAAAGAAAGAAAGAAAGAAAGAAAGGAAGAAAGAAAGAAATCACCCCATAATTCCAAAGTTTTCTCTTTTGGCCCAGATTATTTAAGGAGCTTTAAGTTGTAGTATAATGAAGATATGAATCTGGAACATAAACTTATTGTATTCTTTTTATTTGGAAGTCTTACTGAAGAACAATTCTGGACCAAATGGGAAAGAAATTGGTGATTGCTTAGAGTCAACAATATAGGACAGAAGACATGAGAATAAGGAAAAGAAAAGAAACAGAGATTGAGGAAGTAAATTTAGAGGATAGAAAAGAAAGCATGGGCTTACAGAAAGGGACAAGACATAAGTGATGAATGTTCTGCTATTTCTTATTGAACATTCACACAAAGAAGATAACTAAGGCACTTTCTGCAAAATAAAAAAAAGCAAATTTGCATACCATGGAATGAAAATAAATATAACTACATACAGCCTTAAAAGAGAAAAGAAACATACACTAACAGACACATTAATAGATAAGCTTAATAAAGAGAGAAACTACATTTTAAAAAGTGTCTCAAAGAACACAAGAGAAAGAGAAAAGTATGGGAGGAAAATCTTGGAGAGAGAAGGGAAAGAAAGAGGAAAATGTGGAAAGACAAAAACAGCCCAAAGAAGTCAAATGGAAGTTAAAGTCTCCAACAAGATGTGAAACAGGATGTGAAGGAGCCCAGACCCATAGCACAAAGCAATGTTTGCGAATGGAAAGCAGCTCCTTTGGTCAGTAATAGTTACTCTTAAGTCGTAGCCTCTATTCCTCCAGAGTTCATCTTTAAGCCCTTCCAATCTAGAGTGGAGCTAGTGTATGGATAGAAACAAGAGATTTACAATGAACAGAGCAATTCAGATGAGTATTTCAAATTGTCTCATAAAATGTTCCAACAGATTTATAGAATGTCTATTATATACATTAGCTAATGTATATAATGGAAATGGTTGTGAAGAACTCATTGTTTACAAAACAAAATAAAACAAAATACAAACTAAACATCCTCTCTCCTTCTACAGGTGGTTTAAAAATTAACAAAAAGCCATTTACTACATGAATAAAGAAGTCTCTGTTGCTTTGTGATACCTAAGTTTAGAATTACGTGCTTCACACAGCTTTAGAGGGGACATTTGGTTTGGATAATGAAAATAGTTCAGTTCTCTGAAATATAAGCATTTATTAAGTTTCCACAGTAGTATAAGTAGTGCTTTCCCATTTATGTTACATTGGCTGTTTGAACCAGACTGGAGGGAAATTACTTTCAAATCATAGATCAAAAGACATTTTTACTTTAGTGATTGTGAATATGTACATTTAAAATACCAAGAAAAATAATTAAAAAACACTTTACTGCTTGTGCAAGCACTGAATAACTTTCTTTCTGTGTTATAGAACTGGCAGTATTTATAATATTTACTTAATTTCCATTATGTAATGGAATTTACGTGAGAAGATAAAGTTGAGAGACAACCAATTCTCTTATTCTCAGTATATGGACTATAAACAAGGTAAGATAGGTCTGTTTCAAGTTTCATCTCATTTTATATATTTTTTGTTACCCTGGTTTGTAATGAATGGACAAAAAGGAAAGTGAAAAAAATAAACTTGATTTTGATCTTTTATTAAGTTTCTCAGGAATTTAAGTGAGGGGTTAGATCAAGGGGATGATATCAGATTACCCATTACTTTTTTCTACTGTATCATGTTATTTTACTACAACCAACTTCTGACTGACTTTACACTATTTACAAGCCATTCTCCTTTCAATGGGAATCAAAGGTAAAATGTACAAAGTGTATGATATTAAAGTCAATGGAGTGAATGAGAAACATGAGACTTAATAAAAACACAGGTATTAATTTACTAATTAATATTTCTCTGAGACATCAAATAATCTATTTCAACATGTTTAAATGTATAATATTATAATTATTACTGAAGATCACATTTTCTGTTAAGAAGTATGATATGAAAGAGAAATCAAAAGAAGGGAGAGCATATAGTAAATGGTAAGGAACAAAAGAGACAATGCCTTAAAAAAAAAAAAAAAAGCTCAGAAATATTTAACAAACAGCCACGATCTTTAGATACAGTTAGAGAAATCACTTACCTTATGCTTAGGTCATAACAAGAATAGCACAGTGTTTAAAGTCAGCTCTTCATTATGGGAGGTACAATTGAAAGCCATAGGTTATAATAACATGAATTGCTACACAAAAATGAAGACTTTTTCAGCCCAACATGAAAAGCTAACTTGTATGGGAGAACATTTCAATTTATGTTTAATGCAACATAAACCACAACTGAGGGTGTAAACATCAAAACACACCAAAAACATGTAAGTCTCACATCAAAAAGGAAGAAACAGCTCAATCTCTCAGGATACAGATTCAATGTGACTAATAGTTTGTGATATCTAAGGGAAAGCACACCACTCTAATGGTGAAAGATGCATGCATAATGTAGAATCATTCATTTATGTCTCCAGTCCCCATCCCGCTCATACACACAAAAGTCCACTAAAATACAGGGAAAGAATGTAGTGCCAAGCTGTTATGAAGAAAGCAGGACACACAGAAGCGCAGCAGTGGTCATGTGATTTGAGAGGTGTTCTTCCCTTAAACCATCCCATCACCATGCTTATTTTAAAGAAGCCAGGAAAAGATCCCCTTTCAAAGCTGCAGTAGCTACGAGCCCCCAGCTTGAAGCTAGTGTGTGGAATTTTGATCACCGTTCCCTGCGATGTCAGGGGCTCTCCAGTGGAAGCCAAATGCACAGGAGCAGTTAGTAGGGGTGTAAGTGTGACTAGCAAACAGCTTTTTCCTTCTTCATTTCACAGTAGTAAGGGAGAAGAGAAACAAGTAAGATCGGGCTCATGTTAAGAATAGGTTCATAACAAAATGCAGATATTAAATATTAAAATGAGGAAATTAGGTTTCACAAAAATTGCTTCTATTTTGCTGCTTACCAGGCTAACTCATACTCTTTTTCTTAAAAAAAAAAAAATACTCCACAGTATGGCTCATTTGGAAAAATTCTGAGCAGCTAGTCAGATAGGGCTAACGTCAAGAACAAAAAAAATTAATTTCTTTATGGACATTAAGACAGTTCTTTAAATTTTTAGCATGACTTTACTAGTCAGTGATCACACTTTAAGTTAGAAATTCAGATTCTGTATATTTTCTTAATTGTATAATCTGAGAAGTTCTGGGTTGGAAAAATGCAATTTGTTTTTCAATGTTAAAAACAAAACAATGGTGACCTATTTAGAAACTAAATTTCCTATGTACTTTAGTTGTAATAAATCTTACTTAAAATCTGAGCTGCTTCTGTCAATAACAGGGTCATATCAATTCATCAGAAAAAAAAAATCAAGTTGTTTTCCTATTGCTGACAGTGCTTAACTTCACCTAATATTATTCTTTTTATATGGGATGGTTTTTGAATTATGTATAGCATCCCAATTTTGTTAGTAGACTTGTGACTGTTCAAATATTATGTTATGATATTATCTTATTTTTCTTCTCATTTCATTCTTAAACCAGAATGGCTTGATTTTTCTGGTAGAATGGTTTTACCATTTTAGGTAATGGGTCCTTCCATAATCTTAGTTTCCTCAAATAATATTCAAAGTAAATAAGGCATGTATGATTGATTTGAAGCTATAAAGAAGAAAATTAATGTCAGTAGTTGTCATGATAAGTGAATTCACTGGCAGTTTTGTGACATACACTGGGACCACACACCCTTATTATAATTTCCTCATCAGCTGAAAATGGAGGCAAGGTTGCTCTTTTGACCCAAGGGTGGGGTGGGGGTTTGAAACAAAACAAAACGAAACAAAACAAAAAACCAGGCACTATTGTATGCGTTTCAGTAGATATTGGTTATAACTTTTGAGAAATGTCATAGTCATATGGCCACATGTAAGAATTAAAGCCACTAGCTTTTCTAGAAAATGTTTAGTATTCTTAATCTCTAAAACCTTAGCTATGTTTCTGATCCAAATTATACCTGTTCTATAAGACACAACTTACATTGCATCAGATCTAAAAGACATTTCCCAAACCCCTCAATCACAAATACTTTATTCCATTGAACACTTTTTAATAGTGTTGAGATATAATTTACTTACTATAAAATTCACTCAAATATACATTTGATGACTTTTAATAACTTTACATCACTACAGTTTAGGTTTCCCTACATTTTTGAAAAATCTTATTTGAACCTTTATTATAGGGCTTGTTATAGTTATTCATATTCCAATAATTGATATTAATCACACATGGCTGTCCATCCTTGGAGAGGGCCATGATCTTTAATTTTGTACATTGTCAAATACAGTGCTTTGTGCAAAGTAAATATGTGCTAGAACTGAATGTTTATTTTGCAACACTTATTTGTCTTTTCAATTTTAGCAAGCTGAAATTTGTTTTTGCTAGCATAAGTTCAAGCTTAGTCACTTCTACAGTATTTAAAGCTATTTTATCAGCTTACAAAGGATTTTTATACTTTTAATATATTTTATTAAGAGCTATAATTTGCAAACCAAGTGAACTATAGCTAAGAGGTGTCTAGACACCCTATAGAATAATCTCAAGGATCTACTGATTTAGAAACACCTTACTATTAATATTATTAATCAAGTAATTATATGTAGAATATAATGAAAGTTTCCTATACCTAGGGTTTGGCCAGGTTAAGTGGATTTTTGATTTATTAAGACAGCAAGATGTTATATTATTTTAATGGTCAGATCAAATGACAAGGATGGTAGTTTTGATGTGACATTTTTCCCCTTTAACTTTGAGTTTTCTATCTTATTAAACTTAAAAATAATCTTCCTCTAGAAATACAAAAATTCTCTGAGTACCATTTACTTATAAACATAATACTTAGGAAGAAGACAAACTGGATTCTACTGGCACTTATTCAGATTTCTTGTCTCTTTAGCCTACTCAGAGCCGAAGGAAAGAAAATATTTGATTGAAATCATATTGAGGCAAAAACTTTATAATTTTAGAGCCTTAACTTCTATTTCTTTCACTTCTTACTTCCTACATAAGCATGGAGAATTGTTCTAGGATCTCTACTCCCAGTTGCATTTATGCATCACATTATTGGAATGAAATAGGATTCAGGAATTTGGCTTATATATGCCTAATGATAATTTATGTTTAATTAGATACATATCCACTAGAAGAACTTAATAGTTTTGGCTTATTTAGGTCATGGGAGGCAACATGATGAAGAGAACATTTTCTTTCTTTCTGGTTTTTTTTTTTTTTTTTTTTTGGTTTTTCAAGGTAGGTTCTCACTCTAGCTCAGATTGACCTGCTGACCTGGAATTCACTATGTAGTCTCAGAGTGGCCTTGAACTCATGGCCATCCTCCTACCTCTGCCTCCCGAGTGCTGGGATTAAAGGCATGTTCCCAGCAAGGGGAACATCTTTTGAAGTTCACTGGGTTGCCTTTTCCTAGCTGTGTGACCTTGGACATGACGTTTAACATTTGGAGTCTTAATTTTCTTATATATAAAATGGAGGACAGTTGCATAATGTACATTAAAGTGAAATATTGTTACCCTGATGTAAATATTAAGTTGCCTATACTTTATACATAGATAGCATCTGATTATTCCAGATTATGCCATGAGTCAGTGACAAATAGATCAATTTTGCCTTTTTGTTTACACTAAAGCTTCAGGAAAAGGCTGAATAAAAGCCTGAGATTAGTAGTGCAAGGATGAATGTGTGCTGTGCTACCTGCCTTTATTCAAACTACCTCCTCGGCAGAAGTCTTAGTTTCTTCATTTGTAAAATAAGGCTGCCTCCAGGGACTCTAAGGGAAGCTGATAGGACCTTTTAAAGAGCCTATCTTACAAAAGCCAGACATCTACTCATTAGAGTAGGGAAATAAAATTAGAGTCTCTACATTTAGTAACTTAGAAGCTAGACGTTCACTCACCAGAGTGAATAAATAAAATTAAAGTCTTACATTCAGTAACCTAGTTTTTATTATTTCTTTTCATTATGATCATTGGTAACAACTACAAAAAAATAGCAGAAACTTTCACTTCAAGTTGTTATGATATTATTTCAAAGTAGACACTAGACTTGTTTCCAGAGTTTATAATTTAATGCAATTTAAAAAGAGGCTTTTGAAATATTTTGATCAAGATTTCAATTTATTTGGTTTTTTTTTTTCTTTTCTTTTCTTTCTTTTGGTTTTTCGAGGTAGAGTCTTTCCCTCGTCCAGGCTCATCTGGAATTCACTATGTGGTCTCAGGATGGCCTTGAACGCATGGTGATCCTCCTACTTCCACCTCCCGAGTGAGTGCTGGGATTAAAGGTGTGCACCACCAGGCCCGGCTGTTTGGTTTTTCTTTATAAATCTCATTTAATTTAATACATTAAAATATTTTTCTGCAATAAGTCTATATTTAGGCTTTGAATGAGTAATCAGTGAGACTGTGGCAGAAACAAAGTCAAAATCTCAGGACCAAAAAATTTCAAGCTTCCCTTTATCTATAGGATATTGTGGCTTAAAGAAATCTGTTCTACTTCCATTTGCTGTCTTTTATCAGATCATATATAAAAGGAGTCCTTTTTTTTGAAAAAAATTATATAAAACTTGGTTACTAAATTTGTAGCCATTTAACAGACCAAAACAAGAAACAAACAGAAACAAAAGAGAACACAATTACGTTAAAAAGTTATGAAACCTTAGGATTAAAAAAATTCTGCTTTATTTATTCTTTTCCCACTAGTTTAGATGATTAATTAAATGGAGCACTCACTTAAGAGTCATCACATTTACAATCTTCTAATAAAATGTGAACTTACACACACGCACACACACACACACACACCACAAATGCACACATGCATATCCAAAATGAATCATTCTTTGAAGCTAAGTCATTTGACACCTACAGATGAAGAGCAACAATATGTATTATCAGCATATAACACAGGTTTCCTATATATATTTATTTGCAAAACAGTTTTCAAAATCTTTTTCAGCAGCTCATTATGAAATATTTACCAATGTAATATAAATTTTTATTGTCTTAACTTCCATTGGATTTTCCTAAGACCTGGGCTAATATGAAGAATTCTCTTTTCAGAACTGAGCTCATCTAAAAGAAGCTGGAAGAAACCCAAAACTTACTTATGTTTCTTTTTAGTTAACTTGATGAGATCCTTATTTGTTACTGAAAAGAACATTATAGTATAATAACATATGCCAAAAATATCAAAGAAGAGGACTGGAGAGATGGCTTAGCAGTTAAGTGCTTTCCTGTGAAACCTAAGGGCCCCGGTTCGAGGCTCGATTCCCCAGGACCCACGTTAGCCAGATGAACAAGGGGGCGCCTGCGTCTGGAGTTTGTTTGCAGTGGTTGGAAGCCCTGGCGTGCCCATTCTCTCTCCCACTCTCTCCCTGTTCCTCTTTCTCTCTCTGTCTGTCACTCTCAAATAAATAAAAATAAACAAAAAAATAAAAAAAATCAAAGAATACAATTAATTATAGCCATCAATCAAGAAAAAACAAATTTGTTCATAAATGGTGAATATTAATGTATTGCCTATGGAAAGCTTTAATGCTAAACTGAATCAGTAACCTGTAGAAACTCCAAATGTCATGCTGCTCTCCCCTTAATACCAACATTAAGAAAAATTTATTTATTTACTTACTTGCGAGAAAGAGAGAGAGAGAGAGAGAGAGAGAAAGAGACAGATAGAGTGAATGGGCACTCCAGGACCTCTAGCCACTGCAAATGAACTCCAGATGCATGCACCCCTTGAACATCTGGTTTATGTGGGTCCTGGGGAATTGAACTGGGGTCCTTAGGCTTTGCAGGCAAATGCCTTAACCACTAAGCCATTTCCCCAGCTCAATACCAACATTTTATTTTATTTACTTATTTGAGAGAGAGAGGCATACAGAGAGAAAGAGAGAATGGGCCAGGGCCTCCAACCACTACAAACGAACTCCAGACACACGCACCATCTTGTACATCTGGCTTATGTGGATTCTGGGGAATTGAACTAAGGTCCTTTGGCTTTGCAGGCAAGCACTTTAACTGCTAAGCCATCTCTCCAGCCCCAATACCAACATTTTTGACATGGGGTTTGTTCTGGGAATTTTAACACTGATCATAAATATGAAAACTAGACTACACAATTATTTAATTTATTATGAAGCCAGTTGTATTATTTTTGACTAGTTGGGAGTTCACAGCACTCATGACATCATGCCCCAGTATTTAGATCATTACTATACAGTAATTCATCTTTTTTCCTACAGGTTAGAAGATAAGATTGACTCGATTGAGGTCACCTAATAAAAGCAGCAATAGAGTTTAACCCTTTTGACTTCCAAACTTCATTATCTGTACACAAGTAATTGACTCTTTTTTCAACTTAACAAGGACAATCACTACATTTATATTCATACTTTCTTGAATTTCCACTGCCTCTTTGCTTTACATTATTTCTCTTAACCATGAGAATAACAGAAAAGAGGAATGTGCACATAGGAATGAAGGAAAACAGGTACAATGAAAAACAGCTTGGGGGATAGAATTCCGAAGCCAAACTTCCTGGATCTGAATTTTGGCTCAATTAATATTACCTTTGTAGCACTGTGTAGGTTATACTCTTTCTAGGTCTTTATATCCTTATTTATAAAGTGATTAGAATAATAAGGCCTTTAAAAATTTTTTTGTTAATTTTTATTATTTATTTGAGAGTGACAGAGAGAGAGAGAAAGAGGCAGATAGACAGAGAGAATGGGTGCACCAGGGCTTCGAGCCACTGCAAACGAACTCCAGATGCGTGTGCCCCCTTGTGCATCTGGCTAATGTGAGTCCTGGGGAATCGAGCCTCAAACCAGGGTCCTTAGGCTTCACAGGCAAGCACTTAACTGCAAAGCCATCTCTCCAGCCCAATAAGGCCTTTTTATATGAATAGTGCAATTATGAAGAAAATGAGATTTACATTAAATATATATGTAGAACACTTGAATGTTAGCTAGTACTATGTTGTTACCTTTGTGATTTAACAGCTCTTACAAGTAAGGTTAATTTAGACAAGAATTTGATTAGGAAGTATTATAATTACTGATTCAAGAAATGGAGAATAAAGATAATCAGTAGCAGAAAAATCTGAACTTTTGATTAGTTGCAGTTATACATTTTCTGGCACTTGAAGAAATTCACACATGTTTACATCAAACATGAGTTTGATAAAAATGTAGTCTGGTAAATCAGTGTAGAGGTTCTTGAGATAGCTAAAAATAGATTTACTATATGATCCAGCTATAGCACTCCTAGGCATATATCGTAAGGACTCTTCTCACTACCTTAGAGATACTTGCACAGCCATGTTTATTGCTGCTCTATTCACAATAGCTAGGAAATGGAACCAGCCTAGATGTCCTTCAGTAGGTGAATGGATAATAAAAATGTGGTATGTTTACGCAATGGAGCTCTATTCAGCGGTAAAGAAAACTGAAATTATGAAATTTGCAGGGAAACGGATGGATCTGGAAAGGGTTATACTAAGTGAGGTAACCCAGGCACAGAAAGCCATGTTCCTTCTCATATGTGGATCCTAGGTACAAATGTTTAGACTTGTGTGCGAGCTGGAACCAAAAATCTGTAGCAGAGGTCAGTAAGGTAGAAAAAGGCTATAAGGGAGGGAGGAGAGGAAAGGACATTAGGGGATAGTATTGTAAATATGTAAGTAGAACAGTTTATATGGAGTGGAATGGCCTAAGTGAGGCCGGGGGAAGAGATTAGTAAGAGAAGGGCCAATTATCAAAATTCAAGATATTCTGAATAAGACATATATAAAAGCCTGCTTTTTTGGATAATGGCACATCCAGAAGTAATAGACTGTTACTAGAAAATTTTCAGTGCCAGGGATGAGATACCTTCCAGTGAGTTGCTGGTCAGGGAGGTCCCTGTTGCCTCCAAAACACTACAGGCTATTTCCAGGGCCCCTGGTTTCCCATGAGTAAAAGATGGTAAAATCCTATTGCTGAAGACTTCCCATGCCTGCGCAGCAAGGTCACCGAGAAATCAAGCTGGTGCTAAGCTGAAAACCTTCTCCCTGTAGACCAGCCATCTAAAAGCTGAAAAAAGCTGCACTGCATGCAGCCCTATGAGAGACAGAAGTCATCAGCAGCGAAAACAGGGTTACCAGAAACCTCAAGTTTGGCCAGACAGGCCAAATGACTGAACAGGTGCAATAGTGGCATGTCTGCTCTGGGGGAAACCAACTGCTCTATAATTGGACTGGAGGTCTCCCTCCCTCCTGGGAGGGAATACATGCCTAGTACTGAAAATCTCATCAAAAGCCTATGGTAGGCTGGGCATGGTGGCACATGCCTTTAATCCCAGCACTTGGGAGGCAGAGGTAGGAGGATCATGGTGAGTTTGAGGCCACCCTGAGACAACATGGTGAATTCCAGTTCAACCAGGGCTAGAGTGAAGCCCTACCTGGGGTGAGGGAGGAGGAGAGGCCTATGGCAGGGAGGTGTTGAGCCTTAGGGGCATCAAGCCTGCTCTTGTCTAGTTAAGTGCTTATACCATGCTCACCAACCTGCCCTGTAAGCACTGTACATCATCTTCATATTCATGTATTAATGCTATTCTCACTTTTGGCTAGAGAAGCTTCTCTTTTCAGATGGAGGTGACCACTGGGATGCCCCAAAAGGCAACATAGTGCCAAGAAGTGACAGTGGAGTGTCCAGCACTGAAAAATCTCCATTGCAGAAGAGGTGGCAGAAAGAATGTAAGAGCCAAAGGAATTGTACCACTCCTTATAATGCAACTGTCCAGACAGAAATTGACTTTGATATCCATGACCTCTCTGTGCCTAACAATACCTTCACAAGACCCTCATAATAGGAGAAAAAGATGACATCAAAATAAAAAAGAGAGACTAATGGAGAGAGGGAAGGGATATGATGGAAAGTGGAGTTGTGAAAGGGAAAGTTGGGGAGAGGAGGGAATTATCCTGGTTTATTGGCTGTAAGTATAGAAGTTGTCAGTAAAAAATTAAAAAAAGGCGAGTTTGAAAATACTGGGTTTCTAATTTGATATGATATTCTGTATTGTTGTTTTTTTATTCATTCATAAAATGTAAAAATTAATAATCTTACTGTGTAGTATACATGCAACTATGTGGCTGCCTTTCTAAATCAATAGCTGCTATTATTTTAGTGTTAGTTGAAAAGGTGTTATTTTTATTTTTCTACATGTCCGAATGCTTTACAGGTATGGAATATGTACAAAGACAAAGCATGCCTATATTATATTTGTAAAGTAGCAATGACTTAGAAAATGTATAAGAGGATCCTTTATAAGCTAGAGATTAAAAACCAAGATTTCTGAAGCCTTTATTGCAGACATGTATGGTATATATGTTGTACTGCTAATGAAGCTTTCCATGGTCATACTAGGTAAACAATTAGTAAATATACTTTGGTATTACTGCTAGATCCTTATGATCAGGTTCTTTTAAGTCTCTCTGAATGCTCCAATTTTGGGTGGCTGGGTTCAATCAGATGGAGAATACCAATTGCTGTTCAAACTGTACTTCTACTATACAGATCAGGAATAAATTGCCAAAATACAAATATAAAATGAAAAATGTGTCAAAAATTTTATCTAAAGCATTAATGGGAGAAACAGTATGATATTTCACTTGAGGTTCAAAAGAACTAAACACACACATGTGCCACAAACATGGACTAACAGGAATGCTAAAATGAACTTGCTAACAGATTAATTGATCTGATAAGGCAAAGCCCAATTCCCTTTGCACGTGGACACAATCTGCATTTCCATACGCTGACATCATTTGTACTACCTGTATACCACACCACGCTGCAAACAGCCCAGGAAGCGAGAGGAGAGTGGCAAAGATGGTGCTCTACGTAGGACGGCCAGTGTGCTTTTGTCTGTTTCAGACATTTTCACTGCTTTTTTTTTTTTTTTCAAGGTAGGGTCTCTCTAGCCCAGGCTAACCTGGAATTTACTGTGGAACCTCAGGGTGGCCTTGACCTCATGGCAATCCTCCTTCTTCTGCCTCCTGAGTGCTGGGATTAAAGGCGTGTGCTACCACACCCAGCATTTTCACTGTTTTATCTGATGTTTTTTTAAGGCTTGGAGGCGTCTGTTAATATAACATGTATTTGTTATTCACTCTTGTTTTAGCTTATCTCCTGTGATATACCATTTGCTTACTAATACTTTATGGGAACAATATCTTTTATAGTCACTTTATTTTTTTGTATTTTTTAATTAATTAATTAATTTATTTGAGAGTGACAGACAGAGAAAGACAGATAGAGGGAGAGAGAGAGAATGGGCGTGCCAGGGCTTCCAGCCTCTGCAAACGAACTCCAGACACGTGCACACCCTTGTGCATCTGGCTAACATGGGACCTGGGGAACCGAGCCTCGAACCGGGGTCCTTAGGCTTCACAGGCAAGCGCTTAACCGCTAAGCCATCTCTCCAGCCCTTATAGTCACTTTAAATGGACTGTAGTATTTGTTTTTACTATAATGTTAAAACAGTAGTTTATTATATTTGAAAATGCAGCAAATTTATAAAGTTGTCATTCTTTTAGAATTTTAAAGGCTTACTATATAAACGCAAATTTTGTGCTTGTGAAACTGGGGACAGAATTCAGGTACTTGGGCATGTTAAGCAGGCAATCAACCATTGAATTCCATACGTGCTGCAGAACACATTTTTGAAGTTTCTTTTGCATTCAAGTCCTTTGAAAACTCAGATTGGATAATTAACCTTAATATTACCAAGACTTCATCAAAAGAAAACTATATGAAAAAAAAGAAAAACTTATTTCCTAAGGGAAATAGAAATAAAGTCTATGACATTACATTACATTTTCTGGATAAAACTTCATTTTAGACATCTTTTATTAGAAAGGAAAAGGCTAAGTAACCACAAGTAAGAAAAATGAGAAAAGTATAAAGGAGCTGGAAATGGTGATGCAAGCCTTTAATCCCAACACCCCAGAGGGTGAGGTAGGAGGATTCTCTATGAGTTTGAGGCCAGCATAAATCTACAAAGTGAGTTTCAAGTCAACCTGGGCTTGGGTGAGACCCTGCTTCAAAAAAATAAAAATAACCTGGTGTGGTGGCACACACCTTTAATCCCAGCACTGGGGAGACAGAGGTAGGATTGCCTAGAGTTCGAGGCCACCCTGAGATTCCATACAGGTCAGCCTGGGCTACAGTGAGACCTTGACATGCCTGTTTTGGAGAAAACCAATTGTTCTCTGAAGTGGATTTGAAGTCCCCTCTGTGAGAAGCAATTCATGTTTGGTACTGCAAACCTAATCAACAACCAAGGGTTGAGACAGTCATAAGCCCTAGGGGGGAAAATTATTACTGTTGTCTGGCTAAATGGATGTATTATCCCACCAAACTTCCATTTAAGTTCTTATGTTTAGGCCCATATATTAATGCTACTTTAACTGTTGGTTAGAGAAGCTTCTTTTCAGACAGTGGTGACCACTGGTGTGACTCAAAACTCACCCAAATACTGAGAAGTGCCAGTGAAGTGTTCAGAATTAAGTGAGATATCTCTATCATAATTTCCAAGGCTTAGGCACTGCGGTGGTTTGATTCAGGTGTCTCCCATAAACTTAGGTGTTCTGAATGCTAGGTTTCCAGCTGATGGAGATTTGGGAATTAATGCCTCTTGGAGGCAGTGTATTGTTGAGGGTGGGCTTATGAGTATTATAGCCAGTTTCCCCTTGCCAGTGAATAGTACACTCTCCTGTTGCTATGGTTCACCTTATGTTGGCCAGGGGGTGATGTCTACCCACTGCTCATGCCATTCTTTCACCTGGCCATCATGGAGCTTCCCTCCAAGTCTGTAAGGCAAAATAAACCCTTTTGCCCCAAAGCTGCTCTTGGTTGGGTGATTTCTGCCAGCAATGCAAACCTGACTGCAACAGGCTCCAGTTCAGAAGAGGTGGCAGAAAGCATGTGAAAGCCAAAGGAAGGCGAGGAATGCTGTCATCCAGACATGAAGTAGCCTTGATACTCACGACCACACAGTGGCTGACACAACCTATGCAAGACCTGCATATTGGGAGGAAAAAGTTGATGGCATCAAAATAGAAGAAAGAGGGCTGGAGGGATGGCTTAGCAGTTAAGGTGTTTGCCTGCAAAGCCAAAGGACCCAGGTTCAATTCCCCAGCACCCACGTTAGCCAGTTACACAACAGGGCACATGAGTCTGGACTTTGTTTGCATTGGCTGGAGGCCCTGGTGCGCCCATTCGCTCACTCTCTCCCTCTTTCTCTGTCAAATAAATAAATAAATAAATAACATATTTAAAAAATACAAGAGAGACTAGTTGAAAAGAAGAGATAGACTGGAGGAGGGAATTGGGAGGAAAAGGAGAATGATGGGAGAGGAATGATCATGGCATTTTTTCTATGTTTAAGAAATTGCCAATAAAAAGTTAAACAAAAAGTTTAGGTTTGTATGTAGGTTGAGTTGTTTCAGCCCACTTTTATTCATTATCTTGCAAAATTTGCAGTCTCTCCTTCATCTACACTATTGCTACTAGTCTCTCATCCTAATGCACATCCATAGTATATAACTCATGATAAGCAAAATGGCTTATATTATTTTAGATGTCAGTGAGTATTTTCTCAACATAAACTGTAGAATAAGAGACACAAACTAATTTGATCAGTTAAAGTTAGTGATTTAAATTATTTAACTTCTAAAACATTAGTTTCAATATAAACAAAAATCAGGGTAACAATATTATTCATCTACTGAACAAATATTTGAGTGACTACCCATGCTTTGATTTAGATACAAGGGGTAAAAAATCATGAATAAGCCGGGCGTGGTGGCGCACGCCTTTAATCCCAGCACTTGGGAGGCAGAGGTAGGAGGATCGCCGAGAGTTCAAGGCCATCCTGAGACTACATAGTGAATTCCAGGTCAGCCTGAGCCAGAGTGAGACCCTACCTCGAAAAACCAAAAAAAAAAAAAAAAAAAAAAAAAATCATAAATAAAGAAGACCTTGCTACTTTGGAACTTAACATCCTAATAAAAGTAAATACATAATACACATTTTGGCAAATATGTAAATCTAATACTTTTCATAGAAATATATGTTTAAAGAAAATAATGGGATAAAGAACGACTAGTCATTATATACAGCTTTAGGAAATTATTGTGAGAACTCAACAAACCAATGCAGGCATACTTGATCTTCATAAAGGATAAATATGTGGTACTCTGATCATAATAACTGGGGAAAGAAAAATGATAGTATAATGACTATGATATGAACTACCAAAATCTAGGTACTGGAACTACTCTCCTCAATCTCTTCTGGTTTCTAAACCAAAATCAGAAGGTCCAAATATTGGTGACAAACAGAGACATAGGTACTCAGGCGTAGGACTTTAGCAAAATAAAACTTTAGCAAAAACCTTTTTTCTTAATGAAAAACTATGAAATTGTATGAAAATCAATAAAGGTGTCTGAAAAAAGAAATATGGGGACTAGGGTGTAACTCAATAGTAGAGTCTAGCATGCAAAAGGCCTCTGATTCTATCCTAGCACCAAAAAAAAAAAAAAAAAACCCCAAGCAAACAAACAAACAAACAAAAAAACCCTAGATGATCAGTATATGGATATCCTTCTGTGTTCCTTACCACTGATTCAAGCTACTTCATTAAAAATGGCAAGATAGGCTGGAGAGATAGGTTTGTGGTTAAGGCACTTGCCTGTGACGTCTAAGGATGCAGGCTTGATTCACCGAATCCATGTAAGCCAGATACACATGGTGGCACACGTGTCTGGAGTTTGTAGTGGCTAGAGGCCTTGGCATGCCCATTCTCCTATCTGCCACTCTCTTAAATAAAATATATAAATAAATAAATATTTAATAAAAATGGCAAGAAAAAACTGGAGGGGGTTATGAGTAAAAAGGGTTTTTACATGAGATTGGTAATACCTTTAAAACTTTAAGCATATATTTTCTATTTTAGAATTTGGTATCATCTAAATAACCCCCCACACAAGTTATTCTAAGACAAACCAAAATGCCAATGTTTTAAACTCACTTTTTAAGGAAAAGATACAATTTTTCACTAAATTATACATATACAGTTCATTAAGTATTTATTGAACTAAGAATGCTGTGTAATTCTAACCACTTTCTTAGACAGTTTCACTAGTGCCCATTTTACCCCTGTTCTTCTCAGTGTTGTGTGAGATGGTTCTGCTTTGCCTTGCATTACTTGGGTGTGTTACATGAATAATCCATCCACAGAGTCTCCCCACTTTTAAAACTCTTAGGTGTCAGTTGTTCTTAACATATGTTTCACAGTCTTTCAGTGGTACTTCTTTATTCACCTGATATTAACTATAGAAGTTCCATCTGGCTTTATGTGAATACTGGGGAATTGAACCCAGGCCCTCAGGTTTTTCAAGCAAGTGCCTTTAACACTGAGCCATCTCTCCAGCATAGGAAGGCTGTCTACTTTTGGCCTGGAACTTACCAAGTAGGCTAGCTTGGCTGGGAGAGTGAGCTCTAGGAGTTTGCCCATGTATATCTCCCAGTGCTGGGATTACAACTGTGGCTTTGATTTATTTTTCTCTTTCTTTGCTTAATTGTTTCTCCTTCTTCTTCTTCTTCTTTTTTTTTTTTTGTTTTTTGAGATAAGGTCTCACTCTAGGCCAGGCTGACCTGGAATTCTCAGGGTGCCCTCGAACTAATGGCCATCCTCCTACCTCTGCCTGCTGGGTGCTGGGATTAAAGGCAGGTGCCACCACGCCCAGATCTTCTTCTTTAAAATAGTATTTATTTATTTAAGAGAAAAAGAGAGAGATGAGGAAGTATGTAGGTATGTATACACACACACACACACACACACACACACACACAGGACATGGGTGTGTCAGGCCCTCTAGCCCTCTAGCTGTTGCAAATGAACTTTAGTCACATACCACTTTGTGCACCTGGATTACATGGGTACTGGGGAATTGAATCTGGGTCCATAGGCTTAGCAGGCAAGTGCGTTAACCTCCAAGCCAACTCTCTAACCCTCTTCTGTTTTTTTGTTTTAAATGTGGGTTCTGGGGCTCAAACTCAAGACCCTCATGCTCGCAAGGCAAGCACTTTGCTGAGTAAGCTAATTCTCTGGTCAACATTTATTTAAAGAACAAACAAATCTAAAAAATTCCTAACCTTTTATTTATTTATTTTTTTTGAAGTAGGGTTTAGCCCCAGCTCAGGCTATCCTGGAATTAACTATGTAGGCTCAAGATGACCTCGAACTCATGGAGATTCTCCTACCTCTGCCTCCTGAGTGCTGGGATTAAAGGCGTGTGCCACCATGTCCAGTTTAAAAATTCCTAATTCCTTTGATTATAATACAGATTGGTCATTGTATTATCTGCTCAAATAAACACTCTTACCTGTTGATAGATTTAATTTAAAACATCAACACAGTGTTCCTAGGTTCTTCCCCTGCATATATCTGCAGTAAGATTTTTGAGATAAGTTTATGTTCTATCATAATGGTAAGGCTGGGAAGCTTACTGTCTTCACATATATGTAACTGTGTCCTTGTTACCTTTTAACTCAAATTGAAAAAGGAATATATATTCTATTTATGAACAGTCTCCTGATAAGAGGACTATGTGCTTCAGAACTTACTTTAACAGTAATTAATATAAACTTTTTCTTTCCAGTTATCTAAGATGTTGGAAAGAATAAGAAACAGCTGGATGACCCTGATTCCTAATGAGAAAACAACACAATACCATACAATATATACAAAGAGAAGGAGAGAGAAGGGGGATGTCAGGAGGCAGGGAAGGAAGGAAGAAAAGCAGGAAAAGATGAAGTGTAGGGAACTGTAGTGAGAAAGTTGGCAAATCTAAATGAGGTAATAAATGATGGATTATAATTCTATATTATTTTACTCTTCACATTAATTACTTCCATCTTCAAAATACATGGCAGATCACCACCAAACCTGGCCAGAGGGTGGGAGGGGGAGAGAAAGGGAGGGTAAGAGGAGAGAATGGGCACACCCAAGCCTCTAGCCATGTATGAGGTGGTTTGACTCACAAATGTAGGTGTTCTGAATGCTAGGTTCCCAGTTGATGGAGATTAGGGAATTAATGCCTCCTGGAGGCAGTAAATTGTTGGGGCTGGCTTATGGGTGTTATAGCCAGTGTCTCTTTGCCAGTGTTCAGCAAACTCTCCTGTTGCTATTGTCCATGGTCAGGGGATTATATCTACCCTCTGCTCATGCCATTGTTTTCCCCTAGCTTCATGGAGCTTCCCCTGAAGCCTGTAAGCCAAAATACCTCCTCTCTTTTTGTCCCCACAAGCTGCTCTTGGTTCTGTGATTTCTGCCAGCAATGTGAACCAGACTGCAATAAACTACTACACAACAAAACAAAACAAATAAACTTCAGATGCATGTACCACTTTGTGCATCTGGCTTTATGGGGGTACTGGGAATCAAACTTGGTTCATTGGGCTTTATGGGCAAGCACCTTAAATAGCAGCCATCTCTCCATCCTTGTATAAATGTTTTAAAAGGAACCCTAGAGAATTTACATACAGCTTAAAGTAATGACATGATATGACTACAAATATAAATTTATGTGATTCTATAAAGCAGAGGTCAAGTAGAATCTGGCCTGGAAACATTTCAGAACAGAGCCTTGAAACAGAGTTATGTCTAAGTTATATAAATTAAGTAACAGGATACTGATACTGATGGACTGAAAGCATGGTACTTATATGCACAAGAGCATTTTAGAAATGCTATTAGGAGCTGGGAGTGTAGCTCAGAGGTAGAGTACACACTTGGCCCTGGGTTTGATCCCTCTCATTACAGACACAAAAAATAAAAGCTACTATTTATACCAGTGTACTAAAATAAACAGAAGAGCTTCATAGACCATTGCTATATAGCTATGGAGGTTGAATAAATAACCTCAGATTATTTTGAACCATCTTTTGAACTCTTGATACATAAATCTAAAATTGACAAATTAGTGACTTTTGGATAAATTAGCTATGCATAAAAGATAATGATTAAGATTCTGCTTATACAATAGTTTTTATTTGCTTTATCAATGTTTGGAATAAATATTTATTTGTGTGGTTCAGAGTATATTAACATTATTTTTCTTGAGGAAAAGACTGATATAAATTAAACATAGCTCAGTAATTCATAGTCTAGAGAAATAACTTAGGCCTATAACAATTAGCTCTCCATATTTAGGACTACAGATTGGCTTCCAAGTTTTCCTAGATGAAACTGTAATAAGATGGGAACAGTAAGATTATTTTTTTCTACTTAGAAAAATAAATTTGGTTTATTTTCTTGTAACAAAAATGCAGGGGCTGGGGAGATAGCTTAGTGGTTAAGGTGCTTGCCTGTGAAGCCTAAAAACCTAGGTTCAATTATCCATGTAAGCCAGATGCAAATGATGGTACATGCATCTGGAGTTCATTTGCCATGGCTAGAGGCCCTAGTGTGCCCATTCTTACCCCTCCTCAAATAAAAAAGTAGTAAAATATTTTTAAAAGTTGGGCTGGAGAGATGGCTTAGGAGGTAAGGCATTTTGCCTGCAAAGCCTAAGGACCCATGTTCAACTCTCCAGGTCACATGTAAGCTAGATGCACAAGGTGATGCAAGTGTGCAAGGTTGCACATGCGCCCAGGGTGGCACATGTGTCTGGAGTTTGATGGCAGTAGCTGGAGGCCCTGACATGCCAAGTCTCTCTCTTGCTCATTCTCTCACTCTCTCTCACATAAAAAATTACAATCCCCAAAAATGTTTTTTTTAAATATATATATGAAGTAAGATGAATGCTTAAAGGATGCTAAGCATTTGACCATCAAACTAATAGTCCTATTAAACATTTAAAATATTGATGGGCATTATAGGGTAATGAAAATAGCTTGGAACTGTTATGAGTACAGAGCTGTATGTTTTCCACATTTTAAATCAGATGATTTTCTTGAAAATTTTTACAGCAACATAAGTTAAAATCAATCTCAATTTGACCCAAATGACTTCAGATCCTGGGTCAAATATTTGATACATTGTATAAATAATATTTCACTGAACACTTCCCCATCAAATGTCTGGCAGATCTTACTAGCTCATTTTCTCTTTCCTATTTTTTTTAACCCAAGTTCATTCTTTGTAGGGATGTGAGCCCTTTACAAAGATTACCTGTACCTAGCTTAGTAGCATCTCATTGCAGATGATTTTTATCACTTTTATTCTTGAAAATTTTCCTTATTTGTCAAGTATTATATAAATACCATTAATCTTCAGATCAATATTAAATATAAGTGGTTAATTATTATATGCTTTCTTCCTTTCAGTGCATATGTCAACAGCAGTCTCCTCAAAGAGCAATGCATTAGTCCGTATCGTGCTTCTCAACAAGAACACTTAAGCATGGTAGCTCAAAAAGAATGGTTTTACTTTATTTTTTTGGTTGTTGTTTTTATTTTTTGAGGTAGGGTTTCATTCTAACCCAGACTGACCTGGAATTCACTATGTAGTCTTAGGGTGGCCTTGAACTCATTGCGATCCTCCTATCTTTGCCTTCTGAATGCTGGTATTAAAGGTGTGCACAACCACACCCAGCTCATGAATGGTTTAATTCTTGTCTGTTAGTATAGTAGCAAGTTGCCAATGAGAAAATAATCTCAGTAAGCTGGATTTTTATAAAAAATATTGAGTCTAGCCAGAGACATGGAGAAATTTCAAAAATAATCCTTTTTTTTAAAAAATTTTTTTACCATTTTACCTGTACTTGGAAGTTCTAAGAAGAAATATCATTTCACATTTCACAGTTACCTTACACAAATTTGCCATGATCCCTTCTCACTTCTTATATGTACCCCTGAAACACATTTTTACTTCATTTAATTCTATACAAAAATAAAACTAAACAATTCTTATTCACCATTGAGGTCATAGCATTGGCTATCAAGGGACATTGGCTGTCATAACTTTAAAACAGTATGAGAATAAAACTCAACCAGCTGCCTTGATAGTGTTTTTCTGTTTCAAGTCCTTAAGTCAGAAAACAGTTGTCACTGATGTGTTCTTCAGAGAATTCTGTTGTCTATAGTCTCTTTCTTTTTTTTTAATAATTTTTAAATTTTTTATTAGCATTTTCCATGATTATAAAAAATATCCCATGTTAATTCCCTCCAATCCTTCTTTTCTTATCCTGAGGCAGACTTAGAAATAGGATGAGGAAAATTGCTAATATAATTGAAAACTAAGGCTATAAAAGGTCTATATTCTATTCAGGGTTTCATGGAATATGAGTATAAAGACATCATTAAGGTGTTTTTGAGTTCAAAGTCTTAAAATTTATTGCTCCACAACTTTGAAAAATGGGAAATTAGGACAAGTGACCTATTCTTTAAATACTGAAGCAGAAAAAGTAACAAAAGGATAGAATCAACTTCCTTTCCTCAATGTTCTATTCTCCATTCCCTTCTTTCCTCAATTTTTACCATCTTCCCTTTTCTTTCTTTTCACGTTAATATGCAAAACACTTGAATACCAGCATACCTGCTTTCCCCCTCAACTCTGTTATATATGTAGTATATAAAAACGTCTGATTGTAATATGAAATAATTTTATATATAAGCTTTACTGTATTAAATAATTATTGTTTTTTTTCTAATAAAAGTCACATAGAAATTAAGTCAAAAGTGCCTTAAGAGGCAGATTACAAAATATAGAAGCCTAGTATTTCAAAGACTTTATGTGATTTCAATTCATCGGCCACTGCATTGTTATTTAATATAAAATACCCCATTAAAAAACTACACGTGTGTGCTGGAGGGATGGCTTGGTGGTTAAGATGTTTGCCTGCAAAGCCAAAGGACCTAGGTTCGATTCCCCAGGACCCAAGTTAGCCAGATGTACAAGGGGGCACATGCGTCTGGAGTTCATTTGTAGTGGCTGGAGGCCCTGGCACGCCCATTTTTTCCCTTTCTCTCTCTCTCTCTCAATGCCTCTTTCTTTGTCAAATAAATAAATAAATAAATATTAAAAAACTACATGTGAATCTGGATTCACAAATTATTATGTGAAAAGAAGTTAGTACAATGAAAACAAGCATGTTCATGAATTACTATGACAACATATCACATAGTTATGCAAGTTACATTATTCAATTCCATGTTTCAGATATTACCATACATTCTCCTTGTTTATTTCTAGCTTACCTTATTTTTATGATACTGTACCATGTAGAAAAAGCCCTTCAACTCTGTATAAGTATTAATTCTATAATTCTTACAATAAGAATGAATACAAAAATCTTGTCTTAAAGGATGCTACCAATTCTTGAGTAAATAGGAGTAGTAAATATGCACTTAAATTCAACTGAGAAACTTTAAAAAAAGGACAAAATTAATTTTTACAAAGTGTATTTCCTGCGCATATATGACTAATTCTAAGTATAATGCTTACTGGGCCCCCTTCCTCCTTCTGTACGTACGTAAGTGGACACACATGAGGATGGAGGCTTGAGATTGATGTTGGGCGTCTTCCACAGCTGCTCTCTATTTGGAGACAGGGTCTATTGTTGAACCTAAAGCTCACATACTCAGTTAGACAAGCTGGTCAGTAGTTCCCAAGGATACACCTGCCTCTGCCACTCCAATGCTGGGATTATAGATGTGCAAAACCATCGCCCGAACTCAGGACTTCATGTTTGTATGGCACATGCTTTACCCACAGAGCTATTTTCTCACCCATCCCTCTTCTTTTAGGGTCTCTTATGCCACCTAAATTTATTATGCAACTCTGCCAAGCTGAAGAAAAGATACAAAGGGTGGAAGTTGCATTCTCATCCGGTTATGAAATGTTTTAATTTAATATTTAATGTAATAGTTTGCCTTTACCTCTCCCTTTCAAAGATATTTTTACTTGACAAGCTAATTAAATAAACCTTATTACCAACTTTAGAAAAATGGCATCTCCAATAGAGAAATATGTGCCTTAAAGAAATACTATCACATTTTTAGCGTTATGTAGTTCTACCTAAAACTTGAAATCTATCTAGGAAAATCTGATTAGCAAATCCTTTGGGAGCTTACCAATATTTTGGTGAACTTAAAAATAACCATCCATGACTATTTTATGAACACAGGACCCAAGAATGGTAATTTTTCTAGAAACATTTTTGACCATAACTATAAAAAGGTTTAGTTTTCAGAACCAATGACATTTCGCTAGGAACATTTCAAGACACTACTGCCTGAATACAGATTATGAATTAAAAAAACTGACAGTATTCTAATTTGTAAAATCCTTCAGTGATATCTCATATTGATCTTTGTATCATTATTTATATGCTTAATAAATACTGCTGACTTCCTGAGAACTTTAACACAACTAAATGCATAAATAAGTAAAAATTACAATCATCAACTTCAAGTTTTATATTCAACTTGGACATTACGGTAAGTTATAGACTTTAAAACACAGAGTATCTTTGTTGAGGTTTAGAAAATAATACACCAAAGTATGACATTTTGATATGCTGAGCATTTGCAATTAAAGGAAATCTGAAGGCTTTAGATGCTGCCTTAGAATCAACATCTCTCTAACCTTGCTACAACCCAGAGCAGGAACAAACTCTCTCTGAAGCTCCCAAATATGAATAAAGGAAGATCTCCTAAAAGACATGCAATCATCTTGGAATCCCTCCTAAAGTCTCAGTAACTACAGAATTATTTCATAGAAAGGAAGACTAAAAGTGCTCCACCTATCCACAGTAAATGCACTAACTGAAGACTGACACTAGATAATTGATCTGCATAAGACAATATTTACTATATATAGTGCAGTTTTGCTGCTCACCTTCCCAAACTTATTGTCATTTATCTCAAGAGTCAAGAGAATTTTTGTTCAAGACAACTTATTATCTGTTACTAAAGTGGGATGCGGAACAATTCATTTTTCCTAAAAATCATTTATGATCCCTCCAATATTTCCTGTAGTCTCCTTCTCTCACCAGTCTCCTCTAAAATTATATTTAATTTTTAAAAATTAATTAATTAGCCGGGTGGTGGTGTACACCTTTAATCCCAGCACTTGGGAGGCACAGGTAAGAGGATCACAGTGAGTTTGAGGCCACCCTGAGACTACATAGTGAATTCAAGGTCAGCCTGAGCTAGAGTGAGACCCTACCTCAAAAAATAAAAAACAAAAACAACAAAGAAATTAATTAATTAATGTATGTGCATGCCAGAGCCTCTTGCCACTGCAAACAGAATGCCAAATACTTGTGTCACTGTTTGGGTTTCTCTTTACGTGGGTAGACGGTAACTGAACCTGGGCTAGCAAGCAGGCTTTGTGAGAAATCACCGTTAATCTGCTGAGCCATCCTCCTAGCACCCTGAATAGAGTGTTTAAATTTCAATCTACCCTTTTTCTGAGCTTTCATACTTTGTATGGCTTGTGTGCACATGTGCATACTAATAAATTTATATGTATTTTATCTTGTTAAATTGTCTAAAATCATTTTATTTTAGCACACATAAAGATTTTTAATCATAAATTCAGATATCTAGGATACAGTTTTAGTTTACTAAGGAGTTTATGAAAAAGAAAACAACAAAAAATTGTAAGCCCAATTATTTGTATAAAATATTGGGGTGCATTCTACCATTTCCACACATGTACTTTGATCATGTTTACCTGACCCCTTCAAGAATTATATAAACTTCTGAAAAGTAACCTAGAATCTGGTATTATTTTACAAGTTATTTTCATGTGAACTTGCTTGTCTCACTTATAAGATAGTGAATTTAGGTTATGACATATAATGGAATTTAAGGTCAATATAACAGTGCTAACAAAGCACTATTTATATTAGCCATTGTCTTTGAGACACACACACACACACACACACACACACACACACAATCTAAGTCCTAACTTGAGAATGATTTTGGGGGAAAAGATAATGGAAAAGCCACAGAACATAGTCAATTAGGAGAGTGAAAAGAAAAGCATTATCTTATAAAGAGATGCTCATACATTTCATATTCTATTTACTTTCCAAGGATTAGGAGAAAGAAGCAAGGTAGGAATGGTATAAGTTCTGAGGATAGGCCAAGTTAACAAAGGAAGGAATAATATTTGTTCTTTCAATCACCCAGGTTAATTACTATATACAATAAATATCTTACTGCATAAAAATATATCTTATAATTTATCTGAATAAGTTTATTTGAGCCAACTTTAACTTTGAATCTTTACTACAGATATTTATCATGACAGTCAATATTTATTGACTACTTCTGCATACCAGGCACTGCACTAGGCAGTTTTAAGCTATTCAATCATGACCATATTGAGAAGGTGGTATCATTCCTTTTGACAGAAATCAGAGTTGCAGAGGAGTTAACTTGTTTAATGGTACAAAGCTAGTAAGCTAGTTGGGTTTCAAATCTAGGGTTAGGGTTTAATTTTAGCTCCAAATTAAAACCTTTAAGGTCTAGTCTCAATTTTCAGCAAGTTTACTTCAAGACTATGAGAAAAGCAATAAAATTTTAATAACTGTCAAAACATGAACATGTTTAGAATATGGTCAGAAGCTAATTGAACTTGATATTGTTTAGAGAAATTGCCACCAATTTTTAAAACTCTACTCTCAAATAGATACATGTCCCATATTCCCAAATCCTAAATTCAGAAGGCAAACAGGGTATTTAGATTTTAGCTATCCAAAGAAAAAGTAGGATAATTTTCCAAGTACAGCTTTAAATAAGAAATAGCTTCAAGAACTAGTGAACTACTTAGAGTCAGTAGATCTTTCTAGATTTGGGGAAAGAATGAAACTCTAATGCACTTACATTCATTGCATGAAATGATTAAAATTCTTTTAGCAAATGTGGAGGAAACCATCTTTTCAGATGATTTAAGAAAACACCTATCCAAACTACTTCCTGTGTTCTATGGCTTAGATGAGGAACTCTGGTGCCATGGTTGATATGTAAAATCTCACCCACAGGCTCATGCCTTCTACCACTTGGTATTCACTGGTGGTACTGTTCTGAGAGGCTGCAGGAATTAGGGGCCTAGGTGGAGAAAAGTGGTTTGCTGGGGAGAAAGGCCTTCAGGTTTATTTATAGCCAGTCCTTGCTTCCTGCCCCATGTCTGCATCCTGATCCATCCAGATGTGAGCAAGCTCTTGTCAAACAGCTGTAGTCCACTCCTATTGCTATGCCACCTCCCCTTCTACTTCCCTCAAACAGTAAGACTAACCAAATTCCTCTTTCCTTGAATTGCTTTAACAGTTATTTTATCACAACAATGAGAAAAGTAACTAATGCTTAAGAAGAGTAAGAAGGAAATGCTCTGAGAGTGACAAAGGGTGACTAGAGAAAACTATTAGTTCTGCCCTCGTAAGTTCAGCCTATACATTTCATTGTTTAAATGCACATATTGTGTGAAATAAAAGAAAACCTACACTGTTGCAAGTAAAGAAACTACTTAACCAAATAAATAGTGATGAGAAGGGATTAGTTTGGAGATTAATATAGTAATCTTAATGAGAAACCAAGATACATCACTGAAGGCAGAATTTGTTGAATTTTGATTGGTTATATGAGAAAGACAATTCACAATTTTCCACTTTGAATAACTGGTTAGTGCCACATATTGTTAAAGATATACACAAGTACGTACATACATACATACAAACATACATATATACATACATACATACATACATACATGTGTATAAAGACACATAGTAAAGAAAGAAGAGTCTGTAAGCAAAACAAGATGATACTCAACCACATACAGACTAGAAGACAGTCATAGAGGTAGAAGAAAAAGCAGAGTGGCTCTGGTCTGTGTGCCCACCCACCAAACCAGCACAGAGCTGTGGGAGCAGAAACCAGGTGGAGGGATTTTCCACTCACATCAGCCTCCTCACAAAGTCAAGCCCATCAGGATAACAGCAGACTACTCAACAGAAACTAAAAGCCAGAAGGGCCTGAAATGATGTATTCTAAGCTCTAAAAGATAACAACTGGCAACCAAGATTATTTTGCAAAGCTGTCTATCCAAATAGACAGAGAAATAAGGACATTCCACAACAAAACAGGCTAAAAGCTTATATGAACACTAAACCATTTCATACTTGAAAGTATCTTCCATGCCGAAGAGAGGGAAAAGCACACACATAAGGAAGATGGAAAAAAATAAACCATACTCAAATAATAGTTAATACAAGAGAGCAGAGGAAAAACTGGAAGGAATACAAATCAAGAAGAATGACAAGAATAATTATACAACTTTCAATAGTAACTCAGTATCAATAGCCTCAATGCCCCAACCAAAAGACACAGGTTTGCAGACTGGGTTAAAAAGCAAGATCCTTCTATTTGCCTCCAAGCAACCCACCTTTCCATAAAAGATGGACACTATCTCAGGATAAAAGGTTGGAAAATGCCATTTCAAGCAAATAGGCCTAGAAAATAAGCAGGTGTCACTATCCTAATGTCTGACAGGGTAGACTTAACCAACATTAGCTAGGAAAGATAAAGAAAGCCATTTTATATTGATTAAAGGAACACTCCAATAAGAAGGTATAATCCTACACATATATGCACCTAACATGGGGGTTCCCAATTTCATCAAACACATCTAGAATTAAGGTTACAGATAACACCAAATACAGTTGTAGTGGGTGATTCAACACCCCACTCTTATCAATTGAAAAACTTATTCCAGCAAAAAATAAAGAGAAGCATCTAGATCAAATGAGTTCATAGAACAAATGGACCTAACAGATATGTACAGAACATTTTACCCAAATATCAGAGCTGAATCACTGAAACTGCTAGAGGATAAAGTAGGGGAAAGCCTTCAACATACTTGTGTAGGCAACAACCTGAATATAATCCAAGTTGTTCAGGAAATAAAACCACTAACTAACCAGTGGGACCTCATGAAATCACAAAGCTTTTGTGCAGCAAAGGACACTGTGAATAGAGCAAAGAGGCAATCTAAGGAATGAGAGAAAAGCCATGCCAGCTACACATCTGACAGAGGATTAATATCCAAGATATAAAGAACTCAAAAAATTAAATAATAAAAAAATCAAACAACCTATTTAAAAATAGTTATGGAACTAAATAGAGTTCTCAAAAGAAGAAATCCAGATAGCATATAAACATCCAAAAAAATGTTCTACATCCGTAGCCATCAGGGAAATATAAATTACAACCACTTTGAGATTCTATCTCATTCCTGTCAGAATGGCTACCATCAAGAAAACAAATGACAGTAAATGCTGGTGAGGATGCAGAAAAACAGGAACCCTTCTACACTGTTGGTGGGAATCTAGTCTGATACAGCCATTGCGGAAATCAGTGTGGATGTTCCTGATACAGCTGAAAATAGCTTATCATATGATTTAGCTATACCACTCCTAGGCATATATCCTAAGGACTCGTCACAATAGCTTAGAGATACTTGCACATCCATGTTTACTGCTGCTGTATTCACATTAGCTAGAAAATGGAACCACCCTTGTCGTCCCTAAATTGATAAATGGATAATGAACATGTGGTACATTTATACAATGGAGTTTTGTTTAGCAGTAAAGAAAAATGAAATTATGAAATTTGAAGGGAAATTGATGGACCTGGTAAGGATTATACTTAGTAAGGCAATCCAGGCCAAGAAATCCAAGCACCGCATGTTTTCTCTCATATGTGGATCCTAGCTAGAAATGATTGGACTTGTATGTGAGTTGGAATAAAACTCAGAGGCAGAAGCAAGTTAACTACAAAGGGGAGATAATGGAATGGGGGGATGACTGAATGGGATGATATTGCATATTTGTAAGTAGAAGAACAGAGTACTGGGGGTGCAAAGGCCTAAATGAGGTCAGGGGAAGAGACTGAGTAAGGAAAGATGGGGAGAGGGCTAATTAAAAACTAAGTGGGTATGAATAAATCATATGGCCACCTTTGTTTTTGGACAGTGGCATACCCAGAAGACATAGATTGTTACTAGAAAAATTTCAGTGTCAGGGCTGGGATACCTTCCAGTGACTTGTTGGCCAGGGTGGTCCCTGATGCCCCCAAAACATTACAGGCCATTTTAGAGGCCTAGTTATGATGTGGAAGAGGGTGTTTCTTGCAAACAGAAAAACACAAATATTGGCTAAGGAAAAGATGGAACATAGGAAGATTCACCTTTACTGGAGTCATGACAAGGAATAAGTGGCTCATTGTTCTGGTTTGCCCCAACACTGAAGATATTCTTGGGGTGTAAAAGTTCCAGTGTGTTTGTTATAAAATTGGATAGTTCTAACATGTGGGAGTTTCATGGCTAATATGAGAAAATTCTATTCATGTTGAGAGAATGATTGCTAGAAAATATTAGAAAAATAATTAAAGTATGGACTAAAAAAGAGAAGCAGATGTATTTATTTCTGACATAAGTATGCTTTGTACCTTTAATTAAGGAAATGAGGGTAATGAAAACAGTGTTTAGCTGGCATAAGAGAAAGAGGGAAACCAATTATTTAGGTGCGTTGATAAATCAAGTCTGAGATGATCAGGGCTTAAAAATTTGTGTTAGATGAAGAGAATTGGCTGCAATCCCAAAGAGAGCCAGTCCCCAGACGGTTAGCTAATTTAGTGCTGGAAAGCACTACATGAGCCAAGTGGCCAATACCAGTGTGAGCAAGCAGGGGCCTAAGCTACTCAGAACAACTAGGCTGGCAAGAAGTACACACCAGTGCAATAGTGGCACACAACCTTGGTGGGTAACCAATAACTTTCTGATTGGCTAAGAGATCTGCTCAGTGGAAAGAAACCCATATCTGGAACTGGGAACCAGGTGGGAATCTTTCAGAGACAAAGATTATGTTTGCCAATGTCAAGCTCCCACTAGTGTTTGGCTAAAAGAGGAGCTACATCCATCTAACTCTCCCCAAATTAATTCTCCACTTTAACCTATTCTAACTCTACTCTCCATTGGAGAATCTGTTTTTCTTTCATAGAAGGCAGCAAGACCTGAGGAGATCAACCACTCCTTGTATCAAATGAGGGCAGGGAGGAGGGAAAAGATTGCACCAATACATGATAGCCATACAAAATATGTTCTTTTTCTTTTTTTTTTTTTTTTTTTTTGGCTTTTCGAGGTAGGGTCTCACTCTGGTCCAGGCTGACCTGGAATTAACTGTAGTCTCAGGGTGGCCTTGAACTCAAGGCGATCCTCCTACCTCTGCCTCCCGAGTGCTGGGATTAAAGGCATGCGCCACCACGCCCGGCTCCAAAATATGTTCTTGATAATAATAAAAAAATGCATTAGAGAAGAAAAAAACCTTATACTTTCTTAATGCTTATTATATCTAAGGTAGTATAGTACATTTTACATAAATTATCAATTCTCCATAAAACAATGAAAAAACTTTGAAACATTGGACAAGTTTATGTTTTTGCATTCATTTACCATTTTCTTTTAAAAGCCTGCTATATGTCATTGTGAAGTGTATTGCCTTACCAATGCCAGGATTTGAAAGTAGATCAGGTTATAAAGCCCACTGTATGCATTACAAGTAAAAGTTAAAAGGAGAGAATTCCAAGGGAAAATAAAAGTAATAACGTTTCTAAAACAGTGGATATCAAAGTGAACAGGACAAGTAAAAGATACCCATTAATTTTCTATACCAGAAAACTTGATGAACAGGAACTTTGGCAGAGTAAGGGGGTTTGGAAAGCAGATTGTGTTCTGAGATCATAAAAGACATTTAAACAGCACTTGGAAACATAACTATGAATCAGGGTGAGCTATGTTATTTTAGTGTCTATTATGATCTATGACCTCATTTCCAGTTAATACACTTCATATGTAAGTTCTCTACAGCACAGCAAATTTTGAACATCATGACTATCAGCTAATCTGTGTTTTGTCAAGTTGGACATACTTGTGAATTTTTGTGTCATACTTGCTCAGGGGCCAAGCCAGTCTTTGGTGTATTGGTCCAATTTTAGTGTATGTTCTACTGAAGCAGCACTTTTTTGAGGGAGGGTTTCACTCTAGCCCAGGTTGGCTTTGAACTTATGGCAATTCTCTGTCTAAGCCTCCTGAGTGCTGGAAACACAAGTGTGTGATCCACTATGAGTGGCTAAGTTCGACATATTTATAAGCATTTTATGGACTATTCATTCCTTTTCCCATGAGGAGATGGTATAGTTCTTTTTCTTTTATTTATTTTGAGAGAGAGATAGAGAGAGGATGGGTGCACCAAGGCCTTCAGACACTGTGAACGGACTCCAGATGTGTGCACCACCTTGTATGTATATGTGACTTTGTACACTTGCATCATTGTGCATCTGGCTTACGTGGGACCTGGAGATTTGAACATGAGTTCTTTGGCTTCACTGGCAAGCACCTTAAACACTAAGCCATCTCTCATGCCCTATTTCTTTTTCTTCTCTTCTTTCTCATCATATATCAAAATTTTACATATTAGTTTTAAGACCCTAGCTCAAAAACTCTCTAGTTAGAGCTGGCATGGGGTTGCATGCCTTTAATCGCAGCATTTGGGAGACAGAGGTAGGAGGATCACTGTGAGTTCAAGGCTACCCTGAGACTACACAGTAAATTCCAGGTCAATCTGGGCTAGAGCGAGACCCTACCTTGAAAAATCAGAAACCAAAAACAGCAACAAAGAACACCTCTTTAGTTACTCTAGTTATTCATAAATACATATTTTTTAATCTTAAAATTTAAATTTATGCCTTATTGTCACTCATAAGTTGTCATGTATTTTAAATTATCATAGAATGTCAGCAGAAATCTATTAGTGTTAACTACAATAGTGCATTTCAACATTATTACAGGAATTAAAAAATATATGTCCAAATAGACTGAAATGAACATTTATCACCCAATTTTTTTCAAGAATGGTTTAAATTAGATTTATCGAATATAACATCAGGTGTTTCCTCATTATCGTTATGCCATCAGTTCTTTGAGCATGTACTAATGTGAGACAAGATCTCTTATAGTACAGTATTTTTCTATTTTTGGTCTAGAATTAGAAAAAAAAAATCCCTATTATATAACCAGGTTTAAAAAAATTTCATCAATTTCTTTTAAGTTGTTAAGTGATTTTTTTTTAGGTTTACTCTATTCAATTTGATAAAACAATGGGAATGTTTAGAGCTAAAGACTTTAGTTCATTTTTTATGCATGAGTTGAAAAGTAGGCATAAAAGATGGAAAAATAAAGAAAATGAGGAAGGAATAAAGAAACTTTATAATAGCACTTGTAGTAGTCTCAAAAAGATACATTTCTTTTTTTTTCAAAAAGATACATTTCTAATAGACTTCTTCACAGTATACCTAGTTTCTCACTACTCTAGACAAATGCTATGACAATAATACATGTAAGAGCCAAAGGATAGAACAGCCTACTAATTGAAATAAATAATAATTATAGAGATTTTTAAAGTAAGTCTTATAAAGTAGAAAATCTTAAGTTGTTAGTTCATAGTATGCAATCTTTATATCTACTTTTTCTTTCACTTTAGACAGTTTGGTATTTAACAAATTGATCCTTTTTGTCCTTCATACTTAATGCTATGGTATTTAAAGTTCACCTGTCTTTCATTCTTTCCACAAAAAAATCTACTGTCGGCAATACAACTATAATTTATTCGTAAAATCTCTGAAATGTTATTCAATTAAAGTTTGTTTAAATCAGGATTGGTGTTTTAATAAGTGTGTCAAAATTAAAAGGATAATTGCTCACATGTTGCAATCTTAGAATACCATCTTTTCTTTAGGTAGATGGATTTAAGCATTAAATAAAATATTATTAAGTCTTAGTTTTTTTCCACTTAACAAGAAAGAAATAACTTAGCTTCAAAAGTTCAAACTGGGCTGGAGAGATGGCTTAGCAGTTACAGTGTTTGCCTGGAAAGCCTAAGAACCCAGGTTCGATTCCCAGTATCCACATAAGTCTGATGCACAAGATAGCACATGCATCTGGACTTCATTTGCTGCAGCTGGAGGTCCTGGCACAGCTATTCATTCTCTCTGTCTGCCTCTTTCTCTCCCAAATAAATAAATAAAAATATATAAAAAGTTCAAATTATTTAAATCAATCTGGCTACTGAGATATATCAAACATTGGAGACAGGGCTTTAAAGGTTAACTTGGACTAGAAAAGCTCAACAACTTGACTGCTTATTTTGATTTTTTTAGATATCAAGTACAAATCATAATAGATTTATGACTATTATATGTCACAGTTTTATTCTAGGAAGGAAACAGTTGAGTAATATCTTCAAAGGTTTAAAAAAATTAACTATGCTAAAAGAAGTTGAAGATCTGTAGAAATTAGGAGATTAATTCTTCCGTTATTTTACTTGGTATATTTCCCTTCCTCTCCCTCCCTCCCTTCCTTTTATTTTTTTTTTTAATATTTTTTTGTTCATTTATTTATTTATTTATTTGAGAGTGACAGACACAGGGAGAAAGACAGATAGAGGGAGAGAGATAGAATGGGCGCGCCAGGGCTTCCAGCCACTGCAAATGAACTCCAGACGCGTGCGCCCCTTGTGCATCTGGCTAACGTGGGACCTGGGGAACTGAGCCTTGAACCGGGGTCCTTAGGCTTCACAGGCAAGCGCTTAACCGCTAAGCCATCTCTCCAGCCCCCTTTTATTTTTTAAACTAAAGCACCGTGAAATACAGAGTGGCATCTGATGAGCAGCACTAGTTAGGTAAGATTAGGAATTACATTGTTCTTATTCAACTCATAGATTCATCTTATTAATGCCACAGAACATAGTGCTGTGCAACTTGTAAAGCCAATGTGCTATATTAAGGACTGGAGACTGTTTCCTCAGTAATAGAGATAAGTGAAGAAGTCGTCAGTGGGAAGGAAAGAATATATCGAGCCGTGCAATGTTTACCTACTTCCATAGTTATGCTATATTAATAAATACCATACTTTACTACAGTCTTAAAAAGAGAGTTCCACATAAAAACTTGAAACATGAGGGTATTCTTTCAAAGCTTAATTATTAATGTTTATAAGTCTAAAGTTTAATTAAGCAAAAATATACTAATTTTAGATTAAATAAAAAATTATAGGTTCTGTGCAAAAAATTATGAATATTATATTTATTAGTTCTTAAGTGTTATTAGGCTCGATAAACACAAATACCACCTATGGAAGTCACCAAAATGTGGCAGAGTGGAACAGAGAAACTATCAAAAATGACAAAAATGAGAAACACATTCATGACAACTAAGGAAAGCCCACACCTCAAAATGAAAGGAACAAACCCAGAGCGAGCCAGAGTTCCTTGAAGAGCTAAATGCCATGGAACAAATGCCACAGCATACACAGTTCCTCTCAAGCCAGTTCACTGGGAGGTCTCCTATATACAGGCTGCCATAGGAATGTATACCCTGATGGATGCTATTGGCTCTGGTAGGAGATGATGCCAATGGTAGACTTCTTATATACTCTCCTGGGGAAAGAATTGGCCAGATGAAGTGGCAGAAAAAATGTGGCATATATTTTATACATTAGGAGTCATACTCCTGTTGGACTTAAGATGAATGGAAAATGAGTGAGATATTATCAACCTTTGTCAGAAAGCCTTTGTTGATATCATAAGCAGTTAATTTCACTTTTAATACTTTGTATTTCTATAACTATGTTTTAGGAAGAAACTCATTTTTGAACTTATTATTTTTACAAATAATTAAGATCTCCAATAACACTATCATTTTGGTCTGTTATACACATTCTTTTAATGATTACTTTGTGCCAAGCATGGTGGTACACACCTTTAGTCCCACAGCACTCAGGAGTCCTAAGGTAGGAGGATCTCTGTGAGCTTGAGGTCACCCTGAGACTATGTAGTAAATTCAAGGTCAGCCTGGGCTAGAGAAAAACCCTACCTTAAAAAACAAAAACAAGGGCTGGAGAGGTGGCTTAGTGGTTAAGTGCTTGCCCATGAAGCCTAAGGACCCCAGTTCGAGGCACAATTCCCCAGGACCCATGTTAGTCAGATGCACAAGGGGGCGCACGCATCTGGAGTTCCTTTGTGGTGACTGGAAGCCCTGGCGTGACCATTCTCTTTCTCTCTGTATGTATATCTGCCTCTTTCTCTCTGTCTGTCGCTCTCAAATAAACAAATAACAATAAAACTTAAAAACAACAACAACAAAAAGCAAAAAAGATAGATCACTTTGTGGATCTAAATCTTCCATACTTCTGTGATGTTACTTTATATTTATAAAAAAATAATTCTTCTTATTTTTAGTGGAGCTATGAATGAAACCCATGGCAATGCTCATAGTTGGTAAATACTACCATTTAACTACATTACTAGCTCCACCCTTTTTTTGTGGTGCTGGGGGATCAAACTCCAGCCTTGCACATACAATGCAAGCATTCTGCCACTGACCTACATCTCTAGACCTAGGATCTTTATTGAAACGTCTTTTCAGTTTTTTCTTGAAATCTTGCTTATTATGATGATGGGGCAATACATGAACACATGACCAGAATATGTTTATGCTAAACCTGATGCCTTTTTGTTTCAAGCACTATTTGAACTTTAGAACACCAAAAAGAAAAGGAAAAGCATGTGGATGGTTCTTTAGAGTTTGTTGTATAGGTGTTTCTCCTATTATACCAAGAGATAGTACTTTTTGGTTTTAAACTAAGAAAATTTTGAATAAATCTATTCAAAGAATTTAGAAAAACCAACTATGCTGAAAAAAGAAAAAGATCAGTTAATATTTGGAGGTGAGTTTCCAAAACTTTGAATTACTTTCATGACATGTTTTTTAAACACTTTATAAATAAATTACCTACTTCCTTTGTTGCTATATATCAGAAAAATGCATAACATAAAATGTTTTATATTTGAAAATTATCTTTTACTACATGTTTTGTGAAAAATAGAACAAATGTTTTCCAAAGAAAAGAAGTGAACTTTCCATAGTCAGTTTTAGAAGAAATAAATCTGTGCAGTTATTATTTAGAAAGTAAAAATTAAACAATGGCTGTAATCCTGTTGACTCAATAAATTCAACTTTGTAAGACTAGTCATTTAATCATGCTGCTCCTTTCAAAACTTTTCCTTTAGATTTGAAGTTTAAAGATGATATCACACTTGTGGCTATGCAAAAACTATCTGTAATTTTAGATAGTATTATTTTTTGGTATGAAATTTTGAGATGTTTCTGTGACCAGAATGACACTGACAATTACTGGCCTGCAAATGGTATCTGGAGTAACTATATAAAACACATTTACATAGAAACATGTTGCTTTAAGGTAAAAATCTTAGATCCTAACTTCATTGGCTATTAAAGTCATTTTGTTTAGTAGTGATATATATATTTTTTAATTTTTTTTGTTTATTTTTATTTATTTATTTGAGAGCAACAGACAGAGAGAGAAAGAGGCAGAGAGAGAGAGAGAGAATGGGCACGCCAGGGCCTCCAGCCACTGCTAACAAACTCCAGACGCGAGCATCCCTTGTGCATCTGGCTAATGTGGGTCCTGGGGAATCGAGCCTCGAACTGGGGTCCTTAGGCTTCACAGGCAAGCGCTTAACCGCTAAGCCATCTCTCCAGCCCTAGTAGTGATATTTTAAAGAAGTATTATTTATTTATTTATTAGAGAGAAAAAGAGAGAGAGAGAATGGGAGACACAAGTGCCTCCATCTGCATTGGGTTTAAGTGGGCTTTGGGGAATCGAACCTAGGTCCTTAGGCTTTGCAGGCAAGCACCTTAACTGCTAAGCCATTTCTCCATCCCAGTAGTGTTATTATGAGGTACATATTTTCCCACTTATTCAATAATGCCTCTTCTCACTTGCTCAACCATGCTCCTGCTTTGAAAATCAGACTTAGCAGCTAAAATCTATTAACAGTATTTTGTACATCTACTTTATGAAAGCAAGAAAGAAACTCATACTATTGTTTAACACAATAGGAATTAGAAATGTAATCTCTAAAAAAGGCAAAGAAAATAATTTACATTTCATACTAAGTATTTTATTAAAAGAACATGTGTTTCATGACTGATAAACACTGGACTCTAAGAATATGAGAAAATACAAGTATCAAGGAAACTCAGTACACTAATTAAATTTTGAAAAGGAGAATAAATCTTTCATTTTACATAAAAAATGATGAATCCCATTTTGCTTTTCTCTAATTTTTTATTTAATCAATTTTGGATGCTTTCCTATGGTTTTGGTTAATGGTAAGGGATCATCACTAACTTAATGTGAATCTTCAATATTGGAAACACACACACAGGTGCTCAAAATTTTTTCATGGAATTAAGGAGATGACAACTATCGAATTGGTTATATTGGCTTTAACCGTTTCAATGTGACTATAGAAAGTCTAGTTATTTTGACAACACTGAACTACAAGATATAGAAAATCTCCCATAAAAGAGGTGACTTTTCCCTTTCAGAACAGTTACTCCTTTCAGCCAAGGGCAAAGTGCAAGGCAAAATAAATGAAGGCAAAAGAAAAAAAAAAGGTGAGTGCGAGCATGTTATCAACCATGTAAGAAGATACGTGCAAAATATACCTCAGATACACTATAGGTAGATGAGCACGAGGGAAGCCGAGCCTGGTTTTGCAGTGGAGGAAAGAAAACACTGTTAAAGAGAAACTGATAGAATAGTAAGGGTCACAGAAGGTTGACATGGCCCCATCACCAATACATTTGCCTGAGAATAAAACTGCCTTACAAGCAGTCAAATTTTAAGGCTCAAAGTGTTTGAAGACCCTTTTGATTTAAAAAAAAAAAAAACACACAAAAAAACCCAAGGTACCCAAACTTTTGTTGAAAAATTCCAACAGAGACGAGAGACGACACCCTGATTAGACAGATGATGAAGAGAGATGCTCATTTAGGAAGCAGGATACTAGACTGTTTTTCCTATGGTACCATACTGATAGTCATTGATTTAACATTACAAAATGACACAAGAAGCTGTTTTTAACCTGAATGCATATCTTCATACGATTTCCAAAAAGTCCTTTCGCAGTATTCTGATTTCCTGTCTGAGCCCATTTTCAGTATCAATGAACAATTGACTTTTTCTTCCTGTTTCTTCATAAATGTCAGTAGTAATCCAATAGAATTACAAACTTTTTTCCATATTTATCTTTTAGCAAGATATTTCATTTTCCCCCCTTTTGGTTCTTCTTTGTTTTTCTCTCTGTCCTTCTGTCTCTTGTCCCTCCTTTCTTCTCTCCTTTCTTCCAGGCAGAATCTGAAGCTGGATGGGAACTGGATATATAGCACAGTCTGGCTTTGAACACGTAATCTTTGTGTTTCAGCATTCCTAATCCTAGTCTTATACAGGTGTGTGCCACTAGACTCAGTTCATTAATTGATATATTTTGGAATAGCTATTGTTGATATTTTAAACAATTTTTTTATACTTAAAATCATGTTTAACCTTCCTAACATCACTGATATCTACATCCTGTCACAGCTGTCACTGAACTCTTCAGTTCAAGTAATCATCTTGCTTAAGTCTACTTAGTAACTGGGACTGAGTACTTGGGTACCACTGAACCAGAATAACCTTTCTTACCTTGAATTGGAGATTTTCTAGCCTATGCTTAATTTCTAAGTTGTTATGCCACCACATTTGAATACGTGGCCTCTTCTTTTCATTAGGTTTTAGCATGGCATGTGGATTGAAATAGTTATGTATACATTCTCTAGTTACAAACTTTGCATGAAGTTATAGAATAAAAAGAGTGAAGAACTAGAAAAATGAGAAACAATTGTATTATCAGATACTTCTTTTACCCTGATTCTAGCAATTAGCACAGCAGAATATATAGTTGCCCAATACTGAATGAATATTGAAACTTTTTCATCTATAACATGAATTTTCAAAACCTTTTAAGCTTATTTTCATGAAGATTTGTAATAAAAAGTATTATTGCCACTTATGCTTTGAAGCAATTCTGAAAATTTTCAACTCTTCATATAAACAAATGAAGCATATTTTCAACCATACATATCTGATTTTCTATAGCAAGATACAAACATTGTTCAAACTTGTGAATCTTGTCATCATTTTTCTTAGTTCTCCATTCACTATTACTAAGGAAGTTTATTTGACAAATAGATGTATTATTAGCATATCACTTTTGTATTAAAGTCAATTCTGAGAAGGGCAATTCTTTGTTGAGCATCAAACACCACAGATGTCACCTCCATTTTAAATGATGTCTTAAAGGTACAGGATGAGATTTTTCTTTTTGTTTGAAGCATACGATACAACTTCCTTATTTTTTAGTAAAAGTGAAATCTTAGAATCGTTTTTCACATTAAGGGAATTCTAATAAAGTGAAAAATAGCAAAATCAGTCTTTTTTTCCAAAGGAATTATTCTAAAACAGATTTACTATCATCTTCATCATTATTATCAACTAGCAATGCTTACGACGGATCATGTAGAAAAGTGTCAAGTGTTACATAATTATTGTAAGTAAAATGGTAAACATCAAATACATAAATAATAAGAAAAAGTCTAAGTCAAAGTATCAAACAGGACAACGTAAGTAGCTTATACAACAGTTTACATATAAGGATCAAAAACAATGATATTAGCCTAACAAAGTAACTTTACAAACTGACAGTTTCTTAAAGCCCAATGACTGTTCTAAGAACTAATGTTCCAGCTGTTCATCTGCTCAATAAAAAGTTGACTAATTCAGTGCAAATAATTTTTACATTTCACCATTTTAAATGTAATTCTATACATATATAATATTAAAGTATGATATAGCATGTCAGGGCATCCTTTCCACTAGTGTTAAATTTCCTGTGGAGGGCATAAGATTTTAATTGGGGTCAGATAAGCAGTAAACTCTGAAAAGTGATCATGGGTTTTAAAAGAAATATATTCACTACAACGTCATGAAATATTGAACAGAAAAATCAATGTGTACAGTAAAAATACTAAAAATGTTTAGGCAAATAGCAGCATACATTCTAAATCCTTACAAGGAGAACCCCAGATCTGTGGGTTCACTGTGTTTTTTTTTTTTTTTTTATGTGCGTGTGTGTGTGTGTGCATGCGCATGTGTGTGTGTGTGCACGTACGTGAGCATGAGTGTTTGAGTTGCTGGGGATATACGAAAAGCCTAATTAAATAATGTGAAACATGAGGATAAAAATGTAAAGATAGATCACTTTAAGATTGCTATCTTAAACAATCAAGATAATTAGAAATATAAGCAGCTTTTTTTTTCAAGCTCTAAAATGATATTTCACATGTTCTATTGTAACAATTTCTGTGTCAAAGTTATTTTCATGAGCTAGTCAGTTACAGCAGGACTCAGCCGCTTTTTCTAAAGGTCAGAGAGCAATTATTTTAGTTCTTCTGAGCCACATAATCTTTGCTTCAACTATTCAAATATCTGTTGTAGTTCAAAAGCTACTGAAGATTGAATAAGCATGTCCACATCTCAATAAAATGTTGTTTTTGAACTTAACATACTGTCTTACAAATAACTGGGACCCTACATACATGACGTAGTTGTAAAATCCTGAGTCACAGAACTCAATGAATATATATGTGCAACCCCCACAAAGATAAAAGGCGCTGACTAATTAAAAAATGTAACAAATACCAATCACAAAAGATCATCTAATTCATTACTTATATTGGCCTTCTTTTTTGAAACTCAGGAAACAAATTGCTTATAAATCACACTCTAAAAGGCTTATTACTTTATGCCTTGATTCAGACATACAGGCACACCCCCACCCCAAAACTAAAGGGTGCTGATTATCACAAAACATAATAGCTACTTAGAACATAGGCTAGAATACAAATACCAGTCATAAAAGTCCCATCCCAAAGTCAACTAATTCATTACTTATATTGGCCTCATTTCCTACCAGCTCTATTTCAAAATTCATGAAATAAACTGTTTATAAATCATAAGAATTCTCTGAAAGGTTTATTATTTTATGACTTCATTCTTATGTATGGGTGATCAGTACAACCCTCACCCAAAATAAAAGTTACTAGTAATAATAATATGATAAAGTGATAGAACTAAGGCTGGAATACAAGATTAAAGACTCCCCTAAAGGCACCAAACTCATTCCTAATATAGTGGTCTTCCTTCCTACCAGCCATATTTTGGAATTCAGGATATAAATTGCTTAAAATCACTCTCTAAAAGGCTTATCACTTGATGACTTGAATCATATATTTTTCTTAATACAAATTGAAAACATGGTCTCATTTTAGTTGATAACCCTCTCCTTTGACTGTTTTTACTTCAAATACCATTCCTTCCTTTACTTACGAGAGAATAGCAAGCACTTGTTACTAATTATATTCTATTTTGTCATCTATGTCTTAGTTTAACTTGTGTGCCAATAATCTGTGTTCATAAGTCAAATCCCCTGTTTTCTGACGCCTTTAAAATTTAAGAAATTTGGTCAATCAAAACTATCTGAATGTATTTGTATATTTGAGTAGAAATTTATTAGCATATTACAAAGTGCATAATAGGTAGGAATACAAAATTTTGGCTGATGTGTACTTGTACCTTCCTTGTATCTGTATTCACAGTCACTTTTCTACTATGTTTTCCTGAGTATTAAAATATTCAGACGCTCCAGGGTCCAACTGCTTCTCAGCTAAGTAAGTTCATCATCAAAAATTTACCTTGACTATTACATCCTGTTTTCCTATTCTTTTTTTTAAAAAAAAATATTTTATTTTTATTTACTTGAGAGAGAGAATGAGGGAGGGCGGGAGGGAGAGAGAGAAAATGGGTACAACAGGGCCTCTAGGCACCGCAAACGAGCTCAAGATGCATGTGCCATCTTGTGCATGTGGCTTACGAGGGCTCTGGGGAATTGAACCGAGGTCCTTTGGCTTTGCAGGCAAGGGACTTAACCACTAAGCCATCTTTCCAGCCCCTGTTTTCTTACCTTTTTTTTTTTTTTTTTTTTTTTTGGTTTTCAAGGTAGGGTTTTGCTCTAGCCCAGGCTAACCTGGAATTCATTATGTACTTTCAGGGTGGCCTTGAACTCACAGCGATCCTTCTACCTCTGCCTCCCAAGTGCTGGGATGACAGGTGTGCGCCACTACGCCTGGCTTGTTTTCCTATTCGTAATGTCAGCACTGCTGTTCAGTCATGTGCATTACTTTTAATACTTTCCCTACTTGGTTAATACATTTGATCAAATGGAATATTAAGATTTTCCTTATGTGGCTGTATAAATCTGTGGATTAGTAGTATATTTTGAATTTAATTAGGCAAATTCTGATAATTATTAACAATAATTCTATTATAATTTTAATTGTTACAATTCCTTTTAGGATTAATAATATTATTGTTTAGTACAATCTAGAGAACAAGATGATGAAAGAATCTAATACTCCCAGCCTTTTCTTTTTAGTTATTTGCTCATGTGTGTGCATGCACTAGGGTCTCTTGCCACTGAAAGGTAATACCCACCTGGCTTTATGTGGGCAGCTGGAAGATTAAATGTAGGCTTGCAAGCTTTGCAAGCAAACACCGTTCATTGCTGAACCATTTTTCTAGCCCTCACATTTGGCTTTTTCTGAAGATGTGTCAATGTAGGATATTCTTATTTGAGAAATAATATTTAATATTATTCCAAAAATTTTAGGACTTATCCAAGACTGTACTTTCTGAAAAATCATACAACATATGCATTATATTAACTTAAGTATTCATGATTTAATTAAATCCTTATTCTACACATCTGAAATATGTGTCCACCTTTTCCAACTATTAAATAAAGTATCTAATTGGAAACAAGGATTTTAACCTTTTGCCTTATGGAAATATCCTGCAGGGGTCCAATGAATTAGGAAGTTAAGTGAATTTTTGCTCTGTGTGATCACCTACAACAAATGTCCAGAAAATAGAATGGTTGCTATTTTGCAATTTACTTTATTTAGAATTTTTTTTTTTTTTCAAGGAAGGGTATTGCTCTAGCCCCGGGCAGACCTGGGATTCACTATATCGTCTCCAGGTGGCCTCAAACTCATGGAAATCCTCCTACCTCTGTCTCTTAAGTGCTAGGATTAAAGGCATGCACCACAACACCTGCCTCACTTTACTTTATTTTAGGAAGAAAATCTGCTTAATTTAGTTTATGTTTCCTGTAATAACTTTATTTTTCTTTAAACAACAATTCTGTGAAATGCTAGGCATATTTTTCAGTGTGCTTAGGTAAAAGGAATTTGCTTGTTTGCTCAGCTAACCTCTGTAGAGGGTAAGATACAATTTTCTTTTAATCATTTTTTATAGTTTATAATATCTGGTAGCTACTAAGATCCTTCAAATTATGCTGTTTATATTTAATCTTTTAAGAAAAAATGGTGATAGAACAATATGCTTTGGAGTAAAAGAAAACAAAAAAATGAACATTTTGAGATTAGGCATTATGGAGCAATATAGTAGTAGAATGATAGAAAATAGAGTAGAAAAATACAGAGCAATATAATTCAATTTTGAAAGTAAAAAAATTAATTTTATATCAGCTCCCTACTATATAGACTTTAGCAAGTATCAACTTTGTAGTATTAGTGTGACTGAAAGAAAAATATCACTTCTCTTGATAGGTTAGGGAAGAGTATAAATATAAGTAAATATGTATATGTATCTAGCTATCTATCTATATATATATGCACACACACATATTGGAATATTTTTATCATTTGCTAGAGTAGTATTTGTTATGTTCAAACTGGTTTAGTTATAAAATTCACAGTAGTTTCTTTTAAAATTTTATTTATTTGAGACAGGAAAAAGAGAAGAAGAGAGGGGGGAGGGAAGAGGCAGACACACAGAAAATGAGTATGGGTGCTCCAGTGCTTCCTGCCACTGCAAACAAACTCCAAATGCAGTGCCACTTAGTACATCTGGCTTTACTTGGATACTGGGGAATCAAACTTGGGTCCTTAGGTTTTGCAGGCAAGCGCCTTCACCTGCTGAGCCAACTCTCTAGCCCCACAGTGAAGTTTTTATACTGGTAACAGTGTTAACAGATTATAGAGACTAAGAGTGAAAGATTCTCTTAGGTCTTTAAGAATATACACAGTGAAGAAGGACTGGAACAAAGAATAAAGCACAGAAATGAGATTATTAATATCTTTAAAAAATTTATTGGTTGACAATAATGACACTGTACTTTAGTAGTCAGAAATTATATATGTATGTGTGTGAATATTTTTCCAAAGAGGCTGAGGTAGTAGAGAATTACAGTATCCTTAACTTTTGACTCTTAATGACAAAATTATTATAGCAGTATGAATTAAAGAATGGCAAATATCTTGTGAGAAATCAAGAGCTAGAATAATAGGAACATTTTTAGAAGCTCTAGAAATGGTAGGTCAGGTTAAGCCATAAATTCATTAAAGTAATTTAATTTCATTCTGTCCTATTTATATCACACATTATTTCGAAGACTTCTACTTTTCTTGAAAAGATGCATTTAATGAGTAGGCCAGGCACTCTAAAATTTGAACTAATCTGTTATAAGAATATAGTTGTTAGTATTGACTGTATGATGTATACATGATTTTGAGTGGCTAAAAGTCATATTTTTTTCAGAGATCTCTTGTGTATATGAAACTTGAGGCCACACACTTGTAAAATGTAACATGGAGACATTCTGGGTGACGACATTTGTTAACTTTCTTATTTTTTAAAGACAACATGACATAGTTATTTGCAAAGAATTTAAGTTTAGTGATGTATACTAACTTAGAATAAATGCATCTGTTGGCTAGTTATCTATGATACTCTAACATTGATCATATTCCTTGAAAACTGAAATTGAGTCATCATGATGTCAGTAATTTATAATCTCACGGACACATCCAACAATGGACAAAGGACATAGTTAATGGATAAGCTCCAAGTAGAAGCTTCATGGTGGTATTCTCAAAAATATACCATTACATAAGAAATGCCGATTTTTAAAGGGAAGTTTTTATGTTTCATTGGGCCAAAATATTATTCAATTAACTACAATGTTGGTCATGTGACTTAGATTCTGTATACTGCCAACTTAATCTTTCTTTTGTAAATATGAGAGTGAATTAACTGCTAGAAATAAAAAAGAAGGGAGACAGAAAGTAGAAAAGATGAGATGAGAGGACAAACCAATCAGATTTGGAATTACCAGTCAGTAGACGTTTAAGGGGGAAAAAATCACCAAGTGAAATCGTACATGCACTCTGAGAGAGTGTCCTTTCACATTGCCTTCTAGGTGATCTCTGAGCTCCTCCAGCTTTCCATGGAGCTACATGTAAACATCAGAAAACGAATTGAAAAGGCAACTTGTTTCATTTTCAGTTTTTTAAAAAAATAAGATCATAGCATTATACATTTCTTACTGCCTTTGGCAAACATTTCAAACCATCACATTTTTTTTTTATAACACAGAATACATTTTTAACAAACATGTGACTAGGAAGCTAACATTTAATTTTGTTCCATCACAGTATATTTACCTTCCAAAGTATCACTGAAATTAAATACTATAACTAGTCTTATAATCCCTTGGAGAGTCACTTTAAAATTTCTACTTGATAGAAACACAGAATAAAAAAATTTAAAGACTAGGAAACTTGTCTTTCTTTCCATACATTTTGATCTAAGGGTGCACTCATGTTGTGAACTCAACTGAACAAACTATAAAATGCATTTATTTCTTAAGCATATATATGTGTATATAATACCATATAAATACTTAGAATAAGCATATATTATAACTTTAAGTTCTATATAGCCAAAGGTTGAACTTTAGTTACACACACATATACACACAAACATGCATACACAGTCACTCACACATGTCTTTTAGTTAATCTCTGGTGCTGCAGTAATGTATGCCATTTTAAAGTTTAGCTTACCATCATTAATTTTCAAAAAATTATATTGTACTTTACCTTCTTAGTTGGGTTTGTATCATAATATATAGTCCAAATCACTATGGGATTCATTGTCTCTTAGAGACAAAGGTAAAATACCTCAGAGGGAGACAGTGAGGAATGCTACTAGAACGTCGCCACATTTTACTGACTGAATAATGTTAAGTTTCCTAATTTTTGAAACAGGCATACAACTAACCCTTCACATCCCTCTGATTGTCCTTGGTGATGTAACATTTTACTACAATAGCTACTCACTATAAAGTAGTGTTACAAAACAGAGAGGATGGCTTTTCTTGAATAAAGAACACAAATGTACACTCACTCATCCATGTGTACTTGTGTGCACAGACATTCAAATAAATAAACAACAAAAAACTAAAACTAAGAAAGAAAAGTCAAGGAAAGGAAAAGTACAGAAGTTTGTGTTTAATAAATAAAATCAAAATAAATCAGAACTATAAAAATTTTGAGATGAGTTATTATTAGGCCTTAATGTAGTTAATGAATTCTGTGATATCTCAGTGCACTGAATTTTCTGGCATTATGAGTAATTTCATAGTTGCTATTGCTATAAGGGCAAATGGGATTGAGATACATACATAAAAGTGGTTAATTTTAATTCTGCACTTTTTAAAGTTCAACATCTTTACTAACTTGTATTTATGGTGGCAGCATTAAAAATAACCAGTGATTATGTCTATATTTCTTCAGGGCAAAAATTTATTTACCATTTCTTGTGATTAAATGTTAAGAGTACTGAATGCCCAAGATATATTGACCAGGTGGTATTTAACCACTAACAAATGGGACAACAAATAAGAAATCTTTAAGGGCATATTAGAAGATTATATATAAAAAAGGGCAAAGATTTAGATATATGTTTCTGTCTACTGTTACAGTAAATTTTAAACTTAAAGAATGGTATTAAGGGTGCATAAATACTGTTAACTACATGGGGCCCATTATACTAACATCATAAAAAATGGCTTTCTAGTTCTTAAGATTATGGATATTCAATACATGTTATTAACTCAAAATAATTTTACTCTGCAGTGAATTACAACTGGTAATGACACTAAAATAATGTTAACAATTTTTACAAAATAAGTTAAAAGGGGAGGTGACATTCTGAAAATAGATTTTCTGTTGAAGAGGAACTTAACACACAATCAATGACATCATTCAGAGGAACGGTTTACCCTAGAATCCGCAATCACAGGCACTTGTAATGAGGCAGTTGCCTCTTCTTGTTTGCGGTGCCTTACAAAGCTAGTTATTTGGCAGTTTGCCTTCAGCTGGTTGCTCTATGTGTAGCTGAAACAAAAAAAAAAACATGACCCAACAGCCAATAAAAATATTAAAATAAGAAAATGGGATGGTGAAAAATGGAAAAGCCCCCTTCCTCCCACCACCCTCCAAAAAGGAAGAAGTGTAGGCTATAGACGATATCTTGCCAAAAAAAATGTTAGAAACATATTTACTTTGAGGGATCCAACTCTACTAGCAACTCCTTTGCTTTCATCCGGCCGTCTAATTTGCTACAATGAGGGAAGATGGGTAAAAAAGACAGAATAAAGAAAAAGTGAACTTAAATTTTTTTCTACACATTAGTAAGCAATACATGCAAAATATCACTTGACTAAGGTACCTCTTAATAAGTCCAAGGAAGTAACTAACCCAGAAACTACCTATGACATGCTCTGCAATAGGCCTCTAGAATCCAGTTTTGGACACGTCACTATTCCTGAGATGAGGAAATTGGCACTTACTTTTGGTTATCTTGGGGACTTCTGATGAAGCAGTATCTGGAGTAGTGTTACATTTGCATTTGGCTTACAAAAAACAAAGAATTACAAATATACCTATGCACTTCTTCTCTTTCAGTGGTTAAATGTTTATTCCATTGTAATACTAGAAAACATCAACGGTATGACAAGAACGTGAGTGTTCTTTAAGTGAAAAGATCCGTCCTGACAAGCATCATTCGTATTCGGTGACAGTGAGGCTCCTGTGCTTGCCAATCCAAGCCTGGAAGCTGTTCAGCTGTCACTGTGATTCCCAATTAAACAATCGTGCTGCCCAACCAGAAAATTTTAATGCCAGACCAATGCTAGATATAGTCATTCCTTTGAAGCTTTTTGTTATTTCATTCAAACTTTCTCTCAAATAAATAACAGGAAATAAAAGCCTGGCGTGGTGATGCACGCTTACAAATTAGCACTTAGGAGACTGGGGAAAAGAGAATTACAAGTTCATTGCCACACTAGGGTCCACAGGGAAACTGTATCAATAAATAAATAAATAATAAATAATAAATGAAAAGGGAAACCGAAAGTAAATGTTATTTTAAATTTTGTTTCATATCACTATTTATATGATTAAGGAAGATTTGTAAAACAAAGTGGTTTTACAAGTGAGGTATTTTCTTTTAAACAGTGCTCTAATAACTGATGTTTTAATAAAAGAAAGGTAATCTACACAAACAAGGAAACAACAATCAAAATAAAAATTCCTCAAACAAAGGTTGGGTGGGGAAACATCAGACTAATTCCTATATTCCTGAATCTCACATGGAAAATGATGGCCTCCATCCAGATCAGTGAAGGCCAACTTACTGTGATAGTCCTTGTGTTGGGAGATATAACCATTCAACTGTCCATGATTCCAAATTCCTAATGGTAGTCCTTAGGGAGGTAACGTATCTGACCATATTATAGACTTTTGGTTCCTAGAAGCATGATATAGATTATCCTTTCTCTTTTTATGTCTCTAATATAATAGCTAAGGATGTTGCTAAGGAATACTGAGAAAATAAGATTTCTTCTTTGTAGAAGAGAGCATTTTTATACATGTGTTGTATTAACTTGTATCTTTAAATGATTCAAATAGGTTTCACTAATTCTTTAGCATTAACTGTTATAGCTAAAAGGCAAATTATAGCTTTTCACTTTTCTTAGTGAAATACAATGGTCAAATTTGGAAATAATGGAGAGGACCTCCCAATGGAAAGTGAATTTAGAGTCAGTTCATAATATCTACTTTGTCTTTAAAAAATCTTGTGTGTGTGTGTGTGTGTGTGTGTGTGTGTGTGTCTGCAGGTGGACATGTATCATAGCATGCATGTGTAGACCAGAGAACATCCCTGAGTAACGGGCCTCACCTTCTACCTTGTTTGAGGCAGGATCACTTTGTTCACTGCTATGCATAGCAAGCTGGCTAGCCAATTACCTCTGGAGTTCTCCTGCCTCATATCCCCCTGTAGGAGGGATGAGATTACTGACACTTGCTATGCATCTGGCTTTTTACATGAGTTCTGGATATATATACTCAGGTACTCCTACTGCCTACTGAGTGCTTGGCCCACTGAGCGCTCCCCAGCCTTCTATTCTACAGTCTTGAATCACAGAGAATGCCTTTTCCCAACTTAAGTGAAGACTCATATTGTCTGGATTACATAGACAGTCTTGGTAGTTTCCTATAAAAAAATGTAGAGTTTTAATGCCTTACATTGCTTTCAATAACTTTTAGAAAGTAAAGATTTTCAGATCCATCATATAGTAACTAGTGAACACCATTCTCTTACTAGGCTTGGAAACAAGCTGATGCTTATGAATGGATGGGTATGTGTATATATAAATGTGTATATCTATCTTTCTACGTAGAAAAATTATTTTGTTTTTGAGATAGGATCTTAATATGTCATATAGGTTGGAACTGAACAGGCTGGCCTACAATTTACAATCCTGTTGCCTCAGTCTCCTGAGTGCTAAGATTATGTGTGTGCTATTATGCCTGCATTTATAGAATGATTTTTACCTTTTACTATATTTATATATCAGAGAAATGTTTTCTATGTCATTTTAGTTCCAAATGCAAGTACAAGTACAGAAATTAAATAGACTAAAGGCTGATTTAACCAGACTTTTGGGAGCAGTTTGTCAATGTTTGATATTAACTTTATGACCACGTCTTTTGAAACCATTAGAAAAGAAATATATTTTAGAGAACTAATGCTATTTTCAAAGCTTGGAATTGTTGCAATTTAAGTATGCTATTTGTGTTCCTGAAACAGATAATAACACTAATACTCAATATTGAAAGACTTCTAAAACAATTAGTCTTTATAAAATTCAAGGGCTGGAGAGATGGCTTTATGGTCAAGGTGTTTGCCTGAAAAGTCTAATGATCTGGGTTTGATTCTGAGTAGCCACATCAAGCCAGGTGCCCAAAGTGGATGCATCTAGAGTTCGTTTACAGTGGCTATGGGCCCTGAAGTGCCCAATTTCATTCATATTTCCTCTCTGCATACAAATAAAAAATATTTTTAAAAAAAATCAAGGAATACATTTTAAAGTAATGTCTCCATGTATTCTAGTCAATTTGAAAAAGACTGTGTGCATGTGCCACAATGCGAACGTGAAGTCAGAGGACAGCCTCGGGTGTTATTCCTCGCCTTCCACCTTGTTTTGAAGCAGGGCCTCTAGTTTACTGCTGCATTTGCTAACTTGTTAGTCCACAAGCTTCTAGGTAATTCTTCTGTATCAGCCTCCTGTCTCCCTACAGATGTACTGGGATCAAATATATTTGTGCTACAGCTATATGTGGGTTCTGAGGATCCAAACTCAGCTAGTCACACATGCATGGAAAGCACTTTATCCACTGAATGATCTCCCAAGCCCTAGTCTAGTCAACTTTAATGGTCACTTGTAATGGAGTAAGACAAAATAAATTCTCAGCTAGTCCAAATGTTTATAATTTAATAATTAAAAAGGAATTATACAAGACTAACATTTAGATATTAATTGACTTTTCATTGTAACTCCAAGGGCTTCATATTGATAGCTAGTTTCATATTACTTTCTTTTTCATACTAATTTTCTGTAAGGCCAAACCTCTATAAGTGGATAAAAGAGGTTAAACTACAAAATGCTTATATAGGTTAAATATCATTATTCAAAATCCTTGGGTACAAATGTGTTTACAAGATTGGAATGTTCTGGATTATGGAGTACTTGCATAGACTACTGGTTGCACATTGCTAATACTGAAATCCAAAATATTTCAAAATCTTAAACATTTGGAGTGTCAATCACTTAAAATATTTTTGACTTTGGAGTATTCTGTATTTAGGGCCTTTAGATTATGGACACTCAACCTAGCCTCTCTGATAATCTATTCTGGATAAATTTCTATAATCAGAAGACTGGCTAGAACAAAACTTTTTGGTTCTACTCTCTCTCTTCTGTCTGTGTATGCTATATAAACACCACAGTTGAAGGCAATGAACACCCTTTGTTTGAAGAGTTAGGCACATTAACATTCCTTAGTATGAAGATAAATACATCCCAGCTCGTTGTAGCACTGGCAATTATAATTGAAAAACAGTGATAAATTTGATTGCAATGTGTTGCTTTAAGATTTTAAGAACATTTCTATTGAGGGTACTTTTTTTTCCCTATGTGTATCTTACTGCATGTATTTCTTTATGAAATAACACCTTCTACTCTTCAATTATCCTACTGATTTTTCTGCAGGATTAAAGAATTCTTTGATTCTGACAAAAGTTTTGTAAAAATTTTATTGTCAAATCAGATCCACTATGAGCCACTTGAAGGTAGGGTTAAGAAAACTCTCAACTGCTGTATCCTCAAATCATAGTATGGTATTTGATATATGATATACACTCAAAATTCATTAAATAATTTGCTGAATTAATACGTCTTCTATTAAATTAATGTAAAATGAATAGCTGATAATTCTGAAAGTTTGGGCCAAACAAATATGACTAATTTTAGAATGTGCATCCTTTTTTCCCCCTTTGAGGCAAGGTCTCATTCTAGTCCAGGCTGACTGGGTACTCACTCTGAAGTCCCAGGCTGGCCTTGAGCTCATAGTGATTTTCCTGCCTGTCTCCCCAGTGCTGGGATTAAAGGCATGCATCACCATGCTTGGCCCATATCCTTTCAAAATATGAAGATCTAAGAAATGTTTAGTTACAAATTTTAACATAATCAATGGTACAGGGGCCTGAATGCTCAAGTAGTGTCCAATTCTTTCAAAGTCCACTTTATTCCTCCCTGGATTAACAAACTGGCACCCATTTGGTATTATGGAATATAAGAAATGCAGGAAGGAGAGGGCCATTGAGTTTGCAACATGGTCTTGTGTTTTGGAAATGGCCATGGGCAGTGTGAAGCAGGTTTGCTGGATACCTGCATGGAGACTTGTAGGGCCATGATGATGAACCATGGATTGCCGGGGAGACTCAGTGTAGATGCCACAACCACGAGATGGCTGCCAAGGAGAGCTGCTGGTCCCAGATGAAGTTTTCCAGGACTGTGAGTAGCCTAGCTGGAGGGGTGGAATTGGAACTCCAGAAATCTCTTGCTGGTTAGAATTATTGGACTTAGAAACTTGTTACTGGCTAGAGTTGTTGGACTTGGAACAATGGAATTTGATGTTTGCCCTGTATTGGTTGAATATTTCTTTTGCTACGCCCAATGCCATTTTTTTTTTTTTCAGTGTGAGTGCTTATTCTGTATCATTATGGCTTTTCTTTTCTTTTCTTTTTTTTTTTTTTTTTGGTATTATGGCTCAGTTAAAAGATCTCAGATTATGGGATTCTTTGAACATCATTAGGATTGATAAAAACTGTGGGGACTTCTAAAGCTTGACTGAATGCGTTACATTTTACATTATGGATTGGATGGTTATCAGTTTATGGGGGCCAGGGACAGATTGTGGTTGTTTGATTTGGGTATCCCCCATAAACTTAGGTGTTCTGAATGTCAAGTTCACAGCTGATGGAGATTTGGGAATTAATGACTCTTGGAGACGTATTGTTGGGGGTGGACTTATGGGTATTATAGCCAGCTTCCCCTTGCCAATGTTTGGCATACTCTCCTGTTACTATTGTCCATCTGATGTTAGCAATGTCCACCCTCTGTTCATGCCATCGTTTTCCCTGCCATCATGGAGCTTCTCCTTGAGTTTGGGCCAAAATAAACCTTCTTTTTCCCTCAAGCTGCTGTTGGTTGGATGTTTTCTGCCAGCAATGTGAACTTGGCTGTAATACTTCCCTATCATACAATAGTGGGAACAAAACTCTAATGAGAAGTCAAAATTTCATTTAATAGAAACAAGTTCACAAAAATGAGAGAAATTTTAAGTGAAGTTAGAGCATTTTCAGTTGATATACTCAAATTTTATGTTCTAGCACAAAATATGGAAGCTTTAATAAATAAATGTAAAATCATCTATATTAATTGGAGATTAAGAAGGGTTAAAGGAATAATAACATTATTCAGTAGGAGTAAGAACTGGGCTAATGAAAAATGATTATAGAACTAGGAAGACATTAAAGGCTATTTTGTTTGATATCTAAATGTTACAAATATAGAAACTCAAGTCTATGAACTCTCATTATGCAGCTATAAAATGGCAGAGTAGAACTCATACTCAACAGTTGGTGACTCATAGTGTGATAATTTTACATATTTATGAAAAAATGTTAGTCTTTCAAATAACTTTGGGCCCATAATTTTTTTCTTTTTAATTTTTATTTTTTTCTCAATTTTTATTAACATTTCCCATGATTACAAAATATATCCCATGGTAATACCCTCCCCCCCCTTCCCCCTTTGAAATTCCATTCTCCATTATACTGGGCCCATAATTTTTAAAAAGTGTTAGTAAGTTACATAAATGAAAATGTTAAAAACCAGCATCTTTCAACATTTCATTTAACTTAATTCATAAAGATGCAAAAATCGACTACTTTTAGTATCCATGTAATTTATGGACCTAAAGTTTCTGCATGTACTTTCAATAAAACCAGAATTAACATAACTTGCTAAATTTTATTAAGGGGGATCTAAAATTAGCTAAAAACAGTTAGTTTTCAGAAGATAATTTACAACATTTAAAAACAAATCTAGGAAATAGAAAACAACTAAAGTATAGATTGGTGAAAAAGCTATTCTATATATGTTAACTAAAATATAAAAAAGTTCCAAATTTGTAAGATAAAGCATATTAAGGTTTATTTCTATGTGAATTGATTGAATAAAATGTTATAGACAGTTTAACGATAATCACTTGCATTTTGTGAGTGTATTTCTAGAGCTGTGATAAGTATTTTACATGTAGTTTTAAATTTAACACTTAAAATAATCTTAAGATGCAAAAATATCATGCTGCATTTTCACCCTATAGATAGTGAAGATTAGAGAGGTGAAGTTGTCTCTCAGAGCCATCCATGTAGGAAGTGACAGAGTTGGGGCTCACCACCAGGCTCGTCAGATTCCAGAACCTGTGCTCTTTCAGAGGGAAGCAAGGACTCTCCTGGGCGTATACCTGAGTCCAACTTCTGTTGCATTTTGGCAAAGAATCTGGAACTGGGGTAGCACGACAGATGCCTTGAAGTCAAGACCCAAACCAGGGTGCAAAAATGCAAATTCATCAAAAAATATTTTCTTTCAATGGAAGTATCTGAGAAAACACAGCAGTTAGGGGACTCAGATTGAACAGGACTGCAGAGAAAGGTTTTCACAGAGTTAACCTTGCAGATGTGCAAAGGCCACTTTCTGGTGTGCTAAAAGGGGTGTTAGATTATATTTCCAGTTGGCAGCAGAACCTGGTGTCATCCATTTGGTGCCCTGCTTGTAAGCATGACTAATGCAGGACTTACGATGTGACAGCAGTTTGTTCTAAGGTTCCAACCAGAATAAAAGTTGATGAGGTCTGGCAATGTGCAGGCAGGGTTGAATTTCCCACAGGGGGACTCTGAGAGGCCTCTGTGTGAACCTGTGAAGGTGAACTCTAAGTTGAAATGGAGGACTCAGGATATTGGACATGACAACAACATATACAATCTGTTGAGGAAAGTCACAGGCATCAAGTGGAGCTGGCTCAAAAGGGAGCCGATGCACGTGACAGATGACAGAGCTATAACTATTTGCCTACCCTAGCCTGTTGAAACCCAGATGATGCCACCAACAAGCCTCAGATGCCATACAAAGAGCTAACAGTCTTGGTATTTTCCCCTGTTGGATTTTGATCTTGCTATAACCTGTTCTTCTCTTGTTATCTTCCTATTCCTCTCCTTTGTAATGGGAATTTTTACTCTCTATTTTTTCATATTTAACTTTTAATTCTCTATAGGAACTTACAGCTAAGAATTTTGTCACACTGAGAAGAACTAATACAATAAAGTTAGCCAGGCATAGAAGTACACACATGTAATCAATCCCAGCATTTTGGATGAAGGAAAAGAAGGATTTTGATTACAGGGCCAGAAGGGAATACATAATAAGAAGTAAAACTGTCTAAAATAAAGCAAAATAAATAAGAAAATAAAACAACACTTTAAATAAGGCTCCTGGAAGCTGATCTTGGGATGGTACTCAGCATAGTTAACTTATTTTAAGCTCTAGTACAGTAGCATAAACTTTTTTTTTTTTTTTTTTGTTTTGTTTTTCGAGGTAAGGTTTCATCCTAGTTCAGGCTGACCTGGAATTCACTATGTAGTCTCAAGGTCACCTCCAACTCCTGGTGATCCTCCTACCTCTGCCTCCCAAGTGTTGGGATTAAAGACGTGCACTACCACGCCCGGCAATGGTATAAACATTAAAAAAAAACTATAAGGAGCCATCAAATTGACAAGAACAATCAATTATCACAAAGAATATTCCACTTAAATTACTATTATGTATAAAGCAGAAGTGACACCGAGATGAATGAAAAAACAGAAATTCATGTAAAATTCTGAAGGTAACTTGCAAACTTAAAATTGAGCTAATATATATTGTTACCATTATTAGCTGATCTGTTTTATCAAAATATGAATAATTCTACTATACTTAGTAGTGCCTGTCCAATTAGAATAAAAAATAAGGAAATAATAGAACCAAGTTTTATTTTGCTTTTCTATAAAATTAGAGTAAAGAATAAAAAGAAACATAATGTTATAAAGATGGAGAAACAGGACAATAATAAACTACAAACTAAATCAGTTACAGTAAATGAATAAAATAATTTGGCATGTCTAAAGAATGCCAGCTGAATATTTGTATGTCACTGCTAGTCCAGTATCATTAATCTAACTTTTTAGGAAATGATAAAAATTTGTTTTTTACTTGAAATCTCTTAATTTTTTCTTTTCCTCCCTCCCTCTCTCTCCCTCTATCTCCACCCTTTTTTTCTTGGTGCTGATGAGTGAATCCAGGACCTTGTATTGCTAAGCCAGTGTTCAATCATTGAGCCATATGACAGCCCCAACTTTCTCAAATTTTAAGTGTCCCAGACTAATTTTTAAAATGAGCCATTTCTGGCTGAAGAGATTGCTCAGTGGTTAAGATGCTTGCCTACAAAGCCTAATGACCTGGGTTTGATTCCCTAGCACTCATGTTAAATCCAGATGCACAATGTGGCACATGTATCTAGTTTTGTTTGCTAGAGACTCTGGCATGCCCATTCTCTCTCTCTCCTGGTCTTTCTCTGTTAATGAATGAATGAATGAATGAATGAATGAAATATTTAAAAAATGAGCCATTCCTGAAAATATGCTAAATAAAATTATGTGCCAAGAAGTAGTTTATTAATCAGAAGTGGACTTTGTATCCCAATTAGTTTTCAGGATATCCTAGGCTAGTGCTGGGTTGATAAACAACTTAAGAAGTAGTATCATACTGAAGTGAGTGCTGTTGGTTGAAAATCATAATTTTGAATCTTATATCTTTAAGACTTTTATGAAATCTTACATTATTTTGAGTAAAAGAGAAACAACTATTCTCTACCCAAGAATCAGTCTGAAACTCAGTAAGGATGAACTGTTATAATGCTTAAGCCTAGTACTGCTGGTCACTGGTATGAAGTATTAAATCTCTATGGTTGAGAACATTACTGTAACTGTTCCTATAAAAATATGGAAGAAGTAAGACTTGGCATACATCACTTTTGACCCACGGTATTAAGAAAAATGCTAGTTTTCCCATTTGATCATACTAGTGTTTAAGTATGGGATCCATGGTGGTTTCTGAGACACTTTCAGTAGTTCATTAGGTCAAATTATTTTCCTAATATTAGTAAGACATTATTTCCCCATACAGTGACATTTGCATTAAGGTTACAAAGCAATGTTGGGTTAATACTATAGTGTAAATCAAGAAAGAGTACCCAAATAGCATGAATAGTTACTTTAAGTTATTCACTGACATGTACTATTTTTTAAAAGCTAATTTCACTTAATATTATCCAAAATGAAACACTAAAAATTAAACTAATTAAAACATCACCCTTGATTAAGGTAAAATAAGAAATATCAATAAAATATTTTATATACCAAATAATGCTTTTTGTCATAAAACTACTATTCAACTATAACATTTTTAAGCTGAAGTAGCTAGTTTTTATAAGGAATGTAATATTTACTTGAAAAGAATCAAGGAATAGCTGAATATATTACTTAAGGACAGATGACAATATTTTCTGCTTGCTTGCTGATGATAAGTTTCTAACTTCTAAGCAAAATGAGAATTGAATTGAAAAAAATGTATATTTGCCACCATGAGCTTAGAGATGTTTTTCTTTTTTTAAGTTTAGAGACTTTATTAGATTAAGAGAAGGAAAGAGGAGATATTATGAAGAGCTGCCTGTGAGAAGGTAGGAAGGGTAAAGCCCACCCAGAGACCCAAGTTGAGATTATATATAGGTTCTGAATGGGGGAATCAATTTTAGGAAAAGGGGAGCTCATCCCTAGGAAGGGATTCAGACTGTTTAGGGAATAACAAATCTTGCCTTTAGGCAAGAGATAAGAATAATCCAGATCCTTAGAGCTTTTGATACTTTTAAGAGTTTTAGATGAGCTGAGTGATATACTAATAAACAAACTACGACAATATTTGGAAGAATTTGAACTTTCAAATGATTAATATATGTGTCCCAAAATCATGCCTGGGGAAAAATATTCATTCAAAGTACAACATAGGCAAATGAATTTAAAAAATTTTTTGACTAGAGTATGGAGTGTTCTTACAGGGGGCTGAAGATGCTGGATGTCAAGTAACCTTTAACAAACAATTATAAATTCTTAGTATGATAGTACAAACATCCACAATTACTAGAAAATGTTAATATTTATTTCATATATACGTATATATGTATTGTATGTGGGGGGTGGATTTGTTTCTTCATGTTCTTCAATGAAAATAACACCACAACAGATAATACAGAAGCAAATATGAGAATTCACATGTCTTCAATTAAACAGGCACTTGAAAGAAAAGTAAAACAAAATTATTTTTTCCAGTTTGCATATAATATATATTACATATATACTTGTTTTTGGAAAAATATGATTTATATTAACATGTAAAAGCTTTACTCTTGTTATTTTTAAGCCAATAGTAAGTAAATATAAAAAATTTTCTCAGCTTTAATTGTAGTTTAGAAAATATTGCCAGACATACCCATATTAACAGAGGCTATTTGGAATTATTTACCTCTTTAAGAGTTCGTATTCTAGAGACAACCTACTGTGAAATTATAAAATATGGTATTGAATTAATAATGTCATGTTTATAAAGAAAACCACATTGCTTTCAGATTATATATATTGCAAACACTGAGTTTAAAACAATATTTTAACTAGGGTAATATAAGATCTTTTTTTTTTTTGGTTTTTCAAGGTAGGGTCTCACTTTAGGTCAGGCTGACCTGGAATTCTCTATATAGTATCAGGGTGGCCTCGAACTCACAGTGACCCTCCTACCTCGCCTCCCGAGTGCTGGGATTAAAGGCGTGCGCCACCACGTCCGGCTAAGATCTTTTGGTCAAATGACACAAACTTAAAAAAAGAAGTTCTAATTGTGCATTTTGTTTAATGTAAGATTAGATTTTAGTCTTTAGCAAGAATATGTCCTTCATGTAAAATTATTTCAATAATATACCTTTAAATAACTAAATAATTTTAGTTCAGTTACATAGTAACAGTATTTGTCTTCTTTCTTTATAAGCATAACCACAATATTCTGGTAAATCTGGGCATAAAAGTCTTTTTTTCCTCCTGTCTTCATATATTTTTTTCTATTCTTTAAAGCCCAAAGGAAAATGTGACTATTCCATTTTTCACTGTCATAAAGCAAGGGGAGTAACATTTATTTCAGTAAGAATTCATTGTAAGAAAATGTCTGATATAAAAATATTTTCCTATAAACAATAACATATTGTGTTATTCCACAAAAAAAATTTGCCCACGAGAAAAAAATGTCAATCTATGAAGAACTGTTTAGAAAAGTTTATACATGGTTGTCTTCATTGGATTGTAAAGAGTGTTCAACAGAAAAAAGTCAAAGCAGTACATTATGCACAAAAACTTCTTCACATTACAGCTGAAGGATCTACATATGGATTAATGAACAATCAAGGATTTGCAGTTACAGTATATATAGAAGCTATTAATCTACAATATGTTTAATACTGTTCCTATCTAGAGAAATAATTGTACATATGTAAAGGACAGAAATTCTTTCAGCTTAACTCCTGTCCAGCAATAAAGCTTACAGTGGGAAAGGTTGAAACCTAGTTTTGAATCATAAATTGGTTATTTAAACATTATATTTTTTTAATATAGGGTCATGCTATATGACCCAGGATGGCACTGAATTCAAGATCCTCTTGCCTTAGCTTACCAAGTGCTGGTATTACAGGCCTGTGGCAACATGGCTATTATTACGCCCCTTCCCCCCCAGTGCTGAGAAGACATGCTAGGCAAGTCCTCTACCACTGACCTACACCACACAGCCAGTTTGAATTTTCACAAAAACTTAGTTGAGTGTTTCTGAAGATAGTTCCCCAAATATTCTGTACTCTAGTTGCTAACTTATTACATCTAAATGGTAGTTTCCTGCTTTATTTTTCTATTTCTCAAGGCTGGAGACATTGTCTACTTGCTCCCCACTGCTTTCCCAAACACTTATTTAAATAAATTAAGAAACTTGTTATGGTGACGGGGATTGCCAGTCTCAAACAGACACAAAGCTCATTAGTGTAAAGCAACTTGCCTAATGTAGTGTGGTCATTAAGTAGAGAAGCAAGTATTGTAATCCAGATCTTCTATTACCAGACCAAGTACTCTTTTGAATGCTGATCATTCGAGACTGAATGGTAATTCTGATATGAAGAAAATTCATTTGCACATATATTTCTGCACATGACAGATTGCATGCTTAATCTGAGACATATGTTTTCTATAGCTTTATTGGTATATACTGAATTATAAATATTACAAGCAAGATGTAGTAAATATAAGAATGTCAAATTTAAAATATATTGTCAACTTTGTGTCTATATCATTCCTTGGATATCTCACACATACCTTAGACGGAACACATTCAAATCAATATGCAATATCCTCTTTTTGTAACCTTGGAAATTTGCTGCTTCTCTTTTACCTCTTAATACCGATAATAATATCACAATCCAGTGCTTTTTATTACACACTTAAGAACCAATAGTTAAAAAATTATTTATTTGTAAGCAGAGAGAGACAGATGGAAGAAAGACAGGGAGAATGGGCAGGCCAGGGCCTAAAGCCATTGCAAACAAACTCCAGATGTATGCTGCCCTTTGTGCATCTGGTTTTTCAAGGGCACTGGGGAATTGAACTCAGGTTGTTAGGCTTTTCAGGCAAGTACCTTAACCACTGAGATACCTCTCCAGCCCCAAGAATCAATCATTTTTTACTTCCTTTGTGTCCCAAATTAAAAAAAAAATCATTTATTTATTTGAGAGAGAAAGAGAAAGCATGAAAGAGGCAGGCAGATAGAGAGAATGAGCATGCCCAGGCCTCCAGCCACAGCAGACCCCAGATGCATATGCCACCTTGTACATCTGGCTTATGTGGGAACTGGGGAATCGAACCTGGGTCTTTAGACTTCACAGGAAAATGACTTAACCACTAAGTCATCTCTCCAGTCCTTTGTTCCAAATTTTAATAATTAAGAAATTAAAATAAATATTTTCTCTGGAATACAGCTAAGTGCTAAAAACTGAGTATGGTCTTGAAGTGTGACTCAAGGGAGAAAGGGTTTCAAAGCAATTAAAAAAGAACACCTTGAAATGAGAAGGAATGAAAATTTTTACTCTAAACATTGTTGGTGACAAGTGTAATTCAAATGGTCATTATTGTTGAATATAACTTTTAAAACTTCCATGCAGCACAAAAAGTCATTTTTGTATTCTTGATGTACTGGTAAAATATCAGTTCTTAGAGAAATATTCTGTGATCAATCTATCTAATTGCATTTCCCAATACACATTTTTTTGTTTTCTTCTCGCTATGGGTCTAGATTTATAATTTTAAATTGTCTTCAAATTATAACTATTAAAATGTTTTTCTAGTTTATTTTAACATGACTTTGTCTACAGTGTAAAGTTCATGCAGACCAGGGCTATTGCTAGCCACTGATACAACAGAGCTTACAAGACTATGTCATGAAGATTCAGTTAAACAATCATAACCTGCTAATTCTAAATACTAATATTCAAAATAGCTTCTTTTATTATATTAGTATTTTAATTCAGTATTTGAAATATATTTCTATAATTACACAAATACAATAATTTTACCTATTTTTTCTGTTTTCTTTTATGACAGGGCCTCACTCTATATTCCAAACTCATGGTAATCTTCCTCCCTTAGTCTAGCAAATGCTGGGATTATAGGCAGGAAAAACCAAACACACCTAATAATTTTATCTTTAAAGTACAATTCTGGTAATGCAAATATTTTTCTAAAGAGAATCTAGTGTTAGTTATAGATAAAAATACAGTGTCTTACTTGAATTCACTGCCAGTTTTGACATCTAAGTGTAAAATAATGAAATATATAAATAGAAGTTACTTGTAACACTGAAGCCTTTCAGTAAGTACATTAATTTGATAAATGTTAAATATTTTAGTTTTAGAGTTTTACTGTGATGAATTTAAAAGTACAAGTAATTTTTAAGTTATATTCAAAATCTTTGTAAATAACCTGTTTTGATGCTTAAGAACTATTACATATAATTAAATTTAGCTTAAAACATTTTTGAAAAACATTTATGCACATAGTTTAAGCTTTCTTAAAGATGAGATATCTTTATTTGCATTTAGAGAGAAAGAGAAACAGAAAGAGAGGCAGAAAGAATGAATGAACACACCAAGGTCTCTAGTCACTGCAAAGGAACTCCAGATGCATGTGCCAACTTGTGCATCTGGCTTTAAGTAGGAACTGGAGAATAGAGCCCTGGGCCTAAGGTTTTGCAGGCAAGCATCTTAACCACTAAGCCATCTTTCCAGCTCTCTCTCTCTCTCTTTTTTTTTTTCTTGAGGTAGGGTCTCACTCTAGCTCAGGCTGACCTGGAACTAACTGTAGTCCCAGGATGGCATCTAACTCATAGGGATCCTCCTATATCTGCCTCCTGAGTGCTGGGATTAGCCTTAAACTCATAGCAATCCTCCTACCTCTGCCTCCCGAGTGCTGGGATTAAAGACGTGCACCACCACGCCCGGCTAAATAATAGGTTATTTTACTTTAGTAATATAATAACATGGATAAGATTTTTCTAGGCCATTCAGGTCTTGAATTCCATTATTTCATTGAGGTTAAAATGTAAGTGCTTGGTACACAGTAGCACTAACTAATATTTTATGCCCAGAATTTTCTTATAGTTCCTATTTAAAAGATAAAATTAATATTGCATGCTTTTGACAGCTGTCTAAATAGAACAATGTATAAAAGTAATATTAAGAAGAACATGAAGATATTGTTAAGAAGGTTCTTTAATCATATATAAAAAAAACTGTAGTATCCACAAAACATATTACATCTAATCAAACACAATTATAATATAGCTCATAAAAAATGATAGAAAAGCTGGAATTGTGGGAGACAAGTATGTATATCTTTAAATTTGATGACAAAGGAAAAAGGAAACATTGAAAAAAATCAACTTTCATATGCTTAGAATATATTTAGTGGGCAGCTTGGTAGCCAACACTGTCATTAAATAATAAAAAAAATGCTGGTAGTGTTTTAGTAACAATTTTGTTTTCATCACATAAAGAATTTGAAAGAACAAATAGCTTAACCACAGAAGAGATATTTGAGCAGAAAGCAGTCACAATGGAAATGAGATTTACTAGTTAATTTATCTTACAGACAAAGATGTGAAACAGCAACTAGTGTCTAATTTTCCCCACCACAATTCCATGACAGATTATAAAAAAAATGAAGACTAGAACTCACTCCCTCCCCGAAAGGTTGGCATTAAAACTTTCTAACAAATTTAGATTTGTTTCCAAATAATAGGCAGCAGCATTCCAAGTTGAATATATGTTTGAAAAAATTTGGAATGATACTAGAGCAGGGAGCTACCCCAGCCTAAACAAGTAAAAAAAAAAGTAACTCTTTGTGCCAGTACCTGTCAGTTACCCCCAAATGTTTTCATCATCAGTATAAAAAATTATTTTACATCTACACTGATGACTGTACAAAAATAACAGTTCCAAAACAAAGAGCTATAGAGAGTGATACCTAACTGTGATGCAAAAGTAGGCATATTACATGAACTACCTCTTGTCCTACCATTGGCCTAATATGATAATTTATGAAACAATGAGTGGTAGCTATCTTATATCGCATTCATTTTTTAAATTATTTTGCATGCAATCCAAACTTAACAAGCAGGGGAATGCTGGTTAGTTTTCTCAGATTTCATAGCAGAGAAGTGAAAGATTTAAGGAGTTGTACTTACTTTTGGTGTTGGGCAGGAAGCTGTAGAGAGGCGGGATGTGGCCTGAGCACGAGGTGATTCTGAAGGAGTAGTGCTGAGGGAGGCTGTGTCTCGTGGGAGCACCTGAACACCACGAGAAATGATGGAGTCTGGAATCTATAAAAGGAAAACCACTACAGTTTAATAGTGTGAGAAATTTGACAATATCTATTTTTAGGGTACTTTTTGCAGCATATCTCTCATATAGCATCACACACACACACACACACACACATATGACAACTTTTAGAATTATATTATTTCTTCTGACAAATAATGCATCATGAAAAATTTTTATAAGAAGCAATCTAACATGTGGTTATGAGTGAAACATTTAACATTGATATACTGGCTCAACAGCAATAGTTTCTATTATTGTTGCTTTCTATATTAAACTAATCTGATAGGTTGGAAAGACATTTGTAAAAGAAGAAACAGAGAATTATATTATCAAAATCAGAATACATAGCCAAACTATCATTCTCCTTTCAAATGTTGTAGTCTTTTATACTGCCAATATAACAACAGTTTGTATTTGACACTAAGGAACTTGATACATGAACACAAATTTCTCTTTCTAATCATTAATTTTTTATCAAATAGAAATTTCTTTTGAAACCATTTAAAATTATAAAAACCTTGAAGATCTATGTAATAGGTATCCTCTGTTATCTAGATTTAGTTTGGGATAGCTAGAAGCAAATTCACAATAACTGGAGTCAATTTCCCAAGGCAGCCATAAGAAGAAGTTTAGCTGTAGGAGACACTATATATTAAGTCTCTATGGCAGATGTTAGAATGAGTTTCTAAGCCCAGTGTCTAACTTCAACATGCATACCCTATCAGGAACTTATGTGTTTAAAAACATTAACAGATTACATATCCTAAAACTCCAATTAGACAGCTATGTATGCTATACAGAATATGAAATAATTATAAAGACTGATTATATAGGAAAGCCTACAATGGTTACTTCAGAAAATATCATGTGGCTTTTCGGAGCTTTTAATACTGATCCTTTGGATGCTATGATTAACTATAATAAAACTTTCACTATACAAAACTGGTAAACCAATAGATCTTGAGTTCAGTAAGATACTTAAGTTCTTCATAAAATTCTTTTTTTTTTTTTTAAATATTTTGTTCGTTTTTTTTTTTTTTTTAATTTATTTGAGAGTGACAGATAGAGAGAGAAAGACAGATAGAGGGAGAGAGAGAGAATGGGCGCGCCAGGGCTTCCAGCCTCTGCAAACGAACTCCAGACGCGTGCGCCCCCTTGTGCATCTGGCTAACGTGGGACCTGGGGAACCGAGCCTCGAACCGGGGTCCTTAGGCTTCACAGGCAAGCGCTTAACCGCTAAGCCATCTCTCCAGCCCTCATAAAATTCTTGTGGATGCAACAGAGAAACAGCTTCTTGTTAAAAAATATCTTTAAACAGAGTGTGGTGGGGCCTTTAATCTCAGCACTCAGGAGACAGAGGTAGGAGGATTACTGTGAGTTTGAGGCCACCCTGAGACTGCATCGTGAATCCCAGGTAAACCTGGATTAGAGTGAGATGCATTTACTTATTTGTGAGCATGGGGGTTGGAGGGGGAGGAAGAGGGAACGAGAATGTGTGTGCATGGCTGCAGCTGGACCTCTTGCTGCTGTAAATGAATACAAGATGATGTACCACTTTGTGCATCTAGCTTTATGTGCCTACTGGAGAATTGAACCTACTGTGACAGGCTTTATAAATAAGCACCTTTTAACCATCTCCCCAGGCAGAGAAAGTGTTATTTTAAAAATATTTTTGCGGGCTGGAGAGATGGCTTAGTGGTTAAGCGCTTGCCTGTGAAGCCTAAGGACCCCGGTTCGAGGCTCGTTTCCCCAGGTCCCACGTTACCAGATGCACAAGGGGGCGCACGCGTCTGGAGTTCGTTTGCAGAGGCTGGAAGCCCTGGCGCACCCATTCTCTCTCTCTCCCCCTATCTGTCTTTCTCTCTGTGTCTGTCGCTCTCAAATAAATAAATAAAAATTAAAAAAAATTTTTTTTTGCCAGGCATTGGGACTTAGGCATCTAGGGTTAAGTTGTTAGTCAGATTTTTTTTAAATTTAATTTTTATTAGCATTTTCCATGATTATAAAAAAAAAAATCCCACGGTAATTCCCTCCCTCCCCCCCCACACTTTCCCCTTTGAAATTCCATTCTCCATCATATTACCTCCCCATCTCAATCATTGTACTTACATATATACAATACCAACCTATTAAGTACCCTCCTCCCTTCCTTTTAGTCAGATTTTTTTAATCATCTTTTTTCTGTCACTGGAAGTGTTTGCAGTGCTTATGGCTAGGTTATAATAAGGTTGAGGTGTCATTTCCTTTGCTAGAAAATGTTATTTGTGGCCAGTTTTTCAGGCTCCCTGTCCATAAGCATGGTTCTGGTCCCCTTCTCTTTCTCTCTCCCTTCCTCTCTCTCTCACTGGCAGTAAGAAGCTCCCGAGAACACACCAATACATACACGACAGACTATATGTTTTCCTTTCTGCTTTTATAGTTTTATTTTGCTATTAGACTATAGATTTTTGGTCAGCATGTACCCCTTCTGATAACTACACAGCCTTTTCTGTTTGATTCCCTAGAAATTTTTACAAGCTTGTGCCTACAGGTCAGGTAGTTGTATTTTGATACTAGGGTCTCACTGTGTAGCCCAGGCTGGCCTGAGACTCCTGATCCTCCTGCCTCTGACTCCTAAGTCCAAAGATTGCTGCCTAGCCATTGCAATATTTTCTGATTCAGTATTGAAGTTATAATCTTTTGGAGATGTCATTTTGCTTTACTTTTTTATTCCTGTTTCTTTTTTAAATTATTTATTTATTTGAGGTAGAGGCAGAGAGAGAGAAAGGGGGGGGGGAGAATGGGTGTGCCAGGGGCTCTAGCCATTGCAAATGAACTCCAGATACATATGCCACCTAGTGCAGCTGGCTTTACATGGGTACTGGGGAATAGAACCTGGGTCCTTTGTTAAAACTAGATCAACCATCTAATATATCTCCTACATTAGAGCTTCTGTCATTGGTAGATAGATATGTTAATCATGCTTAGTTCAGATTATTCACAAAACATTTTGTGCAGAGAGTCCATTTCACATACTACCAAAAACCCTGTAGTTATAACTGATTAACTGGCTAACATACTGTTCTAATTCAGCTTATAAAGAAGCACTTACAGGGCTAGAGAGATGGCTCTGTGGTTAAGGTGCTTACCTATAAAGCCTGATGATCCAGGTTCAATTCCCCACTACCTACGCAAAGCCAGATGCACAGTGACACATATATCTGGAGTTTATTTGCAGCAGCTGGAGGCCATGGTGTACCCACTCTCTCTCTCTCTCTCTCTTTCTTTCTTTCTTTCTTTCTTTCTTTCTCTCTCTCTCTCTTTCTCTCTCTCTCTCTCTGCTTGCAAATAAATAAATAATTTTTTCTTTCTTTTTCCTTTTTTTTTTTTTTCTCTTCTTCAAGGTAGGGTCTCACTCTAGCCCAGGCTGACCTGGAATTCACTATGTCATCTCAGGGTGGCCTTGAAATCACAGCAAGCCTCCTACCTCTGCCTCCCATGTGCTGGGATTAAAAACCCAGGATCAATTTCCCAGGTCCCACATAAGCTAGATGCCCATGGTGGCACACGTGTCATGAATTTGTTTGCAGTGGCTGGAGGCCCTGGTGCTCACATTCACTCTTTCTCTCTCTAATAATAAATACATAAAAAGAAAAAAAAAAGTAATTGAAGCAGACAAGGCCTGAGAAAAACTTACCAACAGCTCATTACACTTAAACCAATAAATATACAGAAAGTATATTTGAAGCTGTTAAAAATATCAAGACAAATATAAAGAAGGAACATCTCACTGAATAATAGCAGATTTCTGACCAGAAGTTTTAAAAGCCAGGAGGACTTGTAGTGGTGCCTTTTTTGTTGTTGTTGTTTTTCAGACAGGGTCTTGCTCTAGCCCAGGCTGATATAGAATTCACTATGTAGTCTCTGATTCATTTTGAGCTCAAGGAGATCCTCCTACCTCTCTTCCTGGGATTAAAGGCTTGTGCCACCATGCCAAGCTAGGAATGATGCACTTTAAAGCTATGAGAGCCAGCAAATTCCAACCCAGATACTATACCCAGTGAAACTATGTGTCACAGTTGAGGGATAGTGGTTAAACTAGCTCTATAGAAGATCACTGGAATTCTTTGGATTGAAGAGACACATAATCACACCAATGAGGCTCTAGGAAAGGATAAACTACAGCAGAACTACAGTTAGGCAAAAAAGAATATGAAACCGCCAAACAATCTAAAAAACAAGATGGCAGGAACTAATATACAACATTCAATAAGGACTCTGAATATTAATGGTGTTAATTCCCCAATCAAAACTCCCAGACAAGCTGGGCATGGTGGCATATGCCTTTAATCCCAACACTCAGGAGGCAAAGGTAGGAAGATTGCTGTGAGTTCAAGGCTACCCTCAGACTACTTAGTGAATTCCAGGTCAGCCTGAGCTAGAGTGAGACCCTACCTCAAAAAAACAAAAAACAAAACAGAACAAAAAACAAGTCTCAGACTAACAAATAGGATTAAATAATGAAACCCATCTATAAAAAAAAAAAAGCATTTGAAGCAAATGGAACTAGGAAACAAACAGTTGTTAAGTTATGACACAGTGCAAACCAAGACAGACTTCAAACCAAAATTAATCATATTGATTATATGCACTCAACTATGTTGTGCTCAAATTCATAAAACAACTCCTACAAGATGTAAAGTTAAACCTCAACACAGTAATCAGTAATGGTAGGTGACATTTAACCAGTGCTGACTTCACTCTATGTTGGAGAATCTGCTTGTCTTTTTCAGATGGGAGCTGGACCTGAGGAGATAAATGACCCAGTGCACTCCACCCCAGCCCCAGCTGAAACCACGGAGGAATTGGGGAAATGAGCAAGAGTGCTGCTGTCTTAATGAATCTGATATCAGCACAAGGGTGAAGGAGATAGACACTGAGGACACTCAATACCTATCAAACCAGAGATCCAGAGGCTCCTAAGTGTCCATCACTGAAGTGGACTTAACATGCTCCCAGCGTGGCTCAGGAAATTTTGTGAAAGAGGGGGCAGAAAAATTCTTAGAGCTACAAGTTGGGACATTTTACACAGAGACATTGCCTCTCTACCCCATAATGCATGATCCACAATTCCCATGGGGTTGACCTGCATCCCCAACGAAAAAGGCCTCTTCAGAAAAGGGACAGGGAGGAGGAAAAGGATGGTACCAACCTGTGTTGTTTACATACTAAATATGTCCATATCTAATAAAAATTTAAAAAAATAGTGGGTAAATTCAATACCCTTCTTTCATCAATAGATACTTAATCCTGATAAAAAATTTGTGTTTAATGACGTGAACATAACAGATATCTGTAGAACATTCCTTCCAGAGAGTGCAGAATTCTCCTCAATAGCCTATATAACTTTCTTTAATTTTAATTTAATAAGAAATTCAACATAAATATCTTTAAATCGATCAGATAATAGAGCACAAAGCAAGTTTTAACAAATATAGGAAAAGTGAAACGATTTTGTGTATCGTATCTGAATAGCACTGCAAATAAAACGTCAGGAAAACCTACAGTTTGCAGTGGCTTGAGCCCCTGGTACACCAATTCTGTCTCTCTAGCTGCCTCTTTCTTCCTCCTTCCCTCGCTCTCTCGTAAATCAATAAATAAAATATTAAAAAAGATTATTCATCACGATCACATTAGCTTAATTCCAGAGATGCAGGGATTGATCAACATATGCAAATCAATAAATGCAACATGCCACATAGATGGATTTAAGAATAGAAATCGCATGATCATGCAGATTTGACACCATGTTATTGAATGATAAACAGGTTATCAAAAATTATTAGACCCGAGCACAAATGAAAATACAACATACCACAACCTATGGGATTTAATGAAAGCAGTCGTAACTGGGAATTTTATAGCTGTAAGCACCTACAGCCCTAGGGAGGCAGAGGTAGGAAGAACATCATGAGCTTGAGGCCAGCCTGAGAAATATGTAGTGACTCCCAGGTCAGTCTGGGCTAGAGTGAGACCCTACCTTGAAAATCCAAAACAAACAAACAAAAAAACAAAAAAGAAACAGGGCTGGAGAGATGGCTTAGTGATTAAGACACATGCATGCGAAGGCTAAGGATTCAGGTTTGATTCCCCAGTATCCAAGTAAGCCATATGCACAAGGGACCCCGTGTAGCTGGAGTTCATTTGCAGTGGCTAGAGTCCCTAGTGTATGCATTCTCCTCTCTCTCTATCTGCCTCTTTCTCTCTCTTTTTCAAAACAAATAAGTAAAATATTTAAAAAATATCAGAGAGATTGTAATGACTAACAATGATGTACCTTAAGTCAGCCTTGATAAACAAGAACAAGCCAAATGCAAAGGCAGTGGATGTACCAGTGGTGGGAAGGTAGGCATAGAAAGAAGAATTTCCTAGAAGCTTGTGTCCTGCCTCAAAAAAGGCAGAGGAAAAGAACTGACCCAAAAGTTGTCTTCTGACTTTGACTTGTATGCCATGGCATACACACATCCACATTTGCACGTACATGCACACACACAATATAAAATTAAAACCATGTGCACACAAACCTGCACACACATAACTCACTGTAACTTTCAACCACGTGAACATGCACAAACACACAAAAGAATAGTTTTCTAGCCAATTACTAATTAAATGCAATTTTAAAAATACTTTAGTAAGCTGTGAAAAGAAAAACAACAAATTCTTTCACATTAGAAATCCACAATAAACATAATCAGAGGGCTTGGCAGATATAAACAACTGTAACCCTACACCCTGCTCCTCTCTTCTTCCTTAGTAATGCAAACTTGTTTTTCAAGCCAGATTCATGGCTACCTAGAATAAAAACTGTATTCTGCTGGGTGTGGTGGCATGCTCCTTTAATCTTAGTACTCGGGAGGCAGAGGTTGTAAGTTTACCATGAGTTTAGAGGTCAGCCTGGGGATACAGAGTGAGTTCCAGGTCCTCCTGGGCTAGAATGAGACCCTACTTCAAAATTAAAAAAAACAAAACAAAAACATTATGTGGGTTGGAAAGATGGCTCAGTGGTTAAGATGCTTGCCTGCGAAGCCCAAGGACCCAGGTTCAATTCCAATTCCCCAGTACCCATAAGTCAGATGGGCATGGTGGTACATGCGGCTGAAGTTTGCAGTGGCTTGAGGCCCTGGTACTCCCATACGCCAATTCTGTCTCTCTAGCTGCCTCTTCCTTCCTCTCTCCCTCGCTCTCTTGTAAATCAATAAATAAAATATTTAAAAAGATTATTCATCATGATCTTATTAGCTTAATTCCAGAGATGCATGGATTGATCAATATATGCAAATCAATAAACGTAACATGCTACATAGATGGATTTAAGGATCAAAATCACATGATCGCCTCAATAGATGGAGAAAAGACCTTTAGCAAAAATCCAACAGTCCTTCATGATCAAAACCTGAACAGACTAGGGATAGAATGGTCCTATTCCAATATAATAAAGGATAAATGACAGACCTACAGCCAACATTATGATAAATGGGAAAACATTTTCACTAAGATCAGTCACAAGACAAAAGTTTCTCCTCTCCTATGTGATACAGTGCTTGGCTTGAAGTCAAATTTAGCATTAAAAGAAGCCTCTGCAATGGAACTGCAAAACAGTGGAAAAACAACTGAAAGACTTTCCATGTTTATGAATTGCAAAATTAATTTTGAAAGAAGTCATGTTGAGCTGGAGAGATTAGATGTGGCTCAGCAGTTAAGATGTTTGCCTGCAATGCCTAATGACCCAGGTTTGAGTCCCCAGTACCCATGTAAAGTCAGATGAACAAAGTGGTACATGCATTTAGAATTCACCTGCAGTTGCTAAAGGCCCTGGTGCACCCATTCTCTCTTTCTTTCTATTGCAAATAAATAAAATATTAAAAAGTTGTCATATTACTGAAATCAATCTAAAGATTAAATAAAATTCCCATCACATCCCATTAAATAAAATTCCACCCAGTAGAATACCTTATACAAAATGAATGAAAAAATTCTAAGGTTCTTACAGAACTTTAAAACATCCTTAACTGATAAAATACTCTTGAATGAAAAGAACAAGGGAAGGTATCAAAATATGTTGCTTCATGTTATACTATATAGCTGTAGTGACAAAAGTAGAAATATCAAAGGAATAGGAGATTTATAAATAAGCTCATACACCAACAACAACCAGGCTCTCTAAGGCATACCAAAAACCTACACTGGAGAAAAGACAACCTAAAGAAGCAGTGCTGAGAAAGCTGGAAGACCACATGCAGAAAACTGAATGAGTCACTATGGCTCTGTACAAACATCAGCACAAAAGGGACCAAAGCCCTTTGTAAGAAGTGAAACTGAAATTTCTAGAGGAAAGCATAGCAGAAACATTTCAAGATATAGGCAAAGACAATGACTTTCTGATTTTCTGATTAGGATTTAATAGCTTGGGAAATAATAGCAAGAATTAGTAAGCAGTATTTTATCAAACTAAAAGCTCTTGGACAACAATGTAAAGAATTATCAGAGGAGCCAGGCATGGTGGCACATGCCTTTAATCCCAGCACTCGGGAGGCAGAGGTAGGAGGATTGCCATGAGTTCGAGGCCACCCTGAGACTCCATAGTGAATTCCAGGTCAGCCTGGGCTAGAGTGAGACCCTAACTCACCCCCCTCCCAAAAAAAGAATTATCAGAGGGAAGACGAAGCCCATGGAATGAGGGCAAACCTCTACCAAGTTCTTAACAGGTAGGGGGATTAATATTCAGAATAAATGAAGAAATCAACCACTGAAAGAGCAAATATAATCAATGATAGTGCAAATAAACTGAACTGACACTTAAAAAATGAAGAAATGTAAACTCTCAACAAATACATAAAAAATGTTCAACATCTTCAGTATCAGAGAAATGCAGATCAAAACTACAGTGAGATTCTATCTCACCCCAGTCAGGGTTCTTCTTCCTTATTTTATTATGGCAGAACTTTTTCCATCATCCCAAGACAATTTATTTCTTCATTCATATTCAGCAAGAAATAGAGAATTTGTGTTCCCAGTACATCAAATAAAATTCAAGAGTTAAGAATCAATGTCTCTAACTGATTTGAGCTGTGTATTTTATTTTGTATTAATTTCTTTACTTGCTAGGACAGAGAGACAGAAGAGAGAAAAGGAGAGAGGAGAGGACAGAGGGAGAGAAAAATGGGCATGCCAGGGCCTCCCGACACTGCAAACAAATCCCAGACGCATGTGCTACTTTGTGCATTTGGCTTTGCATGGGTATTAGGCAATCAATGCCAGGCTGTCAGGCTTTGCAGCAAGCATCTTTAACCTCTGTCCCATATCTTCAGCCTGAGCTGTGTTTTTTGAAGTAACAACTATTACCATATGAAATGGAAATGCTGACTTTATTAAACCAACCTAAACAAACTATATACAACCAACATATACAAACTATAGGACAGGAATATGTAGTGTAGTAATAGTAAAAAGGAATAGGAAATGTTTACTGGTATCCAATAAAGTTTGGCAATAAGTAGTAATTAGGTCACTAGTAACTACTACAGAGTTAGTGTATTGATCAGGTTTCTCTTTCATTATAAAAAAGCAAAAAATAATTTGGGAAAGTAAAGAAGTAACTAGAACAGTAACTGGCTAAATTGCAAATTCATTATGGGCTGGAACTTTCTATTCATAGTTGTACTAAGAAGCATCAAGAGTATTAAAGGCCTTCCTTTATTGCCTACACTTCTTTCATTTTTTTCACTCTTTCCTTTGGACTCCAGGAAGAGGAAGCCCAAGAACATTGGACACTTTCATGCATGATTTTTATTATCCTCTATTAATGGAATGTAAGCTTACTTACAAAACTAAACATCTGCTAAAATGACCTATGTCTGCTGGGCGCACACCTTTTATCTCAGCACTCAGGAGGCAGAGGTAGGAGGATTGCTATGAGTTTAAGGCCACCCTGAGACTGCATAGTGAATTCTAGGTTACTCTGGGCTAGAGCGAGACTCTATCTCAACAAACAAACAAACAAACAAACAAACAAAGACCTTTACTGCTTCAGTTTGTGAAGGATCAGATCCCAGTTAAAAAATAAGAAGTTACTGAGTGATACCATGAGGACATCTACACATCTACTACTACAGTCTATAGGCATTCTCTACCAGTTCCTCCAGAGAAATGGCCTCAAGTAACTTAAGACAACCATTATGTGAAATAATCAACTTCTTTTCCGTGCACTTTAAATGATACTGGTTATATACAATTGTTGGCTTTTCAAAAAGGTAGGGTCTCTAGCCAAGACTGACCTGGAATTTACTATGCAGTCTCAGGGTGGCCTTGCACTCATAGCAATCCTCCTACCTCTGCCTCCTAAATGTTAGGATTAAAGCATGCACCACCATGTCCAGCATCAAATAATTTTTTAAAAATATATTTTATATATTGTTTGAGAGAGAGAAAGAAAGAAAAGAAGAAAGAAAGAATACAGGTACATCAGCAACTGCAAACAAACTCTAGGAGCATGTGCCACCTTGTCCATCTAGCTTTACATGGGGAATCGAACTTGGATCCTTTGGCTTTCCAGGCAAGTGCCTTAACTGCTAAGCCATCTCTCCAGCCTATCAAATATTTTTTGATATAATAATCTGTAATTCAGAATCTGATAATTTATAATTTTGGTTATAAATGTAAAAGTTTCCAATTACTTTACTTATAGTAGCTCCATGAGGTAAGATTATAAAAAGACATACTGCAAATTTGGTACATTTTTAAAATGTTTTTAAAAAATATTTTATTTACTTATTTGAGAGAGAGAAAAAGGAGGGGGAGAAAGAGATAGAGAGAGAAAAAGAGAGAGAGAGAGAGAGAGAGAGAGAGAGAGAGAGAGAGAGAGAGAGCAAGCACACACAGCAGGGCCTCCAGCCACTTCAAATGAACTCCAGGTGCATGCCCCCCCCCCCCCGTGCATCTGGCTTATGTGGGTCCTAGAGAGTTGAACTGAGATCCTTTGGCTTTGTAGGCAAATGCCTTAACCACTAAGCAATCTCCCCAGTCCCCAAACTTGGTACATTTTTGAATATTTATTACAAGGTATATCTAGAAAAAATTCACAATCCTTTCACTATCATTTAAATTTGCTACTTACCCTTTGACTAACACAAATTTATTTCCATCCAGACAGGCCCTGTGGAACATGAGTGTCAAAATATTCACTAGATAGTGTTATTTCCCAAGAGACTATTGATGCTAAATTGTTGCTTTATTTTCCTCTAAATTTTGGGTGTTTTTCCTTTTCTTATGTTATTAAAGACAATTTTTATTTGATTGCTTGGTTTCTGTTTTCATTCCTTTGTATTTTAAATACACAATATGTATTGAGATGAATTTTCTTTTCATTTGCATCTATGGTCTAAATTATCGCTATTAATGATTTATAATTAACCATTTATGTTTTTATTTTTAAACTATTGATTTTTTATTTTTCAATGACTGAAAGAAAGAATACACATTCTCAATGATTTATACAAAAAGATTAGCAATTATAGAATTGAATGGCTGCAATGAAAACACAGAAAAGGAAAATAAAATGAGATGCAAAATCATGAAAAAAACATCAAGTTTAATAAAAGTCAAAATATTAGCTTGATTAATTCTTTTGGACCTGACAATTCAAAACAATTCCCCTTTAAGGGACCACTTCAATTAAGCCAGGCAATTTGCTTAAAGGTATTCATTGATACTGCCAAGGAAAAAATGACTTCTGAGTAATGAATTTCCTGAAAGTCATGTGATGAAAGCTTATTGTTAAATATAGTATATATATGTTTCAAAATCATGAATGCAAAAGCCTTTGTCTTACCCGTTCATCTGCACTGCCTGTTGCATGATGGGAATAACTGATGAGACCAGGAATGGGCTGCCCATCATGTGCCATGATAACAGCAGGATTGGTGTAGAATGGATGCTTCTAATGCACAACACATAACAATTATGAATATAGTGATAGTGACAAGAACACATGAAACTATACAAGCAAAATGACAAAAAAGAAAAAAAAGATGAAAATAAATGGAACAATGAAATGCCAAAATTATCTAAAGCTAGAATGACAAAACTATATTTGGTTTTAAATGCTATAAGCATTTTCCTTCATGACTAAAATTCATTATCTCTTTTACCCTTAAAGAACATATAATGGTTTTAAAATGGACTTATTTCTCCAAATCTCCAAAAAACCATACACAAGTCCAGTAGAAGTTAAGATTCACACAAGGATTCAATGATGTACTGGGTGATCTGAAGACAGGAATCATGTACTGTGCAGTGAATGAACCGTTTACTGACTTATCATGTTAATCTGTATGTTCTCAACAAAAACTTCACTATGGTCACAATGAAATATCTGGATGTTCACAGAGTACATCATATAGCATTACACATCAGAGAAGCGTAATGTCGGCCTGTATTATTATAAATGAATGACTGATTATCATCCCTATAAGTAATATGCTATGTTCTAAAAATATTACAATAGACAAGGTAGATTTTACTAATTTTGAATAATGATGTAAATAATTTTCTGTGACTTTTAGATGACCAAATTTACTCAAATTCTTCATGGCACTATATTTATTTTTTAGAGAATTTGTAGTACTTTAGCATTACCTTAATAATGTTTATTATTTTATGAAATAAATATGCACATATGTCCATTTCTTCTTTTGCTAGGATAATCTGTTTCAAGTAATATTTGAATTAATGCTTAGCTAAGGAAAATTCACCAACTACTTAAAACTGGAGAGTGAATCTTAGGCCTTTTGAATGTGATACAAGTTCTTTAGTCTTGAGTGCCTACCCTTAATTTCACTCTTTATTTGGAGACAGGGTGTCACTACATAGCCCTGGTTGGCCTTGCCTCAGCCTCTTGAGTGGCTAGATCACAGGCCTAAAATTCCATGCTAGGAAAAAAATTCATAATTTATCTTACCAAATTAATTAAAAGTTTTCGTGAATCATCTGAGGTCTTCTGTTTTTTTTCTTTAAGAATTAGTAAAGTTTTGAGATTGTGAATATATAATTATTGTGTATTTAATAGGTCCACAAAATGACAACTTCAAAGAGTGCTTAAATGTCACATTATCATTGTTGCTATAACTTTAATGCCTATGGAGAATCTATATTAGGATAGTGAACACAGTGAATAAGTTTAATGGCTATTTCATTTCCATTTTTTTGGATGTCTTCAAGATGAATGAAACTGGTGAGGGATGAAATGGAAAGATATAGAAGGAATAAGGAATCCGTTTGTGCATGCCTCAGTCCTTAGGGGCTCTCTCTCAGTAGGCTTACCTTGGCAGCAATGGCTGCTGCAGTTATATGTGATGAGGAACTATCTTCTGTTGAAGCAACACCACTGTCTTTCTTTTCTTCTTCCTCTTCTTCACACTGAACCCCTTTGTCTTCAGTCTGTTTATGAGGGCTAGTTGTAGGAGGTGGGGAAAGAGGAGGCGGTGGGGAAGGCAAATCCTCAAGTTCATCATGCACCTCCTTTACTTTTACAATGGCATCACGTAGAAGGTCAATGGCATGAGGTAGAGCTGGCAGTATGAACTGAAAGCATTCCTGTCCACAAAAGTTAGAAATAAAAAACGGAAGTAAAATGAAGCTTTTTTTATTGACAAATAAAATGGTAACTATCAAGTTAATTCTTGATTTTAAGTCTGTATTTTCATCTATCTATCTATCTATCTATCTATCTATCTATCTATCTATCTATCTATCTATCTATCTATCTAACCATCCATCCATCCATCCATCCATCCATCCATCCATCCATCCATCCACAATGAATCATATTTGACACACAGACTTTTCAATGCAAAATATAAAACAAGCATGGCCATATGGCACTTCCATTAACTACAGACCACAAAACTAAATGAGTATATACTATAATTCTTATAGCACCATTTTGATATGATTATGGAGTTTCCAGATGCTTTCCTAGGAGTAGGATGCAAAAGACAAGAAAGTTGTCACATTTTTAGTTAGAGCAAGATGCTAGAACTAACAATCAACATGAGGAGCAGATTATTTGGTTCTGACTACTGTTATAAAGTATAGCTATCACACAGTACTGCAGTATGTTAAAAACAGGAATAAAATTGGAAAGCGTTTTGAATAAAAATCAATACGCTGTTTTTCAGGTGTCATTATTACCTATAGCACATCACTGAAAGTTAGCTAGACCACATAGCCAAATACATTCGGGAAATGGGTAGAAGTCTTTACCCTTCACATTTAAAGTGACATCTTTAAAATCTAAGAGGTGCAGAAGCATCTTTGTTGTAAGAATGGTACACCGGAAACAGATATGCTCGTCTTCCTGCAACATCACGTTTGTTGCCTAACGATTTCTGGAGCCTTGCCGAAGCTGCTGCTCTTGCTGCCCGCCAGGCTGCAGCTGCACCACGGTTGGAACAGAGAGGCGGAGGTGAGGCTGGCTGCCCAGGTGCAAAGGCAGGACTGGCTCCAGATGAACTCAAGTACAAATGAAAGGCAGGGCCAAAGGAATGAACAGGCAGCTAGCAATTTGAGGAAGCTGCATGGACAGTCAGGAAGCAGGAGCTGAAGCCCCAGGGGACTTGGGAGTTTTCTGTCTGTGGGTCCATGATGCATGTGCCACGTGTTCAGATACTAAGTGGGTGGAGCCTTAGCCATCACGGTGTTAGGGGTCTACTTTTTCAGGGGTCCAGGTGAGAAAACTACACACATGTCTTGGTCTGGTGTGTCCACTGCGGGCCCACTTTCTCTGATATGATTTTAATATAACCATGTGCTTATACAGGCTAATTTGACTCTGATAAATAAGATGACATCCTTTCTATTCCAAGAAGTAAGTTACTTATCAGCCTCTTGCATGGAGGGTGTCATACAGTTGGTGCCATTCACATCCACTCAGGTGCTCCATCCTTAAAAAGGAGTCAAATTCTGCTTGAACAAGGCAAGGTACAATATGAAAAACCACTGTCTTCCACAATATGGAGGAACTTAGGGCAGGGCACAAGCTCATGTCAACAATCTTAAAAATTTGGGGAGGATTATTGGAATACCTGGAAGGACGGCTAATTTTTTTTTAGTTCTTTTTGCATGGCACAATAATTTATTATTTAAGCATTGTTTGATAAAGAACGTTGGCCTGACCAAAGAGAGATCTGGCATTTTACTTAGCTTCTGGGAGGTTTTCTTCTGATCTTAGGAATGCCGTGCTTGGTAAAAATAGGGACTTTAAACGTCAGACACCCTGAAAACTCTGGATGGCAAAGGCTCAAGTTGGCCTTTATCACTGGCAACACTCTATACATTGTCACAAGTCTATGCTGGGAGAATAATATGTTCATGATTCAATGGGTGAAAGGACCATGACAGCTTATTCTGGACTTCTCTTACATTCTGCCCTATGTACATTTAGCTTCAGGGATATGAGCTAAATCTGAACTGTGTTTGGGTAATGAACAATAACCATGCATGTAATAGCTTTAGTAAGTTCCGTGAATCCTACTGAGTTACTAAATTATTTTAGGAATACCTTGAATTTGTAGCTAAGTGTCACTAGTAAAGCCAGTCTTTTGTAGTGTTCCAACTTTGCAGGTGGCATGAGAAGATAAAAACAACTTTCTTTCTTTCTGTCTGTTTATCTATCTACTATCTATCTATCTGTCATCAATTTCTATTCATTTATTTAGTTATTATAGTGGGGATCAAACCTAGGGCTCTTTCCTTGTTAGGCAAGTCCTCTACCTTAGTGATGCTCCCCATCTATTTTTTTTTGGGGGGGGCTGTCTCATGAGTAATGTCCAATGACATGCACACATGTTCAGGCAGAAAGGCTATTAAAAACGAATCTATTAGAAGACAGATTACATGGGGAATGGCTGTATGAAATCATTTTAGGAATTTAAGGGTATGTATTAAAGTAGGGTACGCCAATGTTCATCCAAACAACTCTCCCAGATGTGGTAAGTTAGGCTCATGACATGAATGGAAGCTATGGTAAAGAAAGTCCTGGGTCTGGGCATATTCCTCTTATGCCTTCAAAGGTTCAAAATGCTGACAAAACTATTTTATTCACTAGCAAGTGAGCCAGAAACTATAGACGGCTAAGATAATATTCTGAAGTAAGAAGGCTCTCCTCTCATTGATAATTCAGATTGATGCTCATAGCTCCTAAAGCTATTAAGAGGTCCTAGAATTTACATTTTCAAAGCAAAAAAAGTGATGGAGAATGGACTGGGCATTGAGACATTTATCGTCTTCAGTTGGGGGAAATAAAGATATGAAGGACTGTCTTACATGCTATCATGACTATGTGATCTCACTCAATATGGAAGGGCGGATGGAAAGGAAAGCGTCCACTAGCTAGGTTTCTTTATTTTCCCAGGAGGTGAAGGATTTTGCAAAGGATGCTGGAATTACTATGATTCTTTTTCTTAACAAGCATGCCCCCCTACCCTGCTCCGTCAGCTTGCCTCTCCACCTCCAACATGATACTGTGATCTTAGGTACAACCATACAAGTGTGGGTGCCAATGATTTATAAGCAAGAGAAGTAATTATATCTTTAACTCAAAATGTCAGAATTCCCAAGGCCCAATTTTGTCTTTATATCATCTGGTCAAGTTAGTATAGATAGTACGTGCAGTTATACTGCCTAATGGGTTAAAACAGACCAGCAGCTTTTCATATGTGTAACTCTACCCTTCATGATTGGGGCTGGACTGAGTGGGAGGTAATGGCTGAACTAATATTACTGGTGGCAATATGTACCAGCGTAGTGACTGACCTTTACATTTCTTCTAATATGGGAAAATGGTAGGTATAGATGGAAAGAAGGAGGAATAGAAGCCAGGGGTAGAGAAATAAATGAAAAGGTTATGCAGTGAGGGGAAGAGAATATTATAGTGGTGTCTCAATAGAGGCTCAGAACAAGAGATGTTACTGTTTCACATCTCAACTGTAACAGATGCTTGAAAAGATGAAGACGCATTTTGCAGAGTCGACTACTACTTTTGGAACCTGGAAAGCATACAAACCTGAGCTGTATCACTCTAGGCGATATTGTGATCAACTGATATGACAATGGGTTAGTTAACTGTTAATGCTCAAGGAATACTCTAGTAATCCAGTATCCTTTAGCCTCTCACTTTTAGGTTAAATAAACTTCCATACAGTAATATGTTGTGACACTGGCATTGTTATTAATATAAGAATACTGATATTGGTAGTCTAAAATATATTTGGAAAGTGAGTTCTAGACTCCTCAGGATGTAATACTAACTGAAAATGACTATATGACTGGTCTAACAAACAGGAAATTATTTCTCTAATTTCTACAGTTCTTATCCATCATATGAGATAGCAGATCAAGGTGAAAAATTAGTAAATTATTTAAAAAATATGAAAGTGTAAACAATGCCTTTAGAGGGTAGATTAGCTGTTTCTTTAAATCTACCCATACTTCACACTACTTTCTCTAAATCAATGCATTCACACTGACAATCAACTAAATAAACAAGCCAACAGCATCTGTCTGGGTATTAACAGTTCAGGTAAGTTTCTCTGACTGGCAATATTCTCTGGCTACACTGATGCTAGGAGAGCAAGGTAGTCATGACTACACAGGGAGAGCACAATGAAGCACCACAGCTGGCATTTTTTTCCTGGACTCCAATGCACTTCTTCCTTTTGCTGATTTTAATCTGTATCCTTTCCCTGTAATAAACTACAACTGGAAGTATTTCAAGGTTCAGTGACTTCTGTACTTTTTAATGAATTACTAAGCCCAAGGGGAACTTTTGAGAATGTTTTGAACTTGCAATTAGTGTCAAAACTGAGCAATCTTGTGGGGGACTCAAATTTTAGGTTGGATACTCTCATAGTTGGTTAAAAGTGCTCACACTAAACCATATAAATGTTAAGCATGCTTACCTGAGATCCTTTCTTGCTACCTGGGAGGTTAATTATGAGAGTTTTCCCTCTGATTCCACATACAGGCCTGAAAGAAAAGAGAAAGTGGTTTGCATGATAAATTGCAAATGAATTTTTAGTATAATATATTCAACAAAGGCCAATCAGTTTACATAATGATTCCAGGACTAAAACTGTTATAGGAAGATATTTACCAATTATTATACAAGATGGACTTTTTAAAAAATTTATTTGAGTGAGGCAGAAAGAGAGAGAGATGGAGGGAGAGGGAGGGAGAGAATCAATGCACCAAGGTCTCCAGCCATTGCAAATGAACTCCAGACACATGCACCACCTTGTGCATCTGGCTTATGTGGGTCCTGAGGAATCGAACTGAGGTCCTTTGGCTTTGCAGACAAATGCCTTAACCACTAAGCCATCTCTCCAGCCCCAAGTTGGACATTTTGGTTAATGTTTCTACAGCAATGGTTAGTACAGTAGATTACTAAATGTGGAATCAGAATAAATTAGCCTATTTTAAATAATCTGATGATGGCCAAATTACCTTTTACAAATTCTAAGATTTCAATGACAGAGTGAGTAAAAATGTGCATTGTAGTAATATTTATATTCAAAATTACTCAGGTGGGGCTGAAGACATGGCTTAGTGATTAAGGTGCTTGCCTGCGAAGCCTAAAGACCCAGATTTGATTACCAATAGCCCACATAAGCCAGATGCATATGGTTGCACATGTGTTTGGAGTTCATTTGCAATGGCTGGAGGCCTTGGCACACCCATTGTCTCTCCTCTCTCTTTCAAAAATAAGTTAAAAAAATACTCAAGAGGGCTGGAAAGATGACTTAGCGATTAAGTGCTTGCCTGTGAAGCCTAAAGACCCCAGTTCAAGGCTCGATTCCCCAGGACCCACATTAGCCAGATGCACCAGGGAGTGCATGCGTCTGGAGTTTGTTTACAGTGGCTAGAAGCCCTAACATGCCCATTCTCTCTCTCTCTTCCTCTCTCTCTAGCTCTCACTTTCAAATAAATACATAAAGATAAAAAACAAAACAAAACAAAAATACTCAACAAGTGGGAGAAATTTAGATTCAAACTTTTACTTTTCAACAAATGTAGAAATATAAAGAACAAGGATTTCCCCCCCCCACACACACCATATAAATGGCAGTAGGGAAGAGGTTAGAGAGTCCATTCATTACAAGAATCCCGATGATCATGGGGATTTTAAACTAGAAAGGTTTTTGAGAGATGGTTGTTAATTTTCAGTCCATTCTCCCCCACCCCATGAGAGAGAAAAAGAAAGAGATAGAGAGAATTGGCTTCCCAGGCCACCAGCCACTGCAATGGAACTCCAGACACGTGTGCCACCTTGTGTGCATGTGCGACCTTGCTCACTTACATCCCCTTGTGTATCTGGCTTACATGGGATCTGGAGAGCCAAACATGGGTTCTTAGGCTTTGTAGGCAAACACCTTAACTGCTAAGCCGTCTCTCCAGCCCTTTAGTCCATTCTTAAGCCAGCTGGATAGATAAGAAACATTGGAAAGGTACTAGATGATTTAGTCAATAATTGAAATTCTGAATTTTTAGACGAGTTAGAATCATGCCCTGTCATTAATTAGCTATGGTTTGATTTAGTAACATTACCTCATTTTTCTTTGAAAAATAAATTATGCTATTAAAAAATTTTTAAGCCAGGATTTTTTTTGTCTTGTAAGATTTTTCCAAATGTTCTAATGATTGAATTTTCTCTGTAATAACTTTCACTTTCTAAAATAACCTAAAACTGTCCTGTATTTCATTCTTTATTTTTCCTTGTCCTATTTACAATCTGAAAGTGAAGAGCTGATAGCATTAATATTAACACTTTCAATTGGGTCATGGTGGCACATGCCTTTAACCCTAGCAGTAGGGAGGCAGATGTAGGAAGACTATTTTGAGTTCAAGGCTACTCTGGGACTACAGAGTGAGTTCCAGGTCAGTCTGGGCTAGAGTGAGACCCTACCTTGAAAACAAAACAGAACAAAACAAAACAAAACCTTTAAATATATCTGAAAATGTATACTGATTAATTTCTTCATCCTAGAATTCATTCTTGTATATATTTTTTTTACTTTCTATCCTTTATTTAAAAACATTTTTTATTTATTTGAAAGAGAGAGACAGAGAATGGGTATACCAGGGCTTCCAGCCACTGTAAATGAACTCCAGATGCATGCACCACCATGTATGCTTAAATGGGTACTGGGGAATTGAACCTGGGTCCTTAGGCTTCGCAGGCAAATACCTTAACTTCTAAATCATCTCTCCAGCCCTATTTTCTAACCTTTAATGTCAGTGATATTTATTTAAAATATGGCTTGTTCTGGCAGTCAAAACTTAATAAATTACTTTAGTTAGAGAAAAAGGCATTGGGTAATTATAATTTTTTAATGTGTTCCCATTTACTTAGGAGTTTTTCCTAATTATGGAGCTACAGTGTAGTTTTTTAGTCAAAATTATTACCAAATGATTATATTATCACTAGCACCAAGATTTGAATTTTAACAATTTTAAGACTTCCTAGAGTCATGCAATAAATATGACAACACACTGCAAACATCTATCACTTAAAGAGTGGAGTATTCCCCCACAGGATATAGTGTTAATTATTTTAGAAAGTTTATAGTTCAGAAATATACCCATAATAATTATTCTGTTATACTCTAAACATCTTTTTGGAGGTGAGGAAAATAACTTGAAGTATAAAAAATTTAAATGACACAGCCTCTGAGTTCTTTGTGATTTCACAAAGTGAGTTTGATTCCATCTTGAGTTTCTATTCAAAGCATAATGTCTATAAACTTGCCCTTGCCAATGATGTTTTTCTATTTTTTTAAAATTTATCAAATATTATGAAATTTATCATTGATTTTCAAGAAACTTTTAGCTCTTGTTTCCACAAGGTTAATGACAAATGAAAATGAAGTTAGTTTGTGTGTGTGTTTTGTTGCTGTTTTCAAGGTTGTGTCTTACTCTAGTCCAGGTTGACCTGGCACTCACTCTGTAGTCTGTAGTCTCAGGCTGGTTCTTAACTCACGGCAAGTCTCCTGTCTCTGCCTCCTGACTGCTGGGGTTAACGGCATGTGCTACCAGACTCAGCTTATTAATTTGTTTTTGTTTTGTTTTTTGTTTATCGAGGTAGGGTCTCAGTCTAGCTCAGGCTGACCTGGAATTCCCTATGTAGTCTCAGGGTGGCCTCCAACTCTCGGCGATCATCCTACCTCTGCCTCCCAAGTGCTGAGATTAAAGGCATGCGCCACCACGCCTGGCTCTATTAATTCCTTTTATTGAAACATTTTATAATTAAGCACAGACATTCCATGCCCTGAATATTTCATCTTTACTAGACTGACAACCTAATAAAAAGCTAATATAAATGATAGTTATAATATTTGATTGTTATTTTTTGTATGTATGTATATTTGATATGACAGGTTTTGCTATATAGCTAGGAGAGATTGTATCTGTTATTTTCCCTAAATCTCTTTGGCTATTTGTTGATAAACTAAATCAGTCACTTTGATTCTTTGTGAGTTGTTTGATCTCTGTAAGCAAGCACCTTTAAGCACTGAACAATCTCCTTAGCCCTTCCTTTGTTTTAAAAACACTCTACAGGGCTGGAGAGATGGCTTAGTGGTTAAGGTGCTTGCCTGCAAAGCCCAAAGTCCCAGGTTCAATTCTCTAGGACCCATGTAAGCCAGATGCACAAGGTGGTGCAAACGTCTGGAGTTCGTTTGCAGTGGTTGGAGGCCCTGAGGTGACCATTCTCTTTCTTTCTTTCTCTCTCTCTCCATCTCTCTCCCAAATAAATAATAAAAATAAAATAAAATACAAAAAAAATCCAAGCCAGGCATGGTTGGTGTAGTGGCACACACCTTTAATCCCAGCATTCAAGAGGCAGAGCTAGGAGGACTGCTGTGAGTTCAAGGGCACCCTGAGACTACATAGTGAATTCCAGGTCAGCCTGGGCTAGAACAAGACCCTACCTTGGAAAAAAATACTCCAAAAATATATAAAGATTCTACAATGAATTCAATCAATGATTATTTCAATTGGTATATACTGACAATAGGTAAGTCAGTGTTAGGAAGTGGAGCTTCAAGAGTGAGCAAAATAGTCTTTCCATAGGGGAATTTTCTGATTTATAGAAAAATGTCAGTAACTGTTAACGATGTTAAATAAATGACAGGGGCACATTAAGGAAAAGAAAATAGGACTAGCAAGAATGTTTTTTTTTGTTTTTCGAGGTAGGGTCTCACTCTAGCCCAGGCTAACCTGGAATTCATTATGTAATCTCAGGGTGGCCTCGAACTCATGGTGATCCTCCTACCTCTGCCTCCCAAATCCTAAGATTAAAGGCGTGTGCCACCACACCCAGCTAGGAAAGAAATTTTAATCTTTGGTAAGGGGGGGCCAGAGGTGTTAAGAAAAAGTTTCTGAAAGGAAGGAAAATCTAAGTTACATGTAAAACTACTAGGTGTTACAGAGGTAAAGAGAATAACATTACAGATGGAGGAAATGCTATGTATAAGACTCAGGACTGATGAGTTTGGTATTAATGAATGCCAGCAAGAGTCCTGCTAAAATGATAACCATATGTCAGCTGAAGAAAGCACTCTTAAAGAATTCATTTTTTTAAATTAATTTATTTATTTGAAGGGGGAAGGGCAGAGGGTGGGAGGGAGCACGCCAGGGCCTCTGGCCATTGTGATCAAATTCCTGATGTACGTGTCATCTTGTGCATCTGGCTCTTTGTGGATACTGGGAAACTGAACCTAGGTCCTTTAGCTTTGCCAGTAAGTATCTTAACTGTTAAGCTATCTCTGTAGCCCAGAGTTGTTTCTTTTTTTTTTTTCTGTTATTTACTTTGTGTTTTAATTTAGAGATCATTGAATGAAATATTTGTTCTCAATATTTATTATAATTTCAGCAAAATCCAAACAACTGGAAGAGAAAATACTAAAACACCCTGGCATCCAGTTCAGGGAAGTAGAGAGATCAAAATAATACCAGCCATTTTAACGAAGAGAACTAAAAAAAAAAAAAGGCTACTCACTAGTTACTGAGAAACAGCGAACCATGAAAAGGTAAGTAAAGGTCCTATTGGAAGCTGGTCTAGGAAGCAAGATCTCGAAAAAGCCCAGGAGAATGTCAGTAGTACTGAGGCTTCGTAGAAACAAAGAGGAGCCTTGATCCTGCTGATCTGACCTCTACCTTCCCATAATTAGAATTTAGTTTCTAATCTAAAAACCTTATCCACAGTGGAACATGGATTCCAAGCTGGACATGGTGGAGCACCTCTTTAATCCCATACTTGGGAGGCAGAGGTAGGAGGACTGTCATGAGTTCAAGGCCAGCTAGGGACTACAGAGTGGTTCCAGTTCCACCTGGGTTAGAGTGAGACCCTACCTTGGAATGAGGGCAGGGAGGAAAGGAATGGTACCAACACGTGATGTATCCATACAAAGTTTCTACTTAAAAAGAAAAGCAAAACAATTACAACCACCAAAATAAAAAACAACAACAAAAAATCAAAAACCCACCAGATTCCATTGAAAAGCTATGAGCAAAGGAAAACAAAATAATATTTGTACTTTCAAGAGAGATATTTCTGACCATAATATGTAAAACTGATCAAAGAAGTGCACGTAAGGAAGCAAGGAAAGCAGCTATTCGGTAGTGGTGAACACTTTAAAGGTGAATCCTAACGTAGGAGGCAGGTCACTGAAGTGTTTATTGCATTCCTAGCTGTATGAGGTACGCAGTTTCTAACAGTACATGCTTCTTCCTATTAAGCCATAGGTCCAAAGGCAACTGGACCAAGAGTTTCTGGATAGAAACCTCTGAAACCTTGAGCCAAAATTAATCTTCTCCCTTTTAAGCTAGTTCTCTGTTTCTCTCTTTGTCATAGCAACAGAAAGTTGCTTAACACAAATCTCATTCTTATTTGCAATCATTCTACATTTTCTCAAGACTTGTAGCCTTTGGCAACCACTAATGTTCTTTTTGTATCTAGATTTGCCTATTCTCAACATTTAATATAAATGGAATAATGTGTGATCTTTTTGTGACTGGTTTCTTTTACTTAGCATATTTTCAAAGCTCATGCATATAATGAATACACATGCATGCATGGACAAATGTGTTCATTTTGGTGGTCAGAGTCTTGCTATGTGGCCCAGGCTGGTCTCAAATTCATAGGTTCAAGTGATTTTCCTGCATTAGCCTTCTGAGTAGATAAATTATAGGTATTTAGCACCATAATCAGCAACTTAAAAATACTTTTCTTCTCATATGCATGTGCTAATATGCTTACAACATACCTTTACATGTTATACATATCCACATACACAGAGACAAGCACAGATATATGAATGCAGGTACTGACCTATAGTGTAAAGCCTATTTCTTACTATTGCTTATACCCAAAACTTTTGAAATCTACTGTTCTAAGGTACATAACTACACCTGGAATTTCAATGTATAAAAGCAAATTATAAGCTGGGCATGGTGGTACATGTCTTTAATCCCAATACTCAAGAGGCAGAGGTAGGAGGATTACTGTGAGTTCACAGCCAGCATGAGACCACATAGTGAATTCCAGTTTAGCCTGAACCACAGCAAGACCCTACCTTGAAAAAAACCCAAAAACCAAAAAAACAAATGTCCATTGTATCTGTATCACTTTATGTTTCCCTTAGCACTGAAACTGTTTGATATTGCTTGATATTGTTAGTGCTGCATTTTCCTAATAATTCCATTGTCTGAACATGTAACAAACACATAAGGGATAAAGCAATTTGGCAGACTCTGTAAGAGGATTTACTACAAAATGTTTTCATAGCCAGGTGTGGTGGTGTATGCCTGTAATCTCAGCACTTGGGAGGCAGAGGTAGGAGGATTACTGTGAGTTTAAGGCTAGCCTGAGACTACATAGTGAATTCCATGTCATCCTGGACTAGAGTGAGACCGTACCTCAAAACAAGAAAAAAATATATATTTTTCATTTTGGTATAAGTTTAGAAGTTTTCATCATTAAAGTTTGTGCTAACCCCCTTCTAGTTTGAAGTTAAATTTACAAACTTCATTATTTATGTGTTGGTTTATTACCTTAGGTGTGGGTCCATGTGTACTATAGAATACATGTGGAGGTCAAGAGGGTATCTTCAGGTGATGGCTTTTGTTTCTTACTTTATTTGGCACAGGTTCTCTTGTTATTCACCACTGTGTTCACCAAGTTACCTGGCCCACCTGTTTCCAAGAAATTCTCCTGTCTTCCTTCCTTCTTGGAGTAGGGTTAAAGACCCTTACCTCAGTGTCTGGCTTTTTTATGGGTTCTGGGCAGCTAAACACATGGACTCATACTTGTGTGGCAAGTGTTTAAACTGGTGAGCAAGCTCCCCAGGCCTAGACTGTTCTTTTTATTTGGGCATATACATCTGTTTGCACAGGACCTATAAAAAGGCAAGAGAAGATGAGTCTGGTGTGCATATCTGAAAGCAGCCCTCCAGTGGCTGAGTCGGGAGCATCTTAAGTTTTAAGCCAGCTTGAGCTACATAGACAGACTCTATTTTAAAAAAACAAACTAACAAACAAACATCAAGTACCTTTCTCTATAGTACCTAACATATTATCAAAGTAATTTAGGCACTTAGCAAATCTATTTTATGCAAAAAGCTCTGAAAAATTAGGTCAAAGTTATCTTTCTTAAAAGTGTATGTATGTGTGTGCACAGGTCATGTACTGCGGTGCACGTGTGGAGGTCAGAGGACAGTTCTGAGGTGTCTGTGTTCTACCTTCTTTGACACAGGGGCTCTTGGCTACTGCCAGGAAACTGCCAGACTGCAAATGAATGTCAGACTAGCTGGCCTGGAGTTAACATTCTCCTGGTTCCATCTCCCATTGTTGTATGTGCCTTAGGATCACAGATGCATGCACCACTTTGCATCTGTCTTGCTGTGGGTGCTGAAGAATTGAACCTGAACAGGCAGGTTTTGCAAACAAAAGCCTTTAACTGCTAAGTTATCTCCCCAGTCCAGAAGTTATAATCCTTACGTCATGAAATACACAAGAAATAAACATGAAATAAATCTTGCAAAAGACAGCCTTTTAAAAAGATTACACTCCAGGGTACTGTTGATGCAGGATTATGGGATTCAGAAGGGGTACCCCCGAATTTATGAACCCCATGTTTTGGATAGTATCCTATCTTTAGTAAAGAATTATTACAGATGGACTCAAGAAGAATAAATTATGAATTATTAAGTTTATTTAAGGGAAATCACAAACTGTGGAGTTTACTTAAGGGAGATTAGGATTTAAGGGAAATTGAGGCTTTTAAAGAGATTAAAGCTGCAAGCACATTGACTTAAGAGGAACTGAGGCGTTTAAAGAGAGATTAGAGGGAGCTGAAGGCATGTGGACAGCTCACTTAAGAGAAACTGAGGCTTTCAAAGAAAGACTGGAGTAGAGCCACAAGCATGTGGAAGATAGGATTTGGGAGCTTGTGTAGGAAGATTTAGATGTGCCATGTGCTTTTCAAAAGACAAAATGGTGGTGACTTAAGGAAGAATAGCAGAGAGAAAATAGCAAAGCAGAGACTAAGAAATTCAGAACAGAAATTAGTAATGAAGAGAGTTACATTCACGATTACCCTGAGTTTAAAGAAATTACACAGGTAGCAGGCACGGAGTTAGTGAGAGCACCCATGTGGTAGATCTAGAGTGTAACAGAAATATGTATGTGGTATATTCAGAGACCAGAGGAAAATCATCCTAATGGAATTTAAATAAGAAGTTACCCCAAACTATAAAGCAGAGGCAAGCAGAAAAATCCCCAAGACCAATTCGTAACTACTGGGACAGAGCCAGTGGCCACTGGGAAGGTTGTCTACTGGCCTGGCCCTGCCTGAGGCAGCAAGAGCAGAACTAGTGTGAAGAGACTCTCCCAGTCATTCCATCCTATAAAATTGAAAAAACAGGGCTAGAGAGATGGCTTAATGGTTAAGGTGCTTGCCTGCAAAGCCTAAGGACCCATGTTCAACTCTCCAGATCCCTCTTAAGCCAGATGCACAAAGGTGAGGCAAGTGCATGGTCACTTATTTCCACTAGGTGGCGCAAGTATCTGGCTTTTGATTTCAGTGGCTGAGGCCCTAGCCTGCCAATTCTCTCTCCCCACTCTCGCAAACTCTAAAAAAATGAAAAATACAAAAATTTTAAAAACCCTGGAGGAGAAGACTACATGATGGATTAGCTCCAGAGCAACTTCAGACAGCTCTCCACACCCTCCCTTCTACCAGGTGCCACCAACTGAAACCACTGAAGATCTCAGGACACCAAGGGATCAGAACCACACCTATCCCACCCAGCATCCAGCAGTGCTGATCTACAGAGCAGACCTATATAACCAGCTGAACAAAGTTCACAGTGCACCAAAGAGGGAACCAGCTTCACACTCAAGTAAGATAGAAGGTCACCCAAAAGCAATTACTGAAATCAAAAGGAACACTGTTGATAATGTGCTATTAGGATAGTTGCATAGTAGGCATACATGCCAGCTTGGGCCACTCCTGCTTTTACTCTGGGAGTAATATAGTACCCACGTCTGACACCTTGGGATCCTACATCTTTTCAAGAACAATACAACAAGAGGACATTCCAATTCCAAACATATATGCACCAAATATGGGTGGAACCAATTTCATTAAACAAACACTACTAGATGTAAGGTCATAGATAATCCCAAGCACAATAGTAGTAGGTGACTTCAGTACCCTACCCTCACCAATTGACAGGTGGTTCCAGCAAATGAATAAATACAGAAGCATCTAGATGTGCTCAAAAAACAAGTGGACCTAAGAGATATCTACTGAACATTCCATCCAAATGCTGTAGAATACACATCCTTTTAATAGTACATGGAACTTTCTCTAAAACAGATCATATACTTGGAAACAGAGCAAATCTTCTTTAAGTTCCATTATTAAGAAATTAGAGAGGTCAGAAATAAATAACCTAATGTCACATCTTAAGCTTTGGAGAAAGCACAAGCCAACCCAAAAATCAGTAGGTAGGAAAAAATAATAAAAAATTAATTAAACAGAAACAAAAAAAGCAATACAAAGAATGTAACAAATAATTCGAAATGATAAGCATAGCAAAACTGACCAAAAGAAAGAGAGAAAAAAACCAAATCAATAAAATTACACACGAAAAGGGCATCATTACAATAGATACCAATGAAAGTTTTTAAAAAATCATAAGATATACCTTAAAAACATATTTTCGGGCTGCGGAGATAGATAGCTTAGTGGTTAAGGCACTTGCCTGGGAAACCTAAGTACCCAAGTTTGATTCCCCAGTACTTGTGCCAGATGTACAAGGTGGTATATGTATCTGGAGTTTGTTTGCAGTGGCTGGAGGCCCTGGTGCCTCTCTCTTTCAATCTCTCAAATATATGAATGGATGAATAAATAAATAGATAAATAAATACTGTATTAAATTGGAATATCTGGGCTGAAGAGATGGCTCAGCAGTTAAGGCATTTGCCTGCCAAGCCTAAAGACCCAGGTTCAATTTCCCAGTAATCATATAAAGCCAGATGCACAAAGTGGCTCATGCATCTGGAATTCATCTGCAATGGATGATGGAGCTGTTGGGCCCATTCTCCCTCTTTGCTTGCAAGTAAATAAGTAAAATATTAAAATGTAAAAATTGGCATATCTATCAGAGAAATGGATGAATTTCTAGGTCTACAACCTGCCAAAATCAAAACAAAATGAGATAAACCATTTAAACAGACCTATAACAAGCAATGAAACAAAAGTAGTTATAAAAATATTTCCTCACTAAAAAATGTCCAGTCTCAAGTGAGTTGACTTGTGAATTTTGTCAGACATTGACAGACACATTAATACCAGTGTGTCTTAAACTATCCATAAAATAGAAAAGGAATACTTCCTTTTACAAAGCCAGCATTACCATGATACCAAAGCCAGGTGAAGACACATGAACAACAAAAAAAGAAATTACAAACCAATTTCCCTCATGACCAAATGAAGACAAAACAGCAACAAAAAGTAAGAAAAAAAAATTACAAATGAATCTCTCTCATGAACATATATGTAAAAATTCTCAACACAATACTGGCAAACCAAATACAGGAACAGATCAAAGAGATAATTCACCCTGATGAAATTGTTTTTAACCCAGAAATGCATGGATGGTTCAACTTATACAAATCATTAAATGTAATACACCATATCAATAGACTCAAGGACAAAAGTCACATGATCTCAATTGAGGTAAATAATTTTTAGCCTGATACTATTATATAAATACTACTAAGGTGATCAGATTCCTTAGGAATTTTTTAAACAACTTATGAAAAAACTTACAACACAAAAAGGAAAAGATTTTCTGTCCCCCACAAATAATAAATTTATTTATTATAGTTTTTATATTTTGTTCCTTAACAAATATAGCATAAAGACCAAGCTGCCAATAATGGCAAGCAATAGGACAAATCATGGCAGAAGTAGGCTGATTCTTCTCTATTTTATACATTACAAGAGGTAGTACAAAAAGTTCTGTGTAATTAGAAAATGGACTGAATATTTAAAGTACAACTGGAATGTGAGCTATTTAGGATGACAATGGTAAATTTCTTTGTAAATTGAACTAATAAATTTTCTTTTTATGAATTAATTATTTCTAATTATTCATATATGTATCTGTGAATAAACTGATACAAGAGCTCATGATATTTCTGTAAGCTATGTGATGTCCATACAAAAGTACAGTGATCATTGACCAAATAAATGATAAAACTAAGAAAAAACCCTAGGATAAGTCATTCCTTAATGTGTAACCATACTGACTGCCTTGTTATTGTTAATGAAGTTTAAGGAAAAAATTATTCAAGGGCTGAAGAGATTGCTCAGTGGTTAAGGCACTTCCCTGTGAACCCAAGGACCCAGATTCAATTCCCCAGAACCCAGATAAGCAAAGAATTAAAAGAAAAAGGATGCAATTCCTTTAAAATGTACAAGTGAGCAAAAATTACTGAATTCAGGAAGGTTTCATGATAAATGTAGTTCAGTAATTTGCCTCACTAAGGCCACATTGGAATTAAATGACAAGATGTGAACTCGAGGATCTGCCTCGCACGACAGCACTTGCTCGTCATGTTAGGCTGAGATGGAAGCAAAGGGCACTCTTCCTAACATTCACTCGTTATGTAAGAACAGCTCATCAGACAGACTGGGGACTGAAGTCAACACTTTAATAAGCAGCCCTCAAGGAGACAAGTCCCAATTGTGGAGCTGTAACACTGTGATGGAGAAGGTGATGGTGATGGTGACGGTGTAGATATACAAAGTCCAGAGAAAAGATTCATCTTACTGGCTACTGGGAAAACAAAAGGCAGCCTTTATGTACTAGGAGCTTAGAGGGGAAAAGTCTGTGCTTTATTTATTTATTTATTTTTTTGGTACATGTTTTTTCCTCCTTAAATCTTTTGCCCTCTCCCCCCTCCCCGCCCAAAAAGGTGTTCCAGTTGTAGATAAAGACACAATAGCAGAGGATTAATATAGCAGAGGATGAATACTCTGTAAGAAATTTCTTCTTCCTTATTGGATAGGAAGAAGTGGAAAGTCTCTGGAAACTGGGGAATGTAGAAAAATTACTGGAGGGAGAGTCAGAGGTGGGGTGTTAACTCCTGTGCGTGAACTCACATGTATCCTTGGGCTCATCTGTGAGCTGTGAGGATGCAGAAGTGACTTAAAGGACTGTACACAGACCTTTAAACACATGCATGCCATTGTTCAAATCTTATACTAACTGATAAGGATTTCCTTACTGAGCAGACCCCTAGAGTATAACAAAATCTGAACTGTCATCTACAGGCTTTTGAACCTAAACAGAATGGTTGTTAAGGAAGTAACATTGCCCAGAGAATTTAAGCAGGGGCTAAATATTTACTTACAATTCACTATCCAAAAATGACCAGATACAATACAAAATTATTCAACACTAAAAAAAATCAGAAAAAGTTGATCAATTCTTCCGGGGGGGGGGGAATCAATTGATGCCACCTCCAAGGTAAGTTAAATTTGGAACTGTCAGAAGAATAACTTTCTTAAATTATGTCACCTGTGCATGTGTGGTGTACAAGCATCTGTGTTTATATGCACACAGTGAACTTAGGTGTGGGTGCACATGTGAGGTGTGTGTGCATGTATGTGGAGGCCAGAGTGTGATGTCAGGTGTCTTACTAAATCCTTCTCCACTGTAATTACTGAAGCAGATCTCTCCCTTGAATCTAGGCCTTACATAGGGGATCCCCTGTCTCTGTCTCTCAAGTGCTAGGACTACAGGCAGGCTGCCATGCCTCCCAGACACTGAACTGGGCACTGACAATCCATACTTCGCTTCTCGTATTTGTGTAGCAAGTGCTCTATCCACTGAGCCACCCATCCCCCCAGCTTCCACAAGAATGATTTTTAAACAGCTAATAGAATCTTCTTCACTGACATTAAAGTCAATGCTTTTAAACCAAATGTAAAGATAGAAGTCCTTAGCAGGGAAATAAAACCCTAAAAAGCAAATATTTTAGAACTGAGAAATATTTCAAATGGTAAGTTCAAAGGCAGAATGGAAGTGAAAGAGGGAAACCAAACAGAACTTTTTCAGAGCTAATATGAAATAAAAAGATCTCAAGGAAATTGTGAGACATTATTAACAGATCAAAATTTCATGTCACTAATCCAGAGAAGAAAATGAAATTGGTGCTTGGGAAATAAAACAAACCTTAAAAACTAGTGGTTCCAAAATTTGACTAGGAATAGAAAGTCACAAGTTCAAAAAACTCAGTGAGGGCTGGAGAGATTGCTCAGTGGTTAAGGTGCTTGCCTGCAAAACCTAACAACCAGAGTTTGATTCCCCAGTACCCAAGTTAAGCCAAATATACAAAGCTGTTCATGGCACATGCATCTGAAGTTCTTTGGCAGGAGCTAGAGGCCCTGGTACACCCATTCTTTTTTTTTTTTCTCTCTCTCCCCCCATGGCACATAAAGAAATAGACAAATAAATTAATTAAATACTTTTTTTAAAAGTTCAGTGAATCCAAAAGGGAAATCTTAGAGAAAATCACACCTAGACATATCATAATCAACGTTTTGAAATCAGATAAAAAGAAAAAAATGTCCTCAGAGTAGTCAGAGAAAAGTACACAAATAATTGCAGTACCCATGAGGATGGAGAGAGAACTTACTGCCTAAGGTGCTCGCCTGCAAAGCCTAAGGACTTAGGTTGAATTTCCCAGGACCCAAGTAAGGCAGATGCACAAGGTGGTTCAAGTGTTTGGAGTACATCTGCAGTAGCTGGAGGCCCTGGCGTACCCATCCTCTCTTTATCTGCTTCTTTCTCTCTCTCTCTCAAATAAATAAATATATAAAATTATTATTACCCATAACATATAAACCTTTTTATTTTTTATTCAGTATTTCTTGCCTGAAATTGTTTTTGTAGCTAAGGATATAAAAGTGATAAGATAAAGCATCTGCTTTTATGGATGTTACACTAATTAGGCTCTATAAACAAGTAAACAACCAGTTATAATACAAAATGATGTTCTATAATAAAAGTATGCTCAAAATGTAAGATATGCAGGTATTGTAGAAATGAAGCACAATGTTAATCATAGCTATAATAAAAATGACTTCTAAGAGGCCACAAAAAAGCAAAATAAAATAAATATTCAAGTTTTCTTCTCCATAGGTAATAGATAATACTATCTCATTTCCAAAATTTGGAAAGTATGAGTCAAATAGACTATGGTCAAAAAGAAAAGCCATGAGGTGCTTGCTGGGTATGTAAGGTATCTTGGGTAGATTCAGGTTAGGTGTTATAGATGAGTGAGACTATGTGTCGATTTTTTTTCTGTGATTGGGTAAGTTCACTGAGAATGATCTGTTCCAGGTTCAACCATTTCTCCTCAAATTTCTTTGTGTCGTTTTTTTCTTACTGCTGTATAGAATTCCATTGTGTAGCTATACCACATCTTAGTTATCCATTCTTCTAGTGATGGGCATCTGGGTTGATTCCAGCTTTTAGCTATTACGAATTGAGCTGCTACAAACATGGTTGAGCAAATCTCTCTGGCCTGTGGTTTGAAGGTTTTAGGGTAGATGCCCAGTAAGGGTATAACTGGGTCTGTTGGTATCTCTATAGTCAGCTTTTTTAGGACTAGACACTAGGATGAATGGGGAGGGAGGGGAGGGCATCAAAGGGGTGGAAAACACTAATCTGGACCCAAACGGCAATGGTACCATATAATTCTACTTCCTAAAAGGCAGACCAAATGGCTGAACCTTCACTAGATCCTTACAGGAAACACCTGAACCACAAGACTGGAGAGGGTAGGATCAAGACTAACCTAAATCTTCTACATCTTCCCTCCCTCCCTCTCCCCCTCCCCCCCTCTCCTTTCTAACTCTTGTATATTAGTAATGTTTTTCCTCATTTTCTTAGTGGGCACTGACCTGTAACCCCCACTACCAGCATGGGGCTATCATCCACAATGAGCTTTTGATCAGAGAAACCTACAAGGTTTCCTAAGACAATGACAGACTTCTGTCAGAGTACTTGATGATCCACCAAAGGTCAGTGGTAAGACCCTATTGCTGAAGACTCCATACGCAGCTGACACCTAAAATGGAACGGCATGGCTGGAAGCCAGGAGAGAGTCAGTCCCCAGACAGTCAGCATGTCTAGTGCCAGAAGGTGCTACATGGGCGACTGGGGGAAATGACCAATATCTGTCCAAGCAACTCATGGTCTAACCTAATTAGTAACAAATAACTTGGTGTGATGCTCACACAAGTGCAATAGTGGCACACAGTCGTGGTGGGGAACCAACTGCTCTTGATTTGGCTAACTGATCCCCTCAGTGGTAGGAGACCCATAGCTGGAGCTGGGAAACAAGTCAGAACCACACCCAAACATAAGCCCACTCTCCAATATCAAGCTACCATCAATCATGGCGTACAAGAGGGCCTACACCTATTAAACTCTCTATCAAAAAGTAAGTGTTATCTCAATTTTACGAGTGCTAACTTACTCTCCGTTGGAGAATCTGCTTCTCTTTTTCAGATAGATGCAGATCCTAGGGAGAGAGCTGCCCCAACATACCTCAAAAGGGGCCTGACTGAAACTAAAGAAAACTGGTGAAACAAGCAAGGGTGCTGCTTTCCTGATGAACTGGATACCAGCACAAAGGGGAAGGAGACCAACACAGAGAAAAATCAACTCCTACCAAATCAGAGAGCCAGAGCCTCAGAGGCCCCCAACACCTCAGCACTGAAGCAGACCAAAAATGAACCCAACATGGCTCCGGGAAATTTTGCGGAAGTGGGGAGGGGGAAGAATGTCAGAGTCACATGTTGGCTCATGATATGCAGAGACATTTATGGTACCAATAACTGTGGACTAACTCCACAATGCATGACCCATTTACATCAACAAAGAGGGTCCATTGGGAGGGGGTAGATCATGGATGAGCCTAAACAATGGTACCAAACTGCCTGTATTTGCTGAAAAGAAAACTAATAAATTAAATTTTTAAAAAAGCCAGAGAAAGTTGATATTATATTGTATGTACATACTAATTATCAAGACCCTCAGGAAAAGAGGATAAACTTGTTCCAAAGTATTTCGAATATGTTCCTGATAATGAACTTTTCACTTACTCAGCTGCCCAGCAATTGTGGAGATAAGGAAGAAAAAGGACAAATTAACCCAGAAAAAGTGTTTCAATAAGAAAAACATAATCTTTCTATACTAGAGAAACTTATTTTTACCTTTATGAGTTACCTTAACAAATATGAAATATAAATTTATCAGTTAAGTTGCAGGATCCTTTAGGTTAGCATTATGTAATCAATGTAACCCTTTCCTAGATATGTTTGGGTAATATCAGTAAGGGTTTATAAAAGTAGTGTAGAAGAATCAAGAATTAACTAGAGGGCTGGAGAAATGGTTAAGTGGTTAAGGCATCTACCTGCAAAGCCAAAGGATCCCAGTTTGATTCCCCAGGACCCACTTAAGCCAGATGCACAAGAGGGCACATGCATCTGGAGTTCGTTTGTAGTGGCTAGAGGCCCGGTGAACCCATTCTGTCTTTCTCTCTCTTTTTTTCTTTCTCTCTGTTTCTTTCTCTCAAATTAATAAATAAATAAAAATGTATTTTTAAAAAGAAAAAAATTAACTTGAGTTCCTTAAAAACTAGCATTGTTTTAAATTTTAAATCTCCATTATGCAAGTTTAGCTCTTTGCTATTATTAAATTTCCTATTATGACACTTACATTATGACATTTGTCTACTTGGCTGCAATAGATTCTCTATTAATCAACAGTCATTAGTTAAAAGATTCTGATTACATCAATGCTTTTATTATAAAGGATGTATTGCCTTTATTTATTGGATATATGATTTGCTGAAATAGTAACAAGCCATAATAATTAAGAGATGTCACCATCTATGTCAATAAAGGTAGGCTGGAGTGATAACTCAGTTGGTAAAATACTTGTAAGTAAGCATGAGGACCTGAGTTTCCCAAAACCTGTGAAGGTATAATTTCAATGTTGGGGAGGTGGAGACAGGAGAAAACCTGATGATCACTGGCTAGCCAGTCTAGTCCTTGATGAACTCCAGGCCAATGAGAATGTCTTAAAAATGGAAGACTGTGTTCTTGAGAATGATACCTGATGCCCCCTGGACTGCACATGTGCCTACACACACATGCACATATGCATTAAAAAGCACAGAATTAAACATACTAATTTAATAATATATTAATTTAATGTTGTAATTTAAATACAAGAAATTGCCAAAACATTATCAATATGAATTTTTTGACAATCTATTATTATGCCTATTTATAAATATGAATAAAAGTTGTAAGTTCCTGACTTGTGAGAATAAGTTACTAATAATTTTTATTGGCTAATTTCATTAAACTGGTTTTTAGCTACATTAATGAGTATCAATTAGTAATTATAAGCCATCACAAAAGAGAATCACTACATCTCGATAAACTTGACTCTTTGTTTACTTTCAGCAGTTGCATAGCATTTTCTCAAAGTTTAACAAGCAAAAAGAAAGAAAAATAATAAGGGAACTGGTTAAGATTTATTTAGAAGGGATATTCCCACCCAACTCTAGATAAAAAAGGGTAAACTAAAGGCTTGTGACTAAGGATTTTTAGGTTTGTCATTCTATTGTACTGATTAATGGCTGGGAATTGACTTTCTTTGTAATGTGCTGGTGACTTTCTTACCTAGAGAGCATGCCCAGAGGTGTAACATTAAGTGATCCCATCAGCATCGCCAGGGCCATTCCTGGCGCTTCCCGTTCTATTACTTCTTTTGTGGCCTGTAATTAAAGATCAAATAGAAGACTGAGTAAATTAGCCAAAATGGAAGGCAGGATAGAAATCACTTAAAAATACTAACAAATCAAACTTTTTAGTTGTTAAAATACTGGTATTTTTAAAATCAGCCATAACTCAGTTTTTCAGGATCACTGAATTGAACAAGCTGAAGACCAAGAAAATCTACAGAATATTAGCAGTCACATTTTATTCCTTTCCTTACAGCTTTAAAGTATATGATAGAAATCTTATCGTGCTTAATAACCTAAATTATAACAATGAAGCCTCAGATTGTTATCAGAGCATAACAGATTTTGAGGGTAAGAAGGGTGGGTATTTTTTTCTTTGCCTGTTTTTTAAACAATATTTTATTTATTTATTTGAGAGAATGAGAATGGGTGTGCCAGGGCTTCTAGCCATTGCAAATGAACTCCAGGCACATGTGCCACCTTGTGCATCTGGCTTATGTAGTTACAGGGTAATCTAACCTGGTTCCTTAGGCTTCACAGGCAAGCGCCCTAACCACTGAGAAATCTCTCCAGCTCCTCTTTGCTTGCTTTTTTTTTTTTCTTAACTTATTCATTTATTGGTGATGATAAGGATGGGACCCAGGACTCTGCTTACATGGTAAGGACTTTACCACTGAGGTACAGTTCCAGCCTGCCTATTATTCTAGAAATAATTAGTTCCTAAAAGGCAAAGATTATTTAATATTCCTCCTAGTTCTATGATTTTATATAATGATTAAAATGGCCAGGAAATTATCAACCTTCTTCATGTACTGGCTAGAAGAACAACTTTACATTTCTATCTTTGACATAATTAGCCAACTGATATTTTTAAAAGAATGAAGTGATATGCTTTAAGCTACATACTAAGAGTTTTGGGATAGGACATTTTTAAGATGAGAGTAGTTAAATGTGAAATAATTTAATGAAAGAAACAAAAATTTGATTTTTAACAGTTAAAATGCTTCTACAGGCACATTCTTGAGAGATTCCAAGTTTGGTTTCAGACTATCAAAATAAATATCACATAATAAAGTATATTATATAAATTTTTGGTTTCCTAGGGTATAAGTTAAGTTAATATCCCATAGTATATTAAGCATACAATTTTATTATGCTTAAAAAGTTACAAAAATATTTTATCTCCAAAATATGATAAGGATCATCTGAACTTTCCACACAGAGTCTGGTAAAGGGTCTTGCCTTGATGTTGTTGGCTGCTAACTGAACAACAGATATGACAGTAAAAATAATAGAGAAATGGTTTGGCATAGTGCAAGGATTCCCAAAATATGACAAAAAGACATTAAGTGGACACATGTTAGAAACTGGTACTTTATAGCCTTGCTTAGCACAATTGACACAAACTTTATTTTGTAAAACATATACACACACATATACATATGTATATATATATGTATATGTATGTATGTATACATATATATATATTTATGAAATACAATGAATTTAAATGCCCATAAAATTGAAGATATCCCTCTATATTGATAGCACTACAGCAAAAGACAAATTTTAGGCTAAGACACATGACTTAAAATAAGTGGAAACAACTCATAAAGCTTGCAACAGAAAACATTTCAGTGAGTAAGAGCAAACAAAATATAAACTATGAAGGAAAACAGAAAGGTTGATACTTCAACATTTCACTAGAAGTAAAGTGGTATCTTAAAATGAGATGTAGCTCTAGTAAATTATTTTCCTTGGAGCCAAAGTAGAACAGTTGGCAGAACAGTTAAAACATATTAAGTACATATACTAATTACTGTTACATATCTTAGCATACATATAAATTGTTGACTAATTCCTTATAATCAGGTATGCACTAAACAGCAGGACTATGTTTAAGGAAAACTGAGAAAGACTGCTTCTGAAATAAAACTTTTAACTCAAACAGGCCAACAGATAGTAGAAAAGGCAATCTTACATTTAAACGTTTTGATGTGAGTTGGTATCATTTTAGTTCACAGATTAAAAAAAAACACAGTGAACTAGCATTATTTAACATTATTTTTCATCTTCTGAATCCAATCTATCTGAAATGACTTTGAGGTATCCTGGTAAGAAACACTAATATAGCTACTTTATTAAGATTTAAAACTTTTTAGGGAAGAGTTTAAATATTTAAAGCCTTGGGCTGGAGAGATGGCTCAGTGATTAAGGCACTTGCCTGCAAAGTCAGATGCACACAGTGACACATGCATCTGGAGTTAGTTTGCAGCAGCTGGGGGTCCTGGCACACCTATTTTCTTTGTCTCTCTTCTATCTCCCTCTGCTTAATAACATACAAGGGGTCCTCATTAGAGGAGAAACAGATGGAGTCACACACTTCTGAACTTCCAGCCTCTAAAACTGAGTAGTCCAATTTCCTTTTTAAGTATCCAACTTCTGGTATTTTCTTTCAGCAACAGAAAAAAATAATACTGGGATCTACATAAAGATGATGTAGTTCAGATACATTTTGTTTAAGAATGAGTACAAAAATATCTATATATAGCTGAGGTAGAATTTAATTTAAAGTAGATATATCAAAGTCTAATATTCATATTCAAATGAATATCCATTGCCATTTAGCAAATAGTTATTATCTACTACCTGTTAGCTAGTATGCAAAGAATTGATGTTACAGAAGTGAATAAAATTTAGAATGTATAGACAATTACCAAGAATCAGAAAAACATAATTGCTTACAAAGAGATTTCCTAGATCCTCTAAAATTTGTGAGGAATTCTGCCAGATGACTAGAGAAGCATTTTATCTAGAAGACCTTATTTTAGTTTCCATAAAATTATTTCATTGGAATTTGCTTGTGAGGCATGCAATAAATCACTCAGTTAAACTCCACTATATATAATGGTGTATATGAAGTTATGTTCACATTACAGTGTGATTCTTTTGAAGAAAATCTACAAGAGAATTTCTAGTCAGACTAAGCAATGGGCATTCTTCTGCAGTGCTTGTTTGCTTTGAAATTATGATGTTGTGAATCATTGCTTCCAAGAAACAGACAAATACGACTATCTTTCAGTAAGATTACTGAACATTGCCAGGTTTCTTCCTATGTTTCACACCTGTTTTTAACAAATTACATTGCAAATCAAAAAACTCAATCAAAAAATGTAGTCAAAAACTGAGCAGAGAATGCACAAAGGAAGACATACAAAGGGCCATTATACAGTTAAAGATACGTTCAACACCTTTAGTCATAAGAGAAATGCAAATCAAAACAATTCTGAGATTTTTATCTCACTCCAGTTAGGATGGGATTCCTCAAAAAGTCGAGTAACAACCAATGCTAACGAGGCTGGTGGGGAAACAAGAGCCCTGACCCATTCCTGGAGGGAGTGAAAACTTGTGCAACCACTATAGAAATCAGTACAGCGACTACTGAATAAGATGAAAATAGATCTACCATTTGATCCAGCTATACCACTCCTGGGCACATACCCTAAGAGACTCTACTCTTTACTGGAGAGATACTTATTCAGTAATGTTTGTTGCTACTCTACTCACAACAGCTAGGAATTGGAATCAGCTCAGATGCCCATCAACTGATGCATGGATAATGGAGGTGTGGCACATATAGAAAATGGAATTCTGCTCAGCAGTTAGGAAAAATAAAATTGCAGAAAATGAACAGAGTTGGGGGAAAATCATTCTAAGTGAGGTCACATAGGCACTGAAAGAAATGCTGCATGCACTCTCTCATTTGTGGTCTGACTGGGATCAATTAGAGTTGAGTGCAAATGGTAGTAAGCATCAGGAATACGGGCATAAAACTAGAATGACAGCTGGGCATAGTAGTGCACGTGGTAATGGTAGTCTTGGGAGGCAGAGGTAGGAGGATTGCCTTGAGTTCAAGGCTACCCTGAGACTACATAGTGAATTCCAGGTCAGTCTGAGCTAGAGTGAGACCCTACCTCGAACCCCCCCAAAAATTAAAAAAAAATAAAAAAATTAGAAAAAGAAATAAAAAGAAAAAGAAACAAGCTAGAAGGAGACCAGCAGAGAGAAGATACAAGGAAGAGGAGAGGAGGAGTTACTCAGCACATTGGGGTGGGACGGCGTACAGGGGTAGGAGGACGGGGAGGGAACTACACAAAGGTCAAGACAACATGAATCAGTTCCATAGAAACCCTCTTTCTGGCTAGCATTCTACAAGATATAACCAACCACCTTTAATGAAGGAGGAGGGAGGCAGTATTGCCAGATGGTGGGAAAACAATCTTTATCTTAATCTCTGGCTGGTAAATCCCAGGCCCAAAATTAGGCTGCTCCCCAGAGTGAGCTGTTGGCCAGGAAGACCCATGAGGTCCCCAAAATAAGGTAAGCCATTACCAAAATACTTGGTTACCTGCCAGAGCTAAAAGGTAAGACCCTACTGCCGAAGACAGGCTGTATCACAGGATAATAGAATACCATGCTAGAAATGAAAGGGAAACTACCTCCTTCCTGGTCAGCCCTCATAGTGTTAGAAAGCCCTATGGAGCCACTGGAGAACAAAGGTCACCAACACCATAAATAAGCAGAAGACCCTGCAGGCTACAAAATTAACCAGCTTGACAAGAAGTACACACTTGGGCAATAGTGGCACACAGTCTCTATGGGTAACCAACAGCTCTCTGATTGAGCATGAGACCTGCTCACTGGGAGAAAGCTTATATCTGGTATTGAAAACCAAGTCAGAATTCAATGGTCAGGAAACTCATAGACTTCAGAGAGAAGCTCCCATTGCTCTCTGGAGAATGTGGACTTGCATACGAAAAAGTGTCTTAAATAACTTTGCATACCCCCTTTAATTCAAGCTGTAGTTACTCTTGGTTGGAGAATCTGTTTTATTTTACAGACAGCAGGAAAAGCAGAGAACCAAATTATATTTATAGGGCAAGAAGATAAGCTGACTGGTCATCATGAGATGTGCCAGCTCTACCACATCTGTCAATGCCCAGAAAAAACTGCAGAAGAAGTGGCAATATGAATGCTGTTCTTACTGCTAGTCTGACAGCCAGTTCCAGGGTGATGGTGACAGACATGATGGTCAATCAAAACCCATCAAAGCAGAAATCCAGAGGCTACAGAGAACTCAACACTAAATCAGACTGCTAACAGGACTGCCATGGCTCAGGAAACATCATGGAGGAGGGGGTAGAAAAACTGTAAGAGCCACAGAGTAGGTAGGAAGACCCTGAGACATGGGCATGGTTCTCTAACTCTCTTCCTTTCCCCGCAATCCCACAGGGACTGAATGAGGTCTTCATGACTTCACAGTAAATACCATAGCCCCACTGAGGAGGGCCTCCAGGGAAACAGGGACAAGTGGAAAGGGATAAAAGAGTAAAACCTGGGCTGAAGAGATGGCTTAGCAGTTAAGCACTTGCTTGTGAAGCCTAAGGACCCCAGTTCAAGACTCGACTCCCCAGGACTCATGTTAGCCTGATGCACAAGGGGGCATACGCGTCTGGAGTTCATCTGCAGTGACTGGAGTCCCCGGCGTGCCCATTCTCTATCTATCTCTATCTGCCTCTTTCTTTGTCTGTCAGTCTGTCACTCTCAAATAAATAAATAAACAAACAAACAGTAGTACCTGTTATAATATATATAAAGTAAAATAAAAATTCTATTGTGTTTATGTGGACAATTGTAATTATTTTCAGGGTATAAAATACATGATAAATGGATGGATAAATGTGTATTGTTTACGCAAAGTTTTTCATGTTGTTTATAAACATACCTAAGAGAGGATTTGAATTCATGATAAGCATTATTTCTCACCTTGGTAATTATATTTCAACAATTTGCTTAGCACAACTTCTTTCAAAGAAAGATAGAAGAAGTTAATATTCATATTTCAGATTTTATTTTGCAACTAGTATGAAACAAAATAATGAAGCTATGGTGGAATTTATTTAGTCTCTCTAAATAAAATAATTTATCTATAACTCCTAAGTTTTTCTTTTTCTTCTGTTTGGTATTTTTAAAATTTATATTTACTCCTTTGCAAGCAGAGAGAGATAGAGAGAAGAGAGAACACAGGTGCACCAGGGCCTCTAGCCACTGAAAATGAACTCCAGCTGCATTAGGCTTTGCAGGCAAGCCAGCTCTCCAGCCTACTGTTATTTTTTTTTTTTTTTTTTTGAGACAGAGTCTTACTATGTAGCTCAAGTTTGGCTTGTAACTTGCTATGTAACTCAGGTGTCAAACCTGGTAATCCTCCTACCTCAGGCTCCCAAGTGCTGGGATTGCAGACATGTAACACTCTATTTAGTGTCTAAATATTTTCTTAACCAGGCAAGTTGCAATTGTCAATGAAAAATCATTCTGATCTTTCTCTTTTATCTTTGATACTTTGGAGATAGAATAAACATCAGAAAGATCCTTTTAAAAATGTCACAAACAATGATTCCATAGCCATGTTTACTTTAAAATTTTTTTATGAGTGTGAGGATGAGATGCGGGGGGAAGAACTGGCTCGCCAGAGCCTCCAGCCACTGCAATCGGACTCCAGACATGTGTGCCATCTCGTGTGACTTTGCGTGCTTGTGTCACCTTGTGCGTTTGGTGTACATGGGATCTGGAGGGTAGAACATGGGTCCTTTGGCTTCACAGGCTAGTGCCTTAACCACTAAGCCATCTCTACAGACCTCATATGTACTTTTGAACATCACAGGAAAAAGTGAGCTTAAAATTGCTAACATTGAATAGAATACACACACACACACACACACACACACACACACACACATTTCATTCAAAACAGAATGAAAGAATTGTGTTTCATAGTCACATGCATGCTACTTGACTAAGATGATTTAATGCAATTTCCTATTAACAATTATTACTGTAGCACACCATGTTGACTAAATACACATAAACAGCATAGACTATATGAAGCACCAGTTAATATCTACTAATAACTGTTAGTCTATCAAGGTGAGATAGTTAAAGCAATGGGTCTCAACCATTAGTGTACAACAGAGTCTACTAGAGTTATTGCCAAAACACAGATTCGCTGGGCATGGTGGTGCACACCTTTAATCCCAGCACTCAGGAGGCAGAGGTAGGAGGATCGCTGTGAGTTTAAAGCCACCTTGAGACTAAATAGTGAATTCTGGGTTAGCCTGAGCTAGAGTGAAACCCTACCTCAACAAACCAACACAAAAAACCAAACAAACAAAAGCATAGGTTCTTGGACCTACTCCCATATTTAATTCATAAGGTCTGGATAAGGTCTTCAGTTTGTATTTCAAACAATTTCCAGGTGACTCTTATGACCCTGGTGTGACAATCATACTTGAAAACACACTGTTGAAGGGAGGAATATGTGACACTTTTGTCTTCATGATCATATTACATTAATTTTTGTACAAGACTGATATAAATGTGTGAATCTGTCATTAGAACCAACATAAATTTAGCACGGTGACAAATTAGGTGAAAATAGGTAGCTTAGTGCTAGGTAGGTGAATTTTCCTGACTCCTTCCCATGAAGGCAAACATAATGTTTTGAGTTTTTATAATTGTAAAGAGTTATATTAATAATTTTGAGGGTGCTCCTATAAGTATCCCACAATAAGCTGGAGATACTCTTTTCTTTTGTTCTTTTTCTTGTTTTTGGTTTTTCGAGGTAGGGTCTCACTGTAGCCTAGGCTGACCTGGAATTCACTATGGAGTCTCAGGGTGGCCTCTAACTCATGGCGGTTTTCCTACATCTGCCTCCCGAGTGCTGGGATTAAAGGCGTGCGGCACCACGCCCAGCCTGAAGATATTCTTAATATAAACCTGCCCCAGGATAGGCAGGAAGAATAAAATTTACATTATTGACTAACTCCAGAGAACCTCAAGGAGCATCTGCTATAAATTACTCCTTTTCCTTCTTATTCAAGAAATAGAAGAATGAGCCAGGCATAGTAGCACATGTCTTTAATCCCAGCACTCGGGAGGCAGAGGTAGGTGGATCATGGTGAGTTCGAGGCCACCTGAGACTACATAGTGAATTCCAGGTCATCCTGGACTAGAGCGAGACCCTACCTCGAAAAACCAAAACAAAAAGAAGAAGAAGAATGGAGGTAGAAGCCCCATTATTTTAACAATAGTCTTGAATCTCCTCTAATTAATTAAAAACAATCATTGATTAATTATTAGTTTCAATTTATATTCTTTTGACAAACTATACCACATCAGTACAGTGTTAAAATATGAATGATTAAATAATGAAAACTATTATGAGAAGAAAAAAAAGATGAAAGCAAGAAGTCAAAGTTATTTAATAAGATAGAACATCTCTATGCAATTGAGATTAAGTAACTGTGAGATCAAAACATATTGTTTTGACTTTAAGGAAAGGTAAAAATAACTTTTTAAAAGCATCCCAATTTTGCCTGGAAGACATAATCTTATCAGTGTTTATCTTTTCCTTGGGGCTTTAAACTTTTAAACTATCTATACTTTTTTATTCTACTTCAGGAAGAAGCAGAGAAGTATTTTTTGTGTATTTTAATTCAATTTATACTGTACATAAACAAGACTTGGTTATAAAGAAAGGTCAGAGGAGACAACACAGGAAGAATTATGGAAGAAAGTATGAAAGAATAAAATCTAAAGACTACATGCAATTTAATTTTAAATTCCACTCAATGAACATATATTATTTAGTAAGGACAGGATGATAATTGCAGTCAATTGTTCTTTCAGTTCATCTCAGTTTCTATAGTTAACAAATTACTGTGCAAGATAAGGAATAGGTTGTAATGTCTACAGGTGATTACTCATCTACATAATTATATTACAGTTCCTAAAGCAATCCAACTCATTTATCTGGCTCAGCAAAAGTACTTACTTAATGCCAGTGTAAGTTGTTATTGGGTATTGGGGAGACTAGAAAATCATATATATATAAAATTTATAATATATTATGTATGATTTTTGTATAATATATTATGTATGATTATAATATATTTTGTATGTGTAACATATTATGTATGATTAAGACTTTCAAACCCATTACACTTTATAAAAAAACTCAACATATTTGCTAACATTTAGATCTCATATTTGTTCAATAAACCAATTTAAGAATGTAGAAATGAATTCTTTTTTTGCATTACAACCAGAAATGACTGAAATAATTTTTCACATAATTTTATTTCTTTATATTAATACTACTATGAAATCCAAATTATCAAACAAAAGCTCTGGAATCTAAGATGAACAAGATATTTTCATGAATATATTTCCTTTGATATTCTGTTCATACAACTTTAAAAATATTTTTATTTATTCATTTGCAAGCTGAGAGAGATAGATAAAACAGATATAGACAAAAATAATGGGCGCTCCAGGGCCTCTGTGACTGCAAATGAACTATAGATGCAAGAGCCACTTTGTGCACCTGGTTTTACATGGGTACTGGGAATTAGACCACAGTTGTTAAGCTTGGCAGGCAAGTACCTTACCCACTGAGTCATCTACCCAGCCCCTTACATTACTTTTCATCTCATTCATTGCAGGTAATGATGAAATAACATTGGTATCTTTATGACTTACTAATGGCCCTAATGGACATTTTTTTTTCTAGTTTTGTACCTCAAAAAGCTAATCAGGGAGCAGATATTAAATTCAGAAGATCTAATAAAAGCTGCTGGTTTGAACTAACTAATATATTGTACACCTGAAATTTACTAAGAGAACAGATCACACCAACAATGATGAAAACTATGTGAGGTTATAGGTATATGCTATTGTAATTATTTCACTATGCTACTTACATAATAGCTCATAAATAAATATATACATGTACAAATACTCAAAATATAAACAAATATGCTCAGTGAATTGGTGAATATAAAAATCTAGACTCTGTTTCTGAGATTTTGTTTTGTTTTAAATGTGCTTAGTTAGTAGTGCTTGCTATAAGCACAAACACTGCAGCCTTAAAAAGTGTATACACTGGATTTCCATTATATTAATGATCATATAATTATTTAAAGGTGCACAAAATTTTAATGTTCATACAAAATGTGTGTTTGGTCTGTGCTTAAACATCACAATTGAGAATGAAGGGGACAAAGCCCTTCTTTGGGCTTAGAAGCAGTATTTGCAAATGGCTTTCTGCTAGCTGACTTTAGAAGTGTTTCTCTTTTTCTATGAGATGTGGTAATTCTCTTCAGTGGCCCTGTAAGGAAAGCACTGGCATTGAAAACATGTCATTATCAAAATTCAAGTTTCCTTCCTACAGCTCTGGATTCATAATGAAATTGGCACCACAGGTAAAATGAATGAAGCAGGAAAAATAAAGTAAAAGAAATAGAGTGAGAAGTGCTCTTAGAAAGGAGAAACCCCAAAATCACCCCTAGAAGGATTTCAATTAATTGGTTGATTAATTAATATTTTTGGATTTTTAAGACAGGATCTCATTGTTTAGCCCAGGTTAGCCTTGAACTAATGGTAACCCTCCTGTCTAAGTTTCCAGAGTGCTAGGATTACATGCATGTGCCTCCATACCTAATTTATTACTATAACTTAATATTAGAAGATCATCTTATACCAGCTTCTGTAACTTTAAAATTGGGAACCATTTAGGAAAAAAGAAAATAAGAACAGTACTTACTAAAAGCAAATAAAATCCAGTATTGTATTGTCTTTAGAGACAAGTTTAAGTAAACAAAAATTTCTAACAGTAACATGGGAGAAAACATGACACACATATTTAGAGGCTATGGCATATTTTAGATTGAGGTTTCAACCTTTCCTCATGTAAATACTACTTTTTAAAACTTTTTATTTTATTTGTTGTGTGTGTGAGAGAGAGAGAGAGAAAATGGGCACTCTAGGGCCTTCAGGCACTGTAAATGAACTCCAGGCTCACATACCACCTTGTGAGTCTTGGGGAACTGAACCTGGGTCCTCTGGCTTCACAGATAAGCACCTTAACCATTAAGCCATCTCTCCAGCCTGATACTAGTTTTTTAATAGAATTTTAAAATATTTTATTTTTATTAATGTGAGACAGGGAAAGAGGAGAGAGAATGAGAGAGGGAGAGAGAGGAATGGACGTGTCAGGGCCTCCAGCCTCTGCAAATAACCTCCAGGCTCATGAGCTACTTTGTATACATGGGTACTCACACCTGGGTCCTTTTGCTTTGCAGGCAAGTGCCTCAACCGCTACCCCATCTCTCCAATCCCCATTAATACTAATTTTAATTCTATCATTTCCCTGTATGATTAGGCTTTTTATATCACATTTGTAACTTACAATCTTAATAGCCCTGCAGTGTTCATTATATATACATACACATATTTATTTATTTATTATTATTATTATTATTTTTGGAAGAAGGAAAAGGGGAGGGAAGAGGAGAATAGGACCTTCTGATACTGTTGGGAAATCCAGAAAATATGTCACTTCGTGCACCTGGCTTTTTTTGGTGGGCACTGGGTACTTGCATCATGGATGGTAGGCTTTGCAAGCAGGCATCTTTAACTGCTGAGCCATCTTCCCAGCCCCACATAGTATCTTCAAAGGGTAATGATATTTGGTATCCTTCTTATATATCTAAATTAATAACTTTATAAAACATTTATTTATTTATTTATTTATTTATTTATTTATTTGAGAGTGATAGACACAGGGAGACAGACAGAGGGAGAGAGAGAGAGAGAATGGGCGCGCCAGGGCTTCCAGCCTCTGCAAACGAACTCCAGACGTGTGCGCCCCCTTGTGCATCTGCTAACGTGGGACCTGGGGAACCGAGCCTCGAACCGGGGTCCTTAGGCTTCACAGGCAAGCGGCTAACCGCTAAGTCATCTCTCCAGCCCTATATAAAACATTTTTGAGTAACTAACATGTCATCATATCTATAATGCTAGTTTGATAATGCTTTAAACCATACAAATTTATACTGTGAAAACTCCTTTGTCTTATTCATACTACTAGAGAGCTAAGCATAAATTCTATTATGGACCTTCATAATTCAATAATAGGGAAACATAAAGAAATACAAAGGTATTTTGTGGTAAGATTAAAAAGAAATGTGGACATTCTCTATTTAAATAGCTCACACTCCAATTTTATACAATACAGGAAACATAATTTACTACTTTTAAAATAGATGGACCAAAACACTCTCTGATTAAATCAAAGTACATAAAAAAGAAATTCTAGAAAGAATTTTAGAATTAGGCCTGCAGATCCTAATTCTGAATTTAACTTACTAATTTAATGTTACATGCTTTAAGCCGAAGAGGCACTGCTCAAATGTGATAGAACACAGAAAGCTTCTAGAATCATTCCTAACACATAGCTCCACACAAATCTAAAGTTCCCTGTGTTGTAAAGTATGGTCAATGCAATTTTGAAAACTGACTCGTTCTAGAGAAAGCTCAGTAGGATAGAAGCTAAAATATATTGACTTTTGAATATATACAGTTACTTGAAAATAACTGAAGAATGGAGCATGGCAGCAAAAATCTCCATGGCATAATTGAGATTATCAAGAAGCAGCAGTTTTAGAATCATCATGGACTAGGAACATAGTCTTGGTCATTACCATGCAACTGCTAAAGAAGCAGAATGGAAAAGGTGCAGAGCCGGAAAGAACTAAGAGCCTCTCCTGGTGTGTGGTACTGACCTTAAGTTCAGTGGGAAATGTAATTATGTACTTGAGAATAAATTAACATGTGTCCATGGCTACTTATAAGTAGTTCAAATTTGTAAGCCAAGTTAGTTTATGTTAATCTTCAAGTTCATTTAACTGTTCACTAGAAATTACAATTATAAAACATTAGCAGCCTATGTTCCTTTTTCCTTGTGAGGACAAAAAAAAAAAAAAAAAAAAAGACTCAAGAAGGGGTTAAACAGAGAGACATAAAGAAGCAATGTTCCACTCAGCTTAAGTCACTGTTCTTTTTGCACTAAAGATTATTTACTCAAGAAAATAGGTATCAGTTAGATGAAGCAAAGTCTTTTACCTTAATTTTATTGGTACAGAACTAAGAAGGGACTTTAAACTATAAAAAGGGAAAGAGTCTAGAATGAAAATGCTTCTGTGGTGGTTTGATTGAGGAGTCCCTCATAAACTTAGGTGTTCTGAATGCTACGTCCCCAGCTAATTTGGAAATTAATGCTTCTTAGAGGCAGTGTATTGTTGGGGTAGGCTTATAGGTGTTACAGCCAGCTTCCCCTTGCCAGTGTTTGGCACACTCTCCTGTTGCTGTTGTCCACCTGATGTTGGCCAGGAGGTGATGTCCACCCTCTGCTCATGTCGTCACTTTTTCCTGCCATCATGGAGCTTCCTCTTTAGTCTGTAAGCCAAAATCAACCTTTGTTTTTTCCCCACAAGCTGCTCTTGGTTGTGGGTGTTTTCTACCAGCAATGCAAACCTGACTGTAACAACTTCCTAACATTTTAAAATATAAACTAATTTAAAAACTTAAATATTTTAATGTCTTGTAATGAAATGTTTTTATAAGGATTTTTGAATCTTATGTGTGCTAATTTTCACATGGAATTTGGACAAACTATCTCAAAATATGAAGGTTAGAGGATGTATGTTGGGATTGAGTTTTTAGGACTATAGGCAAATAAAAAATGATTTTATTAGGATAGAGAGCAAGTCTATGAGCAAGGAGGAAGAAGCTGGCTGCATCTGTTAACACTAAACAAATTTCATGCACTACAATTAGTGAGAATGATCATTTTTACACACATATACACACTCCCTCTCCTATTCCTGAGGCTATGCATTTAACATTTTTTAATACATTAAATTTCTAACTTTCAATATTAAATGCATTTCCAATTTCATTTGTACTACACAATTGCTCCCACAAAATGCACAGCCAAATTTCTCAGTACCTTTGTCTAAATGATTATTCTTTACCTTAATTCACGTTTGAGATTTGTAATACATTAAATTCTAACTTTACATATGATTTCATGAAATGTCACTTTGCTGCATTTATCTATTAGTTCATATTCCTGTAATGTAAAATTATGTTAATTACCATGACTTATATAAATATTTCACATTTATTGTTTGTTTTACATATGAAACCAAGCATAACACTCTGGTGGTTTGAAGATAAAATATCCCCTTAGGGTCATGTGTTCCAATAAATAATCTCCAGCTGGTGGAGCTGTTCCAGAAAGTTGTGAAAACTGGAGCCTGGGCTGGGTAACTGTCACCTGAGGCAGGCCTTGAGGGTTCTTAGCCCGGCACCACTTGCTGTCCTTTCTTCCCTGTTTGCTCCATGCTAATGTGAAGATATGACTCCACCTTTCTGCCCTTGTCATGCTGTCCCCACTGTGAAGTGATGCACTCTACTCTGAAATTGTAAGCTTTTGGTTGTGTATTTTGACTCAGTAACAAGAAAATAACTGATACAACGTACCAGATATGAAATGTGCACCACCATGCCTGTCTCTTGGGTTTATTCTTAAGTATTGTCAAGTTTCCTTTTTCTTTGCTACTGCAAATGGGTTCTTTACCATATTTCCAAGTAGGCAGCTATTAATATTAGCATATGAATTTTAATCAAATACCCATATTTAGTTACTATGTTGAAGTGTTTTTTACTCACCTTTTCAACTTTTATTTTATTTTATTGGTTTTTTTGAGGTAGGGTTTCACTGTAGCTCAGGTTGATCTGGAACTCACTATGTAGTCTCAGGGTGGCTGCGAACTCAGTGATTCTCCTATCTCTGCCTCCTGAATGCTGGGATTAAAGGTGTGAGCCACCATGCCCAGCCCAATTGAATCTTTTATGTTTTCACTTAGGAATTTTTATATGTTTTTTAAAAATATATTTTGTTCATTATTTATTTATTTATTTGAGAGCAACAGACACAGAGAGAAAGACAGATAGATGGAGAGAGAGAGAATGGGCGTGCCAGGGCTTACAGCCACTGCAAACGAACTCCAGACACATGCGCCCCCTTGTGCATCTGGCTAACGTGAGACCTGGAGAACTGAGCCTTGAACCAGTGTCTTTAGGCTTCACAGGAAAGTGCTTAACCGCTAAGCCATCTCTCCAGCCCAGGAATTTTTATAAGTTATTAAAGATGATCTGGTTTCTTCCTTCTAATATTCAAAGGTTTTCTTTCGTTTTGTTACTGCACTGACTAAACTTTCCAGAACAAATAATAGTGTACGCTGGAGAGATAGTTCATCAGTTTAGGCACTTGCCTGCAAAGCCTAGCAACCTAGGTTCGAATACCAAATAAAGCCAGATGAACAAAATGGTGTATCCATCTGGAGTTCATGTGCAGGGGCCAGAGGCACTTGTGTGTCCATTCTTGCTCTCTCTTCCCTCTCTCTGGTTGAAAATAAATAAATATTTTTTTAAAAAGTAGTGGTAACTGTCTTCCTCTTGTTTTGAGTTTAGTAAGAATTCATCTAGTGCTTCAACTTTATTATGTTACTTTGATTTTGTGAGGAATACTTTTTACCATCTCTAAAATTAATTCTAACTCACTATAAGTACTTTCCAGGAAAATGCCTTTTTAACATGTTTAAGATGGTTGCATCATTTTTTAATGATAAGCCTAACAATAATATGGAATTCAAAAATTTACTGTTCTGTAATTTAGACAATAAATCTCACTTGACAATAATAAAAGGCTTACTGCAGGTTGTGAGATGGTTTAGTGGATAAGGCACTTGCCTGCAAAGCCTAAGGACCCAGGTTTGGTTCCCTAGTACCCACATAAAGCCAGATGTGGCGCATGCATCTGGAGTTTGTTTGCAGCAGATAGAGGCCTGGGGCACCTATCTTCTCTTTCTCTCTCTTTACAAATAAATAAATTAAATTAAAAAAATTATTTGAGTGAGAGAGAGAGAATGGGTATGCCAGGGCCTCCAGCCACTGCAAACGAACTCCAGATGTGTGCGCCCCCTTGTGAGTCTGGCTTACCTGGGTACTAGGGTATCAAACCTGTGTCCTTAGGCTTCAGAGGCAAATGCCTTAACCATCTTCCAGCCCCCCCCAATTTTACTTTGTTTTTTCAAGGTAGGATCTCACTCTAGCCAAGCTGACCCGAAATTCATCATGTAGTCTCAAGGTGGCCTTGACCTCTTAATAATCCTCCTACCTCTGCCTCCTGAGTGCTGGGATTAAAGGTGTGTGTCACCATGCCTGGCCAAAAATATTTTTAAAAAAGATTATTGCTATATCATATTGCTGAATATTACTTTAATATCTCTATATTTATCATCACATATGATTAGGCCCACAGGTTCCTTACTGCATTATTTTATTTTAAAAATAACTTATTTGTAAGCAGAAAAAGACAGGAAAAGAGAATTGGTGCATGCCAGGGTGGCTAGCCACTGTAAACCAACTCCAGATGCATGTTGTCTCCATGTGCACTTGGTCCTATGTGGGCACTGGGGAACTGAACCTGGGCTGCCAAACTTTGCACGCAAGTGCTCTAATAATTAAGCCACCTCTCCAGTCTTTTTTTTCTTTGAAAGTTCTGTTACTTGTAAGGAAGTGCTTGCAATGTTTTTCATCTTATGTTAAGATATAATTTAAACAGAGAAGTTGAAATTACTTGTTCTTTAAAGTTTCAAGTAAACATTATTAAAACGCCCACACTTCATTATTTCCACACTCCTACTCTTTTTCCTCATTGATCATAGTCAACAATAGTTAGCTTATTTGCAGATGTTGGAAATCAGGTGATTCTCCTTTGAAATTTTTTTTTTTTTTACTTTAGTTTGAAGACAAGTTTAATTCATATCAGGCTCTAATACTGCTATATACATCACCTACCAACACATTCTAAAAGTTATTTTGATCTAAAATTAAACCAATAAGGACTTGTATAGAAATGAACCCTATTACAAATGAATACTGCAAAATCTAAACCCAACATGCATGTCTTTATATTTTATTTATTTATTTGAGAGAAGAGTAAGAGGGAGAGAATGGGTGCACCAAAGCCTCTACTACTGAAAATGAATTCCAGACACATGTATCACCTTGTGCATCTGGCTATACTTGGGTACTGGGGAATCAGACCTAGGTCCTTTGGCTTTGCAGGCAAGAGCCTAAGTTGTTGAGCTATCTCTCCAGCTCCCTCATTGTTTTCTTAAAAAATCCCAAAACAGCCTAATAGCAATGTATCCAAACTTACTATGATGTGCATAATATTTATTTTATTTATTTTTTACTAAATGATATTGTATGATGAAGGCTTATTAGCCTAAAGATATCTTCATCAATATTAATATTGTGGTGTCATAGAGGATGTCTGTCAGAAATGAATAATAAAATCCAGTATCACATTGTGGGTATTAGGATGAAACACCATGGTAGTAGGAGAGATATAGTGCCTTTCAAACATACATGAAAGCCTGAGTGCAATCTCAGCTCTCAGGAAGTAGAGGAAGGAAGATCTGAAGTTCAAGGTCATTCTACATAGAGGGTTGAGGAAGGCCAGCCTGATCTACACGACACCTTGTCTCAAAAAGGAGGGGGTAAGGAGGGGTGTTAAAAATATCGTAAGTGTACTAATGTATAACTGGAAACTAAAAGCTTGTAATAACTTTTTTTTTGGTAAAAATAGCAAATAAGATTTAAACCTGTTCTACAAAAAGAAGGCTGAACCCCTACTTTATACCATATACAAAAACTAACTCAAAACAGATCAAGGACCTCCATAAGAGAGTTAACTCTATATATTCTTAAGGGTTTACTTCCACTACTAGGTAAATAACTTGAAGAATCAACAGCAAGAATAAATACTTGCATCCTAGTGTTCATTTCAGCATTATTGTGAATAATAATAAGAAGAAGAAACTAAGTTTCCATTGAGGATGGATATTATTCAGACACAAAGAAATGATGTCCTCATAAAGGCTGTAACATGGATAAATATGAAGGTGTACTAACTGAAACAAGAAAGGTAAAAAAGAATATATGATTCTGCTTCTATGAAGTACATAGACAAGGGAAATTTATGTGAGTCCAAAGTTAGAGGTCATTAGAGGTTAGGGGATAGAAATGGTGAATTATTGCTTAATGATTATAGTTTCTGTTTGGGATGATGAAAATTATAGTAAAGGCACTTGTCATGCTATCTAACAATACAAATGTAATTAATATCAATGAATTATGCAATAAAAATGGCTAACATGGCTGACTCACACCTATAATCCCAGCCTTGGGAGGATAAGGCAGGCAAATCACCATGAGTTCAAGGCTGGCAAGGTCTACAGAGTGAGTTCAGAATAGCCTGGACTACTAGTGAGAGCCTGTGCACATGGCCTACCTTCCCAAACATAAGTTGTACTGCATGGAAATGCATAGCAATAAAACAAAGGAATAACAAATACTAATATGTGACATGAAAAATGTTGACATGTCTAAAAAATGGACTGGAAATGATAACAACATTAATGTTGATGGCTATTAGAAGAATTGAATAATATGTTATAAAATTTCCATTAAAATGATAGCTGTTGTACATGATATATTCTATGTGCTTTCAAATTTACATTTGTACCTTTATTAGTGAATTAAGTATTTGACTATTTTATCTAAAATCCTAAAAGTAAATATATTTAAGATGGCTAATAACCCCACTTTTGGATGTTTTGTTTGGAAAATTGGTGTTTTATGTTATAACTGGCATCATCTCCCATTAAGATATAGGTAGTAACAGATTAGAGAAAGAAAAAAGCATATACTATTTGTCCCATTCTCCCAAGTTCAGGACCAAAGAGTAGAGAACTTAGAAGGAAGTTTGAGTTTTTTGACTAATGATTGAAAACATATTAAGATATGGAAATGATGTCATGACTACAAATTTAGATGAAAATGATTAACAGCATGCTAGTTTATATACCCTTTGAATTTAAGGCACAAGTGGATATAAGGACTAAATTTTGCCGTTGCTAAGTCTCTCTAATTTGTCTCATTAAAAAATTTTTTTTTTGTTTATTTTAACTTATTTATTTGAGAGTGACAGACAGAGAGAGAGAGAGAATGGGTATGCCAAGGCCTCCAGCCACTGCAAATGAACTCCAGATGTGTGCGCCCCCCTTTGTATCTGGCTAATGTGGGTCCTGGGGAATCGAGCCTTGAACCAGGGTCCTTAGGTTTCACAGAAAGCACTTAACCACTAAGCAATCTCTCCAGCCCCTTCTCATTTTTTAATACTAACAAAGCTCCAGTATTTTCTTGGATTTACTTCAACATGATGCTAAAACTTTTTTCAGAATCTTTCTGCTGACTTTATAATTTTTTGATTATATGATATCAATATGGCAAGATGCAAGCACAAAAACTATAAGCAAATGCATAGCTAGCAGTAACTTGAACTTTTTGGTTTTGCCATTATATATATTCTTCTGATCATAGAATTGGTTCTGTAGACTAATAGCCATACTTTATTATACATTTACTTTATTTTAAATAAAAGTAATAAATAAGATCAAGATCAATAAATATTTTTCCTAAAAACACAAATTGCTTACTTTTATTTTTCCTGAGGTAGGGCCTCACTCTTAGCTCAGGCTGTCCTGGAATTCACTATGTAATTTTATGGTGGCCTCAAACTCATAGTGATCCTCCTATCTCTGCCTCCCAAGTGCTGGGATTAAAGACTTGTGCCACCACTCCTAGCTTCAAATTGCTTATTCTTGAAGTTATGTATTTTGTTTGCAAAATTGTTTTTCAATCAAATTGTGTAAAGATTATTTTTGTTTTAAATTTAAAAAACTATGATAAATGTGTTAATGAAAAAAGCATAAAATTTGGAATATAAAACATTAGCATCAAATAAAAAGCCTACAAGGCAGTTTGGCATATGGGAATATGTCTACATTCCATATTTTGTGGAGGAAAGACCTTCGGCTACATCAAAGCAAGCATAAGGTTTCCTCCAATTAATGCATTTCTATAATAAGTAAAATTTATGTTTACTGTAATTTTTGCTGTACACAGTTGTAATTAGTAAGGCATAAAGTAATTTTAAAGTTTCACATAAATTGGGCTGGAGCGATGGCTCAACAGTTAAGGTGCTTACTTGCAGAACCTATTGGCCCAGGTTCAAGTCCCCAGTACCATGTAAAGCCAATTGCACAAAGTGGCACAAGCATCTGGAGTTTGTTTGCAGTGGCAAAGAGACCCTGGCAATTCCATTTTCTTTCTGTTTCTCTGTGTGTTAATAATAAAAAAATTCACATACGTTGAGCATTGTGTGTGTGTGTGTAGTGTGTGTGTGTGTGTGTGTGTGTGTGTGTGTGTGTGTGTAAGAGAGAAACAGGCAGATAGCAAGAGAGACCGAGTGTTCCAAGACTCTAGTCATTGCAAACGAACTCCAGACACATGCACCATCTTGAGTATCTGGGTTTATGTGGGTGCTGCAACATCAAACTCAGGTACTTAGGTTTTGAAGGTAAGCTCCTTAAGTGCTAAGCCAGCTCTCTAGCCCTGAGTTTAATCTTAAAATTGACTTGCTTATTAGCTCAATACAGAAAAAATATAACTAACTACTAGCATTTTTTTTGTGTTAGATTTCTTCATGTTTGAAAACATGGATAGAAAGTGCTCTACTTGGTAAAATCTAATCACCCTCATTTTCTGGGTTATCAGACAGACAACTATCATGACCTGTGTCTCAGACAGTAATTAATACATCATTAAAGTAATTCTATTGCCAGATCATTAGGAGGTATGATCTGATTTACTCTTTTTAGTGATAAAAGCACAAAGAAAAGCCTTAGTACAGTACCTGGGTGTTAGGGTACTCACACATGCAAGTTGATATAGAAAAAAAATACAAGCTTAGTGTTAAATTACCAAAAAACATTGGGTTTTGAAATTATTTGCACTTTAAGAATGACTATTAAAATGGCTCTCTCAAAGCCAGGAAAGCATGTTGATAAGTGCACACTAGAAAAAAGTTATTAACTGTTTTCAACATCTAGATCATCAAACACAACACACATTCTTTGCATGCTGCTTCCTTTGGAATTCATGTGTAAAAGGGAAGTTTTGCAGGTAAAATAATTGTATAAATAACATCAGATATGTTGAATTTAAAACAATGATTCATAATAATGGCTATATATTTAAATGCATATGTCTGTACTGATGTAATTTTTTTTCATTCATTCATTCATTCATTCATTCATTTATTTATTTATTTATTTATTTATTTATTTATTTATTTATTTATTTGAGAGCGACAGACACAGAGAGAAAGACAGATAGAGGGAGAGAGAGAGAATGGGCGCGCCAGGGCTTCCAGCCTCTGCAAACAAACTCCAGACATGTGCGCCCCCTTGTGCATCTGGCTAACGTGGGACCTGGGGAACTGAGCCTTGAACCGGGGTCCTTAGGCTTCATAGGCAAGCGCTTAACCGCTAAGCCATCTCTCCAGCCCTGATGTAATTTTTTGAGGCAGGGTCTTACTCTAACCCAGCCTGACCCAATCTCATGGCAATCCTAACTTAGCCTATGAAGTACTGGGAATAAAGGTGTACACCACCATGCACAGCTGCTTATGTATATTTAATATTTTAATTATAAGGTATTTTCTGGTTTATAGATATCAATAGACCATTAATTCTAAATAATCGAGGTTTATTAAAATCCAACATATAAGATAGTTAAAAATAAACACTCTAAATGAGCAGCTAGAAAATAACTAGAATAATTCAGTAATAGAGAGGAGTTACCTACCAAGAGCAATCATAGCTTATTAGAAAAAATATGCATTTGATTAATTTTATGCTTTAAATTCAAGGTATGTTTTAAAGGTTGTCCTCTAGTTTAAGAGCATGAATAACAAAAATGATAGGGTGCTCTTGTACCAGTGGAGTTAACAAATAAGAAAATGAATTGGTCTATTTTATGTATTAAAATGTGTATGTGTGTGTGTGTGTGTGTGTGTGTGTGTGTGTGTGTATGTATAAAATCAAGCCCAATTACTTCATGTAAACAATTCTTTAATCTCCACATTGTGGGTAGAACAGAATACTGAGCCAAGGAAGACAGGCTAAGAAGAAATAAAAATGGACAAATATGACATTATTGTTACCTAGTAACTGGAAAGGTCAACATGATAATGGACAGGAACTTTCATAAATTGATAATACAGACATATAAATCAGGACATACATTCTAAAAGGGTATTTTTGCAGTACATATTGTGACAGTTCACAATATTAAGTCTGTTGTTCTATTTTAAGGAGATATTTCTAAGTGCTCATCAGAGGTATAGCTACCAATTTAAGTTGTGACAGGAAGTAGGACAAAGCCTCAGTGTTTAATGAGAATGAAATTAAACTGCTGAAAGATATACAAATACCAACTTTTTGAAGAATAGGTGTTATGACATGGAGAAAGAGCCGTGTGTACGACAGGAGAGAGTTTAATAGCAAAGCGGGAACATAATGACCTAGTTTAAATTTTAGTTTCACCTTTTGCTACCTTCACAATCACAACTAACAAAAACATGCTTCAGTATTTCCAATCCCAATTTTTTTAACTGCTAAAATGTTATCTGTTTTGTAGCTACTTTTTTTCAGCATAAATTCTTACACGATAAAACCTAGCATATGCTAAGTGTAACATTAATTTTAGTAGTTATGATAACAACTGGGATGATATTACTAAGAAACCCAAGATATAAACATATATAAAATATCCTTTTAGGATGCATGTCCTAATTTATATGTTTGTACTATCAGTTTGTGAAATTTTTTGTCCATTATCAATTTTAACTTTTCCACATACTAGGAATATATATGTGTGTGTGTGTGTATATATATATGTATATGTATATGTAATATATATATATATATATTACATACACACACACATATATGTAGTGTATATGCTTCCAATTATAGAAATTAAAGGGTTAATCCTCGGTAGTAATTGTGGATTAGGATAGTTGGTGGTCTTTATTTTACTTTTTTTAATTTATTTTTTTATTTTACTTTTTAAAAAATATATTTTTATTTATTTATTTGAGAGAGAGAGAAAGAGGAAGGGATGATGGAGGGAGGGGGGGGAGAGAGAGAGAGAATGGTATGCCTCAAACTCCAGCCCCTGCAAATGAACTCCAGATGCATGCACCCCCTTGTGCAGGTGGGTTATGTGGGTCCTGGAGAGTAGAACCAGGATCCTCTGGCTTTGCAGAAAAACACCTTAACCACTAAGCCATCTCTCCAGCCCTATTTTACTTTTTTAATATTTTCTAATTCCCCCTTTTTGTTTTGCAAAAATCATGTTACTTTTATGTTCAGAAAAACTAGTTATTTTTAAAAATCTATCATTAAAAGGATAATACTGGGCTGGAGAGGGCCTGAGACTACTTGAGTTTAAATCTCCACATTCAACTTAAAACAGCTGGGCATGACAAACAGGCCTGTAACCCCAGACCTGCTAGGGAGCAGAGATCAAGAAACTTTGGAGCCAAGCAAACTCCAGAATTAGTCTAAAAAGGACACTCTTTCTCAAAACAAGACCAGGCTGAAGAGTGATCTCCAGCCCAGACTCTGCAGGTGAGTGGTCCCACCGACATGCATGTGGGGAACCACAAGGGCACATACAAATGTCCATATACCCCCCCCCCCCACACACACACCACCACATACAAATGTCCGTATAACCCTCCCCCATTCACACACCACATACAAATGTCCATATACCCCTCCCCCATTCACACACCACATACAAATGTCCATATACCCCCCCACACCACATACAAATGTCTGTATACCCCTCCCCCATTCACACACCACATACAAATGTCCTTATACCCCCCCACCACATACAAATGTCTGTATACCACACGCACACACACACACGCCACATACAAATGTCCGTATACCACACACACACACACACACACACACACACACACCACAATACACACACATTCTATATATACACACATAAGCAAAAGTATGAAAAGAGATAACTATGGAAAACTTCAGCAACTCTTTTCCTAAATAATAAAATATTTTAGTTAATATTCATATAATTTATGCTATAATTGAATGCCCATATTATGCAAAATTCTGTGCTCCTAATATTCTGACACTAGAAAGGAGGTATGGAATTTTTTAGATTTTTTTCATCAGAAAAGTTCCTACGGGTGATGGGTTTTACTTTGTAGTTACTAACCTTTATGAGAAGCAGGGTAGCTAAACCCTTTTTCTCACTCTCACAAAATCTAGTTAATTTTGATTAGAAGTCAATGGATAAGAAAAAACAACTCATAAGGGATATATTCATTTGCTTAAGATCTCTATGACAGAACTATTATCTTTGACTATAAGTAAACATATATGCACTAATGTACTATGGCTATAAATGAACCAAAGCAATTTGATTCCTGAATTGCAGAATCATGTCTAAGCAGTTGTGATACAGAAAATACTCTCAATTTGTAAGTACAATCTATTATGAGATGCTTAATAAGCACTTTAAGATAAATATATAGTTTGGTGTGGGTCTGTATTATATTTAAAGGCATTAATTTTGATGTTCATGAAGTTAAAGTCTGTTAAGTATGAGTAAAAAAGAGTTTTGTACCAAATACTTTCTCTTACTTGAGGTAATTTACTATCTGTTCGTGATCTCTCAACTACTTAGTACTGTCTGCTACTATTTCTAGCTCGGCACAAAACTGAAAGGTTACTTGCACTAATGTTCATGCAAAGAAATTACATTTGAATCAGGTCATTGCAAAATCCTGGATATGTTTATTATCCAAAAGAGAGATAGAGGGAAGAATAATTTAGATGATTGTTAGTGAAACAATCTCCAGCTTGTAAGGACAGCTTAAAGATTATTTTTATAATTAACTATAAATAGACTTGAAACTTAGCAAGAATTAAATAAGCATATTACTGTCTCAAGTTTTCATTTAAAGGAAACATTGAACAACTGTATTTTCAGTTTCTTTGAAATAAAAACAAGAGTTCAAAAATTACAAGAAAACACTGCAATTATTAATCATAAAATGGCATTAGTCTTTTTTCTTAGGACTCTACAGTATCTGCATGACCTCTCTGCTCAAAAATGCTTTGCAGAATGAATACAAGTAAAGAAGAAAATTTTAAGCAATTCATTATTATTGGAAACAAGCTAAATCTGGATATAATTTCTATTTTGGTGTTCTTTTGACATGGGAATTTTGATCTCCTCACCCATAGCCATTATATTGTAATAAACAACTTTAATAGGACAGTCAGAATGGAGAAAAAACCACTTACTAAAACTTATCCAATTGCAGGATGAAAGGTCTCATTATGAAATAGTGAGAAATAGTTTGAAAGTAACTGCTCTCAAGCTTGAGGTCACATCAATACAGAGGACAAATAGTATGTTAAAACTAACTCATGAAGTGTATAATGAAAGTCACTAAATGTATCAGAATGTCTGAACCTTTTGACACGATGAATTCAAGGAAGTTGCCTTTTTTTTTTTTTTTTTTTTTTGTACTGGAGATTGGATCCAGGTGCTCACACTGCTAGCATACACCCACTTCAACCCTCAAGTGAGTTTTAATTTGTAAGATAAATTTCTGAAAATTAACGTTGATTGATACACGAGTACAACTCACTACGAAAAACTTCTCACTGCACTGGCAATTACATTTAAGGACAACCTCCTGAACACTCTTCCTATAACCCCTCTCCCCCAACAAAGGGGACTATAGCCCAGGCTGGCCTTGAACTCAGAGTGATCCTTCTAGCTCTATCTCTTGAGTACTGGGAATAAAGGTGTGCAACCACACAGATGTCTACTATTTTCCAATCTTCCACCATATAACTAATATGTCTGTGTTGAAGTAATGCTGCCTATTAATGGCTACCACTGAAATCTCCAATCTGTCACTGAATGAGCCATGCTTTAAGATTAAAGACTTCTACTGGCATTTAAATTATTGTCACAACCGTACAGCAGCAATGAGGTTTTAATAGAGAACACATTTATATTCCTCGATCAGTAAGGCTTAGAAGAGTTGGAATGATTTATGTTCAACCACTCTCATGGTGAATATTTCTTTCCAAGCAGTAGAAAATTAAAATTTGGGAATGATACTTATTGCAGAGCATTTTTGGTTATTAAATGTCTTTTTATTCTCTTTTGGAATATAAGCTGTGTTTTCTGTATTTGATAGTTTAGTAACAAGATTTAGTTGAGAAAGAGTGGATAAAGTATAAAGTGTTGGATACATAAGCAAAACTCTCTGCCTTTTTCATAAATAAATAAATAAAGGGCTGGAGAGATGCCTTAGTGGTTAAGGTACTTGCTTGCAAAGCCAAAGAACCCAGGTTCCATTCTCCAGGACCGATGTAAGCCAGTTGACAAGGTGGTGCATGCATCTGGAATTCATCGGCAGAGGCCAAAGGTCTTGGTGTGCTCATTCTCTTCCCCTCTCTCTATCTACCTGCCTTTCTCTCTCAAATAAATAAAAAAGTCACTTAGTGCATTCTAAGTTTTTATCCCAAATACATTATATCTCTTTTCATGAATGTTTGTGTGTGGGACTGCGTGTGTGTGTGTGTGCACATGCATGTATGTGTGCACACACACACATAGACCAGAGAACCACCTCAAGCATTGTCCTCAGAAAGGCCATCCATTTTTTGATTGTTTTGGCATCTGTATTTATGTGTGGTGTGCATGCATGTGTGTGTGCAAATTCATGTGGAGTTTGTTATTAGGGGTCTTCCTTAGTCACTTTTCTCCTTATTCTTTGAGACAGTCTCCTGTTGTAACTAGAGCTCACTGATAGGGCTATATTAGTTAGACAGTGAACCCCAAATGTCCTCTGTCTCTCTGCCTTCTTAGTGCTGGGATTACAGGTGGACAATACCACATCCAACATTTTATGTGGAGATGTGAACTGAGTTCTGCTGGCACAGCAAATGCTTTACCCATTGGACCATCTCTCAGGCCCTCTTAAGGCTGACCTGGAATTCACTATGTAGTCTCAGGGTGGCCTCCAACTCATGGTGATCTGCCTACCTTTGCCTCCCAAGTGCTGGGATTAAAGGTGTGTGCCACCATGCCCGGCTGAGAAATGATATTCTTAAAGAAAAAAAAAAAAGGAACAGAGCTGAAAGTTACTATAGTCTTAACTATAAAGAAATAAGCTAATTGAATTTATTATTTTTAAAGTTCCAAAAAATTCTTGTGGTCTCTGGTTTTACTAAAAAGGATAAAATTAATAGTAGTAATTTGTTCTCATGAAACCCCAGAATAATTATGGGAAATAAATTCAGTGTATGAAAAATTATTGAATGATCCCATATACAAGGAACCAATACACCTAAAATGTATGTGTCAAAATAACTAAACCAAGAATAATGGTTTATTTAAAAAATACTAAATAAAAAGAATAATGTATTTAAAAAAGCAGAAAAGGGATGGTAGTTGAGTTGAAAAAGTCAGTTTAGGAGTAAATTGGACTGGGTGTTGAATAGCAAAGCATTTTCCTATTTCAAAGCTATGTTTGGACAATATGTAGGCAACATTTTTCCTTGGAAATAAAATCTGATCAGGATTACAAGACAACAGAGGAACAATGCTAGTGATTTATTAGATGCAGAGAAATCTAAAGGAGGCAGTATGAGCAAACCGGCAAGTTGTAAGTTCATTTGAGATGAATGCAATGTCTCAAATACAATAATGGTGCAGCCATTGGCAGCAAATACGAAGAGGAGGCAATAGTCGAGCAAACTCAGTTAGCAGTCCAACTCAACGGCACAAGGCAAGTAGAGGTAAATAAGCAGAAGTGCTAAACATCTGAACCTACTTACAACATTACAGACACTCTGGACAGGGAAAAACCAGGCAGGCAGATAGTGGAGCACTTAGTGGAATATAGGATAGGGGAATGTTAGAATAGCAGATTAACAGTGCTGGGATGCCTAAAATGCTACAATAGCACATGGATAAGGTAATACCAGGCCATTTGCTGATGGAGAAAGCACCAATGAGTGAAGAATACAAATTGTTCAACAGATAAATGAAGCAAAGCAAAAAAGTAGAGAAAATCCAAAGGCAATCAATCAAGCAGGAAGACAGACAGTAGAGAAGCAATGGCAGATCATCGGAAGCAGTGGGGCAGGGCAGTGACAAGCTTTAAGCGGGGGAACAAAACACCATTCAGGAAAAGATGAGACTGAGAGTGAAACAGTCCCTGAGTTGGGTGGCTTTCGTCCAGGAAACAGTATTCATGAACTGTTACAAGAATCCACAAGAGAACAGCACACAAATGAAAAGAGCAGATGGATCTGCACTCTTGCTTAGGATTCAGAATGACCCTACAACACAGATACATAACAAGCCACAAGGAAATTAAATAGATGGGAAAAATGGGTCCAAGCATTTTATGATGATAAAATAAACCAAAATACTAAAAATTATTAATCTGGAAATGATTGGCTGGGATTGAAGTCTTCGCTTACCCCTTTCTGGAGCCCACAAAATGGGAATGTTGGGAATTTCTGCAGCAGAAAAACAGAAGAGAAAAGGGATTTCTGATTCCCAGTTTGAGGAAAGCAGGTCAAATTTAGGGCTGTATGAACTGGTTCAGGGAAATAAGAACCAGCCTGAACCTTCTCTCGTCCTCAGAATGCAAATACTTCTGAGGTTTGAGAAAGGTTTAGGAAGCCCTCACCCCATTATTCCCACAACCTCCCCTTTCACACTTACCTCCAGTGCAAACAGTTTCCAGCAAGGAGGTACATGGGGAGACTCACTCCCACGTTTACATCATGGTAAATTTGAGGAAGGCCAACTAATGATATTTTCTGCGCAGGTCAAGGTTCTGATTCAGTGGGATTCCTTCCAATCTTTGTGAGTGAGCAGAAGGGACAATTACTAGAAACTACCTACCTCTTTGAAAGAGGATAAGAAAAAATCAGGGGGAGTAATACCAATCAAGCATGTTAATATTAGTAAATACGATAGTGATCTCGTCACTTGTCATGGATTTTAATTCAACTTATATTGATGATTCAAAAATTTCTAACATAGCTATCCCCTCTAATTTTCAGATACATATATCTAAATATATTTAATATTTGCACTACGATAGTGAAAGACAAGTTTCTATGAGTAAACTACTGATTTTCTCCCCTAAATCTATTCATTCCACCACATTCTTCATTTCTCCATCCTTTAAACTGCTAGTCAAATCTTGAGTTTTTTATTTGGCTTCTCTCTTAGTCTAATTCTTAATTCTACTTTCACAATATATCAATAAGCTGGGCATGGTGGCCTATGCATATAATCCAGCACTTTGGAGGATCATAAGTTCAAGGACAGCCAGGGCTCTACACACACACACACGCTCTCTCTCTCTCTCTACTGTACTATTTTAGTAGACCCCTAACCTGTTTCCCTGTTCATATAAGCCACACTACCCCAAACCTCTGCTCTATACCAAAGGTGACATAAAAGTTTTACATGATCCATGGCTTTCTCTCTTTCCTCCCTTAGGTCTTTGCTCAAATGTCATTTTCTTTAATGGATGGCCTTATTTGAATTATAATGCTTTTTCAAGACTATCGGTCATTTTTCTCAGGTTTATTTTTATCCAAAGATCTTATTATCTATATTATGCACTTGCTCTTTTTATGCTTACTTTCCTATATTAAAATCCATAAAGGTGGACATTTTTGTAACTCGTGGTTAACTATTTAAATCTTGATAATAAACTCTGCAAAACTTTTGATCTCTTTGTCTAGGGCTGGACCCCCAGCATATTGAACAATATCTGATTCTTTATTTATAATGTAATAAATGCATATTACATACATGAGTTCATGAAGTATGAATTTTTGACAGGGCTTCACTTTCTTAATCTTAAATTTTCAGAGCAGTTCTCTGAAACTTTATGCATTTCATGGGATTGTGGAGCAGCAGAGCACACACAAGTGCTAGTTGAGAAAGGAAAGTTCTAAAATAGAGGCTGGCAAACTATAGCCTGCTATAGGTCAGATTATGCCTGTTGCTTGTGTTTTATTATGGCCTGAAATCTAACAATAATCCTTACATTTTAAAACGATTAAAAGCCAAAGAATGAAATTTCATGAGAAATGAAAACTACATGGAGTATAACTTCAGGGTCCACATTAAAATTCTATTGATACATAGCCAGCCTCATTCACTTTAACATCTTTATCTGCTTTTGTGTTACAGGGCTGGCAGAGCTAGTAGCTGTGACAGATACCATACAGACCATAAAATCCAAATTATTTGCAACCTGGCACTTTAAAGAATAAATTTGCTAACCTATTCTAAGGTATTTTATATTTATAAGGCAGAGGGTAATAAAATAATTTAACACTGTTATCCAGGATGCACCTCTGACAGAAGGTGCACTTGTATTTGCTTGGATTTGCTTAGAATATTATGTAAAAGAAACTAATCACTCCTCTAAATATTATTGTTTCTAACAATGACATTCATCTATCCACCTTATGCAGAAGTTCCATTTTAAGCCTTGAAAATGGCAAAAAGGGAATGAAAGAAAAAAGAGGTAAAAGGTTACCTATAAATAGAACTCTTATCAAAGCATCATGTAACTATTCAAACTTCTCAATATTTTGTTTAAGAACAATAGGAACTTTGCATATGATTCTCTTTTAAATCTCACCAAGTAGATAATTATTAAATGATTCCATTATAAAAGGACTGCCTAGGGCTGGAGAGATGGCTTAGCGGTTAAGTGCTTGCCTGTAAAGCTTAAGGACCCTGGTTTGAGGCTTGATTCCCCAGGACTCACGTTAGCCAGATGCACAAGGGGGCGCACGCGTCTGGAGTTCGTTTGCAGTGGCTGGAAGCCCTGGTGTGTCCATTCTCTCCCTTTCTCTCTCTCCCACTCTTTCTCTCTCTGTCACTCTCAAATAAATAAAAACAAAAAAATTTAAATAAAGGACTGCCTAGACAATGTAGTCTTGAATTATAGCAAGTAAGAGACACTTATAATAAGAATGGTATATTTATATAACACTAAAAACTAACATTTACTTTCTTATTAGTTCAAATGCCTAGATTTTGTGGGAAAATATTTTAACTATTGTAAAACTCTATTCAAAATCATTTAACTAAGAGTGGCCTATCTTTTCAAGCCACAAAGTCTCATCCTCAGGACTGTCACATGCAAAGTTATTACACTATCCACTGCAGTCAAACTTATGGAAAGGAGTGAAGAAGATGAGGGGAAGATACTTAAAGTGTCTCAAGAGCATAGATTACTATAATGTTTTCATTTTCTGCAGAGCAGTATAATTTATTTCTTTGTTATTTTAGCATCAACTGCTTTTTTGGTTTGTCTGGTATTGTTCCTTGGACATTCTGTCTAAATGAAACCATATGGAAACAATTAATTTTCAAACTCCATATTTCCAAAAGTTTTATTTTTTCATTCTTCTCTAAACATTTTTTGAAGGAATCTGAATCCTTGCTGAACATCCTCATCCATGTGACTTTATAGATATGTGAAATGGTTAAAGCCCCCTGGCTCTTTTCTTCACTCTTAATAGTAGCTTACACGTTCTCCACTTTATACTATAGGAACGTATTATGAAGTTCTGCAGAAAGTGTTCTAAAAGTAGTATGTTAGCCTCTGTTCATTTTATGAAAAAAGCCTTCTATGTCTTAGCTAGAAAGGTAATTTCATTCATATTTTAATCTAATAAACTCAACAGAAAATAAGCAATTAGCATATATTCTCTGGTCCTTTTTGGTTTGTTTGTTTTGTTTTTTGAGGTATGGTCTCACTCTAGCCCAGGCTAACTTGGAATTCATTGTGTAGTCTCAGGATAGCCTCGAACTCACAGTGATCCTCCTACCTCTGGCTCCCAAGTACAGGGATTAAAGGTGTGTGCCACCACGCCTGGCTTTCATTTTCCTTTTTTGACAATGACATATTTATATATGCTTGGTCCTACACTCATTGCTTTGTTCTCTATAGAAAAATCTTTTCAATATTAATTCAAGCATTATCCAGATATTTTTAAAGCTAGAGCTCAAGCTCTTTCTACACACATTACATAAATATTAGGAGCAGGCTGAGTATGTGTACCAACATGTCTATAGACCCTTTGGAAACTGAAAGTCCAAGGGTTTGAGACCAGCCCAGGAGTACAGTGTGGCAAATATTCATGTAAGTGATCGTTTATTTATAGCCTTCTCTGGAAGCACATTGTTTCTGCCAAGGGTTCATGTGTTAGAGGCTTGTTGGTATAGAATTTTAGGCAGTAGTGCTTCGTTGGATGCCATTAGGCTACTGTGCCCTCAAAAGGGATTAGTATGAATCTTGCGTGATCCCTGTATTTCCCCAAACTTGAACTGTTAGACTAGCCAGATCCTAATGGCACAGAAAAAAATGAAATCTCTGGGCCTCAATTGCTGCCCATTCTCTGACAAATTGTTTGAGAGATTATAACCTTTGAGATTGGGTTAGCTGACCTGCACTGGGGCAACATGAAAAATGTAGATTCTTTTGGAGGGGCCTGAGTGCTCAAGAAGCATCCTGTTCTTCAAAGTCTGATTTATTCCTCCCTAGATTAACAAATTGGCACCCTACCTGGTACTGTGGAGTATAAGAAATGCAGGAAAGAGAGGGTCATTGAGTTTGCAACATGGTCTTGTGGTTTGGAAATGGCCATGGGCAGTGTGAAGCATGTTTGCTAGATGCCTGCATGGAGACCACATGGGGCCATGAGAATGAACCATGGGTTGCAGTGGAGACCCAGTGGAGATGCCAGGACCACGAGATAGCTGCTAAGGAAAGCTGCCAGCGTTGAAGTTTTCCAGGACTGTGAGTAGCCTAGCTGGAGGGGCCGAATTGGAATGCCAGAGACTCAATGCTGGTTAGAATTATTGAACTTGGAGATTTGTTACTGGCTAGAGTTTTCGGACTTGAAATTACAGAATTTGTTTGTCTTCATTGTCTTAAATCTTGTATTGGTTGAATATTTCTTTGCTATGCTCAATGCCATCTTTTGCAGTGTGTTTACTCTGTGCTATTATGGATTTTTTTTGGGGGGGGTATTATGGCTCAGTTAAAAGATCTTGGATTGTGGGGACGTTTGAACATCATTAAGATTGATAAAAAACTATGGGGACTTTTAAAGATGGACTGAATGCATTGCATTTTACAACATGGATGGTTAATAGTTTATGGGGGTGAGGGGCAGAATGTGGTGGCTTGGTTCAGGTGTCCTCCATAAACTTAGCTGTCCTGAATGCTAGGTTCCCACCTGATGGAGATTTGGGAATTAACGCCTTCTGGAGGCAGTGTATTGTTGGGGGCAGGTTTATGTGTGCTATGTTACTATGGTCCATCTGATGTTGGCCAGGATGAGGTCCACCCTCTGCTCATGCCATTATTTCCCCTGCCATCGTGGAGCTTCCCCTTGAGCCAGTGCGCCAAAATAAACCTCTTTTTCCCATAAGATGCCCTTGGTTGGGTGATTTCTACCAGCAATGGGAACCTGACTGCAACAGCAGTTTACATTTTATACACAAGTAATTGTGAAGTTAGGCACAAGGTTATTAGAATAAATCAGTGTACTTTTGTTTTCTTGCTTCTTTTTCTTATTTTTTTTCAGGGCTAGAGAGGCTTCACACATTACTACTGTGTCATGACCCAAAACAAGTCTTTATGAAGAAACAGATTTTTGCCAGGTGTGGTGGCACACGCCTTTAATCCCAGCACTTGGGAGGCAGAGATAGGAGGATCACCATGAGTTCGAGGCCACCCTGAGACTACATAGTGAATTGCAGGTCAGTCTGAGCTAGAGTGAAACCCTACCTCAAAAAAGAAAAGAAAAGAAACAGATTTTCTGGGAAATGTGTTGGTATATATTGGAAAAAAATGCTGACTTAAGAAGGATCAGGGCTGGAGAGATAGCTTCTGGTTAAGTTGCTTGCCAGCATAGTCAAAGGACCCAGGTTTGATTTCCCACAACCCATGTAAAGCAGGATACACAAGCTGGCATATGTGACTAGAGTTTGTTTGAAGTGGCTGGAGGCCTTGGCATGCCCAGTCTCTCTCTCAAAATAAATAAAATATTTAAAAAAAAATAAAGGTTCAATTTTAAGAGTCTTGATATAATTATTTGCAGAAAGTGGATTTGTGAGTTTTCATTAATAAAGATTCTCTGAATAAGAAATACTATTTTTCTGGGGCTGGAGGGATAATTTAATGGTTAAGGAGCTGCTATTCTCCAGTACCCACATAAGCCAGATGGCATTAGGTGGCGCATTCAGTTGCAGCACCTAGAGGCCCTGGCATACCCATTCTCTTCCTAGTGCCTCTTCCCCCCCTACAAATAAATAAATAAAATAAAATATTTTATAAAAGTTTATTTTAAGCCTCAGAAAGGATGAGGCCTACTATTGTTTAGCCAGATCCAAGCCTTACACAAGGTATATGTGTATCAAATCACTTGGTTTTTCATACTTTCTGTGCTTATATCTACTAATTAAAAGTAAATTTCATTAAAACATTATTTCTCCAAAGCTATCATTTCATATATTTCAGTGACTTCAAGATAAATTCTAGAATTTATTATTTATTTATTTTTATTGACAATTTACATAACTGTAAGCAATATCCCATGGTAATTTACTCCCCCTCCCACTTTTCCCTTTGAAACTCCACTCTCAATCATATCCCTTCCCCCTCTCAATCAGTCTCTCTCTTATTTTGATATAATGATCTTTTTCTCTTATTACGATAGTCTACAAAAACTTAAATATCTAAACAAAACAGGTGTAGCTATAATAACTAGCTGCATGTAAGAAATGTTACAGGCAGGTTAGCATACATAGTTTAAACCAAGTCCACAAATAACCCACATTCTTCATATCATGTATACTATAGAAATTCTAGTTATTTTTCCATGCCTTAAAATAGTAGTGGGAAAATGTTGACTGACATCTTGATTTTTTTAGACATATTTACACCAGTTACTTTTGTAGTTAAAAATAAAATAAAAATGAACACTCATTGAACACATTAAAAATGATAGCCATTATGGTCCATCATTTATGTGCATTACTGTTACTTACAAACTTGGGTAACTGGTTACCCTACTAATGTGTCTGTCTCCATTGTTCAATTTTATTTTAGGTTTTTTGAGATAGGGTCTCACTCTAGGACAGGATGACCTAGAATTCACTATGTAGTCTCAGGCTGGCCTCGAACTCAGAGCAATCCTAACTCTTGCATTTCCAGTGCTGGAATTAAAGGCGTGCACCAATGTATACAACAAAAGTAATTGATTCAAAAGATTATAATATGCAAGTCTGGAAAGGCATTATGCTAACCCAAGCAGTGGTGATGCTTAGGCAACATAAGACCCCATATCACAAACACACACAAGAAACAAATCGCTTCTGAGACACAGTGATTATACAAGTATAAATTTTGTCAATTATTGGCTATTTGTATTATTTCAATTATTAGAAAAAATAACATTGAGAGATAGATATTAATGAAGTTAGCAGACTGAAAAATTGAAACATACCTTATAATTTATAGTCAGTAAATAGCAAAACCAATGTGGAAATTTAGTTATGTTTGGCTCATTAGTATGTTTTTCCACTACATCTTAGTATATTCCTATATGTTTAGTCAAAAACTGCAGTATGGGAGCAGAATTGTTTTTTCTTTTCTTTTGGGTGGGGGGAGGTTTGAGGTAGGGTCTCACTCTAGTTTAGGCTGGCCTGGAATTCACTATGTTGGCCGCAATCCTCCTACTGCTGCCTCCTGGGATTAAAGGCGCACACCACCAGGCCCCGCCTCTTTTAAACTTTTTAAAAATTTATTTTTATTTTTATATATTTGAGAGAGAGGAAAAAAGAAAGAGACAGAGAGAAAGAGAGAGAAAGAGACAGAGAATTGGCACACCAGGGCCTCCAGTTGCTGCAGATGAATGAACTCCAGACTCACGCACCACCTTGTGCATCAGGCTTATATGGGTCCTGGAGAATGGAACGTGGGTCCTCTGACTTTGTAGGCAAGTGCCTTAATGGCTAAGTCATCTCTCCAGCCCTGGGAACATATTTTCTATGTCTAGGCCTACTTTATGAAAATTATGGTAACAGTTCCTCAAAATGACATCAGGTTTAACCATTAAATCTGATAACAGAGATATGAGTACTTTACTTATATATTTTAAATATTTCCAGTATAAGGGTTTCTAGTATTTTGTATTGTAAGCAATCTCATTCTGTCCCATTTATAAAAACAGTTTTCAAGATATTTAATATAATAGTTAAAAGTTGTTTTTAGTTTACTATGCATAAAGGGTATTTGACTAAAACAATCCTAGAACTATCAAAAATATTTATAGAGTATATTGTGTATTATTTAGAGACTATATAGAGTAATATTATTCTAGAGGATTGGTATAAGGCATTTTTTCAGTGAAATAATCAATGTCTTCTATTCAACAGTACTATGTAATTGAAAGTAACTGTGCAATTTAGATGACCTACGTTAGTAATCACAGTTTTTCTAAACCACAGAATTAAACATGGTAGCTTTCCAATGTTTTTATTATAATGCAGAAGAGTTTTTTTTTAACTTTTTAAATTTTATTTTGTTTATTTACTTATTTAAGAGCAACAGACAGAGAGAGAAAGAGGCAGATAGAGACAGACAGAGAATGGGTGCGCCAGGGCTTCCAGCCACTGCAAATGAACTCCAGACGCATGCGGCCCCTTGTGCATCTGGCTAACGTGGGTCCTGGGGAATTGTGCCTCAAACCAGGGTCCTTAGGCTTCACAGACAAGCGCTTAACTGCTAAGCCATATTAAAAAATATGCTGGCAATTAAAAAAAATTGTTTATTTTTATTTATTTATTTCAGAGAAACAGAGAGAGAGAAAGAAGCAGATAGAAAGAGAGAGAATGGGTGTGCAAGGGCCTTCAGCTATTGGAAACGAACTCCAGATGCATGTGCCCTGGGGAACGGCGCCTTGAACCAAGGTCCTTAGGCTTCACAGGCAAGCACTTAACCACAAAGCCATCTCCCCAGCCCTATGCTGGCAATTTTTTAAGTGAAGTTGTTAAGTGAAAATCTTACTTTCACAAATCCTAAAAACTGAATAATTAAAATGTGATTGGTAACTTCAACTTGTCTTCTTTCTAGAACTAATACAGTAGTCTTGTTTTTCATGCATTATACAAAAGAAAAATGATTAATTAAAATAGTTTACATGTTTACAATCAAAATATGAAACATAAATTTTAACAAGTTGATTAGAAAACAGTCTTATAAAATGAGCCTTTTCTTTAAAATAGAAAGTTGATAAATTCATGGGAAAAATTCCCAATTACCTATGTAAAAAATATATGTAGAACTTATAAATAATAATCTGTTCCAAAGAATCTAAGGGAAACTGAATATACTTCCTGGAATTGAGTGCCTTTTCCCTAAAATTTCAGATTTTCTTTGTGCCAAGTTCTGAGTATTATTCCCTTTTTAATACTGGCCAATTTTGAACGAGGCATCTTCACTTTCATAATGATCTGGGTAGTTATAAGAACACTTTCAGCCATGTAAAAATTTTAAATCCATTTTTAGCTCAAACATCAATGGAAAAAAAGATGAGGGCTAGATTTTACCATGGCCAGTATTCCTTATATCAAATTTATACTTTCCTAAATTCTTTTCTATTCCTTCTTTTTGTTTTATTTTGTAATGAATAATTATAGCAATACAGTATTACCTTTCTATTTATTGGGGAGAGAGGGGAGGAAAAAGGGAGGGAAAGACAGAAAGAGAGAGAAAAAGAGAGAGACAATGGGCGTATCAGGCTCTTCTGCCACTGCAAGCAAACTGAACGCATCTGCCCCTTTGTGCCTCTGGCCTTATGTGGATAGTGGGAATTCTACTCGGGGCTATCATTTGAAAGGAAGAGCCTTTAATCTGTGAGCCATCTCTCCATCCCTCAATACACTTTTGTCAGGAAGCTTTGCTAATAAGCATCATAACTATGTACTATTTAGAATAAAGATCATTTACTTTTTGATTTTATAGTGCCCATTGAGACAATAGGGGAATACATTTCAACATGGCAGGAAAAATATTATTTACTATATCTAGGTAAAAACAATTAAGGAAACCTAAAACTTTCAAACTGCTAAGAATCAAAGGTGAAAAAAAAATGAGTAAACATAATCCTGTAGGCCAGAAGTTGACAAACATTTTCTCTAAGAGGATCAAATGGTAAAACTTAATTCAAGCTTCACAAGCTATTCAGTTTTAGTCATAATAATTCATTCATCATCCTCACAGAAAATACACAGTAAATAGTGTTCCGAGTAAATATTCTTTATGGCTAATGAAATTTCAGTGTCAAAATCTCACATGTGGGCTGGAGAGATGGCTTAGTGGTTAAGGGACTTGCTTGTGGAGCCTAAGGACCCATGTTCAACTCTCCAGATCCCACATAAGCCAGACACACAAAGGTGAGGCAAGCACAAGGTCATACCTGGCCACAAGGTAGTTCAGGAGTATGGTGCTCAATTATAGTGGCTGAGGCCCTGGCATGCCAATTCTATCTCTGTGTCTCTCTCTCACTTTCTCTAAAAATTTAAGACAATCTCACCACAAAATAGTATTCTTGATATTTTTTTGTCATGTAAAAATATAAAATCTATTCTTAGCTCATGAGCCATGCAGGGCAGGCTGGATTTGGCTCCCAGTCAGCTTGTTGACCCTTTTCATAGATTATGATTTTTTTTTGAATACAGGGATCATGTCTTATCCATTTTTTAATATGTATATCCAGCTTGACATTAGAACATAGGAGGATTAAAAACAAAAGCTCAAATGAAGAATGGATGAGAAGTAAACACATTCAGGCTTTTATTTGATTATGAACAAAATAATATGTTAGTATATAAAACTTAGATATTTGCATAGCCTACCACACGAAAGGTAATGAAAGTAATTTATATCTTATAAGTGTTAAACAGTTTAATAGTTTCTAATTTATTATAAAATATCATGAAACACTTTGTAATTATAAACTTGTATTCTTCTTAATCTTTGAAATCTCTTCTACAATTACATGCCTATAAGTAAACTTTTAATTTTCAATTTTAATTTAATTATATTTTTATATAATAATACCCTTTTGGACACATACTGACTTTACATGGCAATTAGGCATGTAGAGATAATTTATATAGGAACTATCAGTTGAATCATATTTTATGATACAGGGCCATAATAGAAGCAAATATATAATTAGAAAACTCAATCCTAAGAGCTTTATTCCTATAAATCTATAACACGAAACTTTACTAAACTTGGTATTCCATGATTCTTTTTAATAGAACTAGGAAAAATCTAACCTGATTGAACTTAATTTTATTTAAAATTTATACCCATTGGCAATAGCTATAGTTTATCTCATTCATTTATCTTCATGTTTCTCCCCTATCAATATAAACACCCAATCAACAAATTGTCTATTGTGTTTGTAAATCAACATAATTACTGACAATTATTGACTATTAAGTATTAGGACATTAAGGGAGGAACTGCACATCATTTTACTTTTGTCAAAATAGTAACTATTCTCTGTTAACAACTGACACTATTTAGAAATATTTATGTGTAGTTAAATATATCTAACAAGAAGTTCTCCTCATTTAGGCATAACTATATAAAGTACCCAAGTTATATACAAATAATTGTATTGTGTAGTCTAAAATTATATTTAAAATTTTCTATCTGGCATGATATTCTATACAAATATATGTATATATGTATGTATAGACATATATACATACACACACACACACATATATATATACATATATATATTATATGTCTCCTGTAATATAACTTTACCAGTTATTTGAGATATGCATATAAGAATACAAGTGTACATCTATGGTTTTCAAGCAACTGACAAACTTCTAAGAGTAAAAGAATACTCAATTGCTTTTATACAAAAATACAAAGTCAGGTTGGGTGTGGTGGCACACACAGCACTTGGGAGGCAGAGATAGGAGGCTTGCCATGAGACTACAGAGTGAATTCCAGGTCAGCCTGAGCGAAGAGTGAGACCCTACCTTGAAAAACAAAACAAGACAAAACAATGTAACCCAAAAAACAAACAAATGAAAAAAAAATACAAAGTCATGACAAGACTCATTTCAACAAATAATACCAAACAGAAAGAAAGAAAAATAGATATTAGAATAGCAAAAATTTAAGATCTGATTTATATTAATATGGAAAAGAAAAAGAATATGATTTCATGATACATTCTATATCCGTATAAGACTGTATATACTTGCTCATGATAGTTATATACCAAAAATGGCAATTATATAGCAATTAATAAAAATACATAATGTTGTTAAGAAAAGTCATATCAAATGTTAGGAATAGTTCCACTGAATGCTCCCACTCTCTGATCTCTACCTATGTGTATTTGTGTGGAGACAAGTGTGAGTGTGAATCATGAATGTAGAAAGATGACCATTGAGGGGGGAAAGATGCTTTAAAGAGGGAGAATAAAGAATGTAAGAGAATAACTTAGGATATATGTAACATGAAAGTGGAAAGGAACAAAAAGAGGGACGTGGAGATAGGGGAGAGAGCCTAGATGAAGGATGGATCAAAACAATGTATGAAAATATTATAAAAAAGCCTCTTACATGCTAAACAAAGAATAAAAAAATCTAAGCGCAGAGTCACCATGATAAGTGGTTATTTTTATTTTGCAAATTTTAAGGAAACTAAAGCATAAAGTGTTTTAATGTCTGGTCTATTGTAGTATCACACAAAAATATATTTTGATGCTGCAGTTTATAACTCACATGGAATTCCTAAAACTCCTGGATCACCCAGAGTGAAAGGAGTACCTTATCTATCCATCACAAATTACTGTAATTCACAAAGGACTTCTTCATAGCCTCAGCATAGTACTGGTTATCAGAAAGAAAACATTATTAGAAGATTGGAACTGCTAGCCCCAGCCACTCATGGGATCAAGTTTGAGCTCTAAAAAGACCTGTTGAACTATCAGACTAATACTGCTCAGGAACTGATGAACACTTCCAGGTGCTGGATAGGTATTATATCAAAAGAGAATTGAGAATTCTGCTAATACTCCTTCCCATACATTACACTATACCTTTTTGCCACTTAGCAGTTTATGAATGGAATACCTCTAATTAGATGAGTTTTATGTGCTGTTCTAGGTAAGTATCAAATCAACTGAGTCCGGAGGTGAGGGTGGTTGGGGCAATCTAATATACAGAAAACTAAGAGAAGTGTAAATTGGAGACCCAAGATTCATTGTGGGTTGTTGAAGTGAAGACAGCCTTGTGGTACTAAGCTTTAAACTTGAGAACTGAACAACTCCAGGTAAATGTCAGAATTGAATTGAAATACTTTGAGGGACATTTGATGTATGAAGAGTTGGAGAACTAATGTGAGAACAAATTCTGCATATGCGTTATCACTAATGTGAGTAAAAATAGCCCATCCATGGTCACCTTCTTGGTCAGTAGCAGAGGCAGAATTAAAAGATTACAATATTTGGTGATTTGAAATATTCCCCTATATTTAAGAAAAATGCTATTATTTGACTATAAATGAACTTTATGATTTTCTCCTCTTCTGACATAAAAATATCCAGTAATATGAATATAAGTCATCATACCAAAAGTAAGGTTATATTAACTCAAAATCACTTACTTAAACAATATTCAAATGCCAAAAGCATTGCATTTACATATAAACTCAGTTTTCTTACAAACAAAATAAAATAAATCAAAATACAAACACTTCTTCAAGAGATGCTTCCTTCCCAGTTGTACTTTTTCAGTTAATACCAAACACAAAAGAAATGTGAAAACTGGCCAAAGGACCACTTCCAGTTAGGATACAGAATTGTGTAAATTGTGTAAGGATGACCTTCTTGTTTATACACTTGAAATTAACAATCTCCCAGAATAATATTAGTAATTGCTTTAAAAGCAAATCTGTTCTGTTTATAACTCAAATTAAAATATCAAAACTTATGAGATTAAAATCAAATAGTAAATATGTTATGAATTATTTTAGCAAATTTCTTTTTTATACAATAGTCCACAAGTTCTCAAGGCTTAGAAGTATGGTCTATAGCTCAACAGAATTCACAAACACTGAAATTTGTTAGAAATATGAATTCTCAGGTTCTAGTGCAGTGTTACTGAATCAGAAACTCCAGGAGGGAGGCCCTACGAATTTAAATTTAGTAGACCCTTTGTTGACTCTGATAAAAGCTAAAGCTGTGGGTCTGGAGAGATGGCTTAGCAGTTAAGGCGCTTGCCTGCAAAGCCAAAGGACCTCAGTTTGATTCCCCAGGACTCACATAAGCCAGATACACAAGGGGGTGCATATGTCTGGAATTTGTTTGCAGTGGTTGGAGGCCCTGGCACGTCCTTTGTCTCTGCCTGTCTGTCTCTCTCTCTCTTTCTGTCTCTGACTCTCTCAAATAAATAGATAAATAAAACTTAAAAAAAAAAAAAAAGGCTAAAGCTGGAAAGTCAAAGTACTGCCTAGCATAAGGACAGTGATTAACAAACATAGATACAAGTATCCTGTTAGTAAGATAGTAGCGACAATAGAACACTGTTTTGAAAACAGAAGAACATAGCTAGCACTATATCAAAATTGAGTCGAGAAACACATTATTTAAAGGATAAAGGAAATCATGTCACAAGTAGTAATATAATTTTCCATATGATTCCACAATGACACCTGAAATTTGTGGGATCCTTAAAAACAAAATACTACTTTAAATTGGTTTGACAAAGAACATGAGACCAGATGCCATGCTTACAATCAAAATTCTGCTATAACAACCTTAAGTTCAGCTATCACAACAGACTACAAACTAGGTTAAGGATTAATTTCTAGAACACTTCCATTTTCCTCCTAATTCCATCATTTCTAGTTTGACTCCAAAATAAGTATTTTTCCTAATTCTTCAACAGCCAAATTTTTATAACATAACTACAAATATTTGTTTCATGTACTATTGTTTTGTAATATCAAAAATAGTAAAATAGGATAACTAGCCAATTTTTTGATATTAGAAAGGCACACTATCTCACCTCTGGAGTGACATCTCGTGGTGCAAACCCTGTTCCTCCTGTTGTTAATATCAAATTAAGCTCCTTGTCATCACACCAGTCTATAAGAGTCTCCTGAAAGAGAACAACAGTGCTGTCAAATGTTGAAGGACCTGATTGCTTGCTGAAAACATCCAAGTTCTTATAAACTCCACAAACAGCAAGGAATCAGGGATTCTTTTCAACAATGAATAAGGACATTCTGAAAAACAATGCATGGAAAAGTTTCATTCAACCAAAAAACAATGCAGTTTGTAATATTTATTTTATTAATTATATAAAATGAGGAACACAAGCATCAAGATGAAAAACCATAAACCTTAACATTCATGTTTATTACATATTTATATTAATTAACATCTGAAGCTCTTTTGAACCAGATAAGATAAATTCAAGTTTAAAAGAGTTGAGGGGGCTGGAGAAATGACTTAGTGGTTAAGGTGCTTGCTGTAAAGCCTAAGGACCCAGGTTTTATTCCCCAGTAACCATGTAAGCCAGATGCACAAGGTGGTTATTGTGTCTGAAGTCTGTTTGCAGTGGCTACAGGCCATGTTGCGTCCATTATCTCTGCCTCTTCCTCTGTCTCTCTCTCTCTCCCCTCTTTCTGTCTTTCATAAATAAATAAATAAAATATTGAAAGAATTAAGAGTTCAGCAACATCTGTTAATTATGTGATACTGTGTAATAACTATATCAACCTTGCAAACTTAATATTGATATTTTAATTTTTTAACATTTTACTTTTGAGAGAAAGACAAAATGGGTGTGCCAGGGCCTTTTAGCCACTGGGAACGAACTCCAAATGCGTGCACCTCCTTGTGGCACATGTATGACAATGTGCTTGAAACACTGTGCATCTGGCTACATGGGACCTGGAGATTGGAACATGAATTCTTACTCTTTGCAGGCAAGCACCTTAAGTGATAAGCCATCTCTCCAGCCCTCATATTTTAATTTTCCATGAGATAGAGTGAGAGCCACTGCAATCAAACTCCAGATATGTGAGCCACCTGGTGCATTTACAACCTTGCACACTTGTGTTACCTTGTGTATCTGTCTTATGTGGGATCTGGAGAGTCAAACACGGGTCCTTAGGCTTTGTAGGCAAGTGCCTTAACTGCTAAGCCATCTTTCCAACCCTTAATTTTTTATTTTTTATTTATTTGAGAGAAAGAGAAAGAGAGAGAGAAAGCAGGGAGAGAGAAGGAGAGAGAGAAAGAGAGGGAGAGAATAGGCACACCAGAGCCTCCAGCCACTGCAAACGAACTTCAGACACATGTGCCCCCTTGTGCATCTGGCTTATGTGGGTCCTGGGGAATTGAACCAGGTCCTCTGGCTTTGCAAACAAGTGCCTTGACTGCTAAATTACCTTTTCACCCCAGCCCTTAATTTTTTATGTAAGGAAACAGATTCTTTTTTCAGCAAGAGATCCAAAGACAACAACAAAAACTGTATATAAGGTCACAAACTTGAGGGAAGAGGAAGTACAATTCAAACCAGGTCTGTTGGAGTCTTAACTTAGATTCACTGGTAGTTTTCCAGTTACTGAGTAACTATCTTACAGTTAACTTGAGGTTAAGAAAGTTTTTCTGTTTTCAGCATTAATTGATTTCTTAGAAGCAAGTAGACCTTGGGTTCATCTTTGGAGTTCAGCCTGAATTAGCATTGAGATTTTTTTCTTTTTCTTTTTCCTTTTCTTTTCAGGTCCTAGGAATCAATCCTATAGCCTTAGGCATGCTGAGTTTCTTTCTGACACTACAACTGTAGTCTCAGTGTGAGGGGACTTAAAATAATAATCTCAGGTATTTCAAAAATTCTGCCAAACAATTCAGAACTATAATATATGGAGAAAATGCGTACACTTACACAAGCATCAACTTCACAGCTAACTCAAGTGAACAAGAGAAAATTCATAAAAGCTAAAATAGAAGCATTTGTATCACATTAGTTCATGGGAAGAATAGCTGGTAACACTGTACAGATATCTTTCATTTTACATGTGATACTGTGATCTTAGTTAAGCATGTAAGTATTTTGGAAGTAATGCTATTATTCAAAGTGGCTGGTGATATGTAGTAATGTGTAAGAAAAAAAAATTTTAGACTTCTGTAACAAAATACCAATAATATCCTACTCAATACAGAATGCCAGTATTCTATGTCTCAAGTATGCCTCCCTTCAGAGATCTACTGAATCAGAATCTGCATTTTTAGATATATGTGCTTATTAAATTAGACTTAAGTATGCCTTGTAATTCTGTACCACACTAGAAACTATGAGCCATTTTTCTATCACATTAAAAAGCAATTTATCATAGCCCTTTATCTAAGTAATTTATCTTATTTAACTTACCAGTTTATGGGATATTATTTAGAAAACAATTTATTTTTTATTTGTTTAAGCACCTGTAAGATCTCTTTCATGCTGCCTTAAGCCTTAGTATTTGGCTGTCTATGCAGTTTATTTTTCTTCCTACATCTATCTCTGCAATGATTTTAAAAGTAAGCTCCATTCTGAGGTCTGAATTTTGTTCAATTAATACTTTTTCTCATAAGTAAAGAACAAATAGAACATGAAAGTAAGGAAGAAGTAAGGTGGAAATAAAATGTAATAGTGTTAAAAATTGTTATACTTAATAAAAGGATTTAACCAATTTTGTATGTTGTTTTAAATGAGAGTCAAACATATTACAACAAAACATTATTTCAGTCAGGATGTTATGAGTTTCTTTTTCTTTTGTTGAGATGCAAAAATGTTATTAAGGAATTAGTTGTAAAGAATGTTTGTTTTGAGAAGTAGGGGGGATTATGGCATCAAAATAGAGGAGGGACTAGTTGGAAAGAAGGGCTTCAGTGGAGGGGAATTGGGGAAGGGGAAAAGAAAAAAGTGATGGGAGGGGTTCATGATGATGGTTTACTGTCTGTATGTATAAAAGTTGTCAATAATTTCTTTCTTTTTCTTTTTGCTTTGTTGAGGTAGGGTCTCACTCTGGCCCAGGCTAACCTGGAATTCACTCTGTGTTCTCAGGGTGGCCTCGAACTCATGGGATCCTCCTACCTCTGCCTCCGGAGCGCTGGGATTAAAGGCGTGCACCACTACGCCCGGCAATAATTTTTATTTTTACTTGTTTACTTGAGAGGGATAGTGAGACAAGAGTGGGAGGGAAGATGAGAATACGGCTTTACATGGGTACTGGAGAAATGAATCTGAGCCAACAGACTGTGCAAACAAGCATCTTTAACCATTAAGCTTCCCCCAGCTCCCCTAGCAGATATTAAACACCCATCCATTCTTCTATCAACATGGCAGGCAGAGAAAGATGTTATAATTTTTTACAACATATTATTGTGAAGTTATGGCTGAGTAATTACATTTGAAGTACATTATAGTCATTACTCCCTTTTTACTGCTTTGGGTTATTTCTATGTTTGCATTTATTCTTAAAAAAATAAGTGGAAGATGGCAGCATAGGAGCCATGCCAAATCAACCTAGGGGGAAATAAGCAGAATAACAACAAAATACACTCTTGTACAGAAAAGTGAAGGTGTATAAGAAATTATCATCCACAAGAGAGAAATAGGAGGGATCCATCCAGAGATTCTAGAGACCACAGAAGCAGGCAGAAGCAGCTCCAGCAGTGGAGTGGGTCCACACAGCCGCCAGGCACTACCTGAGCTGCAGGAGAAACCAGGTAGAGGGATTTTTCCACTCATACCAGCCTCCCTGCAAACTCAAGAAACCAGAAGGGGATGACAGCAGGGAGCAGTTAAGCAGCTCCTGAGGAAGAGGATTGAAGGGACCAGCTAAGCAGCTCCTGTACAACTTCAGGCACCCTCGACAGGCTCCCCTCCCCCAACTGACAGCACTAGGGACTACCAGAGACCTGGGGACAGAACTGAGCTACATAGCATGCAGCACCAGTGATTAGAGCAGCAGCCCACCGAGCCAGGCAGCCTACCCAAGACCGCAGCGCAAGAAAGAGGGACCCAAGCAGGCACGCCAAATAACTAAGACTAAAGTCATCCCAAAAGGCAGCAGGGCCTACTTGTACCAGGCCTGTCAGTACCTGCCAGGAAAGTCTGGAATACAGGTCTGCACTAGCAGTGCTACTTGTACCATCTGTGTCAGGGCAAATTTTGTGTTAAATCTAGTGGATGGTCAGATTTGCTGCTCTAAATAAGCTCTATCTTGGGGTTATCATCTGTTGCTTCCTGATTTATAGTACCTTGTTCTCTTCCTCTGTCATTTGTGAGGGCAGAATCGCACTTGGTCACAGATTGACATGGAACCATTTACAGACCAGAAGTCTCAGCCTCCTAGTTGACAGGATTAAGAGTGTGGGGCAACACACATCCTTAGGGACTTTGTTAGATGATCTCTTTGTTTTTATATCCCCTCTTAAAATAAATATTCTGTGCTGGTTTTGACTGACTGTGTATACTGTTCAGTTGAATTTTAGAATTTTCCTATAGTTTGTTCTACTCAGCCTACTAGAATACTCGCATAGCAGGCACACCCAATACCTACGGTCACTTTTGCTGTTACTCTGAGAGTCACTGAAAAGCCATACATAGCACCTGAAGCTCCTACCTGGAAGATATATAAGGTCAGACACTCCTAAGAATACTGAAGATAATTAGGAAATGCATCAAACTAAGCCAAGATGCAAAAATCTCTACATTATAATACAAGAAACACAAAAAATCAAGACAATATAATTCCACCAAAAATTAAAAATTCATCAGAAATGATCTCCAGTGAATAGGATTTAGATGAAATGCCTGAGAAAGATTTCAAAAAAATGATTTGAAGAAATCAAAGGAATCAATGTACACACAGGAAACCAATTAAATGAAATAACAAGGACAATATGGGCTGGAGAGATGGCTTAGCAGTTACACGCTTGCCTTTGAAGCATTAAGGAGCCTGGTTCGAGGTTCGATTCCCCAGGACCCACATAAGCCAGATACACAAGGTGGCACATGCATCTGGAGTTCATTTGCAGTGGCTGGAGGCCCTGGTGTGCCCATTCTCTCTCTCCCTCCCTCTCTCTCTCTCTCTCTCTCTCTCTACCTCTTTCTCTGTCGCTCTCAAATAAATAAATAAAAATAAAAAGAAATTTTAAAAAGAAGGACAATACATGGCATGACTAAGGAAATAGAAATACTGAAGAAAAACCTATCAGAAATACTAGCAATTTTAAAAACACATGAAGTCAAATAAAAAAAAGAAAAAATCTCTGTAGAAATCTCACCAATAGAATGAAGTAGAGAACAGAATATCTAAACTAGAAGACCAAGTAGCAGATCTAATACAGTCCAACAAAGGCAAAGATAATAGGAAGGTATGAATGGGAATTTAAAGATATTGGGGACACTATGAAAAGAATAAACATAAGAATTCAGGGTTTAGTAGAAGGAGAATTATTTCACTACAACGGCATAGTAGGTGTTTTCAATAAAAATCATAGAAGAAAATTTCCCCCAAATTAGGAAAGAGATGCAATGCAGATAGAGGGAGCTTTTAGAACACCAAACAGAAAAAACCTGGATTCTCCTTGCCATGTTACAATTAAACTACCAAGCATAAAAATCAAAGAAAATACATTGAAAGCAGTTAGAAAGAAAAATCAAGTAACATACAAAAGCAAGCCCAACAGGGTAATAGCAGATTACTCAACACAAACTGTAAAAGCCAGAAGGGCTTGGAATGACATATTCCAAGTTCTAAAAGATAACAACTGTCAACCAAGATTACTTTATCCGGCAAAGCTATCCATCTAAATTGATGGAGAAATAAGGACATTCCACAACAAAAACAGGCTAAAGGAATATATGACCACTAAACCAGCTCTTCGGAAAATACCTGAAGGGAGCCTTCATGTTGAACAGAAAGCAAAACACACAGAGGAAAGAGGAAAAAAATAGACCATACTCAAATAACAGTTAATGCCAGAGAGAGAAAATGGAAAACAGGAAGCACTACAAAACAATACTGGTAAGAATAAATACATATCTTTCAATAATAACTCTTAATATCAATGGCCTCAATGCCCCAACCAAAAGACAAAGGCTTGAAGGCTGGATTAAAAGGCTGGATCCTTCTGTTTGTTGCCTCCAAGAAACTCACCTCTCCATAAAAGACAGACAGAATCTTAGGGTGAAAAGATGGAATATGGCATTTCAAGACAATGGACCTAGGAAACAAGCAGGTGTTGCTATCCTAATAGCTAACAGGATAGATGCCAAACCAACATTACTGACAAAAGATAAAGAAGTTCACTTTCTATTGATTAAAGAAATAATTCAATAGGAAGATATTGGAATTCTAAACATGCATACACTTAAGGTGGGTGCTCCCAATTTCATCAAACAAACACTATTAGGCTTAAGGTCACAGATAACACCAAGCACAATTGTAGTGCATGACTTCAAAACCCAACAAAAATAAGGCTGGCAATATCATCATACCCCATTTTAAGCTATATTCTAAAGGCACAGTAACAAAAGCAGTATGGTACTGGCATAAAGACAAGTAGATCAATGGAACAGAATAGAGGACCCAAATGTAAATGCAGGCAGCTACCTATAGTCATCTGATTTTGGACAAAAATGCCAAAAAACATGCATTGGAAAAAAGACAGCCTTTTAAACAAATGTTACTGGGAAAACTAGGTATCTATATGTAGGAGGATGAAAATAGATCCTTGTCTCTCTCTCCATGCACATGATTCAAGTCCAAATGGATCAAAGTCTTTTAAGATCAGACCAGAAATTGCTATAGGAAAAAGTAGGGGAAACCCTCCCTTCAACATATTGGCATAGGCAATGACTTTCTGAATGTAACCCCAGTTGCTCAAGAAATAAAAACCACTAATCAACCACTGGGACCTCCTGAAATTACAAAGCTTTTGTACAGAAAAGGACACTATGAATACAGCAATGAGGTAACCTATAGAATAGGAGAAAATCTTTGCCAGCTATACATCTGACAGAGGATTAATATCTAGGATATACAAAGAACTTAAAAATCTAAATAGGGCTGAAGAGATGGCTTGGCAGTTAAGGTGTTTGCCTGCAAAGCCAAAGGATCCTAGTTCGATTCTCCAGGACCCACATAAGCCATAAGCTCAAAATAGATTTACCATATGATCCAGCTGTACTACTCCTAGGCATATATCCTCAGGACTCTTCTCACTACCTTAGAGATCCTTGCACAACCATGTCTATTGCTGCTCTGTTCACAGTAGCTAGGAAATGGAACCAGCCTAGATGTCCCTCAACTAATGTATGGATAATGAAGATGTGGTACACTTATGCAATGGAATTCCATTCAGCATTTAAAAAAGTGAAATTATGAAATTTGCAGGGAAATGGATGGATCTGGAAAGGGGTATACTTATACTAAGTGAGGTAACCCAGGCCTAGAAATCAAACGTTGTATGTTCTCTCTCATATATGGATCCTAGCTACAAATGTTCAGACGTGTGTGTGAGTTGGAGTAAAACGTCAGTAGTAGAGGCCAGTAAGCTAGAAAAGTGCTATACATGAGGGAGGAGAGGGGAGGACTTAGGACGGTATTGTATATATGTAGGTAGATGAACAGATTACTGGGGGTGGAATGGCCTAAGCGAGGTCAGGGTAAAAGACTGAGAGAGGGTTAATCAAAATTCAGGATATGGTGAATAAGCCATATGATAACTTACTTTTTTGGATAATGGCATACCAGAAGCCACAGACTGTCACTAGAAAAATTTCAGTGCCGGGGATGGGATACCTTGCAGTGAGCTGCTGGCCGGGGAGGTCTCTAATGCCTCCAAAACACTATAGGTCATTGCTAAGGCTCTTGGTTTCCCACCAGAAATATATGGGAAGACCCTATTGCTGAAGCCTGCACTCGACTGGGTTACAAGGGCACCAAGAAATCAAGTTGGGGTTGAGTTGAAAATCTCCTTCCTATAGGCCAGCTGATAGAAAGCTGGGGGAAAAAAAAAAAAAACAAAAAACTGCACAGCTTGCAGCCCTATGCGAGACAGAAGTCATCAGTGGTGAAAACAGTAGAGACTGCAAGCATCAAGTTTTGGCCAGCTAGACTAAATGACTAAATTAGTGCAATAGTGGCATGTCTGTTGTGAGGGAAACCAACTGCTCTCTAATTGGACTGGAAGCCTGCTTTATACCTCAGCTGGTAATGAAAACCTAATGAAAAGCCTATGGTGGAGTAGGTCATGGGCCTTAGGAGTTAACACCTGCTCTTGTCTGGCTAAATGCATATTTTGTGATCACCAAACTGACCTGTAAGTATTTTACTTAATGTTCATACCCATATCTTAATGCTACCCTCACTTTTGGTTAGAGAAGCTTTTCTTTTCAGATGGCAGTGACCATTGGGATGACCCAAAAGGTACCAAAGTGCTGAGAAGTGATAGGGGAATGTTCAGCACTGAAATACCTCTATCACACCTTCCAAGGCTCAGGGTCCATTGCAGAAGACGTGGTAGAAAGAATGTAAGAAAGAGTCAAAGGATGGGTAGGACTGCTTACAATACAATCATCCAGACAGAAATTGGTCTCAAAATCTATGACCTCATAGTGCCTAGCACTACCTTCACAATACCCTCATAATAGGAGTAAAAGACAGTCACATCAGAATAAAAGAGAGACAAGTGGACAGAGGGAGGGGATACAGAGTGTGAATCTGTGAAGGGGAAAGTGGGGGAGGGGAAGAGAATTATCATGGTTTATTGTCTGTAAGTATGGAAGTTGCCAACTTTTAAAAAATTTTTTAAATGTATATTTTATAGAATGAATTGGCTGGTATTTGTCCTTTATTCTTCTGATAGCAGTATTTAATTCTACTTTGTTCTTCATTTTCAACAAGTTCAGAAACAAATTTTGTGCTTAATAACTGTGTCTGCATATATAACTATATATATGCATATATTACTATACATTAAATATGACCATATAATCATAGTCAATCCTTAGTGAAGATGTTGCCTCTACTTTCACACTTGAAATTGGATTGTACTTGTGACTTCCTTTAACCAAAAGAATGGCTCAGAAGGTCATGGAGTATGATTTCTGAAGGTTAGGTATCAAAAGGCCTTACAGTTTTTCCTCTTCCTATTTCTATGTAAAGAAGAATAGGCTGAACAATGGATCGCTGGAGGACATGGAGAGAAAAGCTAGTATGCAACACTAAGCTTCAGTCATCTGACTTAAGGCCAACTCAGTCTACCTCCAGTTGAATCATCATTATTTTTGGCTACAGGCATGACACCATTAAGACCAGATATCATTGTGGCTTTAATCCACTAAGTTTTGTGGGGGCTATAACTGTAGTACCAGAATACAGATACAACTACTTCATAGTGAACATTTTTGTATTTTCCTTCTTAGTAGTATTTTAGTAGAAATAGTAGCTATTTCCAATATATCCAATTTGCTATGTTTATCAATCTTTCATAAAGAGCTAAAAAATGGTTCTGAGAACAAACCTGATTTCAGATACATTTAAAATAAATTGGCATGAGGCACAAGAAGAGAGTAACCATTTGGGAGAAGAAAGGAATCAGCCAGAAGAAGGTAGGGCAACTCAGGGGGAAGAAGGGAGAGGGATGAATTAAAACAAAAGATAGTGGTTTATATATATGAAAATATCATCATGAGGGGCTGGAGACATAGTTTTTGGTCACTTAAATGATTGCCTCAAAAGCAAGAGGACATAAGTTCAATCCTCAGAACCCATGCAAAATGTCAGGGGTGGTAAAGCATGACTGTATTTCCAGCACTGGGGAGGCAGATAAGGGTAATTTCTAGGGTTCACTGGCAAGCCATTCTAGTCTATTAGCTTCAGACCACTGACAAACCCCGTCTCAAAAAAAGCTATATAGATAAGCCAGGCATGGTGGTGTACACCTTTAATCCCAGCACTGAGGAGTCAGAGGTAGGAGGATAGCTGTGAGTTCAAGGCCACCATGAGACTCCATAGCGAATTCTAGGTCAGCCTAGGATAGAGTGAGACCCTACCTCAAAAAACTGAAAAACCAAAACAAAACAAAACAAAAGGTAGATAGGATTTCTGAGGACCACCACCAAAGTCACATACACATGAACCCATATGCACATATGTATATTTTGAAAATCTTATAACAAAACTCATTGCTTTGTATACTAAAATAAAAATTAATTAAAATGGCACACTATCAGAATATGAGTTAATTAGTCAACATTTTAAGTGGTTGAGTGCCTATTATGTGGGAGAGAAGTCAATAAAAGTATACAAAATCATGATAAATGTCTTTAATAAGAAAGAGTTCAGAATTGTCAACAAATTAACTTACTAGCACACATTAAAGAGGTATCTATATCTTAAGAAAAGTTTAAAAGTTATTATAGGTATTTATGAATATATAATATTTTCTTACTCATAACTAGAAAAGAAATCATCATAAAAGAAATTTAGGGGCTAGAGAGATATCTTAGCCGTTAAGGTGCTTCCCTGCGAAGCCTAAGGACCATGTTCAACTCTCCAGATCCCATGTTAGCCAGACGCACAAAGGCGCATCAAGTGCAAGGTTTGCACATGCCCACTAGGTGGTACAAACATCTGAAGTTCGATTTCAGTGGCTGAGGCCCACACATGGCAATTTTCTCTCTTTTTTTTTGTCTGTCTGTCTGTCTCTCTCTGAAATAAAATCTAAAAAAGAAATTTAAAACAGAAATTTTAAAAAGTGTGAACATAGCCCAAGAGCAGAGAACCCCCCCGAGAGAAAAATGCTGAATCAAGGGAACCAAGATCTGAGATGGACAATCATTTTGCACTTCCACATTTCATGACTTTCTCCCCCATGATGTTGGTCTAAGCAAGTGCCAAGTCTCACCCAGTTACATAGGTTTAAGAAATAGAACCGAGCTCTTACAAAGAAGGTTTACTAAGAATATCTGTCACATCATTCTATACATCTACCCAGAGTCTTACAGTGATCTACTTTAATAAACTTTTTTCTTTTCTTTATATTTAAGGAAGGAAACATGAATCATTAGATTAAGTAAGTTACCAATAATACTTTGAAAAGTCTTTTCTCTATTGAAGGTATCTACAAAATCAATAAACAAATTTGTATCTACTCTTAAAAGACAGGGATGGAGAGATGGCTTAGTGGTTAACGTGCATGCCTGCAAAGCCTAAGGACCCATGTTCTACCCTCCAGATCCCACGTAAGCCAGGCACACAAAGGTGAGGCAAGTACAAGTTTGCACATGCCCACTAGGTTGCACAAGTGTATGGAGTTCGATTAAAGTGGTTGAAGCCCTGGCACACCAATTCTTTCTCTCTTTCACTAAAAAAAAAAAAAAAAAATTGAAGCCAAGTGTGATGGTGCATGCCTTTACTCCCAGCACTCAGGAGGCAGAGGTAGGAGGATTGTGTAAACTCAAGGCCTGCCTGAGACTACATAGTGAATCCCAAGTCAGCCTGGGCTTGAGTGATACCCTACCTCAAAATTAACCAAAACAGCCAGGCATGGTGGCATACACCTTTAATCCCAACATTTGGGAGGCAGTGGTAGGACAGTTGCTGTGAGTTCGAGGTCACCCTGAGACTACAGAGTGAATTGCAGGTCAACCTGGGCTGGAGCAAGACCCCACCTCAAACAAGGACAACAACAAAAATAACTACAAAAAGGACAATTTGAGGCTAAACTGTTCAGTCAAGTTTGAAGATTTATTATGCAAATGTCTGTCCTACTCTAAATTTTATAAAACAATTTTATCAGTCATATTTGAATATTACATTACTATACCATTGGGATAAAAGTTCTAGCTTACACAAAAGCAAAAATTTGAAAGGAGTAGTAATAAAACAGTATTTAAAATAGAATGCTAAAATCTATTTTCTTATTAGTTAAAAGGGAGAGAGTGTACTCTCCGTTAGAGAATCTGCTTCTCTTTTTCAGATAGGCACAGATCGTAAAGAAAGAACCACCCCATCATACCTCAAAAGGGCCCCAGCCAAAACTAAGAATAACTTGCAAAACAAGCAAGGGTGCTGTTTTCTTGATGAACCGGGTACCAGCACAAAGATGAAGGAGATTGGCACAGAGAACAATCAACTCTTACCAAATCAGATATCCAGAGACGCAGAGGCTCCCAATACCTCATCACTGAAGCAGACCCAAAATGGCTCAGGGAAATTTTGTGGAAGAGGGGATGGAAAGAATGTCAGAGCCACAAGTTGGGTCATAATACACAGAGACATTTCTCCTACTCATAACTGTGGACTAACTCCTCAATGCATGACCCATATACCTCAACAAGGAGGGGCCAGGGGGAGAGGGTAGGACATGAACAAGCCTAACAATGACACCAACTTGACTGTATTCACTGAGCACAAAACTAATTAATAAAAAAAAACCACTCCAAAATAAAACCATAAAATACCTATAAAGAAGAAAGAAAGAAAAAGAAAATAGAACATATGGGCACGTCAGAAACTCTTGCTACTGTAGATAAACTCCAGATGCATGCCCTACTTTGTGCATCTGGCTTTAATCGGGTACTGGGGAATCAAATCTAGGCTGCCAGGCAGTCTTTGCAAGCAAGCACCTTTAACTGCTGAGCTATCTTCCCAGCCCTAAAATAGACTTCCATTTTGTTTCATTAATTAACTGCCTAGAATGTTTTCCCCATTGATTTTTTTTTTTTTGTTTGAGAGCAATGTGATTGAATGTTTCATTATTTTGGAACATCATGGTATGACATCTTGTAATAAAATAACTCAAATGCAAAAGATAATTTAAAAATCTCAATTGACTGAATTTAAATAAGTACATTAGCTACTTATAAGAACTATAAAACATTCATTTTAAAATCATATCAACTATATATTTAAACTTTTATGAAATGGGCTAGTGAATTTCATGTTCTTATCTTTTAACTTAATTATTCTAACAAAACAGATGAAACATACCTCTTCTCTTAAGTGGGTTCCTAAATTAACTTAACTTCTTACTTGCATAGATAGATTTTTTCTGTTCCTCGCCAAGTAGTCACAATCCTGTCTGTACTATCTGGACTGGAAATCTCTTCCTTTGGCATTTTTAGCTTTGTCAATCTACTTCAACTCACTTTAAGGTTAACACTGTGAAAGATAAGAAGGTGGCCATGAAAGTGTGAGAATTACAGTTTAGATCCCCAGTCCCTTGTAAAGGTGAGCTAGATTTTGTGGCCTGCCTGTAATCTCAGCATTTGAGAGGCAAAGATGGGATTTCCAGTGCAAACTGGCTGGCTAGACTTACCCAATCTGTGAGATCTGGGTTCAAGTGCCTCAGTAAATAAGGTGAACATCGATGGAAGAAGACACCTGACATCAACCTCTGGCATGAACCTCCATACATGCAAAATCACATCCACACAAAAAAATTAATCCTGGGCTAGAGAAATGGCTTAGCGGTTAAGACATTTGCCTGCGAAGCCAAAGGACCCCAGCTGGATTCCCCAGGACCCATGTAAGCCAGAGGCACAAGGTGGTGCACCCGTCTGGAGTTCGTTTACAGAGGCTGAAGTACTTGGCATGCCCATTCTCTCTCTATCTATTGATCTGCCTCTTTCTCTCTCAAATAAAATAAACATTTAAAAATTTAAAAAATTAATCCTATAAAGACTTACTTCCTTATAATCCTTTCAAGATAAAGTTACTGGGGCCTAGGAGATGGCTCAGTTGGTAGAGGGTCTGCAGTGCATGCATGAGGATCTGGGTTTGGATGCCTGGCACCCACAAAAAAAGCAGGTGTGGCAGTGACCAACTGTAACCCTAGAGCCCTAGAGTTGTCACAGTGAAGACAAGACAGGAGGACTCTGGATATACCGGCTGGACAGTCTAGCTGACTCATAGAACAACAGGCTCAGTGCAAGGCCGTGTCAGGTGAGCCGAAGCTGAGCAAGGCATCTTGTAATAAATCCACATACACGTGAACACACCCACATGTACGCTCACACAAGCCCACATTCATACAAACCCACATGCATATACACAAACCATACACAATTCATGTGTGTACTTACGGGCAAGATAAATAAATGTGCTGAACAAACAGAAAATTTTCCAAATGTCAGTTAATTCGCTTGAAAATTGCACTAAGTTCTTCAAGAAGTAAATCCAAAATGCTTTTTATTTATATAAAAACCACACATATTAATTGGGTACCATGTATACATTCTTTTATTTATTTATTTATTTATTTATTTATTTATTTATTTATTTATTTATTTATTTTTTGAGGTAATGTCTTGCTGTAGCCCTGGGTGACCTGAAATTCACTATGTAGTCTCAGGGTGGCATCATGTGCATGGAGATCCTCCTAGCTCATTCTGTAATTTTAAATCAAGTTAAACATTTTTAACTTCTAAAACATTTAACATTTCTTCATGTAAAAACATTCAAAATCTCTAGCTTTTTGAAAATAAAGCACATTACTGCCATCTGTATTTACTCCATTGTCCAACAGAATACTAGAGCTCCCCATATCTACCTCTTACCTGCTTTTCTAAACTCAAGTAATGACTATTCTACTCTCAATGTCTATATCCTCCCCCCCCCCCGCCCAGATTTCACATATAAATGAGTTCAGGTGGTACTTGTCCTTCTATGCCTGACTAAAATCACTTCACATGATCTCCAGTTTAATCCATATTGACAGAAATGACAGGATTTCATGCTTTTCTAAATGAAGAACAGAATACAATTATGTACAGGTACTACTTTTTTACTTTATCACTTGATGGACACTTCAATTGCTACCATTTTGTGTCTATTATGAAATAGCGTTGCAAGGAACACAGAAGTATACATGTGTCTTTAGAGATTTATTTCATTTTCATTTGAGATACAGAGTGATGGTATTTCACATCTCTGGTAACTATATTTATATTTTTTAATTTTAAAAATATTTTATATATTTGCAAGAGGGGAGACAGAGAGGTAGGAAGGAAGTAGGAAGGGAGGAAAACTGGGCGGGCCAGAGCCTCTCGCTGCCACAAACCAACTCCACATGTATGTACCACTTTGTGCATTTAGCTTTATGTGGGTACTGACAAGCTCCGGTCATTAGATTTTGCAGGCACACTTTAATCACTAAGCAATGTCTCCCTCCCATATTTTTAATTTTTAATACACAAAAATGGAGCTTTTATTTGGAGAATTAAAATGGTTAAATATATGTAAGGCATTTATCCCTGAGGTTGAATATGAGTTGTAGCTGCTGTGATTCTTATTTTTTTTTAATTTTTTCATTTATTTTATTTATTTATTTGAGAGCAACAGATAGAGAGAAAGAGGCAGAAAGAGAGAGAATGGGCATGCCAGGGCTTCCAGCCACTGCAAACAAACTCCAGACATGTGTGCCCCCTAATGCATCTGGCTAATGTGGGTCCTGGGGAATTGAGCCTCAAACCAGGGTCCTTAGGCTTCACAGGCAAGCGCTTAACTGCTAAGCCATCTCTACAGCCCTCTTTTTTTTTTTTTTATTAAGAAACATTTTTAAAGTTTTATTTTGCAAAAGCAGATTCAAAGAAAAGTATAAAAATAATACCAGGAGATCTTTGAGTACGGTTTACATTTTATGTGAGCACACCATAATCTCAAGGTACAACATGTGGATGTAGTTCAGCGTGACTGAATCACACAAGTACATTCAGGTAATCACCACACAAATTTTCTATTATCACAAAGGCTTTATTTACACTATCTCTTTATAGTCTCACATCTTATCCCCTAACACTAGCAAGCATTAATTTTAATCCTTGATTGCAATTATGTTATTCTGATCATTTTACATAGTTTCTACGAAGTGGGTACTTTCATATAGATGGGATTTCTTGGGATTGGTGATCTACTCATTACAATGCACTGCAAATATAGGTTAAGTTGGTGTGTGAGTCAACAGACCTTTTTTTAAAGAAATATTTTATTTACTTATTTATTTGAAAGGAGTGGGGAGAAGGAGAGAGAGAGAAAAGGCACACCAGGACCTCCAACCACTGCAAACAAAATCCAGATATATGTGCCATTGAGTGCATCTGGCTTTATGTGGATACAGAGGAATCGAATCTAGGTTGTTAGGCTTTGCAGGCAAGCTCCTTAACCTCTGAGCCATCTCTCCAGCCCCAATAGGCATTTCTTTACATGTGTGTGTGAGTAGTGTGCAGGCATATATATGTGTTCGCTTATGTGAGGGTACACAAGTATGCAGGTGCAAAGGTATGTGTCTGCACATTTGTGTGGAGTCCAGAGGTCAACACCGGATGTCTACTTCAATCATTCTCCACCATACTTATCAAGACAATGTCTCTCATTGCACCCAGGGCTCAGTGGTTCAGCTACTCTAGCTAATTAGTTTGTCCTGGGAATCCACCTATCTCTGCCTCCCAAGCACTGACATTACATACAAGATATAGGAATATGTAAGGATTTTATAAATAGGAGTCCTATTGCTCAGGAAATAAGATCAACAAATGACAAATGGGACCACATGAGATTAGAAAGCTTTTTTTTTTTTCAAGGCAGGGTCTTGCTCTAAGAGCCCAGGCTAACCTGGAATTCACTATGTAGTCTCAGGGTGGCCTTGAACTCACAGCAAACCTCATATCTCTGCCTCCCGAGTGCTGGGATTAAAGGTGTGCACCACCATGCCCGGCTTAGAAAGCTTTTGTACAGCACAACAGATGCTCAATTAAGTGAAGACGCAGTCTACAGAATGGAAGGAAATATTTGGCTACTCATCTAACAGAAGATTAATATCTACAATATGCAATAAACTAAACATCAAAAAACTGAACATCAGTGCTAGAGATAAGCTTAGTGGTTGAGGCGCTTGCCTGTGAAGACTAAGGACCTACATTCAATTCCTCAGTATCCACGCAAAGCCAAATGTACAGGGTGGCACATGAATCTGGAGTTTGTTTGCAATGGCTAGAGACCCTAGTGCACCCATTTTCTCTTTATCTCCCTCTCAAATAAATAAATATTTTAAAAAAAGGAACATCAAAAAGCAAACACCCCATCAAAAACGGGTGATGGAAATGAACAGGAACTGAACAGAGTTCTCAAAAGAAAAGCAAATAGCTGATTAATACTTTTTAAAGTGTTCAACATCATTAGCCATCAAGGAAATACAAATAAAAACTACCTTGAGATTTCATCTCATTCCAGTCTGAATGGCTAGCAACAAAATAAACCAATGACAACAAATAATGGCAAGGTTGTGGGGGAAAAGGAACCTTATTCACTGTTAGTGGAAATGCAAGCTGGTATAGCCACTGTGAAAATCAGTGTGCAGGATTCTCAAAAAGATAAAGATAAAAAGATAGGATTACCTTGTGATCCAGCTATATCATTTCTGGGCATATACCTTAAGGCTCTTTAGAGAAACTTGCACAGCCATATTTATTGATGCTCAAACACAGAATCAGCCTAGATGCCCATCAACTGATGTTTGGAGTATGAAGATGGAGTACAGGTATACAATAGAGTGTTTTTTTAGATTGTAAATAAAAATATAAAATAAAAATAAAAATTTCAGAAAAGTAGATGGAACTGGAAAAGGTGATATTGAGGCAACAGGCTTAGAAAAACAAACACTGCACGTTTTCTCTCATATGCGGATCCAAGTTTTAAACATTTAGATTAGTTGTTGTAAATCAAAGTATCTGTACAGGTCAAGAAGCTAGAAAGGGGTCTTGGGGAGGACATTTATGGCAGGATATCAGAGCCCATGGGCATGAACATAGAGTGAGGTAATGTTTAAGGGAAATGTTTAAGCAGGGATGATACAGGGCAAGTATATGACAGAGAGAAGGGATGGTAGGAGGTTGAATCAAAATTAAAGATATGTGGATAAGCCATAATGAAACCTTCTGCTTGGTAAACCAACTAAACATACACACACACACACACACACACACACACACACGCACACGCACACGCACACGCACAACTGTTTGAATGAAGGCCCACTATATAGGTGAATAAAGCTGTTTCCAGAAGCCATACATTACTAATCATAAGTTTGAAAAACCTGCCAATGTTTTTTAGGGGGCTGGGGAGACGGGGACTTCACAAAGGCTACAGAGGCACCTAAAACAACATAGGCATTTGAAATTGCTCTTAGGTGTCCACCCAAACTGGGTGGTATGTCCCTATGGCTGAAGACATCACACACTTTGGCCACAGGACAGAGAGAAACCAAGCTAGAACCGGGCTAGAAGCTTACTCCTTGCTGGCTAGCTTTCTCAGTACCTGAAGCGCTATGCGTGCTGCTGGAAGAGAATAGCAATCACCACTCCCACCCAGCTTTGCAACCTGTGTATTCCAAAATGATCTGCCAGGGCAAGATATGCCCTCTTATGTAACAGAGGCATGAAAATTATGGGAGAATACAATTCCTTCTGTTTGGATTTGAAGTCCACCCCACAGAAGGGATTTCATGCTTGGTACTGTAAACCTAATGAAAAGCTTATGGCTACAGACAAAGGCCCCACTGGAGACTTCAAACCATGCTCATGCTAAACAAATAGAAGGTCAAAGTGCCTTCTAAATATCTCTGCTTGTTCCCATAGAACAGTACTGCTTGAACTCTCAATCATGGAAGTTTCTCATTACAAGGGACAGTGGGTAATGCAATTGAGATACAAAGTTGGCAAAATTGCTGATCAGCTTCAAACAGGACATCTTAACCACCCACTCCAAGGTTCAGCGAACCTTGCCAGGAAGGGAACAGAAAGAATGGGAGACAGGAGGATGGGGGTGAGGGCTGCAGAATGCTGTCTTCCGGAAACAACACGGCGGTTACTCTCATGAACTCACAGCAGCTGGCAGTGCACAACTGAACCTAGGGTTGCTTCATCCTCTCCAGGTCTCCCAGAATAACTCATGCAGCTATCACTGGTAGCTGGACAGGGGAATCAGGTTCACCACTGATAAGTTCCATGTTACACAGTAAATAACTTTCCACTCATGATCATGCAAGAAACCCTAGTTTAACTCAATTGGTCAAAAAAGTCATTGAAGGAAAATGGGAAATAATGGGGAAGAAAGTGGGTGTTATTGAAAGGAGTGGGGCATAAGAGAAGGTAATAGGGTGAATAAGATTAGAAGACATTAGTTATGTGTAAAAAAATGGTCAAAACACAAAAAAGTAAATAACTTCAGAGTCACTGCTTACCCCATTTCTCAGGAAATATGCAAACCATCTATTCTATCTCTCAGTCTGTTCAGACCTAGGAAATATCAACCTTACCAGTTTATAAACATATAACAACTTATATATTCCTGCCCATCTCCCATTTATCAAATATTATTACATATATCAATATATTTCAATATGTTATTTTTCCTTATTAGACACTGGTGGCATAGGCTATGAAATAGGCAATTAAAAGTAAGTGCTTTACTGGTTAGAGAGATGTCTCAGTAGTTAAGGCGCTGGACTGCAAAGCCTAATGACCCAGGTTAGATTCCCTAGTACTCACATAAAGCCAGTTACACAAAGTGGCACACACATCTACCATTTGTCTGCAGTGGCTAGAGGCCCTGGTGTGCCCATTCTCTAATAGTTTCTCTCTTTGTGTGTCTTTCCTTGCAAATAAAAATATTTTAAAAAATTAAGTGCTTTAAGACAACAATCAGAAAACAGTACTACTAAAACTTATAGGAATCACTGCATAAAATGAGAAATAAAAACATTTTTCTGCAGTGTCTGTGTTTTTAATCTTCTCCTTATGTGGAAATGCTGTTCCATGTTAGAAAATTATCATATGAAATCTTTCATACCTTTAATAACCTTAAAGTTTAATTCCACAAGGGATTACTAAAAGTGTGTACTTAACATCATCATTGTGATTATTTTATTATTCAAGAAGTGTTTTAGGGTATTTCCTGAGAGAATAATACATTTGACGATTTTATAAGCCAAACCAAATGAAAATTCTAGCCAGCAAGTTATGAAGAGTCATTAATTATGCTTGAGGCATGCTAAGAAAGTTATATGTCATGTTGGCAGGTGATAAATGCATGTAATAAGTGCAACAGTGTAAAGCAGAAGAGTATTTTGGTTATAATAATGTCTCTTTGCACTTCCCCCATGTTTTCCCTTTGATTCTGATCTGTGCTTGGCATGAACCTTTGTTCCTGGGAAGATGCAAACACATGTCTACTCAGCCCAGATAGGGCAGAGACAACAGGCCAAAGCACAATTGCACCAAAACTGTTTTGGTGAAGCAATGAGTTGTTTATTGGAATTACTTACACTGCAGGGTGAGGGGTTGCCTGAAAGTCAGCCCAGTTGGTCAGAGAGTCTCTGCCTAAGTAGTTGTTTACCCTTCATATATCCTCAGGGAGGAGTCTTGCAACCTTTTGAAGTTTGGAAAATTTCTATACAACACTGGTCAAAGTCTGCCCTTTACCAATTGTTTACTATTCCTATAACTTTGGAGAGTGGTTGTGTGTGACCTTTTAAGGTTCAGCTTTCCCAGACTTGTTGACATCCTGTCTCCCTTTTCCCTCCAGAGGGAATATTTCAATTCAGAGGAATTTGCTATACAACACTTACTTTGGTCAATGCATTATTAACAAACCTGGTAATTTCAATGAACAATCATTTTCACAAGTGGGTAGTTTTCTATTATTCCTCTGTGATTACAATGTAAGCATGCCCAGGATGGCATCTTACAGAATGAGAGGTACTATTTCATCTAGTTGGCCACTATTGCCCTTCAAAAATCTTGGGTATTGACCTTGGAAAGTCTTAGCAAGCTGAGCCTAAATTGCGAACTCTGAGATCTGTATACTAAAGTTGTATTGTCTCATGCCAGGGAGTTATGCAATTGCTTACTGTGTCATATTATATAACACAGTTAAGTACTACAGAGATTAGGGCTACTGAAGGAGTAAGACTGGGCTGCAGTTGCAAGCAGGACGATCCTTGAAAATTTCATTAAGAAAGGGATATCTCACAAATCTCTGAAAGAAGAGTTAGCCGTGCAGCTATACTGAGGAATGACATTAGACGTAAAGGAGATTGCCACTGAAAAAATCCAAAGGTGGGAGTATACTAAAAATAGCAAGCCCAGGTGGCATAAGGACTATGAGGTAGATTAAATCAAAGAGGTGATAATGTTGGGGGCTTAAGAGTACCATTGATCGTGTGAGTTCTTGAAGGCTATATATACAACTAAAATTTTTATTACAACCCAATTTCATCTTTAGCCACTGCTATTTACTGAAGCTGGCGTACATTCACAAGAACTGTGTATACTTGCCCTTCTCAATGTCTCACCTTTCTTTCAGTCCCCAGTACTTAAATATGACAGTCATCAATTTTCTTAGACTATCTTAACCTCACCAACTCTTCTTCTTTAAAAATCTTTTTAAACCCCTTTTGGCTCATTTAAAAAATATTCCTCTAGCATTTCTGAATATTGTTGTGTAGCATTTTTCATAACTTTAAACAACTATTTCATAAAGCAAGTCAGACTTGCTTTCTACCCAGGTTTTAGCACCCAAAAAGGTTCTTTGTTCATAGCAGATAATTAACATGTTAATAAAATCAATGTATCTATGTATACTCCAAAGTGAGTAAGAAATTTGTCCAGGAACTCAGAGACAATAACAATTATGGGTTAAAATAAAACAATACCCACAACTACAGTTAGCCCATAAATGTCTACCCTATACCTAATATCTTCTTGTACAGAAGTATTAGCTCTTTGAAGGTTAATCTCTATTCACCTTGAATGTCTCCCAATCTTCAATTTTGTATAATATCAGGGAATTAGCTGAATCTAAAATACAAGTGATAAGAATAAGAATAAAGCAGTGGCTATGTCTGGATGTTTAATGCTGCCTGTGAGGTATGACTCAAAATGAATACTTTCATGTGAAATATTTTGTCAATAACTCTATTACTATTTCTTTCCTGATATTTTTCTCATTCCATGTGAAAAAAGGTATATTACTTTTCCATTACTAAAGTATCACTCCGGTACATAGCTTTTTTAATTGAATTCTCATAAACTTACTTGATAAATTTTATTTTTTATACTTCTACTATATATTGGATCTTGAATGTTTCACAAAGGCCCTCGTGTTTTGAAGGCTTAGTCGAAAGGTTGGTACAACTGGATAGTGGTGAAATCTTTGTGGGAACAATGATCATGGACTAGATACTCTAAATACATTTTCTTTAGCTTAGCTATTTCATATATTTTATTATAGAAAATGAAAAGACAACACAACATTTGGCATCCAAAGCAAATTCTGTTAATGAAGTCCCATACCATTTCTCTACTTCCTCAACAAGTTAAATGTTGAACACCAAAAAAATAAAGAATAAATGCAATTGGTGAAATGTGGCTAAGTCAGAACTGATATCTTGCTTGAAAAGTTGGTAGTTATAAATCTTACGATGGAACTGCCAGAGTAATTAATGGTCCAAAAATAGGTATAACAAAGACTGAAGAATATTTGGAAGATAAAATTAAATGTCTGGAATTTAGGGTTTTTTTAATGTAGAAGAGAAGAATTACAGATTTCTGTTTTAAAATGAAAGGTGCTATAGGTTAATATAAGAAAACTACTATACTTTATAACAAATCATAAATGTTTCATACAATCATGGAAATTATGAATGTACTTGCAATCAGCTACATAGCAGACAAAAGGATAATGATTTACTGCTGGTAACTAAATCTAAAACACAAGTCTTTACTTGTTTGTAATACTGGGACAATATCAAATACTAATTTTTTTTTGGTTCCATACACTTTAAGAGATTGAAAAACTCACAATTTCAAAACTATAACTATCCAGTAGGCCATAATTGCAATATAATTGCCATTACAGTGAGAATATCTTAATCTATTCATTTATTTTTGTTTTTCAAGGTAGGGTCTCACACTACTCCAGGCTGACCTGGAATTCACTATGTAGTCTCAGGGTGGCCTCAAACTCATGGCGATCCTCCTACCTCTGCTTCCCGAGTGCTGGGACGCGCAGCTTATCTTTATTTAAAATAAGACTCTTGGTCTCTATTCGTTAGTCTTGTTTTACTGGTTGAATAGATGTACAGATTGCTATAAGGTATATTAGTTTCTTATAAACACTCAAAAAAGTTCTCAGTTCTATTTGACGTCAAGTATATCATACTTTTTTACTATACCTATTGAATTTCAGTACAATCAAATATTAAAAATTCAACAGTTGATATTTCCTTTTTTTTAAATTTTATTTTGTTATTTTTGTTTTATTTATTTGAGAGAGACAGAGAGGGACAGAAAGAGGCAGATAGAGAGAGGTAGAGAGAGGGAGAGAGAATGGGCACGCCAGGGCCGCCAGCCACTGCAAATGAACTGCAGATGTGTGCGCCCCCTTGTGCATCTGGCTAATGTGGGTCCTGGTGAGTCGAACCTCGAACCGGGGTCCTTAGGCTTCACAGGCAAGTGCTTAACCGCTAAGCCATCTCTCCAGCCCAACAGTTGATATTTTCAACTTTTTTTATTCTTCAGATGCTGTTTCTTTAGCATTACCTCCTATTATTCCATTTGTCAAAATTGTACCCACTAAGTAATTATTTGTAGGTCAGGGCAGAATATTTAAGGTTTGTTCATGTTTTTTACTCAAGCATATTTACCAGTATAATTAGAAAAACAAATTTATAACTCCTTATGCTTCAAGTTAAAAGTGTAAGTATCCTAGTGTTGTCCTTACACCAAGAATTAACATTTTGTCTGAACCACCAAAACACTTATCTTAGATTCCTTCTTTACCACGTATTCTACTTGTAAAATGACATGGACACATTTTTTGTTTTCCCACCATACTAGTGAATACAGGGTGAATTCCAGGTCAGCCTGGGCTAGAGAGAGACCTAACTCAAAAACAAAAAAGAAATTATATATATGATACATGATAGACAGACAGACAGACAGACAGATAGATAGGCAGGCAGGCAGGCAGGCAGGCAGAAAGACAGGTAGATAGGTAGATAGATGATGCCTGGGAAGGAAGAGCATTACCTAAAGGTCTCAAGATATACAGATTGGTAAGGTCTACTGTGCAAAACTGAACTACTGGTTAGAACAATGTCTTGTGCATTTAATATGCTTAAAAACTGTTTTCTATGGGCTGGAGATGGCTCAGCATTTAATGGGGCTTGTTTACAAAGCCTGCTGAACAGATTCAATCACCTAGCAGCCCAGTAAAGCAAGATGCAAAGTGGCTAAGGCACCTGTGATCCCAACACACCTAAGACAACGGGAGGCTGAACCAGGAGAACGCACAGCTCTCAGGATTCTCCTTTGCAGTCTGGCAGTTAGGTTTGTCTCAAAGAGGTGGAGCAAAATTACAAACTGTTTTCTAAGTTGGATTACTAGATATTGACTCACTGTGGCTATTATAGCACAAAACAGCCATCAGGTACAAGCTTTTACCTTTTTAACAAATAGCAGAAGGAATCTGAAAAGAGAAAAGTACAAAGTGTTCCTTCAGTGAGAAAGTACTGTCATTTTGGGTAGGAGTGTTTCACTGTACAGAACTGACTTGTAAATTATGGGACAGTAACACTCAGGGCCCCGAAGGACAGAATGTGAATAGATGTCTTCCATCAAAGAAAAATGGCAAATAATAAAACGTCCAACCAATTTAAATTGAATATCACTAAGAATAGCAAGTTCAGTAAAAGAAATTAATGGAACTTACTTCCAAGGTATTAGACTTATATTAAAAAAACTATCATAGAAGCCTATATAGCTTTAATAACAGCCAGAATTTAAAAAATAATAACCATAACATAATTAAAAGACTCAGAAAACTTAAAATATCAATGTGGTAATCTTCTAATATTCATTATCAAAGTGGGAAATATATTTTTTCTATACTACCCAGAAAATAGCATTGTGCTTTTTGTCCATCTTCCCATATTTACTATGCCTTGTGAAAAAAGATTTCTGATTTCTAGCAAGACAAAGGACAAAAACAATAAAAAAGGAGGGAGGTTGTATCCAATATAACAAAAGTTCTGTAACTGAGAGTCTTAATATGAAAGCCATCAAGTATAGTGCTACAGAGCTAATCAAAAACAAATAAGTCATGGTTTAACTAAAAATGAACATACAGTCTAAGCATCAGTATGACGAAGTCTGAAATGCCTATGGGCAGCTCTCATGTATGCTATAGCCATTTTTCTTTGAACAATTTATTATAGGCCAACTACAATTACATAAATAGATATCGTTAACAAATTATGTCATTAATGTATGGGGAATATAAAAGTATGATTTTCAACTAAACTGATATAACTATATGTTTTAGGTTTTTTTTTAACAGAAAACTAGTAGCTAGGAAATATCTTTAAGAAGCAATAGATTTTTTATGTCTTTAAATGTAAAGAATAACAGAGGAAATTCATTTAAGTAAGGTACAAAGAGTATAATTGGTGGCTTTTTAGGAACAACCTTTTGCATAAATATACTCAGTGATGCTGAGAGGCAGTACCCATTCTTCAATATACAATGATACTGCCAAGTTCAGGTTTAAGAAAAGGCTGGGAGAAGACTATATCAAAAATACTGTTGCTAGTTGATGACACTTATACATGAACGGATTCTATTTGTTCCATCAGTCATCTGGCTGGGGTACTTTCATTCTAAGATAACAGAATGGAGTGCTCTCAATGATGGAAAGGAGAGAGAAAAAAAATCATTTAGACTGAATAATCCAAAAATAGTTACAAGTGAAAATCACCCAATGCTAATCATTTCCCAAAGAGTTTACCATAGGAATTGGGATTATCTTTCATGAAGGCTAAAAACTAGAATTAACCTTTACTTCTATCCACTATTTTTAGATTATTACAATGATATAAAATGGTTGCCATTTATTTTTCATTTATTATGCAAAGTACCTTGTAAAGTATTTTACAAATAAATATCCAGTCCTCACAATAAAAATAGCAGATTTTGTTATTCACTGAAGGTAGATTTTGTTATCTGTATTTTCAGTAGGATCAGACTCATTAAGATGCATATATTGTCAGGGTCCTTTAAAGAAGCAAAACCTTTACGATACTAAATCCCCACCATAACGTATCAACCCCATTTTATATTTTCTTGCCTAAAAATTAAGCTTATCTTTATCAGTATGTATCTAGATTGATAAATCATCTCCAGTTTTCTGTCCCTATTCCTCTTTCCAACATATTTTGATAAGAACAGTAAATTTCTTGAATTTATTTCCTTTTCAAAACCTTTTTTTTTTTTTTTTACTTTATTTATTTGTTGGTGGGGGGGAGAAAGAGAATGGGCATGCCAGGGCATCCAGCTATTGCAAATGAACTCCAGATACATGTGCCCATTTATGCATCTGGCTTACATGGGTCCTGAAAAATTGAGCTGGGATCTTTTGGCTTTGCAGGCAAATGCCTTAACCACTAAGCTATCACTCCAGTCCTCTTTTTCAAAATCTTTAAGAACTTATTCTATAAATAAGATGTATACCTCCTTTACAATGTAATTCTACTTTAAACTTAACTTATGTTCAGTAATTATTCTTATAAATCCCTTGACTTTAGCTAAATTTGCACTTTTTAAAAATATGTGCTAATTCATATTTACCCTTAAGTTATATTTCCTTTGATTTAGAAATTTTCCCTATTATATTCTCCCAAAGAATGCCTTGACCTCATAGTCAGTTACTATTTTCTCTAATAAATTTGAAGTAGCTGCCAAATAAATTTGAAATATAAATCATATTATGTGATTAAGTCTGATTTTCATTTGCTCTGAGTATTGGTCTCTTTTAGCATAATTATTCAACCAACAAATATTTATTCACTAACTGTAAATGAAATTTTTAGCCAGGACATACAAAGCATACCTATTAATAAATGAGGCAAGAAACAACACCATTAGAACAAGACACAAATGGAAATTCCTATAAGATATTGAAGGGAATACAAATTGTTCTATCCACTTGAAATCTGACAACTTTATTGTAATGTTACCTACAGCAATTACTATAGTAGCCACATAAAAGTTATGTAATGTGCTCTGGTATTACAAGCATAAAAGCACACTACAGACAAAAATGGGATTTGGTTCATTAGATATATCATTTATTAGGAAAAATATGTTTATTTATTAATACATGGTATATCATATACAGTGTATCCACCCTGACAATGGGTTGACAGAGGTCATAGCTAGATTACATCCCAGTATATTAAACTTAATTGTACAGTTTGGATGATTTCAAATCAGTAAGCACTTAGTCAACTACAATGAAAACTGATTTAATGTCACATGCTTTAAACAAAACAATAAAGCATTTAATTTCAGACAAAAATGCTAATATTGACATGAAATGCTGATTAAGTACTGTAAAATATTTCCCCAATATACTGAAAGCAACATTTTATGCCTGTGATTGAACTTTTTGAAAGTATTTTAGATATATCATTGATTAGCAAAAAAATCATATTACATATCAGTCATATATTTTTATGAGAAAGCGAGTGGGCAAGAGAGGAAAAAAAAGGGAGAGAATTGCCATGCCAGGGCCTCTAGCCACTGAAATCAAACTCCAGATGTGTGAGCCACCTGTGCATACACATGACCTTGTGTGTCTAGCTTACATGGGTTCTGGGGAGTTGAACCTGCGTCCTTAGGATTTGAAGGCAAGCACCTTAACCCTAAGTCACCTCTGCAGTCCATAAATAATATATTTTAAAGACTCTCTTGATACTACTTTTATAAATGTAAAATGTTTAAAAATAAAACTTTTCTCCTGAACAGAAAATGTACTATTAAAAGGTAGGCAGCATTTGTGTAAATTACTTATATTAATCAGTTGATTTTGGGATGTCTGTTCCAGGACTATATTTTATTGCCTCATATAAATTTTCTATTTGATTTAATTCACTATCATGATTTCAAGTAATTATCATATGAATAATAATCCCAACTTCAATCACTAAGACTCTCTATCTCCTAAAATCTATACTGATGTTTCCAATTACTGGAGACTTGAATATTTTTTGGGGGGAGTGTTTCGAGGTAGGGTTTCACTCTAGCCCAGGCTGAGGCTGACCTAGAATTCATTATGTAGTCTTAGGTTGACCTCCAACACATGGTGATCCTCCTAACTTCTGCCTCCCAAGTGCAGTGATTAAAGGTGTGTGCTGCCACACTCAGCTCTTTTTCTTTCTTAATGTGTGAACAAAATTAAACTATTAATTCCTGAAGAGGACCACACACTAGAATAGCTGGCATACTGAAACTAACAGTATGCCACCGATCAAAGGACTCAACTGACTTAAAAATAATTCAATCATTAAAGGATTGAAAATTGAAATTTGAATTTATTGAACTTGAAATTGAAAAGCACAATCACATTAAACATGATTTAAGATTTTTAAATGTGATCAATAACAACTTACTCAATGTAACTCATCATTGACTAATGCTCATAATGGACAGATATCATTAATAAAATACTAAATTCAATTTCTAAATGTCCAAAACTGCTTTGGGATAAAGGCAACATGTTGCATGAGGTGTTTGATATTCTACAAGACTTAATAAAAACTTAGAGGAAGAAAAATGTAGTATTGTTTTGTTAAAAGAGTAATGGCAATTATTATGTATAATTAGTGAAGCTGTATAGGAAAAAGTCCCTGAAAAAAGATAACAGGATAGTTCATTCCACATACAAATGTTACACACAAAGCTGTCATAGATTTTCAATGAATTATTAAGGAAAAGTTTCTTCTTTATTTTTCCAAAAATATGCTGTAAATGGTAGCTAAAATTTGATGATAATTCTCTTACATTTTTATTTACTTACTTATTTATTTATTTATTTTCATGGTAGGGGCTCACTTGAGTTCAGGCTGACCTGCATTTCACTCTGAGGTCTCAGGGTGGCCTTAGACTCACAATGATCCTCCTACCTCTGCCTCCCAAATGCTGGGATTAAAGGCGTGCACCACCATGCCTGCCTTATTATGTTTATTTTTAACTGAAACAGAATAACTAGAAATTTAATGATATTCTAATATAACCAAAGATTCAATGATGTAAAAAAATTAGCAACTTTTTTTCTCAACTCCAACCAAGATACTAAACCTCTGAAAGATGAGAAACATACAATACCTTGATTTCTTCTAGTTCATCTGGTACTATCTTGTACGCCGATATAGTCCCACCCAACCTGAAAACAGGAGGAGAGAACAGTCTCAAAACCAGAAACAGTGTAAAAACTATGGCGTATTTATTTCCATTTGCATTAGAATAACACCAGGAATTCAACAAGGCGTAAGCCAGTATTCATGGGGGAAACACATCTAGTGTTTCAGTTCTCCATTTAGTATTCTAAATTTTTATCTATTTATTTGCAAGGAGAGAGAAACAGAAGGGAGGGGAGGAAATGGGCACACCAGGGCGTCTAGCCATTGCAAATGAACTATAGATGCATGTACCACTTTGTGCAAATGGCTATAAGTGGGTACTGAGGAATTGAACTCAGGTCATTATGCATTGCAGGCAAGCACCTTAACCACTGAACAATCTCTCCAGCCCTCATTTAGTATTTTTTTTTTAAAGAGAAAAATAGCAAATGACTACTTAAAGAAAAAAAATTATACTAGATATTTATTCAAAGCTAAGCTATCATTAAGGGTATTGATAATTCTAAAGCTGTTATTTTATTACTAGATTCTGTCAAAACATGTATCAAGAACCAATAACAAACAGGCTTGTTTTAAAAACTTTTAAATTTTTGACAACTTTATACATGATTATACTGTATTTTGATCATTCTTACTGCATTATAGTCTCTAACCCAACCCAGACTGCTAAGCCTTTAATTGCATTGACAGAATAGATTACAAAAACAGTTTTAATTTGCTACTAAAATGATTCAAAGATGTTATGGTGAAAATGATTAACAACTAGAAAAAATTAAAAACAAATTTGTCATGATCTGTATCAATAGTAGTTCTAGAAACAATTCATATTTGTGTGTGACTATTTTTGTGTGTTTGAGACAGTATCTTGAACACTTTGTTTTCTGGAATCTACTCTCAGAAAAGATGTCAGTAAGGGAACTTTCCAGATTAGTATTTATATAAGAACTTCAAACCACTGACAGTGGTGTTTTGTTTTGGTTTTGGTTTTTCGAGGTAGGGTCTCACTCTAGCCCAGGCTGACCTGGAATTCACTATGGAGTCTCAGGGTGGCCTCAAACTCCCGGCAATCCTCCTACCTCTGCCTCCCGAGGGCTGGGATTAAAGGTTTGTGTCACCATGCCCAGCTGAAAGTGGTTTTGACTGTTAAGAAAGTGGGGCAGTACCATGCTGTTTTTATTACTATGGCTTTGTAGTATAACTTTATATCGGGTATGGTGATGCCACCAGAGGTATTTCTTTTGCTGAGGATATGTTTGGATATGCGAGGCCTTCTGCCTTTCCATATGAAATTTGAGATCATTTTTTCTATGTCTGTGAAGAACACTGTAGGGATTTTAATTGGAATTGCGTTAAATCTATATATTGCCTTTGGTAGGATTGTCATCTTCACAATGTTAATTCTGCCTATCCAGGAGCATGGGAGGTCTTTCCATTGTTTCAAGTCCTCCTCAATTTCTTTTTTGAGAGTTTTTATATTTTCGTTGTATAGATCTTTTACTTCCTTGGTTAACGTTATTCCAAGGTATTTTATTTTTTTTGTTGCTATTGAAAATGGGACTATGTCCTTTATTTCTTTTTCTGTGTCTTTGTCATTTGCATACAGAAATGCTTCCGATTTTTGTGCATTGATTTTGTATCCTGCTACTTTGCTATAGGAGTTAATCACCTTCAGGAGTTTTGGGATGGAGTCTCTCGGGTCTCTTACATATACAATCATGTCATCAGCGAATAGCGCTAACTTAACTTCTTCCTTTCCAAACTGTATCCCTTTTATTTCCTTCTCCTGCCTTATTGCTTGGGCTAGGACTTCCAGAACTATATTGAAAAGCAGAGGTGAGAGAGAACATCCCTGTCTTGTTCCTGATCTCAATGGGAATTCCTCCAGTCTCTCTCCATTAAGTATTATTTGGGCCTTTGGAGCTTTGTATATTGCCTTTATTATATTAAGATGTGAACCTGCCATGCCGATTCTCTCCAATGTTTTGATCATGAAGTGATGTTGTATCTTGTCGAAGGCCTTTTCTGCATCTATCGAAATGATCATGTGATTTTTATGTTTAAGCTTGTTTATGTGGTGTATTACATTGACAGATTTTCGTATGTTGAACCACCCTTGTGTTCCTGGGATAAATCCCACTTGGTCAAGGTGGATAATGCTTTTGATGTGTTGTTGGATTCAGTTTGCGAGAATTTTGTTGAGGATCTTTGCGTCTATGTTCATTAGGGAAATAGGCCGATAGTTTTCTTTTCTTGTGGCATCTAATAGCTAAAAGCTGGAATCAACCCAGATGTCCATCATTAAAAGAATGGATAACAAAGATGTGGTATATCTACACAATGGAATTCTATACAGCAGTAAGAAAAAACGACATAAAGAAATTTGAGGAAAAATGGTTGAACCTGGAACAGATCATTCTCAGCGAACTTACCCAATCACAGAAAAAAAATCGACACATAGTCTCATTCATCTGCAACACCTAAACTGAATCTGCCGAAGATGCCTTACATACCCAGCAAGCACCTCATGGACTAGACAATAAGATGGATGGGAGGGCGGGGAGGGAATCAAAGGGTGGAAAACAGTAATCCGGACCCAAACGGCAATGGTACCATAAAATTCTACTTCCTAAAAGACAGACCAAATGGCTGAACCTTCACTAGACCCTTACAGGAAACACCTGAACCACAAGACACTGGAGAGGGTAGGATCAAGACTGACCTAAATCTCCTACATCTTCCCTCCCTCCCTCTCCCCCTCTCCCCTCTATCTCTCTCCTCTCTAACTCTTGTATATTAGTTATCTTTTTCCTCAATTTCTTAGTGGACACTGACCTGTAACCCCCACTTCCAGCTTGGGCCTACCATCCACAATGAGCTTTTGATCAGAGAAACCTACAAGGTTTCCCAAAACAATGACAGACTTCTGTCAGAGTACTTGATGACCCACCAAAGGCCAGTGATAAGACCCTATTGCTGAAGACTCCATACACAGCTGACGCGTAAAATGGAATGATATGGCTGGAAGCCAGGAGAGAGTCAGTCCCCAGACAGTCAGCGTGTCTAGTGCCAGAAGGCGCTACATAGGCGACTGGGGGAAATGACCAAGATCTGTCCAAGCAACACATTGTTTAACCTAATTAGCAACAAATAACCGGATGTGATGACCACACAAGTGCAATAGTGGTACACAGCCATGGTGAGGAATCAATTGCTCTTGATTTGGCTAACTGATCCACTCAGTGGTACTAGACCCTTAGCTGGAGCTGGGAAACAAGTCAGAACCATACCCAAACACAAGCCCACTCTACAATATCAAGCTACCATCAATCACGGGGTATAAGAGGGCCTACACCTATCAAACTTTCTATCAAAAAAATAAGTGTTATCTCAATTTTCCGGGTGCTAACTTACTCTCCGTTGGAGAATCTGCTTCTCTTTTCCAGATAGATGCAGATCCTAAGAAGAGAGCTGCCCCAACACACCTCAAAAGGGGCCCAACTGAAACTAAGGACAACTGGCGAAATTAGCAAGGGTGATGTTTTCCTGTGAACCGGATACCGGCACAAAGGGGAAGGAGATCAACGCAGAGAAAAATCAACTCCTACCAAATCAGAGAGCCAAAGCCTCAGAGGCCCCCAACACCTCAGCACTGAAGCAGACCAAAAATGAACCCAACATGGCTCAGGGAAATCTTGCGGAAGAAGGGGCGGAAAGAATGTCAGAGTTACATGTTGGTTCATGATTTGCAGAGACATTTATCATACTAATAACTGGGGGCTAACTCCACAATGCACGACCCATTTTCATTAACAAGGAGGGTCTAATGGGAGGGAGTAGATCACAGATGAGCCTAAATAATGGTACCAAACTGCCTGTATTCACTGAAATGAAAACTAATAAATTAAATTAAAAAAAAAGAAAGAAAGAAAGAAAGAAAGAGAAAGAAATTCTTCTGAGTTAAGACACCTGCCAAAGATGAATAGCTTTAAGAAGATTTCACTGCCCATGGGAATCATTTTGGCTTTGCAGACTTCTTTCTGGCAATAGAGCACGAGCTTTGGTTAGCTCTCCTTCTGTAATTAATCTGTTTCATCCCATTGATAAATTCATTTCTTCTGAACCCTCTATAAATGTTTACACAAAATAAAAATACTTCCTTCAGAAAAAAAAAAAAAAAAAAAAAAAGAAAGTGGGGCAAACCCTTAGCCGACCAGGTGCTCTGAACCATCTCATTATTCTGGGCCCTACATCCTACAGTGGAGCTTTAGCTTCCCTCCTTCCACTGAGTAATATGTTAGTTCCAGGACAATCATTAACAAAGGGTCATTCATAGATCCTTGCTGAGTGGAGAGACTGAGAGTAGAGGGAAGTAGAGCGGCTCCTCCTTGAAGTTTCAATGACTAACAGCATTCCTTCTGAAGCCCACTGCCTAGGTTTCATTATAGCTGAACACTTCTTGCCAATCACTGAATAAGTCACTATGCTCCTCAGATTCTGCATATATAAAATGAGAATCATGGCTTGAAGTAATGTCTGGTGCATCATAAGTGTTGTATACTTCTTGGATTTTATTATTATGTCTGTACCTAATATATTTCATAATAGAGTTGTAATGGTGATGCTGAGGATGCTGATGATAGCATTGAAATGATATTGTAATCACTATAGAGTTTCCATGCTTTGTAGTCTCCTTTGGGTCCATTGTTAGGTAATAAATAAATAATATACAAAGTAACTAAATGAAAAAAAAAATAAGAAAGTGGGGCAACACTATCAAAACTGGATGGTAAGACCCAGTTGCTGACACGTCACAGGCATCAATTACAGAACACTGGGAAACTGAGCTACAGCTGACCTGGAAGAGCCGTCCCTGATGAGTAGCACTCATGGTGCTGTGAGGTGCCATAAAGCCGACTGGTGGAGAAAGTCATTGGCTATTTTATCCAGTGATGAACCCTACAAGCTACCGCCTGCCCAGCTAGATGAAACACACCCACTAGTACAGTACAGGCATATCTGTTATCAATGAACAGCTCTCTCATAGGATATAAGACCTGATCCATGGAAGCGGATTTATGCCCCATACTGAAAGCCTAGTAAAAAGCCCATGGCAGGAAGTGCAGTGGTTTAAAGCAGATGTCCCCCATAAACTGACGTGTTTTCCGATGCTTGATTCCAAGCTTGTGGTAATTTGAGAGGGGGAGCCTTGCTGGAGAAGGTGTGTTGCTGGGGACAGGCTTTGTTACAGCTAGCTCCACACTGCAAGAGTCTGGCTTACTGTCCTGCTGCTGTTCTCTACCAGCTGTGACAGAAGGTGATGTCCAGCCACGTCATGCTTTCCACTGCCATCATGAAGATTCCCCTCAAGAATGTAAGCCAAAATGAAAACTTCCCTCATATCAGCTGCTTTTGATAGGGTGTCTGAGCCATGGAAAGGTAACTGCGGTAGAAGGCTATAAGGCCTAGGTGGGAAGCTACTATGGTTGCTTGGCAACATGGACATAGTATGTCCATCAAACTTCCCCTATAAATACTATGTTTCTGTGCATTTTTTGTTTGGTTTCTGCCCCTTTTTTGCATGTATAGTATTTGTGGTATGGTGGTGGTTGTGTGTGTGTGTGTGTGTGTGTGTATGTGTGTGTGGTGTACACGCACGTGCATGTGCACATTCTGTATACACACATGTGCAGAGGCTAGAGGGGAATGTCAGGTGTCCACACTCTTTTGCTCATATGTATTTTGACTATAATGCTTGTCATTTCTTTTATATCTTATTTATCTAGGAGACAGAGAGAGAAGGAGGCAGATAGAGAGAATATGGGTGTGTCAGGGCCTCTAGCCACTGCAAATGAATTCCAGAAGCTTGTGTCACCTTGTGCATCTGGCTTTACATGGGTATTGGGAAATCTAACCTGGGTCTTTTGGCAAATGCCTTAACTGCTCAGCCATCTCTGCAGCCCCTGTACTTGCCATTTATGTGTATGTTTTGCAAGCCTCAATGAATTGTTGTTCTCTGCTCCCCACAGGACTGGGGTTACAGATGTCCATACCCATCTGTTTATTTGGATTCTAGGAAAACAAGCTGACATGGTCTCAGGCCCTCTTCAGCCCTCATAGCTTTACAGACAGCAGGTGTACCCACTGCACCACCTCTCCAGCCTGGTTTTAGCTTTGTTGAAGCAGGATTTTGCAATCACTATTGCCCAAAGTGGCCTGGGACTTTTACCTATCGTGTTGTGCAGCCTCTGCTCACATCATATTTTTCTTGCCATCATGGAGCTTCCCCTTGATTCTGTAAGCCAAAGGAAACAACTTTCCTGCCATCAGATGCTTTTGGTTGTGTGCTTTTTGCCAGCAACAAGAAGGCAACTAAAACAGTGGGCATGTGTGGATTGGACGGGTTGGTGCACGTGATGTATGCATACATGTGAAAGACAGAGAGCAACCTCATTTGTTATCGCTCAGGAATGCCATCTACCTTTTTAGAGACAGGTGGACTGGATGGGCCGGCTAGTGAGCACCAAGGATCTGCCTATATATCTCCCCAGCTACAAAAACACACAAGCATGCACTGCACTGACAAGATTCTTTCTTGTGGGCACAGAGACTGAACTCAGGTCCTACAAGCACTTTATAGACTAGACTGATTTATTTTCTAGACACTGCTGTTTAAATTCTTAATTCTTTATAGAGTCTCAGTATTAATCCTCTGGAAGATGAATAGCTGGCAAAGATTCTCCCCATTCTGCAGTTAGTCTATTCACTCTGGTAATTGTTTCCTTTACTATGCATGAACTTGATAAGTATTTCAATCCCGTATGTCAGTATGGGTGAAGTAATTTTCAAAGGGCTCACAACTAGGAGTTATGAAGCTGGGAAGATAGACCCAAAACCTAATGAGAGGATTATACAAAACAGTCAAACAATCCTGAAAGGATGACTGAATCCCACTTGCAGGATTATTATGAAGATATAGTAATCAAGATAATGTGACACGTGTACACATAAAAGGATACATAAAACAATAACATACTGTAGATATATAAAACAAAAAAAACCTAAAGTTTGAATTTCTCTAATAACAAAAGACATTGACGAGCTTCCCGTGAGTACACTTGTATTTCATTTGTACAACTATTTTGAATGTATGTATGTGAGTGCATAGCTGTATGTGCATGTGTATGGAAGCTGGGTATTCAAAAATGCCATCCATTTATCTTTTAAAAAAATTTTTGAGAAAGGGTTTATACTGTCCTAAAGATCATTGATTAGGCTAGACTCGCTGGCCATTAAGCCTAAGGGCTCCTCCTGTCTCTACCTGCCAAACACTGAGCTTAAAAGCATGTGCCTCCAGACCTAGTATTTTTGTATGGTTTCTGGGAATAAAACTTGAGTCTACATGCTTGCCACGTAAGCACTTGCCAACTAAGATATATCCCTATCATTTGTACATATTTTGAGAAATATCTTTTCAAATTCTCTATTTTAATTTGTTGTTGCTATTGAACTATAAGAGTTTTATATTTTTTAAAATGTATTTTATGTATTTGAGAAAGAGAAAGAGAGAGAGAATGGGTGCACCAGGGCCTCCATCCACTGTAAACGAATTCCAGACACATGCACCACTTTGTGCATCTAGCTTATGTGGGTCCTGGAGAATCGAACCAGGATCCTTTGGCTTTTCAGGCAAATGCCTTAACCACTGAGCAATCTCTCCAGCCCTAAGAGTTTTTTATATATCTGGATTTTAATATCTCAAAAGCTATATGACTTCCAAATATTTGTTTTCATTTTAAAGGAGTCATTTCACTTTTTTGAAGTTTTTTGATATAGATATCCAAAGCTAACATCCAATTTCTCTATTTTTTTTCTTTTCTTGCTCAGATTATTGGTATATATAAGAATCTGCCAAATCCAAGGTAGTGAAGATTTTTATCTATATTTTATTTGCAGATTTTTATATGGCTGTGGGTCATTAATCCATTTTAAGTTAACTGTTTTTTCCTTATGCCTGGATCAAACTGTTTATTGCAGTTTTCTAGTTATTCGGGACTCCTTACTACTTCATTGAAATTTCAGATCTAGTTTTACTATTTCTGGAAAAAAAAAAACAAAACTAAATGGCTAGGGCTGCAGAGATGGCTCAGTGGTTGAGGACACTTGCTTGCAAAGCCTGCTGGCCCAGGTTCAATTCCCCAATGTTGACACAAAGCCAAATGCACCAAATGACACAGGCACCTTGAGTTCTTTCGCAGTGGCAAGAGGCCCTGGTGCTCCCGTGCTCACTCTTGTTCTCTTGCTCCTCTCTCTCTCTTCCTCCATCTGTTTGTAGATAAATACATATTTAAAAATTAAAACTGGATTCTAGAATTTTGATTGAGATTATATTGAATGTATAGTTCATGTTGTGCAGTATTGATGTTTGTGGCATGAACTGACAAGGTCTTTCTATTTGCTTAGATCTTCCTTTAGCTTTTGCTTCTTTCTTCTCTTCTATTCTTTCTTTCCTCCTTTAATTTCTTTCTCTCTTTTTTTTATCCCATCCTCTTCTTTCCTTCTTTCTTTCTTTCTCTTTCTTTCTATTTTTAGTGCAACAAATTTCCCAGGGACTTGTTCATGCTAGAGAAGTGCTCTACCACTGAGCTATATACACATTCCTATTTTTATTCTTTAGCTTGAAACAGGATGTAATTCACTTGCTCAGACTGGCTTCAAGCTTATGATCCTTCAGCTTCTAATTATTTATGGTCCTTTGCCACCAGAAGCAGCAAATCTTGATTTCCTTTTAGCAATTTTTTGTAACTTTCAGTATAAAAATCTTTCAACTCGCTAATTTTTTTCTAAAGTGATTTTATTCTTTGTGATATTATTTTATTTATTTTTTATTTTTTTTTCGTTGTTTATTTATTTGAGAGTGACAGACACAGAGAGAAAGACAGATAGAGGGAGAGAGAGAGAATGGGCGCGCCAGGGCTTCCAGCCTCTGCAAACGAACTCCAGACGCGTGCACCCCCTTGTGCATCTGGCTAACGTGGGACCTGGGGAACCGAGCCTCGAACCAGGGTCCTTAGGCTTCACAGGCAAGCGCTTAACCGCTAAGCCATTTCTCCAGCCCTGTGATATTATTTTAAATGAAATTGTATTCATTTGCATTTTGGAATGTTCATTATTGATGTTCAGAAACACAGACATGTGGTTGCTGAACTTGTACTCTACAAATTTGACTAAACTCATGTATTTATTGACACTCATAACATTTTTTGCATTTTGGGGTTGGATTTTATAAGCAGTATCATGTTATGTGTGAGTAGAAATGATTTTATATCTTCCTTTGCAATTTCATTTTCTTTTTCAGAGATTCAAATCATTTCTTGTTCTTAACCTGATTTGGTTGGAACTTCAATGACAATAGCAATAGCATTAATGAAATCAAGGGTCACTATCAGCTGTACATGGTGCTAATGCCTCTACTCCCAGCACTGGGGAGGCACAGGTACAAAGAGCACCATGAGTTCAAGGCCAGCCTTGGCTACAGAGTTAGTTGCAGGATAGCATGCATCAGAGTGAGAAGCCTATCTCAACACAAAACTGACAAGTGTCATTATCTTGCTCCTAATCTAAGGGGAAATCATATAGTTACTCATTACTAAGAAGGAAGTTTACTGTGGGTTTTCCAATGAATGGCTTTTTCATACTTAAGGAATTTTCAGCCTACTCCTATTTTCCTTTTATTTAAAATTGTTTAGGGCTGGAGAGATGGCTTAGCAGTTAAGTGCTTGCCTGTGAAGCCTAAGGACCCCGGTTTGAGGCTCGGTTCCCCAGGTCCCACGTTAGCCAGATGCACAAGGGGGCGCACGTGTCTGGAGTTCGTTTGCAGAGGCTGGAAGCCCTGGCGCGCCCATTCTCTCTCTCCCTCTTATCTGTCTTTCTCTCTGTGTCTGTCACTCTCAAATAAATAAAATTATAAAAAAAAAAAGTAAAATTGTTTATTTTGAATGTATTATGTGACAAAGAATTAGGATTCCATCTGGTGTTTTCATTCATCATTTTCCCTTCCCCATTCCCCCAGTGTCCTTCTCTCAACTTTACACCCACTGTTTACATGCCACATGGTTCCTTTGGTCTTTATCCCCTTTCTCATCACCTCTTGCTCCCTTTTGATGATCTCTGATCTTTTTTTATAATTTTTTTTTAAATGAGAATGCAAGAGAATTGGCACACCAGGGCCTCTGGTTACTGCAATTGAACTCCAGATGCTTGTGCCAACTTGTGCAAGTGTGTAACCTGCATGCATGCGCAACCTTGCACTTGCATCACCTTGCACATCTGGCTTACGTGGGACCTGGGGAGTCACACATGTGTCCTTAGGCTTTGCAGGCAAGTTCTTTAACCACTAAGCCATCTCCCCGCCCAATGATCTCCTATCTTGAACCACTGCCCATTCTCAGTCTCACATCTACATACGTACATTAATAGTTAGACTCTACATATGAGAAAGAACATGCAACTTTTGTGTTTAGGGGCACTAAGTATATTTTTTCCCAATTCCATCCAGTTTCCTACAAATTTCATAACCCCTTTCCTATAGAGATGAGTAAAATTCCACTGGGTATATGTAACAGAGTTTCCATTAGCCAGTTAAGAGATAATGGACATTTAGGTGGATTCTATTTTTTAGCTATTGTGCAAAGAATGCCAGTGACCATGGATATGCAAGCATCTCTGTAGGAAGATATAAAGTCCTTTGGATAAGCCTAAGAGTGATAGAACTGGATCATATGGTAGTATAAAGTCCTTTATGTATATGCCCGAGAATGATATAGCTGGGTCATATGGTAGTTTAAGTTTTAGCTTTCTGAGAAGACGTCACACTGATTTGCATAGTGGTTACACCAGTTTATACTCCCAACAGTGACTAGGTATTCCCCTTTCATCAAACTCTAACCAGTACTTGTCATTGCTTTTATTTTTTAAAATTTTTTATTTATTTATTAATTTGAAAGAAAGAAAGAAGAAGAGAGACAGACAATGGATGCATCAGGGCCTCTAGCCACTGCAAACAAACTCCAGACACATGTACCACCTTGTGCATCTGCCTTCATGGGTACTGGGGAATCAAACCTGGGTCCTTAGGTTTCACAGGCAAGCACCTTAACTGCTAAGCCATCTCTCCAGCCTGTCATTGGTTTCCTTGATGATACCCATTTTGACTGGGGTGAAGTAAAATCTTTTTTTTTTTAAGGTTTAGAGAGCCTTTATTAGATTAAGAGAAGGAAAGAAAAAGAAGTACAGAGAGCTCTCACCATGAAGGAGGCAGAGAGGGAATAAAGCCTGCCCTGTGATGTAAATTAGGGTCATTTATAGATTCTGAATTGAGGTTGAGCTAATCAACCATGATGCCAAGTTTTGGGGCTGAGTTTAACTAATCCCAACATCAGGGTCAGATTTTAACCTTCCAGGAATGCTCCTTCCTAGAGAGGATCTCAGGTTGCTTATGGAAAAACAGTTCCAGGAAATGCCTTTAGGCAAGCGCTAAGGACAAGGCACATTCTTCTCTGATCTCTAGGAAGAGGAGACTACTGCAAGGACAAGCCCAAGCACATTCCTGCTTGTTACTTTCAGGCCAGTCACCCTAAACTACATCAATCTCCCTCTGAAGAAGTTACCCTGACTGCCATTAGGGAATAGGGGCAGTGACTGGACTGGCTTCTTTAAGATGAGTGGCACTGGCTATGGCAGTTGGGAAACTTTTTCAGTGGGATTACCCAAGGGACCACTAAGATATATTGGTGGAGTGTAGAAAGTCAGTCCTGAGGGGAGAAAAAAAAAAAAAATCCTAGGGAGAAAGAATAAAAGCAAGAACTTAAGGGGAAATGGGTACACAGTAAACTGGATTTAGGGTTCCCATTCTTGAAGACTTTTAGGCTTTCCAAAATGATTTTAATTTGCATTTCCCTAATGGCTAACATTAAAAAAAATAAATCTGTTAGCCAGTTGTTTTCCTATTTTGGAGAACTGTTTGTTCATTTCATTAGCCCATTTATTGATTGGCAGTTTTATTTGTTTTGTGTTTTAGTTTTTGCAGTTCTTTATATATTCTAGATATGAAGCCCCCTCTCAGAGGACTAGCTGGCAAACATCTTCTCCCATTCTGTAGGCTTCCTGATCACTTCATTGATAAGTTTCCTTTGCTGTTAAAAAACAAACAAACAAAAAAAAACTTTCATGTAGCCCATTTGTTGATTCTTTGGACTATTTCCTATGCTACTGGAATCCTTTTCAGAAGGTTCTTACCTGTACCTATAAATTCTAGCGTATTGCTTGTTTTCCTTTAGTATTTTCATCACCTGGCTTCACTTAAAGATCTTTTCTCCATTGAAAGTTGATCTTTGTGCAGAGTGAGTAATGTGAGTCTAATTTCATTCTTCTGCAAGTCTACATGAAGGTTTGCTATTTGTTGAAGAGGCATTTTTTCCAGTGTCTGTTTTTGAAGCTTATGTCAAAAACTGGATAACCACAGCTGTGTGGATTTAATTATTTCTGGGTCCTCTATTCTATTCTACTGGTCCGTGTGACCTGTTTTTTTTTTTTTTTTTTTGAAACATTTTTGAGAAAAAGGGAAAAACAGAATGTGTGTGCATCAGGGTTTCCTGCCACTGTAAACAAACTCCAGACAATTCATCACTTTGTGCATCTGGCTTTATATGGGTACTGAGGAAATGAACCTGGCCATCAGACTTTGCAAGCCAGTTCCTTTAATTGCTGAGCCACCTCTCCAGCTTCTATGCGTCTCTTTCTGTGCCAGTACTAAGCAGCATTTGTCACTGTGACTAGGGTTACTACCTCAGGGACTAGGATGCTCCAGCAGCGCTCTCTCCACTCGGCTTTATGTCAGCAATGAGTAGTGTTTTGGGTTTCCATATAAACTGTTGGGTTTTTTCTTCTTCTTCTAGTTCTTTGATTGGAATCACATTGAATCTGATATTATTTTTGTTAATACAGTCATTTTCACAATATAGATTATATTTATTCTGTCAATATAGGAGCATGGAAGGTCTCCCCAACAATTGTTGTCTTCCTCTCTCTCTCTCTCTCTCTTTTTTTTTTTTTTTTTTTTTTGGTTTTTCGAGGTAGGGTCTCACTCTAGCCCAGGCTGACCTGGAATTCACTATGGAGTCTCAGGGTGGCCTCAAACTCATGGCAATCCTCCTACCTCTGCCTCCCGAGTGCTGGGATAAAAGGTGTGCGCCTCTACACCCGGCTTCCTCTCTTTGTTTTTCAGTATCTTGAGACTTGAGATCTTCCAAATGCTTGGTGAGATTTCTTAAGTACTTTACATTGTAAATGCTATTTTTCTTAATTTCTTTCTCAGCAATTATGTTGTTAGAATCTACTCCAAGTTTCTCAGTACTCTTATGAAAGGCTAATAGATGAAATAAAATTAAAGACCAAGCAATCCCACTGCATGTATACCAACAAATATTTTAAACAGGGTGAGAGCTCATAAGAATAGTTTAGCTATACGATTTTTAAAGTATATTTTATTTATTTATTTGAGAGAGAGAAAGACGGGGAGAGAGAGAGAATGAGAATGGGTGTGCCAGGGCCTCCAGCCACTGCAAATGAACTCCAGATGTATGCGCCCCCTTGTGCATCTGGCTAACGTAGGTTGTGGAGAGTCAAACTGGGATGCTTTGGCTTTGCAGACAAACACTTAACTGCTAATCCATCTCTCCAGCCACTATCTCTCTGTCTCTCTCTCACACACACATGGGGGGAGAGGGGGGACACACACATGCCAGAGCCTCTAGCTTCTGCAAAGAAACTCCAGATGCATGTGCCACTTTATGCATCTGGCTTTATGTGGGTACTGGGGAATCAAACCCAGGATGTTAGGCATTGCAGGCAAGCACTTTAACCACTGAGCAATCTCTTCAGCCACAGTTGTATGATCTTTGAGTATCAAATGAGATGGTCATGAGATATTCATTAATTATATTAATTAGTATATTACATTGATTTCCTTTTCTATTTCTTCTATTAGTCTCTATCTTGCTTTCTTTATAAAAAATATTTATTTATTTAATTTAAGGTGGGAAGGCAGATAGAGAAAGACAGACAGGAAGAGAACAGGTTCTCCAGGGTTTCTAGCCACTGCAAATGAACTCCAGACACATGTTCCATCTTGTGCATCTGGTGTACAAGGGTACTAGGGAATCAAACCTGGGTCCTTAGGTTTTGCAGACAAGCACCTTAACTTCTAAGCCATCTCTCCAGCCGGAAGTCCTTGTGTTGCTTTCTTAATATAATTTGGTATGTTACTCAGGGTGGCCTTGAACTAGAATTAAACAAGCTCTTGACTAATATAGTGTTGAGAGTACAAGTTTGCAGCACTAAAACCAGCCAACAGTTTTCTTATGTTGAATTGTCCTTACATTGCTAATGGTCAACATGTAAATTTTTAAATATATTGTTCTATTCAGTTTGTTGTTACATTTTCCACCTATATTCCAAATGGATAGTGACATACTTTTTTTCTTTTCATAATAGTGTTATCCAATGGACTGTGAAGTGAGAGGGAGTTAGGTGGCTTTGTTAGGCAGTTAGGGTGATTGGGCCCCGAAAGTAAAAGTAGAAATGTCTGCCCTCTCCAACCTGTACTTGCTAGAGACCAAAGTATGATCTGACTTCTTTTTTGTTAATTATTAAACTATTATATTTATTGGGCTTGGTAATGGCTTAGCTGTTAAGGTGCTTGCCTGTGAAGCCTAAGGACCCTTGTTTGACTCTCCAGATCCCACGTAAGCCAGATGCACAAAGGTGAGGCAAAAGCAAGGTCACACTTGCCCACTGGATCTGGAGTTCAATTGTAGTGGCTGAGGCCCTGGCACACCAATTCTATCTCTCTCTTAAATTAAAAAAATAAATGGAGGGCCTGGGACAACTGTGGAAAGAAAAGAAAATTCAAAGAGCTCCTGCCATGTGGGGAGCTGGAAGGGGTAAAGAGCCCATGTGGAAAGTAAGGGCTAGGGGGCCGCTCCAAGGAGGAACTCACCAGCAGCTGAAAGTTCAGGACAGTCAGGCAGCACCGAGACTGATCTGACTTCGTATCTCTTCCCTGGAACTGTTTCTCCACAGACAACCTTGGTCCCTCCTGAGAGGTCTGCTTTCCTAGGATTTAATTCTAACATTGTGGTTGGTCAAGTTCAAGCCCCAGAACTTGGTGTTATGGTTAGTCTCTTCCTGAAGCAGTCCCTAGCCCAGACCTGTCTCCCTGGCTCACTGAAATGGGAAAGTAGAGCCCACCACTGTAAGGTTATAAATATTTTACCAGGGAAGGGCAACTTCTCTTTGTGGCCCATGTGTCACTCATAAACCTCCAGGTTCAGGTGAATTTCCCTTCTGCTGGGCTGGTTGGGCACAGACAAGAACTTCCTGACCCCTACTTCCCACATGGGCTCTTTATCCCCTCCTGCCCTCCACTAACTCTCTTTTTATGGTTTTTCCAGGCCCACCACTTGGGCTTTCAGACCACATGGGCGTATTCATTTCCCTTCTCTTGGTTCTTTACTTCCCTCAATAAATATGATAATTTCCTAATTACCGTTCTCAGTTTGGGTTGCCCAGTTCTTTAGTTAAATGCAAACATGAACTTGGTTAGGGTTCAAGGACTTTCTTGAATTCCTTACTACCCTGTTTCAGGGATTCTCCCCATTCCCCCACTCCCCATCCCGTTGCAGTCCAGCAAGAAGGGGAATGCCCTTCTGGCTTGAGTCTTAAAGCTAGCCTTCTCCCTGGGTCCTAATTCCCCCTAAAACAAACCTCATAATTAATTCATAATTTACTGTTGTTGGAGTCCATTTTTTTCAATTCTTTGCTAATTAGGATAAGAATCCAAAAGTTGGGGTCTATGGACATAGGATCACCTGTATCTTTATAGAACTTAAGTCCTCCTTGGACTCCAAATCCTGCATCATTAGTATGGAAGTATTTCTGCTTTTCTTCTGTTCTATTTTTACTCTTTTAAAATATTCAAATAATTTATAATGTATAATTCGTGGGTACATTTTTCAGTTCTTTGCTAATACTACACAAGAACTTGAAAGCCAATGGCTTGGTGAGTCCTTTGAGATCAGCCCACCCAGAGCCCAAACAGGCACAGTCTTCCTCACAATCTCACAACCATTTGGAGATCCCACTGAGATATGGAGAGGAGTAAATTGTCTAGCTACTTAAGCATGTATTCTCCCTCCCCACCCCACCCCCACAAAATATTCAAACCCTACATAGTCATTGAAACAGGGCTTCTGGCTCCCTAAAGTCAAGGAGGTAAAACTTTTCTGGGAATGTCTGAATGAATCTCCCAGTGCTTCTGACAATAGAAACATTAATTATAAACTGATTCAATTTCATTTCACTCTCTTCCTTTCCATCTGAGGCTGTCTGTTTGTCACCTTGCCCTTCCCTTTCATCTCATACATTTTCTACCTGTCATGTGAGACCAGATTGGGCGATATCACACCCAAGGATTATTGCCATGGGTTACTCCTCTAGGCCCCTTCATGAGGAATGATTGGAAAAGACTGAAGAGAAAATAGATTGTAAGGAATATGAAAAGAAATAGATAGTGCAGCTTTTGTGGGGTCAACAACCAAGACTGAATAAAAGTGGGCATGGTGCTTTCTCTGAGTTTTTAACTTTTGGTATTTTTGTTTTTAATTTATATTGTAGAAGAAGACTTCTTACAATGGCTAATTATCGCTAATAGAATATACAATATTAAATAGCTTTTTTTTCTTTCCTCCAGTTATTAACAATGCTTTAGCTTGGTAGCTTTAAGAACTTTACAAAAGAAAATTTCAGTGGTAGACAGGTCTGGAAATATGCTAATAGAATCCTAGTAAATAAAGAAAGAAAAATTCACAGTAACCTCACCTGAAATTCCAGCTATTGTTCTCTCTTGCCTGTCTGTCCCCTAAACTCAATGGTTTTCTCTCTCACTCAACAGGTTTCTCTCAGAGAAATTGGTCATTTTCAATTGCTGTTGTGCTGTTTGTTTTTCTCCTCTCTCGGAGAAATTGATCGTTTTCAATTGCTGTTGTGTTTGCTTTTCTCCTCTCAGCTCAGGTGCAAACAGGCTTACTTAATAACTACGGTAGTGGGTGAAGTTCTGGGACCTCTTCTGGGTATACAGGGAGACCAAAAGATTTATGTTTTCATGGGTTGTTACTAAATTTCTCTTCTCTTCCTGGGAACCAAGTCTTTGGAAATGGCTAGCGTCCAACTCCTGAACAAATTACCTGCTTTAGGCCACATGTGCAGATATACAGATTAGGGGAAGGGGGATGGAGGACATAATTCCTATGTCATCATGTACCTGCTTTACTAACTAGATAAAAGTGCCACATAAGGCTCTTGAGATGTTAAATCAATATTAGCGTGTTTATCAGACTGATTTTGTTTTTTCTTTTTCGAGGTAGGGTCTCACTCTAGTTCAGGCTGACCTGGAAATCACTCTGTAGTCTCAGGATGGCCTCAAACTCATGGTGATCCTCCTACCTCTGCCTCCTGAGTGCTGGGATTAAAGGCGTGCACCAACATGCCCGGCTATCAGACTGATTTTTAAAGGACTTAACTGACTATCCTGTTGCTGACTGAGTCCAAATGTGCAGGACAGAGAATTGTGACGCCTAGTGTGGCACAGACCTGGGCAGGTCCCGGCATGTGCATTTGCCTGAGAGGATTCAACCTGCTGAGGTGACCCAAAGGCTGAATTACATTACCACCCAGGATCTCTCTGACCTGTCTCATCTTTTAAAGCCACAGCCATCAATCCCCCCACAAACACACACTTTAACCTCTCCCTTAGTTTCAGAGCTTTCAGTCTGCCTCCTGGACTTGAAACTGCTTTTGGGTATCACTATAGGTTAAACACACACACACACACATTTTAGTTTTCATGACTATTAAAAAATGTATTTCAGATAAATGCAGCACATTTTACATTGTACAATAATGTTCCAAAAGCCAACAGGTGGTAAAGTCTCCATTTTCTCTCTCTCTCTACATTGGGTAAACATTATAATCATGTCTGATTCTCATTTCCTTGGGATATTATTAAAGAAAATAGTTTCTTGATGACATAAGAATAATTAAAAATTTTAAGTACTCTGCATAAAGAAGTTGTCAGGTAAAAAAAAAGACTTTTAAATATGATTTTGTAATGAGATAAAGTGGTTAAATGGTAAGCTACAAGGTTTAAGGTCTGTACAGATTTTGTAAAGCTCAGAGATATACATAGATATGACTTAAAAAAAAAGTGACAGGGCTTTAAAAAAGCAAAATATCAAAATGTAAAGGCCAAGCAGTTTCTTTCTAGAGAAGAAAAAAGTTCCCAGATTAAAAACACAAGTTTTTAAAACCTTGTCACCATGGTATGTCACACGGTAATAAGCACAGGTACAATTCTCTTTAATTTTTTTTTTCCTCTGGGTAAATTTAATATGGGATTGTTTGTCCTCAATTTAACTGTCACCTCTTTATGTATGATACCTATTTTGCACCAGAGTACCACCCCAAAACAGAAGACAAGAATTTTCAGGGAAGGTAGAAAATGCCAGACATCAGTGACCCTAAGTACTCTGATTATGGCTTTTCTCCATTGGTCTCTGGTAATTGCTAGCAACGTACCAATTGACATGTCTTCAAAAGATGTCACAAAGGATGGCAAAGAACAGGTATGACAGTGATGTTTCTTCCTGCCTCTCCACCATCCAGTCTAAAGAAGTGGATATTAAGTTGATATTGTATATATGTAATTACAATGATTGTAATGGGGAGGTAATATGATGAAGAATGGAATTTCAAATGGGAAAGTGTGGGGTGGGGAGGGAGGGAATTACCATGGGATATATTTTATAATCATGGAAAATGTTAATAAAAATTTAAAAAAATAAAAAAAATAAAAAATACAATGGATTTTGATCATATTCACCTTCCATTAACATAATTTTAGAGGGCTTGAGAGATTATCCAGTGGTTAAGGCTCTTGCTAACCATGCCTAAGGATCCAGGTTCAATTCTCCAGCACCCACATAAGCCAGATACACAAGGCAGCATATTTATCTACAGTGTGTTTGCAATGGCTAGATGCCATGGTGTGCCTATTCTCTCCTTATTTTCTGCCTCTTTCTTGCTCTCCTAAATAAATAAATAAAAATATTTTTAAAAGATCATTTTAGAATTTCTAACAGAAACTTTCCTGGTTAATTAAGGTGCTATTATTTATTTTAATTTAGATGCACATTCTATTTCAGTAGCATAGCTAGCTTTGAACTTGTGATCTCCATGGTCCTCCAGCCTCTCATCTCCTTCCCAAATTCTGGGATTACAGGCATGCACCACTACATAGCAGTAATGACATTTTTAAAGGTAATAATCTTAGATAATAAATATGTTCATTATGATAGAACTCTTCAAAGTTTAAATATTTAACATGTATTTATTGTGCCAATAAGTACATTAGTTTGTTTACCATCACTTATTTAGAGTATAAGGAATTGAATATTTTAATGAAATCAGGTTATCCACATGGATTCATTTCTGTAGGAAGGTTTAAAACTCAGTTTTTAAATGATGCTAATGTAATGTTTCACAAGTAAGCATTCTGTAACACTCTATTTTTGTTCAAGTGAAGACACATGCTGTAAAACAGAAAATCTACAGTCAGCAATGCAAAGATTTTCAACTATTTGCATTTTTCAGATTCTACTCTAAAATACTTATGGGTACTTAGCTGAGCCATCTGCTCAGAAGGATAAATATTTGTAGCTTAACATTTTAAATAGAGACTATATCCTTTATAGTAGACTAACTGTAAGAGAATGACTTCTGTGACAACAGACTGTTCTTGTGTAACTATTTTGGGATCAGAAGAAAGTCTGTTTTAGCTTAACAAATTAAAATAAAATAGGAAAGACACATTTGCATTAACAGTGATTTATTTCTAATTTGATGTTAGGTTACTCTTTCGAGATAATGTTCAAGAATGAAATTAAAAGGTCTAATAATTGGTTTCCTATTACCGCCACTCACTCAAAATTTATTATTGTCTTATAAAAATCAGCTCCATGTTTTAAACAAATTTCTTCATTGTACATGTTTGTTTAAAAGCCAGGAGTCAATTGGATGGAACTAAGTAGCCTAAATATTCTAATTTCACTTTGGGAAATTTAGAAACAAATTCTTACAGAAGAATTTTCAGGTTTACACCTAGCTTCTGACTCTAGTCAACACAATCCTGTGAGAATCTCATAGAAAATCAATTTGATTATCAGTTTGTATTATGGCAGACCAAGTTAATGGCCCTATTACTAACACACATGCACATGTTGCTGAAAGAAGCATGTATGTTAAAAATAACTTAAACAGGGGCTAGAGAGATGGCTCAGCAGTTAAGGCACTTGCCTGCAAAGCCAAAGGACCTCAGTTTGATTCCCCAGTACCCATGTAAGCCAGCTCCAGCTGCATGAGGTGGCGCATGCATCTGGAGTTCATTTGTAGTGGCTGGAAGCCCTGGTATGCCCATGCTCTTTCTCTCTCTCTCTCTCTCTCTCTCTCTCTCTATCACTCTGCCTCTTTCCCTCTCTCAGATAAATAAATAAAATATAAAAAATAGCTTAAACATCCTAAACTAGTTGGAAAAAATTGTTAAGGAAAAAGAAGGCAGAGATCCTTCAATGATAGGAAGCCAGTTTTGGGGTCAGTATTGTTGAATTTTTGTGGCACTTGAAGATTTGGGACCTGAGTATTATTACAGGATCCCATAAATAAGAGCTAGAAATTTGATTTAATTCTGTTTATGAAGTCAAGTCATAAAAAAATTAAGATACAACCAATAATCTCCAATAGATAAACTATGAAAAAAAAACAACAACAACATTTAAAAGCCCTAGTAGAATTAACAGCAAAACATACCTATTTTCTTGGATCTAGGCATATTTTTTTTTGCGGGGGAGGGTTTTTGAGGTAGGGTCTCGCTCTAGCCTAGGCTGACCTGAAAGTCACTATGTAATCTCAGGGTGGCCTTGAACTCACTGTGATCTTCTACTTCTGCCCCTCAAGGACTGGGATTAAAAGTATGCACCACCACACCTGGCAGATCTAGGTATAATTTTAATAAAAAAGGAAACAAGCCCTTTAACCCAGAGAAGTAATAGGAACAAGCACAAGTTTATGTATGATCATGGTCTGAATCCACCAAAATATTTAAAGTGGTTCCATTCCTCACATAACAGAAGTAATCACATTCTTCTGTTCACAACTCCAGCTTCCAAAGTCCCCAAACAAAATCATAATGAAGCCTGCCACAAGAAATGTATTCAAAAACAGTAAACTATAGAACCCAAATGATAGAAAACATTATCAATGTGCCAAATGTCTAAATAAAATAATCAATTTGAGAAAATTATACAGATAAGATGTGAAAATAACTAATAAAGATTGCCATGAAAGAAACCTATTAATAGGATTTCAGAAAACCTCAAAGGTACTCCAAGAGATGAGATGTAGCTAGAAATAAAATCTATGAACTAGAAAAGTGGGCCTCTGTAAGTCACACACACACACACACACACACACACACACACACACACACACATACACACATGGGCCAGGTGTGCTGGTACACGCCTTTAATCCCAGTACTCAGGAGGCAGAGGTATGAGGAATGCCATGAGTTGGGCCAGGCTGAGCTACAAAATGACTTACTTCCAGGTCAACCTGGGCTAAAGTGAGACCCAACCTCAAAGAGAGGGTGGGAGAGAGAGAAATCAAAGTTCAAAAAGACATGGAAAATGATTGAGATACTCAAAGTACTGTAGGGGTTCCAGAAAGAGATAAGAAAAATGAAAAACAAGAAAATGCATTTATATGGTTGATTTCTTTATGTTCTGGAGAAGCACTGGCAATATATATACTTAAAATGAAACTTACACAAAAACTCTAACCCTATAATACTTACTATTTAATACATATGAGTCAGTACTATTTTCAACTTTTGAAACAAACAGGCACATTTTAAGAAGACTATATTACATTTTCCTGTCAATACTATATACCAAAGTAGCATATATTTCAAATACACTTTTGGTATAAATTCTAAAAGAAATTAATTTGTTTCTTCTGGAAGTAAAACATTAGAAGCCAAAACTCTTTATTTCTAATCAAATAGACTTATAGATCCTGGTTTTCCATATTGCTCAAAACAATTTAAAAAGTCAGACAAAAATATAGAGTACTGTTGCCAAACAATGGAATACAGTCTCTTAAAGACAGTGATTGCAGAAAGATGGGGAATGAATACATTCCAACAACGATTTCCCCATTTTAAAGGCAAGAAAGTCTTTCTAGGTAGACTGTTGAAGGGAATTCAGTTGAAAACCAGGTGACTGCATTGACCAGACTAAATATCAAAGAAATCATAGTCAAGTACAACTCTAAATCATATTGCTAATTCCTTAACAACATGTCCTCAAGCTCGTGGTGTTTATCCTCTCTTGGTGAACCAAAATAAATAATTTTAACTTTGACTGCTACAATATAGTACATGCTTACTGATAATACACTGGAGTGTTATTGCTTTCCTATTAATTTTACCAGCACATGATAGTCATGATTATCATTAGCTAATAGACTTTTATGAAGGACAGTCTTAGCAGAAAGTTCAAGAGGTTTTTACTTTACTCAGTTTTGGGAGATATCAGATCTGAATTTACAGTGTATACCCACAAGAATAATGACATTTATTTTAAAAATGTATTTTGTTTTCTATACTATAGCTGCATTATCTATTTAGTTTTGTATGTGTATATATGTCTGGTGTGCATGAATGTGTGTGTGTGTGTGTGTGTGTGTGTGTGTGTGCTCATGCGGAGGCCAGAGGTCAATGTTGGGTGTCATCCTCAATCACTCTTTACTTTTGTTTGTAGTGATGTGTGCATGTATAGTGTATGCATGTGTGTGTTGATGTGTGTGCCCTTATGCAGAAGCATGAGCTCTCCTGAGTGCATGTGTGCTGAGGCAAAAGAATGCTGACTGTCTTACACTTTTCATGTTTTCTTGAGATATAAGTTTCTCACTGAACCTGCATTATGCCTTTTTTCTTCAGTCACATTGACAAGTACCAGCAATCCTCCAGTCTCTGCACCCCATAGGACTGGAGTTACAGTCATGCATGGTGCTGCACTCAGCTTAACATTGCTGGCATGAAACAACTAACCAAGAGCAGCTTATGGAAAGAAGGATTTATTTTGACTTACAGACTCAAGGGGAAGCTCCATGATGGCAGGGGAAATAATGGCATAGACAGAAGGTGGACATCACCTCCTGGCCAACATCAGGGGGACAATAGCAGCAGGAGAGTGTGCCAAACACTAGCAAGGGGAAGCTGGCTATAACACCTGTAAGTCCACCCCCAACATACACAACCTCTAGGAGAATACAATTCCCAAAATGCCACCATCTAGGGACCGTGCATTCAGAACACATAAGTTTATGGGGACACCTGAATCACACCACCACATTCCACCCCTGGCCCTGATAAATTGATAACCATACATGATATAAAATGCAATGTATTCAGTCCAACTATAAAAGTCACCATAGTTTTTATCAATTCCAATGATGTTCAAACATCCTCATAGTCCAAGGTCTTTGAACTGAGCCATAGTACCAAAAAGCAAATAAACAAACAAAAAACCCTTAATGACACTGCAAGAGATGGCACAGGACATAGAAAACAAATATTCAACTAAAGATTTAAAATAAACAGGGCAAACATCAAACTCTGTAGCTCCAAGTCTGACAGCTCTGACCAGTGACAAGTCTCCGGAGTTCCAATTCCACCCCTCCAGCTAGGCTACTCACAGTACTGGACTACTTTGTCCAGTGTTGGCAGCTCTCCCTGGCAGTAATCCCATAGTCATGACATCTCCATGAGTCCCCACTGCAGCCCATGGTTCATCCTCATGGCACCACTGGGCTTCCATGTAGGTAATCCAAAAAGCCTGCTTCACACTGCCCATGGCCACTTCCAAACTAAAAAACCATTTTCCAAATCCAATGACCCTCTCCTTCCTGTGTTTGTTATACTCCATAGTACTATATAGGCTACCAATTTGTTAATCGGGGGGAATAAAGCAGATTTTGAAGAACAGGACACTCCTTCAACATTCAGGCTCCTTCAAAAGATTCTGAATTTTCCTGTTGTCCCAATGCAGATCAGTTGGCCCAATCTCAATTGTTGTAATCTCTCAAACAATTGCAGCTGAATGGGCAGAAGTTCTGGCCCAAAGAATCCCTCTGTTTCTATGCCATATCCCTCTGCTCACACCAGTCCATTTCTATGCTATGCAATCCTGCACAATTTCTCACGACATGGGCATAACAGCAAACCTATCACACAAACTACTTCTAGCCCAGTCCAGGCAAAGCTCTTTCTCACCCTCCCATCCCTCACAGTCTATAGTTGTTACTATATTCAGTTCTTTCTTTCAACTCTGACCAGAATGGTCTGTCAAGCTGTGCTTACATCACTGCAAAGTGTCTCTTAGGCCAAGATTTCAAAGTCATCCACGTTCTTCCTGCAAAGCAGTTCCAAAAGGCCAAAGCCCCGAATCAAGTTTCTAGTAATAACAATCTCACTTCTCAGTATTAGTTTTACTATTGCAGTCTTACTGCATTCGGGTCTTTCAACTCTGGCAAGAATGGTCCATCAACCTGTACTTATAACACTATAAAAAGTATCCTTTGAAATATATCCACTTTCTTCCTACAAATCAGTTTTAAAAGGCCAAAAGCCACAGTCATGTTTCTAGCAGCCATACCACCATTTCTTGATACCAAGTTTACTATTGCAGACAGCTTGGCAGAAAACACCCAACCAAGAGCAGCTTGTGAGAAGAAAGGGCATATTTTGGCTTACAGACTCAAGAAAGCGCTCCTTGATGGCAGGGAGTAACGTTCACATGATCAGAGGGTTGACATCATTTCTTAGCCAGGGGAAACTTGCTCTAACAGCCATAAGCAGGCTCCCAACAATACTCTCCTGCCTCCAAATTGCCATCGAGGACCTAGCATTCAGAACACATAATTTTATGGGGGACACCTGAATCCAACCACCAGACATGGAAACTCTCGGACATTTATGTGGGTGCCAGGGAACTGAACTCAAGGCAAATCAAGCCTTTCAGGCCCTCTTGCTTGCATTGCAAGCACCCTTAACCACTGAGACACCTTCCTAGGTTCTCAACCTTACTTTTTTTGTTTGTTTTTTGAGGTTGGGTCTCACTCTAGCTCAGGCTGACCTTAGAATTCACTTTGTAGTCTCAGGATGCCCTCGAACTTGTGACGACCCTCCTACCTCTGCCTCCCGAGTGCTGGGATTAAAGGTGTGTGCCACCACATCCAACTAACCTTACTTTTTAAAAGAAAGGCTCTCAATGAATCTGGACCTTGTGATTTGACTACATGAGCCAGCCAGCAAGCTCTAGGAACCTCATCTCCACCTCCCCCGCACTAAAAAGACAGGTAAATATGCTAATATGCCTGGCCTTCATGTAGGTACCAGATCCTACACATGTAAGGCACACACTTTACCAACTTTACCATCTCCTTCGTCCTTGAATTTATCAATCTTAAATGCAGATTGAATCATATAATCACTACTCAAATTTTCTTTTGAGGTTAACATACAAAAAAATATAGACTTTAGCTGGGTGTGGTAGCACACATCTTTAACCCCAACACTCGGGAGGCAGAAGTAGGAGGATCACTATAAGTTGGAGGCCACTCTCAGACTATATAGTGAATTCTAGGTCAGCCTGGTCTCGAGCAAGACCCTACCTCGATAAAACAAAATTAAAATAAAATAAAAATAAATAAAGATCTTAGATGTTACTTATTATAAGTTTGAAAAACCAGCCATACAAACAGCATTCAGGAGTATGTTGTAAAATGTGTAGAAAACTATGAAACCATAGATAGAAACAAACCTTCCAATGTAATGCCATTTCCATCTTACCTATGCATTGTGGCTGTAATATGAAATGTGACAACAAAGCAAAGCAAGCATTTATTTTTCTTCACAATTTCATGAGTGGAAAGTTTTTTCCTTATCTTAATCTCAGCATATATTTTTCCCCTTAAACTGTGAATATTCCCCTTTTTATTTGACAAACATTATGGTTTATGTGTGGCATATACAAATTATAAGCTTCCCTCGTCTATAGTGTGCTGGGATCATTAAGTAAACTAAGCACTTGAAGTCAAGCACTGCAGTACAGTAGCAGTTGATCTAACAGGTGAGACAGGTACTAAGTGAGTAATGGGCAGGCAACACAGCAGCATGAATATGCTGGATAAAGGGATGACTCACATCCCAAGTGTGATGGAACCTGACTACATGAGATTTCATTATGCTACTCACAATATCATGATTTTACACTCATGAATTGTTTATTTCTGGACTTTCCCATATAGTATTTTCAGACCATGCTTCACTGCAGGTAAGTAAAACTAGATAAAGTGACATTGTGGATGTGGAGAATTATTTGGACTATTTATGTCACTACAGAAAGATTCCACATACTTCTTGTCAGTAAATTTCTTTTCCTCTCACAACTCCTTTCAGGTTTCCATCATTATAGATCAGGTTTTAGATTATTTTGGCATTAATGATTTGACCCATCTTTTTTTTCAATTTTCAGATGAGACTGTTTTGTTAGAGAGTTTCATATAAGACAAGCTGGCTTCAAACTCACTATGTAGTGCCGGCTGACGTTGAACTTCTGATCTTAATGCTTCTTGCCTGGAATGCTGAGAATACAGACATGTACCATATCATGCCTGGTTTCTAGATTACAACTTTCTAAACACAACTTTAAGCATGTCAGTCCAGTATTTCTTCAATGATTGATCAGAAATTCTTTCTAATAGAATGTAAGAATTTTCTGTCAGACAGTGTATTTGTCTCATGTTCACAGAGATTTGAGACAAATTCTAAGTTTATAAAACATGACTTTATGAGGAACTATAGCATATAAGTGGAAAGTAGTGATAACCTAAAATCATGTCATCAGCCCATAACCTGACTGCTCATTCTCCAACTACCAATAATTCTGAGATGACAAACATCTATTCTAAGCTTATCCCATCAATTGTGACTCAATCAAAAATAAAAAAAAAAAATTCACCACTTAGTTGATTTGCTCCTCTCTAAAAGCAAAAATGGATAATAGATTGTTATCAATATATATCTTTGGAACTACCACTTTTATTTAACTTAAATTTATTATAAATTAAGTTTTGCCATTTAAAATATTTTAAGTACATTTCCTCTACTGTTGTGCTTCTGCTGATATAGTATCCTGAAAACTTGGAGTACTAATAATTCCAGGAATTTACGAAATAAAACTAAAAACAAAGTACATGATTACAAATCATATGCTTTTTTATTAATTTAGGAAGACTTTCCATTATAAAGTGTTACTTGATGACAATATTCTAAGTTTAGGATGCTAATGAATTTCTTTCATTTGAGGTAGAAGTAGCCTTCCTTTCATCTCTTGATAAATACGCAGAAAGATACTGGTTTACAGCCAATGATAACAACAGCAATTAATATTGTTTGTATGGATCATTTTTACCATCACAGTACCTTATAAACATACACTTTAATACTAATATGGACACTGCGGGTTCAAAAGGAATTTACTGACTTATTTGATAATTTATATGCACACATTGATTCTATGTGAATCATTTAAAAGCCTTGATGTTTTCTTTGACAAAGCTTGTGTGATTACATTTTACTTTAATATAGAAATTCATGATTCACCTTTCTATACCTATAAGAAATTCTAGAAAAGGGGGAATTAAGCTGTTTCTTCCATACTTGAAAGCATTACTGATGCATGAAGCATAATTTGTGAGTGAAAGCAATGAATATAAAAGGAAATAGACTTAGGGAAAAAAATACTCAAAGTAAATCAAGACTGAAGGAAGTAACTACCCACACCCCACACCTTAAATCTGACACATGCACATTCAAGCGTGCCAGGTATGACAGGTTTGACATATCAAAATACCACTGACTTGCCAGCTTAAATTGAAATTTATTTTTCTAGTTCTGAAAGCTGAAAGTGCAATACCATAATGACAGCATGTTCAGGGTTTTGTGACAACTTTCTTCCTGACTTGCAGACAGCCACCATCTTGATGTGTAATTTCGTGATGGGAGGATAAGGGGAGACAGGGGGAGGGAAGAGAGAAACGTATTGTACCTCTTATAAAGGCACACCTCGTAACCTCATTTAACTTTGCCTATGTCCTCAAGACTGTATTTCTACACACCATCCAGCTGAATAATGGGGCTTTAACATTAATTTTGAAGAGACAAAAATATTCTACAATTGATATTTGTGATGGTTGTATAACTGTGATTATAATAAAACTACAGAAACAATATAATTATCTAAAGTTTAGAATATATGCTATATATCTCAAGAAAGTTATAAAGATTTAAAATTAAATTTAAAAATATCCCCAGAAAAAGCAAAGTAGATGACTAGGCATCCAACTAGAGGCAAATCAATAAACAAACAAATTATATTAGTTATTTTAGCATTATTATGACCTAAAATTGAAAAAGAAGCAGAGAGAAGGGGAGAGGGAAGGAGGGAAGGCGGGAAGGAAGATAGATTGGTTGATTTCAGTTTATAGTTAGTTGCAGAGGATATTAGGTATCTCAGAAGCAAAACTGGTTATATTGCATCCACAAGGAAGGGAAAACTAACAGGAAAGTAGGGCCAGGCTATAAAACCTCAAAATGATCCATTTCCTCCATTAAGGCTCTACCTTCTAAAAGGTCCACTGCCTTCCCCAAGAGCACCACACATGAGGCTACGGAGGACATTTTACATTAAAACTACAATATTCTGCCCCTAAATTTCCTAGGTCCATGACTCTCTTATGTTAAAAAATGTGTTCAGTTCAACTTCAAAAGTCCCCAGTCTTTAATAGCCCAATACCATTCTTTTTTTTTAAATATTTTTTTAAATGTTTTATTTATTTATTTGAGAGTGACAGACACAGAGAGAAAGACAGATAGAGGGAGAGAGAGAGAGAATGGGCACGCCAGGGCTTCCAGCCTCTGCAAACGAACTCCAGACGCGTGCACCCCCTTGTGCATCTGGCTAACGTGGGACCTGGGGAACCGAGCCTCGAACCGGAGTCCTTAGGCTTCACAGGCAAGCGCTTAACCGCTAAGCCATCTCTCCAGCCCCCAATACCATTCTTAAGTCCAAAGTCTTTTCAGAAATTCAAGGCAATCTCTAAATTGTGAGCCCTTGTAAAATCAAAAGAACAAATGACATACTTCCAACATACAGTAGCAAAGAATAAACATTCTTATTCTAAAAGAAACAAATGGGGACAGAGCAAGGAAAGACTGGACCAAGGCAAGACAAAAACCGAGAAGGGCAGACCCAAATCCTGTAGCTCTATGTCTGGTATCCTGGATGAAATAAACTGGAATGGAATGATGGCACTGGCCGGGCTCCAAATGGCTTGGCTAGCCCTGCTCCTCCAGCTCTGCTGTCTGTAATACACATAGCTTCTCCTTTGGGCTGGCTCTGCCCTGAGCTAACAGCTGACCTGGATGACATCCAATGGTGCAGAAACCTCCAAAACCTTGGGGTTTCCACTGCTACACAGACATCCGTTTCATTCAGTGGTCTCTTAGAGCTACCTTGCAGGGAATTCAATTCTATCTCACACTGTCCAGCCTTGATGGCTCTCTGAAATCATGGAACAAGAGGCCATGACTCCCTTAATCTTCTATCTTTCATGGCTACAAATCCAGTTTCATGTGGACAATGCTATCAATTTCTGCTGCCAGTTCAGAAAAGAGCCAAGAACACTATATAGCAAAGCAGTAATTGCATCTGTGTGCCCTGCAGGTGAATCTGTGAAAACCCTTTTCTAGGCAGTTGTCTTTGTACAGGAAACCACTTTACACTGCATTCACCCTCCAGGTTTTCTCTTTACAAAGGAACTTGCAATCTCCTAAATTAGCACCTTCAGTGGGTGAGGTTTTGTCTCACAGCCAACTTTCTTTTGTTAAAATATCTTTATTTATTTATTTATTTATTTGAGAGATATGGACACATCAGGGCCTCTTGCCACTGTAAACAAACTTCAGATACACGTGCAAGGCTTTATATGGGTACTGGGAAATCAGACGTAAATCAGTAGAATTCTAGACTTCGCAAGCAAGTGCCTTTTGACCATTAAGCCTTTCGCGCCTTTCTTGTTGTCTCAAAGAAGATAGTAAAGTTTTTCTTTAATCACATTAATCTATTCAATCCTTTCACAATTGATTTCTTAGCATGGTCATTAAAGTTGCAAACTTTCCTTTCAAAAGACCTTTTTCTCTGCTTACTGCTATTCTTGTTCATTATGAACTTGGATTACAGCAGTGAACAAGAACCATCCTCAATGCTACCTAGTCTTGATATTTCCGACAAACACATTAGTCTTTTAACTTTATATTCAGCTTTATTCAGGTTCTCAACACACAGGCAGAACACAGCCCATTTCTTGTGCCTCTGAAAAACACAGTCAGGTATATCATAACCATAGCATCACTTCTTTGGGCCAAGTTTCTATATTAGTTATAAATAGTTAAGTATTATAAGGTTTCATATAAAAACTTGGATTTGGGGCCTGTCTAGAAGAAAAAAAATGAGAATATCTGGCAACATTCTTAACTGGCACTAACTAATCACATCTAGACAGCTGCTTAAGGATGGCCTTGATTTCAGTTTCACAGTTCCAGGAAAGGGACAACATGGGGATCAGGAGCCTGGCTGGTTACACTGTATCCACAGTAACCAAGAGAGAATGAACAAAAGTAGGCCAGGCTATCAAAGTTCAAGGGCAAAAGGTCAAGGCCTACCCCCCAGTTATCCACCACTTCCAATAATGTCTAACTTGTAGTAAAGATTCCACAACCTTTCCCTCTAGTGTTCAAAATATGAGTCGATGGGGGACATGTCACATTCAAAAGAAAGAGAGACAGAGAGAGAAAGAAAGAAAGAAGGAAAGAAAATTTACAAAAAATTTACAGTAGTAGAAAGCACAGTCTGAACTAAAGTCTGAATCATCTCACTGATATCCACAACATAGCTCCCCTGGAGTAACTGTCTCAATCCACCTACCCTGACTGAACCAATGATCTGCATAAGCCAAGGAAGTAAATGAAAGGTTATAGGAAATATATTTAACAAATAATGTAATTGCAACTATTTTGAATGTAATATATTTTATCAGGACATACACGTGACCTAGAGATAATATTGACAACTAACACTTTCCAAACTACGGTTCACACGTTCACACTAGCATTCTGGAAAATACTAATCTGAATTCTAAATTCTACTTTATTCACCTGGTCCAAACCAGGAATCATGTCTTTTTTTTTTTTTTTTTTTTTTTTTTTGCATGTGTGTACTAGTATGTGTGGTGTGAACTATGCAGGTGTGTGGAGATGTGCACATCTTATGTGCATACATAGGGAAAACAGAGGAGAACATTGGGTATCCCCTTTTCCAGTGCCCATCCATGTATTTCTTTGAGACAGACTCTCTTTCTGATTCTAGAACTGGCTGTTTTCACAAGCCCTGGAATTCTCCCATCTCTGCTTGAGTAGGACTGTAATTATAGATTTATGTTTCCACATCCAGCTGGGCACTGGGAAATCAAACTCAGGTAATCTCAGGCCCCACTGAGCCTTCTTGCATTCACAGGAAACAAACGACCCCTTCTTAGCCATCTCTCTAACCCACAACAGGTACATTTAATTTACCATTACTTTTCAGGCTCTGCCAAACCAAGTATGAAATAATCGGTACTCAAAAATAGTCACTGACACTTTCAGGTCTCCTAAATTCACTGGCTCAAGGATTAAGAAACAAAAACTGAATTATGAAAGAAAAAAAATAAAGATGTGCACGGGAGGGGAGCCCTAACAGCACGTCTTCCATGTGCACTAAAAATGATCAAGACTTGGGCTAGAAAGCTGGTTAAGTAGATGAAACTCTTGCCAATCAAGCCTGAGTAAGAGAGTTTGATCCCCAGACCACACAAAAAGGCCAGAGGTGGCAGCAGGCTTCTGTAATCCCAGCACCCTTATGAGGAGATGGGAGGCAGAGACAGGGATCCATAGATTTTGGAAGCCAGCAGTAAGCACAGAGGTCAACAAGAGTAACAAGACTGAAAGGGGGAGGAAGGCAAAGACCAACAACAAAGTTATCATTTAACCTCCACACACACACCATGGCACACGTGTGCCCGTACTGACACAGAAACACACATGTACACCACATACACAAGGTCAAGACTTAATTACTGTAAGATTTGTACTCTGTGTCATATGACTGAAATTCTGATCCTGACCAGAATACAAATGTCACACTATACCATACCACGGAATTCATATTTTTTTAAGTTCTAACTATGTTTTTTGCTAAGCTACAAGGAAAAATAGACAAAGATAAGAAGAAAAATATATTCCTACTATGCTTTTCAGATATTATAGTTTAAGAAACAAGATAATTGTGGCTTCATCTACTCAAAATATTTTTTTTCCTTATATAAATCTAAGTTTTCTCAAAGTGAGCTATAGAGAAAATATAATACTTCCAGGAATACTTCTTCTCTTGGCAATTCTGAGTATTCCAAAGCAACTGTCAATAAATCAAAGGACACGTGAGATCATTTTCTCTTGCTCCTGGATTGGAGGCTGTCATTACCTCAGACACACAAAGATGCAAAGGCTGTGAGAGAGGAATCAGTGCTAGTCAAAGCTTAAATACCATCATTAGGTCTCCAGGGAATACATTTTCTATTAAATACACACCAAAGTACTCGATTTTAGAACAAAATTGTTTGAAGAGTAAAATGCAGCCTTTTCGAATTACATTCACTATACCTTGAATTGGTTTCTTCTTACTCCCTCTATTATTAATTCTTTTAGTTACTAACTAAGCCACTCATTCCCATTCATTCACTATGAATTTATCAATCAATCCATCTTCTGAGGGAACATTTCTGTTGAGTCTGATTATTAAAAGCTGTGGCTTAATGGTTAAGGTACATGCCTGCAAAGCCAAAGGACCCAAGTTCAAGTCCCCTGTACCCACGAAAAGCCAGATGCACAAAGCGGCACATGTGCCTGGAGTTCATTTGCCCTGGCTAGAGGCCCTGGTGCACCCATTCTCTCCCTTTCTCTATGACTCTCTCCAGTCTATCTGCTTTTCCTGCCTCTTTTCTCTCTCTCTCAAAATAAATAAATAAATAAATAAAATAAAATAAACAAGAGGGAAAATCTTTGATATCTTCATTAATTATGGAATTTTTAATGTAGTATTGATATAGCAATAATGTATTCTCTGCCTGTATGGAGGTTATACAATCTGTTAAGAAACACAAATTGTAGTCAGCTCTTTTTTGCTGGAAAAAAAAATTCAACCACACAGAACATTATGGGAGGAAAGGGATTATTTCAGGCTTACAAATTCCAGGGGAACAACACCAATGGTGAAGAACTGACTCCCTTCTAGTGATTCATAGCAGAGAGACACCGTCCAACAGGCAGAAAGCACCATATAACCAGAACATTATCAGCCAGAGCTCTAACTGCTCTCCACACACCCCAGGGCTGGACTTACGATCTGCCCCAGTGACACACTTCTTTCTTAGCAGGGCTTCGCCCACTGGAGAATCAAGTTGCAAGTCTGAGTCTATGGGGCCATGCATCCAAACTACCACACAGATATTATATTGACAATTATAATTAAAATGCCATTGTGTGTACTCAGAACAAACACAGAAGGGCATGGAAGATATCAGAAAACAAAAACCAAAGTCAGTCAGTATGACCACTCTGACTTCCTAAATAGAGTTCCTTATACTTAAAACTCGGGCTGCCTTCTGAACTTAACTTTCATTTAATTTCTTTCATATATAAGTAAATACTGAAGTGGTCAGCATTTACTATTCTGTACAAATAATAGGCTACATGATAATTTTGTATTACTGAAATTTGCCCAGATAGATGGATGCATTTTAATTGTCCATCATCTTTCAAATAATAATATTTTAGAAATCCTATTAAACTCAAAACATCAAGAAAAGAAACAAAAGGTATCTCCTAGATTTTCTTTTGTAATTTGCTTGCTGATTCGGGCTGAGTCACAGACAGATGTCTCTTAGGAAGTTCACTAGTGAAGAATACTTATGCAGACATTTGAATAACATTTTTTTTTCCTGCCAGCCTACTTGACTGTCTTCCCAACCCACAGCAAGAAGACTTTCAGAATTAGTTCCACAGAAAAGTTCACATGTACAAGTCAACTGTCATTATTCAACTTGGGCTTTTACTTTGCATTGCAGTTATTAATTCTCATCTTCAGTATTTGTCATTTCACTGTAGAGCTATCAACAGTAAGAAACTTTAAAAAAATCTATACCTCATTCTACAAACAAAAGTTTCTAAAAATTTAATGGGAGGGGCCAATAAAATAATTAAAAGCCATATACCAATAGGTCATACAACAAAGAATTTCAGGGCTGGAGAGATTGCTTAGTGGTTAAGGCACTTCCCTGCAAAGCCTAAGGACTCAGGAAAGCTAGATGCACAAGGTGGCACATGTGCATGTGTCTGGAAGTTCATTTGCAGTGGCTAGAGGCCCTGGTATGTATACCCATTCTTTCTCTTTCTCTCTTTCAAATAAATAAATAAATAAAATATCAGAATAGAGTTCACTAGAGCTCAAGTTCAAAGCATATTTAAAATAAAAAACAAGAATTTCAAACATACTGAGGCAGAAATAAAGGAAATAATCCAATTAACAATAGCCACACACTTATAACTAAAACGCTGTTTTTACAGTTAAGGAAACGGACAACTGAGACAACAGACAACCTACAGAATAGGAGACAGATCTTTGCCAGCTATATGTATCTGCCAAAGGATCAAGGTCTAGAATATTAATTTTTTTTAAATACTAAGACACACACACAAAGTCAAAGTCAAAACTAGGGCATGGTGGGCTGGAGAGATGGCTCAGTGGTTACACGCTTGCCTGTGACGCCTAAGGACCCCTGTTCAAGGCTTGATTCCCCAGGACCCACGTATGCCAGATGCACAAGGGGGTGCACACATCTGGAGTTCGTTTGCAGTGGTTGAAAGCCCTGGTGCGCCCATTCTCGATCTCCCTCTTTCTCACTCTGTTGGTTGCTTTCAAATGAATAAATAAAAATAAACAACAACAACAAAAAATAGGGCACGGAACTGAACAGAAGGTGTTCAAAACAAGAAATACAAGTGACCAAAAAGTATTTTTTAAAATATTCAACAGTTTAGGAAATCTACCAAGGAAATGCAAATTTATATTACATTGAGAGTCTATCTCATTTAGATCAGAATGATTATTATCAAAAAGTGAAGTGACACAAATCTAGATCCAAACAGCAACGGTACCATATAATTCTACATCCTAAAAGGCAGACCAAATGGCTGAACTTTCACCAGGTCCTTAGAGGGAACACCTGAGCCACAAGACACTGGAGAGGGTATGATGAAGACTGACCTTAATCTTCTACAGCTCCTCTCTCTCTCTCTTCTCTCTAACTCTTTTATATTAGTTATCATTATCTTCCTTTTCTTAGTGGGCACTGACCTGTAACTCCCAGTACCAGCATGGGGCTATCATCCACAATGAACTTTTGATCAGAGAGACTTACAAGGTTTCCTAAAACAATGACAGACTTCTGTCAGAGTACTTGATGACCCACTAAAGGTCAGTGGTAAGCCCCTATTGCTGAAGACTCCATACGCAACTGACACGTAAAATGGAACGGCATGGCTGGAAGCCAGGAGAGAGTCAGTCCCCAGACAGTCAACGTGTCTAGTGCCAGAAGGTGGTACATGGGCAACTGGGGGAAATGACCAATATCTGTCCAAGCAACTCATGGTCCAACCTAATTAGCAACAAATAACATGGTGTGATGCCCACACAAGTGCAATAGTGGCACACAGCCATGGTGGGGAACCAACTGCTCTTGATTTGGCTAACTGATCCCCTCAGTGGTACGAGACCCATAGCTGGAGCTGGGAAACAAGTCAGAACTATACCCAAACATAAGCCCACTCTCCAATATCAAGCTACCACCAATCGTGGGCTACAAGAGGGCCTATACCTATTAAATTCTCTGTAAAAAAGTAAGGGTTATCTCATTTGTCTGGTGCTAACTTACTCTCCGTTGGAGAATCTGCTTCTCTTTTTCAGATAGATGTAGATCCATCATACCTCAAAAGGGCCCTGGCTGAAACTAAGAACAATTGACAAAACAAGCAAGGGTGCTGTTTTCTTGGTGAACCGGGTACCAGCACAAAGGGGAAGGAGATCAACACAGATAAAAATCAACTCCTACCAAATCAGAGATCCAGAGACCCAGAGGCCCCCAACACCTCATCACTGAAGCAGACCAAAAATGAACACAACATGGCTCAGGGAAATTTTGCGGAAGAGGGGGCGGAAAGAATGTCAGAGCCACATGTTGGGTCATGATATACAGAGACATTTATCCTATCCATAACTGTGGGCTAACTCCAGAATGCATGACCCATATACCTCAACAAGGAGGGGCAAGGGGGAGGGGGTAGGACATGGATGAGCCTAATAATGGTACCAAATTGACTGTATTCGCTGAGCACAAAACTAATTAATAAAAAAAAGAGAGAAGTGACAACAAATGCTGACAAGGGTCACTATTTGTTGGAGTGTAAGTTGGTGGCAACCACTACAGAAGTCAGTCTAAATTATCTCGAAAAGTTAAAAGTAGATCTACCAAATGACCCAGCTATACCACTCCTGGGTAAGTACACTAAGAACTGTATACTTATACTACAGACACTTGGTCACCCATGTTTATTGTTGCTGTAGTCATAATAACCAGGAAATAGAATCAAACTATATCCATCAACTGATGAATAGATAATGAAGATGTACTACATATACACAATGGAGTTTTATTCAACTGTGAAGAAAAATGAAATTTGTAAGAAAATAGGACCTGGAAAACATTAAATTAATTCAGATATATAAGGCAAATTCCACATGTGGTCTCTCATGCAGGTCCTTAAATTGCACTGTTAGATTTATAAGCCTAAGTTAGAATAACAGTAGAACTCAAGAAGCAGCAAAGGGGCTGTGGGTGGGGGTTGGCTCACAGGGAAAGGATAGCAGATGTGTAAATATAGGTACTAGAATGTATGGAAATATAGGTAGTAGACTATTGGGAGTGGAAAGATCTAATGGGAGTTAAGGTAAGGTAATGGATGAGATGAGAAGGTAGATGGAAGTTAAGTCAAAAATAAAAGTGGTAGGAATAAGCCATAGGGAGATGAACTTCTCAGTTAGATAATTCAAAACCATAAACTAAGAAATAGGTTGTTACAGAAAACTCCCATTGCCAGGGGTGGGAAACCTCCCATTGAATTGTTGGTCAGTTAGGTCTATGTTTCCCCTAAAACAATACAGGCCACTGCCAGTGCTCTTGGTTTCCCACCAGAACTAGAATATAAGACTATTGTTACAGACTACACATGTATCAGTTGCTAGACACTGAGAACTCAAGCTGATACTGAGCTAGAGGCTGTCCTGCTGGCTTGCGGCCACAGTGCTACTAAGTAAAGATTAATGGGAAGGCCGGGCGTGGTGGCACATGCCTTTAATCCCAGCATGGGGTGTCCTAGGTAAGAGTAGTGCCAAGAGCTCAAGGCTAGCCTGAGACTGCATAGTGAATTCCAGGATAGCCTGGGCTAGAGGTGAGACCCTACCTCAAAAAAGAAAAAAAAAGGCTGCTGGGAGAGAATGAGACTTATTCAACATTGCACCTTGCAATCTATCCAACTGGCCAGCCAGGCAAAATGAGCTCAGTGATGCAATAGCCCTGTTAGGAGGGAAACCAACTGCTTTCAGATGGGACCTAAGGCTTGCTCCACAGAATTTTTATCTTTTACTGGAAACCTAGTCAAAAGACTGGCTGAGCTGGGCGTGGTGGTGCACGCCTTTAATCCCAGCAGAGGAGGAGGGAGAGGTAGGAGGGTCGTCACAAGTTTGAGGCCACCCTGATACTACAAAGTGAATTCCAGGTCAGCCTGGGCTAGAGTGAGACCCTACCTCGAAAAACCAAAAAGGAAAAATAAGACTATGGCTTATAAGGTCATAGGCCCTGGTTGGGGGAAGTGGGGAGCAGCTACGCTATTGTTTGGCTAAAAGGCTGTGCTGTACCAAGCAAATTAAAAATAAGTACTTGTGTTCATGCTCATATAGTAGTGCTTCACTCGTTCATTTTTGAGTAGAGAAACTTCTTTTTTCAGGTGGTGGTGACTACTGGGGAGACTCAAAGCTCATCAAAGTGATGAGAAGAGTAACAGTTAAATGCTCAGCATTAAATGAGATGACTCTATCACACACACACACGGCTTGAGGGCCATTGCAGAAGAGGTGGTAGAAAGAATGTAAGAGCCAGTGGATGAACGGTGCTTTGGAATGTTGTATTCTGGACACAAGGCAACCCTTGCATTTATGAACTCACAAAGTCTATTATTACCTGCACAATATTGGGCCTACCAACATGTCATCATGCACAAAACAAAATATATAAATAATAGAGGGACTGGTTGAAGGGAGGAAGAGATTCAGTGGAAGGGGCATGAAATAGGGGGATAAGAAATAGTGATGGGAGTACATTATGATCAAAATAAATTATGTACATAAAGAAAATTTTGATAAAATGTTTTAAAAGACATCAAAATATGGGCTGGAGAGATAGGTTAGTGGTTAAGGCACTTGCCTGTGAAGCCTAGGAACTCATGTTCAAATCTCCAGGTCCCACGTAAGCCAGATGCATGGTGATGCAAGCATGCAATATCACGCATGCGCACTAGGGGGTGCACATGCCTGGAATTCATTGGCAGCGGCTGAATGCCCTGGTGTGCCCATTCTCTCTCAAAAACAATTTTAAAAGACATCAAAATAGAAGAGAGATTACTTGGACAAAAGGGATTCAATGGAGGTGGGAATTTGGGAGGGTAGTGGGAACAAATTATGATCATGTTATATTGTCTGTACACATGGAAGTTATCAGTAAAATATTTATGAAGAACAATATTAACTTTCTCACTAGATTAATCTATAGATGAGTTCGCAGCTAACTGGAGTATTAGGATGTAGGACATAGTTAGAAGGAATAGGACATTGGGGATATGCATTTGAAAAGTATACCTTGACCAGGATCTTTCTTTCTTTCACAAGGCACCTTGCAGAAACAATTTTCCTTTGCCTTCTCTTTTGCCATGATGTTCTGCCTTACCACAAGTTGAGAAACATGGAGCCAAGTGACCATGGACTAAAACCTCTCAGACTGTAAGCCAAAATAAAACTTTCCTACTTTAAGTTGATTTTCTCAGAGATACTTTCCCCAATGACGGCATAAATGACTAACTCAACTTGATCACAATGACTGCCAGAGGCATGGGCATAAGGCAATGAAAGTTTTTTCCATAATCTTTTTCATTTAATGAAGATCATCACCAAGCTAGAAGGAAAGGGAAGGCAGAATTAAAAGTAAGATGTCAACCATTTTCCTGGTTTCATGAAGAAAGCCTGACTGTGAGCCTAAAGCCAAGATCAAAACAGAAAATGGTAGAAAGAAACAGATCTGATTGCAAAATCCTTATAACTAATTTGAAGATGTTATGATTTAGTAAGCCTTGCTTAGTATCATAAGCTAGTCAAGTCTAACTTTGATTTTGGACCTCCTTTGAATTAAGTTTCTGAACCTCAAAAAAAAAAAAAAACCTAAAGAATACATTTTTTATTGAAAATTTTAACTTTGTATTTTTATGATTACTTCTTTCATAAAATTTACAGGAAATCATGTGCTTATGAAAGTGGTACTGTATAATGTTCTAATAATACATGCCTAAGTTATATACTTTAAGTGACATTAAAATATATACATGTATATATATTCTAAGACATTTATGATTTCTGTAAGGTCAAAACTTTCAAAGTCTTCCTTATAACTTCCTGGAATGCACAGTAAATTGCTGTTATCTATAGTTACCCTATTAAGGAAGAGTTATTTTTTTATGCTGGTTATCTCTTAGCATATTAGTGTAGTTATTCTTTCTGTTTTATTTGAAGCAGGATCTCACTCAGGAACTCATTCTGCAGCCCAAGCTGGCCTTGAACTCACAGATCCTCCTAACCTCAGCCTCCCAAATGCTCTAAATCTGAGCCACTATACCTGGCATATTAATTTTTCTTCAATGATTTTGTTTTTCAGTCTTCATGCTGAAGATATGAGTGGTTTAATCACCAGGTTTTAATATTAGGACAGTTAGAATTTCTTTGTGCCATTATTCCTACAGTGTATTTTTATTTTATTTTTCATTTATTTCAGAGAGAAACAGAGAGAGAAGGGCAGATAGAGAGAGAATGGGTCTCTTCAAATTAACTCCAGATGTGGGTCCTGAGGAATTGAACATAGGTCCTTTGCCTTTTTGGAAAGTGCCTTAACCATTAAGTCATCTCTCTAGCCCTATAGTGTTTTGTTTGTTTGTTTGTTTGTTTTTAATCTCCAAAGAACTTCTTTTAGCATTTCTTGTAGAACAGATTTGGTGAAGATATATTACTTCAGTCTATGTATGGGAATATGTATCTCCTTCATTTCCAAAGGACAGTTTTCACAAGGTACAGAATTCTTGGTAACAATTGTTTATTGTATTTTTTTTCTTCTCTCTCAGTACTGAGAAAAATCTCATGTCCCTCTTTTCTGGCCTTTGAAGTTTCTGCTGAGAGGTCTACTGTCAAATGAATTGAGACATCTTGTGTTCTTTTTTTCTCTTGCAGTTTTGGGAATGTTGTCTTTTACATCGACTAGCTTAATTGTAAGACATCGTGGAGAGGGGTTTTGGTTAAGATCAATTTGACTGGTAATCTTTGACCTCCCTGTACTTGAATATTTGTATGCTTCCCTAGGTTTTGGAAAATTTTTATTAATATTTTTTTGCATAAGTTGTCCATACTTTAGGCATTCTTATGTTGTTCTTGAGCCCAAATATGTGCTCTTAATATTATTTCAAGAGTTCTCCCTTACTTTTTGTCCTTTCTTCCAAGGGTACACTATCAATCAGTCTGTCTTGACGTCACTAATTCTGTTTGATGTCTCCTGGTATTGGTTACTTCTGTTATGGTTTTTGTTTGTTCGTTCGTTTGTTGAGGTAGGGTCTTGCTCTAACCCAGGCTGACCTATAATTAGTCTCAGGCTGGCCTTGAAGACACAGTGATCCTCCTACCTCAGGCTCCAGAGTGCTGGGATTAACAGCATGTGCCACCACACCAGCCTCTATCATGTTTTTAATTTCACTGAATGAGCTTTTGAGATGAAGAGTTTCTGTTTGACTTATTAAAAATGGTTTCTACCTCTTCATTATGTTTCCCTGTTAGGATCTGGCTATATTGCTGAGTGGTGGCACTTGTGTGGCACATGCAAGGCCCTAGGATCAATTCCCAGGACCACAAAAATAAAGGAAATATCCCTGTTAGAGTATTACACTGTTTCTGTTGTCTTCAAACTAACTCAGTTTCCTTAGGGGATGTTGTAGATTATTATCCAAGAGTCCTCCCATACTGAATACTACCTGGTCTGTTTCAGCACCTTATTTTAAGTAGTAAATAAGGTCATAACTTCTTGAAAGCTATTCATGCTTACTGGTGTGCAATGTCATCTGAGCACTGATGGCTCAGGCTTCCTATCCCAGCTTTGTTGGTGCCTATATTACCAGAAAATCTAAGCAGGTTGTTTTGTTTTTCCTCAGTCTGTAGACATGTTCACTATGAATGGTGTCCAGATCCAGATAATTAGGAGTCAATTCTGGGTATGTTATTCCTATTCCTGTCTCGGGACTAGAATGCAATCCACGCCAAAGTTTGTCCAAATTACAATGTTAGTGTGTTCTTCAGAAAGGACTCGAAGAGCACCTAGAAAAAGTCTGTCCCAATAAATCTTTCCCTGGGGCCGTAACAGGCCCAGCTGTCTTCTCCACACTCGCTAGCCCATAATTAGTCAGTGTGGCATTTTACATGGCTCTGGGCAGTCATCGTGGATGTCACCCCCGGGCTCTATAACATACCTGTGGCTACCAACATACCAAGCTATGTCATACCCTGAACCTATACCCTGCCCTACTATGGGTTGTCTATAGAAACGGACACAAGGTGGTGCCAGCTATAGTAAAAGTCTGACAGATTATGCCTGTGCGTCTTCCAACGGCACTAAAGCTATTCCATAGCTCTAACTGCAGGCAGGCCTGGGGATCGGGACTGTTAGGGTCTGCTCAGTGCTCAGTTTTACCAGCCCAGCACTAAATTCCAAAGCAGTATCTTGTGCTTAAGGCTCTATCTTATTATCAGGGAACTGGAGGTCTGGGATAGTGCAGTTGCTTTGGCCACCTACGCTAAAGCTGAAACAGATAAACCCTGGTTTCAGAGTCACAGAGGCTTATGCAGATTTAGGAAGGGAACAGTGTGCCCAAGGCCCAATCTAGGGTGGTCATAATAAGACAAAAACTTCAGTCTATCCCTGGCCCCAAGGCAAAGCCCTGTGCTAGCTTCTATGCTCTGCCCACCAATGGTGGAAATACTTCTCATCATTTGACTCCCAAAGTTTGGAGGAAGGGAGATGACTTTAGCTGGCCCTTTCACCTAATGCAGATACAGTGGCTCAATCCATGTATATTTGCCTATCAGAAGAAGTTATGGGGATTTGCCCAGCACCAGGTTTCAATGTGCAGTCCTGATATTGTGTGTCAAGTCTTAGGCCTGGATATAAGTTTCTTTGCCTGAAGCAGGAGGCTTCTTCTTGCTGAGCAGCTTAGGGTAGGAGGAGAGGGGTGAGATGGGTAACATTTTGAATTTGGTTTTCTTTAATGTGTCTGTTTATATTATTTATTAAATGTAGACATTATGGTATGTGGTCTGATTGCCTTAGCTTCTGTGATGATAGTTGTTGTAGATATCTTTTCATTGTTGGGATAAGACATACGACCAATGTTAGCCTACCATCTCCAGTGGAAATGTCACAGTGGCAGAGAAGAGCATGGCAGTACAGAGACAGAACAACACATTTTGCCAGAGTAGCTTGTAAGAAGCAGAGTGAGGTAGTTAGCACTGACAAACTGGGCTTGTAATTAACCTCAATATCTTCCCATGTGACATACCTCCTCCAGTCCAGTTCTACCTCCAACATTTCCACTAGATGGGGACCAAGCATTGAAAACATAAGGCTATGGACACACCATATTCTAACCACCGTAGTAGCTAAGTGTATGAATAATTGTCCAAGCTGGCATATTTATGGATAGATGATTGATTACAGGATGTTTTAAATCAACCCCCATCTTGCTCCACTTCTCTAGTTTTAATTTTTTAATCTTGGAATAAGTACACGTATTGAGTCAGGCAGAAAACTTACATCTTATGTATATTTATTTATATTACTGACCACCGGCACTAAGTCTATTAAAACTACTTGCTAAAAAAAAGCAATATCTAATGATTTTCATTAAATAAACTATAAAATGAATAATTCATTAAAATTAAATATGTATGCTGCAGAATAGATGAAAATAAAGGGTTATCTTCTAAAAGCAGCCTAAAGTAACTGTATTGTCACAATATATTTACAGTTATAATACTATAGAACATTGAATATATTAATCATCAAAAAAAAAAAAAAAGCATCCATGTAAAAGTGACCAAAAAATTACATTTAGAAGTACAATTTACAAACAAGACAACTTTGGTAACCATTTCAAATTTAGCAAAAGTGTTGGCAACAAAGTGAAAATCAATAACATTTAATATGTGGCCATTGGAAAGATAAGTATCAATACTAAATAAAATTTATCTACAAGGGAAAAAGATGGCAATACAAAACCTCTTCTACTTTGTCTAATGAATAGTAGAAAACTTCAAAGTTATTTTTTTAATTATTTATTTATTTATTTGAGAGCGACAGACACAGAGAGAAAGACAGATAGAGGGAGAGAGAGAGAATGGGCGCGCCAGGGCTTCCAGCCTCTGCAAACAAACTCCAGACGCGTGCGCCCCCTTGTGCATCTGGCTAACATGGGACCTGGGGAACCAAGCCTCGAACCGGGGTCCTTAGGCTTCACAGGCAAGCGCTTAACTGCTAAGCCATCTCTCCAGCCCCAAAGTTATTTTTAAATTCAATTTTTATAAATAACTCATTAAAAAGGCATTAACTATATTTATCTACCTGAAAATGCAGTGAGGATTACAGTTTTATGGGAAATAACTCCTTCAGAAACCAGTGTTTATCCTCTGCTGACTGGCATTTTTAAGAAATTCAATTCACCATAGCAACCTGTCTTAACACCAGCAGATAAGTACAGGCTATATTTAGAGATGATTGCTTTCCAGACAGCAATCCTGTCTTTCCCTCATATTTAATGTCATGATCCAAGGGACCAAAAATATCATTTAATCAGATAGAGTATAGTGTGATGACAAATATACCTAGGGGGAAGGGGCTATGTTTTAGAGTCACCAAAAGTATAGTTTCCACTCAAATTGGTAAAATATGTGAATAATATACAAGCAAATACCATTTATAAGGAGATACAACTATTTTGTCTAATTTTATCTTTATTCTTCAACATAAAAATATCATTATTAAAGGCTGGAGATATGGCTCAGCAGTTATAGGCACTTGTTTGCAAAGCCTGACAGCCCAGGTCTGGGTCCCAGTAATCACATAAAGCAAGTTGCACAAAGTGGTACATGTGTTTGGAGTTCATTTGCAGTGGGTGGAAGCCCTGGTGTGCCCATTCTCACTCTCTCTCCCTCTATGTCTATCTGCTTCTCTCTCTGTGTATGCTTCTCTCTCTCCAATAACATTTTTAAAATATATCACTATTAATCATTAATGATCTATAACATAAAATATATTTCAACTAGTAAGTTGTTGCTATTAATTTTTTGATAAGTAACATCGAATATATTTCTACTTGGAGGTTACTGCTATTGTTTATTAACCAGCATGCTTTATTTCCAAAATTGTATCCATATTTAAGTTACATAGGGTCTAAATCTTTTTATATAATACATGATGTTGGGAAGAGGGCTCTATAGCTAAAGATATTTCTTTTATGATGCAAGATAAAAACGGAAGTAATATAAAACAAGTAAAGCAGGACAAAATAGGAAAGATTAAATTATTAAAATGTTATGTTCATAAAACTACCTTGGCCTCATTTATGCTTTTCATCTTGTGACAAAGAAAAGAGGATTTGTGTTTGAGTGACATGGTTTATATAGTTTACTTCACAATATACCACAGTGTTACAATACTCAAACACAGAAAATACCTTTTTTTGTGCACATTAAAATAATATTAAAAACTAGATATGAATTAGTAGTGTCAATTAAAGTACCAAGAAAATGCAACAGAATGTTGTGTAATCACTTCACACTAATTAGAATGGCTACTACCAAACACAAAATAACAAGTGTTGGCAAAGATGTCAATAAATTGAAGCCCTCAAATATAGCTAGTGGAAACACAAAAATGGTATAGCTGCTATGGAAAACAGTATCATGTATTTTAAAAGTAAAAATAGAATTACGGTCTGGAGAAATGGCTTAGCATTTAAAGTGCATGCCTGTGAAGCCTCACGACCCAGGTTTGATTCTCCAGGTCCCACGGTAGCCAGATGCACATAGTGGCACATGCATCTGGAATTCGTTTGCAGTGGCTGAGTCCCTGGCATGCCTGTTATCTCTCTCTCTCCCTCTCTTTCTCTAATAAATAAAAATAAAATCTTTTAAAAATAGAGTTACAATCTTTTAAAAGTAGAATATAATCCTGCAATTTCACTCCTGTGTATATACTCAACTGAGGTATTTGTACATACATGCTTATAGGAGCACTAATCACAAAAGCCAAAGGGAGTATGCAAGAGTATACTAATGGAAAAGTACATAAACAAAAGGTAGTATATACACTGAAAGAAAGGATTTCCTATTTAATGTAGCCTTCCTCAAGAATGTTACTTATTTTAGAAATGGTCAATTCAGAAAGGAAGGAAGGAAGTAGGGAAGAAAGTAAGCAGTGAAGAAGGGGAAAGGAAGGGGAGGCCAATTCTATCAATCAGCAATTCTTCCACAATGTTCACTTAAAGGAGACATAAAATTTTCAAAAGACTTTATAAATTAAATGAGACACACACCATACCCAATCAGTTCCATGGCCTAGACACAGTATTAGCATGATGAATAATATCAAGAGATTTCTATCGTTCTCTTTACCCATAGGCTTTTCTTTTGAGCCTTGAACAGTTTTTAATATTTATAAATGACTCTGAGTTCAAATATTTATACTACTTAGAAATTAGTGCTAAGCAATCTAAAACATCATATGTTTTATATTGTCTATCCATATCCCACAGTTAAAACAGATTTGAAAGTACAGAGAATTCCTTTAATCCCAGCACTCGGGAGGCAGAGGTAGGAGGATTGCCATGAGTTCGAGGCCACCCTGAGACTCAATAGTGAATTCCAGGTCAGCCTGGGCTAGAGTGAGACCCTACCTCGAAAAATCAAAAAACAAAGAAAAGAAAAGAAAAGAAAAGAAAAGAAAAGAAAAGAAAAGAAAAGAAAAGAAAAGAAAAGAAAAGAAAAGAAAAGAAAAGAAAAGAAAAGAACAGAGAACTAACTCAATAGAACACAATGAATATAGATTAAATTATTTTATGTAAGGTAACATTTTCCTATAATAACCATTTCTCCAGGAAAAAATAAATGTTTTATAAATGTATCAAGCTAAGAATAGCTTATTTTATGGAAGAAATTTGTGTGTACATTCAATATATTTATGATATGGTGATAACATCAAACTAAACTTGACAAGACTTTTCAATGAGCTGGCATTAAAACTGGAAACAGAAGCATTACAACATAAAACAAATTATACACATAGCTTAGGACAAACTCTTTAAAACATTCATAATTATAAACAGAAGATAAGCTATTAAAACAGTTGTTTCTTTAGAAACTTGACATGTATGAGAATGCCTATTTCCAAGAAACATTGGGGTACATTATTTGGTTAAAACGAGTGTCTAATTCTTCTACTTGCTCTTAAACTTAATACAAACAGGATTGTTATTGGGAAAAACAAACAAAGTGATTATTATATAATCCCCTTCACCTAAGAATTGTTACAACTTATATTCTCCCATTATTACAAAGATCTAAAGTTAGTAATAAGACCAGAGAGTCTTGCTTAAAACACTCACACTCCTCCTGACCTGTCATCCCTACCTTATCACGTTCAAACAATGTTTACCCAGTTGATTCTAATCCAGTACTTTGTTTTAATTTCAATGGACATAAACTCTTGAGTCATTATGATATATATAGTCTTGATAAAATACAGTACCTATCATATTATTCCATTTAGACTGTTGTTGCAGATTTAGTATATGTATTTGTCTCTTTTAAGTTTTGCCTTTTTTATTCTCATAACATTAAGTCTTTCACCTCAGATTACTTTTGGTATAAACATCATTTGCATACACAATTGATTCCAATTATATATATAGTGTGTTATACTATGTCTGGTGTGTCTGCATGTGTTGAATATACAAGTATATAGGTAGATGCATGCACCCCATGCATATGTGTGTGGGGGCCAGAGGAAGAGATTGGGGTCCTCCTCTATTGTCTTTCTGCCTTATTTCCCAGAAACAAAGTTTCCCACTAAACTTAGAGCTCCCAATTTTTCAGTAAGACCAGTTGACCAAGGAGCCCCAGGAATTCTCTTGTCTCTACCACAGTCAGTGCTGAGATTATAGGCATATATAGCCAAAGCTGGGGCTTTTACTACAGCATTTTAATTAAAAATTTTTATACATATACATAATATATACATATATTTTATTTTTAAAAAATATTTTATTTTTATTTGACAGAGAAAGAGAGAGAATGGGCATGCCAGGGCCTCCAGCCACTGCAAACAAACTCCAAACACATGTACCCCTTGGCTAATGTGGGTCCTGGGGAATCAAACCTTGGTCCTTTGGCTTAGCAGGCTAATGCTTTAACCACTAAGCCATCCCTCCAGCCCAATATTTTTATCATAATCCCCTTCTATTACCTGCTCTGGCTACCTGCCACCAAACTACTTCTTTCCAACTAGTCCCTCTAGTATTTTGATCCTTTTTTCCCCCTCTCTTCTACCATCCATGACAGAATGTTGGTGAGCTGAATATAATGTGCAGATCAGTGCAGATAATGATAGTTGCTGTGAGATCATGAATATAACAGAAGACAGCATTCCAAAGCACTCATTCTCTGGCTCTTATATTCTTTCCACTATATCTTTTGAAGTGTTCCATCTTGAAAGGGGTGACACAGATGTCTCATTTTGCAATGAGTACTCCACAGTTACTTGTGTTCAGCACTTTGACCAGTTTGAGTCTCCAAGTAGTCACCCCAAACTGCAAAATGAAGCTTCTCTGACTAAAAGAGCAGCACTAATCAATCTATGGGAAAAACCATAAATATTTAGAGCAATTTGATGGCCACAACATATGCATTTAGCCAAAGACAGTAGTTTTCCTTCTAGAACCTCTGATCTCCCTAGCCATATGCTTCTGATTAGGTTTTCAATACCAGTTACTAATTCCCCACCCATGGACCTGACCTCAAATCCAATTAGAGAGCAGATGGTTAACCCCCAAAATCATACCACTATTGTACCAGTGGGTACATCTTGCTTGACTATTCTGCTGTGTACCTACAAGTGTTTGCTGCAGGGTAGGTTTTTTTTTTTTTTAAATTTTATTTATTTATTTATTAATTTGAGAGTGACAGACACAGAGAGAAAGACAGATAGAGGGAGAGAGAGAGAATGGGCGCGCCAGGGCTTCCAGCCTCTGCAAACAAACTCCAGACGCGTGCGCCCCCTTGTGCATCTGGCTAACGTGGGACCTGGGGAACCGAGCCTTGAACCGGGGTCCTTAGGCTTCACAGGCAAGCGCTTAACCGCTAAGCCATCTCTCCAGCCCAGGGGGTAGGTTTTGAAGACTTTTCTCCCCAAGCCGACTATACAGCACTTTCTAGGACTCTGACAGCAAGCCAGCAGGGAGAATGCTTCCAGCTCAAGTTCCAGCTTAAAATTCTCAGGCATGTAACCAAAGCATGTGGTATCTTCAGCAACGCGCTCTCATCTAGTTCTGATGGCAGCCAGGACAACTGGCAATAGCCTGCAATGTTTCCGGTGCCTTAGGGGCTCCCTGAGGCCAACATCTCACTGGAAGGTAGTATTCCAACCTTGGCACTGGGATTCTCTTATAACAACCTATGGCTTCTGGTGGCAGGATTATCCACCAATACATATTACTTTTGCTCAAACTTTTTAATGATATTTTTTAATTAGCTGGTGCCTTCTTTATATGGAGGATGGGAATTGAACTCACCTCCTCATGCTTGAGCAGCAAGTGCTCTTCCTTGCTGAGCTATCTCTAACCACTTGGTTCAGTATTTTAAAAGATTTTTTTTTTTTAAATGAGAGAGGGAGTGAGAGAGAATGAATATGGGAATGCCAGGGCCTCTAGCCACTGCAAATAAACTCCAGAAGTATGCAAAACCATGTGTATCTGGCTTACATGAGTTCTGGGGAGACAAACCTGTGTTCTTAGGCTTTGCAGGCAAGTGCCTTAAACTCTGCCATCTCTCCAGCCCTTGATTCAGTTTTATTCTGTACTTGGTCCACAGATCACCTGTATCTGTTCATTTTACTGATTGACATACACAACACATTCTGAGTCACTAAACCCTATAAGTGTAGTGTTTTCTGGGCATACTTTTGCTTCACTTGTTACTCTGTCTTCCTTTTTAACAGTACTGGTGCTTGAAATACTTAATCCTTGCTAACCACCAACTCCTATCAGTATCAACAACTCAGAAGCATGAAACCCATTATAACCCTGTGAGATACACTGTCATAGAAAACATCCATTAAACATATATCTTAAAAATAATTGTTAATTTGAAACTGATTAAAATAACAAGTATGAAATTTAAAAAACTGATGTATTTGCCTACAGTGCTCAGTGTTTATTTATTTTTTAACTCATTTTTATTTATTTATTTGAGAGTGACAGAGAGAGAAAGAGGCAAATAGAGAGACAGAATGGGCGCGCCAGGGCTTCCACCCACTGCAAACAAACTCCAGACAAATGCGCCCCCTTGTGCAACTGGCTAACCTGGGTCCTGGGGAATCTAGCCTGGAACCGGGGTCCTTAGGCTTCACAGGCAAGCGCTTAACCACGAAGCCATCTCTCCAGCCCACCAGTGTTTACTTTTTAAGGAGAATATTTTTATAAAAAATAAAAAGTTATTCCCCATATATTGTAGTTAAAAGTTGAATGTATACACAAAAATTCTACCTCACATAGAACCACCTGGAACCATTTAATACATGACTCAATGAAAACTAGTTAAGATTTATGTTAAATGCCTGAGGCAGAAATAGCTAACTTTAATCCCACATGTGAAGCATTTATTAAATATTAGAATCCGGAAAAATACAAAATAAAATGTTTATAATAATAAAAATGGGAAAAAAATCTACAGTGGTAGTTCTTTCTCTATTGAACTGACCAAGGAACAGATATGTCTCTAAGATATAAATAGCAATCATTCACTATATCCCTTTTTCTAAAATTGTATTTAGTCATTTATTTATGAGAAAGAGAGGAGAGAGGGAGGCAAGCTGAGAGAAAGAAAGAGAGATTGGGAGTGTAAGGGTCTCTAGCCACTGCAAACAAACTCAAGACAACTATGTCAACTTGTGCATACGGCTTTACATGGGTACTGTGGAATCAAACCTGGGTCCTTTGGCTTTGCCTGCAAGTGCCTGTACCACTGAGTCACCTCACAGCCCCCCAAAAAGTTTTACTAAAGAAAAAGTTGTCTCTAAATCCAAATGGGCAAAAGAAGTCATTCATCTCAATATTTCTCTATGATTTCTAACATTATCACATACCAGATTGAGTGCCAAGAGGCTAATGGCATTTTTTTAAAAAAGTACTAAATTATGGTATCAGGATTTGAGAATTATTGTGTTCATACGGTGAAGCACGCACTTCTAGATAACTTTTGCTTAAGACTATTAAGATCAAATTTAGGGGCTGGAGAGATGGCTTAGTGGTTAAGCGCTTGCCTATGAAGCCTAAGGACCCCAGTTCAAGGCTCGATTCTCCAGGACCCACGTAAGCTCGTTTGCAGTGGCTGGAGGCCCTGGCTCAGCCATTCTTTATCTATCTGCTTCTCTCTGTGTCTGTCACTCTTAAATAAATAAAATAAACAACAAAAAAAAGATTTGTAAAAAAAAAAAAAGATAAATTTAGAACTTAGTGATAAGGTGAATGCTTAATAGTACTTTAAAATCTAGGAAGAAGTCCCAAATTATCTTAAAATGTTGTAATTCCTTATCATAACCTATTATTCAAATGTAATTCCTTTATATCATTAGAGATATTTAAGCATATTTTCATTGTTATAATTTATTAAACATATATATCCATACAGTACTAAATATGTCTAACAAGTAATACAATAATAGAATAGTTTCTTATTTATTCAGTGGGGTGAAAACTTTTGAAAAATTATAGTTTCCTGTCCTATCCATTATGGAAACAGAATCCATCATGAAGAAAAAGTTATTCACTATTCATATATCCACACTAAATAATTACATTCTGGGTTATATTTTTATAGGATTAAAAGGACAGGTGTTAATTTTCATAGGAATAAATTTCATTGAAAAAGAATGCCAACTGTCCTGATCAAGGAACTAAAAGACTAAGAAAAGGAAAAAATGGACAGCATTTCTGCAAGCTCATTCTAAAATACATTTGCAATATTCTTTCTTGAAATGACAGTTGTTTAAATGGTCACTTAGTAAGGAATCAGTAAGCTTTAGTTTCAGGACATCATGTGCTTTATTCCTTACAAAATCCACAATAATTTATTAGAGAAACATGTAAGTAGATGGATTACATGTAATCTGGATTACTGATTGTCTATTTTCATAATTTTATTACATGCATTATACATAATTTAAAAAAAATACATGCCAGCAGATTTCCCTCCTGCCTACTTATCTGGCCTTGGTTTTTTACTAAGCTTAAAGTTTAGTTTTTTTATTATGTGGTAAAAAATAAAATTAAAATACACAAATAAAACCAGCCATGTTAAAATATACAGCTCAATAGTACTAAATACAATATTAACTACCAACCCTGTCCATTTCTAGAGCTTTTCTCAAGTTATAAAGATGATACTTAATTAGAATAGGTTGGACTCTAAATGACTGAAAATTCAAATTGACACAAGTACCAGAGATCAACCATATTTCTCTCTCTCTCTCTCTCTCTCTCTCTCTCTCTCTCTCTCTCTCTTTACATGTATATAAAATATCATATACATTATAATGTATGACATCTGCCTCCCATTACCTTCTCTTGACCTTCCCACTCAGCCCCTTCTTCCTAGTGTTTGTAAAGACAGGGTTTTGCTATGTAGATCCTCCTGCCTCTGTATCCTGAGTTCTGAGCACATGCAGCCTTATGTGACTATGGGACCAGAATAGAACCAAGCTTCTGGATTTTGAGCAGAATAGACTTGGTGTGCTTAAATGTGCATACAAACAGTCCATTGTAGAAATAATAGCAAATCTAAGGTTAAGAAAATGTGTCTAGTCTGTGGTAGTTCAATTCAGGTGTCCCCCATAAACTTAGGTGTTCTGAATGCTAGGATCCCAGCTGATGGAGATTTGGATATTAGCACCTCCACGAGGCAGAGTATTGTTGGAGGTGGACTTATGGGTATTATAGCCCACTTTCCCCTTGACAGTGTTTGGCACACTCTTCTATTCCTGTTGTTCACCTGATGTTGGCCAGGAAGTGCTGTCCACTCTCTGTTCATGCCATCATTTACCCCTGCCATCATGAAGCTTCCCCCTTGAGCCTATAAGCCAAAATAAACCCTCCCCCCCCCCCCAAAGCTGCTTTTGGTCAGGTGATTTCTGCCAGCAATGTGAACCTGACTACAACAGAAAAGTTGGTACCAGAGGAGTGGGATTGCTGTTAGACACCTGACTTTGGCCTTTTGGAGCTGATTTTTCAAGAGGAATGTGGAAGGACTTGAAACCCTGGCCTAAGAGATGCCTTACAGTGCTATACGTATAGCTTGATGGACTATTCTGGTCGAGTGGAAAGATCTGAATGTAGTAAGACTATGGGCTATGTGGTTTGGCTTATGAGGGTGAAAATGAGCCTTTCCTGGACTGGGCTAGAAGCAGTTTGTGTGAGAGGCTTCTGTGTCCTGGGAACTTGTGCAGAACTGCTTTGCGTAGAAACAGACTGATGTGAGCAGAGGGATATGACACAGAAATGAAATATTTGGGAGATTACAAACATTGAGATAGGGCCAGATAACCTGCATTGGGACAATAGAAATAATGCAGTCTTTTAAAGGGGCCTGTATGCTCAAGGACTGTACTGTTCTTCAAAGTCTGCTTTATTCCCCATTGGATTAAAAAATTGGCACCCTACCTGGTATTGTGGAGTATGAAAAATGCAGGAAAGAGAAGGTCATTGAATTTGAAACATGGTCCTGTGTTTTGGAAAGAGCCATGGGCAATGTGAAGCAGGTTTGCTGGATGCCTGCACAGAGACCTGATGGAGCCATGAGGATGGACCATGGGTTGCAGTGAAGACCCAATGGAGACACCAGGACCACAAGATGTATTCTAAGGAAAGCTGCCAGCATTGGATGACGTTTCCCAGGACTGTGAGTAGCCTAGCAGGAGGGGTTGAATTTGAACTCTAGAGCCTTGCTGCTGTAAAATTATCAAACTTGAGATTTGTCATTGATTAGAGTTGTTGGACTTGAAGCAATGAAGTTCAATGTTTGCCCTGGTTGTTTTAAATTTTGTATTGGTTGAATATTTCTTTGCTGGATCCAGTGCCATCTTTTGCAGTGTGAATGTGTATTCTGTGGCATTATGTTTTTTGTTTTTGTTTTTTTTTTGTAGGGGGCGTTGGTATTATGGCTCAGTTAAAAGATCTTAGACTATGGGAATGTTTGAACATCATTAGGGCTGATAAAAACTATGGGGAATTTTAAAGATGGACTGAATGTATTGCACTTACATCAGGGATGGTTATCAGTTTATGGGAGCTAGAGGTGGAATGTTGTGATTTGATTCAGGTGTCCCCAAAAAGCTTAGGTGTTCTGAATACTAGGTTTCCAGCTAATGGAGATTTGGGAATTAATGCCTCCTAGAGGCAGTGTATTGTTGGGGGCAGGTTTTTGGGTGTTATAGCCAGTGTCCCCTTGCCAGTGTTTGGCAACTCTCCTGTTCCTGTTGTCCACCTGATGTTGGCCAGGAGGTGATGTCCACCCTGTTCATGCCATCATAAGAGCTTCCTCTCCAGTCTGTAAGCCACAATAAACCCTTTTTCCCCCAAAAGCTGTTCTTGGTCAGGTGATTTCTGCTAGCAATACAAATCTGACTGCATCATGGTCTTTGACATCATTTGTTCTGTTTCTTCATTTCTGAAATCAGTATTTCCACCTTTAAAATACCAACTTTAATGTTCCAGTTAGTTTCTCTTCTTGGTTCCAGAATTTCATGCAGACTTGTGGTTTTACTGAAGGCTCTCTTGAAACCGCTGTGTGATATAGTAAGGGACACTAGCCTGACACCTGAGTCCACTAAGAAAGCCCTGCTGCAGGAGGCCACATACTGCCTGATTCTCCTGGACTACTGCTCGCAAGGACAGGTAAAGGTAAGCACTTTTAAGTCAGGCCTCATTGTCCTGAGCTACTTTCTCCTTTTATTGTTTACTCCTTCTGTGCCTGGACAAGCTTGGAAGTGGACACAGAGTTCTGAGTTTCCTTCTCTGCCTACTAATCATCCATAGCATGTATTCTACTACTGAGCTAACCCTCAACTCTCAAAGCTATTTAGAACCACTTAACAGTAAAATATAAGCAGATTAGATGTTACTAGAGTTAAGAACAAGAATGAGCAAAAGCCCTATGATGGTGTTTGTTAAATTTCTCTTCTAGGCTTCTGAATTAAAAACAACGAAGTGCAGAGAATTAATGAGCTAGCTGTAAGCCACCAAGGAATAACAATGTAATTGAGATAACAGAAATGTTCCCATGGGGTTATCTCCATGTTTGCCCATATAGGAATTCTTCCTTTGGTTTCACAGTCCATGTTAAGTCAGTAGTTCTAATAGCTCTGTGTACAATCACATGTATTTAATAGACCAGTCTCACTTCTTACCCCACTTAGATATCTCCAGCTGAAAGACTGAAGGAACATGGAAGAAATTCATATCCTAAAATATTTTAGAATATGGCTTGTTGTTTTGAAGTTTATTCAAACAATTTCATTCTAGCCCCTTAAGCCCTAAACTCAACCTGATTCATCTTGGCTGGAATTACGCTACTGCTTCTGAGCTACTAGAACCAACAAGCACTGGCAACAACTTTTAGGTAACACCTCTTCTGTCAGGTATTCTCTCCTTTTGAGTGTATGAAAAAGTAAAGGGAAGAACATAACAGTGTTACAAAAACCAGTGTCTGTTTTCATATTTCAGGGTCTTCTGGCCAAAACTGTCCTAACATGTGAAGACAGCGCGGTGGTGAGCTGTACCAGACAAGTGCAGCAGGGTTCTGCAGCTGCTCCGCGCCATGTCACCTAAGACTAATTTCCCAGGAGGAAAGATTTTCTTCCTGTCCCAGATTGTATGGATAATTATAAAATGTACTTTTATACTAAACATTGTCATCTGGAGCTGCTTTTTCCTTGGTTCATTCATTTCTCCCAGAGTACAAAAAAGAGAGTAAAAATATGAAGTTCTGCCATTTCTAAATAGAATCGGGGCAGGGAGTATAGCTCTTAAAACTTAATTGAAAATATTTATGCTCATAATATTATTCCAACTTCAGAATTCATCTGTTAAATTTCTTGAGCTTAAGCTGTTGCTTGAACATGTAAGCTACAAAAATATTCCACAAATTAAGGCTTTCTTCCACTTACTTCAGATTTCTTTCTCCATGGAAATAACAAACATGAGCAGGACAAAATTGCAAAACTTGGCAGTGTGACTACGTTTCAGGTAGAAATTCTCAATGTCCAGTGTGGATTATGTCTGAAGGGTGATCACGCGGTTTGGGCTTTGTCCACAGTCTCTGTCTCCTGCTCATACTCAATTTTGCATAGGCTCCTTTACTCTGCTGTGGTCCTTTCAAGGGTGTTTTGTCTTTGTGTTTTGCATTAAGGGCCTCCTCCTCTTCACTACAGGACTTGTCCGCCTGGTTTTCATCACTGCTGGCATCCAATTTATCCATATCCTCAAAATCACTTAGGTCACTTTCATCTACCTCATCATCTTCCTCAGATGCTCTTTTTTCCACATTGGCTTCATCTTCTTCATCCTCTGAAGAGTTACTCTGTGCCTCCTGCTACTCCAGAACCTTCTTGGAGGCGTGGATGGGGAAGTTGTAGATGTCCCCATAAGCATCCTGTTTCAGTCTCTCCAGCAACTCCTCTTCTGCAGCATTGTGTTCAGATGAGCAGCTGTCAGTGCTCTTCCTCTCTCCCTTCCTCTCTTCTTTCCTCCATCGCTTTAGTGTAAGCTTTCTAATTCAGATTAGGCACTGCGCTACCTTGGTAAATCTCTGCTTATAGTTGTGTCAAATAAAGTGGGCCACTAAAGTAAATTTTCATCTATTTGTCCCAGTGCTTTCTCATAGTTTTTACTAAGTCACACTCATCCCCAGAGACACCTAGGAAAAGCTGCTCATTCTATGACCTTCATAGACAGGTAGCATTGTCCTTTCTCTTTGATTGTGGCATACTGACTGACTATTTGCCAGGGGACAAGATGACCAATTACACAGGCCGGTCAGGCTGTATTCATTTCTGCAAAAGCCCTGGGTCTTGGTTCTTATTTTGAAGGAACAGAATTGCTTGTTTCCTAGTGCATTCCAGATAACATTATCTGACTGCATAATGCCCCAGTTCAGGGTACAGTGCAAGGCCAGATCAGGAAAGTGGACCTTTACTAAGCTTAAATAGTGACCAAATTGGAGTATAATTGATATGGAAGATAATTTTCCTATTTATCCATAAATACAAAATTATAAAACTTAATTTATAAAACAGCAATATTAAATTGGAGTATATGACAATATGGAATGACATTGACTTATAAGTTGAAAAGAACACTGTCAACAACAAAAGGACCAAGGAATCTCAGCACGTGGGAGGCAGAGTCAGGAGGATGGAGATTTTGAAGGCAGCCTGGACAATCTAATGAATTCTAGGACAACCTAGGCTGCGACCGTTATCTCAATAAAACAAAAAGTAAAAAATAAACAAAAATTGAAGACCCCAAAATTCCTGTGCCATGTATAGTTTTTTATGTACAGCAGTAAAAATATATCCAATACATTCAAGTATATATACTTATTATAAATAATTATCTTTCTAATTTAATGACAATTATTACAAAAATATACTCAAAGAAGTTTAAAGTTGTTGTGAATAAATTCACACATCTTCTCAAGCAAATCAGCCAGTAATCATTTTTCCTGCCCACACTTACAACATCAGCTACTAGCCCTGTGATCATCAATCTTTCATGGAGATCACCATTCTTTCTAGAAAGAAACTATTCCATCAAACTTCACTAAATGTAACAGAAATTATTAGAAAAGAAGAAATTATTCTACAATAAATTAGCTCTCAGTTATAACTCTTAAAAAAGTTAAAACCAATAATCAATTTTTAGATTATACTTATTAGTGAAATCAAATACTCACAAAGAAGGATCTTGAACAAGATCCTTGAGATTTATTCCACTGCGATCTTCTGCAAGATTCCTGAAGCAGCTATCACTCACTAAACAAAAAAGGAGGAAAGAGAAGAAAACTTTGTTTACATTTCATTCTAGTTAGTGCTGGCCAAAATTAATTTTGAAATAAACTTTGACTTTTATATTTATTTTCTAAACAACAGTATTGGTTGACTTTTTTTTTAGCCTGCTAAATTTTTCACTGTATCATAATAAATATTCAATAATAAAACAGACATTGCAATGAAAATAACTAGGTAAGGCACATAAACTGTACAAAAACATAATGTACAAAATAATATACATGTAGGTTAAAATTTCATTCTTACTTGTATAAGACTAATTTACTAACATATGGTGGCAAATCCCTGTTCCCACAACACCTCCATAAAGGGTTTCTCCTCCCATCATATTTATTTTAAACAGTAGGGAGCAATAAAAAAAGCATAAATAAAACTAGCAGAATAGTATTATATTTTTAGGTAATTCCAGTTGGCTGATTGTTTTGGTTTCTTGGATTATTTTCCTTTGTGATAAAGGCTACTGATCAAAAAAGAAACACACTCCTAGGAAAGAGTAAAATCACTGGACCTCTCGGTGTTTGCAGATTAGCATGATATTCTGGAATCTAGTGGAATGCAAAGTAAAGTTGGGAAGATGAAGACTAATTTAGGATTAAAAAGAATATTTATATCCTTTCCTATTCTTCCAATAAGATTAATACTTGTATATGATAAAAATTTTAAGTATGAGAATAAATTATGATCAATAAAATAAAAAACTAGGGAAATGATTTTTTGTTTTTATTTAAATATTTTTATTTATTGTTTTAAAGGAAGGGGGGAAGGAAGGAGAAAGTGAGAGAGAATGGACATGCCGGAGTCTCTTGCCTCCACAAATGAACTCCAAATGTATGTGCCACTTTGTACATCTGGCTTTACATGGGTACTAGGGAATGAACCCTGGCTTTTAGGCTTTGCAAGAAAGCACCTTCTGGGCTGGAGAGATGGCTTAGCAGTTAAGCACTTGCCTGTGAAGCCTAAGGACCCCGGTTCGAGGCTCAATTCCCCAGGACCCACGTTAGCCAGATGCACAAGAGGACCCATGCGTCTGGAGTTCGTTTGCAGTGGCTGGAAGCCCTGGCACACCCATCCCCTCCCTCTCTCTCTCTCTCTCTCTCTCTCTCTGCCTCTTTCTCTCTCTGTCACTCTCAAGTAAATAAATAATAATGAATCAAAAAATATTTTTTTTAAAAAAAGAAAGTACCTTCATTGTTGAGTTACCTCTTCAGCCCCAAGGAAAACTATTTAACATGAGGTAATGAAAACAGATTCAAAGAGGAAAAGTTAAAAGAATTAAAATATATAAAAAATGAAATAACTTTAGAAATGAAATGTACAACATGAAAAAAAGTTGAATTTCTTAGTCAACACAGTAAAACCTAGGATTACTGAACTTAAAGAAAGATCAGCTGAAAATGTCTAAACTGAGGGCTAGAGAGATGGATTAGCACTTAAGGAAAGTACCTGGGAAGCCTAAGGACACAAGTTCCATTCTTCAGTACCTAAATAAGACAGATGCACAAGGTGGTGCATACATCTGGAGTTAGTTTACAGTGGCGACAGGCCTTAGGGTGCCTATTCTCCACCTCTTTAATAGGCAAATAAATAAATAAAAATAAAGTCTAAACTGAAACAGAGCAGTGAAAGAAAGGCATAAACAGAGCATGAGCCATGTGGGAATCAAACAGTGAAACATATAGGTAATTGCAGTCATTATAAGCTGGAGAGATTTAAAGAGCCATACTTTCAAAAAATTTAAAAATAGCTGTGAATATCAGAAAATTGATTCACTAGATTAAGTAGACTTATGAAGAATATCAGACTAGATAAACAAAATAAAGTTTTCAGCTAGCAGTCTTAATTTTGGGGATGACAAGCCCTAGAAGTAAAGTACCATCAATATTGAAATCTGCCTATCATTCTGATTCCTGGGGTACATGTCCCCACATTACCCTCATGTTAGGAAGGGCTATCTTCTTGGAAGGGTTCAGCAACTTAAGCTACATTCTATTGTCTAAAACTTGAGAAAGCCTTCCAACCTAGCTAGACAATGGGATCTTAGAAGTACAGAAGTATCTGTTTGTTTGTTTTTTCCTAGACCAATGCCTACAATGAGTGGCTCTAGATAATCAATATGCAGAAAGTACTGGTTCTGGAATCTTTTACCACAAAGTCAGGGCTGCAAGGATAGGGAGAATCTATGAGAAAGGGAGTGGGAAAAGGGAGTTGACATAAAAATGGAACTGTATACAACTAGGTATGTTTTAATATCCCAAAGCAAGACAGCCCAACAAAGAAATAAACTATCATTTTGTCTGAGAAACTTTTGATGTCTTTATCACGAAACATTTTCCATAATAGTCCTACTTTGCTTCTTTTATATTAGCAATATTTGTGAATATAAACAGTCAATTGCGGGGCTGGAGAGATGGCTTAGCGGTTAAGCGCTTGTCTGTGAAGCCTAAGGACTCCGGTTTGAGGCTCGATTCTCCAGCACCCATGTCAGCCAGATGCACGAGGGGGCGCAAACATCTAGAATTCGTCTGCAGTGGCTGGAAGCCCTGGCGCGCCCATTCTCTCTTTACCTCTTTCTCTGCCTGTCGCTTTCAAATAAATAAATAAAAATAAACCAAAAAAATTTAAAAAAAAAACAGTCAATTGTGCAAGCAATGTTTTTAAATGTTTGGTGTGGAGGACCCAAGAGAGAAACCTTCAAAGGAGACACAGTACGATTCAAAGCTGTTTTCAAAGACAAATTATGGTCTCAAGAAAACAATGGAAGAATGTTTAAAATGCTGAAGAAAAACTGCAACGCTAATGACCTTGATAAATATCCATCTACAAATATAGGAAACATAAAAATAATTTATATACATGACACTTCTCTTTATATGAGTGATTCATTACTTGCTATTTCAGTTGAGTAGCTTCATTCCATGTTTTGTACTGCTCTTTCTTTCTTTCTTTTATTTTATTTTTATTTATTTATTTGAGAGAGAAAGAGAGAAATACACAGGAAGGGAGAGAGAGAGAGAGAAAAAAAAAAAAAAAAAAAGAAAATGGGCACACCAGGGCCTCCAGCCACAGCAAATGAACTCCAAATGTGTGTATCCCCTTGTGAATCTGGCTTATGTGGGTCCTGGGGAGTTGAGTCTGGATCCTATGGCTTTGCAGGCAAGCATCTTAACCGCTAAGCCACCTCTCTAGCCCCTGGACTGCCCTTTCTAATCTATGTAAGTAGCAAGAAAAATATAATACTTGATTTGATCCTTATAACACCTATTATTATTTTACTTAGATTTTATAGTCTCTTAGGAAAGAGGGGAAATAGGTATAAATTTAATAATGTTTACAGAAATATTTATTGTTATATATCATTTAGAATTGCCTATGACAGACATAATTAATTTTTTTGCAAAATACATTTTTTTTAAAAAGTCTAGCTTCATTGGCAATTTTGGCGAGTCTTCCCACCTGCAAACTTGTGTGCCTAACACATATGAACACCTATACACAAATGCCACACATGCATACATAAGCCACCACCTCCACCCCTACAAAAAAAAAATCCTCTAAAGGCTCCAATGGATAAGAAGACAATTAAGCTAGAACAAATGGGCAACTTATGTGAGGGATGGAAATTCTAACAACCAAGAGAAATGCCAGACACCAAAATGCTTTGGCAGAAAGGATGCATGTCTGGGAGACTTAGTAGGTTGGATATAATAAACAAAAATCTCTTACCTTGAAAATATATTAGCAGACACATTCAAGACTAATAAGTAAAGAGAGCAATGAGAACCAAGACTGAAAGTGGAGAGAAACTCTCTGAAACCAAGAACTGAGGACAGCTACCAAAAATGTAATATAGGTGGAGAGATGGCTTAGCAATTAAGGCATTTGCCTGAGAAGCCTAAGAACCCATGTTCTATTCCCTAGTATCCATGTAAACCAGATGCACAAGGTGGCACATATGTTTGGAGTTCATCTGCAATGGCTGGAGGCCCTGGCATGTCCATTCTGTCCCTCATTACCTCCCTCACCCCCCTCTCCAATAAATTAGATATATATATAAAATACATGGTATGTCAGAATGGTAGGGATAAAGGAGCAGAAAACAATGGTTAATACTAATTACTTAGATTTTCACAAAACAAATGTGAGAAGTTCAAAGAAATATCAAGAAGGATAAATACCCAAAATACTGTATGTACAATGTCATATAATTTTAGAAAATCAAATAAAAAGGAAAAAAAAACCTTAAAAGGATTCCTACAGAGAAACAAAGATAATTCCACTTAACTTCCCAGAAATAATATAAAACATGGAGAGAATATTTTATTATAATGAAAATAACCATTTTGGTAAAACAAAACCAAAGGGAAAAAGCAAGTGGTCTTATAAACAATGGCTTTAATCCCAGCACTAGTGAGTTTGAGGTCAGCTTGGGACTAGTGAATGCCAGGAGGTCAGTGTGGGCTAGAGTGAGACCTTACCTTGACAAAAAAAAAAAAACAAAAAACAAAACAAAACAAAAAAAACCCACAATAAATAAATAAAAACATTTGGAAGAAACCCTTACTTAATACAGAAAAGAATGAAATACAATAACCTTTGTACATTTATAGAAGTATTTTAGACTAGGTTTAATTTTCCTATTTATAACTTATAATATGCACTTTAGTCCTTGCCTATAAATAACTAAACATTCTAGATGCTCTAAAATTATCTGAGTACAGAAAAATACCTCAAGAAAATAAGGATATTAGCTAAAAATTAACAGTCAGTGAAGATAATACTGCCTTTCCTATATCTACCACATTACTCAAAGAATACTGGCAGAATAGTTAGTACCATCTAGGCAGTAGATTAAAACTTTTTCTCAAAAAGAACAAAATGTCTTAAGAGAACATACTATAAGGTAGTGTTGGGTTTCAACAAAACAATTGGATGCCTACCTAATAGCCATTTTATAAAAGTCTTCTACTACATTATAAAATGTGTCACACCATGAAGAAAAGGGAAGATATTTTTGTTGCCTCCCTATTTAATATAAATCAATAAACACAAGAATCATAGCCATATGAAGCTTGCATCATGAAAAACATAAATGAAATTAAATACACAAACCTTGGAGAAAAACATAAGCAAAGCAAGAAACAGAAAAATCTTTTAAAAATTATATTTTTGACATGCTGCATGCTTGAAACAAGAACAGGAAATTATTTTACAAAAAATAAGAATTCTGGGTATTAAAAGTGTGAGTGAACTGTAAAATGCAACGTTTTTGAAAAATAAGTTGGGCTGGAGAGATGGCTTAGCGGTTAAACACTTGCCTATGAAGCCTAAGGACCCTGGTTCGAGGCTCAGTTCCCCAGGTCCCACGTTAGCCAGATACACAAGGGGGCGCACTCGTCTGGAGTTCGTTTGCAGAGGCTGGAAGCCCTGGCGCGCCCATTCTCTCTCTCTCCCTCTATCTGTCTTTCTCTCTGTGTCTGTCGCTCTCAAATAAATAAATAAAATTTAAAAAAAAAGAAAAATAAGTCAAAGAAAACAAAGTACGAGGAACCTGAACAAAATGACAAAAATAAAGATCGACAATAGGATAGAAAAGCTATTAAATTAGAGAATAGCCTGAGAAACGGGGGGAGGGGAGAGGAGGAGGAGACAAGTTGTGTAGCCTGTATGTAATGGCTTCAGCGTGGGAACCGTGTGGTCCTTTATGCTGGACGTCTATTGTTGCTACACTGGGTTACGATGCAGCGAGGTGGCCATGGTCATGGTCAGGGCAGCACAGCCTCCATCTCCCTGTTGAGTCTACTCAGTTTCATCAGAAATCAGGGCCTAAGCATCAACATAAATCACCCACTCTCTTAGTGGCAGGACCTTTGTTTCTGTAGCTTCTGGTTCCATACTGGAGGTGTATCTACAATTTGCTATTCTTATGCAAGTGAAATCAGTAGTTATAGCCACAAAATTCAGGAAAATACAGCACATTTAATTTGTAGGAATGCTAAGGTATTGCTTGCATATTGATGGGAAGACTGGCCTAAAAGGGGAAAAGAGAAACTTTCTGAATATATGAAGCATTCTAAGTATATTATGAAAGGAAACTGAGTTTCACATATGAACACAATTGTCGACTATTTATCTATTATCTCTGAAGTAGTATGTGTAAATTTTAGGACTTTGCATTCTCCACTCTGTAGTACATATTCTTTCACCCCTCCCAACTGGATACATTTTTTTAAAGTTAAAAAAAAAATCATTCAAAAAAAAAAAATCATTCCAAGCTCAAGAGAGCAAAAATAAGCTGCAGCCAGATTTGACACACATGCTATCTATCACCAGCCCCCAGGAACAAAAATGGCTTTCATTTTAAGCAACTGTGCTCATCAGCCCTTCCCACAGTTGGTGTTTGAGAGTTGTCTTTGGATCTGGAAAGTGGCTGCCACCCAGTGGACACTATCAGCTTTTTACTTATCTGAACCATCAGTGGAGCAAGCTCAAACATTTATGAGAAAGTCTATATACTACACAGAACCCGTTCAAAGTCGATTAAACAGCATTTCTCAAAGAAAACTTTATTCAAACATATTAGCTGAATACAGAGATTTTCTCCCATATCAAAACCATACCAAAGTGGGCTATCATGCATGTATCTATCAATGACTACAGTGTCAGCCTCAAAATGACTTATCACATTTCCTGGATGCAATCTGGAGAGTAAAGGGCAAATGCAAAGGGATAGTGGGATCACCAGGAGCAGTGCATAGACATTTTTCACTTAAACTTCTTGCTACTGGATTTAATTAAAGCCCCACAGTTGTTCCCCCTTCTATGTCGATTCTGTTATTTGGGCAATTCACCAGCTCAAGGGGCCTGCACATCACTGAAGCTTACCCTCAGACTTTATCACTTTACACAGCACCTGTGCCCAGCTTTCACTCCCTACAGAGGTTCTGGAAGAACTGTGACATCAACAACTGTATTCAAGAAAGTTATAAAAATTTGAGTCCATATACCCACAAATATCCACCGAACTACAAGCCTAAAAGTGAAAATAACTACGAGTAACCATTAATTACATAGACAAATCAAGTATGGGAAAGTAATGCACTGGCATAAACTGGCATAAATAAGTGAAATGAACTTCTATTCCACACAATGACAAGGGATAAAACTTAGGAGTACCATGCTGAGCAACAGAAGTTTCACACTAAGGACAGAGTTCCATTTGTATGGGAAGAATGAGACATACACCAAATACAAGGTTTAAAAACTTAACAATTTGTATAAGGATAGAAGACTGGATTGAAAGGGGAAAGAGAAACTTTCTGAATATTTGAAACAGTCTATGTATTATGAAGGGAAACAGAGTTTCACATATGCACGTAATTGTCAAGACTACTCAGCTATTTATCTGTCAAGTAGTATAGGTAAATCAACATGACAGAATTGACAATGAATGGAGAGTAAGAAGTATGGAATGGAAAAAAATCAAATAACAATGTCAAAATAGGGCAGGGAGGAAATCGCAATGGTAGAATGCTTGCCTGGCAAGCTAAAGGCCCTGGATTTGACCTCCTGTGTATGGGGATTCATCATAATGTAAACATCATTGTTTACTTTGCATATTCTTTAAAATGTAAATATAAAAGTTAAGAAAGGATAGGAGAAGTAATAAGTATGTAGGAGGACTACAGAGAAGGAAGAAAAGGAATGAGACTGCTCAAATTCCATTCCTAGGACTGCTATACACATCTGTAACCCCATTTCCATAGGGAAACAGAGACATGAGAATTCCAGAGTTTGCAGAATAAACAGCAAGTTCTGGGATCTGTAAGAAACTCTGGATCAAGTAAGAAGAGACAGAAGAGCAAGAGAGCTTCTAGCCAGAGCAGGTAAGCACACCCTACTGCAGGCAAGCACATAGGAAGTCAGATGGGTACAACATTCTGTAATAATTTTCTTGAGTATATTCTCTATGCCTCTGGTCTGGATTTCCTCTCTTTCTGGTATACCCGTGATCCAGATGTTTGGTCATTTTAGGGTATCCTAGTTCCCTTGTATTCTGTTCACATGAGTTTTTGAACTTAGCAAAGTTTTTGGCCTCCCAATGAATTTCTTCTGTCTTGTCTTCCAGCTCAGAGTTTCTGTCTTCCACATGAGTAACTCTGGTAGTGAGGGGTTACAGAGAGGTTTTTAAAAGTTCTATTTCACTTTTGTTTTCCATTGTGTTATTTTGCATTTCCATCTCTTTTTTGAGGTACAATTTCAGTTTGAGATCTGATTTTCTTAATGCTTCATGGAATTCATTCTTGTATTTGATCAAGTCTTCATTAAGCTTAATCAATTGGTTATTGAGATCTTCCATTTCAAGACTCACCTTCAATTCATTCATATCTCTTTTGAGAGTCTTACCATTTTCTTCAATCAAAAAATGGACACTTCTGGGCTGGAGAGATGGCTTAGTGGTTAATGTGTTTACCTGCAAAGCAAAAGGACTTTGGTTTGATTTCCCAGGACTCATGTAAGCCAGATGCACAAGGTGGCACATGCCATTGGAGTTCGTTTGCAGTGGCTGGACGCCTTGGTGTGCCATTTTTTCCTCTCTCTCTCAAGTAAATAAATAAAAATAAAATATTTTTAAAAATGGACACTTCTATCTGCTGTCTTCAAGAAACGCACCTCACCACTAAAGACAGGCACCTGCTCAGGGTGAAAGGACAGGAAACGATATTCTAAGCAAGTGAAAATAAGAAACAAACAGGTATTGCTATATTAATATCTGATAAAATAGACTTCTAACCAAAAGTAATCAAAAAGGAAAAAGAAAACCATTTCTCACTCATCAAGACAATGATCCAATATGAGAACATCACAATCATAAATTTATATGCACCAAACACAGGTGTACCAGAGTTTATAAAACAAAACCTACTCAACAACAAAACAGAAATAAACCACCAACACCATCATAGTCAGAGACTTCAATACTCCACCATCATCAATAGACAAATCATCCAAGCAGAAAATCAACAGGGAAATAATAGAAGTCAGCAACACCATAGATCAACTAGACCTAAAGGACATCTATAGAACTTTCCACCTTAATTCTACAGAATACACATTCTTCTCAGCAGGCCATGGAACCTTCTCCAAAATAGACCATATGTTAGGCCATAAACCATGCCTCCACAAATTTAGGAAAACAGAAGTAACTTCCTGCATCATATCAGATCACAATGCTTTAAAGCTAGTTAATAAGAGATGCATCAATAACTCCACCAGTTCCTGGAGACTGAACAAAACACTTTTAAAGAATGAATAAGTTGTGGAAGAAATTTTAAAAAATTGTAGAATTTCTAGAATTGAATGATAATGAAAACATATCTTACCTAAAGTTATGAGACACAATGAAGGCAGTGCTAAGTAGAAAATTCATAGTGCTAAATGCCTTCATAACAACGATGGAGAGGTCCAAAATTAATAACCTAACCAGCCACCTAAATGCATTAAAAAAAAACAAGAATAAACCAACACTAAGAGCTCCAAACAGAAAGAAATAATCAAGATCGCAGCAGAACTAATGAATTGGAAACTAAGAAAACGATTTTAAAAAATTGATGAAATGAAGAGCTGATTTTTTGAAAAAATAAACAAGATTGATAAGCAAAAAGAGAGAGAGAGATCTCAAATTAATAAAATTAGAAATGAAAATCAAACAACCCACTCCAAAATTGGGGCAGAGAACTGAATAGGGAGTTCTCAGAGGAAGAATTACAAATGGCTAACACACACCTAAGAAAATGTTCAACATCCCTAACCATTAGGGAAATGCAAATTAAAACAACTATGAAGTTCCACCTTACTCCAGTAAGCACGGCAATCACTAAAAAAATCAAATGACAACAAATGTCGGCAAGAATGTGGGGAAAGAGGAGCCCTCATCCACTGTTGGTGGGACTTAAACTTGTACAGCTAGACCCAGTTTTTCCTGTACTGGGCATTTATCGTAAATGCTCTATGCCTCACTACAGAGTTAATCTACTCAACCATGTTTATACCTTCTCAATTTATTATAGGTAAGAACTGGAGTCAACCCAGGTGCCCATTATTGGATGAATGGATAACGAAGCTGTGGTACATTTACACAATAGAATTCTACTCAGCAACAAGAGAAAATGATACAGTGAAATTTGTAGAAAAATGGACAGACTTGGAACACATCATACTAAGCAAACTCACACAATCACAGAAAGACAAATGCCGCATGGTCTCAATTGAAGGCCCAGACAATAGAGATGAAAGGGGTTTAGGGGGAGGAGAAGAGGAGATTGGGGAAAAACACAAAACTAAATCCAAAATGAACTGGTACAATGGAAATCTTTATCCTTGGAGATAGACTAAAAGATATACCTCAAAAAGAGTAAGGGGGGCACCTGAAAAGAAGGGCTCCCTGCAGAGGGTGGGATGAAGCCTAAGCTTAAAAAAAAAAATTTTTTTTTTTTGTCTTTTGCCTCTAGAGGGTGGGATAAAGCCTAAACTTAATTTTTATTTATTTATTTTTTTTGGTCTCTGGCCTGTAACTTGCAGTATCAGAAATCAGTTGCTACCCACAACGAGCTGTTAGTTGGAGAGACCTATGAAGTTCCAAAAACAAAACAGGTTTCTGTCAAAGCACTTGGTTACCTACCTGAGACACAAGCTAAGACCCTATTGCTATGAACACCATATGCTGCTGACACAGAGCATGGAGACACCTGGCTGGAATCCAGAAGAGAGCCCGTCCCCAGACAGCCTGTCAAGTGCTGGAATGTGCTACATGAGCTGCTGGGGGACAATGGCCAACAATGGTCTGAGCAGCCAGAGGTCTCAGCTACTCAGAAGCAAACACCCTGACCGGAAGTGCACACCAGGGAAATAGTAGCACACAGCTTTGGTGGGTAGCCAATAACTTCATGATTGGCTGAGAGATTCACTCAGTGTAAAGGAAACCATATCCAGAATTGGGAAACAGATCAGAATTCTATAGAGACAAAGATTATGCTTTCCAGCATCAAGTATTCACTAGTCTTTGGCCAAAAGAGGGGTTACATACATCAAATTCTCCCTAAATTAATATCCCATTTAAACTTTGCTGACTTCACTCTCCACTGGAGAATCTGTTCTTTTTCAGAAGATGGGGAGACCCGAGGAGATAAACTACTCCTCTCACTTCAGCCAAGCCACAGCTGAACCCACAGAGGAATTGGGAAGATGAGCAAGAGCACTGCTTCCATGCTGAACCTGATAACCAATGCCAGGGTGTAGGAGACAGACCCTGAGGACACTCAACACCTACCAAAGCAGAGATCCAGAGGCTCCTAAGAGCTCTTAGCTGGCGTAGACTTAAATTCACCCACCATGGCTCAGGGAATTTTGCGAGAGAGGGGGAGGAAAGACTATATGAGCCACAGGTTAAGACATCATGCCCAGAGGCATTCTATCCCCCCTAAAATAACTGACTGCTGCTCCCACAATACATAACCTACAACCCCATAGGAAATACCTGCAAACCCACTGAGAGGGGCCCTCAATGTTATGGGGACATGGATGGGGGAAAGGAGGGCACCAACATTTGACGCATCCATATGAAATATGTTGTCGATAATAATAAAAGAAAAAAATTAATAATTGTAAAAATAGATGAAAGATGATAGCAATAGAAAAAAGACAAAATACAAAAAATGTTAGGCCACAAAAAATACAAGAACCGATATGGAATTATCCTACATACTCAGGAATGAGACTAAGAAGCTAAAAACCAAACTTTAGACACTCAACAGTAACAAAAAGAATAGTAAGGAAGCAATACAACATCCCTGGAACCAATATTACCTAACAGGGCAGTGTCAGAGAGCATGAGAAGCCCAGGACACGGAAGTTTGGGTTAATGTTTGATGGCTACGATTTCAAACCAGCAAGTATCAAGTGATGCAGCTTTGAAGATGTCTGGGCATTGAACTTCTCCTTAGCATAATGTAATACTGAGAAAACAAACTACAAACAAACAATTTTGAAGCCAATTTGAAATCTGATGCCAACTTCCTAAAGACAGAGGCTGGGAAGTACTAATCTACAACTTGAAGTGTCAATCCAATTAATGTTAGAATTTCAGTTTGAGATGATTTTAAACTATTTTAAAATATCCTTGCTATGAAACTGATACTAAAGTTTAAGCAAGTACTTCAAAAAAACACAAACTACCCCAAATAGAAATGAGGTTGTTTTCTATGCCTTTTGTAGAAATGTTGCTAAATCAAAGTTATTTCATTCAATGAATTCTATTTTTAAGCCCCCTCCTCTGTGGCTATGGAAATTAAAATGAGGAAACAAACTTTACTTAACAAAAGACACAGGTGTCCTCACATAACTTGTCAAAATAAAAACAAAATGGGAAGAAATAAATACGTAACTAAATTACTAGTAAACATCACCCGGCATGTTCTTGACATTGTGGATTTGTTCATCTGGAAAATTTTCTATTAAAGGTTAAATTCACATGTGTCAAAGCTACTTTTATCTTAAGAAGGGCTTTCTAACTGGCAAAGATATTTAATCAATTATTTTTTAAGTTATCTTCAGGAAGAACTCTATGGAGTTAGTTTAGCCAAAATCTCTTCTGTCTGTCCAACCAGGTCATGGTTATAAATTTTCGCCATCTCGCTCATTCTGAACCTCGAGCTGACCCCTATTCTCTCTCCTTCATAGTAAAATCCCACCTCAATGGCCCCTTGACCTAAATCCTGAATAGTCTACCTCACATGCCTAGCAGGTATCAATTTTTTCTTAACATAAGGGCAAACAACCATTATACATCTAATTTTTATGTTTTTATTTATTTACAAGGAGGGAGGGGAGAGAGGTAGGGAAGAAAGGAGGGAGGGAAAGAGAGAATGGACACACCAGGGCCTCCAGCTTCTATAAATGATTTCCAGATACATGTGCCACCTTGTGCATCTGGCTTTGCATGGGTCCTGGGGCCTAAAACTCAAGTCATACGGCTTTGCAGGCAAGTGTCTTAACTGCTGAGCCATATCCCCAGCCCCCTTTATACATCTTAATAACAACAAAAAAGAGGCTCAAAATTAAATTATCTTAAACAGATGTAAGTAAACATAAATATAGCTACAAATTAGTCATTAATTGTTTCTTTATTGTGTACATTGTACGTCTGTATATGATGTGAAAGTGCACGAGTAAATGGACTATTTAAGCATGTGTATGATGTGTGTGTACATACATAGCTGTGCACGTGCCACGATGCACATGTGGGGGTCTGAGGATAGCCCGGGAGTATCTGTCCTCTTCTTGTACCCTCCTGACAGCCCCTTGTTATTGTGTTTTTGCAGCGTTGCTTCCTGTGCATGAGCCTAGCTGGCCTGTGAGCTTCCAGGTTCTCCTGGTGCCATGAACCCTTGCCATAGGTGTGCTGGGATCACAGACACAGACACCATTTTGCATCTGGCTTTACATAGGTGCTGGGGAGTTGAACTCAGGCTGGCAGGCTTGTAAGCAAGCACCTTTAACTGCTGAGCTGTCTCCCTAGCCCCCTACTAGAATGAATTTTTGAAGTTGTGAAGTAAAATGTTTTCCTCAAATATTTTCTAAAAAGAGAAACAACTGAATTTATATTTTAAATATATTTCAATTATAGCCACAAACCAGATTTCATTCAGTGGAATTTATTCTACAACCTAGAATCTCCAAACAGATTAACTACAACATGTTTTGAGTTTTGATCTTGTTACTCTCACGGATTCTTTTTGGCTTTGCTTTGCGAGACGCTGTCTCACGCAGCCCAGGCTGGACTCGGACTCACTGCGTCGTCAGGGAGGACCTTGAGCTCCTGATCCTGCAGCCTCCACTTTGCAAGTGCCAGGACGGCTAAACTCCACTAACATTTTGCTTTTCAGTGGACTCACAGTAGAAGCTCTCGGAGAGGCAAAGCCTGCATGTCGTGGTAATCTATCCCTGATGTGTTCCTTTGGTGTCTTTCATAAGTAAAACTTCGACGTACCCTGTAGCTGCTTCTTTGTTGTCTTAGTGTGCTGACTCGTCACAGCAACAGTCGGGCAGTTGCTCATGTTGTAGAAAACACACAATGAGAAGACACTGACAGTTAGGTGCTTTGTCCCGGCTTTCTTACCGTCTTTGTTTAAAGGACTTTCTTCAAAAGTTTCCAGATCCTGCTAGTGCTTTGGAGCTTCAAACACCAAGGCAAGAGTGATCTTTCTGGGAACCACCTCTCTCATTTGTTATTTTATTTATTGTTACGATAACCAGTTTGAAAACACTGAAATAAGCATCCACAATGCAACTCAGACCAGATTATCACTTTCTTTCCCCTACTCCCTTGATCTCTTAACAGGAATGACCCTTCACCATACTCTCTTTATAATTTTTTATTTAAACTATATTTAGTGTATTATGAGCATAGCTAACCTGCTCTTTCTTTCAATTTGTATGGACTATCTTTTTTCCATCACTTCACTTTCAGCCTACCTATGTAATTAAAAGTTAAGTGTTTCTTATAGGCAGGGTACAGCTATATCCGAAATTTAAATCTATATATTTTGATAGGAGAATTTAACCCACAGATACTTACGTAAGACATATTATATATGAGTTACAGCTTATGTAAGATACAGTATGATTGTAACAAGTCCCTTTAAACTGATTAACTTCAATCACACACAGAAGCTATACACTTTTACTCACTCTCCACAATTTGTTTTAAATATCACAATTTACAATTTTGATGTATTTACTCCTCAGGAAATTATTAAAGCTATAATTATATGCAACAGTTATGTTTTAATCTTCAAACAAAAGACATACTACGTTTATATACTTAGAGTATTTTATATACAACAAAAATGTATTATATATTTATATATTATATACTTCCTTTTAAATATTAAATTCTATATTCTATACCTCTAAATGCTTTCCTGTTTCTAAGTAACATCTTTTTCTTTCCTCATGAAAAATTCCATTCAGCACTTTTTTGTTAGATCCTATAGTGAATTTTCTCAGTATTTCTTTTTCTGGGGTAATAGCTCCCTCTCATTTTTGATAGTATTGTCAGTAATCTTGGTGATAGGTTTTTATTTTGTTTGTTTGTTTCTTAACGAGTTCCTTGGGTTCTATTGTGGCCTGCAAGGATTCTGCTGAGAAATCCAATTCCTGTACTGCAGTTATGCTCATGTAATATACTTCTTTTCTCTGGCTCCTTTGGGGATCTATTTTCTTTCATTTTCAATGCTTTATTATAACATGTTGCCATAGTTAATCTGCACTGTCAACTTGACAGATTTAGAATCACCATAGAAACACACTTCTATGCATGCCTGTGAATGAGTTTTCAGACTGGTTTAGTTGATCAGGGAAGAAAACCCTGAGTGTGGGCAGCATTGTACCCATGGCGTAAGATCCCAGACTGAATAAAAAGGAGAGTGAGGTGAGCAACGGCATTCACCTCCACTTGCGTCTGACTACAACCGTCTCATGCTTTATTGCCACACCCTCGCTGCCATGATGAAACTTGCCCTAAACTGTGACCCAAAACAAACCTTTCCTGAAATTGCTTTTATCACGTACTTTGTCATAGCAGCATTATTTTGCTGTGGTTGTTTTCATTCTGAGCCTCACTAGAGGATATTAACCTTCCTCTATGTGGATATTTATATCTTTCTCTAGATTTAAGACTTTTGTTAATTCTTTAAGTATGTTTACTGCTCTATTCTCTTTATTTGTTTCATACCACATTTATTACTTTGCTTGGTGGTAGTATAATTCCCGTGGTCTTTCTCATTTAGTTTTTTTCTTTGTGTTCCTCTAACTAGATACTTTCTAATTGCTTTCTTTGTACAGGCTGATTCTTCTCAAGTATCTCAAGTATCCTGCTGAAGATTTCTATGGATATCTTCAGTTCAGACATTGTATTCTTCAGTTCCAAACTTTGCTTGGTAGCTTTTCCTACTTTCTCTTTACTGAACTCCTCATTTTGATCAGTGTTTTCTGGGCTTCAATTAACTGTCCATCTTTCTCTCTTATAGCATAGTGTGCTTCTTTAAGATTTTTTTTCCCCTGAATTCTTTCTTAAGAAGTCCATAAATATAAATTTCTTCATAGACAGTTTCAGATGTTCTATTTCCTTTATTTAGAGACTTCTTCTTTCCCTGATATTACATTTGTAGCTTTGCACTGGTGTCTACCTGTGGCACTTTGTTTGTAGAAACCCTCCCTGCCCCCCATAGCCACATGTGTCTTCCATACTCCGTCCCCAGCTGGTGGCAGTTTGGGAGATGGAACCTTACTGGAGGAGGTGTGTCCCTGGGGAAAAACCTAGAGGTTTATTAGCTCAGATCCAAGCCCAATATTCCACTCAGATGTGAGCTCAAGTCAGTCTTGCTTCTTTCTGCCAGCTGCTGTGGCAAGAAGCCTCTCCTCTACTGTTCTTTCCCAGCCATAATGAAGCTTCACTTCCATTCTATAAACCAAAAGAAACCTTATTTGCCCATCACTTGTTTTTGATCAAGTGTTTTGTTCTAGCAATGCGAATCTAACTACAACACTATTACCCATTTGAAGGAGTCATTTCAGTCTTTGTAGACTATCTTCAGCTGGGGAAAATCCTTCACTTGTCAACCTATCCAAAGATTCAGGGAAGAACACCTAGTCTCAACTGAAGGTAGGCTTGGTAATGAAATTCTTAAAGGGGATGGCCTAGGGTATGGTCATTAGGTGGGCAAACTTGATGCTTGGATTCATGGTGTTTTTAAGAGTCTAGATCCACTGAGAGAAACCGAAACTTTGATTCTACTGGGTTTTATCCTGGGTTGGAGGGGTAAGGAGCTTGGCAATGGATTCCACTAGTGAGGACCTGTTGTCCACTGTGGCAGGACTTTAAGCCTGTATCTAGAACGAACCCAGAGCCAAGGGCTGCAGAAGATGTCCTTGTCACCAAAGCAGGCTTGTAAATAATTAGGCTAAAATCTGGGGACTAGGAGGGATTTAGGTTTTTTACTGGAGCTGGGTTTAACTGGGGCTGAACTGTACAAATGTGAGCCCAGGGTTGGAGACTAAGACAAAGTCCAGATCTCCATTCCCTCTCCTTTCCCCAGGTGAAAAGGTATCATTTTCTGCACTGTGTTGCACAGTGTTGGGTAAGGGGTGGTGCAAGAAATGTGAAATTGTCTTTCTTTCCTCAATGTTTATTTCTATGCTACACCCAGATGCTATAATTTCACCTGGTCTCCTAGGTCTAATGAAAGTATTTTTGAGTGTGGATAGTCAGTCAAATTATATTTTTATGAGTGAGTGCTGAAATGACCTATTCTGGTATCTTGCTCACCCTTCTCTCTCTATTGGGCTTTTGACAGAGGATATAACCTCTACCTTTAGTTATACAGATTGAGAATTTGCTCAGGCATGGCACTGGCTCAAGTAACATCTAATGGAGGGCAGGTACTGTGTTGCCAAAGGTCACATTCCTCCACTTCCCCACATATATAGGCAGACAGGCAAGTAGTTAGGTAAGAACATTATCTGCCCTTATTCAGAATGAATGAAGTTTACTTATAGAGGAGCACAGAATATAAAGGCAAAAATTCAGAGAAAATCCAAATAAGATGACTAATTCCAAGTTACTAGTAACCCATGCCTCTAAAGTAGCCTTCAATGTATCCATTTTTTAAGTGCTTTCTGGGATAATAAGATAATTCAGTCTTATTCTAAGATTCCCTCCCCTTTTAAAGACCTAGGTTATATTATTACATACAAATAACTTTTGATGTGTAGCAAAGTTTCCAGTCTTTTTTTTTTTAAGCCCTTGAGCTAAAGAAACAAACTCTGTTTTGTTCTCAAATTCAAATGTTCTTCCTATTGGCTATGAAAGCCATTAAACTTCACCATTAAGTCAAGGTTTTAGACAAAACTTACAGATGTAGCTTACATGCTTGATATTTTGCTTATCTTTTTGCATATTCCATCATCTCAAGAGGGTAGAATTGGGAAGAAACCAACTGTTACTAGTTTGCATCTGTCATCCCCTAAAAGCCCATGTTTTGAAGGCTTAGTTCCAACCAATTGTGCAACTGGAAAGTTGTCAAGCAATGAACAACTAAGACTAGGAAAAAGCAGGTCTTCACAGCATTAGGAACATGCCTTCTTGCCAGGCCCCAGCTGCTACCGCAGTTTCTTTTGTCCCAAATCCTGGCCCTGAGACAGGCAGTTTTGATATGCCTTGCATTCCTTGCCGTGATGTACCACCGTGTCACACTTCCAAAATGAATGGGCTAATGCAGAGATTAACCTGAAAAATGAGCCATAATAAAACTTTTCTCTTTATAAGTTGATTATCTCAGATACATGTCTTAGTAACAGAAAGCTAGCTAATATTGCAGTGGAGCCAAAAATGTTTTGAGGGCTAGAGAGATTGCTTAACAATTAAGGTGACGGCCTGCGAAGACTAAGGACCCATGTTCAACTTTCCAGATCCCACGTAAGCCAGATACACAAGCTAATGCAAGTGCGTAAGGTTGCACATGCACACAAGACCACACATGTTTATTGTTCAATTGCAGTGGCTGGAGACCCTGGTGTGCCAATTCTCTCTCTCTCTCTCATAAAAAAAAATACAAAAAAAGGGCTGGAGGGATGGTTTAGTCATTAAGGCGCTTGCCTGTGAAGCCTAAGAACACATGTTCAAATCAAACACAAAGTGATACAAGCATGCAATGTCGCACATGCACACAAGGGGCACACATGTCTGGAGTTTGTTCACAGTGGCTGAGAGGTCCTGGCACATGCATTCTCTGTCTTTTTTCTTCTCCCTTCTCTCTCTCTTAAAAATAAAATAATTTAAAAATACAAAAAAATGTTTTACCACTTCAGGCATGATCATTAATATCTGGGACAATTTTTGTAGTGATTAAGTTTAGAAAATTCTTAGTTGAGCAAGTTCAAAACAAAGACAATTTTCTGTCCCATACCCTTTAATTTGGAAGAATCAAAAAAATGTTAACAGGGCTGGAGAGATGGCTTAGCGGTTAAGCGCTTGCCTGTGAAGCCTAAGGACCCTGGTTCGAGGCTTGATTCCCCAGGACCCACGTTGGCCAGATGCACAAGGGGGCGCATGCATCTGGAATTCGTCTGCAGTGGCTGGAGGCCCTGGCGCGACCTCTCTCTCTCTCTCTATCTCTCTCTCTCTCTCTCTCTCTCTCTCTCTGCCTCTTTCTCTGTCTGTTGCTCTCAAATAAGTAAATAAAAATAAACCAAAAAAAGAGCTTTAAAAAAAATGTTAACAGAGGGACTAGGGAGATGGTTCAGTGGTTAAAGATGGTTGCTTGCAAAGCCTGACAGCCTGGGTTTGATTCCCAAGTACCCATGAAAAGCTAGATGCAGAAAAGGACACACGTACCTACAGTTCAGTTTGTTTGCAGTGCCAGAAAGCCCTGACAGGCCCATTTCTTCTCTTTCATTCTCATTCATTTCCTCCTACCCATCCCCTTGCAAATAAAAATTTTTTTAAAAAGTTTTTTAAAAAAGGATGAATAGAAGTCTGACTGGATATCTTTCCATTATGTTAGTCAGAAACATTTCTGGGTAGGTTTTCTCTCTGCCTACGTAGTCTTTATTTCTCCCTCCTCACAAATCTATTATTAGCTTTCTGGTAGAGTCTAAATATGAAGTATCAATAAGAGTCATTTGCTTTAAGCCATTCATTTGACAAATGCCATCACAGTTAATAGTTATCAATTGCCATATTAAAAACTATAATATCCAAGAGTTATGAAAAAACCCTAAATACTGGGCTAGTCATCAATTATTTTTGGTCTTTAGTTTAATCCCAAGGGTCTTTTCAACTCTAAGTATTCTACAGTTTGAAATAAATTACCAGGTTTAATGCATTTTCAGTTCATTTAAACATATCATTATTGGTTCACTACATACACTTCCTGGATAAGCTGCTATAGTGAAGTAAGTTTCATTTCCTATCCACAGAGTATTAAGTTTTTTTAGGAAATGTCCAGAGGGAAATATCAGTTGGGAAACATGTGATGCCACCTACTGTTCAAACCATATGGTATTTAGATACTTAGGATGATGTTATGGGTTGCATCGTTAAATATCATCTAATCAGCTGGAGAGACTGCTTAGTGGTTAAGACACTTTCCTGCAAAGGCAAAGGACCCAGTTCCATTCTCCAGGACCCACATGAACCAGATGCACAAGGTGGCACATGCTCCAATTTCATTTGCAGCAGCTGGAGGCCCTGGTGTGCCTATTTTCTCTCTCTCTCTCTTTCTCTCTGCCTGTTTCTCTCTCTCTCCTTCCCCCCCCCCCAAATTAAAAAGAAAAAATCATCAAATCAGATAGAGAACTCTCCCTGTTTTAATCGTCTTGTGGACATTGCCAAAACACCATGTTGCAAATCAAAACGACCATCAATTTCCCTCATTTATTATATCCATAATACCAGGCAGTCTACCAAATTTGTTAATCCAGGAGGGAATAAAGTCAATTTTAAAGAGCAATACACTACTTCAACACTCGGTCCCCTCCTTTCAAAAGAGTCAGCATTTTTCCTGTTTTCCTAATGCCGAATAGCTGGCCCAATCTCAATGGTGCTAATCTCTCAAATAATTGCAACTAAAGCAGGTTATAGTCTCCAGCATGGCTTTCCTTTCTTTCTGTATGATATCCATCTGCTCACACCAATCCATTTGTTTTAATATAACCCTGCTCAAGTTCTCATCCCTCTCAAACTGTTTCCAGTTCAGTCCAGACAAAGCTGTTTCTTCTCCTCAAAAGCCAAGCCTTAGTTCTTTCTAAATTTAGGTCTTTCAATTCTCTGACCAGAATGGTTTATCAAGCTTTAAAAGTCCTTCCACATTCCTCCCAAAAATCAGTTCCAAATGGCCAAATCCCACAATCAGCTTTCTAGCATCTGCAACCCCACTCTTCGGGTACCAGTTTTCCTTTGCATTTACCTTGCTGTTGCTAGGACAAAGTTCCAGACCCAAAGCAGCTGATGGAAGGAACGTTTTATTCGGTTTAAAGTAGCTTTGGGAATCTTCATAATGGCAAGGCCTGGATATCACCTCTGCCACAGTAAGTGGAAAACAGCAGCAGGAGAGTGAGCTGACTAACACTGCCAAGCCAGGGGCTAATAAACTCAAGAGCCACCTCCAGTGACACAAGTCCTCCAGCAAGGCTCCATCTCCAAAACTGCTAATAGCTATGACTCAAGCATTCAGAACACATGAGTCTTGTGGTGACATGTGATCCAAATCATCACATTATCAGTGAATTATTACAATAAACAAAACAGAGCTTCCATAATCTAATCAATTCCCAAAAGCCAAATCTTTGAACACTGCTTGCAATAAGGATGGAGCCCTTAAGAGGGACACTTATTCTCATTAAGATGCCAAAACTGGCCTCAAAGCTGAAATCCTCTTACCTCAGCATCCTGAGTGGTAGGCATTATAGATGTGTGCCACCACATCTGACTATCCTTTTTAAAGTTTATTTATTGTAAAGTTACATCAGAAATAAAAATAAAATTTAAAACACTGCAAAAAAAACATGCAACTTGTGGCTGGAGGCCCTGGAGCGCCCATTCTCTCTCTTTCTCCCTCTTTCTCTCTCTGTCTGTTGCTCTCAAATAAATAAATAAAACAAAAAAAAATTAAAAAAAAACATACAACTTAATTAAGATGATGAAGCCCCTAAGGCAGTTATTATAGGTTAGTAATGTGACTATATGGACCAAGGTCATCAATGGTGTGAATATTGACAGTATCTGCCCTCTGGAATGTACACACCAGTGAAAAGTTTAACAATAAGTTTAAGGAACACTGGTAATTGCTGTTGACCTTTTAGCCAATGAATAAAGGTGAGAAGCCATCACTAAGTGCCTCAAATCTCTAAAAGCACATAGGTTTACAAAATAAGCCTAAAAGTCAGACCCTCAGGTAATGCTGAAGTCTTCTCCTGGGAGAACCTCACTATATGATGTTTGAACATACTCCTCCTGCTGGATAGTTTCCTTTGATTAAAGTTATTTTTCCTTCAGTATTAGCTTTTTAAATTTTGATTTGTCAAACTTCTCTACTTCAGAGAAGCCAGGCTTATCACTCACCTTGACTGAAAGAAATACTGAAGACTAGAGGGCTTAAGCAAGGCTGCCACTGCTATCACAACTGCTTGCTCAGGACCAGGTTCTGACTTCCATTTTTAATAGAGAGGCTTAGGTTTACAACAGTCTATGGGTAATATTCTCTCCATTTTATATATGTATACATATATATGTGTATGTATGTATGTACATTTACTTTTATTTATTTCAAGTCAAACTTTCTTACTTGTGAGAATGATATAAAGGTGCATGAGTCTTTATTTTCAAAGGGAGTTGATTTAAAATAACTAACATTAGGGCTGGGGAGACAGCTCAGCAGCTAAAAGGCACTTGTTTGCAAAACCTGCCTACATGGGTTGGCCAGGGGTTCAATTTCCCAGTACCTACGTAAAGCCAGATGCACAAAGTAGAACATGAGTCTGGAGTTTGTTTGCAGATGCCCTGGCATGCCCATTCATTTATATTTATATTCATATTATCTGTCCCTTTACAGATAAATAAATAAAATAATAAAAGTATATAAATAACATTAGAAAGCTGTACTATTTTAAGATCTGTCAAAATTAATGGTGCTTTCCTTTTCTTGTCCAGATTGTTTTAAGTTTTTAAATTATAATGAATGAGGAGATAGGTCAAACTATTTATTCTTTTAAAAAGTAGTTTTTTATTTTATTTATTTGAGAGAGGGGGTAGGGCAGAGAAAGAGAGAAAGAATGGGTGGGCCAGGGCCTCTAGTCTTGTGCATCTGGCTTATGTGGGTCTTGGGGAATGGAACCTAGGCCCTTTGGCTTTGCACGCAGATGCTTTAACTGCTAAGCCATCTCTCCAGCCCCAAAATATTCATTTTTTACTTTTTATCAAATGCAATGTCACAACAATATTTATGTGCTCACTTTCTCTCCTTTGTCTGAAAACAGGATTCTTGTATTAAAGGTCTTAGCTCCAGATATAATATTGTCCCTGAAGTGAATAGAGCCAGAGGAGTTATCACATAAACTTTCTTGGGACCGATATAGTGGGTGCTGTGGTGAAATTTACTTGTAATTGAACTTCCAGTGAAATCCCATTAGACTTCTACCCACACAAAACTTATTTTGTTCTTTCCTTTGTTTTACTTAGTAACCAAATGGTAGAATTTTTCTGCAACATGTCTTAGGGAGAGATTTCTCAAAACAGCAAGAAACAATTTTTTTCAATTCTGACAAAAAGTTTGCGTATATTATTCATTTTCCCTTACTGCAGACCTACCAATAACATCAAACATCTTAGTTCGCAAATCTTGCTGTAATTTAACAATGCTATATGTTAGTTAAAGAAGGAACAAGTGAAACATGGGACATTCCAAGAAGTCAGGCTTCCTGTATGCATTTCTGGTATAGCCTCCACAATAAGCATAAATGAAGCTTCAGTTGCAAGTACATAGAAACTGTTAGTTAAGAAAAGTTGGATTTCTGGTGGTTCTATTACTAGGTACAGTGACCTTGTCCTAGATACTTCAATTCTCTAGGTTGTAAAGCCTCATCCTAAAATAGGAAGATGGCATTTTTTAGAAAGATTATCAATTTTGTCAAGCTCATTCCATTTCTAAAATTTTGGTGGTAAATTAGTATATATACTAATATTATACACTAATATTATATAATAGTATATACTATACTATTTTAAGTCCTACATTATTTTACTTTATCATTTGTTTGAGAGAGAGAGAGAGAGAGAGAGAATGGGTGTGGCATGGCCTCCAGCCACTGCAAATGAATTTCAGACACGTGTTACCTTGTGCATCTTGCTTACATGGGTACTTGGATATGGAACCCGGGTCCTTAGGCTTCACAAGCAAACGCCTTAACTGCTAAGCCATTTCTCCAGCCCCCACGTTACTCTTAATGATGCCCACAGACTAATAATATCAATATCTTGAAGTTAGTTAGAAATGCAGAATTGTATGTCCCACCCTTAGACTTTCAGAATCTACAGTTCAATAAGATTACTATGCAATTACCTGGAAATAATCATGTGACTACAACTGTGATAGACTATTTCCAATTTTCAATTTTTTTTTTATCAATGTTCAACTGATCATCAAAAAAAATAAAGGACATAGGAGGCAGAGGAATTGACTTGAGAAAACAGAGAAGTAATAATTCATGTCCCTTAAAGATTTGAATGACTGTATAATAATTAAACTGAATAATGCTATTTCAAATTATGAATTATGTGAATGGCTGAAATTCACTTTAGACAGATAATTAGAAATTTGAAAGTTTAGATCTTTAAGTAAACTTTAGTTTAAAAGAAGTTGATAGCCAGCATTTATTAAGAAAATACTAGTCTTTTGTTCATTTAATTTTCTAAGTTAGTATGCAAAATAATGGGTTTCATCATGTCATCTTCATATACATGTATCATTTTACTTTGTGTTCATCATTGCCTTCCCCCACTGTCCTCCCTTACGCCCCCCTCACCCCACTCCTATTTACTATCACATCTATTTTTCATATTTTTTAAATATATCTTCTTCAAATTTCTTCTCCTAGTGTCAGGACATACATTAAGTCTCAGTTCTGTATATGAGAGAAGGCATGTAGAGAGACACTAGCCTTAATTACATAAATCTATCATTTGTTGGCAACACAAAAGAACAAGGATCAAAGTACTTTTTTTCCTATTATTTTCACTAAAACTTCCCACCCAACCAAATCACCTAGCTTAGACTACATATATAAACTGTGCTTTCCATGAAAAGTTAAGATAAGTCTTTTAGACTTCTACTCTCCCCAAAGGATATCATTATATATGTTTTCAAGATCAGTAAACAGGTGTAATAAAATTAAAATTTACTAAAAACCTTCAATTAGTAGTGACTCAGGCAGGATTTTACATTGTAGGCTGATGATTCTAATATTATACAATACTATTGAAATCAGTATGGAAGTTCCTCAAAAACTAATACAACTACCATCTGACCCAGCTGTAATCTGGCTATAAAAGAATCTAAGTCAGCAAATGAAAACTAAAAGAAAACAAAAGCTATACTCCTAAGAGGAGATAGATTTCAAATTACAATTGGCAAAGGAGACAAAGAATTCATCATATATGCAAGGTCAGCAAGAAAACACAAAACATTAAACCTGGGGCTAGAGAGATGGGTTAACAGTTAAGGTGCTTGCCTGAAAAGCCAAAGGACCCAGGTTCAATTGCTCTGGATCCACACAAACTAGGTATACAAGGTGGCACATGCATCTGAAGTTCATTTGCAGAGGCTACAGGTCTGGTGCACCCATTCTCCCTCACTCTCCTTCACTCTACCTCTTTCTCTCTCTCAAATAAGTAGATAAAAATAAATATAAACATTTTAAAATTGAAGTGGGCATGAAGGCACCATCTTGTAATACTACCTAATACACCTCACATCAAAGCACCTAAACATAAATAAATATTGTCAAAACTGAAAAGAAAAAGTAGACAACTATGCAGTAATAGTAAGGGGGCACCAATGTCCTGTTTGCAGCAAAGGAGAAATCATCTAGTCAGAAAATCAAAAAGGAAAGAACAGAATTCAATAGCACTACACCTAACACATATAAAGATGGTTCCTAGCTTAAGATGGTTCTGCTTATGAATTTTTAACTTTACAATGGTACAAAATTGATACATATCTACTTGAAAATATACCTCAAATATACTTTTTAAATATACTTTATTTATTTGAGAGACAGAAAGAAAAAGAAAGAGGTAGAGATAGTGAGAAAGAGAATGGGCATGCCAGGGCCTCCAGCCACTGCAAACAAACTCCAGATGCATGGACCCCGTTGTGCATTTGGCTTATGTGGGTCCTGGGGAATCGAACCAGGGTCCTTTGGCTTTGCAGGTGAGTGCCTTAACCACTAAGCCATCTTTTCCAGGCCTCAAATATACTTCTGCCATTAGATCTTTTCCTGAGATAGCCATGTTATTATGCAATACTTTCTTTCAAATGCTGGGAAGTAGCAGAGAGCCACAGTATCTAAGAAAGCTAATGTACCCTAGTCAGGGAGCAAGACGTTAAAGTGTCTGTGCATGTAGGTGGCGTAAACTTGTACACAGACAACTCTTAAGGTTCCACCAAAAACTGTAGATTTAATCAACAAATTTAGTAATGTTGCAAGATGCGAAAATATCAAGAGTATTTCATACACTGACAATAATGTCTGAAAAAGAAATGAAGATAATCCCATTTTTATTAACTAAACAAAAAATAAACACAACACTTAAGAATAAATTTAATTAAGAAGATGAAACATTTGTTCACTGTAATGTACAAAACAAATTTAAGAAGACAAAAAACATGGCCCAGTGGCTGAATTAATTAATAGTTTTAAACTGTTCATACAACCCAAAGTAATCCACTGATTTAATGTAAGTCCTACCAAACTTCCAGTGAAATTTTTTATAGAGAATAAACAACCCTAAAATTCATATGGAACCACATAAGACCAAAGAAGCCAAAACAATCTTTAAAAGTACAAATCTAGAAGCATCATATTACCTGAACTGAAAATCTGCTTTAAAACTGTGGTACTGGAATAAAAACAATCATATAAACCAATAAAACATGATAGAGACATGAGGAATAAATTGACACATTTATGGTCAACTGACTTTCAATAAAACAGCAATGAATGACGATATCTTCAACAATGATACTTGGAACATTAAATGCCCACATGCAGAAGAATGAAACTGATCTATTACACCATACATAAAAATCAGTTTTAAAATAGACTAAACACTTATCAAACCTGGAGCTATAAAATTCATTAGAAGAAAACCTAATGAAACAGCTCCATGACATTTGTCTAGACAGTGAACTTTGGATATATCCCCCTACCGAAGGCAAAAAACAACAAAATCAAGAATAGACAAAAGGAATCATATCAAACTATAAAACATCTGTACAACAATGATCATAATCGACAAAATGAAAAAACAGCCTACAGAATAGAAACAATAATTAATTAATTAAGTCATATGTTTGATAAGATTTTAATCCAAATTATATAAGAAATGCAAATAGGTGAAGAATAAGAAGATAAAATACTAAGTTTTTAAAAATGGACAAAAGACCTTTTAAAAAAAAGATATTTAAATAGCCAATAGGTTCATAAAAGGAAAAAAAAAGTTCAAAAATCATTTGAGTGTTATGGTGTGGGTTTTTAATGTCATTTTTTTAAAGGACAAGGGTGAATGTGTTAGAAAAGTGATCTGTTAAATAGGAAATGAAGCTGTTAGGGAATGCCTATGGTCCCACATTAGGTAGTCTGAAGTGAAAAGCTCAAAGCTACTCTGGGCTACAGAATGAGTTCCAGGTCAGCCTGGGATAGAATGAGACCCTGTCTTGAAAGAAAGAAAAAAATTAAAGGGAGGGAGGTAGAAAGGGAAGGAAAAAAGAAAAGAAAGGGGAAAGACAAGGAAAGGAGAAGAGCAAGGAAAAAAGTTGTTTTTAGAATGGCTCTTGTTAAAAATGATAAAAGGTAAGTGTTTATAAACAAGGCAGTAGAGAAAAGGGACCCCTTTCATAGTGTTGGTGAGAATGTAAATTGGCATAACTACAACTGAAAACATTATGAGGTTTCCTTAAGAAATTAAAAGTAGGGCTGGAGAGATGGATCAATTATTCAGGTGCTTGCATGCAAAGCCTAACAACCCAGGTTTGATTCCCCAGTACCAACATAAAACCAGATGCACAGTGGCACATACATCCGGAGCTTGTTTGCAGTAGCTAAAGGCCCTGGTGTGCCCATTCTCTCTCTGTTTTTCTCTCTCTTCTATCTCTCTCTATATACTTACAAATAAATAAATAAAAATGTTTTTAAAAAATTAAAACTAAAACTACCATATTATTCAGGTATATATAAATGTCTACACAAGCAGTATATTAAAGAATAGCTTTTGTGCCCATGTTCACTTCAGTATTCACAACAGCATATGGAATAAACATGTTAACTATATAAATAAATTTGTTATGTTTACAATGTAGTACTAGTCAGCCTTTCTTGATGTATTCAAACAAAGTATATACTTAATAAAAAAGGGAAGTCTTGTAACAAAATGAACTAGAGGTTATGTGATATTTTTAAAAAGGCAAGCACAAAGACAATTGCCACCTGCTATCAAACATACATATTTTTTAAAAGTCAGACTTACAGACAAAAAGAGTAGAATGTTGATTTCTAGGGTCTAGGGGCAGAAGGTTGGATTGAGGTGATAATAACCAAATACCAAACTCCTCTTAGGGAAAAAGAAAAGCTCAAGAGATCTGTTTATCATGATGACTAGAATTAGTAACAAAAAAACTAATTGAAAACTGCTAAGAAAGTAGATATTAGGTTTTGCACTATAAAAAAAGCATGCTAATTAGATCAATTTATGTAATACACAGTGTATACACATTTTAACTACCATTTTGTATAGCACTATTAAATTTTAAATTTTAATGGTTTTAAAAAAGTACAATGGTGTATTAGGTGGAAGGGGGTCTATTAAATGGAAACCATTACTGGAATGAACACAGTATCTTATTTTAATTTAATGTTACAATGATAATAACATTTTTCCCTTTCAGTCGTAGATAACCAATTCTATGGGATATAAACAGAGTTACTGATTGTGGCATGAGACAAAAAAATTGGCTATTTCTTGAGAAAGAACAACTTTTTATTGGTCAAACTTTTAATTATTAATAGAGGTATTCAAAGTATCAATCACTATGAACAAATTTTTACTAAAAGCAAAAGAATAACATTTTTGAAGTGATGAATATGACATTAGTTTTGATATAGTACATAGTAAAATATATTTTATGCTTGGATATGCATTTTTATAATATCTTTTTTAAAGCAAAATGTAAGCATGTTTATAAACATGCTATCCTTTGAAGGCGTAATGATGGAGTACCATCATTTTTACAATCCACTTAATTATCTCACAGTTGAAAAGAGAAGAATTCAAGTCATTATTTCAATTCTTTGACATGAAAGCAGAAAAGATATGCTGTAGGAATATAAAGAACATAAAATAAGGAAACATGGAATTATAAAAGAAAAAAGTGATACATACTATAAGTAGAACAAGAAGGCTTTTGATAGAATTCAATCTGTCTAATGCACTAGAAAGAGAATGCATTTAAAGCTCAAATTCAATTGCTATTTCCAACCAAAGAAATTTTTAGAATCAAAGCACCTGCTTACTCATATTCCCTCATTAAAATTTCTTTTAAAACCAAATAAAAAAGCAATTAAACTCAAAAATAAATAATAAAAATAACTGAATAAGCACACTTCCCTTTTTCCTCTGGAAATAATGCATGTGGTATATCATGGTGGTGACTCAGTAGATGGCACTGTTCCCATTAAATCAAAATGGATCTAATAATCTGGCTTGAAATGCCATAATGAGAAACAGCACACAAGACAAACCAAAAGCACTAATATGCCCTTATCTAAAAATATAAAATATTCTGACATTTTATTAAGGCACTAAGAAATAAAAATCTTAAATATGACAATTGATTTTTATAGAACATTTATTTTTTTCCTACTATAATTTTTGTCATAGGAAAAAAATTAAAGAACTGTCTATAACACTTCTAATGAAGAGTAAATTATCTTCCAATTTACGTGTGAAATAACAGTACTTTCTGTTGTGTTTAATGTCTTTTAAAACACAGAAAAGTGTTAGAGAATGTTTGTACAATACTAACCACGCCACTCTCACTCAGTTCTGAATGTGTGGTTACAAATACTTTGTCTTAACAATCACTTACACATTTTTTTTTTCCCCGAGGTAGGGTCTCACTCTAGCCCAGGCTGACCTGGAATCCACTATATAGTCTCAGGGTGGCCTCGAACTCACGGCATTCCTCCTACCTCTGCCTCCCAAGTGCTGGGATTAAAGGCGTGCACCACCATGCCCAGCACTTACACTTTTTATAAGTCAGTTAACCTAATTTGAGGCCCTTAGTAGCACAGAGGACATTTTACACATTTTTATTGATCCCATAGCACTTCTTAAAATAGATTCCACAGTTCATGACTATATTCATACTTCCATCAAAAACATTCACTAAACTGGAGATAGGTAATGCCAGATTCACAAAGTGGCACTTGCATCTGGAATTCATTCATAGGGACAAAAGCCCTGGCATACTCATTATCTCCCCCCCCCACACACACACACCCCATCTTTTTTTCTCTCTCCTCACAAAATTTTTAAACACTCACTTAACAAAGACACAAAATAAAATAAATCATTAACATAATACAACAACAAAATGAATTCAATGGTTATATACTGAGAATACATATCTGTAAACAAAAGCAGTGAAAATAATATCAATAAAACCTATAATCTAGTCATTTAACCTGCAGATTATATATTTTGGTAAAATCAGATTATAATTTCCATAAAGGAAATATTAAATTGGGTTCTACTTATATCCAAAAATAAAACTCTGAGAAATAACCATCTTGATTTATTCATTCATTCCATGTATTTACTGAAACCCTACAATGTACTACATGTCTTCAAAGTCTCAGATTAAAAAAATTCCTAGGATTATTTTTAAGAAAATCAGGGTAACCCTAGATCTATCAGCTAAATATCCCACCAATCTCCATTTTCTTGTTGTTTGTCCACAGAGAATGTTGAGAACCCTGGGTGAATTCGTCTAAAAACAACTGAACATTAAATATCCTTAACTATGCATCTTTAGGGCTCAAAATTAGTTACTCTTTCAGATGAAGCATCGACATAGATCTACTTCTCTCAAAGCTACATCACCATCCCAAGTCTCTGAGGCTATAAATATGGCATAAAGGGGATACCCCCTCACAGGTCTATTGCTGCTCTGAGAGTCACAGATTGCTCTAAACCTTGTATGTTCTAGATTCCGGAGTTAAGTTTTGCCTTGGTATCTACTTCCTACCAGTACATTTTCTGGGGACCTAAAGCCAGGCTCTAGAAAGCTATTACATGGCAGAATTCTGCTGTACAATACTAACTATATACCTTTGTGATGATAATCTAATTCCCGAAGTTCCTTAGTAACTATCATCAAGCTTATCATATGCCTTAAACTTTGACATCCTCTGCTTTGTTCTAGGAAATATTTAGGAATTTATAAATCTTAAAGCCTCTAAGATTCAAAATATGTTGTTCAAAATGAAAACAAAGAAGTAAAACTAACTGATTGCAGAACAAATGAAGAAGATAAAATTCCTTCCTACAAGGAACACAATCTATAATGGGGCTGAAAGACTTGCAGTCAACATGGCACAGGAAAGAATTTGACTCATATTGGTAAATACAGATGATTTTTTTAAAATAAACTTCCCCAATTACTTACTATGTGTCAGAGATGGCTAACACAATTTCATAATATCTTTACTACTTCATAAAACAGCTGAACTAGCTTCTCAAATCAACTGCATGTAAACTTAAGAAAACGTGGAGTTGAGAACTTAAATTTGTAATATGTCTACTAAGCTAATTAAACAGGACTATTTGTGGGCTTGGAAATGGCTCAGTAGTTAAAGATGCTTGCTTGAAAGCTTGCCAGTCAGAGTTAAATTCTCCAGCACCCATGGAAAGCTGGATTAAACATGGCAAAGTATGCTCCTCACGTGTCTAAGGCAATGAAAGGCAGAGCCAGGAGAATGGAAAAGCTCTCAGGCCAGGCAGACACATGCAGCACAAAAAAGAACCCAAGAGATCTTGTCTCAAGCAGGGTAAAAGGAAAGGGGAAACACACTGATATTGTCCTCAGACTTCCACATGCATATGGGGACACACACACACACAAACACTTTCAAAAAAAGAGAGAGAATATTCTTGAATGTGAGCTATAAACCACCTTAATGAAATATCATGAAGTGGTGAGATTCTTCTGTATAGAAACTTTAAAATGGCCTGTGATACTCAAATATAAAATATGCTTTAGGGGCTGGAGAGATGGCTTAGCGGTTAAGCACTTGCCTGTGAAGCCTAAGGACCCCGGTTCGAGGCTTGGTTCCCCAGGTCCCATGTTAGCCAGATGCACAAGGGGGTGCACACGTCTGGAGTTCGTCTGCAGTGGCTGGAAGCTCTCTCCCTCTATCTGTCTTTCTCTCTGTGTCTGTCACTCTCAAATAAATAAATAAATAAATAAATAATGAACAAAAAATATTTTAAAATATGCTTTAGGTTTAAGGTTTTCTCAGGAAAAAAGAATTAAAACTTCATTCCTAGTAACGTAACAGGCAAAAGTAGGGGGCTAGAGAGTTGGTGAAAATTGATATGAATTGAATATATCAAAATTATTATCATTCCTAATGAAGACAAGAAGTACTTGAAGAATATTTAGAATTTATAAACTAATGATATAACAAAAATAGGCAATCCTAAAAAGAATAAACAGGCTAATTTTATTCTTGCCTTGATTTTACTCTTATAATTCTTGTTTTCTAAAGTTTTAAACAAAAAGTTATCAAATCTGAAACCTTTTCTCAGTTTTATATCTTCAGTACATACCTACTTACTATAAATATCAGATTACTTGCTACCAGCATAGTGAAAAAATAAATATAAAATGCTAAATGTAAAAATATGCATATATGCTAGCTTACATATCCTACATAATATTTTTTGCTACTGCTTTTTCTTTTTAAAAATAAAAATAGTTTATAACCTTGTTTAGCATAATAATCATTAACATTTTGTATTATCCTCTTATATTATTAACTTCATGCTAATAACCATTTGGTTAAGGAATTTATATTCAAATTTTATATAAATACACACAAATATAAAACAAAAGTCAAAATGGTTAAGTAATACAAGAAGAGATTATGATAAAAGCAGGATCATTAGGAGTCCTTATAGGGCTGGAGAAGATGGCTTAGCAGTTAAGTACTTGCCTGTGAAGCCTAAGGACCCTGGTTCAAGGCTCGATTCCCCAGGACCCACGTTAGCCAGATGCACAAGGGGGCGCATGCACCTGGAGTTTGTTTGCAGTGGCTGGAAGCCCTGGTGCACCCATTCTCTCTCTCTCTCTCTCTCTCTCTCTCTCTCTCTCTCTGTCGCTCTCAAATAAATAAATAAAAATAAACCAATTTTTTAAAAAAAAGAGTCCTTATAAACCCTTACAATTTATGACTACACTGCATGTTTCAAGCCCTATGCTCAATCTACCTACTCTTTTCTCCCTTCCTCTCTCCCTCCCTCTCTCTCTCTCTCTCTCTTCTGGTTTTTCAAGGGAGAGTTTCCCTCTAGCCCAGGCTAACCTGGAATTCACTATGTAATCTCAGGGTGGCCTCAAATTCATGGCAATCCACCACACCTGGCTACTCTCCTCATTTGTATTTTGACTTCTCTTTGTTTTTAAATTCTCTTATGTGAACTTATTCTAAGATACTATCCTAATTAGTTGTATCCTCCATATAAAGCCCTTATGAGAAGATTTTATTTGCTATAATGCATTTATTTTTAAAATATAACAGAAGGTATTAAGTACTGTAATCCTTTCAGTGTGAAGAAAATTACACAACAGTTTAAAAATAAAACTAGCTTAATGATTAAAAGACTGTAATAAATATGTAATTTCAATACCAAAATTAAAATAGTTTATAAAGTTATCCCGATTTTACAACTTATCCTGATTAACATTCATTATTATATAAACAATAATGTGCTAGTATTTTTCATCAAAATGTGATTCTACTTCACACTGCCTTACCTCAAGGGCTTTCTAGTAGGAACACAAAGAATGCAGGAAGAGAGTTTTCCATTGCCTGCTATGGGAGAAGTACAGTACTATGACTTATAAGCCACCCCAAATCATAAACTAGCCATCATACCCATAAAACAAAACCTTACCTGCAGACCTGTTTATAAGTGCACTGATGCAATCCCACTGAAATGAAGTGAGACATGCTACAGACCCATCTGGGTCTTTGTCCCATAAGCAATAAAATCCTTAATCTTTAAAGGAAATGGCATAAAAACAATAGCCTGGTCAAAACTCTCAGAGCCAGAAATGAGAAACAAGAAGACAAAGGGAAAGTAATACTATTTTTGAGGGAAATAAAAAATATATAAGTCAAGTATTACAACTGGAAGAAAACATGAATACTGAAAAGGTTCATAAAATGGACTTTTAGTAACACTTTGATACTAGAATATGTGGAAAGCAAAAGAGAGAGAGATACAGAAAGACAGAGAGAAAGAGAGAGAGAGAGAGAGAAGAAATGATTAACTTACATTTACAATGTCCCCAAAGGCTTGTTTCCTAGCCTGGGGCACTTTTGCAGGGTTGTTGAAACTTTATGAGGTAAAGCCTAATATTTAGAAGGTAGGTCCTTGAATGTTTACTCTTGATGAGTATATTGGAGAATCTTCATTTTTACCTTAAATGGGTTAAGAAACACTTAGGAAATTACTGAGGCACAGTTTTAGATTTATCTCTGAGGGCCTCTCCAGAGAATATTACTTGACTGGGACACACCTGAACTGAATGTAGGTAGCATCATTCCATGAACTGGGGTCAGAAAAGCAAGAGACAGAGACAGAGAGAGAGAGAAGGAGACAGAGAGGGGAGAGAAAGCCATGCGAGCAGTTTTATCTCCTTCTTGGGCCTCTGAGATATGAGCAATGTCTCCAGTCACACCTTCCGTGCCATGATAAATTGTACTCCCCTTAAACTTATAAGCCAAAATCAGTCTTTCTGTTCTTAAGTTGCTTTACCCAGACATTTTTGCAATTCTTTTTTTTTTTTTTAATGAGCGAGAGAGAGAAAGAGAATTGGCAGACCAGGGCCTATAACCACTGCTATCAAACTCCACACATGTGAAACCTTGTATGCATGTCCATCCTTGTGTGCTCCTGTCCCCTTGAGCATCTGGCTTTCATGGGATCTGGAGAGTCAAACATGGGTCCTTGCGCTTCACAAGCAAGCACCTTAACCACTAAGCCATCTCTACAGCTTAGCCAGATATTTTAATCTTTTCTTAAAATTTATTTTATTTTTATTTATTTGTAAGCAGAGAAAGATAGAGATGAGACAGAGGGAGGATGAGTGCACCAGGGCCTCTAGCCACTGCAAACGAACTCTAGACACATGCGCCCCCTTGTACATCTGGCTTACGTGGGTAGTGGAAAATTGAACGTGGGTCCTTTGGCTTCGCAGGTAAGCACCTTAACTGCTAAGCCATCTCTCCAGCCCTTACCCAGATATTGTATCACAGTAAAAAAGTAACTAGTATGAAGGGGACAGTGAGACTGTAGGCCTGCTAATCTTTTTTAGATTAGTGGACAGCAGGAGGTGAACATGCAAAATAAACTGCCATAAGCCACTGTGTCACTAAAGACTCAAAGCAACAGGGACACGTAACCATGACACTCTGAAACCATGGATCAAAATAAACCTTCTCTCCTTTTAGGCTAATTATCTCAAACATCTTATCACGATAACAGAACTCTGACTCACATACTACATATAAATACACATCCAAAGTCTAACCACACGCCATGCACTCTGTCCAGCTCCATGTGCTGTGCACCCACTAGCACCACGGGCACTCATGTTAGTATATATGGGCTATGTGTCTCTCTGCACATACCTCCCCTGCCAACACTGCTGCCTGTGGTGAGTCCACAACCACCATTCAGCAAAGTAACCACTAAAGCCAAGATCCTGTGTTCAAGTTTAGGCACAGCTGTAACCAAAGTGAGATCACCTCACATATCCAATCCACAAAACAGAACCGATTATCTCTACAAGTTGAAATTCAACCAGAGCAAAATGGAGCAGGCACCAAAAAAAACACCAAGCATCATTCCAAAGTGCACACTAAAACAGGGGTGCAAAAAGACCTGACCAATGCAGAATATCAAGAAGGGAAAGCCTTGATGCAAGATGAGGAACATGAAAACCCAAGCCCATATGTTTCACTGAAGTATTACGTATCCCAAAGGAGAAGCCCCCCAGGAAAGCTACTTAGATTGAACTACAAAGAATTCAAAAGAAGGAACATAAAGGCATATAAAGAAGATATAGATAAATATCTAAATGAAATGTTGAATGAATTCAAAGAGAACATAATTACAAAGCTAAGTCAAATGAGGAAATGATACAAGGATGAGAATATAGAATTCAGCAAAAAGAGAAAATGCTGAATAAAAATCAAACTGGGGTCTAGAGACATGGCTTAGTGTTTAAGGCACTTTCCTGCAAAGCCTAAGGACCCATGTTCGACTCTCCAGGTCTCATGTAAGCCAGACACACAAGGTCACACATGTGCACAAGGTAGCACACACATCTGGAGATCAATTGCAGTGGCTGGAGGCCCTGGCATGCCAATTATCTCTCACATACTTTCACTCTCACTCATAAAAAAATAAATAAAGCTGGGGCTAGAGAGATGGCTTAATAGTTAAGGCACTTGACTGTGAAGCCTAAAGGACCCAGGTTCAATTCCCTAGGACCTAGGTAAGCCAGATTCATAAGGTAGCAAATGTATCTGGAGTTCGGTTGCAGTGGCTAAAGGCCCTAGTGTGTCTATTCTCCCTATCTGCCCCCCCTCTCTCCAATAAAGAGATAAATACATATTTTTTAAAAGAAATAGAAAATCCTGGAAGATAGTTATTTTAAAAAACAAACAGCCAGGTGTGGTGGTACATGCCTTTAATCCCAGCACTCAGGAGGCAGAGGTAGGAGGATCACTGTGAGTTTAAGGCCACCCTGAGACTACATAGTGAATCGCAGGTCAGCCTAAGCTAGACTGAGACCCTACCTTGAAAAGCAAAACAAAACAAAAAACAAACAGCAATGAACCCAGAAATGAGAAAAACAGGTCAAACAAAAAGTTCCATGGAGGAGCCAGGAGTGGTGGCACACATCTTTAATTCTAGCACTTGGGAGGCAGAGGTGGGTCACTATGAGTTCAAGGTCACCCTGAGACTACATAGTGAATTCCATGTCAGCCTGGACTAGAGTGAAAACCTACTTTGAAAAACAAACAAACAAAAGTTCCATGAAAAGTTTCATCAATTGAATAAAATGTTTAACTGAATATCAGGCCTTGCTGAAAAGGTAGAGAAACTGGATCTATTAGTCAAAATAAATGAGAAGTTCAAAAAATTGTAAGAACAGATCATGAGAAATATATGGGACACCATGAAAAGTCTAAACGATGGTTACAAAAGAAAAAAATTAGGACAAAGGAACAGAAAACATTTTCAATAATATTGTGGAAGAAAAATTCACCAAATTTAGGGAAAGAGATGCTGATCCACAGTTGTAGTTACCTTCTCATTGTTGTGACAAAACACTAGATCAGCTGGGCATGGTGGTGCTCACCTTTAATCTCAGCACTTGGAAGGCAGAGGTAGGAGTATTGCCATGAGTTCGAGGCCAGCCTGAGACTACATAGTGATTTCCAGGTCAGCCTGAGCTAGAGTGAGACCCTACCTCAAAAAAACAAAAACAAAACAAACAAAAAACACACTAGACCAAAGCAGCTGATGGAGTGAAAGTATTTATTTGTTTATTTGGGCTTACACTCTCAAGGGAAAGTTTCATAATGGTAGGCAAGAGCATGGCATGAGCAGAAGCTGTACATAACCTCTTCCATAGCAGGTGGTAAACTGCAGGAGAGTAAGCCAGATTCTAGCAAGGAGAAGCTCACTATAACTGCCATAACCCTGCCCCCAACAACACACCTCCTCCAGCAAAGCTTTACCTCCCAAATTGCTAGCAGCTGTGCATCACACATTCAAGACACATGAGTTTATGGGGAACACCTAATACAGACAATAAAATCTATGTATAAGTTGAATATAAAACTTCAAAAAGCCAGAAAAGAAACTCCCCGGAGTATATCACTGTCTATACACCATATACACAGAACACAGAAGATACAAAAAGCTGCAAGAAACATCAAGTTACACTTAAAGGCAAACCTACTGGAATAAAAAAGCCATTTTTTTAAAATGAAAACTCTAAAAGCCAGAAATTCCTGGTATTTCAAGTATTCAAAGATCACAGCTGCCAACCCAAACTAGTATACCTAGCAAAATTATCTGACATAATTAATAGAAGAAAATCTTCCCATGATTAAAGCAGGCTGTAGAAATTCAGTAGCCCTAAGCCAGTCTTACAGAGGTTCCTGGAGACAATACTTTGAATCAAAAAGGATAATAATGAATGCTACTATAATTGTTAAACAAATGAAGACTTAGGAAACACTACAAAATCATCACCATAACAAGGACTAACACACATTTTTCAATGTTAACAATAACTATTAAGAGTCTCAATCCCAATCAAAGGCAATGAGTAAAAGACTGGATCAGAACACAGGATCAACCCTTTTATTGTCTTCAAAAACCTCAACTCACTGTCAAGGGCAGACATTACCTTAGGAAGAAAGGATGGAAAAAAGATATCCCAAACAAATGGAACTTGATACAAGCAGGTGTTCCTATTCTAATATCTGACAAAATTAACTTCAAACCAAATTTAAACAAAAATGACTAAGAAAATCATTTCATGCTGATTAAAGGAACAGTTCACAAAGAGGACATTACATTTCTAAACATACATGCAAACACACACACTCACACACACACACATACACACACACACACACACACACACACACACACACACAATTAGATAGCACAAATACCAGTAGATAGAAAATCAGAGGTAAATCTCAATACAGTAATAATGGGTGACTTCAACACCCTCCTCTCACCAAGAGATAGGTCATCTGTTCAAAAAAGCAGAAAAATACGGGAATTAAATGACACCATAGATCAAATGGAACTAACAGACAGTTACAGGACATTTCATCAAAACATTTCAAAAAATACACATCAGCAGCCAATGGAACTGTATCTAAAATAAAATCACATGAGGACACAAAGCAAGTCTCAAAAAAATTAGGAAAATGAGGATTACTATGCACTTTACATAATTACAATGCCTTAAAGCTAGAAATTTACAATAAAAACTACAGAAAACATTATAAACTCTTGAGTATCAAACAATGCTGAATAATGGATAGATCACTGTAGAACTCAAGAAGAAAAAAATCCCTAGAATAGAAAGAAAATGAAAATACAACATACTAAAACCACAAAATACTATGAGATATAATGAAGGCAGTTCTTTAAGTGTCTTTGTTACAAAAACAGAGAGATCTCAAAAAATAAAAATAAAAATAACTAATAAGGTGGGTGTGGAGGCACATGCCTCTAACCCCATCACTTGGAAGACAGAGGTAGGAGGATCACTGTGAGTATGAGGCCACCCTGAGACTGCATAGTGAATAACAGGTCAGCCTGCACTGAAGCAAAACCCTACCTCAAAGAAAAAAAAAAGAAAAAGAAACAAAACCCCAAAAGTACTAAATGAAGAAAAATAATTAAGTCAAGGTACAATCAATGAAATAGAAATTTAAAAATAGTAGGAATTAACAAAACAGCTGGTTCCTTTAAATAATAAAAATGACACTGACAAACCCTTGGTGAAAATCAGTAAGATCAGAGATGAAAAAGGAGACATTACAATGGATACCAATGAAATCATAAGGAAATATTTCAAAATGTGTATTTCTCCAAATTGGAAAATCTAAAAGAAATGGATGAATGCAAATTACATACCATAATTAAATCACATTGAGATGAATGCTTTAAATGTAATTACAACAAGCAGAAAGATTGAAGTGATAATTTAAGTCTCCCAAGTCAAAAAGAAAAAAAGTCACAGTACAAAAAGGATCATCACTACTAAACTCTATCAGTCCATTAAGCATTAAACCAGTGTTTCTCAAATTACTCTATCAAAAAGAAAACGAAGGGATCCTTCCTAATTCCTTCTATAAAGTCAATATTACACTAATAGCAAAACCAAATTGAAACATACAAAAAAAGACAACTATAGGTAAACATCCCTTTTGGGAGGGGAAATGTAAAAATTCTTAATAAAATATGTGCAAGTTGAATTTTTAAAAACTTTCAAAAAGATCATTTAGAGGCTGGAGAGGTGGCTCAGTGGTTAAAGGCACTTGCTTGCAAAGCCTGACGAGCTGGGATCAAGTCCTCAGTACCCACACAAAGCCAGATGTACAAAGTGGCGTGTGCATCTGGATGGAGTTCATTTCCTACAGCAGCGGCCCTGGAGCACCCAAACTTTGTCTCTGTCTCTCTCTCTCTCTCTAATAATTTTTTTTTTTTTACAAAAAAGAACTTTTACTTTGATCAACACGGCCTCATTTCAGAGATGCACAGATGTATACGTAAATCAATAAATATAATACATCACAAAAGTAAACTCGAGGAAAGAAATTACATGATGAACTTAATAGATGCAAAAAGGCCTTTGACAAATTCCAACATCCTTTCATGGTAAAACACTGAAGAGACTACAGATGAAGGAAACAACTCAATATAATAAAGACTATATATGTAACAAACTTATAGCAACATGGTATTACACAGAGAAAAACTTAGAAAGCATCTCCCTAAAATCTGGAAGTAGAAAGGATGTCCACTCTTTCAACCTCTATATAATAGTACTTGAAATGTTAGTTAGCTAGAGTAATAAGACAAAAGTAATTAGTACTGCTTATAAATAGAACACTAAAACAAAAAAGTTAAAACACCCTTAGTTACAAATATGATTCTATATAATAAAATACACAAAAGTGGGGCTGGAGAGATGGCTTACTGGTTAAGGCATTTGCCTGCAAAGCCAAAGGATCCCAGTTCGATTCTCCATGACCCATGTAAACCAGATGCACAAGGGGATGCATGCATCTGGAGTTTGTCTGCAGTGGCTGGAGGCCCTGATGTACCCATTCTCTCCTTCTCTCTTTCTCTCACTCAAATAAATAAACAAAATATATTTTTTTAAAATACACAAAAGGCTCCACAAGCAAACTCCTTCACTGATACACCTTCAGCAAACTGGCAGGATACAAAATTAACACACAAAAGTCAACAGCCTTCTTATATACTAATGATAAAGATACTGAAGAAAAAATCAGGAATACAGTCCCATTAACCACAGGAATAAAAATAAATCTTGAAATATCTCCAACCAAGGAAGTTAAAAATCTCTATAATGAAAACTAAAAACACTGAACATACAAATTGAGGAAGATACCAGAAAAGATGGAACAATCCCCCAAGCTCTTGGAATGGATTAAGAATATCTTGTGTGTGTGTGTGTGTGTGTGTGTGTGTGTGTGTGTGTGTGTGTGTGTGTGTGTATAAACATACATATGGATATATGTATATATACAATGGAGTTATATTCATCTATAAAATTAAATTATGAATTTTGCATGAAATGGATGAAATTGGAAAAGGTCATACTCAGTAAGATAACCCAGGCTCAAAAACCTAACTGCTACATGTCCTTTCATAAGGAAATCATAGCTTCAAATTTCTAAAACAATAAGTCAGAGTAAGTGGGTGTCTATACAGGCCAGCAAGCTAGAAAGCGGCCATGAAGGGAGAGTTGTTGCAGGGTTATGTGACATTAAAGTAGACAGGAGTAATAGTAGAAGAAAAAGATTTAAGCATGGATGGGGTGTGAGACAAATAAGAGAAGAGGTGGTGGGAGGAGAAACCAAAACTAAGGACATATAAATAAGCCATGTAGATACATACAACTTGGTAAATCCATCTAAATAAAACTTTTAAGAAAAAAACGTCCTGGCTGAGGATATGGCTCAGTGGTTAAAAGGGCTTCCTTGCAAAGCCTACCTACCCAGGTTAGATTCCCTAATACCCTTATAAAGCCAGATGCACAAAGGGGTGCATGCTTCTGGAGTTTACACTGGCATGAGGCCCTGGGGTGCCCATTTTCTCTCCCTCAGTCTCTCTCTTTCCCTCCCTCCCTCTCGTTCTCCTTCTCTCTCTCCCTGTCTCTCTCTCCGAGGAGTGCAGGTATACAGAATGTCCCTTTCTGGATATGGCATGTCCATTACACTCATGAACTCACAGCAGCTGTGGTTTCTTGTACAAGACTAGGCCTATCAATACTTCATCATGGACAGAGGAAAGATTTCTGAGACACATCACCTTCCAGAGTAGATAATGTTAGCTAATAGTTGCTGGTAGAGGGAAAGTCATGATTATGTCTTAAGTGGTATAGTCACTAGTAAGTTGCCCATTACGGTGATCTGAATGTGAATATATGTCGTCCATAGCTTCAGGTTATTTTTGACAAAGGTTAAACTTTCTGCTTAAGTCTCCAGCCGCCTACTGAAGGAGGTGTCACTGGGGATGGATCTTGGGGTCCAGCCCTAAGGTGTGGAAAGAGCAGTTTGAACTCTGGCTATTCACATTGTAGTGTGGGCTGTTTCTCTGCTTGGATCTGTGAAAGAGGACCAGCTTCTTCTGCCATTGATGGAACTTCCCCTAGATCTGTGAGCCTGAAATAAACCCCTTCCTCTCACAAACTGTCAAGTTAGATGTTCATCCCAGAAATGTGGAGATGATTACAACACCTATTCTTCAGTAAATAACCTCCTACCCTTGACCTTAACTCAGTGGGTGGGGAAAAAACATGATAGTAGGATGTGCATTAACCAAGAAGGGTTTTAGTAGGAAGGGGATAAGAGACAGTATCAAAAATAAAAATCAAAAAATACAATGGAACTGAAATATCTCTATTGCCTAGTGGAATCATTGCGGTTGAATGTCATAATTGTCCAGTACAATACTAATGAGTTTGTGATAGTGGTATAAATAAACCAACTACAGTGCAGTAGTATAAGAGTGTAGTATATAAAATTATATATAATTAAAATACTTGATAATGGAGCTGGAGAGATGGTTTAGGGGTTAAGGCACTTGCCTGCAATGCCAAAGGACCTAGGGTCAATTCTCCAGGATCCACGTAAGCCAGATGCACAAGATGGCACATATATCTGGAGTTTGTCTGTAGTGGCTAGATGCCCAGCTATACCCATTCTCTCTATATATGCCTCTCTTTCTCTCTCCCAAATAAATAAATAGAAATAAAATATTTTTAAATATTTGATAAAGGTAATAAGACTTATTAGTTTACATATTTCTACACAGCTTTTGTTTGTGTTTATCAATATAGCGTCCTACTCTAGCTCAGCCTTTATTTTTATTTTAACATGTACTCATTTTACTTTTTTTTTAGGTTTACAAAACTTAAGTCTTTTTTATTTTTTAATAAAATAGTAGGCTATTTTACACCAGAAGCAGCCTTATACAGCTCATGTTTAACTGCTCTCTTGATTGTATCAAAAAGCCATGTCAGTATCAGCTGTAACATCTAGGTTTATGTAGTATATTCTTAGAATGTATCTGTTATTAAGTAACTTATGACTATATAATAAAAAGATAAAATATAACTCAAAACTATTTTAAGCTGAAGGGAAAAAACAAGAAGAATCATAATGTTTACTGATTTTTAAAAGTGGATGAGATTTCACAGATAAACTACAAATTCAACTCTGCTACTTATAAAGTAAAGAAATTAAATCCAATGGATATTTTCTTAAGTAATACAACTAAGTAATGGTAGAATTAAAGCTAAAATCTTCATTCTCAATTAGAATATGCAATAAGCAAATATTTGAGCCCAGTGGTTTTTTTCAACACTTTAGAATCAAAAACAAAACTGATACTAAGTTCTATTCTCTGATAATAATTAATATAAGCTTTGTTCTTTCAATTGAGATATTTCTAGAAAAAAATTAAGGGTCAAGGGGATGATGGTGTATATTGGTTGTCAACTTGATAGGACCTAGTCACCTGCAAAGAAGTCTCCAGATTAAGTTAGCCTCTGTGCCTGCCTGCCTGAGAGGCTAAATGACTAGGTTAATTAAGTGGAAAAATCCACATTAGCTATGGTACAGGGTCTTGGCATGTGTAGAAAGGAAAGAGCTGGCTGAGCACCAGAAATCATCATCCTCTACCTCCTCCTTGCTGATGCGAAGATGTGAGGCCAGCTTCCTCTTCCTTCCAGCTTTGATCACCACAGTGGAATGTACTCTCTGGAACTATAAACAAAACCTCTTTCCTACCCTAAACTGCTTCTAATCAGGTATTTTGTCTCTGTAGAAACTAATGCAAAATGCACTCTCAATAAATTAGTACTAGCTCTCTATATCCTAAAAGTAGAAATCCCTTACCCAACTTTGCACGTTACAAACTCTTTAAGCAATTACTAATTATTATCACCACAATCACAATAGTGATTTGAGTATAGAGATAAGCAAGTTTTACATGACAAAAGTAGCTTAATACATTTGCATGTACTATCTGCTATCATTTGGATCTATGATCACCCCTATTATCTAGGTTGTGGGATTATTCCAGTTTGTACCACTTGTATAATTATTCAGGATTATCTAGTTACCAGTAGAGATTGTTTTCTTCCCCTCATCTAGCTAAATTTACTTAATTTCAAAAGGCCAAATCTGACATCAAATCTCACTAATTACTCTCTCCTAAAGTTATTTTTAAACATTTTGAGAACTTTAAACTTTAATACATGAACATATATTCAATACATGACCACAGTCCCATCCCATTACACTCCTTTGTCCTCTATCTTATTTCCCTGAGAACCCTTCTGTTTCCAAACTTCCTTCCTCTGTTTTAATGTCTAATTCTTCTTGTCCTCCTCCATCTTCCATGTCAAAATGTTGATAGGATCAGAATTGTGCAGGTCTTGTGGGAGTAATGACCACCACAGAAGTTATTTCTCATATAAATCCCATACCTAAATTTAGAAATACAGAAAAAAATGTCATGACAAAAACATAAATTATACATCAGTTTTAGACTTTTGCCAAGAAACCAAATTCACTGATTAAGAAACACATCAATGCCAGATATACTGGCACATGCCTATAACCCCAGAATCCAGGTGGCTAAAACAAAAAGATCACAAGTTAGAGACCAACCTGAACAACATAGCAAGACCCTATAAGAGAAATAATCACAGATCCACTGTTCAGTAATTTATCCCAAGTAGTTATATATAAATGAATATGAATGAAAAATGATATCAAAGACATTTACAACCCTTAGAATAGTAAGAGATCACTTCTTAGCCTTTTGGCTAAGACCAAGTGTAGAACAATGGCAAGAGAAATGCATTTAGAATAAAAATAATCAAACAGAGCTGGAGAGATGGCTTAATATTTAAGGCACCTGCCTGCAAAGCCAAAGGACCCAGGTTCGATTCCCCAGGACCCACATTAGCCAGATGCACAATGTGTCTAGAGTTAGTTTGCAGTGGCTAGATGCCCTGGTGCCCATTTTTCTCTTTCTTTTTCTCTGTCAAACAAATAAATAAAATTAAAATAACCAAATAGGGCTGGAGAGATGGCTTAATGGTTAAGACGCTTTCCTGTGAAGCCTAAAGACCCATGTTCGATGTCTTTCCAGATCCCACGTAAGCCACATGCACAAAGGTGAGGCAAGTACTAAGTCACTAGGTGATGCAAGTATCTGGAGTTTGATTACAGTGCCTGGGGTCCTGACATGCCACTTCTTTCTCTCTCTCTCTCTAAAGTAAATAAAAAATAAAAATTAACCAAATAATTTACACTATAATTAACTGAATATATTATTAAAAAGGCATGATTGCTGGCATATAACACATTCCTTCCTTATAATAATTAAGTCTAATTCCTTTCTAAGTAAACAAAAACCAGACACTCCTCTTTCACCTTTCTCTTTATTTTAGAAATGACTTCCCTAACAGAAAAACTAACTAAAAACAGTATGTTTTCTTTTTCTAAAAAATATTATTTATTTACTTGAGAGAAAGAAAGAGGTAGAAAGAGAAAGAGAAAGAGAGAATGAGCATGCCAGGGCCTCCAGCCACTGCAAACGATCTCTGGCTAACATGGGTCCTGAAGAATCAAACCAGGATCCTTTGGCTTTGCAGGCAAATGCCTTAACTGCTAAGCCATGTCTCTAGCCATTTTAGTTCTTGAACATAACTTTGCAATAGGTATTGGGAAAAGAAAAAAAATTAATGATCTTTGCAAGATAGTTTTCTAACAATTCAAATGATAAAATTTCCTGGCCTATAATGAAAAGAAGCAATTAACTTAATAATTATTGTTGTAAGGAAACGCCTTGAGGTGATGCCAACACACATCTTCTCCCCAGATAAAGAATAGACCAAAGGATAATTATACCAAAACCAGTTTTGGTGAACCAATGAGTTTATTGGGGTTACTAAGACTGCAGATTGAGGGGTTGCTTACAAAAGCAACAGAGACCCCAAAGCAGCTGCAACCACTGAGAAGTCTCACACCATCCTGGATGATGACCTCCCCACAGCCACTTAGGTGAAGCTCTGGCTGCTCTTCCCTCAGTCTTGGGGTAAGGGCATACAAGCACAGAGACCCCACAGCAGCTGCACCATCCAGAAGATTCATCCCATCCTGGATGACAACCTCTTCATACCACTTTGACTCAAAGGAAGCTACATCACCAAAAAGCCCACCCCAGTATAAGTAAAAACTCTGGAAAATTCTGCAAGCTGTCTCGGAGCACACCACATGATCTGCAAACAGCTCCATCTGAAAGTGCTCTCCCCAACCAGTTGTTTGCTATTCATATAGCCCTAAGGCAGGGTCTTGCAACCCCTTCCCAGACTTGTTGACTTCCAAGTATCCAATAACTTCCTCCCAAATCACTCCAGGGAGGAATGTTTCAGTTTCTAATTAACATAACCTTAGGGAGTGGTCCTGTGCCCTTTAAGTTTCAGGTCTCCCAGACTTCACTGAATCAGACTCCTTCCTATCTTCAGGAGAAAATATTTCAATTCAGAGGAATCTGCTACACAATAATTGCTGAACTATATTTAACTATAGCATACTATAAGTTTTAATGGGGTATTATTTATTTAGATCATAATTATACCAAGAAGAATTTCAAATATAAGTATATTTTAAAATACAATAAAAAAACATAAGCATGAACTCTGTACAGCACAAAAACAAAGGGGAATCCAGAGTAAAACAAGGCATAAAGCTAAACATGTACCAAGAGGTAAACCAACTGTATATGTCTTAATAGATACACATATTAAATGAAATATTTAAACATAGTTAACTACTTTGATACACATAAATGACTTCTTAAAGACTATACTAATAATTATTAATAGAAATTATCTTTAGGGAGAAATACTATAGGTTGAAGCTGAGAAATAATGAGAATGAAGATAAAGACAAATTTACTGCTCAGTTAATATAATTATGGACTATACTAAATGTATTATGTACATATATTTTAGTTCTTTACATATGAATAAGTCATAAGATAATAAGCAGGTCACAGACAAAAGCATCTGATATCTTCACAACAAAAAAATTAAGGCTCAATGGAATAAAAGGCCCAGAGATTTGATGACAATACTGAATATCCTTTAAGTAGAAAAATACAGTACTTTTTTTGTAGGAAATGGAGGAAAGTAGTAAAAGGCAGAAAAGATTAATTGCAAAGACTATCAAAATGTTGGATAAGGGAATCACCAACAGGGATGGGAAGAACATTATCTTTAATTTCCTCCTACTCCTTTCTTTCCATCACTAGCTAATTTTAAGATTTTCAAAAGTCATATAATTCTGATTCTTAGGCCCTATTTAAATAAAAAGGAAGACTATGTTAGAAGTATAGTCCATTTTTAAAAAACATGTTCAAGTTATTCTCAGTATCAAAGAAAAATGAGCAATACTGTACTTAGTTTTTCTATAAACCTAAATTTGTTGAATTTATAGGCCTTTTTCATTCAGTAACTTTGTCCTTCCAACCTTAAGTTCAAATGTTCATTTATGATATGACAGTGATATGTGATAGCAGATGAATTTTATTATGGACTTACTTAGAAAAATTAAAAGTTGACACTTATGTATCCATTCTCAAAACTTTGAATGCTAGTCTATAATTCCCAAAAATCTAAGAGCCAACATTGTAGATACAAAAGACATCATTTTTCAACTCAATGAAACATTCAAATCTCCCTGTAATTTAAGGAGTAATCACACATACCTATCAATTTTACCAAAGGTACAAATATGAATAAAAACTTCACTTACATTTGAAAAGTCATTGAAGAATACATGTTCATATCCTCAAAAACTTCAAATGGAACATGCCAGTAATGTATTTATCAAATACTTATTGTGCACATGCCATGACAGCAAAGCAAAAAAAAAAAACAACTAAATATTTGCTATGACTTCTCTTAAACTATGAATATTGGGGAAAAGACTTGTCAGTAAACAAGAAAAACCAGGGTAAAAAAGACCAGCACTTAAGACATTAAAAATATAAGCATTCAATGAATGGAAATGCAATCTCTTGTGATTACCCCTCATGCACATTAATAAACTTATATGTCTCTCTTCTGATTAATCAATTCATTGCAGCAATCCTTCTGAGGTTTAAATTATATCTTGTTATCTTTCAAAAGCCACACTAATACCATATGTTATTCTTTTAAACCATATTTGTAGCATTCAAGAGACTAAGTTTGGGCTCGGAAAATGGCTCAGTCCACAATGCACTTGCAGCATACATAAGCTTGAGGGCCAAGTTCAAATGCCCAGCAAACAAAACACATAAATGTCAGGTGGGTATGGTGGCCTGCCTGTAACCACAGTGCTCTAGAAGGAGAGACGGGATCCCACAGGAAAGCTGACTAGCTACTAACTGAATAGGTGAACTCTGGGATCAAGTGAGAGACTCTCTGTCTCAGTAAATAAGGTGGAGAGTACCTGATAAAAGCACACCACATCAACATCTGGTCTCCACACACAGGCATACACATATACAGACCTATGCACCAGCACACACCTGTGGCCAACATCTGTGCTCACACCCACTCATGCATGGGATACACACATACACACAAAAAAAATCAGGAAAGTTAAAAAGGATCCCTATTTTCACTACTTACATATTAAAAGAAAGAAATAAGAAATATCTATGTAAGTTAATGTGTCTTATAATTAAAATACTTTTTAAGAGTTCTAATGGCATATAACTTGTTCAATAAATTCTTTAAAGATTACATGTCAATAAAACCCATTAAGGAAAGAAATGGACTTCCTATGTACACTTTTGAGGCTACATAATGCTTCCCAGCCAAACCTGTCAATGTCCTAATCCTCAGACATCTACGAATATGTTGTTATATGTGTAATTCAATATATCCACTTCAAAAATAAGAAAAAAAATCAAGCACACACACACACTATCTCTACCAGGAAGAACAGGATAGTTCTTACATGATTCTTAATCACTAGAAATAACTCTAAGCCCTTTATGCCCCAGAAGAGACAGCAATAGAACAATTTACGTAACAAAGTGTGATGGTAAATCTTCATTGTCAACTTGACTGGATTTAGAATTACCATGGAAACAGACCTCTCTTGGTATATTCCTGAGGGTGCTTCCATTGAGACTGAGTTGAGAAGGAAGGCTCACAGTGAATGTGGGCAGTGCCATCCCAGGGAGAAGGCACCATGTAAGGTGGACTCCAATATTCATTCATTTCTCTCTGCTTTCTGATTACTGAGGCAGTGGCACCAGCTGCTACATGCTTGTGCTGGTATGCCTTCCTGGCCATGTTTACAGTCAAACTGTGAGCAAAAAGTAAACCTTTCTTTGAGTTACATTGGTCAACTATTTTATCAGAGTAAAGAAAAATACATATGCAAAATACAAACCTTATTTCTATTTACTTTCCTTATATATTTTCCTTCCCAAAATTCACTCCCGTTAGAAACTGAATGTGTATAAAAATCTTACTATACACATCTTAAGAGAATGAAGATGAAGTCACCATACTCATTTCTAAAATTGTTCAGTACCAATAGACTAAAATTCCTGATTATATAACATAGTATGAAAACAAAATACAGATAAAATCTGAAAATGTACATCAAAATGTACCCAACTAAAGACTATAATAAATCCATAGTCCAATTTGCTACATTGCCTATTCCATAGAAATTAGTCTCATTTATTTACTCATCTTAGCCCTGGATTACACATACATTGTTACTCTGGGTAGTTCTCAAACAAAAAAACCACAGAAGTTTCAGGATAGTAAAAAAAAATAATAATAATAACATAAAGCCTTAGATGTAAACTTTTAGATAAACAGTAAAATATACTATGCAAAATACTATTGTATACTCAGTTATATCACATCATAATCAAGCTAAAATGAAATAAGAGGATGTTTTGATTAAAGAAAGAATTTATTATATGTTAAAAAGTCAATATGCTGAGCTTACCAGTTACGGCATTTGCCTGTAAAGCCAAAGGACCTTGGTTCGATTCCCCAGGACCCACATAAGCCAGAAACACAAGGTGGCACATGCACTCGGAGTTCCTCTGAGGTGGCTAGAGGTCCTGATGTGCCCATTCTTTTTCTTTCTCCCTCCCTCTCTCTCTCTCTCTCTCTCTCTCTGCCTCTTTTCCTCTCTCACTCTCTCAAATAAATAAATAAATAATTTTTAAAGTCTATATATTAAATGAGAAATTAACAAAGTGTAAACCATGAAAAAGAACAAAATAGAAATACTGAAACTTCAAAGTTCAATATTTGAAATTAAAAATTTAAGAGGGACTCTAACAATATCCTGGAGGAGGTAGTAAAAGACAGTGAAGCTGAAAACTTAATCAACATCAAAATTATCCAAATAACTAAAGAAAAATGAATAAAGTTCAAAGGATCTATGAAGCAATTTTTGATGATCTAAAATACATATAATTGTGGTCTTAGAGGAGAAAAGAAACTATGAGGAGGAAATATATAAAAAAATAGGCAAATGATTCTAAAATATAAAGAAATACACCATATTTCATGTTTAGTCAATCCCAACAGAATGAGTACAAAGACAATCACAAGTAAGTTCATTATAGTTAAAACCAATAAAACTAAAATTAGGGGACTTCCAGTTAAGATGGTGGCGTAGGTACCATGCCAAAGTAGCCTAGGGGGAAAAAAAAACAAAGAAACTCAGCAAAATACACACTTTTACTAAAAAGTGAGGTGTATTGGAAATTGAAATGGCAGTGGAGAAGTAGAAGAGATCCAGAGCATCCAGAGCCTGCACAGGCCGGCAAAAGTGGCCCCAGCAGGAGCCACCAGGCTTGGCTCCAGCCACAGGAAAAGCCAGGAGACGGGAGCTTCCACTCACACCGGAGCTCTCCACAACTCAGGAAATGTGAAGGGAGAGCAGCAGTGAGCAATGGAGGAGCAGATCACAAGGTAGAAGAACACATGGAACAGCAAGAGAACTACAGCAGCTGTGGCTCCCTCTCCTCCCTCACCGTCTGTGCCCAGCTCCAACAAACAGAGCAGCAGTCCCAGACCCGGCCATGCCAATTTGAGCCAACAGCAGGACCCAACAGGAGCAGAGTCCAGCAGCAACATCAGTGGCTCCAGCACCGGCAACAGCAGCCCAACAGCAGCCGATCCAGTAGTGGCAGCTTCAGCAGCTCCAGCAGTGGCACCTTCAGAGGCAGCAGCAATGGGTCCAGCAGTGCCAGCTGCAGCAGCCGCAGCTTCAGCAGCAGCAGTAGCGGTTCCAGCAGCGGGGGTGCCAATCTGAAGGGCCACAATTGCCAGGCTCAGATCAGCAGCCCAAACACCCAGCCAGCAACTTGACTGAGACCAAAATCATCCAATGTAACTGGGATTGCACCAGGGAAAGGATCTCACTTGGTCACAAACTGACTTGGATCCCTCAACAGACCAGAAATCTAAACCTCTTTGTTGATAGAGGATCTGGTTTTTGTAATAACTACTTTGGCATAAATACTTGGTGCTGCTTTTGATTGAATGTGTACAGTGTTTAGTTAAATTTTAGAATCTACCTGTACCTTATTCCACTCAGCCTACTTGAATACTCCCATAAGAGGGAAGCTCAACCCCTAGGAACACCTTTGTAGATATTCTGAGAGTCTTAAGAGCCACACCTAACACCTTAAGCTCCTACACTGAAGATATATAACATCAAATCAATTGATACAGCTAAGAATACCCAGCTAGCTAGAAAATCCAAGCATTAACTTAATGCAAGATGCAAAATTACATACATTATAACACAAGAAACACTAAAAAGCAACACAATATAAATCCACCTAAAAGTATATATGCATCAGAAATGACCTCCAGTGAGAATGAGTTAGAGGAAATGCCTGAGAAAGATTTCAAAAGAATGATTGTAAGTATGTTCAAAGAAGTCAAAGAATGGGCTGGAGAGATGGCTTAGCGGTTAAGCGCTTGCCTGTGAAGCCTAAGGACCCGGTTCAAGGATCGATTCCCCAGGACCCACGTTAGCCAGATGCACAAGGAGCACACGCGTCTGGAGTTGGTTTCAAGTGGCCAGAGGCCCCTGGTGCGCCCATTCTCTTTCTCTCTGCCTGTCTCTCTCAAATAAATAAATAAAACAAAAAAAAAATTAAAAAGAAGTCAAAGAACAAATCAAAGGAATCAAAGAGGAAATCAAAGGAATCAAAGAGGAAAAACAAAGAAGACGCAGGACACCAATTTAATAAAATAAAGAAGGCATTACAAGACATAAATAAGGAAATAGAAATAATAAAGAAAACCCAGCCAGAATTACTAGCAATGAAGAACACAGTTAAGGAAATTAAAAACTCTGTAGAAAATCTCACCAGTAGAATGGATGGAGAGGACAGAATATCTAAGCTAGAAGACCAGGTGGCAGATCTAATATAGGCCAACAAAGAGAAAGACAAACTTATAGAAAAGAATGAGTGGGAATTTCAAGATATTCAGGACACTATGAAAAGATCAAATATAAGAATTCAGGGCATAGTAGAAGGAGAAGAATTCTACTCCAAAGGCATAGTAGGTATCTTCAACAAAATCATAGAAGAAAACTTCCCCCAAATTGGGAAAGAGGTGCCATTGCAGATACAGGAAGCCTTTAGAACCCCAGCCAGACAAAACCTGGAAAGAGCCTCTCCTCGCCATATTATAATCAAACTTCCAAACACACAAACCCAAGAAAAAATACTGAAAGCAGTTAGAGAGAAAAATCAAGTTACCTACAAAGGCAAGCCCATCAGTATTACAGCACATTATTCAACACATACTTTTAAAGCCAGAAGGGCTTGGAGTGATGTATTCCAAGTTCTGAAAGATAACAACTGTCAACCAAGGTTACTTTATCCTGCAAAGCTATCCATTCAAATAGACAGAAAAAGAAGGACATTCCATGACAAAAGCAGGTTAAAAGAGTATTTGAAAACAAAACCAGCTCTACAAAAATACTTGATAGAATCCTCCATGCTGAAGAAAAAGAACAGCACACATATAAGGAACCTGGAAAAAACAAACATTACTCAAATACCAGTTATCACAAGAGACCAAAGGTAAAACCAAAACCATAAAAAAAAAAGGCAAACATAAATACACACCTTTCGATAATATCTCTTAATATCAATGGCCTCAATGCCCCAACCAAAAGACATAGGTTTGCAGACTGGGTTAAAAAGCAGGATCCTACAATTTGTTGTGTCCAAGAAACTCACCTTTCTACAAAAGATAGACATTATCTAAGGGTAAAAGGTTGGAAAACGGTGTTTCAAGCAAATGGGCATAAAAAACAAGCAGGGGTTGCTATCCTAATATCTGACAAGGTAGACTTCAGTCCAACGTTAGTGAAGAAAGATAAGGAAGGTCACTTTATATTGATTAAGGGCACACTCCAACAGGAGGACATTACAATCCTAAACATATATGCACCTAACATGGGGGCTCCCAAATTCATCAAACAAACACTATTAGAACTAAGCTCACAGATAACACCAAACACAGTGGTGGTGGGTGACTTTAACACCCTTAACACCCCATTCTCATCAATTGACAGGTCATCCCAGGAAAAATTAAACAGAGAGGCATCTGGACTAAATGAGGTCATGAAGGAATGGACCTAAGAGATATATACAGGACATTTCAACCAAATGCTGCAGAATATCCATTCTTTTCAGCAGCACATGGAACATTCTCTAAAATAGACCATATATTAGGACACAAAGCAAATCTTAACAAATTCAGGAAAATTGAAATAATTCCTTGCATTCTATCTGACCACAATGGCATTAAACTACAAATCAGTAGCAACAAAGGCTATAGAGCATACACAAAATCATGGAAACTAAACAATACACTACTAAATGATGAATGGGTCAATGAAGAAATCAAGAACGAAATCAAAAACTTTATAGAGTCAAACGATAATGAGAATAAAACATACCAAAATCTCTTGAAGTCAGTTCTAAGAGGTAAATTTATAGCCTTAAGTGCCTATATTAAGAAATTAGAAAGGTCACAAGTAAACGACCTAATGCTTCAACTTAAAGCCTTGGAAAAAGAAGAACAAGGCAAACCAAAAAGTAGACGGGAAGAAATAATAAAGATTAGGGCAGAAATTAATGAAATAGAAACAAAAAAAAAAATCCAAACAATTAATGAAACAAAGAGTTGGTTCTTTAAAAGGATAAACAAGATTGATAAACCCTTAGCAAATCTGACCAAAAGAAAGAGAGAAGAGACACAAATTAATAAAATCAGAGATGAACAAGGTAACATCACAACAGATTCCAGAGAAATTCAAAAAATCATAGGGACATACTATAAAAACATATAATCCAGAAAGTATGAAAATCTGAAAGAAATGGATGATTTCCTTGATTTATATGACCTACCTAAATGAAATCAAGATGAGATTAATCACTTAAAGAGATCTATAACAAGCATAGCGATCCAAACAGTTATCAATAATCTCCCAACTAAAAAAAGCCAGGCCCAGAAGGATTCACTGCTGAATTTTACCAGACCTTCAAAGAAGAGCTAACACCATTGTTTCTAAAGCTTATCCAGGAAATAGATAAAGAAGGAATTCTACCAAACTCCTTCTATGAAACCAGCATCACCCTGATACCAAAACCAGGCAAAGATAGAACAAAAAAAGAAAATCACAGACCAATCTCCCTCATGAACATAGATGCAAAAATTCTCAACAAAAGACTGGCAAACAGAATACAAGAATATATCAAAAATATCATTCACCCTGACCAAGTAGGCTTTATCCCAGAGATGCGGGGATGGTTCAATATATGCAAATCTATATATGTAATACATTATATAAATGGGTTGAAGGACAAAAATCACATGATCATCTCCTTAGACACAGAGAAAGCGTTTGACAAAATCCAACATCCCTTTATGATAAAAGTCCTACAGAGAGTGGGAATAGAAGGAACACATCTCAATATAATAAAAGCTATTTATGACAACCCTACAGCCAACATATTACTAAATGGGGAAAAACTGGAAGCTTTTCCACTAAAATCAGGAACAAGACAAGGGTGTCCACTGTCCCCACTTTTATTTAATATAGTACTGGAAGTCGTAGCCATAGCAATAAGGCAAGAGACACACATAAAAGGGATACAAATTGGAAAGGAAGAGATCAAGTTATCATTATTTGCAGATGACATGATTCTATACATAAAGGACCCTTAAAGACTCTACTAGCAAACTGTTAGAGCTGATAAAAAAAAAAAGGACTCATCTTATTTCCTTAGAAGTACATGCTCAACCATCTTTATTGCTGCTCAATTTATAATAGCTGGGAAATGGAACCAGCCTAGATGTCCCTCAACTGATGAGTGGATAATGAAGATGTGGCACATTTATACAATGGAGTTCTACTCAGCGGTAAAGAAAAATGAAGTTACGAAATTTGCAGAAAAATGAATGCATCTGGAAAGGATTATACTAAGTGAGGTAACCCAGGCCCAGAAAGCCAAGCACCACATGTTCTCCCTCATATGTGGATCCTAGCTACAGATGATTGGGCTTCTGTGTGAGAAGGAAAATACTTAATAGCAGAGGCCAGTAAGTTAAAAAGGAGATATAAAGGGAAGAAAAAGGAAGGGAGGAGATTACTTAATAGGTTGGTATTGTATATATGTAAGCTCAATGATTGAGATGGTGAGGTAATATGATGGAGAATGGAATTTCAAAGACGAAAGTGGGGGTGGGGGAGAGAGTGTATTACCATGGGATATTTGTTATAATCATGGAACATGTTAATAAAAATTGTGAAAAGAAAAAAAACTAAAATTAAAATAAAATTTTGACAACCAAGAAAGGACAAAGCTAAGCCAGATGTGGTGGCACATACTTTTAATCCCAGCACTTGGGAAGCAGAGGTAGGAGAACTGCTGTGAGTTTGAGGCCACCCTGAGACTACATAGTGAAGGTCAGCCTGGGCTAGAGTGAGGCCCTGCCTCAAAAAAAAAAAAAAAAAAAAAAAAAAAGGAAAGAAAGAAAAAAGAAAAGAAAGAAAGAAAGCAGAGAGAGAAAACTTGGGAATGGGAAAGAACATCATTAGAGAGACAAGGATAAGAATAACTTGTAAATTCTCAGTGGAGGTCAGAAAACAACAGACTATATCACGTGTGTATGTTCATGTGTGTGTGAGAGCACATGTGTAGATAAGAGGACAACCTTCTGGTGGTGTTCCTTGAGGCATCCTCTACCTTTCATACTCTGGAACTGGCCAAGCATGTTGCAGATAAATGCAAGCCTGTCAGGGACTATCCAGCACTAGGATTACAGAATCATTAGATAAGCATGGAATTGCTGGGCAATTTTTTGTTTTACACAGGTTCTATGGGTTGAACTCGGGTCTTTATGATAATATGGCAAGCACTTTACCAACTAAACCACCTCTTCAGTCCCCTAAAATAATATCTTCAAAGTATTAAGCAAACAATCTCAACCTAGAATTCTACATTCAGTGGTAATATTCTCTAAAAATTAGGATAAAATAAAGATATTTTTATCTAAACAAAAGCTGAGAGAACAGTATAACCATAAAAAGGTACAGAGACCAAGGGAACAGAATAGAGAACACATAAATAAATTCACATATTTACAGACAATTCATTTTTAACACAAACACCAAACATTGGGGAAAGAAGTATCTCTTCAATAATCAGTGCTGTAAAATGTGGAATCCACATGCAGAAAAAGGAAACTTGGCCCTTATCTTTTACCATGGGCAAAATCAAGTTCAGATGTTCAAATGTAAGACAGGTGAACAGCTGGGGAGGTTACTGAAAGAAGAACTGCAGGAAGGGGTATTAGGGAAAGAAGAAGGGGATGGAACAAGTTGTATTTGGAAATGTCAAAAAGAAAGATAATAAATCTCTGTGTGCCAACTAAAATTTTTTTTCGAAAATAAATAAAAGGACTCAAAACAACCAATCTACTACAAGAAAACATAGGGAAACCATTCAGTACTTTTTCCTGAGAAAAGATATATGTTTACTTGTTTTTTCCCCAGTGGACTTCCTTCATGACAAAGTCTGAACCAGTAAAAATTGCTCTGAATAGAAAAAAAAATTATACATATTAACAATAAATTTCACTTTCCTAATGGGCATTTTCATCCTAACATTAGGTCTGGTTAACCCACTTTAATTGCTAACATGAAATATATTAGGTAGAAATAATTGAGTGTAGTGGATTTTATTACAATTCACCTTCCTATAAGAGGATAGTTACCACCTGTTCCGATATAACTTCACAGTATTCTTGTAGGAGTAAACATTTTTATACAACTGAGTTTGGCCTAGGCTACTGATTTATTTTGGCCAACAACCTTTTACAGACAAATACTCAAGCAAAAGTTTTAAGAGTCATAATGCATTTCCATCAAATATGTTCCTTATTTCTCCCCCTGTTAAAAGTACAGCATGGCACAAACAGGAGTCATTTTCCAGCCTAGATCTCAGAATTAGAAGACAGGTGGAGCAAGAGCAGAGCCAATGCCAACTTTCATCTAGGTGTAACAAGAGCAGAAAAATAAACTATTGTTGTAAGATGCTGGAATATTGAAGTCATTTGTTATTCAGCATAACTCAGCAAAATCCATCATCAGAAAAATAGATTTCACTACTTTAACGTGTGATACCTGAAGTCTCTCTCTTTGGCAGGATCCCCCCAAGCCTGCAGCTTTCCTTGGTGGATGTCCTTTGGCTTTGGCATCTCCAAAATCCTGGTATATCCACTGAAAGTTAGGATTCACCTTCACAGCTTCATGCAATAGCTCCACAAGGCCTCCTTGAGGAACTTCGACCAGGCCTCATACTGCTAAGCTTCTGCCTATCAGGAATCATGGTACAACATTCCATGACCCCTCTTTTGCCTCTTTTATTTTTCCAAAACCAGAACAGCATAGGTGACATTACCAAGTGTCAAGTAGCTTGAGCCTTTGATGGGTTTGGTCTTGCCCTCAGAGTATCCTTCCTATTGCATCAGTACAGACTAGTTGGTGTATCTTTTATGGTAGAAACCTCTTTAACACTTCTAGCTGCAGTGGCAGCTGTCTCTGGGCCTGGGTCTTGAAATTCTTGCACTTCTTTCTGTGCCAAACATTAGATTGCTTAGTATTTTTCTTCTCTGCATTTTATATCTTTCATTGCAGAACTGAATCAGGATAGCAAAGAGAAACCAAACCACAGATACAAGGCCATACTATCTTGAAATTTCCTGCACCAAACACATTAGTCCAGTACTTTTCAACTTCACACAAGTTTCCAGGCTGCAGGCAGAATACTGCCAGACTCTTTGCCAGAATGTCCCATGAACTACCTCTAGGCTCATTCCCAATAAAGTCAGCTTCCCTCTGAAACTCCATAAACCAAACCTCCATTGTACACATGTCTCTCAACATTCTAGCTGTCCAAAACACCCACCAGAATGACCCATTAAGCTCAAGGACATTTCTACTTCAAAGTTTCAAACTTCCCATACACTTCCTGAAAACAAAGGCCTATAAATCACACGGTCAGATTTATAATAGCAATTTCTCCATTTCCTGGTGCCAACTTTCTGTTATCAGTTACTTTCTCATTATTGAGACAAAATGTGCAAACAGAACCAGCTTAATAAGGAAAAATGGTGCTGGAGAGATAGCTTAGCAGCTAATGTGCTTGCCCACAAAGCCAAATGACACAGATTTAATACCCCAGTGCCCACGTAAAGCCAGAGGCACAAAGTGGCACATGTATCTGGAGTTTATTTGCAGTAGGTAAAGGCTCTACAAATAAATAAATAAAAATTAAAAGGCAAAACATTCACTTTCAGCTCACAGTTTAACAAGGAAATCTATCCTGACAGGCAAAGCTTGGCAGCATCAGAAAACTGGAGTCACATCATCATATCAGTAGGGAAGAATATAGAAAGCACAGAATTAGGGCTGGGCTTTAAAACCTCAAGACTCTCCCCCCCCATGACACACTTCCTCTAGAAAGACTCCTTCTCATTAATGATACCACCTATCTGAACATTGCCACCTACTAGGGATTAAATATTCAAACACATGAGTCTATGGGTGCATTTTACAGACTATCACATGTAAAGACAAGAAACTGTGACCTAAAATTAAGACAAAAAGAAGAAAACAAGTAAAGCCAGAAAAGATACACATGCACTTTAAATAATAAAATAACATGCAATGAAGGTTTAATTCCGTTGTCAATTTGATCAGATTAGGAATCAAGTGAAAGATGCTTCTCTTAAGTGAGTCTGTTATTTCACAGGAAAGATCGATTGAGAAAGGAATCCTTTTTCCAGCATGGACAACCCATCCAGTGGTGGATTATATATACAAAGAAGCCCCAGAACACAGTGCTTTTTGCCCAGCTACCCGAGCTACTTGCTGGTGCATGAATCTACCCTGTTGGACATTAGACGTCAACATGGACTGAAGAATACTGGCTCTCCAGAAAGCCCACAGGCCATCAGTGCCCAACTACCACTGTTGAGGCAACCAGACTCAGAATAAGCACATACCAGGTTGTCAAGAAGCTCTAGGCTGCATCTTTCCTCATGGACTAAAAGCTACTGGGCTTCACATGCTTGGGCTACAGATCACTAAGAAATCAAGATGGATGGAGCTGAGCTGGAAACCTCCTCCCAGTGACTGGTCATCAGAATGCTGGAAAGAGCTATGGAGCATACACCCTTTTGGGAGAGAAGTCACCAGCAACGTTAACCAGTGGTGGACCCTAAAATCTTATGGCTGGCCGTCCAGCACAAGTGTGCCAACTGGTGCAATGGTGGCATATCTGCTATGAAGGAAACCAGCTGCTCTCTCATTGGACTAGAGGCCCACTCCACAGGAGGGTATACATGCCAGGTACAGTAAACCTACACAAAAGCCTATGGCTGGGGAGGTCATAAACCTCAGGGGAGGAACAACTACCGTTATCTGGCTAAATGGATCTATTTTGCCAACCAAACTGCCCTCTAAACATTTCTGCTTATGCCCATTGTGGTGGTTTGACTCAGGTGTCCCCTATAAACTTAGGTGTTCTGAATGCTAGGTAATCAGCTGATGGATATTTGGGAATTAACGCCTCTTGGAGGCAGTGTATTGTTGGAAGCAGGGTTATGAGTATTATAACGAGCTTCTTCTTGCTCTCCTATTGCTGTTGTCCACCTAATGTTGGCCAGGAGATGATGCCCACCCTCTGCTCATGCCATCATTTTCCCCTGCCATCATGGAGCTTCCCCTCTAATCTGTAAGCCAAAATAAACCTCCCCCCCCCCACACACAAACTGGTCTTGGTTGGGTGTTTTCTGCCAGCAGTGTGAACCCAACTGCAATACCTAAACATTTATGCTACTCTCACCTTGGGTTAGAAAAGTTTCTCTTTTCAAATGGTGACCATGGGTAACTCAAAAGTCACCATAGTGCTGAGAAGTGATAATGGAGTGTTTAGGAATATGCGAGACATCTCTATCACCCCCTCCAAGGCTCAGGGTCCATTGCAAAAAAGGTGGCAGAAAGACTATAATACCCAAAAGAGGGAAGGACTTCTTACAATGCTATCATCCAGATAGAAAATGGCCTGGACATTCATGACCTCAGTACCTGACACTACCTGCATAAGACCTTCATAATGAGGGGAGGAGGAATGACATCAAAATAGAAGAAAGACTAATTAGAAAAAAGTAATTCAATGGAGGGTATATTGAGAGAGGGGAAATGGGGGTGGAGGAAATTGATAAATCCCATTTATAATAAATATTCATTCTACTGGTTCTGTTTCTCTAAAATATCCTGATTACTATACATGCCAATGAAAGAGACTAAAGAGAAGACAAAATTTATTTCAAAACAGAGAGAAACAACAAAAAGAGGAACTGATTTCAAAAGAATCAAGCTTCCAAGAACTAAGATGTAAATAAAAATAATAAAATTAAATTCACTGAGTGGTATCTCACACCTGTAATCCCACTACTTGGAAAGTGAGGGCAAGAATTCAAGGACAGCATAGGATGTATAGTAAGTTTGAGACCAGTCAGAGCTATGTGAGAACTTTTCACAAATAAATAAATAGTAAAATTTAAATTGCACTTGTTAAATAGATTTAATTATAGCCTAGTAAAGCATAAGATAGGCTTATTGAATTTAAAGAGGTGAAAATACTCAACTGAACAATACAGAGAAAAGATAAAGAGAGCAAACAACAGTAAATATCCAACTGAATCACGAACAGAAAAGTGTAGAAACAACAAGCCTGAGAGACCTATGGAATACATCAAGACACTTAAAACTCATCTCAATAGACACAAAAGAGGATGAGATAAAAGAAAAAGACCAATAATATAAAAAAATCAAAGTTAATGAAAAATATCAAGCCAGCAAATCCAAAACCAAGAAAACAGTATTCAGGCAACATACAGTCAAATCACTGTAAACTCAAAACAATACATAAATCTTAAAAGCAGCCAAAAATAAATCCTCTTTAACGAATAACATTGAGTGTCATGGCTGGTTTGTCTAACAGAAGTAAGAAGTAGGAATTAAATAGTTAAAGTGCTGACAGAAATAAAATATCAACCCAAATTCTTTAACAGTAGATTTTCCATCAAAAAGCAAACAAAAACATTTGAAAATGCACAAAAACTGAGAATATTTTCCTTCAGCATACTGATTGATACTCTAAGAAAAGAAATTTTCTCAAAGTAAAAGGAAATTATTGCATATAGTACAAAAGAACTTTAAACAATGAATAAAGAGCATGTTGATGAGTAAATATATGGATGAATATAAAAAATACTAATTTTAACCAAAATATCTATAATTTAATTATATACTAAAGTAAAAATATTTGAAAAACAGCAAAAAGGATAAAAGGAAATAAATGAAATTAAACTACCTAGGTTTTGCATTATTAGGAAAATAGTAAAAATGTTTATTTAAGGTACACTAGCAAATCAAGGATATATATTAAAATGAAAAGTGTTACTAAACATAGTTATAAAAATATGCTCAACTAAAAAAACTAATGACTGAATATAAGTTAGGCAACTTCAAAATTATAAAAGCAAGCAAGAGCACATTGAATAGATAAAAAAATGAACAGTGAGATGACAGACTTACATTTCAATATATGAGTAACTACATTAAAAGTAAACAGAATAGCTGTGTGTGGTGGCACACGCCTTTAAACCTGGCACTTGGGAGGCAGAGGTAGGAGGATCACTCAGAGTTAAAGGCCACCCTGAGACTGCATAGTGAATTCCAGGTCAGCCTGAGCTAAAGTAAGACCCTACCATGAAAAAAAAAAAAAGAAAAAGTAAACAGAATAAACATACCAAATAAAATGCAAACATTGTCAAATATTAATATAACCCAACTAACAACCATTTCTAAGAGATATACTTCAAATACAAAATGCTCCCAGACTGAAATAAAGAGAAGACAATATAGACCATGCAAATAGTGACGACAGGTACAGCTCATATCAAAATAAATTGAAACTAGACCTCAGGGCAAATAATAATACTAGAACCACTATCCCTAAAAAATAAAAAAAAAAATAGGTCATTTCATAATGGCAAAAAGGTAAGTTTTAACAGTCTTAAATTTTCATAGCCCTAGGCAAAGTTTCAAATATATATAAAAATTAACAGAAAAGGAAAAGCAGGCAAATCTATACTCATGGTTATGATTTTAAGAAAACACTCATTTAAATATGTCAATATCAACACTAATTTGATCATATTGACATAGACCACTAACATCAATATTTGTAGAATACACTTCTTTTTTTCATTTTTATTTACTTCTTTGAGAGAAAGAGGCAGATGTAGGGGAGAGAATGGGCACACTAGGGCTGCCAGCCACAGTAAACAAACTCCAGAGGCAGTGTCACATTGTGCACCAGTCTTACGTGAGTTACTGGGGAATCAAACCCAGGTCCTTAGGCTTCACAGGTAAGCGACTTAACAGCTAAGCCATCTCTCTAGCACAGAATACACAATCTTTTAATGTACACATGGAATTATCAATATTTAAAAAAAGCTACCAAGAATGAAAATGTATGAGACTTGCCAAATCTTTTTAGGAGACCAGAAAACATTGATAACCAAAAATCTGTCAAAAAAAATATTCCAACAAAGGAACATTAGGGGCCACTGATGTATGTATAAATTCTAAGCAAAATGACAAATTGAATTCCACTATACATAAAGTGAGGCTTATTCTGGATGTATAAAGTTGGTTTATTATTGAAAAAATTAAGTCATGTATGATTCACCACATTAGAAAATTAAGGACATAAACCATACAGTAAGCACAATAAAAACAGAAAAATCACTTGATAAAATGTAACACCTATTCATGATTCCGAAAATTCTAAGAACAGTAGGCACAGATAAAAGTTTCATTAATAAGATAGCCGGGCGTGGTGGCGCATGCCTTTAATCCCAGCACTTGGGAGGCAGAGGTAGGAGGATCGCCATGAGTTCGAGGCCACCCTGAGACTCCATAGTGAATTCCAGGTCAGCCTGGGCTAGAGTGAGACCCTACCTCAAAAAACCAAAAAAAAAAAAAAAAAATTTCATTAATAAGATAAAGAACACTGGCAAAAATCTCTGGCTAATATCATAATTAATGGTAAGATATTGTACTCTGTTCATCTGAATTCAGGAATGAGAACTTGATTATTTACATTAAACACTGTTCTGGAAGCTCTGACTACTGCAATAAAGAAAAACAAAAAATAATCATAAACACTTGAAAAGAATATAGCAGTCATATTTAAATAGTTTAGACATATGTATATGAAATATCAAATAATTTATAAACTATTAAATAGTAAAATAGACAAATTTAGAAGGCTGTTATAAAAGCAAATATAGAAACCAACTGCATATTTATATATTAGTATGAAACAATTCAAAAATAAAATTTAAATAAACAATACTATTAAGATGGCACCATTAAAACATCAAATACTTAGCCATAACTTTAACAAAAGATATGCAAAGGCCGGATGTGGTGGTGCACGCCTTTAATCCCAGCACTCAGGAGGCTGAGGTAGGAGGATCGCAGTGAGTTCAAGGTCACCCTGAGACTCCATAGTGAATTCCAGGTCAGGTCAGCCTGGGCTAAAGTGATACCCTACCTCGAAAAAAAAAAAAAAAATGCGGGCTGGAGAGATGGCTTAGTGGTTAAGCGCTTGCCTGTGAAGCCTAAGGACCCTGGTTCGAGGCTCAGTTCCCCAGGTCCCACGTTAGCCAGATGCACAAGGGGGCGCACGCGTCTGGAGTTCGTTTGCAGAGGCTGGAAGCCCTGGCGCGCCCATTCTCTCTCTCTCCCTCTATCTGTCTTTCTCTCTGTGTCTGTCACTCTCAAATAAATAAATAAATAAATAAAAATTAAAAAAAAAAAACAGAGAAAAATCAATTGCTTTTAAAAAAAAAATGCAAGATCACTATATTATACATATACTATAAACACTGCTGACAGATAATTTTTCTTTTTTTTTGTGACGTAGGGTCTCACTTTAGTCCAGGCTGACCTGGAACTCACTATGTAGTCTCTAGGTGGCTTTGTGATCCTCCTGCCTCTGCCTCCCGAGTGCAGGGATTAAAGGTGCGCCACCATGCCGGCAGATTTTTAAAAATGAAGTAAATGAACTATTAATACATGTCTATGAACCAGAAGACTATATGAACTATATTGTTGTCAATTCAAATGTGATCCCCATTTTTATACTGCAATATGATTCTAAATGCACATAGTAACAAAAAAGATAGAGTGTTAGTTTACCAAAAATGTTAAAGATGAAATGGTAGGGGAACTTATAAACCCAGATATTAAAATTTAGTATAAAGCTGCAGTAATTATACAGAGCAGAGAGACAAGGGAGAAAGCTCAGTGCCAGAGCATGTGCTAGGCATACACAGGCCCTGGATTTAATCCCCAAACAAATAAATATTTTTTAAAAAAAGCAGCAGTTTTAGTGTAAGCACAGACGAATAAACCAATAGGATAGATCATACTCTCTAGGAAGAACAGATAAACCTGATATATATCAAAAGTACAGTGGTAGTTTGAACCAGATGCTCCCACAGACACGAGTTTTGAATGCTTCATCCCCACCTGGAGGCAATTTAGGAGGTAGAGTCTTACTAGAAGAGCTGTGTTGCTGGGGGAAGGCTTAGGGGTATTATAACTACCTCCTACCTGCCAGAGCTCCTTTCTGCTAACTGCTGTGGCAAGTGATGCCTAGCTACTCCTCTACCACCCTTTCCCTGACAAGCTGAAACTCTTCCTCAAGATCATAAAACAAAATAAACCCTTTCCCACTTGTGGCAGTTAGCTTCATGATACTGGTAGAAAACACCCCATCAAAAACAGCTTGTAAAGGGGAAAGTTCAGGGGGGGGGGAGGGAGAGGTATTACCATGGGATATCTTTTATAATTATGGAAAATGTTAATAAAAATTGTGAAAATATAAATAAATAAATAAATAACAAAAAGCAGGCCGGGCATGGTGGTGCATTCCTTTAATCCCAGCACTCGGGAGGTAGAGGTAGGAGGATCGCCGTGAGTTCAAGGCCACCCTGAGAGTACAGAGTTAATTCCAGGTCAGCCTGGACCAGAGTGAGACCCTACCTCTAAAAACCAAAAAAAAAAAAAAAAAAGAACATCAAAGACAATTAAAAAAAAAAAACAGCTTGTGAGAAGAAAGGGTTTATTTTGGCCTACAGGCTCAAAGGGACGCTCCATGACGGCAGAGGAAAATGATGGCATAAACAGAAGTTGGCCATCCTCTCTCAGCCAACGTCAGGTGGACAACAGGAGCAGAAGAGTGTGCCAAACACTGGCAAGGAGAAGTTGGCTATAACACCCATAAGCCCACCTCCAACAAAACACTGAAGACTCCAATTCCCAAATTGCCACCAGTTAGGGACCAGGCATTCAGAACTCATAAGTTTATAGGGGACACCTAAATCAAGCTACCACATTATACTCCTGGCCCTGATAAACTGGTAAGTATCCATGATGTAAAATGCAATGCATTCAATACAACTTTAAAAGTCCCCATAGTTTTTATCAATCCTAATGATGTTTAAACATCACTATAAACCAAGGTCTTGGAACTGAGCCATACAAAATAAATAAATAAATAGTGGCACAAAATAAACATTCATACTGCAAAACATGGCACTGGGCATAGAAAGAAACATTCAACCAATAGAACATTTAAAACAAAGAGGGCAAATATCAAACTACGTAGCTCCAAGTCCCACAACTCTAGTAAGTAACAAATTTCCAGGTCCAGTGATTCTAACCAGTGACAAGTTTCTCCAATTCCACCCCTCCAGCTAGACTACTCATAGTCCCAGAAGACTTCATCTGGTCCAGCAGCTCTCCTTGGCAACCATCACATAGTCCTGACATCTCCACTGGGTCTCCACTGCAACCCATGGTTCATCCATATTACTCCACAGGGCTTCCATGGAGGTAATACAACAAGCCTGTTTCACACTGCCCATGGCCATTTCCAAAATACAAAATCATGTTGCCAAATCCAATGACCCTCTCTTTCCTGCATTTGTTATACTCCATAGTACCAGGTGGGGGAATAAAGCAGACTTTGACAAACAAGACACTCCACCATTCAAGCCCCTTCAAAAGAGTCTGCATTCTTCCTGCTGTCACAATACGGATCAGCTGACCCAATCTCAATGGTTGTAGTCTTTCAAATTATTGCAGTTGAATGGGCAAAGTTTCAGCCCAAAGATTTGCCATATTCCTCTGCCCACACCAGTCTATTTCTATGCAATGCAACCTTACACAAGTTCTCAGGAAATGGACATAACAGAAAGCCTCTCACACAACCTGCTTCTAGCCCAGTGCAGGCAAAGCTCTTTCAGACCCTCTTAAGCCAAACCTCACAGTCCATAGTTCTTATTGCATTCAGGACTTTCAGCTCCAGGAATGATCCATCAGCCTGTACTTACAACACTGCAAGGGAGTATCTTTTCAAATGCATCCACTTTCCTCCTGCAAATCAGTTCTAAAAGGCCAAAAGCCACATAGTCAAGTTTCTAGAAGCAATACCACCACTTCTCGGTACCAATTTTACTGTTGTAATCAGCATCATTGCTGGCAGAAAACACCCAACCAAGAGCAACTTGTGGGAGGAAAGGGTTTATTTTGGCTTACAGACTCAAGGGGAAGCTCCATGATGGCAGAGAAAAATGTAGGCATGAACAGAGGGTCGACATCACCTCCTGGCCAATATCAGATGGACAATAGCAACAGGAGAGTGTGCCAAACACTGGCAAGGGGAAGCTTGCTATAACATCCATAAGCCAGCCTTCAACAATATACTGCCTCCAGGAGACTCCAATTCCCAAACTGCCATCAGCTGAGGACCTAGCATTCAGAACACATAAGTATACGGGGTTATCTGAATCAAATCACCACGTGCCTATCAGATAGTTTTGGTCAAGTGTTATGTCCCAGCAACAAAAAGGTAACTACAAGAGAAAAGTTGTACCAGAGGAGTAGGCTTGTTATTGGTAGAAACCTGAGCTTGTGGTTTTTGCTCTCTTGATTTGAGGAAGAAATACAGGATTTGAAACTTTGGACTAAGATTTCTTGCAGCGTTCTAAATAGAGCTTGGAGGACCATTCTGGTGAGAGGTGGAAACACCTAAATGCAGAAAAACTGTAGACTGAAGAGGCTTGGCTTAGGATGGAAGGACTTTGTTGGGAGTAGGCTAGAAGCAATTTGTGTGAGGCTGGTTGTGCTCTTCCTGTGTCCTAAGAACTTAAGCACAGTTAAAGTTAAAAGCTATAGACTTAGTCTATTACTGATGGCAGAATACAGAGCAGAAGGATATGAAAGATAACAGTTGTAACAAAAAGAAATGAAAGTTTTAGGCTGGAGAGTGCAGCCTGGTTCCGGCATGATGGTTTGAGGTGACTGCCATCGTTACCAGTTGCTCTGCATTAGGACAGCAGACAGAGAGCTGCTTCTCTTTTTGAAAGGAGAGATTCAGAAGGAAGAGTGCTGGCAGGATTTCCTACTCTTCAAAGTAGGCTTTATTTCTCCATGGATTAACAAGTTTGCTAGCCCACCTGCATGTGGGTCTCTTTATGGCTGCGGATTCATTAGTCTCAGGGCATGATAGCTGGTTCCCAAGAAGTCCTGAAAGCAGCACAACTTTAATTCTACCACCACTCTATTCGTCAGAATAGATACAAGTTCAGAACATAATCATTGTGGGAAGAACTGTACAATGGTTCGAGTATGGCTAGTCAGTGATTATCAATTAATAATCTATGTAGGATTGAACTAGCTTTAGTAAAAAGGAACATTTATTTTGTTAAAAATTGCAATTTCTGTCTCACAGAATGCAAATATAGGGTAAAGTCTGACAAATATTGGATTTAAGGTTGAATGTCCAAAGGACTGTTCCTCATCTTTGCTTTATGCTGTAAGTAGGCTTCATTGTTTTCTCCACAGATCTGTCTTTTTTGCAATAGGAAGAATAGTGCCATTCATCTCACTGTTTTATCAATTCAGAAGAGTGACTATTTTAACAACAGGTTTCTAAAAGTTATTTGTTTGATTTTCCTGTGCTAGTGATTGAACTCCAGGACTTGTGCATACAAGGCAAACACTACCACTGAGCAACATACATCTCCATCCCCATTTTTCTGAAGTATTTGAGCAAGAATTCTGATTGTCCTAGACAAATCATCTATAAGGTTATATTGTGCCAAATGCATGAACAGGTCTAGGGTAAGTTAGCAGAACAGAATTGCTAAATGTATAGTCCCCAAATTGTCCATTTGAATCCTCTCTAGCTTGCTATTTATTGATATAAAATAATTTAAAATTATTTTCATAAAAGCAATTTCTTTCTCCATTACATACCCAATTTATTTATTTTTTTTATTTATTTGCAAACAGAGAGAGACTGACAGAGAGAAAATGGGCATTCCAGGGCCTCTAGCCACTGCAGATGAACACCAGATACATGTAGCACTTTGTGAATGTAGCTTGACATGGGTACTTGAGAAGCAAACCCAGGTTGTTAGCCTTTACAGGAAAGTACCTTAACCACCTTGCCATCTCTCCAGCCTTTAATTTGCTTCTTTACTCAACTGTTTTAAGGATTACAGTTGGTTCATTACCTTAAACATTCATTCTATCCTCTTGATGCTTTGAGTAAGGGACAACACTTCTAGTATTTAGTATGCAATCAGTTATGAAGTGTGCTGTTAGCCATTGACTTCTAGGGTTGATCTAGCTGGCTGAGTATATCCTTACTTTGAAATGACTTGAATGCAAGTACTGTAAATACAGAACGAAATAAGAGCTATAACAGGAGAGCAAGCAACATGCTGTGGGTGCAGAGGAAGGAACAATTAAATTTGACTGAATGACTGTAGGAGGGATGACATTTTAAAGAAGGTAATGTTTGAGCAAGGCCTAGAAGAATGAATAACCCATCCTTAGAAAAGAAAGGAAAGGTAATCTAGTTGTCAGATTTCTTGGCTGCTGAAGGGGTGGCACCAGAGTGTCTAGGCTAAAGCAGATGAACTTAAATATAGATATGGGCAATTTGGGATAAATAGCAGCATTCTAACTTTCTTGAATTAGAATTACAAGAGCTAATACTGTTTTGCTACATTTAAACCATAGATGACTATGTGGTAATTTGAAATTTGAGAATAAAGCTTTTAATGTAAAAGTTTATTTTAAAGACAGAGTTTTAGATATAGAAAGAATGGAAAGAATTATTTATACTGATTATATATATAAATAAACTAATACCCATTAAGTTGCTTACGTAACTTTTGGGTATGGTTTGCTCCTCCAAAGACTTGTGTTTTACTAAAGTTGGAGCCTGATGTAAGCTGATTGGGTCATTACTGTCCTTGTCAAGGGAACAGGGGCAAGTGAATGAGATCTCACAAGAGTGTATTAGTTCTGTGACAGTGGATTTTTTATAAGTGAATTGGCTCCTCTCTAGCTTTCTTTTGCTGCTCTGCTCCATTGTGCTCCCCTCCCTCCCCTTCTCTTCCTTTCATGTCCCTTTTCTGACAGTTTCTTACTCTGTAGCTAAGACTGACCTGAAACTGTATAGCCTAGGCTGGACTTGAATTCATGGTTATTCTCCTACTCCAGCCTCCTGAGTGATGGGATTTTAGGCATATGTCACCACATCATAATTTGGTTATACCTTTTCTTGAATTTCATTTAAATGGAATGACTACATGTTTTAAGAAATTATTTTAGTGTGTGTGTGTGTGTGTGTGTGTGTGTGTGTGTGTGTGTGTGTTTGTGTGTGTGTGTAGGCATACAAGTACCATAGTGCACTTCAGGAGGACAGGATAATGTTTAGGTCAGTTCTTGCTGGACCATTTCACTTAAAAAAGGGTTTCTCTCAATCTCCCTCTGCTGTTGTTATTCTTTTTGCTGCCCTCACTGAGAAGTTCCAGTAAAAGCTTATGTCTCCGCCTCCCTATTTTGCTGTCAGAGTGCGGGGATTAAGGAAGCCTGCCATGGCTTCCAGCAGACCTAAGGAGCAAACTCAGATACTCAGGCTTGAGCAGTGAGCACCTCATCCACTGAATCATCTTCTCAGCCCCAGTATGGCTTCTTTTCCTTAGAGGTATGTTTATTACATTCATCCACGATGCTAGTGTACATTCTTTTTAGTGTGATACAGTGTTCTATTGAATGGATTATTCTTTGGTTAAATATTTAAATTAATTTTAGTTTTAATTATTATAAATAAAGCTGCGATGAATATTCCTGCATATGTCATTTGATGAACACATTGTATTTTTTCTAGGAGTGAAACTGCTGGAAGGTTGTATTATAAAATGATACCATCTACAGTGCAGGAGAATTTGAACTACTCTCCATTCACATCTAAACTGAATGTTGTCAATGTCGATAGAGCTATTCTACCCAGTGTTCAATCACTTTTCACATTAATTTCCCAGGTGGGTAAAGTTAGTAAGCACTTTTTAATATATAGTTTTTGATATATGTTTAGAGTGGGTTGCCTTTGCCTTTTGGATTTGTTGGAGTTCTTCATATACTCCGAATGACACCTTTAGTGACACATACCTTCCTCTGGTCTGTAGCTAACTCTCCTAGTAGTGTCATATAGCAAGTGAAAATTTATAATTTTAGTGAAGGTCAGCTTATCAAGATTGCTTTTTATAATCAGTAGCTTTTTATGTCTTATATAGAAATCTTTGCCAAATACAGGATTGTGAAAATGCTCTCTAAAAATTTCTTCTAGAAATGCTATTGTTTTCTCTTTCACTTGAAACTCTATTATATATCTTAAAATAATTTGTATGAGGTAGAGATGCATTTCAAATTAATGTACATAAATGATGCAAAGATGGATATTCAGTTGAACTAGAACTATTTTTTGAAAAACAAACAAAAGAGCAAACACATTTTAATAACTTCCTTCTGGGCTACAGAAATGGCTTAGTGGTTAAGGCACTTGCCTGCAAAAACAAAAGACCCAGGTTCTATTCCCCGGGACCCACGTGAGCCAGATGGACAAAGTGACACATGTGTTTGGAGTTTGTTTGCAGTAATGAAGGTCCTGGCATGCCCACTTTCTCTCTATCTATCTGCCTTTCTCTCTGCACATCACCTATGGGCCATCTCCAAACATCCACACTGCATATTCAATAACCTTCTCTTCCCTGCTTTTGACATACTTTGAAGACTGTTGGCTAATAATGACAAAGAATCCTGGTCAAGCTTCCAGATGACTACAGCTACATCAGAACAAACCCCAACTGTGATGGTCTGAATGGAAAAATGTATCCCATAGCCTCAAGTGTTTATGATTAAGCCTTTTATGTAATCCTCAACTCATGGATCCTTTGGGATTTGGGGCCTTTAATATTTTTATTTATTCATGTATAAGCAGAGAAACAGACAGGGATGGGGGAGACAGAGAATGGGCATGCCAAGGCCTCTTGCCACTGCAAATGAATTCCAAGTGCATACACTACTTTGTGCATCTGGCTTTATGAGGGTGCTGGGGAAATAAATATTGGACAGGCAATCTGTTCAAGCAAGCACCTTTAACCATGAGCCATCTCTCCAACAAGCAAGCACCTTTAACCATGAGCCATCTCTCCAACAAGCAAGCACCTTTAACCATGAGCCATCTCTCCAACCACAAGTCCTGAGATTTTATAATCTTAAACCCCCTTACCAGTGCTACAAAACTCTCTACTCTCACCCTGCAGCTATAGAGATATGATGCCCAGCTGTTTGTTCACCATGTCCCACCATAAAAAAACTACTCCTAGAAGTTGTAAACAGAAATAAATCCATTTCTTCCATAAACTGCTTCTGGCCAGATGTTTTGTCAAAAAAAGGTAACATATAGGGCTGGAGAGATGGCTTAGCAGTTGAGCGCTTGCCTGTGAAGCCTAAGGACCCCAGTTCAAGGCTCAGTTCCCCAGGTCCCACATTAGCCAGATGCACAAGGGGGAGCACGCGTCTGGAGTTCGTTTGCAGAGGCTGGAAGCCCTGGCGCGCCCATTCTCTCTCTCTCCCTCTATATGTCTTTTTCTCTGTGTCTGTTGCTCTCAAATAAATAAATAAATAAATAATTTTTTTTTTTTAAAAAAAAGGTAACATATAGGAGAGTCAAAGCCACCCAGAATCTCAGGCAAACTTCCAGATGACTACCAGTATATTAGAACTCCAACTAATACTACCAGAGGCAAAAGTAGCAACTTAATTCACAGAAATAGGAGATCTATTGAGTTGCAGTTTATCTGTCACTCTCAAATGTATAAATAAAAATAAACAAAAAATTTAAAAAACAAATTATAAATACTTGAAAAAGTTCAATTCACATGTAAATAATATATATATATATATATATATATATATATATATATATATATCTCAGAAAGAACTATCTTTTCAAAATATATTTTATTATTTATTTATTGGAGAGAGAGAAAGGAGAAAGAGAGAGAGAGAGAGAATGAATGGGTGCTCCAGGGCCACCAGCCACTGCAAATGAACTCCAGATGCATGTACCCCCTTGTGCATCTGGCTTATATGGGTCCTAGAGAATCAAACCAGGATCCTTTGGTTTTGCAAGCAAACACCTTAACTGCTAAGTAATCTTTCCAGCCCCTAAAATTATATTTTTTTAAAACAGACTATGACTTAGAAAGGAGTTTGACAAATGGCAGCCTTTAGGCCAACCCAGGCCTCCACTGGTTTTTTTATACATAAAGTTTTACTGGAGGACATTCATGCTCATTCATTTACATAATGTCTATGACTGCTTTCATTCTATAAGAGTAAAGCTTAGTAGCTGTGACAGAAATAGTATGGACCAAAAAGCCTAAAAACTCTACTATGTAGCATTTTCCAGAAAAAGTCTGGCAAACTCTGTTATACAGTACTTGGTAAGTATTTTAATTCAGAAATGGCACAATTGCTAGGCACGATGACAATGTAGTCTCAGGATTTGAGAGGCTAAGGAAGGAGTAATATCAATTTCAAGGTCAGCCTCAGCCATACAGCAAGAACCTAACTCAAGCAAAATGAAGAAAAAAAAGGGTTTAAATGCTCACTTATGTTTACAATTAATTTCTCATACTTAATATATAACCTTATAAATATTTAGTAGTTTTAACCCAATACAATGCAAAGTACCAATGAGCTAAGATTTTGTTAATAAGTGAGGCTATTGTCAGACTATATATTACTCATGGACAAAAAAATAATAGAATTATAAAATTAGATTCAGCATTAACTGCTTAAAAGTTTCTAGTATGTGGGTGGGAGTCTCCATTTTTCATTTTTTAGTCTCTCATGTATTATATATGACCCACTTTCAAATGGCAGTAAAATTCAGAAAGTAATGAATGTTTTATGATGATACATAATTGACAATTTTTAAATTAGTACTTCACAAACCCATTTGCAGAAGAAAATTGGAAAATCCAAGTCCCATATTATCCTGTTAATGATTACAAAAGTTTTCTAACAAAATATCATTGACAATGCTCTAAATTCTACATATTCTATTTTACATCCAACATATTATAAAGCATCTATTCTCTTCCATACATATTTTTTCTAATACCAAGTCATTGTTCATTCAACTTCAAACAAGTACAGTTCAAAATCTAGCTCTTTATTCGTGGTGTTTACTATTTTCCACATCTACCAATCAAAAAATTACGATAAATCAATAGTCATCTACATAGTTTTATCTTTTTATCACTTTACCATCCTCCACTAATATGTTAAACTTAAAATACTTGCTTTTCAACTTATACTATTTAAAATACTTTTACCTATAGAACTAAGCTCTCCATAACTAAAGTACATATAAATATGTGCAGGCACCTTTTCCTGCAGATTTTTAATAGCCTTAGAGAATTTAAAAATGGGTCTCCCATACATTATTTTAAAACTAATATGTACCTTAAAAATCCCAAATACTTTATCCTTAGTTATTATAATATAAATGATATCTTCTGTCTCTAACTGCCCAAAATATAAACTACAAATAAGATTTCAGGTTAAGCAGAACCCCAGTTGAGTATTGATCCTTAATTATATTCCTAAAATTGGATACAACATTGGAAAAATACCATGAGAATAAACCTAAACTGAGGTCACATATCTAAAACTGTCATTAGCTGCTTCCTTTTACCCTGTTTAGAAAGTAATTATAACCAAATTGGTTATAATACACAATAAACATTAGCAAATACCTAGTTATTATGTGGGTAAAAACATTAAATACATTCATTATCTCATCACAGCTCTACATTAGTACTATTTCCCATTTTACAGACGAAAAAAACTCAAGCATACAAGCAGTTTACTTACTTTAGAGGTAAACCCATATGGTATAATCCAGAGCTCACACACTCTGCTGAGTATGTAAAATTTAATGTTATTTAGATATCTTTTGTGTTACATTGAGCATTTTGCAATTTGAATTCTTAAGCAAGTTATAGTGAATGAAATAAAACTGCACATGTTGTATAGTAGAACATTTTAATTCTATTTACACTTAGTATGAATATTTATGCCTTTTTCAATCAATATACTATTGATATTAAGATATTATATCTCTACAGAAATTTTGCTAATCATTAACTGTAGTGGTTTGAAGTAAAATGTCCTCACAGTCACATATGTTTGTGTTTAAGCCTCTCATTTAATCCCTAGCTGGTGGAGACTTTGCAAGGTAGAGCCTTACTGGAGTAGGTGTGTTGCTGAGAACTAGGCACTGAGTTTTATTATTTATTAGTCCACCCCTACTGTGTGTTCAGAGTTCTCTCCTTCCTCCCTGCTCATGTGTTGAAATATGAGATATGACAACCACCTGCCTGGACTTGCCATGTTTCTCCACCATGATGAAACTTCTGCTCAAAACTGTAATACAGAAGTAAATCCTTCCTTCCATAATCTGCTTCTCGTTCAGTGTTTTGTTACAGCAACAAAAAAGTAACGGCTACGTAAAATTGGTACTGACAGCGGGACCAGTACTACCATAAACCTGACCATGTGATGTTTTAGTCTTTTGAAATTGGTTTGTGGAAAGAATATGGAAGAATTTGAAACTTTGGACTAAAGAAGTTTTACAATGCTATAAGTAAAGCTTGATGGCCCATTTTGGTGAGAAGTTGAAGATCAAAATGCTGAGATATGTGAACTGTGGGAGCTTGGATTATAAGGTTTGAGAAGGAAAAGAAAGAACTTTATTGGGAACTGGACTAAATGCAGTTCATGTGATAATCTGGCAAAGAGGCTCACTACATTCTGCCCATACTCTGAAAACTTGAGTAAAGTTAAATTGAGAAGTAATGAACTTGGGTGTTTTGCAGAGGAATGATGGGAAAAACATGAAGTTTGGCACAGGAGAACAAGTAAATAGGTCTCAGGTCTCAGAGACTGCAGCTGTTTCAGCTACAATTGACAGAGACTGACCCACTGATGTCAGGCTGGCTGCTCTGCATTGGGACCATAGCAGTGCTGATTCTTTTGAGAAAAAAGGCTTGAAGGAAAATGCTGTGTTTCATGCTCCTGAAGGTAGAGCTTCATCACCCCAGATAAATAATATTGGCAGCATTGACACTGGTACTGGTTTTGAAAGGATGAAGATACAGAAAATAGAGGGTCATAAAATGATGAATGATAATTCAGCAAATGGCCACTGAGGCTAGGCAACTTGAGGCAGGGTTAAGTCCCTGCATAGAGACCATTGGGTACAAGGAAGTGATGGCAAAGAGCTGTAAAGATGAGCCATGGGTTGCAAGGGAGCCACAAAGATTTTGGGATATCATGTCCAGAAAGATAATGGCTCAGGTGAATTTGACCATGAAAGCAAGCAGCACAGCTGGAGGGCAGAGTTGCTCAGGCCTTTGGAGCCCAGAAGACGACATCACAACTCCCAGGCAGCGGACATGGAGCTGCAGGAGATGACATTTCCCCTGCTGGTTTTTGATCTTGCATTGGTCCATCTTATTCTCGGTTTGTCCCTCTCTTTTAGAATAGGAACATTTATTCTGCACCATTATGTGTTTAAAGTATGTAACTTGTGTTTTGCTTCTGAACTTGCAGTTGAGTCTCACATGAGATTTTGGACTTTGGACTTTCGAACAGTGTTGTAATGGATAAACATTATAAGGACTTTTTAAAGTTGGACTGACTACATTTTATATCATGAAACAGCCATGAATCTATGGAGGCCAGGGATGGATTATGGCGGTTGGAATGTAAAATCCCTACTAGGCACATTTGGGATTAAATCTCATACTTAATCCACACCTTTGGGAGGAGTAGACTTGCTAGAGGAGGTGTGTTAGTACAGGTGGGCATGGAGGTTTATAAGTCCATTCCCACTGGGTGTTCAGAGCTCACTTTTGCTCTCTTTGCTGCCTGATCATACATGTAGATGTGACGACTGGCTGCCTGCTCTTGCCACGTTTTCCGAGCCATGATGCTTCTCATCGAAACTGTAAAAGCTTTCCTTACATAAGTGACTTCTGATCACTTCCTTACAGAAGTGACTTCTGTTTTGTCCCATCAACAAGAAGGTAACTGTTATAATGACAAATTACAGATAATACAAATATGAGCAAAGATAGAATGGTAAACATGTTTAAGATTTTAGAAATGAAGGACAGTTTATAGATCTAATAATCTTTCCATTTTATAGATAATGGTACTTTCACTGGAAAAATCCAAAACAGAATTTCATTCAGTGTACTTTCCCTATAAATAGTAACAAAACCAAGACTGTTCAATTTCCACCCTTTGTAAACTCAAATTTTCTAAATATAGCTGGACATAGTGTCTCATGCCTTTAATATCTACATTTTGGGAAGCTGAGGCAGGAGAATTACTGAAAATTTGTAGCTAGCATGGACTATTTAGTAAGTTTCAGGTCATCAGAGGCTATAAAATGAATCTCTATCTTAGAAGCAAACAAAATAATTTAAATAAAATAACATTTTAATATGAAAAGACTTCAAAAAGAATGGTAATGATTGGAGAAAAATATTTTAAAGGTAAATCCAGGATAAAATAATTTCACAGAAGACCGCTATTTCTACAGCAAACACACACACACACACACACACACACACACACACACACCCCTTACACAGACTGCCAAAAGATCATTTTCAGGAGAAAAATAATCTATTCCTTACAAGGTGTTGGACAGAACAATGGTATGCCTTGAAAAGCATTGTTTTCAAAAACTTCTTGGATGCATTAGACTAAACGAAAGAAGTTCTACTACTGTGTATTCCTCATATCTTTCATATGTTAATATGCTTTCACATACGATGAATTTCCAAAAAAAGGAAAATAGCATGTTCAATTTCTTTGACCATGTGAAAACCTTTTTGTATATACTATTACAATATCTGCCAGGCAAGTGTCAGAGAACAAATTTTAGAAAGACTGGGAAGTACTATTCCTAGAAAATAAGATCAAAGACCCATAGCTAATCATGCATTCAAGTTAAAGTAATAAAAAGGTAAAAAAATATTACTAGTAGGGCTGCAAAGATGGCTTAGTGAATAAGATGCTTGCCTGCAAAGCCTAAGGACCCAGGTTTGATTTCCCCATACCCATGTAAGCCAGATGTACAAGTTGGCACATGCACCTGGAGTTTGTTTACAGTGGCTAGAGGCCCTGGCACACCCATTCTCTTTCTCTATCTGCCTCTTTCTCCTCTCAATCTAATAAATAGACAAAAATAAAATATTTTAAAAACATTACTATATATTGCACATATACTATTTTATAAAATGTTCTCATACACCCAGCCTTACATAGCATATTAAAAAGTGGAAATAGCTAGGTGTGGTGGCACATGCCTTTAATCCCAGCACTCAGTAGGCAGAGGTAGGAGGATTTCTGTGCATTCAAGGCCACCCTGAGACTACATAGTAAATTCCAGGACAGCCTAGACTACAGGGAAACCCTACCTCAAAAAAAAAAAAAAAAAGTGGAATTAGTCATGGTGATGGTTATAAATAAGTTACTTGCTGTGGTTCCAACTGAAAACTACTTGCCAAAGGGGCATGTTCATGTTAAGTCTAGGAAAAAAGAGGAAGCAAGGCAAATATCACAAACCATTGGAAAGAAAAGAAGAAAACAAAAAAGCACCAAGACTTTAGGGATTCTCTTTCTCCACAGCTATGTTTGAATGTATGTTTCCCTAGCCCCATCCCATGCCAAATTCATATGCTGAAATCTAATCCTCAAATGAATGGTAAAGAAGTAAGGACTCTGCAAAGTAATTGTATCATAGGATCTCTGTACTCAAGAATGGGATGGGTGCCCTTCTAAAGAGCCTTGAAGAAAGTGTTTATCATTCTGCATGTCACAGCATAGGATGAAAAGGTGGTACTCATAAGGAACAGGTCCTCATCAGATGTCAAATTTGCCAACAACTTGATCTCAACTTCCCACTCTCCAGAACTATACAAACATATCTCTGTTCGTTATAAAGTCTCCAGTCTAAAGTATATTGTTATTACAGACTGAGCTGATTAAGACAACCTTGCTGGACCCCTCATCCATGTGGGTGGGAGTACAAAATTGTGCATCCACTATGGAAGTTTGTATGGAGGCTCGTCAAAAGTCTGAAAACAGAGCTACCATTTCATAAAGCTGTATCATTCCTGGGTATATACCCTAAAGATTCTACTCTACTACAGAGAGACCTGCTCACCTGTTTCTTTCTGCTCTGTTCACAATAGCTAGGAATTGGAAAAAGGCCAGATGTCCATCAACTGATGAATGGATAATGAAGATGTAGCAGATATATATAATTGGATTCTACTCAGTGGTTAGAAAAAAATGAAATAATGAAAATTACAGGGAAAAGGATGAACTCGGAAAAAAATCATACTAAGTGAGGTTGCACACAATCAGAAAGACAAATACCACATGTTCTCTTTTATATGCAATTCCTGACATGGAACAGCTTGATTTGTTTGAAAATTGTTATAAGCATCAGCAGTACTGGCAATGATCTAGAATGAGGCTAAAAGAGTAAAAACCCGGATCAATGAAAGAAGACTCTTGACAGGCTAGTGGAGGGACAGAATACAGGGGGAAGGGAAGGTGAATGGCTAATTGCACAAAACTAATGATAACATGAATCAGTACCATAGAAATCTTCCTCCTGGTTAGCTAATTAAAAGATATAACTCAGGGCTGGAGTGATGGCTTAGCAGTTACAGTTCGACTCCCCAGGTCCCACGTAAGCCAGACGCAAGGAGATGCAAGTGCACAAGATTGCACATACGCACTAGATGGCACATGCCTCTGGAGTTCAATTACAGTTGCTGGAGGCTCTGGACTGCCAATCCTCCCTCTTTCTCTCTCTCACACACACACACTCTTACGCACTTGTTTGCAGTCCCACTCTCACTCCCATTCTTTTCCTCTCACATAGGAAAAAAAAAAAAGGGGGTCAGTCTGTTGGGCCTGCCTTAAAAAAAAAGCTATAACATTAAATAAGGCAGTGGAGGGGAAGATTGTTCAAGCAAAAGGGCCCTATATGGGGTGGGGAAAACTTAATCCTAAAACCATAGGCTCTAGCTAGTATATCCCAGAACTGGATTCCAGCCCACAGACAGATGTCAGGAAGGCCTATGAGGTCCCCCAAACAGTGCAGGCTATTGCCAAATCCCTTGGTAATCCACCAGAGTTAAATGGTAGCTAAATGGTAAGACCCTATTGCTGAAGACACCACAGGCTGCGAGCACAAGATAATAAGAAATCACACTGGAACTGAGAAGGAAGCCAGCTCCCTGCTGGCAAACCCTCATAGTGCTGGAAAGGACTATGTGAGCTGCTGGAGGATAATGGTCAGCAAAGGCGTGAACAAACAGAGGATCCCACAAGCTACAAAAATCAATCAGCTAGGCAAGATGCACACCTCCGTGCAAAAGTGGCACACAGCCTATGGGGGCAATCAACTGTGCCTGCTCAGTGGGAAGGATTTCATACGTGGCACTGAGAACCAAGTCAGAATCTTATGGATAGGAAGGTCATAGAATCTAGAGAGATGCTCCCATTGTTCCTTGGCTAAGAAGAGAGGATATCTATGCCCATCAAAAAGTCTTTGGAAGCACTACATTTACCCCCTGTGATCCATGGTACTCTCGTACTCTCACTTTCAGTTGGAGAATCTCTTTGTTTATTGTTATTGTTATTGTTACAGATTGGAGCAAATGCCAGAGAGAACCAAGATTGTATCACTATGACAAGAAAAGGAAGCCAACTATCTAGCATGAATCAAGTCAATTCTGTCACATCTGCCAGGGTCCATTAATGAGAAAGTAGCAATTTAAATTGAGTGCTGTTCTCACTGATAGCCTGTGAACCTCCTCCAGGGAGATGACAGTAGACACTCAAAATTCATCAAGACAAATTCAGAGGACGTAGAGAGCTCAACACTAAAGAGACTAATAACATACCCACCAAGGCTCAGGAAACACTGTGGAAGAGAGAGCCAAAAGTTCGTAAGAGCCACAGGCTTGGGAGGTGTATCCCAAGACATTGTCTGGTGCAACAACCCCGCTGAGGACAGGAGAGAGACTATATAAAAGTATAACCCGAAGGGACTATGACCAATATGCATTATGTACATACTGATGTTTATAATAAATTATTTTTATTTTTATTTTTTTTAATTTTTAATTTTATTTTATTTATTTGAGAGTGACAGACACAGAGAGAAAGACAGATACACGGAGAGAGAGATATGCATTATGTACATACTGATGTTTATAATAAATTATTTTTTTTAAATTTTTTATTTTATTTTATTTATTTGCGAGCGACAGACACAGAAAGACAGATAGAGGGAGAGAGAGAATGGGTGCACCAGGGCTTCCAGCCTCTGCAAACGAACTCCAGATGCATGCGCCCCCTTGTGCATCTGGCTAACGTGGGACCTGGGGAACCGAGCCTCGAACCGGGGTCCTTAGGCTTCACAGGCAAGCACTTAACCACTAAGCCATCTCTCCAGCCCTATAATAAATTATTTTTTAAGAAAGGCATCCCCCCTGTGGTTCTGATACAGATACCTATTAATGTTTCTCTACCAAGGATAGCATATACAACCTGGAGCCAAAGTCATCACCCACTCAAATGACTGGCCAAAAGATTGACATATGAACTAAGCCAAGTCAAAGGACATTCTAGAATATATATTAAAAAACATGAGAAAGAAAATATTTCCTTCAGACTCACTAATTAGGAAAAAGAAAGCCTGAAATCACGTATTATAACTTCCTATACTCTTCCCAATTCTGACTAAAAGAGAAAGCAAACCTGCAACATACTTAGAGAACAGAGCACTGAAATGGAGAGTAAATTCCCATAATTACAGTATTTCCCTTATCACCTGGTTTCAGCACCTGGAATCAGGACCTCCTCTATGCTCTGTGGTTATACATGTTAGTAAGTTCCCCTTTTCACCTAAACTGATTTTTAAGCTCAGTATCTTTCATTAGTGTGGTACTTTGAATTAGGTGACTCCCACAAACTAATGTGTTTTGAATGATTGGTTCTCAACTAGTAGTAATGTGAGAGTCTTGCTGGAGGAAGTGTGTTTGATGGGGATCAGCTTACGGGTGTAATAGCCAGCTTTCCATTGCTAGAATCTAGCTTACTTTCCTGCTGCTGTTGTCTACCTGCTATGGCAAGGAAGTGATATCCAGGCTCTGCTCATGACATATATTTCCCTGCCATAATAGTTCCCCTTGAGGTTATAAGCCAAGTAAAAAACTTTCTTGCCATCAGCTGCTTTTTGGTCACATGCTTTGTACCAGCAACATAAAGATAACTACAACAGGGCTGGAGAGATGGCTTAGCGGTTAAGTGCTTGCCCGTGAAGCCTGAGGATCCTGGCTTGAGGCTCGATTCCCCGGGACCCATGTTAGCCAGATGCACAATGGGGCGCACGTGTCTGGAGTTCATTTGCAGTGGCTGGAGGCCCTGGTGCGCCCATTTTCTCTCTCTCTCTCTCTCTCTCTCTCTCTCTCTCTCTCTCTCTCTCTCTCTCTGCCTCTTTCTCTGTCTGTTGCTCTCAAATAAATAAATAAAATTAAAAAAAAAAGATAACTACAACAATCAACAATGAAAAAGAGTTCTACTTATATAATCCAAGAAAGAGATGTACATCAAAAGAACTTTCCAATATTAAAAAGCTAGTTCTCAGGATGGAGGGGTTGCTTAGTGGTTAAGGCACTAGCCTGCAAAGCAAAAGGACCCAGGTTCTACTCCCCAGGACCCACATAAGCCAGATGCACAAGGCGGCACATGTGTCTGGAGTTCATTTGCAGCAGCTAAGGGCCCTGGCACGTCTATTCTCTTTCTCTTTCTATCTGCCCTCTGTTTTCTCTCTGCCTCTTTCTCTCTCAAATATAGACAAAAATAAAATATTTTTAAAATTTTAAGCTAATACTCAAAACAGGTAACATTGTTCATTAGTATATGTTTAAAAGGCAAGTACGAAATTTCCATCAAAATTTTAAAATGTATATGTCCTTACCCAAAATTTCTACTTATAGTAATTAATTTTACTTCATTAAAAAATAAATAATGGTAGCCAAACATGGTGGCACACACCTTTAATCACAGTACTTGGGAGGCAGAGATATGAGGATCACTGTGAGTTTGAGGCCACCCTGAGACTACATAGTGAATTCCAAGTCACCCTGGGCCAGAGTGAAAACCTACCCCAAAAAACAAAGCAAATAAATAAATAAATAAATAAATAATGGTAATATATTAATTGAGGACTTATTAACTAAAATATAAGCTATGATGCAATGAAAAAGAGACATTTAAAAGAAAGCTGCAGGGCTGGAGAGATGGCTCAGCAGTTAAGGTGCTTGCCTGCAAAGGCTAAGGACTCATGTTCTACTCTCCAGATCCCACATTAGCCAGATGCACAAAGGTGAAGCAAGCTCAAGGTCACACATGCCCACTAGGTGGTACAAGCATCTGGAGTTCAACTGCAATGACTAAGGCCCTGGCATGCCTATTCTCTCTCTCTCAAATTAAAAAAAAAAAAATGAAGCTGTATACATATTCTTTAAAGACACACATAAAATAATCTTTATATGCCAAAAGGAATATAATATAGTGGTTAAAAGTTTAGATTCCCAATGAAGTTAATTATCATTATTTTCACTAACAGGGAAAGATGTCCAAAATAAACTGTACAGGAGGGATGGAAGGAGGCAGCTACAGAATAAGGATCAGAAACCCAAAACTTTGTTGGGTTCTAGACATATAAAATAGGTTAACTGGAAAATAAGGGAAACTGAAGAATACATGCTCTATCTCAAGGGGAAAGTTATTTAAAAAAAAAAAGATTATCATGTGAAACAAAAGTTATAGTGATGATGAGTCTTAAGAAGCCAAAAATATGAGTTTTATGTGAAATCTATCTTTTTGTTAGCAACTAACACTTTGCTCTGAAAATACTATGACTTGGGTATAACAAAACATGTGCACTTTTTAGTTACAACCAATGGTTCATCAATGTACAAATTCTGATGTAGTACATGACTGCTGTGGTAGTTTAAATAAATGGCCCCCAATATATTTAGTGTTTTATTATAGTTTATAAATCAGATCTGCAGCCACCTAGCTGGATGAGGTGTCACTGGGTCCAGCCCTAAGGTGTGGAGGTAGATCTGAAATTCCAATCTAAAGATATGTAAAGTGATTAGCTGGAGATCCTGAAGTGCGGCTTTCTCTCTCTCTCCCTCATTGTCTGTCTCTCTCTATCTCTCTCTCTCTCTCTCTCTCTCTCTCTCTCTCCCTCTCCCTCCCCCCCTCCCTCTCTTTCTCTCCCTGGTCCTGTAAGAGCAGGCCAGCTTCTTCTGCCCTTAAGGAGCTTCTCCTGGATCTATAAGCTTCAACAAATATCCCTTCCTCCATAACTGGGCCTGGTCTGGAAGTTCACCTCAGTGAACCTGAAGCTGTCTACTAAAATGGCATATATGTATTCAAACATATAAAAGAAAGAATAAAGGCTGCGAAAAATGACTCAGTGGATAAAGCACAAATGTGAGGAGCAGAGTTGGAGAATCCCTAAGGCAGGCTGCCTCATTAGTCTAGCCCAATCAGCCAGTTCTGGACTCAAGTGAGAGACAAGGTCTTAGTAAATAAGATGGAAAGTGATTGAACCTCTGGCCTACACACACACACACACACACACACACACACACACACACACGCACCTGCACACATGTGTACCCTACACACACATACATACACATACAAATGCAAAAATAAACAAAAAAAATTTAAGTGGTACACTAGGGAGAAACTGAAAAAGTAAGGTGACAAAGCTTAATTTTATGCTTCACCATGCCACATTACTACATTTATTACAAAAATATACGTTAGTAAGTTTTAAAACTAGGAGCATGACAAGAATTTACAAGGTTTCTTTTTGCAATTTAATTCAAATGTAACTTCTACCCATGTGAATATTGATTATATGAAAGCATAATTTTAAAGATTTATGTAAGAACCATTAGGTGGATGGATGAGGGACTCATACTATTGAATTTTTTTCATCTTTCTGATATCTAAAATTAGGATTTGTGGGATTTGATTTTTTTGGGGGGGAGGGGGGTCAACATCGGGTCTCACTCTAGCCCAGGCTGAGCTGGAACTCACTCTAACCTCAAACTAACAGGGATCTTCCTACCTCTACCTCACAAGTACTGGGATTAAAGGCAGGTGCAACCAGGCCCAGCTGGTATTTAATTTCTTATTCCCATGATACTCAATTGTTTTTAATCTGAATTAGACTGGAAAGACCATGTGTGCATTTTTCTTAATGTCTAAACAATATGTTTTTAATTTAATCTATTTAGCACCAAGATTGTACTTGTTCTTTTTCTTTAGCTAGATTCTGCAATTTTAATTAACATTTCAGTATCAAGGAAACACAACTAATCATGATCTTGAAATCACCAAGTACACAGAAATAACTAAAACCATTTATTATAGTAATTTTCATCCTGAAACACTTATTTTTAGACCCTCTTTTCAAGTGCAACTGAATATAATTTCATATATAATTCTTAGCAAGGATTTTTGTTAAAAATTTAAAGGACATAGTACATTCAAAATGACAAGGAAAGTGAAGTGTATAAAGTCACAACTGAAAAGCAAATACACTAATACATTATATATCACACTCCACAGTAACAGACAGACAATTTCCAAAGTACTTAAACGGAATATATAAATGCTCAATTAATGTTACCAATAATTAATTAATCCATATTAAGCTAAAAACACATGATGTTTCATATCTTGCCTTAGCAGGAAAGATACAGATAAATTTAAAATTTTATGCCCAAAATGGCTTTATGTGAAGATACATTAAGCCTTAGGGCTTATACTAAAGTCATCTACAAAAAAACATAAAACATAGTAGTAACTTATTCCTTTAAATTCAACATAAATGAAGCATGAGTTGTCAATATGTGACTTGAGTGAGTAATGTGTCCACGTATATGCTAGAGCTCAAGCTCAAGAGGACTTGAGGCTTCATACTCTCTACTGCCTTCAGTGAGCAGAGGGTGTGACATTTAATGGTTAATGGGTACATTATTTAATTTATTCTTTATGTTCATCCTGGTAAGCATAATTGTACACATTTTAAGCTAAAGACACAAAAGTAAAAAGTGGTTCAATGTCTTCCATTTGGTAGAAGGGGTATAACTTTTGGCTCAGATAAATGTTTTGATTAATAGAACATTCAACCTAACAGAATTTTACGTTTTTTACCTACAATTTCAAATTTTCAGTTTTTAGAGATTATCAAATTCCATCACTCTAAAATAATTCTTTAAGACAAACTATGGTAATCAACTAAAGCAATGTATGAAATCTGACAAGATAAAGCACATTATACCCTATCATTGTTGCTGAAAATACGTAGCTTAAAAAAAAGACACAACTTGAAAGCATGTAAAAACCATAGGATGGGGGAGCAGTGCTTTAAAACAATCTTTGGGAAACAAAGCAGCTGTTACATCCATGACTTCACCTTCACAAGACCTGTACAAGACTGCACACATAAATATTTCATCATGGATGATGGAGGAGGTTAAAAAAAAAGACATCAAAATAGATGAGGGACTAATTAGAAAGAGAGAACAACTCAGTGGAAGGGGGAAGAAAGAGGGGCAAAAAAAGTAATGGATTGGGCTGGAGAGATGGCTTAGCAGTTAAGCACTTGTCTGTGAAGCCTAATGACCCGGGTTTGAGGCTCAATTCCCCAGAACCCACGTTAGCTAGATGCACAAGGGGGCACACGCGTCTGGAGTTCATTTGCAGTGGCTGGAGGGACCTGACATGCCCATTGTCTATCTGCCCCTCTTTCTCTCTCTCTCTCTCTCTCTCTCAAATAAATAAATAAAAATAAACAAAATTTTTTTTAAAAAGTAATGGACTAAAGGTATGCACCACCACATCTGGCTTGAAATGTTATTTTAATGATTTCATTAGGAGGTCATAAAACAATAGTGCCCAAAAGAAGCAAAGAACTTCTGAAGAACTTTCAAACTTCTTTGAATAGATGCATACTCAAGAAACTGGTAGCAAATTGCTCCAAGGTAACATTAAAAGGAAAGGAAATAAAAATTGAGTTAAGCATACAAAATGGGTATTTTCACATATATTTATCTTACTTCCTCAAACTTTGTGAACTAGGCATTGCTATCTCCATTTTGGAGACTAAAACTGAAATTCAGAGACATTAAATGACTTCCTCAAGTAATGCATATGGCATCAAAGCTTGTCTAATTCCAAAGCCATGTTTGTTTTAACTATACATGTAGCTTCCCAAACATGTATAATTCCAGAATATATAGAAAACATTTACAGGATCATTCCCAGTAGAAAACAAATATGTACATCACTGAAGAGAACAATTCCTAATAAACATTTTATTAAAGAAATGGGGTGTGAGCTGAGTTTAAAAGTGTTAGAATTATTGCCCAAAAATGTCTTTGAAGAAAAAATCAAAATGTTTCTTCAGTTCATAATTACAGAAAATAGGTTCAGAAAAATTTATCTTTCTTCTATTTTTAATTCTCTTGTATTTTTATGGAAAATCTACCTTTCCCTCATTACCATTCTCTATTATAAAGTAGAATAATTTAAGTCTAACAGTATTTCTCTTTTCAGCTGTTCAGAATGCCAATAGATAGAAGCATATTGCCAAAAGAGCGTATAAGTGATCTTATAGCATGATTCCTTCATCATAATAGCCAGAAAAACAAAGAGAAAGGGTATGTTCAAGGTTATAAAACTTAGCCACATTAGAGTAAAATGTGGGTTGTTATAGTTAGGTTCTTGTTGCTAGACGAAACACCTAACCCAAAAGAGCTGACAGGAGAAGGGTATATTTCAGCACATAGTTGAGGGAAAGTTTCATCACGATGCCATGCTGAAAAGGGACGGGAGAGCAGAGGCTGGACATCACATCCTGCCATAATGGATGACAGGAAGCAGCAAAAGTGAGCTGAGCTCTGGCAAGAAGGAGCTGGCTAGAACACCCCTAAGCCAGCCCCCAGCATTACACCTTCTCCAGCAAGGCTCCACCTCCCAAACTGACAACAGCTGGGAACCCAGCATTCAAAACACACGAGTCTATGGGGATATCTGATTTAAACAACCACATAAGTCTTTAACATTTTACAACAGTGTTCTTTATATGTCTGCCAAAATACCAATAGCATGAAATAATTAAGAAAGGCTGGAAAGATGGCTCGGTGGATAAAAATCTTGCCTCTCCAGCTGGAGTATGTGAATTTGATCCCAAAAACCCATGTAAGGGTGGGTTATGACTCAGCAGTTACAGGCACTTGCTTACAAAGCCTGACAGCCTGGGTTCAATTCCCCAGTACCATTTGTAAAGCCAGAGACACAACGTAGTGCATGTGTATGGAGTTCATTTGTAGAGGCAAGAGGCCCTGACAGTCACTCAGTCATTCATATTCCCCTGCCCTTACTCCTACCTCCCCTCTCTCTTGTAATTAAAAAAAAGAAAAGTTAAGAAGCCAGAAGCCATGGCAGCCTTCTTTAGCCCCAGCATATGCTGATGCTGATGGTGAGATGGGACAGAGACAGGAGAATTTCCTAGAAATTCAAGGCAAGCCCAGGAAAAAGCAGCAAAGCCAGAATCCACAGTGAGAAACCCTACCTCAAATGAGGCAGACAGGCAAGGACCAACCTAAAAATTGTCCTCTGACCTCCACAGGTAGGTGCCAAAGCACATGTGTGCCTGCATTCACACATACACCTATAACATGCTCTCATATAATATGTTCCCTTGAAATTTTTTGTTTCTCATTTTCTTTTAAAAGTACATGTATATTCCATAGTCTGCCTAATTGACTTATGTTTAATGTTAAACTGATTTAAATGACAAATTATCAAGTAAAATTGATACTCACAAAGTACTTTTTGTTCCCATAGACTAAGAATCCAAACCTAGAGTATTCCTTGCAATGTACCCCAACTTGAGAAAAAAAAAGAGCACAAATTATGGTAATTTTTTTGTTTGTGTGTGGAGGAGTGTGGAATGCATGTGGTATATGCATATGTATGTGTCCATATATAAACACGTGGCAATATTATATCTTTTCTTTTTTAAAAATATTTTATATATTTATTTATTTGAGAGAGAGAAACAAAGAGGAAGACAGACAGAGAGTGAATACAGGTGCACCATAGACACTTGCCACTGCCCCCAGCATTATATATATATATATATATATATATATATATATATATATATATATATATATATATATATATATATATATATAATGGGTTCTAGGGAATCAATCCTTAACTATCAGGCTTTGAAAGCAAATGCCTTTAACTGTTGAATCACTGAGCCATCTGTCCAGCCCCAATATCTGCTTTTGAGATCACTCAAAAGTTTGTTTTGCCAAGTATACTTTTAGCCAGGCTAAGTAAGCTTTTCTTCTTCCTTGGCATTTCCTTCTTTGTGCAGATGCAAAGGGGAAAGAAATCCTTTGTGGATCACATTACTTTCTTTTAAAGATTTCTTTTAACATCTCAGATTCTAAATATACTTCATTGTTCTTCAGTCCTATTTACAGAAGCAAAGTATATCATTTATCTATTTTCTTAACTTCCAAAAAAGTACCCTGTTCAACTTATCCAGAAATCTATCACTAGTAAGAGTAAAAATAGACCTTTATTCATCACTTCCTCTCCATTTTCATACTGTTGATTCTCCACTACATACTCTGAAGTCAAGGAGCCATACAAGTTTTAATACAGTTAAAACTCTCAAAATGTAGCAACCAATTTATAAACACCTTTGGGACTAGTGACGTTAGTATTAAGTATGACTGGAAATTAATTTAGCATTTCCTACTTTGAATAAACATTTAATTCTGGAATACACTGCTTACATTCCAAAATTCATGAAAAAAACAAGGTACTTTGAACAATGTAAGCTTTTTTTAAAGAATAGTCATACAAAAAAATATCAAAAACACTATCAAAAAATGATGGGCCTGGAGAGACGAGATGGCTTATCAGTTAAGAGCATTTGCCCCTTAACCGTAAGAGCCTTTTGGGCCAGAAGCTGCCAAGTTCAATTACCTAGAACCCATGTAAAAATCTGGGCACAGCCTCGCACATCTATAACACCAGTCCACAGAGTGTGAAGACCCCAAAATCACTGGGGCTCACTAACGGACAGCAGCTCCAGGTTGAGGAAAAGACCCCAGCTCAAGAAAATACAGGACACCCAAAGTTCTCCTGCCTTGGTAGCCGCATGCAGGGGGCATTCACACACACACGTGCACCACACACCAAGCTACAACCTACACACACATACACACAAGAATGGGAGAAAAGGTCAGTTTGTCAGAACACAAAATCATACTTAGTTTTATTTTCAAGAGAGACTTGTCAGGCTGGAGAGATGGCTTAGCAGTTAAGCGCTTGCCTGTGAAGCCTAAGGACCCCAGTTTGAGGCTTGGTTCCCCAGGTCCCACGTTAGCCAGATGCACAAGGGGGCGCACGCGTCTGGAGTTCGTGTGCAGAGGCTGGAAGCCCTGGCGCGCCCATTCTCTCTCTCTCCCTCTATCTGCCTCTTTCTCTCTCTGGGTCTGTCGCTCTCAAATAAATAAATAAAAATCTTTAAGAAAAAAAGAGAGAGACTTGTCTATTTAATGACAACATTTATTTTTAAATTTTATTTATTTATTTATCTGAGAGTGACAGACACAGAGAGAAAGACAGATAGAGGGAGAGAGAGAATGGGCACGCCAGAGCTTCCAGCCTCTGCAAACGAACTCCAGACGCGTGCGCCCCTTGTGCATCTGACTAACGTGGGACCTGGGGAACCGAGCCTCGAACCGGGGTCCTTAGGCTTCACAGGCAAGCGCTTAACTGCTAAGCCATCTCTCCAGCCCAACAACATTTATTTTTAAAACAAAGATACATTTATGTATCTTTATCAATAAATGTGCTTTTCAGAAGATAGTATTTGCGCAAGGGTACAGTTCAGTGAAGAGTGCTTGCCCAGCATGCACAAGACCCAGGGTTTAACCCCAAATAATGCAAAAGAAAATAATAAGACTGGCATGTAAGCACAAGGTACCTAAGTACAAGATATGTTTGAAAAGTAAAATGCAAAAAATGCTTGGATAAGTCCAGAGTTATAAGACTAGCATCTCCTTGGCTTAGAACTTGGTTTTTGAATATTGTAAACAACTATTTGTGAGTGCCTGAGAAACTATCTACATGTAACTTTAATATTTTTGATGTTCTAGCTTACAAGTGTACCTAAATTACTACTACCATTCATATTTTTTTGTTGTTGTCGTTTCAAGGTAAGGTCTCACTCTAGCCCAGGGTGATCTGGAATTCACTATGTAGTCTCAGGTTGGCCTCAAACTCACAGCAATACTCCTACCTCAGCCTTGGATTAAAGGCATACACCACTTCTCCAGGCTCCATTTATATTTTTTAAACATCTCTTATTGATTTCAAATATACAACTTAAGTGTATATATTTACTCACAATAAATAAGATTTTAGAATATGTCCTTTCCAGGCTGGGGAGCCTGATTTGCCAGGTTCAATTCTGTATAAACACTACATATATGCATTTATTATTTACCTGGTAATATTTCCACAGAAGCTGCCTTGATAAACAGTTTCTTTCAAAATAAAAAAAGCAGGAGAGGGGCTGAGAAGATGGTTCAGCCACTAAGGCACTTCCCTGCAAAGCCTAACATCCTGGGTTAGAGTTCCCAGAACCCATATAAAGCCAGATGCACAAAGGGGCACACAGGTCTAGAGTTCATATGCAGCAGCTAGAGGCCCCAGGGAGCCATTCTCACCCATTCATTCTCATTCTCTCTTTCTCTTTCTCTGCTTGCAAACAAATAAATAAATTTTTAAAGAGGTGACATGTAACACATTCAAAGTATTTTGTGAGCCAGCTATGTAATTAGTGAAACTGATTATAAGTATAATTGAAGCTTTAAAAAAAACCTACATTCACTCTTCATATCTCTCATTCTGAAGTAACAAATATTTGTTTATCCAACATTATTCATTATCAAATCATTATTAGTATCTGCTACATTTGATAATCCAAGTACACAATATCAGAATCAAAACACCAAAGCCCACACCTTAGGACCCCAAAGACTATAAAATCTTCATTTCCTACAAATCAACAGAAGATAGCTACAAATAAAACATTTGTTCTTAGAGATGGACAATAATCTTCGACCTAAAATGCTACCATGTATAACTTGTTTTCATATATATATACATTTTCTTATCTTCCTGATTAAAACAATTAGTATAACTAAAATGTCAATGTACTTATCATAAGCTGATACCTAAATCTTAAATAATTCAAGATATTCAAGCAAAACAGAAATGCTATAGTTAAACATTTTCCTTTCTTTCCAAATTCAAAGGCAGTTAATTCACATTATAAATCACAGCCAGGCTTTAATCACAGCATGCAGGAGGCTGAGGTAGGAGGATTGCTGTGAGTTTGAGGCCAGCTGAGACTACATGGTGAATTCCAGGACAGCCTTGGCTAGAGCAAACACTACCTCGAAAAGCCAAAATAAATAAATAAATAGACTGTACTACATTTGTCAAATTCATAAGTGAAATGAAGATAAAAGCATCAAGGGTATGAAGTTTCAAAGTACAAATATTATCTTTCAAGAGGTAACCAAAAATATCACCAAAAAGTCAGTTAAGGGCTTTACAAATGATAATACAATATCATCAAACACACTGAAATGTTTGTGGGGAGGGATAGACCATATTTTCCACTACCTTTGTAAAACAGGTTTATATAAAATACTTTATTATTGTAAAACATCTGGGAGATGATTTTTTCCCTTGAGACAGGCTGGCCTTGAACTTGAGATCCTTTCGCCTCAGTCTCACCAGTGCTGAGCTTACAGATGTGTGCCACCATGCCCAGCACCAAGGTGATTTTATAAAACATTGCCTCAACCGTTAAGAAACCTACATACAAGGTGGATATGATGGCACACACCAGACATTCAGTACTTGGGAAGTTCACGCACAAGGGTCATGACCTCAAGGCCAGCTTGTATTACATAGCTAGCCCTGTCTCTAAAATAAAGTAAATAGAGGGATGGATTAGCTGATAAGGCGTTTGCCTGAAAACCCAGGTTCAATTCCCCAGAACCCATGTTAGCCAGATGCACAAGGGGGCACACACATCTGGAGCAGTGGCTGGAGGCCATGGCGTGCCCATTCTCTCTCTCTCCCTCTTTCTCTGTCAAATAAATAAATAATAGAACAGTGAGTGAAGACAAGTTATAACTTATAAAAAATTTTCAAGTGTGGCCTCATAATTTTCTTAAGTATGAAATCAAAATACTTAAGTTTGGGAGAGACTAATTTTGTATGGTAAAATAAAGTAATATTTGAAGTTCTAGCATATACAACATTGTACAAACACAGTTTTATATTCTGACTCTGTGTTATTTTTGTTCAAGATCACAGTGAATTTCAAACCATAGAAAGTAAGCTGTTTTTAATAAAATTCACTATTTACAGACTAACAGCCAGTGCTATTACAGCTGATTTTTCTCCATGCTTTTAGGCTCTATCAGAGTAGGTAATACTGAATTAAGTGGGTAACTTTTCAAGAAAAAACTTCCTAGTTGCCTTCTAGCAGCACTTCTTCCAAAACTGCAGCTTCTTTTTCTCTTCTTCAGCTCCGTCCTCACTCCTGGTCTTAGAGCCTTCCCTCTAGACTACTGTACTTTCATTCTCATGAGAGAGCTTCTCTAAATTGTCTTTAATTCTACTGCCAAAGTTGTCTTCTTCCTTGACATTATGCCACCTACCTCTTCCACTTGGGTTTTTCAAGGTCTTTATGTTACATTTTTATTCTGCTCAGGAGCCTCATCTTCAGCTACATATTTATTTATAAGGTTGCCACTGCTGACTTTCGACTCTCCTTTAAAATGCCAGTTTCGGGCTGGAGATGGCTTAGTGGTTAAGCCCTTGCCTGTGAAGCCTAAGGACCCCAGTTCGAGGCTCGATTCCCCAGGACGAACATTAGCCAGATGCACAAGGGGGCACATGCATCTGGAGTTCGTTTGCAGTGGCTGGAAGCCCTGGCGCACCCATTCTCTTTCTCTCTTTCTCTCTGCCACTTTCTCTCTGTGTCTGTTGCTCTCAAATAAATAAATAAAAATAAGCAAAAAAAAAAAATGCAAGTTTCTTCTTGACCCTGTTAAACATGTAAATTACCCCCTTAGGTAATCACTGCTAATCTATCTGAACATGGTATTCCTTTTGCATCTAGGCCCTAAATGCAAAGATAACTTTTGTACAAAATGACATGCATTCAGCTGCGTGTTTATCAGTTATCCCATCAGACTGGAATTAGGCAAAAGCTGCAGATTTGGAAGAAGTGGTAATAGAGGGCTGTATCTTTCACAGCACCCTGTCAACATTTATCTACTATCTCATCTGAACAAATTAACTTTTTAAAAATGTTAGGCAAAGTGTAAGTAAAAGCAAAACACAGTCTTTAAAAATTATTTATATAGTTTAACTTTTAAACATCTTTGGACTTTCATTTCCATAGACAACTGACATATGTTGGTGTCTACAAAATTTTCACTTTCATTGTCAGAGCCACAGAGTGGGTAGCAATACCGGGAGGAACAGTTCCCCCACCTCCTCCTGCCTCTACCCCACAGGGACTGACTGAGGTCTTCATGACCCCACAGTGAACACCATAACCCCATTACGGGGGGGACCCCAGGAAGAAGGGAGCAGGGGCAAGGGAATATATATAAAAGGAAAAAATTCCCTTTCACTACTCTGAATTTTCAAACTATAGCTAGAATTAGAATCCAAGTGGAAGGCTGATAAAGGATATACAGCTTCATTGAAAATCAGCAATATCATCTCAGAGCAATAATTGAGTTTTCACATCAAGCAATCAGTTACAGCATCTCCATCTTCTAACTGGGGAGAAAGGAGTCCCTTCCCTGCAACTGGTTTAGACTAGTTTCTCTATTACAGGGGCTTTTGATTGGGAAAATTCAATCAATTGTTAATAATATGTGCGAAGAATACTAGGAAAGGCAATCCAGCGATTTTAAAAGAGGGGAAAGGGGCAGTGGGTATCTTCTCTTCATAAAACTCACTGAGCAGCTAAATTAAGCATTGGACTCGGCATCACAGTTTCAGAAGGCATTTTTTTTTCAACCTAGTAATAAAAGCAAGTCTCATTCGAAGTAGTCCCTTCTGGAGCACCGTCTCAGCCTGTCAGAATTTGACAAGGAAATAAATTTTAAAAAAAGAAGTAGGGGAGTCACTAGGATTCCCGTGTACACTGCTTTTTCCGAAATCACATCCCTGAAACTTGGATTTCCTACGCTCCAAACTAAGCCCTCAAATTCCAAATATAGTTGTTGGGGTTTTTCTTCTTCTTCTTCTTCCTTTTCTTTTCTTTTCTTTTTTTTTTTTTAATCCCCGCTTCTCCATTCAACTACGCATAAACCGTGCCAACTTCAGAACCAGAGCAGAAAACCCCCTTGCTATTCATGTTGGGAAGTCGTGCCCTGCAGCAACTGCCTATCGCCCAACTCGGGGATATTACCCAAATACAACGCCAGGGAATCAGACGTGCCGGGCACACGCACGACTTCCGCGAGGGAGGGAACAGGGACCCGGGGTGGAGAAAAAGTGCACTCCGCACCAGCCGCGGGACCATGCACGCAGGGCTGGGGGGTTACGGGGGTTCCCAAGAGGGACAGGAAGGAGCCCGAGTTGGGGGAATCCTTGTCTCGTAAGTAAAATAATAAATGAATAATAAAATAACAGGAGGGGCTGGATCCCCGGGTCCTCGGGAGCAGCCGGTCCTCGCTTAGATGAGAAAAGAGGCAGGCAGCGGGCCCTCCGCTAGGAAAGACGGAATGAAGACACTTTGCAAGGTCCGGACACCAGCGACTGCCACCCCCCACCCCCGCCCCATCAGCACCACCAGCAGCTCCCGGAGGAGAGGGAGTGGAGGGGAACGAGGAGTGTCCCACGGGCGGCTGGAGGGGACACTCGGCCCGCCAAAGGGGGCAGCCAGAGGCAGAGTAGAGTTTTGGTTTTTTTTGTGGGGGGGGGGGGGTTTGCCCGATGCCCACCGAGCGGTGTGCCCGGCCGGTGCCCGGGACCGGGCAAGGCACGAGCTCCCCGTGCGGCGTGGGGCTGCCGGGCGTGGGGGGAGGGGAGGGGAGGGGAGAGAAGGGGGTGGAGATGGGATTCCCCCCCCTCCTCTCCTAGGAGCCCGAGTGGAGGAGGCGCCCGGCCAAAGCCGGAGCGGCAGCGTGCTTCAGACTGCGGAGCCGGGATCCCGCCGCCGCCGCCGCCGCCGCCGCCGCCGCCTGCACCGGCCAGCGCGGAGCCCCGCAGCGCCCGCCGCACCGGCCCCTCTCGGGCTCCCCGAGAGAGGGGGTTGGGGGAATCAGAGACTTGGGCGGCTGGTGGAGGGGAGGGGGGAGCCTGGTACCCCTTCCATCACGGGGCCTGTCCCAGCTCCCGGGAGGTGGGTGGGTGGGAACACACGGGAACACCCCAATCCCCCCCCCGCACACACACCCCGCCGGCAGCTCTCAGTGGTTGTAAAAGACACCCCCCTTCCCGATCCCCCCCCTCACACTCCACACACACACACACACACACACACACACACACCGCTTGGTCAGCCCCCCCCCCCCCCCCCCGCCGCCAATGGCCGAGGCCGCAGAGAATGGGCAGCAAAGTGCACGCGGAGCCCTCGGGGCAAGCCGGGGACAAGGGCCTGCAAGGTCCGGGACGCGGCCCGCCACTGGTTACCTGTGAGGACACCGACGCGGATCTGATGGTCGTGGTTGGTGAGGATCATTCCCTCGGTCGCCATGTTTCCCAGCGCAGTCACCGCACTGACAGCAGCCGGGAGAAGCCGGGAGCCCGGAGCGCGCCGGCCGGGAGCGCGCTTCGCCTGGGAGAGCGCGAGAGCGGCGGCGCCCGGGGAGCGCCGAGGCGAGCGGGAAGGAAGGGAGGAAAGAGGGGGGGGGAGGCAGGGGGGGAAGGAGGGACGGCGCGAGGGAGGGAGGGGGAGCCCGAGCGCCCCGGTGGCCTGCGTGGGGCGGGGTGTGAGTGAGTGAGTGAGTGTTGGACGCGCGGGTCCGCGGATGGATGGATGGATGGATGGATCGGGGTGGGGGGGGCGGAGTCCCGGCGCGCGACCCCAGGAAGATGCGAGCCCCGGAGGCTGGAAGAAAAGCGAGCGGGGCGGCCGAGCTCGGCAGGCCGGAGAGGACCGGCAGCAGCTCGCCGAGTGGGACAGTGGATGGCAAGAGACTGGGGTTTGGGCTGGGGTGTCGGCGGAGACGGGGGTGAGGAGGAAGAGAGCACCGGCTCGGGGAGGTAGCGGGGGCGGACTCCGGGAGGGAAGACGGGGCGGGCGGGCGGGCGGGGTGATGGTGGAGGTGGGGGGGGGGGGGGACACAGGGGCGGAGCTACACCCGGAGGCGTGCGACTCGTGAAGTGTGAGGGGAGGGAGGGGTGAGAGCTGCTGGTTGCTGCGGAGTACCGGGAGCGGCCAGGAGCCCCGCGGAGAGCCCGGAGTAGGACGGAGGGGACGTTCTTGGGGCGCGCGAGTAGCGCCCGATTGGCTCCCGGGTGGGGAGAAACGCCGAGCCGGTGCGCGCGAGGCCCCGACGCGGCCTCACTCCCCCCCCCTCCCCCGCCCCCGGCAAACTCCTCGGCGGGGCCCCAGACAGAAGCAATCCCCTGCCGATCGTGCCGCTCCGTGGGCTTTCCGCTGCCTCCTCGGGCTGGATGGTCGCCGTCTCTCCGCGGCCGGCCGGACCGCTCCGGACCCAGGCGAACATGATGGCCAGGTGGGCTCCGCATGGACGCGGGGCCTCTCGGCAGCTCGCGCGAGCAGCTCGACCGCCCCCGGTGGTCACTGGGAGAGCCCGCCGTGGGCGCAGAGGCACCCTGTCCCGTGCTCAGCCTCTGAGCGAGGGTTCCTGCCGCGCCTCGCTCTAGCATCCCGGTTCCCAGACACTACCTCCGAGACCTCCACGGCGAAGCTTGGCACTGCGGCCGGGAACCTGGACTGGAGATGGCTGGCTCCTGCCTCCTGCTGTCCCAAGAATTGGGACCCAAGGCTGCTTCTCCCCGACCTGTGCTTTTACATGAAATGCATCAGTCTACGCAGAGAACGGGAAGGACATGTTTGTTTCTCACACCTTGAACCATCATCATCAGTTGCCATGGCATTTGACTTTCATTTCAGTATTTGTGGAATATGAGATTACCATGAAAATGCGGCCTAAATTTAGTTACGTGGCGTTTGCATAAAACGGTTATTAATCACCTATGGTAGATTTCTTAATTACCTCCTTCTGGCCCTTTGAGTTTCTGAATCAAAAAAAAAAAAAAGCATGTGCATGTACGCTCTTGTATTTTCTCCTTTTTTCGGCCATAGTAAAGCAGCATAAAAATAAAAGGCAAAGTGAAGTATCAAAAACATGTACAATAATCAGAGTTTGGACACAACCTTTGAGTTAATTTGATGGTTATTAAGCTTTGTTATCCAATTGGAACATGAAATTATTCATTGAAGAGTCACCTCGTGTCTGTAATTTTAAATAAAAAAATGACTGAAGAAGGGTAAAATGTTAGTGGTGTTTTTGAGGCTCTGTATTGCTAGTAGTTATAATAGAACTGAAATTTTAAGCCGGATCATGAACTCACCTATAATTTTCACGAAAGACCCCTTAATCACTTTAGCATGGATCTGTTAACAGCAGCTGTCCCCATTTCACAGAGCCATGTGTTCCAGCAACCCTTACTGGTCCTAAGAGTGGTTTGGTGCTGACGGTTTCAGACACTCCGAAGAGAAGCTGTAAAGTGCTTTGGTCCAGTGAAAAGGTGAAAGATCCTGACTTCATAAAAAAAGGAAAATAAATCATATGCTGGGGACACTGAGATCGCCAGTAAGAGCAAATGGGGGGAAAGCTATATACAGGGTTCAGTATTTCCTGAGACCAGACAAATGTTGGAAAGATGGGTTGTATTATAGCATATAGACTTCTGTTACAGTATGACTGTTACTCAAAATTCATTAAAATTAAGTGTAAACAATATTCTCTGTATAGTAGAAGGATGGGAGCATTTTCAAATATTGACAGATTACCTCAGGAAACTCATGAGGCTAGAGAAAATTAAATTTGAGAAACAAAAAAATGTTGAATTTACATACACACACATACACACACATATATGTGTGTGTGTGTGTAGCCAAGTGTGGGGGTGCATGCCTTTAATCCCAGCACCCGAGAGGCTGAGGTAGGAGGATGGCTGTAAGTTCAAGGGTACCCTGAGGCTAGTGAATTCCAGGTCAGCCTGGGCTAGAGTGAAACAAATAAGCAAAAAAACCTAAAAGAGTATACACTAACCATATAAAACAAAATAAAAACTAGACAAACATCAAGCTTTGAAATGACTCATTATAAAGGTGAAATTTTCTGTTTCTCAGTAGAAACAAATTTTTGAGTTCTTTTTTCTTAGTACTGTATTTACACTTAGCTAACTCTTAATATTATTTCTATATAAATAAAGCAAACTTTATTTTTTATGGCCTGGAAATTAGCAAGAATTACTTTGAGAATGAGTATAATTTCTCTAATGCTTGGTTCACTCTTGTCTCCTGATTGGCTAATACAATTAAAACTAAGTCCCTTAAAAATGGGCAAAGTTGCCGGGCGTCATGGCGCACGCCTTTAATCCCAGCACTCAGGAGGCAGAGGTAGGAGGATCGCCATGAGTTCAAGGCCACCCTGAGACTACGTAGTTAATTCCAGGTCAGCCTGGACTAGAGTGAGACCTTGCCTTGAAAAACCAAAAAAAAAAGTGGGGTTGGGGGGCAAAGTTGGGCTGGAAAGATGGCTCAGGCCTGACAGCCTGGGTCCACATAAAGCAAGATACACAAAGTACTTCATGTGTCTGGAGTTGGTTTGCAGGGGCAGAAGGCCTGAGCACACCAGTATTTACTCTGTTCCCCCCCCCCCGCCCTCTCTCTCTCTCTCAAATAATATTTTTAAAAAATAAACAAAAATGGGTAAAGTGGCTGGAGAGTAGGCTCAGCAGGTCAAGGGGCTTGCTTGCAAGCCTGTGACCCAAGTTTAATTCCCCAGCACCCATATACAACTGGATGCAAAAGGCAGACACACAATGCGGGCCGGGAAAGAGGACCCTGTCTCAAGTAAGGTGGAAGGAGAGAACAAACACCACAGGTTGTGCTCATGTGCATGCCCTTCCTCACTCAGACAGACACAAAAAGGGTATAAGTCTATTCAGCCTTTGAATATACTTGATGACAATGAATTGTGCACTTTATGAATTGCAATAACTAAGTACTATAAAAAAATTATATTTTCATGATTCTGGGGGACAGAAATCCAAAGGGGACAATCGATCTACGCTTCTGAAGACATTAGGGAATCCTTCTTTGCCTCTTTTAATGAGATAGGTGCCTAGAAAGTGGGGATTTACTGTGCCTTTACCAAATGGGCTGAGATTGAAAGAGACTGGATATGGAAACATTACATAAAGCTAGTGTGTTGCTAGCTTTGCAGTCCAACTGCTACAGATTCCCACCCCTCTCCCCTTTCTCTACCTACACTGCTTCTCACTCTATTCTGAGAGTTCCAATGTCCCTACCTGTAATACCACCGGCTCACATAGGCTCATATTCATCTACAGAAGGCAAAAGAAGCTCTTCAGCGGTGTGTGCTGAAACTTTACAATTGTAGAAGGTCACATTTACATGGTGGCTTATCAGGTAAAATGAGAAAGTCAGGAACAAAAAAAAAGTCTGAATTGTGAAGTACTGAATTTTATTCTTCTGTAATTACAAAACAAAGGTAGACTATACGATGATGCTACTTTCAAAAAGAGGGAAGTACTACTGGGTAAAGGAAATGAAAGGGTTTTTTATTAAGAAGTAAGATTTAGTGCCCAGATGTAATTTGATTTTTTTAAAGGCTAGTTGAAGGCTGGAGAGATGGCTTAGCACTTAAGGTGCTTGCCTGCAAAGCCAAAGGACCCAGGTTCAATTCTCCAGGACCCACGTAAATCAGATGCCCAACGTGGCGCATGTGTCTGGACTTTGTTTGCGGTGGCTGGAGGCCCTGGCACCTCCATTCTCTCTCTTCTTTCCGACTCTTTCTCTCAAATAAATAAATAAATAAATTCTTGAAGGCTAATTGACACAAAATAATTATATAAAGTTATTGAGTATACTTAATCTATTTCAATAGTATGTAATTGTGTAAAGAGCAAATTACTTGTCAAGTATAACACTTTAAACATTTACCATTTCTTTGTTCTAAGGACATTGTAGATCCACTCTTCCAGGTGGTTTCAGATACACAACATATTATTATTAAGTATGGTCACCATGACATGCAATAGAGCTTCTTAACTTTTCTTGATTATAACTCTGTACTTGTTAACTAAGCTCTCTTCATCTCCTCTTAATGTCCTCTCTGCCCAGTCTCTGGTAAACATTGTTCTGATTTATATGAGAACAATGATTCTTCAAAATTTATTTAGTGTATACATGTCGGGGTGTGTGTGTGTAGATATCACACGTACCACAGCATGTATGTGGAACCTGTGGAAGTCAGAGGACAACTTTCAGGTCAGTCATCACCTTTCACCTTGTCTGAGTCAGGGTCTCTTCTTCACCTATCTTTTTTTTTTTTTTTTTAATTTTTAATTTATTTATTTGAGAGCGACAGACACAGAGAGAAAGACAGATAGAGGGAGAGAGAGAGAATGGGCGCGCCAGGGCTTCCAGCCTCTGCAAACGAACTCCAGACGCGTGCGCCCCCTTGTGCATCTGGCTAACGTGGGACCTGGGGAACTGAGCCTCGAACTGGGGTCCTTAGGCTTCACAGGCAAGCGCTTAACCGCTAAGCCATCTCTCCAGCCCTTCTTCACCTATCTTTTAAGTGAGGTCTGCAGACTGAGCTCAGGTACTCACAGTTGCATGACAAGCACTTTACCCACTGAGTCCCCTCCCCAGCCCAAGTACAATTTTAGATTCTACATATGGATGAGAGCATAGGGAATTGGTTTTTCTGTGTCTTAACATTTCACTTCACTTCCAAGTTCATCCATGTTATTTTTTTTTTTTAGAGAGAGAGATTGGCATGCCAGGGCCACAGCCACTACAATCGAACCCCAGACGCTTGCACCACCTAGTGGGCATGTGCAACCTTGCACTTACCTCGCCCTTGTGCATCTGGCTTATGTGGAATCTGGAGAGTCGAACATGACTTTGCAAGAAAAGCCATCTCTCCAGCCCCATGTTATCTTTCTTTCATTTTTTTTTAATTTTTAAAAATTATTTATTTATTTATTTGAGAGTGACAGACACAGAGAGAAAGACAGATAGAGGGGGAGAGAGAGAATGGGTGTGCCAGGGCTTCCAGCCTCTGCAAATGAACTCCAGACGCGTGCGCCCCCTTGTGCATCTGGCTAACGTGGGACCTGGGGAACCGAGCCTTGAACTGGGGTCCTTAGGCTTCACAGGCAAGCGCTTAACCGCTAAGCCATCTCTCCAGCCCCCATGTTATCTTTCTTAGTGTGTGTGTGTGTGTGTGTGTGTGTGTGTGTGTGTGTGTGCGCGCGCGCAGTTGTGTGTGCAGATGCAAATACATGCAAATGTGCACGTGTGTATGGAGGCCCAGAGGATACCCTCAGGTGTCATCCTAAGGACACTATCTACTCTCTCTTTTGGAGGGGGCGATAGGGTCTCTCATTGGCCTGGAACTCACCAATTAGACTAGGCTGGGGGGCCAGTAAGCTCCAAGGATCCTCCTGTCTTTGCCTTCCAGGCCCTCGGATTATGGGTGCACTCTACTACCCCTGGTATTTTTATGTGAAAGCTGGATGTGGTGGTGCTTGCCTTTAATGCCAGCACTTGGGAGGCTGAGGTAGGGGGATTGTATGAGATTGAGAACAGCCTGGAGCTACAGAATGAATTCCAAATTAGCCTAGGCTTGGGCAAGACCCTGCCTCAATAAATAAATATTTTAAAAATTAAAGAAATTACTGATTTTTGTGTAATAATATAAAGTCCTGTAACTTTACTAAATTTGTTGTTTATTCTAAATGATTTCAGGGGTGGAGTCTTTAGAGTTTTCTACATGTAAGATCATACCATTTGCTAACTGGGTTAATTTGACTTCTTTGCAGTTTAAGTGTCCTTAGCTCTTTCTCTTACCTAATTGCTCTGATATTCAATATTATGCTGAGTAGGTGTAATAAAAAAATAATATATTTGACTTACTGCATCTTAGGAGAAAAGCTTTCAGCTTTGCCCCATTTAGTATAATGTTTGCTTCTGTTACTCTGAAGAACTTACCTTGAACTTACCTTCTATTCCTTTTCTTTTAAGAATTTATATAATGGATATGGAACTTGGTCAAATGATTTTCCTGCATCTGTTTAAAGTATTGTGTGATTTTTGTCCTTCTGTTGCTAGAAAGTGTCACATTACTATTTTACATAGATTGATCCATTTTTATATCCCTAAGAAGAATATCACTTGATTACATTGAATATCTTTGTAAGGTACTGTGTTCAATTTTCCACTATTTTGTTGATTTTTACATTTATATTTGTCCAGAAGTTTGACCTGGACCTTATTTGTCATGGTTAGTTCTTTGTTAAGTTTCACTATCAGGGCAACGTTGGCCTCATATATTGCATTCCCTCTGCTTCAGTTTTCTTGAATAGTTTGAGAATAATTCATCTTTTTTTAAATCACTGATAAAATTCAGCAGCAAAATGATTAGGTTCTTGGCTTTTTTTTCCTCAGCGATTTTATTACTGATAAAATTGTCTCATGTATTTTTCTGTTCGATTTTTTTATCTTTTCATTAATCTTTGCAAGCACAAAAATCTAGGAATCTATCCATTTCAAGTTAACCAATTTCTTGGCAAATAACTATTCTTCATTGTATCTCATTATTCTTGGTATTTCTGTGGTATCAGTTGTAACATGTCCTTTTTAAAATGATGTTTTCTTCTTCTTCCTTTCTTTGTTTAGCTGAAGGTTTCTCAGTTTATCTTCTTTAAAAAATTAGCTGTTTCATTGATATTTTCTTTAAGTCTCATTTCTGCTATAATCTGACTTCTTCCTACTAATTTTGAGTTGAGTTCTTATTTGTCTAGCCCTTGAAATTCAACATTAGGTTGATAATTGTGATCTTATTTATTAATTTATTTGAGAGGGGGAGGAAGGGAAGGAGAGAAAGAGAGATAAGAGGCAGATAGAGAGAATGGACATAGCAGGAACTCCAACTACTGCAAACGAATTCCAGATACATGTACTACCTTACATGGCAAGGTTTACGTGGGTACTGGGGAATCAAACCTGAGACCTTAGGCTTCATAGGCAAGCAATCACCTTAACCACTAAACCTCTGTCCAACCTGTGATACTCTTTTTAAAAATTTTCAATTAATTTATTTATTTGTTTATTTATTGTGTTTTTTTTTTCCCCCCAGGTAGGGCACTATGTGAGACAGTGTTGGGTACTGGACCTAGGCTGTCACAGGACAGAGTTGTGATGACCTCCAGAGGAGTTACTTCCAGGGGGTAAAGGAGCTGTGTTGGCTCTGCTAAGGGAATGGTGCAACATCATGTCTGAAACTGAATCAATGTAGTGGAAGGTAAACAGTGGCTAGTATGTTTCCAGAGCATTACACACTCTACTGATGCCTCCAGTGTCAAGATAGTTCCATGCAGCTACAGATTGGGTTGGGGGCAAGGGTGGTGGTAGAATACCACTCCATCACCATTACCCATGCCTCCTCTGGGTAATACAGTTATGTAAGCTCCAGGCACCTCCCTAAATGTGGCCAAAGACCTTGGGAACTGCAAGATTTTCCATCAGTAAAGACCGCAGTTCTCTAGGGTACTAATGGGGGTTGCTAGGGGCTTCCTGCTTACCTTCTTCCTGCAGGAGAATTATCTTCTCTTACTCAGATCCCCGTTGGAAGGACAGTGTAGAAGAGTGAGGTTATATCATTCACTGTTCTGAGCAGAGTGAGGTCATCCTTAGTCTTTCTGCTCTACTAGGTACCTGTTACTTACCTGTTACACTCTAGCACTTTCCTTCAGATATTACGTTCCAAAAGCATTTGTTTATGTATTGTTTCAGGTCTAATTTGGTGGAGAACACAGGTATGGCACTAGGCATCCATCCTCGAATGCCTCAGTTGATATTCCCATTTCTTCTTTTTTTCTTTTTGTATGTGTATGTGTAGGGTAGTGTGTGTGTGTGTGTGTGTGTGTGTGTGTGTGTGTGTGTGTGTGTGTATGTGCGTGTTATATTCACATGTGTGTGCAGACTCATGCTCCTCATGCCTGGAGGCCAGAGGAGAGCTCAAGTGCCCTGTTCCATTACTCAACCATGGATTTCCTTGAGATGAAGTCTTCCTATGAACCTGAAGGCCTAGAAATTCTCTGGTCTCTGCTCTCCACAGGAGTTAGGTTATAGATATGTGTGGCTACAACCAGCTTTTTGTGTAGGTGCTGGGGAATTGAACTTGGACAGTCTCAGACCCTCACGCTTGCGCAGCCAGCACTCTTACCCACTGAGCCATCTCCCCAGACCTCTATTTAATTTCTTAAAGGGCTCTGTCTACAATGCCCTTGATAATATATCGAAAAATGAGTAGTCCCAATTATAAAAAACTGACATGAATGGAATTTGAGCCTTTTTTGCATGTGTATATGTGCAGTATGCGTGAATTTTCATATATGTGTAGGCACATGTCTATGCTATGCATGTAGAGACCAGAGGTTGACACCTGATATCTTTTTTGAATGCTCTCCTCTTTATATATTGAGGCAGAGTCCTCATGTGAACTCAGAGCTTGCCAACTGGACTACTCTAGCTAAGCAGATTGGTCTGGAGATCCCTTGCATCTGCTTCCTGATTCCTAAGATTACAGGCAGGCCACCTGCCCACCCAGCATTTTCGTGGGTGCTGGGAATCCAAACTTCAGTCCTTATCCATTGAGCCATCTTCCCAGACCTAACACTAACTTCACAAGTCAACAACATGTCCATTTCTGAAATTATTCATTTGATTTTCATATGTACCCAAAGCATAGCTTAAAGGCCAGCTTTAGTTTTATTTATTTACTTACTTATTTGTTTATAAGAAAGAGAGAGAATATGTGTGTATGGGCACACCAGGGCCTCACTGCTGCAAATAATCTTCAGACACATGTGCCACATTACACATCTTGCTTTACAGAAGTACTGGAGAATTAAACCAAGGATAGCAGGCTTTGAGAACAAGTGCCTTTAACTGGGCAATCTTCCCAGCCCAAGGTCAGATTTAGAAAAAAATATTTTTTATAAAAGTAATGGTCAGAAAGAAAGGTATTTTAATACAAATAATCTTATTTTCTACTGAGCTAACTAATAACCAGAGGAGATGTGGCATATAGGAATGTTTATTTTATTTTCTGCACACAGCAGTGGCAGAAGAGTCCTTCCACGACAGATTTAAATAACATCTGAAATTTCATAATATCCCAAATACTCAGGTTTCAATTGAACATTACTTAGCGTAAGAGCCAGAAAATCTAGCATGTTCAAAGCCCTAGTTCAAACCCAGCACCACAAAAATTCATTAATTAAATAAATATAAAATAATCTCTAAGAACCAGAAAAAGTTCAGCTTGAGTGAAAAAAAGTAATCAAACATCAATACTGAGATGACATAGTTGTTAGAATTTTCCTACAGGTATTTTGAAAATGTATCTTTTTTTTTTTTTTTTTTGTATTTTGAGGTAGGGTCTCACTCTAGCCCAGGCTAACCTGGAATTCACTAGGTAGTCTCATGGTGGCCCCTAACTCATGGCAATCCTCCTACCTCTGCCTCCCAAGTGCTGGGATTAAAGGTGCGCAACACCATGCCCAGCTCTGAAAATGTATCTTTAAAAAAAAAAGATTATATTTTATTAATCATTAGAAAGAGAGAGTCAGATATAGATGGGGCAGGGGAGAATGGTCCTGTCAGGACCTCTAGTGTGATTATAGCACACTCTTATTACTCTTATTTATAGATGAAGGAAGCGATGTTTTGAGAATTTATGTATGTGTATATACTTGCCTGAATCATAGAACTGGAAACAAAAGAGCCAGGGTACACACAGGCAGCCTTGGCTTCAGCATTCTTGTCCTCAACCATGATGTTGACTTTTAAATACTTAATGAGTTAGTGAGTAATATAGTGTCTGGCTTACATGGGCTTACATGAGGAGTTGAACTGGGTTCTTAGGCTTCACAGGCAAAAGCCTTAACTGTTAAGCCATCTCTCCAGCCCCAAAGCTGGCTCTGCACTACAGGTATTAATAATTCCAGCACTCAGGAGGCTGAGGTAAGAGGATCATGTACTACAGCGAGCCCCTAATAATTAATGTGTGCAGGTGCTTGTATGTGCACGTGTATGGAAGGAAGCCAGAGGACAAACTTGGGTGTTCTGTTCAGGTATACAGTCTACCTCTTTTGATACAGAGTCTTTCACTGGCCTGGAAATCACCAATTAGGTTAGATGACCAGCCAGTGAGCTCCAGGGATCTACTTAGGTCTCATTCCCCAATATTGGGATTAGAATTGCATGCCAGCATGCCCAGCATTTATGTGTGTGTTGCTTAATGAAAGTCAGGTCCTCAAGCTTGCAAAGTAAACACTTTACTAACTGAGCTATTCTCCTAAGCCCAGGAAAATATTTTAAGTGTTAGGAAACATTAATGATTGTGATGGTTTGATTCAGGTGTCCCCCTTAAACTTAAGTGTTGCAAATGCTAGCTTGCCAGCTGATGGATATTTGGGAATTAATGCCTCCTGGAGGGAGTGTATTGTTGGGGGCGGGTTTATGGGTATTATAGCCAGTTTCCCCTTGCCAGTGTTTGGCACACCCTCCTGTTGCTGTGGTCCACCTTATGTTGGCCAGGGGATGATGTCCACCCTTCTGCTCATGCCATCGTTTTTCCCTGCCATCGTGGAGCTTCCCCTCGAGCCTGTAAGCCAAAATAAATCTCTTTTTCCCAGAAGCTGCTCTTGGTTGGGTGATTTCTACCAGCAATGCAAACCGGACAGCTACAATGATTTTGTAAAACAAGCAGAGAAGATGGACACTTCATTTGTTCTGAAAAAACATCTTGATTTACAAGTGTGATCTTGATTATCAACTTGACCAGGTTGAGAAGTGTGTAAAATAGTAGGAGAACACGCTGCTAGGTGTGTCTAAACGTTTCCAGGGAGAATTTATTCAAGAGAAGAACCCTCCATGAATGTGAGCTATAATACCTGATGGGTTGGGGCCTGAATAGACTAGAGGGACATGGAAGAAGAAGACCAGCTAGCACAATCATTCTCTCTCCTCCCTGGCTATCATAAGGTGAGCTATTCTGTCTCATGGCCTCCCCACAAAAATACCTAATGACCAAGTAATAATGTACTTCATTCTTATATGCTTGAGTATTTCCTGAATTGGGTTGATTGGTTATAGAGTCAATCTCCCTCCCCATAGAATCTTGTTCTTTTCCCATTTCCTAATCTTTGATGATAAGTGTGGAACAGGTGAAGCAATAGGGACTTTGAATTGGAAGCACTGCAGGCTCCTCCCAAGGTGCCAGAGCAGCTGTTAGAAATTTGCCTGGTGTGCAACAGATTATAGAATCTCTACTTGTAAAATGAGACACTGTATTAAGACAGCCATAATCCACGCAAGCAACATTAAAAGTCGACTTTCTGTGTGCATATGAGTGTAAGGTTGAAACATTCCAGTGTTGCTCCTTTTGATGATTGCTCTGTTACTCCTTTTGATGATTGCTCTTCTAGGTTAAAGTTGAAAATACTGAGCCGCTTTGGCCTTCTCAATTAGGAAAGTATGACAAACATTGCTAACCCCTGTGTGGTCATTACTAAAAGGCAACTGTTGGCAATAAAACGATAGAAAATACCTGCTGAATGGCTAGAAAGCCAAGATAAATATAAATGAAATGAGCCACACAAAGAGTACAAATCAAAAGTGTGGTTTATAAATGTACTGCAGATAGGATAGGTTTGTTTCTTCATTTGGCCTTGACATTAAAAAGTAACTCCTAGGTTTAGTCAAGGATATCCAAGGTTTTATCAGAGAAACATAATTGGGGTATTATGAGTACAAAGAACATTGTAATAATATTTCAACTGTACTTACTAATTCAGTCCCCCATAATTTGAATAAATGATGGGAATGCTTTAAACATAAACATATTCCAAGCCAATTGCAAACTATATCATTCTCTGTAATTTATATTGATACTTGGTTTCTTATTTCCTTGAGAGTTTCAGTAGCTTTAATGAGTCTCTAATCTTTTGGTAAACTGACAAAATAAATTTGTTTCTGTTCATAACTCTGAGAACCATACCCTTGACCCACCAAACTGTTGATACCATTTGGTAAATAGCCAGCCAATCTAATAGATAACTTTATATTACCATCATTGTAAATCACAGTCCAGTGTGAACCATTTATTTTTTAAGCAGGATAAAAGGTTAAGTTAGACTTGCCAGGTGTCTTGGCAAGCCTTTAATCCCAGCACTCAGGAGGCCAAGGTAGGAGGACTGTTGTGAGTTCAAGGCCACCCTGAAACTAAATAGTGAATTCCAGGTCATCCTGGACTAGAGTGAGACCCTACCTTGAAAAAAAAGAAGAAGAAAGAAAGAAAGAAAGAAAGAAAGAGAAAAAAAGCTAAGATTTTTGGTTTGTGTTTTGAAGACACTCAAAGGTTTAAAGCATTTGGGGGAAAGATGATAGGCCGGATTTGTAATGAACTTAGAGTTTCAATACTTTATGGCTGATATGATATTTGGGATTTTTTCCCCATTTTTTTGAGGTAGGGTCTCACTCTAGTCCAGGCTGACCTGGAATTCACTATTTAGTTTGAACTCACAGCACCCTACCTTTACCTCCTGAGTGCTGGGATTAAAGATGTGTGCCACCATGCCTGGCCTGTATTTTAGGCTTTTGGAGATCAAGTCTCACTATATATCATAGGTTCACCTTGAGTTTATAAAGCTCCTTACCTCTGCCTTCTGAGTAGTTATGGGTTTATAGGTGTGACTACCATCCCTGGTATGACTTATTTCTGAAGAAGGTAAAAACCTCTAATAGCAAGTAAGTAAAGCTCACTTCTTTCATGCCCTAATTAACAAAAACAAAAAGTAGAAATCCCAGTGCTAATCCTAAACCCTTTATAGTGATAAGAAAAATTTTTTAAATTTTTTAACATTTAAATGTTGCTTTTAAAATAAGTCTTAAAATTGGGAGTCTAAAGTCCTCAGTATATGTAACAAGTTCAAAGTAGGCAGTGATACAGGTAGATTTTATATTCCTGTCTTTTTGTTGATTGCTCTATCTAATGCAACTGACTTGAAAAATCTCAAGTTTCCCAAAGTCTCTAGGGGACTAAGTTTAGAGGTAGCATTCTTAAAACAGAATGTGGATTATATACTCAGCTCAGTTGGCAGAACATGAAACTAATCATCTTAGGGCATTAGAGACTCATATTTTTGTAGTCAGGAGGGGAAATATAGGAGATAGACTGGAATATGAGCTGGCAGTGATAATATCTAGACTCTAGTAACTAGCTCTGGCTTGAATTAACTACTGGATTTTGAATACCCTTTCAAGGTATTTGAACTTCATTTTCCCTTTTTGTAAAGTAAAGTAACTTTACACTTAAAATGCTAACATTCTATGATTTCTTTCTAGTAAAACAAAGAAGATTTATTGAGAAAACAGTGAAAAAGTATAAGGAGAAAAAAGCAAGCATGCTTTGGATTTCAGCCAGCATCTAAAGAAGAGAAACAACAGAGAAAGAAAAGATTACGCTTAGGGAGTTAAAACTGAGAAAAGCAGGCAGACTCAGCAGTGAAGGTCTGCAAGTGTCCATTCGATGAATTCGTGTGAAACTTTTCCAGTTCAAAAACAAGAGTTAAATCTTTTGCCTTTCTCCTATCTACAAGTTGTCTCTTTGCTCTAGTAATTGTTTCATTTTCTGTGCAGAAGCTCTTTGATTTGATTCTATCCCATCTGTCAATTCTTGCGATTATGTCCTGAGCTCTTGGAATCCAGTTCAGAAAATTGTTGCCTATGTCTATGTGCTTTTTCCTTGAAGTGTCTTCCATGTCTTCTTCTAACAGTTTCAAACTTTCAATTCTCACAGAAAGGTCTTTCATACATTTTGAGCTGATTTTCATGTGGGGTGAGGATCCTTCTATATGTGGATGTCCAGATTTTCAAGCTTCGTTTCTAGAAGAGACTATCTTTTCTACACTGGATGCTTTGGGTACCTTTGTCAAGTATCAGGTGGCTGTAGAAATCTAGGTTTGTTCTTTGATCTTCTAATCTGTTCCATGATGTACAGACCTGTTTCTCTTCCAGCACAGTGTCTTACTACAGCTCTATAAATCCGGTATTGTGATTCCTTCAGCATTGCTTTTTCCTAAGGATTGCTTTGGTTATTTGGAGTCTTGTGCTTCTGCATGAATTTTAGGATTTTTTTTAGTTCCATGAAGATTTTCATTGGAATTCATGGAATTTGATAAGGTACTAATATATCCAGAATACATAAAAGTTTCAAAAAGTTAAACACCAAAAAGATAATTCAATTAATACATGGCCCAGTGCGCTAAACAGATAGTTCTTAAAAGAACTGCAGATAGCCAATAAATACTTTTAAAAAATGCTTAATCCTTAATCATAAAGGGAATGTAAATTAAAATTACACTGAGATTCCATCTTATCCCATTCAGAATAGCTATCATCAAAAAAGCAAACAAGGCTGGAGCGATGGCTTAGTGGTTAAAGCACTTGCCTTCAAAGCTTAATGACCCAGGTTCAATTCCCAGTGCCCACATAAAACCAGATGCACAAAGTAGTGCATGCATCTGGAGTTCATTTGCAATGGTTGGAGGCCCTGGTGTGTCCATTCTCTCCCTATCTTTCTCATTTTCTGTCTCTGCAAATAAACAATAAAGAAAGAAAGAAAGAAAGAAAGAAAGAAAGAAAGAAAGAAAGAAAGAAAGAAAGAAAGAAAGAAAGAAAACAAATAACAAGTCCTGCTCAAGATGTGGGGATGGAACCCTTATATACTGTTAAGTATGTAAATTAATTCAGCGAGTATGGAAATCAGTATAAAGCTTCTTCAAAAAAACTAAAAGTAAAATTACCATAGGATCCTTTTATACCATTTCTGGCTATATATATAGTGGAATCGAGTCAGCATACAATAGAGGTACCTGTATATTCATGTTGATTGCTATTTTATACTACTTATAATAGCCAAATTATAAAATAAGCCTAGGTATCCATCAATGGGTAAAAAAATAAATTTGGTATAGATATACAATAAAGTATTATTTATTCATAAAAAAACAAAGTTATGTTATTTTCAGGACAGTGGAACTTGAAATCATCATATTCAGTAAAAAGTCAAGGACTCAGATAATTAATATAATTAATACATGTTCTCTCTCATATGTGGAACCTAGGGGATTTTTAAATATTCTATTTATTTTATTTGAGAGACAGAAAAAGAGGAGAGAGAATGAGAAGGTGTGCCAGAGCCTCAAGCCTCTGCAAAGAAAGTCCAGACATATGTACCACCTTATGTATCTTGCTTACATGGGTATTGGGGAATTGTACCTGGGTCTTTTGGCTTTGCAGGTGAACACCCTAACTCCTAGGCCATCTCTCCAGCCCTAGGGTCTTTTTAAGATATGGAAATAGAAAAGAAAAAAAAAAAAACAGGAGGGGAACAAGAGAGGGTGATAGGCATGTGGGTGAATATGGCCAAAGCACATTGTGTACATGTCATAATGAAACCAATTATTTTGTGCAAACAATATATACTATTTTACCCATGTTTAAATATTTAAATTGACCTTGGGAGGAAAGAAAACACTTGAAATATATTAGCTTATTTTGCTTATTCCCAGAAAACTATATTCTCTATTAATTACTTTTCTATTGCTGAAGCCAAAAATATCTGGAAGAACAACTTAAAAGATTTTTGGTGCTCCTGGTTTCAGAGGGTTCAGTCCATAGTCATTTGGCCCATGTGCATGGGAAAGCTGTGATGATGGCAGGAACATGTGACAGAGGGGATTCTTTGCTTTATGGAAAGCAGGAAGCAGGAAGAGGAAGAGACCTGATCCAGGCACAACCTCCAGAAGCAGGCAACCTGGTACCTACTTCTTTCACTTAAGAAGTTTCCCCAGTTCCCCAAATAGTACCACCAGCTAGAGACCAAGTGTTTAACACATGAGCTTGTGGGGGGGATATTTCATAATTATGCCATAACAAATTTTATGGATTGTGAACCATTGTAATCAACTTTCTCATATTGATGAGAGATAGGAAATTAATGGCAACTTAGAGTAAAAGAAAAGACCTGAAGATTTCAGATACTACAATATAATCCAATACAAGGCAAGACATCAAGAGATGAGGAGGGGCTTAGCAATTAACTTTTTATAGCCTTGAACAATATAATTTGCTGAGGCTGTGTTCAGTCTTGGGCATTGGTTAAAATGTAAAGGCATGGCAGGAGAGATGGCTTAGTGGATAAGGTGCTTGCCTGCGAAGCCTAAGGACCCATGTTCAACTCTAGGTCCCACATAAGCCAGACACACAAAGGTGAGGCAAACACAAGATTGCACATGCCTACTAGGTGGCACAGGCATCTGGTGTTCGATTGCAGTGGCTGAGATCCTGGTGTGCCAACTCTTTCCCTCTCTGTCTGTCTCTCTAAAAAAGAAATGAAAAGAAAATGTAAAGGCAAGCAAGACATAGTTTTTTGTCTCAAAGAGTTCACCATCTGGCAGAGAGATAGCCAGGTGAATAATTGCAAGATAGTCCATTAGTACTATAAGTAAGAGATGAGAGCAAAGATTCTCAAATATGACCACATATCAATATTTCTTTGGGATACTATTAAAAATTATAGATGTTTTTGCTGTGTCCCTCAGATATTGCCTTGAATCACTCAGGGAAGGTCCCAGAGATACTCTATTTTTCAGAGTTTCCAAGGAGAGTCTTAACACACAGGAATGAGAATTATTTCCTAGGATGGAAGAAGGGATACCAAATTTAGTCCTTAGGACAAATAGACAACAGTCAAGCACATGATGAGAGAAGAATCTTTTAGCTTAGTGTATGGAGAGAAAATAGAATTCACGGTACTTCAAGTGAATAGTTGTGCAGAGCGCAACATCTACTTCTGAAGAGAGATGAATCCTAGCATTTGGGAGGCAGAGGTAGGAAGATCACCGAGTTCAAGGCCACCCTGAGATTACATAGGGAATTCCGTGTCATCTTGAGCTAGAGTGAGACCCTACCTTGAAAAAACAATGACAAAAAAAAGTACAGGGTTATACATCGCTTTCAAAAAATATTTATTTAGAGCTGGACGTGGAGGTGCATGCCTTTAATCCCAGCACTCAGGAGGCAGGGGTAGGAGGATCACCATGAGTTCAAGGCCACCCTGCGATGACAGAGTTCATTCCAGGTCAGCCTGGACCAGAGTGAGACCCTACTACTTCGAAAAAACAATATATATATTTAGGAGAGAGACAGATAATGGGTGTGCAAGGGCCTTTAGCCACTGCAAACTAACTCCAGACATGTGTGCCAGCTTGTGCATCTGGCTTACGTGGGTCCTGATGAATTGAACCTGAGTCCTTAGGCTTTGTACTCAAGCACCTTAACCACTGAACCATCTCTCCAGCCTGAGTGATATATCTCTTTTTTTAAAAAAGAAAGAGAGAGAGAGGGAAGGAGGGGATGAAGGGAGGGAGGGAGAGAGGGAAGGAAGAAGAGAAGGAGGGAGAAAGGGAGGAAGGAAGAAAGGAAGAAAGCCAGCCAGCCAGCCTTGGTGATAGTGTGAATGATGGATTAGGCAGCCTGGAAGCAAGGAAGCCAATTAAGAGGCTATGGTAATCCAGGGGGGAAAGAGGACCTGAACTAAAACTAATACTGGGCGAGTGGAATAAATTAAAAGAATAGATAACAGGGAGACAGAATCAACAGAGCAATTGGATGTGAGAGTAAAAGCCATAAGGAATACAGTTTTTTAAAAAATTTTTCTTTTATTTTGTACCTAATGCTCATTTGCCAACAGTGGGTCTGCCCAGAATTAAATACTTCAAAAGTAAAGAACTTCTTCCAATGAAGTTAACTATTTAAAAATGTGCTTTGAGGGCTGGAGAGATGGCTTAGTAGTTAAGCGCTTGCCTGTGAAGCCTCAGGACCCCAGTTCGAGGCTCCATTTCCCAGGTCCCACGTTAGCCAGATGCACAAGGGGGCGCACATGTCTGGAGTTCATTTGCGGTGACTGGAAGCCTTGGCACGCCCATTCTCTCTCTCTCTGCCTTTCTCTCTCTATCTGTCACTCTCAAATAAATAAATAAAAACAAATAAACTTTCTTTAAAAATGTGCTTTGAATCTAGCCATTCAAATAAAAAAAAAGACAAGTTTAATCACAGGCTATTTACAATCCCTAAATGACTAAATTCCTGGCATGCTCAAGACCAAAAATACAGTATCTCCACTCAAATTGGTGGGAGGAAAGAGAAAAGAGCTCTGAAACAAAGGTTTGAGAGATTTTAATTAAAACAAACGGCTGTGCCTAGTCTCTCAGTCTGTCCAAAGCGAATGGAGGGAAAATCTTCTAATCCTTCAGATCTTCATCAGGCAGTGACCTCAGAAAAAAGAGCCTGCCTCCCATGTCATCATATTGACTCTCTCCAGCTCTGTGTTGTTCTGTATGGGTCTTTGATCCCAGAATTTTCTAAAAACAAAAAAACAAACAAACAAAAAAACCCCAATCATAATCATAAAATGAGAATAAAAGGAGGAAGAAGAGATAAAACACTGGCACTTACTTTTCAAATCCCCTAAAAAGTAAAGTAAAATAAATAAAAATGAGAATGCATGTTAACAAATGCACTGCAGTTATGTGATAGGGCTCATGCTAGAGCCCTTGCCTGGCATGCAAAAAGCCATTGGTTGGGTCGCCAACGCTGCAAAATGGAATCAATAAATGCATCAACAGGGCTGAAGAGGTGGCTTAGCAGTTAAGTCGCTTGCCTGCAAAGCCTAAGGACTTAGGTTTGATTCCCCAGTACCCACATAAACCAGATGGTACAAGCATCTGAAATTCATTTGCAGTGGCTGGAGGCCCTAGCATGCCCATTCTCACTCTTGATCTGCCTCTTTCTTTCTCTCTCCAATAAATAAATAGATAAAATATTTTTTAAAAACAAATGTATAAACAAAGATACACTGAAAAAAAATCTGTGCCCACTATCCAATCCTCTAAAAATTGGGGATTTTAGGAAAGGAAAGTTGTTCTCACCACATTGGGCTCATTTCTGTTGGCTGTTCCTCTCCCCATAGTTGTAGTGCCCGTTTTACCTGCTTAAAATGAATGGAAAGGCACACTTTTTTGAGGAATAACAAAGCTTAGTTTAATTTTGGGTCATTCATCATGATATCACATGCCTTACTATATTACTTACTAATATTAATATGGTTAGTATGAATTTTCTAATTGTTTTAGAAAATAGATTCATCAAATAAGATTTTAAAGTTGGAGTGGTGGATCTTTTTTCTATTTAAAAGTCAGTTAAAGAACACATGTAAGTAAAAACAACTTTGAGAGTCTACACAATGTACTTCTAACTTAACAGAAATGGGATGATAACTCATGTACATTCCACAAAAATAGTCAGCTGTGAGTAGCAGAGACAAACAAAAGAGAAAGGTAGGGGTTAGGAAAGAGAAAGAGAAGTCAGAGAGAATGATAAAATACAGGATGAGATGGAGAGAGGAATGGCAGAATTGTAGGGCGCTACATAGGCTTTGTAGTGAGCCTGTTGAGGTCAAGGCTCTCAATGTAGGAACGCATTTAAATTGAAATTTCATTAAACACCAATAGTTTTTAGTGTAAGTATGTTCCATGAAAAATGCAAGACACACTGATAACAAAAGTTATTGCTCGCTTAGTTGAAATCCAAGGCTATCTGTTTGTGTTTTAAACATGAGAACCCTTTAATAGCCCACTCCTCTCCTAACTAGGTGCCAAAAGGAAGTTGAATCATTGTTGTCCATTTAAAAATAATCTCAGCATCAGTAAGGGTGAAGTTACCTTTTAAAAAATCTTCTATTTAGGAATTCTGTTAGGAATAATGTTAGGAAATTCATATTTAGGAGAAAATTAAGGACCTTACTCTCTTCCCTAGACTTCACTGAGAAGCAAGAGAATGACCTAGCTTACAAATTAGCGTCATCGCCTAATAATACCATAAGCCATATTTAAAAGGTCTAGTTTGCCCCAAAGATCACAAAACATAAAAGCCTGTACTTGAGAATACTACTACTTATCAAGAACTCAGATTTGGACTAGCTGCCGTTTTCTATCTACAGAATTTTAGCTCAACATTACTTTTGCCCTCAGCAGCATTTGCTGAAGTGTATTTCAGTCATCAGAGTGAGTAATGTGAAAGTGAAAAAAAGGTTAAAGGTTAGAGGAACGACTTGCTTTCAGAAGACAGTTTCTGAGTAAATAAGATCTCAAGAGTGTCTATATGCCATCTCACCGGGCTTTCATCTCAATTATAACTGGAGCACAATATCCACCTCCAATCCAACCTTTAGGTTCTCCTTAAAGGAGGACCCTCCATTTCTCAATGAGCTCGAAGAAATGTTAAAGAGTCAGAGATGTGAAAGAAAAAAAAAAGCAAAATTGTCAAAATCAAATGGCTTATCACAATTGCACTATAATGAGAGATAAAACTTTCCTTTAAACACCAGCAGGTACAAGGGGAAATTCAACTGAATTTAGAGATTGCTTAGACCCTGTGCAAAGATAGGTGCCTGCTTAAGATCATCACCTGAACTCTAGACGGTATTAAAGTCAGGGAGAGCTGCAGCTGGCAATGTTACAACACAGTAATGCCACTGGGAATTGAACGGTAACCAAGTCATTAATATTTGCCAACTAAACAGACAACACCCCTGCAGCCCAGCCAACCAACACTCGTAACTGGGGGGTGAGAGGGGGAGGGATTCTTAACCCAAGGCAGTGGAGTAAACTCTCTTGTACTTGGAAATGCCTGGAACAGAAGGATCTGTTCCCTGATTTTTCTGGGAGGTATGTCCAAAATGACCTCTAGCCTTTATGACAGGATTATGAAATCCAATTCTTTTGAAACTGGAGGGAAAGGAACACTATCCAGGAGCACTATAAGTACTTAAACTTCAAATAGTCCTTGTACAATTGTCCAACCCATTTTCACTTCATTGTCATAATTGCCTAATTTATTTGTGATAGAGAGAAAATGATGTTATACATGAACTGTAGAGGAAGTGGGCAGTGACTGTGTTTTTGGAATGTAGAGAACCATAATTGAGGGAGTGGAATAATAATAGGTAAAGATGATACAACAGAATACCAAGCCTAATATGGTTTAATCCAGGCTGCCAGTAATACATCTTAGTGCCACAGAACATGACACAAGACATCAATAGGTTGTTTTCCCTGTCTTTAATTCACTATATAAATGTGGCACAATTTGTCCTGAGGGCAATAGAAAGCTGGTCTCTTCCACAGTATTTCACATTTCCTGAATTACCACTATTTATTATGGGTTTGGCCTGGATGTGGTTGGTGCCACCTACTGGACTAGGTGTAGAATCACAAACCTCAACCTCCTTGTAAACATAGTCTCACTACAGAACATATTAACCTTAGGGACTGTGATTCTTCATTGGGGGGTACATAATTTATACATGTTTGGATTAATATCATAGTTTTTAGATCTAAGAGAGACATGAGAAATCACAGCTCAACACTGCCATGTTATTGTAAGTCTAGGACAAGAGCTTTATGGAGTCAGAAGCCTGGTTTCATTGAGTTTGTTTTCTGTTTCTTACATAAAGTAAGAAGTTTTAAATATTATGTATAGCATGTTATGGTTGCAAATCTTAAATAAAGAAAAAAACTGAAATTAAATGACTTGCCCATATCTTATAACTGGTAGAAATCTGCTTAAGGGCTACAACTCATATACTGAATCTAGAGCCAGCACTTTTCCCATTAAATTAGAACTTTATAAATAGGGTGGTGAAATAATTTTAGTGGACAACTGTAATAAATTCAGGAGGCTTTAGAACATGGCATTAAAAATACTGTCAATCATGGTGATTTTGTTTTCCAGACAGTGTCTCTAGTAGCTCAGGCTGGCCTTGAACTCTTGATTCTCCTACGTATTAGGATTACAGGCTTGTACCATCAAGCCTGATTCAGATATTCCCTTTTCAGTGATTTGAAACTTGAGAGCAATAAAGAAATAATTCCAAGTAGTGCTTTTTTTTTTTTTAAATCTGTCTTGTTAATCTCATTTTCCAATAATTATAAAACAGGTCTCAAGCTTAAGCATCTTGCTAAAGCATTAAAAATTTGGGTCTATATACTTATTGTTAAACTTGCTTATGGGACACTATATTGGTTTTTCATTTTGTAACATAAATTTTATGGCTGGGCATAGTGGATCATACCTGCAAGCCCATCAGTTAGGAGACTGAGTCAGGAGGATCACTGCAAACTTGAGGTCAGCCTGGACTACATATTGAATTCCAGGCCAGCTTGGACTACAAAATGAAATCTTGTTTTGGCAAAAAAATATGTTTTTAAAGAAGCTTTCCTATTCTTTTATTTCTTGTTTTTTATTATTTTTATTTACTAGAGAGAAAGAAAGAAAGATATAGAAAATGAGCACCCCAGGGACTCTAGCCTTTGCAAATGAACTCCAGATGCATGTGCCACCTTGTTCATCTGGCCTACATGGGTCCTTTGTCTTTATAGGCAAGGACCTCAATGGCTAAGCCATCCTCTTCAGCCCAGAAAAAAAAATATTTTTAAGAAATGCATTTATGAAAAGAAGTCAATCTAAGTAGCAAAAATTGAAGGAACAGTCATAAAAATAACCTAATAAAGTTAAATGACAATGTGCACCACTAAATTCTTTCCCTAATGTTGCCAATAATATCTTACTTTGCTTTGAAAATTTTTTTCATGAGAACTATTTTTTTCTTATTAATAATCACATGTTATAAGTTATAAATCGCTCAACATAACCCAAATCTAAGACTTTGCTAGATTTCAGATCCACCTGGGCGAACAAGCAAACCCCCAAAGACAGGCAGGATGGCTCATGCTGATAATCCAAACAGTTCAGTTCAAGGCCAGCCTGGATTACATAGTAAGGTCCAGGTCAGTTTGGGCTAGAGTGAGACCCTCAAAATAAAAGCAAAGATTTTGAGCATGCGCATCAGAGAATTCAGCTGGCCTCCAGGCAGTGCTCAATGAATGCACAGTAAATGAAACAGGACCAATGGAGCACTCATGTCTGTGTCTATGTTAATATGTGGCGACAGCACTATAATGCCTTATCAATTCTCCAGAAGCATAAGGAGAGAAGAGGGAGGAAAGTATTGATCTGTAGGTGGTCCCAATTCAAACGGATTCAATGTTCTGCAAGTGAGGGGGTGGGGAATTTGCCGAGGCAATTAAGTTGAATGGAAATACACTACTTAGTCTCTGGATTCCTTGAAATGACCTTTGGCTAATTTTGAATGAAGTAAAAGAGAGCTATGTCTTTGCTTCTCATATTGCTTCCTCTTTGTCTTTTAAGTATGCATCTTAATGACTTTATACTGCTTCTGGTTGCAGTCCATGTTCTTTCTTTCCAGCTTTCTGCTGTCCAATTTTTATCAAAATATAAGTTAAAAGAAAAATATGTGTAGAATTCTACCCAAGGACAGGTAGGTAGTCCATCTGGATCTACATTTTACTTTTGGATGAAAATAGAGTGCTATGTACCAGAAACAAATCATCTTGAGTTGTTCCATCCTGTTTTAAAATGTTCAAATTAGTAATTTGTTATATTGTGCTAAGGAACAGGTAAGAAACCATTTGGGGATGTAACTTCTAAATTTATTTTAGAAATGTTATTGAGGACATTGACTACTGTCTTTGTGCACATAGATTCCTGCCACTATTAATGAGGGCCTGGAGAAGAAACTACACTCAGGTCTCAGTACCAGGAACAGCTATATTTCTCCTGAGCAATTGGTTTGTTGTATTTCATGAACATTGCAAATCCATGTTTCTTTTTGCTATGTAATTTAGAATCAAATTTACTACTTCTACCAACCAAATGGCACCTCTGCCAGACACTGCCATGTATTTACCTACTCTTACCTCACTTTTCTTTTCCTTTGACATACTCATTTATAATTTATGATTGCATTTCCCTTTTAAAAATAAAATCTTCTCCAGGCTTGGTGGCACACACCTTTAATCCCAACACTTGGGAAGCAGTGGTAGGAGGATCACCGTTAAGAAGGCTTTCTATAACCCTCCCCCTCAGAGCTATTACTTTATTCCACTTTTTATGAAAAACTATTTGATTCCCCATAATGATAGAAAAATGTCTTTAGAAAAATCACTGCAGAGCTGAAGAGTTGGCTCAGCAGTAAGGCATCTGCCTGCTATGCCTGACAACCCAGGTTCAGTTTCCTAGTACCAGCGTAGAGCCAGATGCACAAACAGGTACATGCATCTGAAGTTCATTTGCAGTGGCTGGAGGTCCTGGTGCACCCATGTTCATTCTCTCTGTCTCTCTTTCCTTGCAAATAAATAAATAAAATAGTTTTAAAAGAAAAAATTACTAGAATTCCAAGAACATCTGAAGTAGTGAAACCCAGAAGCCATGTCAGATGTTTAGCTTCTTGGCTTTCAGTTCTGAAGTCACAGTCAACTCCAAGAACACTCACAAGACCAGACCACTCTAAATTCCTAGGAAAGGAGTAAAGGTGAAAAACAAACTAATTTTGAGATTTTTGAGTACCATGTTATCTATCATCTAGACACACTAAGTACATGGTATAGTTCTTTATCTTCACAAAGGAAAACTTAATTTCCTCCACAGAGAATCCCTACCTTAGAATAAGAGCTTCTGAGCACTACTAATGATGATGATAGAAAAAAAAAAAAAACCCACCTCATTATTACACCACAAGCAAGTAACTTCCTGTGTGTCAGTGTCAGACATTGTGACGCTCACTTCCAAGTCATGGGATCTCTAGTATTAACAAAGCAAAACCTCAAAATATGCAGATGTGATTCTGTACTTACCTTGAGACTGTGGAAGATTTAAAACTGCTTGCTTTGGTTCAAAATTGTGCTGTAAATACAGTGATAACTTCAAGTCATTGGCCTTCTGGTAGTTCCTCAAGGCTTCAATTCTCAGCTCAATAATTTTTCCATGAAAGTCATTCTGAAAGGTGACATTTTTCAAAACTACTCATAATATTAACTTCTCTAAATCCACTGTTACATATATATATATATATATATGTACATATGTGTGTATGTGTGTATATATATATATATATATGTATGTGTGTATGTATGTGTGTATATATATATATATATATATATATATATATATATATATATATACACATTACTTAGAAGTTAAAAAATAATTCCCCCCCAATAGTCTTGCAGAATTGGGATGATGATATTTATTGGTTTTCCTCCATTTTGCATGATACAAAGTCAAAAACACGGGAAGAATTATTCCAATTTATTCAAGTTCAAGCCACTTCAGCTATCTGATCATGATTCACTTTTTCTAGCAACTGATGATGAGAGGATTGGGCTTAACAGTGTGAAGCTAAAAGCCAAAGGCTTTATCTTGTATGCATGAATGAATGCATTCTATGTCTAGCTTTGGGAGATACTAATACCTGAAGAAGGTTGGCTTGATCCTGATATTTGACCCACTCCATTTCCCTCTGTTGCTTTTCCTGGTGGAAGAAAGACCTTCTGGGTGACAAAGTAAATTGAGATAAAACAAAATCAGTTTTCCAACATACTGCAATGGGCTTATAGAAAAAATACGCTGTTATAGGTTCCCTATTAGTCTGCTTTTCAACTTCACAGTCTTCTTAATTGGCCTTCCCATACAATGCACTCCCTAAAAGCTAAGGGACAAATGAGTACTTCCTTTTCTGTGAATAAGTTGTTAGGAGAAGAGGAGAATCAAATATAATACCTCTACCTAAATTTTCTAGGACAAATTAGCAAGTGTCTGATATTGCACAGCTATTGTAGAACTCTCATTGTTGATACAGATTTTCTCCCATTGTCCCAACTTACACTGTTTCTCAGAAACTTGTGATTCCACTGATTCAAATATAATATCCTACTGGTACCCCATTGCTTAGATAAAATTTGCAGTGTGGTCAAGGAACACATGATAGCTTCAGCAGATCATTGCCATTAAAGAGATTTATCAGCTCCAAGAGCCACTACTGTTCAGAAAGGTGGTACCCCTTCCTTGTCTCCTTCACTCTCCCTGCCTGCTGTTTCCAGTTCCTTCTTGGTCTTCCTAAGTGATGATGTGGGTTTGGGAGCCTAAGATGAAAGAAGAGAGCTAAAGAAATAGAAGGCCCCAGGGGGAAAAAGGCACTGTCTTAGCAGATCAGAAATCCAATGTACCCTAAAGCTCAGGTCCTATCTGTCTGCCTCCCCAAATTAGCTTTAATTATTACAAAGCTGTTTCCAGCTGTATGACATCAAGACTCACAACATTCTAAGTGTATCGTTCCACTTACCTTTCCATCCTGCAAGTCTGCCTTGGGTTTTATAGGTGGTACTTTTTGTTGATCATGGAGCTGGTCATTCTCAAATGTCTGTGGAGTGACATTTAGGGAAAGCTTCAAATTAATGGTAGTTAATGACAGAAGTGGATAACCACTATGAGTCAAGGTTTTTGGGTTCCACTAGTCAGTAACTTTGCAGAGCTGGAGATGAAAGTTTTATTACCCACCCAAGGTGATTTACAATGGTTCCTTGAATGCACCTTATAGTAATACAAACTATTAATTGAACCCATATTATATGCCACTGACTCTGCTAACCTACTTCCTCTATTATTTACCATCACTATCACATTATAATCCTTCTTTAATTGTCACATCCCTTATAAAAAGCATTTGGGGAGCCCTGGAGAAGCTGGATTTTGATAGAACAATTGTGGCTGGCATATTTCTTATCATAAGAACTCAAGAACTTGAGGACAGAAACTGACAATTCATAGAACTGATTTGTAGCTGCTATTTAGAACTAGGAGCAGATCCCAGTACAAAATGCGGAGCTTGGATGTATCCTGATTATTTATGGAAAAGTAAAATTTTAAAAAAGCAGAGCTCTCACCACACACCTGTTTATATATCACAAGACACATCTGCTCTTTGAGTTTTACAGTCTGTGAAAAAACACTGTCTCTAAGGGTTATGCACAGAGGTATTCCCCCTCCTGGCTTCTAAGCAACAATGCAATGATTGTTAATGTCACTGGAGTATTATAATTAGGCATTCATTTATTAATTTCCTATTATATTCCAGATATTGTGTTAGATATGAGGGATTCAGACAAAGCAATCAAGACATTGGAGGAACTTGTATCCCAGAAAGAAAAAAGGGAACAAGAACGGAGTTACAAAATGATATAACTAAAGTTATAAGTCGACATGAAAAGTGTTATAGAAGACATTAATAGAGCTATATATATAATAGAAAGCAGGAAGAGGGTACTATATTTTAGATGTAGTGGACAAGAACTCTTTTGGAAAAGTGACAGTTAAGCTGAGACTTGAAGGATGAGAACAAACCAAACATGAGACAATATAAGTTTATGCAGGGGGTAAAATAAGAGTGAAGGCCTTGAAATAAGAAAAGGATTAAATGTTGGGGAGTGCAAATGGAATCCTGACTGGTGATTGTACAGAAGGCAAGAGTGGAACTCCTCAGAGATAACCCTGGAGAGGTGAACACAAACCAGATTAAGCCAAAATCAGGTGGGCTGTAAAATATCTTCACTAGAAGATTGACATATTTTGATTGTTTTCAAATGGTAACTTTGAGTATTGAGCAAAGAGTAGATTGAAATAAGGCATGGGTTGAAGCAGGAACATGGGCCAGAGTGAGGTTCTTTGAGTTATTCACTGCAGAACAATACTTTCAAGAGACCCTGAGAGGCACACCTTGTTCCAAAGCGTCTCCATTTCCTTCCGGAGCATCCTATTTTTCCTTTCCTGTTAAAAGGGGGAAAAAAATCAGAGACATGTGTTTATCTAATTCATAAAGTGAGTTTAGAAAAAATTCCTGTTAATGGTGGGAAGAGGGTCCAGGGACATAATTTAACCACAGAGGAAGGTGGTCAATGGACCTAGCCCGAAATATAGTAACATGACAGATGAGTTTGATGATGTTGATTACACAGCAGTTTTTTTCAGTAATAACTTTAATTATAGTGACTATGAAATGTGTCAATACAAATAAGTTCTTAATCATTAATACATTTTCATATGATAATATAATTTGGTTTTTTTAGGTGATTCATTTTTCTTTCTTTCTTTCTTTCTTTCTTTTTTTTGAGATAGGATCTTACTCTAGCCCAGACTGATCTGGAATTCAGTCTGTTGCCCAGGATAGCTTCAAACTCATAGTGATCCTCCTATTTTAGCCTCCTAAGACTGGGACAGATATCGCCTACCATGTCCTACATTATTGATTTTTAAAATATCTTCCAAGAATCTCCTAAAATTATCTTCTAATTTGATAGATATTTTCTATTTGTTCAAAATGTGAAGGGCTAATGTGCTTCTATTCATTAACCTTTAGAAGAAAAAAATTTTAAAGTCAAAGAGGAATTTTGCTAGTTTGTCCCTGTGTTTTCAACCATTCCACCTGACTCCTTTCCTCCCTGGGTTTTTTCCTAGATCAAAGGGAAACAAATGTTGGAGCATCAGATGCTAGGGTGAGCATTTTCTTTTTTCCAAATTTGACAACAGCTGTTCAGAAGTACCCACCTAACATCTTATCTTACCAAGTTCTGTTTCATCTCCTCTGCTTCCTTAATGAGCTCCATGACGGAGGTTTCATCACCCCCCTTCCCGGCCATGATCTGCCTCATGATCTGCAGACTAGAAGGGAGAGAGACATCACACCACATGCATGCCTCATAAAAGATAATATTAGTATTCTGCAACCAGCCAGGAACTCTCCTGTCATGAAGGGTTGATTAAGCTGAAATCTCAGGAATTATACACATCCTTCTAGACTTAGTCTCTCTAACTAGGATGATTCCATTCCTAACTGACAGTTGCTTTAGCTATGCACCCTGTAATGAATTCTGTGCTCTTTAATGTTCGAAACAGGGCTCTAACAGCAAGCGACACTACTTTTCATCCCCTGAAAAGGATGGTTTGGTGTATGACTTGAGGGAAGACCGTTCTGCCTCTATAAAGAAGGGGTTGAAAACTCTGATGTTTTCAGAATTCATTCCAGAATCATTCCCTATCATAGTCTACTTCTATCTATCCCCGTGGAGCTTCATAAATCTGAATCAATATCAAGTCTCTCACTGTGGGAAGGAACATTCTCGAAGGTGTTAATCTGCATTTGTATTAGTACTTTTCTCTTCCTTAGGTTCAAGCACAGGGTCAGGCCTTTGGCCGCAGAGCTGTATGTTCAATTTTTTTTTTTTTTAAGAAAAATAAAGATAAAGAAGAAAAAACAAAACCAAAAACAAACCAATATAAATAATTATTGCTAGACCTATAGAGATTACTATGTTCAGGCTTTCTGTCTTTTGGACTCCTGAGTAGGGAGCCCTTACCTTCTTTGTTTTTCCTCCAAGTTAGACATTAACTTCTGAAATAAGAGACCGTTCTTATCATCAAGAGGTCTTAGCATTTCTAGTAGTTCCTGCTTCCTTAACTTTATGTCCTCATTCAATTCCTTCAGGTAGTTGCCATCTGTTTTAGAACTTCTGTGAGAAGAGACAGGGTATCTGTCTTTAGCTTGGGGTAAATAAAGACCCTTCCCCCTTCCCCAGCTCTGCTGATTGTCTTTTCCCATCGCAGACTCACTTTTTTGAGGGAAAGCAAGATCCTGAACAGTTGGTGTTGCTCGTCATCTTGAAGGAAAACGTTTAACAATAAAGAGGCCTTCTTGAAAATATGTGCCTTCTTTCCCTTCCAGTTAAGACATCATTTTTCTGCTGCTGCTCTTGAAACTTCTGTTATGTTGGACTGACTTTGGCTACAGTTTGAGGTCACAATAGCACCAAGACCACAACATCAACAGGTCTTTTAAGCAGCACCTATGGCAGCTTGAGGCTGAAAATTCTTAACTACATCTGTAGATTAGTACTTGTTTTAGCTTTAGCTAAATCCCAAAAGTTTTATTCTAAAATCTTTGAATGAATAGGATAGAATCACAGCTTATCTATTATGGAATTCCTGTTACGTTAGAAAATGGTGACCTATCAAAAATAACTTAACACCATGGCAACAAGCCTCTGTGGAATGCCTGTCTTCAAAGTGCTGGGTTCTATGGGTGAGGAAAAGATAAAAAGACACAGCATCTATTTCTGGGTGCTTTAGGAAGAAGAAAAGACACTTTTAACATCTATGTTAAAAATAATAGGTGCTAACCCAGCAAAGCGTATGAATGGACTGGAGTAATATGTACACACCTTCCTTTCCCATCCAGCGGACACATTATTTTTGTACTGCTGTGCTTGAAACTCTGGAAACTCCTAAGCCACTGTCATATTTTTTCCCCAATCTTTAAAATTCTATTTATCAGCTGAGTGTGGTGACATATTCCTGTAATCCTAACACTGGGGAGTCAGAGGCAGGAAGATCCAGAGTTCAAGGCCACCCTCAGCTCTGCAGCAAGACTCTGTCTTTAAAAAATGACGTTTTGGGGCTGGAGACCATGGCTTAGTGGTTAAAGGCATTTGCCTGCAAAGCCAAAGGACCTAGGTTCGGTTCCCCAGGACCCACATAAACCAGATACACAAGGGGACGCATGAATCTGGAGTTCATTTGCAATGGCTGAAGGTCCTGGTATGCCCATTCGCTTTTAAATGACATTTTGGGGCTGGTGAGATGGCTTAGTGGTTAACGCACTTTCCTGCGAAGTCCAAGGACCGATGTTTGATTCTGCAGGTCCCATGTAAGCCTGACACACAAGGTGACACAAGCACACAAAGGGCACATTCGCACAAAGTGGCGCGTGTGTCTGGAGTTTGACTGCAGTGGCTGGAGGCCCTGGCACACCAACTCTATCTCTCTTGCTCTCTCTCATAAAAAATATTACAAAAAGACATTGTTTTGATAAATTGTCAAGGTAAAACTATTAGACACGCAGCAAGGGAAAGATCCATACTGTCAGGTGTCTGTCCGTATTCTTTCTTAGAAGGTTGTAATTCCTAGCTCACCTTCAGATTCTGATTCTGCCTCTATTATCCTGTTTTTATTAGAACCCACATGTTTTCTTGGCCCTAAGAACTTGTCTTCATACATATCATTCAGGCAGTAGGAGACCATCCATAGGATTATACATTTTAAAAAATGTATTTATTAGAAAGAGAGAAAGAGGGAGAGGAATATGGGCCTGTGTCAGGGCATCCTGCCACTGTAAACAAACTCCAGACACATGCACCACTTTGTGCATCTGGTTTTATGTGGGTACTGAGGAATCGAACCTAGTTCGATCAGGCCCTGCAAGCAATCACCTTTAACAGCTGAGCCATCTCTGTAGCCTGATTATACATTTTTGCTTTTTTTTTTTCCTTTTTTTTTTTTTTTTTTGAGGTAGGGTCTCACTCTAGCCCAGGCTGACCTGGAATTCACTATGTAGTCTCAGGGTGGCCTTGAACTCTTGGCAATCCTCCTACCTCTGCCTCCTGAGTGCTGGGATTAAAGGCGTATGCTACCACGCCTGGCTGTTTTGTTTTTTCTAAGTAAGGTGTTGCTGACCAAAAATTTACTGTAGTCTCAGGATGCCCTTGAATTTACAGTGGTCTTTCTACCTTGGCCTCCTGAGTGCTGGGATTAAGGGTGTGTGCCACCAAGCCTGGCAGGCAGAGAGAGAGAATGAGTATGCCATTCTATTGCAAACTCCAGATGCATGTGCCACTTTGTATATCTAGCCCTACATGGGCACAGTGGAATCAAACTCTAGTCGTTAGGCTTAGTAGGCAAGTGCCTTAGCTGCTGAGTCATATCTGCAGCCCCTGATTATACATTTTTTAATGTGCCGTTTAAACACAGCTTTAGGGAAGTATATTTAGGGACTATCTTAGCTGTTAATTAAGATATATCAATTTCAAGTACTGATTGAGCATTTCCAACCATTTTCTAGAGGCCTCTCCAAAGTAACTTAAGCCCTTTATCTTTGGAAGAAATTTAAAAGGCAGAAGAATTGTAGTAGAAAAAAGAAAATTTAGTTGGTCAGAACTTGGCTTGGGTCTTTGCTTCACTGTGAGCCGTGGGTTGCCTCTGAGTGAGTTTAAAATTTTTCTGAGCCTCATGAGGTTTCCTTTTTGTAAATAAAAATAAAAATAAAAATAAGAAGGTAAATAAATATTGAGCTGATAACTTTGTTGTGAATATGAAAACTTGTAACATGTAATGTGTCTGGCTCAAGGTAAGTGTAGTGAGATAGTGTATAAGATTCGGGAGTGACTGAGAACACAGAAACTCTGAAGCAAAGATAGAAGGTTTTATTGGGGAAAAGCACGAGCTGCCAGGACTCTCAAGAGTGGATGGATCACAGCCACCCTGAGATTCCAGATAGTGCACTTGACAGGGCTTTCCAGTTGGGGGAAGGAGGAAGGGAAAAGTTTTTTTAAAAAAGGTTCCTTTAGGGAAGATCTAAGATAGCCAGGGTGTGACACCAGACAAGATAAGGAGGCAGGAAATCATGACCTGGGGAGGGGGTCATTGTTAGGCAAAGACGGGATAAGGTTGATTTCTTGAGGAAAGTGGATGACCCACTTCCTAGTGTCTGTTGCCTTCCTGCTGTCTTTGGTGACTCCATTCCTAACATTACAGCTTTTTGTTCATGATAAGGGACCATGGTTCTTCTCTTCTGTAGTATGTTCATGCTGATCATAGGGGGTGACGAGTTCTTATGGGAGAGGCTATATAATGTGGTCAATGGGTCTCCCTTCAGAGCAGGTGATGAGGAGATGGTTCAAGGCTGGTAGGAGATAGAGGAGGAACAGGTCTGTAAAAGTTGGTTGAATTTTCAGTGGTTAAATTGGTCCGCTTGATTTTGGATGCATCTCCATGAAGGACTCAGGAACCAGATGGATGCCATGAGAGGCTTCAGAGTCCTCAGTAGGCCTAAGTTTCTGTTTCCCCCACAAGGTCTAAGTTTTTATTCTCTGGTAAGAGTGGGTTTAACAGTTACTGGAAACTGATTACACCATACATTCCTGTAGTCATTGATAAGTTCAATTCCCCTATCCCCAGCCTGCCAACTTTGCCTGCCAAAATCCTAAGCCAACCAGAAGAGTACACTGTTTAAATCAACCAGTCATGTACCCATTCCTTTCTATATTCAAATCCCTATGAAAACCCTACCCTCCCACTACTCAGGGCTCTTCTACAGATCCACTGTGTTGGTGAAGTCAAGAGACTGAGTTTAAGCCTGAAATAAAGCTCCTTGCCTTGCATACGTGTTTGGTTCTCCTTGGTGGTCACTGGGGGTGCCGAGAACTGGGCATAACACTCAGAAGTCAGGAGGCCAGGGCAAGTAGCAAGAATAGTCCAGATTTTTCCCTATGAGTGGCAAAGGCCAGGGCCAGACTATCCCAAAAGTGTTCCATGACTCAGAGGGAATTGGTGTTCATACCTGAAGCTGGTCAGCCAGATTTTTTAGTTTTTTAAATTTTGACCTCTATCTTGCCTGATCATTTAACATAGTAACCGCTTTTCTCGTTCAGCAAAAGGCAGGTCCCTCCTTTGTTGGCTGTCGGGAGGTCCTGTAGCATGACTGAGGCCAGAGCAGTAAACTGCCCTTGTAGCAGCTGCAGGGCCTCAGTGGATCCCCAGACTGCGATGCTCAGTTCTGTAGAAAGCCTTTCATAGGAGATCAGGCTGTGGCTCAGGCCTCCTGCAGCCAGTCCTGTGGCAGCTACAGAGGCTGCCAGGCTGACCACTACCATTACAGGCAAGTGGACAGCTCTTTTGTAATGATGAGCCCGCTTAGGAAGAGGGACTGCCAGCTCTCTCTGTGTACATGGTGAGGCTGGGGTGAAGGGGCCCGAGTGTGTTCTTAGAGAGTTGCAAGTATACAGCATGGGGTCACACCAGCACTAAATTCCCTTAGGTAAGGTGTGGGTTTTTTTGTTTCTTTATTTTTTTTAAATTATTTATTTATTTATTTGAGAGCGACAGACACAGAGAGAAAGACAGATAGAGGGAGAGAGAGAGAATGGGCATGCCAGGGCTTCCAGCCTCTGCAAACGAACTCCAGACGCGTGCGCCCCCTTGTGCATCTGGCTAACGTGGGACCTGGGGAACCGAGCCTCGAACCAGGGTCCTTAGGCATCACAGGCAAGCGCTTAACCACTAAGCCATCTCTCCAGCTCTGAGGTATGGTTTTTAACAGTTGAGTTATTCCTGAAAGCTCCTGACATCCCGAGAGATGTCCTTATGCCAGCAATCAAGGCGGTTTGGAAGAGAGAGTGGGATAGGACGCTTGGAGAGGATGCCAGAAGCACAGAGTGTCTGAAGCAGAGGGGACATGGAACAGAGGGACTGCAGTAATGAGGGGCGCTCGAGGGACACACACAGGAAGCAGGCATGTGATTGGTAAGATTCAGTTAATTGAGGAGAGAGAAGAACTAAAGATGGACATCCAGGAGGTGGTGGAGAAAGTTAGATCAAAGAGATCCTCCTGGAGCTTACCATGAGCCTGTTCGATGTCCATTACTGTCTGGATATGGGCATTTTGGGTGGTCTTAGGGGCATTTTGAATGGATCTAAATATTTCTTTCGAACCCCACAGCGAGAACCCACAGGGGTACTGCGTTGCCACCTCTACCAGCCCATCTGCCCACTTTTGGTCCCATGGGTCTGTGAGGGAAAAAAATTGTGGGTACCCCCTGAGATTTGAGCTGTGGTAGTTGGATGCCATAGAATTTATCTGGGTGAAAGTAGAGGTCCCAACAGGATGGGGAGATCGATAGAGAGCACCCCCCTACAGAGCCAGTGTAGCATGCCATTATGACTTGGTCCTGAGCAAAGCAGGGGCTTCTCTCATACCATCCCTCTATGGAGCTGGCTTCAGGGCAGTCATTGGCAACATCTACTATAGAGAAGGTGAGGGAGATGTGCTCCGCACACCCCGTGAGAGGACAGAAGGAAGAATTAAGGAGCTTGTTATCCTTGTCAACAGCTGCAACATCAAAATGCCAGGCATGGCGGGGGGGTGAGCACTCAGAGGTGAGGGATATAGAGCTTTCTTGGGGCAAGAGAGAGAAGGCAGAGGGCATTAGTGTCAAGAGGAACATTCTGGGATTGGGGGAAGAGTGGGAACACAAGAGAGTTTAAGAGGGCCCCTTGGGGTGGCAGTGTACTTATCTCTGGATGAGGTAGGGTAGGATGGAGGTGGCTTGACTCTCCTTAGCTGTGATAAGTGGCTCCAATTGGGGATGCCCTGCAGGTTTGCAGCTTGGGGTGGTTGGGATCACCAGATGAGGTCCAGTCCCGTCCAAAGAGGCTGAGACCCTGTGGATAAGACTGCTTAAGGTAGACTTGATCTCCAGTGTTAAGTGAGAGGGTTGTGGCTCCCTCTGGTGGTTGGGGAAGAAGGTGGTCAGCATTGTTCCCAGAGAAGGTTCTGGATAAAGGTGAAAGTTGGTAAGAGTCCATGGAGAGGAGTTTCTGGTAGTGGGGGAAGGTTGTTTAACAGGAGGGGGTGCCCATACATGAGTTCAAAAGGGCTAAGTGAAGGGTGGGGGGGGGCAAAAGTAGCTCTGGTTTGGGCTAAGGCAAGTGGGAGGAGCTGGGGCCAGGATAGGTGACGTTCAGAAGTCAGTGTAGACAGGTGAGCTTTGGAAATGGATTTGCTCTTTCTATTTTGCCTGAGGACTGAAACATACATGGAATATGAAGTTTCCAACTTATCCCCAGGGCTCTGGATACTTCCTGGGTTACCTTGGAAATGAGGGCTGGTTCATTTTCTGATTGAATGTTAAGGGGAAGGCCAAAGTGGGGCAGAGCAGATTTACGAATGTGAGAGGCAGCAGCTATGTTTTCAGTTTCTTCTGTCATAGGAAAAGCTTCAACCCACCCCGAGAAATTATCCACCATAGTGAGAAGATATTTAGTTTTTTTTGTGAGGAGGCATGTGAGTGAAATCTGCCAGTCCATCCTAGGAAGTGAGCCCCTGTGTTGGTGGGGTTTGAAAGAGGGGGGGAATGGACTCCCCCTTATGGAGAGCCCTTGGCACAGAGTGAGCAAGCCTGTGTCATGGAGGAGATTATGGAGGAGAGGCAAGGATGGAAAAGGAGCGGGGTCAGGAATCTTTGTGGAAGTGGGCTCCCACATGAAATAGATTATGTAGGTGGGTCAGGATGGTAGTAGCTTGGAGATCAGGCAAGCAGACCCCCAGGAGTAGCCAGCCTTGTGATCCCAGGATAGCACCAAGTTTTGTTAGAGTTTGGTACTGTCCTGGGGTGTGTGAAGGAGGTAGGGGCAAGAAAAAAGGCTGAAGCTGTGGAGGCTGGACTCCCTGGCAACTCTGTCTGGAAAAGAGTTTCCTTTGGCCACAGGTGAGGTTAGAGCCTGGTGTCCCCTATAGTGAATGACAGCCACCTTTGTAGGAAGATAGGAGGCATGTAGCAGTTTAAAGATAAGGGGCCCATTAGTAATGGGGGCTCCTTTAGTTGAGAGGAAACCTCTCTCCTTCCAGATAGCAGCATGATGTGGAATATGGAAAGCATATTTAGAGTCAGTATAGATGTTAACTGTCTTGCCTTGTGCCAAGATGAGGGCTCTAGTGAGAGCTACCAGCTCAGCCTTTTGGGATGTACTCCCCTTAGGCAGTGGGGCCAGTCTCTATTATCTGGTCATCTGAGAAAATAGCATACCCTGCTATCCGAGAGCCCTGTGAGTTAGAAGAGGAGCTGCCGTCTATATACCAGGTGTGATCAGGGTTGAGGAGAAGAGATAGAGATTCTAGGATTATGATAGGTGAGCTCCTCTGGGGTTTCTAAGCAGAAGTGGGTAAGTTGTTTGGGTAGAGGCAGGAGGCAGCAAGGTTAAGTGAAGGACAAGAGTCAAGTGGGATGTTGGGGTTATCAGGGAAAGTGACGTGAAGGAGTTGAATTTTAGATGGGGTCAGAGTAGACAGGCAAGAGCTGGAGAGTAGGTCTTTACGTGTGTGGTGAGTTGTCCAACAGTGAATTTCTGTGCCCCTCGGGCCAGAAGAGCAGCTGCAGCAAGAGCCTGAGGCAGGGCTGCCAGCTCCAGACAGAGGTTTTCAGTTGTTTAGAGAGATAGGCTACAGGGGCAAAGGATGGGCCCTTCATTTGACCTTAGAACCCCCACTGCCATGCCCCCTTTTTCTGTGGAATACAGAAGAAAAGGCTGCTGAAGGTCTGGAAGTGCAAGGGCTGGATGGGAGAAGGCAGCATCCGTCTCTGACTTAGGGTCTAGGGGTTCATGAGGGTGTCCCTTAGCTTTTTCATAAAGGGGCTTTGCTGGAAGGCAAAATTTAGAATCCACATTTTAAAGAACCCAGCAAAGCCAAGAAAAGAGACACTTTCTTCCTTAGAGGTAGGTGGGGAAAGGGAGCAAAGATGTTGTTTGCGGTCTGGGGTGAATTGTCATGAGGTGGGGGTGAGGAGAAAGGCCAGGTGCCTCACTTGGGTTAAAGAAAGTTGACCTTTGGGGGGGGGGGAAGCTCGATATCCCTTAGGTTCAAGAAAGTTAAGAAGTTTGTTAGTATATATTTACTTAGAGAAAGGGAGGGTGAGTAGAGCAAGAGATCATCTACATATTGTAAAAGCATGCTGGGCAACAGATCCAGGGACAAAAGGTCAGTGGAGGGAGCTTGACCAAATAGGTGGGGGCTGCCTCTAAAACCCTGGGGAAGGACAGTCCTGGTGAGTTGAGAGGCAGTGTGAGTACTGGGGCCCTCCCAGGTGAAAGCAAAGAGACTGTAGGAATTGGGGTGGAGGGGGATGGAGAAGAAGGCATCTCTGAGGTCCAGAACTGAAAAGTGAGTAGTGGAGGAGGGGATGTGGGAGAGGAGAATACAGGGATTGGGGACATCTGGATGAATGGGGGTAAGGCAGCACTGACTAGGCACAAGTCTTGGACCAAGAAGTAGGTCCTGTCAGGTTTGATAACAGGCAAGAACAGAATCTTGCAAAGGGAATGAGCGGGGCGAGGGAGGCCAGCTTGGAGCAGGTAAGAACTAATAGGTTTGTTACCTTGGCCATGTTTAAGTGGGAGTGGGCATTGAGGGCTGCAGGGGAAGGAAGTGGGGTCTCTGAGTCTGATGAGGGTAGGTGTGAGATGAGAAGTTAATGCTGGTGAGGAGGTGTCCCACATCCTGGGATTAACTTTGCACGCAGGGAGGGGGAAACCTGGGTCCTTTGTAAGGAAGGGGGTTGTTGAGAAGGAAGATAGGATGTGGTGGTAAGTCAGAGACCGAGGTTTTGCATAAGATTTTTGACCCAGTAGAGTAACAGGACAAGAGGGTATTGGGAGAAATAAATGGGAGAGGGGAGTGTCCCAGACTACCCAGGGTAAGGGTGGGGATGTGTGGGGAGTGGGATAGGCTGTCAATATCTGACACAGAGATCTGCAAAGGCAAAGTCTTTCCAGAGTGGGATGGCAGGACTGACCACCTGGACTCCATATCCATCACAAATGACACAGGCCTTCCTGCCAGCTAGACTGTGGCCCAGGCCCAGAAGATCCGCAATTGCCTCTCATGGGGGGTTAAGGGGAGGGATCTGGCCTACCTTGTTGAGGCAAAGAAGAGCAGTTGACCTTCCATTGTCCAGCAAGTCCGCAGTGAGGTCAGGGCCCTGGTGGCGGGCAGGGCTGCAGCAGGTTTTTGTCCAGTGGCCAGTGTGGCTGCACTTGAAGCAGGGTGTTGGTGGTGAGCATCGTCTTCTTTGGAGGAGGCCTCAGAGCCACAGCCAGGAACTGGAACTGCTGCCTGTCTCTGGCTACTCTCTCAGTCCATTCCTGGCCTTCTCTGTTATTAAAAACTTTAAATGCCAGGTCAAGCAGATCTCCCTGAGGAGTTTGAGGGCCCTGTTCTAAGCGTTTAAGTTTTTGCCTGATGTCAGAGGCAGAGTAGGACGGGAAATTGGTATTGAGAACTATCATGCCCTCTTGGGAAGCAGGGTCAAGGTGAGTGTATCGGGTGAGTGCCTCAGTTAGGCATCCCATGAACTCAGCTGGATTTTCATTAGGCCTCTGGGTAAGCATCCAGAGTTTGTCAAAATTGACAAACTTATGGGATGCCTTTTTGAGGCCAGCCAGGAGGCAAAGAATCCTTCTATCATGGGCCACCCTTCCCAGGGAGTTATGGGAGCATGGTATCCCCCTAGTCATGCTCCTCTTGGGAACAGCAAGGGCCACCACTGGGAAAGTGTTATCAGTTAAGTGAGCCTCATCGGCATGAGCCTGAGCGGCTGCCCAGACACGTTCTCATTCACCAGGGGTGAGAGTGGAGGAAAGAACTACAAAGGGATCAAGCCAGGTTAGGTCATAGGCCTGGGTGAGGTAGCAAAATTTCTTGGTATTGTGAGTTGGATCATTGGAGAAAGACCCTAGACATTTTTCAATTTGGGATAAAACAAGATATGGAAAAAGGAGCATGAATACGAATGATTCCTTCAGCACCTGTGACCTCACATAAAGGGTGCATTCTGTGCCTGCGAGAGTGAGTATGCTGGGCAGGAGGGGCAGAGGAGGAGAGGAGGGGGGCATGGAGACACAGCAGGAGGCAGAGGAAGGGAGGGAGGAGAGGTGTGGGCACCAGGCAGGGGATCAGGCGAGGCTGAGGGAGCTGGAGGAACTGATGTGGCCAGATATCTATGGCATCCAGGTCAAAAGCAGAGGGTGAGAGCGAGTATTGGGGAGGGGTTGAATTAGAGCAAATTTCAGAGACCTTGGCTAGAAGGACCTGGCGACAAGAGCAGGTAGAGCACAGAGAAGGCTGTGTAGCATAGTTAAAATGCTTGGAAATAGGGTATTTCAGACCACTTGCCTGTACATTGGTGCCGGGCTCCCCTGTCAGGTAGTGCTGGGGGAGGACCACGCCCGCTGGTTCCTCGGGGGGGGGGGGGGGGGGGGGGTTGAGGAGGAGGGTGGGTGTCGACAGCCTGGAACAAAACCACCGAGCCGGAAGTCTCGTCAAAGCAGGAACTCACTTTATTGATACCGGCAGGTGTTTATATAATGTTGAGAACGAAGGTGGGGATTTTAGGATGGGGTGAGATGTAAGGGCCAATAGCATACTGCGACCTCTGAGATGATTGGTTCTAACGCTAACTTCCTGTGTGGAAGTAGCAGGCCAGAGGCCATTTGGCGCCCTGCTGAGTCATAGCTGGCCGGAGGCAGTTCGCCAAACTTTAGCTAGGCTCAGGAAGTTCCACTAGGCCTCACATCCGGGCCTCTCAAGGCCCAACATCGGCAGAAGTTTTCTAAATCAGTGACAATTTGGCAATCGAAAGTGCCATGTTCAGGCCATTTGGACCCATTGTCCAGCTTATATTGTGGCCAGGCAGAGTTGCAGAGATGATGAGGTTTGATGTCGTCCAAGAGTCGTAGAGGTTTTAAGTTTCTTAAGGAGACAGACCAGGGAGGTAGAAGAAATTGGTTTGAAGGTTTTATTCCCCATGGAAGTGTGAGAGTATAGTGAAAAGGTTGTGCAAAGAGACAGAGAAAGAGCAATACAGGGTGGGAGAATGAAACTGGGGCTAAAGCTGTGTTACACAGGACACCAATATGACCCCCTGACCCATTAGGGTGAACGGGACCTGCACCTCCCACGTGGGCAGAAGCTGTACAGGTCGCTACTGTCAGATTTTTAGCCTGTTAGTGGGCATGGCGGGCACCTGTGCTCCTGATGGCAAAAGTGGCTGGCAGTGAGCCAGGAGATAAAGAAGGGTAAGAAGAAGGAAGCAGGCCTTAACCTGGGTTTACACAGAACACCAATGTGACCTCCTGGCCCGTTAGGGTGAATGGGGCCTGCACATCCCACGTGGGCAGAGGCTGTACAGGTCACTACTGTCAGATTTTTAGCCTGTTAGTGGGCAAGAAGGGTGACTCCGTTCCTGATGGCGAAAGTGGCTGGCAGTGGAAGATGAAACCTCAGGAGAGAGAGGGAGAGGAGGGAGGGAGAGGGAGTGTCCTGAGATGGTGCAACAGAACAAAAAGGTGCCCCTTAGGGTACGGTAGAGCATAGAAAGAGAAAGAGAGAGAGAGAGAGAGAGCACTGAGCCCCTTAGGGTACAGTAGAGCAGAGAGAGAGAGGGAGAAAGAGAGAGAGAGAGAGAGAGACCTGAGGTGTTGAGAGTGTGTCTTTCTTGAGACTTGGGGTTGGGGCCTAAAAGCAGCTGAGGGGTGTAGTCTGGTGTGTCATCACGGCTTCCACAAGGAGGAATGAAACCCAAGAGCAGGCCAACCCAAGAGGGACACTTACTGAACAGGATGGAGGAGACAGAAGGGAAAGCTGGTACCAGGCAGAGATTGTCTGAAGACTTCCAAGGGTCAAATGGCAGCTTGGTGGTCTGATCAAAGGAAAAGGAGGTCTGGCTGCCCAAGAGAGCAACTGGAAGCCTCCTGTATGAGTCACAGCACCAGATGTAAGGTTCCAGAGTGATCAAGACCATGGAGACCACTTTGAGGCAAAGATGGAAGCTTTCATTCGGGAAAAGCACAAGCTGCCAGGACTGACTCTCAAGAGCAGAGTATAGCCAATCTGAGATTCCAGATAGTGCGCTTTATAGGGCTCTTCAGTTATGAGAAGAGAAAAGTTTAAAAAAATAGAAGAAGCCGGGCGTGGTGGCGCACGCCTGTAATCCCAGCACTCGGGAGGCAGAGGTAGGAGGATCGCCATGAGTTCGAGGCCACCCTGAGACTACATAGTGAATTCCAGGTCAGCCTGAGCTAGAGTGAGACTCTACCTTGAAAAACCAAAAAAAAAAAAAAAAAAAAAAAAAAAAAAAATAGAAGAAAGTTTCTTTAGGGGAGATCTAACATAGCCAGGGTGTGACACCAGAGAAGATAAGGGTACAGGAAATCATGACGGGGGGGGGGGGGGCATTGTTAGGCAAGGAAGGGATAATGGCTGGGTTGTTTCTTGAGGAATGTGGATGACCCACTTCCTTGTGTCTGTTGCCATCCTTCTGTCTTTGGTGACTCCATTTTGGGGAGCCCATTCTGACCTAACAATTTGGTTTAGACTTGTTTAATGCCCTGATTTGTCAGGTTCAGGGTTTGCAATATAAGGGTCAGAGAGACAATTTCTTGTGTGTGTGTGGGGGGGAGAGACAGAGAGAGGCGAAGAATGAGAGAGAGAGACCAAGGTTTTATTTAATGTCTGGCAATAGAGTGGAAGGGTTTGGAGCAAGGTAAAAAGGGACTGCAAACCACATAGTAGAAGGAAAGAGTGTTTGTAAAGCCCTTTTGGAGAAAGGAAGAAAGAGTGTGGATGAGGAGGATTGACTTCCACCTGAACTAGCTAGGTTGGCTGGGCTCCCTGTTGAACTCTTTTGAGGAAGTGAGACTTTGAATTTCATCTTTATCTACAGTTAATAAGCAGTGGCTGGAGGAAGTTCTTTTTCCTCTCAGTACAGGTGCAGAAAGACATAGTCAATTACTATAATAGTAGGTAGGGCATAGGGGGAACTCTAAGTGTGGACATTCAAAGAGGTTAAGAAAGACAACTCTTCTGGAATTTTAATTACCACAACAGGAGGTAGCCCTGGAATTTCTGATCTATTTAGAGCATGGCCAGGAGGGGGCTGGGAGAAGAGGAAATGTTTAGAGAGCTTTGGGCTCTTAAACAGTTAATTGGTCAGGTATAGGAATAAACTGATTTACAGGAAGCCAATGAAATTTCAGCCTCAGAGCCTATCATGTTAAAGATCTACTCCCAAAGGTCTGGATCTTCTCTGTGCTCATTGCTTGAGTCCCAGATTTGAAATAGGAGACTTCCCCAAATTATGCATGACCCCACAAAATCTGGATCTGCCCTAGATTAGGTAGGATATACATACCTCCTCTAAATATTCTCTACATAAAAGCCTTATTTATTTATTGGTATATATGTATGGTGTGTGTGTGTGTTTTGTGAACTAAAGTTCCCAGGAAACAGCTCTATATGCTGCTCCTGCTTCCAGCAAGCCTGAGTGGACTGAATCACAGGAGCTTTGGAATGTTACAAGTCAGATCCAAGGTATGGGCTATCTGTAGTCCCTTAATAGCCATTTGTTGCTCACCTCTGTATCTGAACTAACATCCTGGTGACTATCAGGTGAGTGATCCTTTTTGAAATGCAAGCGCAGACCCCAGCTTCCACTAACCCAATGGCTTAGAATGTCATCAGATAGCATCTGAGCCCTATGGTGGGTAGTTCCCTTCTTTGCTGTAACCCGCCTACCTGATGGTGAGCCAATGTACTTGAAAATGGCCTTGATTAATGACTTTCTTTTGTTCTGTAGCTGTAAAACCTTCATAAAATTTTTAAACATGGAAACATGAAATTTGGGGTAACCTAAATCTGTGTTTCTAGGCCATGGTTACTCTATTGTTCTAAAATAAGTTATTTCTTATACCCTTTGAGGTGAGAGCTGTGTCTTTTGTGTTGATAGTTATAGGGCCCAACAGAGGCCCCCAAGGACAAGTCACTTCCACTTAGGATGCAGCTGGTCAGAGCCAGGTACCAGCATGGTCCCCTTGATGTTGTCTCCTAAAGTGCAGGTTGATGCGTTCATTCTAGGGCTTGGACCACCCTTGATTTGACCAATGGTACACTTTTTTCTTCTGAGCTGGTTTTAGGATTAATTTTTTTGTTGTTGTTGGATACTTTTTTTTGGTTTGTTTTCAAAATGTTTGCTATATAATCTCAAAATGTTTGTTTTAAGGTATCCATGTTATTTGTTTGAAAGAGTTTTAGTTTTGATTGTTCAGTTTGCTGTTGACATGCAGATCTTTGAGAGCATTTTGGTTTCTATTTGGTTTGTCTCTGCTAGCATTAAGCTCATTTTTTCCTCTTACTATACCTCCAAAGAAGGAGGAAATGTTTTTGGGGAAAACTGCTATTTGGTACTCCAGCTGATATGAAAATCGGGTTAATTTAATTTATAAGTATTTTAAAATATGTTTTTGAATTATTTATTTGATACAGAGAAAGAGGGAGGGAGAGGGAGAGGAAGGGAGAGAGAGAGAGAGAGAAACAGAGAGAGAGAGAGAGAGAGAGAGAAGGGGGGAGAGAATGGGCATGCCAGGGTCTCCAGCCACTGTAAATGAACTCCAGATGTATGTGCCTCCTTATGTATCTGGCTTACATGGGTCCTGTAGAATTAAACCTGGATCCTTTGGCTTTGCAGGCAAATGTCTTAACCTCTAAGCCATCTCTCCATCCACACTTACAAGTATTTTTAAAAAAGGGGAAAAACTAACTAAAAATAAATTGGGTTTACATTTTCTACCATGGGGGACATTTCATCCTAAACTTGGATTTATTTTTATTTTAACTTTTTTTTGAAATACTAAAGTTGTAGGCAAAAATATTTTTTTGTTCTAAAAAAATCATAATGAGCAGTCTGCTTTAGTTGAAATTTTACAACACTGGGCTGGAGAGATGGCTTAGCAGTTAAGGTGCTTTCCTGTGAAGCCTAGGGACCCATGTTCGACTCTCCAGATCCCATGTAAGCCAGACATACAGAGGTGGGGCAAACACAAGGTCACATATTCCCACTAAGTGGTGCATCTGTAGTTCAATTTCAGTGGCTGAGGCCCTGGTGTGCCTATTCCCTCTCTCTCTCTGTCTAAAATAAATAAATAAAAATAAAAAATTATAATATCTAAGCAATTATTAAACCAGTAATTTACAAACTAATCCATAAAACTTCTAGAACCTATAAGTTAAAAGGAGCTTTCCAAAGTGAGTAAGATTAAGAAAATTTGAGAGACTATATCAGAACTAAAGATAAATTGTATAGAATCTGTCTATTCTCATTTTCTTTCTTTTCTCTGGCCTTGTATCCTGCTCTCTCCAAGCAGAACAAAATCCCATATCAAAGAAAAGATGGTTATTTGTAAGATAAAACCTAGAGAATTCCATACGAGATTAAAATCCTCATTTGTAAAGACACTGTCTCTCCTAAAAGACTCCACACCCATGTTCTCAGGTAAGCTTTCACTCTCACTTTGAGCACCCCTTCTTCCTTTGTCTAACTCTTGTGCTTAAGTTCTTAAAAAATTTTCAACTGTTTCATACTGGCTCTTTCTGGAATTCCATAAATCCTAGATACAACCCAAATTGAGGTCCCTAAAAGCCTAGGGGAACTCCTCAGACTGTGGAGGATGACAGTGTATAGCTGTGTATCAGTCCCCATGCTGCTGACATTTTGGGGGTTCACAAAAGATTCATCTAAAACATTGTGGGGAAGTCTTGATAACTACTCTTCTTCCAATTGTATTCTTAGATATATGATACCTTGGTTTCTTTAATCTATTTTTCTTTTTCTCTTTTGGCCAAAAGTCCATACAGTGTTTAATGAGTGCCACAGGTACAGAAGATAAGAATGCCCCAGACATCTATATCCTGTTCCAGGTTCAAATGGAACAGTACATGGCTTTTCCAGAGTATATCGCATAAGGGCTGATCCCCCAGATGTCCTAAGTCACTCTCTTGTCCCCAAGAGAGCACCCTGAGACACAGTGAGAAAACTACTCATAAAAGCAGCACACTAAGCACAAGGAATGGCCACTTCTCTCTTGACCTTTCTCTGCCTGTCTCATTGCTCTCATCTTATCTACTCTGTGAAAGGGATAACATCAAGACAAAGAGACTCTTCCCTAAATGCTGTCCTATAAGTCTCTTACTTAAAGGAATTTACAGGTAGTCCTCTCCTTTATGAACCTGAGCCTGATCTGTCATCAAATATACATCATGGCTAAATGACATTTTGAATGCGTTTCCATAGCTATCAAGACAAAAATAGATAATTTTAATATAAGAATAAGATATTACTATCTGTAAAAAAATTTTCTTACCTTTTAGCTCTCAAAAACAAACAGAAACAATTATCTGCTATAGATCTATGTAACAAGCTTCACCTCTGATATTCTGTGTTACTGAGTCTTACATTTCAAAGAGAGAGGATATAAACTTTTTGCTTAATTTTACTTTTTGGGGGTACACCTAGAATTTAAGTGTTTGTGCCATGTTTGCCCAAGATATTTTATGTTTGTTTTGGGTGTTTTGTCAAAAAAGTGACAACATAAAGTTCCAAATATATATAATTTGTGGCCACTTCAATTTTTCATTATTTTTACTTTTGCATTTAGTACATCATTTAGTATACCAACTTAAAGTGTGAATGTTGTGTGATTGTGAATGTTTTGATGATCTATTAAAAGGCATTACAAGTACATATTCTTAAACTTAAGCACTTTTAGATTCTTAAAACTTCTAAAATGTTATCTTTCGATTAACAAAATGTTCATAAAACCTCAAGTACTACTTGTTTAAGTGATAGAATATTCTTTAGAAACTAAATTTCATTAGGCTATAGAGGACGCATAGATTTTGATAATTTCCTTCCAAGACAAATTTTATAGTTCTCCTTAATTGTTTTTCAATCGTCATAGGAAATAAGACATCAAAATATCTCAATAGTATACACTAAATATTCTTTATTTAGATTGTTTATCATGGATTTCTTTATCAGGACTAATATACAAGTGCTAAATATAAAATCTTTCATTATATGTGCTCGTTGGAAATGTTTAATTTTTTCTATAGTAGAGATCACAGAAATGCAATCCCAGGAAAAAAATGGCATCCAGAATCTGGGTAGGCCTATTTGTGTGTAAGAATGATGGCCATGTTACTAAACTTGAAACTAATATCTTATAATTTTAAAAATAAATTTTAACTTACAGTGTGACAGTAAGATATAAAAATTATTGCCTGCCTGTCTGAGTTCTCTGCCTTCAAAACAGTTCTAAAAATTCTGCTGTATTTTTATTAAGTCATATCCTTTTAAGGTATCAATTTAAAATTAAAGATTAAAAAATAGACAGATTAATATCTAAAATAAAACCTAACAATGCTAGATCTAAATAAAAGCTACAAAAATCTTTGGTTTTTATGTAGTCTATTTCTCTATATAGTTAATATGTATTATCTATATGTTTATTTTTTATAATGCTAATATAATGTCAAATTGGCTGACAAATAAATGGTCATATAAAGGCTGTTAAATTAGCCCAAATTCCTTTTAAAACATAATAAAATTAAAAAATTTAAATAAAAAGTTATACATAATTATACAATCTTAATTATGATTTTATTTGATAAGTACTTGCCTTAATTTAAATTGCACAAAGTCCTTATTGCTTAGTTTATTCTTGGGACCCAAGCCTTACCCTTAGCACAATCGCTCTCACTTGGGGAAATGAAGAAAGGAATGTTTCTTCTAGACCTGAAATCCAAAAACTGAGATAATGACTTATCTTTCCTTTCTGTTTCCTTACATACTTAACATACTTGGGTAAATAATATATTTTCCTACAGAGTTCTACAAAGTAACCATAAAAATCATTTTAGGGCTAGAGAGATAGCTTAATGGTTAAGATGCTTGCCTACAAAGTGGAAGGACCCAAGTTCAATTTCTCAGTGTCCACAAAGAGCCAGATGCACAAGGTGGCTTATGAATTTGGAGTTTGTTTACAGTGGCTGGAGGCCTTGGCATGCCCATTCTTTCTGTCTCTTTTCTCTCTATCTCTTTCTGCTTGCAAATAAATAAAATTTTTAAAGTGTTCTAAAACAGAGCTGCCAAGATGTTATCTTGTTTGATTGCCTTTGATAATGGTTATCTTTTTCCATGGTAATACTAAAAAGGAAATAAATCACTTCTTGCTACCCAGAGAACTTTAAAAAATATATATATTTCTAATTAAAAATGTTAAGCAAAATGTCTAGATCAAAAGTTATTAAGTTTCTGAATAACATGTTTGAAGAAATATACATTATTGAATTTTTACAATCCAGAATTTAAATCTTGTTAAAATGACCTTGCTTTTAGTAATGTTTATAAAATGCCTAATTCTCTTTCCAACAACAGATTTCTTAGGTGTTGCCATGTTTTTACTAATACACATTAAATGGTTTATAAACAAAAGTTTTGAATTTATATGTTTTCAAATAGAGTAAGCTTTTGTTTGCTAAATACTGTCTACTTGTATAATAATATCTACTGTGTACTTAAGCAAATTTTCTTAAATATTCTGTTTTTTTTTTTAAACCAGTGTTTATAAAAGTAGCTTACAAGGATTTTATGTTTCATCCTTAGACTAACATTAGTTAGTCAACAGCAGCTTGTGGGAGAAAAGGAGGACCCCATAAACCGATAACCTTACATGATGTAAAATATAATGTATTTGAAAAGTTCCTATAGTTTTTAATCAATTTCAATTATGTTCATACATCCCCATAGTCCAAGATCTTTTAACTGAGCCATTATACCAAGAAATAACCTCAAAAATCCCATAATAGCACAGAATAACATTCACACTACAAAAGATGGCATTGGGCATAACAAAGAAATACTGAAGCAATACATGATTTAAACAGAGCAAATACCAAACTTTGTAGCTCCAAGTCCAACAGCTCTAGCCAGTGACAAGTCTCCAAATCTGATCATTCTAACCAGCACCAAGTCTCTGGAGTTTCAATTCTGCCCCTCCAGCTAGGCTACTCACAGTCCTGGAAAACTTCACTGGGGCGGCAGCTCTTCTTGGAAGCCATCTCATGATCCTGGCATCTCCACTGGGTCTCCACTGCAACCTGTGGTTCATCCTCATGGCCCCAAGGGGGTCTCCATGCAGGTATCCAGCAAACCTGCTTCACACTGCCCATGGCCATTTCCAAAACACAAGACCATGTTGCAAACTCAATGACCCTCTCTTTCCTGCATTTCTTATGCTCCACGATAGCAGGTAGGGTGCCAGTTTGTTAATCCAAGGGGGAATAAAGCAGACTTTGAAGAACAGTACACTCCTTGAGCACTCAGGCCCCTTCAAAAGAGTCTACATTCTTCCTGTTGTCCCAGTGCAGGCCAGCTGGCCCAATCTCAAAGGTTGTAATCTCTCAATCGCAGTTGAACAGGCAACAGTTCACCCAGAGATTTCATTTTCTCTGTGCCATATCCTTCTGCTCACACCAGTTCATTTCTACAGCATTGTAGCAAGCTTTTCACACAAACTGTCTCTAGTCCAGTCCAAGCAAAGCTCTTTCTCACCTTCATAAGCCAAACCTCACAGTCCATAGTTCTTACTGCATTCAGGGTTTTCAACTCTGGCCAGAATAGTCCATCAAGCTTTATTTACAGCACTGCAGAGTGTCTCTTAGGCCAAGATTTCAAATAATTCCACATTCCCCTTGAAAATCAGCTCCAAAAGGCCAAAGCCACACAGTCAGCTGTCTAGCAGCAATCCCACTCCTCAGTACCACTTTACTGTTGCAGCCTGGTTCACATTGCTGGTAGAAATCACCCAACCAAGAGCAGCTTGTGGGGAAAAAAAAGAGGTTTATTTTGGCTTACAGGCTTGAGGGGGAAGCTCCATGATAGCAGGGAAAATGACATCATGAGCAGAGGGTGGACATCACCTCTTGGCCAACATAAGGTGGACAATAGCAACAGGAGAGTGTGCCAAACACTGGCAAAGGGGAGCTGGCTATAACACCCACAAGCCTGCCCCCAACAATGCAATGCCTTCAGGAGGCTTTAATTTCCAGTTGCCATCAGCTGGGTAACCTAGCATTCAGAACAGCTACACTTATGGGGGACATCAGACCACCACACCATTAAACATATATATCTATATATGTATATATGTATCTAAATATGTATATATGTATATCTATCTAGCCATACATATGTACATTTATATATTGAGTTTTAAAACAATTTAAAATTAATAACTAAAATTCAAAATTACAGTTTTTCCACAATAAGCTACGGGAAGATAAAGTCAAAGACTTCTGCCTACGGAGTAAGGACTCTAGCCAGTCCTCCTAACCAACTCCTATGCTACAGAATTTCCAGGGATGGACCCTCAGATTCGTATTTCCCTCTTCACGTATCTAAATATCCACATGGACTTCAAAAATGCTGGTAGAACAGTCGGAGAGCTTCCTTCCAGTGAGGCCGTGGCCAAGTGGAGTGGCGCATTGGAGGCCGGCGGGCGCTCAGGCTCGGCTGGTGCTCTGGGTGGCAGAGCGGCATGGAGGTGGGCGCGGCGGAGACCCGCAAGGACGGTGCCCGGGGCCGGAGGAGGGGCTTGGGCGCGGCGGCCTGAGCAGACCCGGGATGAGCGACCGCAGAGCGGCACCAACGGGCTCCCGAAGCCGTGGTACTGGCTGCACCTGTGGCTCTTGGAGCTGTTCCACCTGGCGCTGTTCGCGTTCGCCTACCTCCTGCCTTGATTGGTTTGCCATGAGGTCAAGAATTTGGCTACTGGAGTAAAATCTGAAAACTACTACAGACTTCTTGCATAAAGAAGAGAATTGCCCAGCAGCAGAACTCCATACCTCTAATGGAGCTTCCTTTCTCTTCTTCACAAGTTTTGTTAACTCATTCAGAGAACTCTTCAATATATAGTGATCATACTCGTTCACAGCAAAGTTCTTAAAACTAGACCAACTGGTTCCTGTTTAAAAACTTTTTCACTTAGTGGCTTTACTTTATAGGAGCTTCAAATAAAAAGCATTTGTACTTAAAGGTTTAGTATATTCATTAAGAAATACAGTAATGAGAGCCAGGTGTGGTGGTACACGCTTTTAATCCCAGCACTCGGGAGGCTGAGGTAAGATGATCACCGTGAGTCAGAGGCAACCCTGAGACTACATAGTGAATTCCAGGTCAGCCTGGGATAGAGTGAGACCCTACCTTGAAAAACCAAAAACCAAGAGAGAGAGAGAAAGAAAGAAAAGAAATACAGTAATAGTGATGTTAAGCCTTTAATGGTCACCTGGGGTTTAATGTGCATATCATAAACTATAATGAAGTAAGGTATTCATAAATTTAAATTTTAAATTACTCAAAAGGGTTTTAAGACACAGTGTTTGGTTAAATAGAGGCTGTAGTATAACACAAAAGCTCTACAGAAAATATAGTCTACTGCAATCAGCAGGTTGGTATAGTCATAGAGAAAGTACGTAATATCAGCTAGAAAAGTCCTTGTACTTGCTATTACCCCTTATTTTCTTTTAAACTTAAGCTTCCTAAAATAGTCTGGTATGTTTCAAATCTGATTTTTTTTAAAATCACCATTGATTACACTTGTAGTCAAGCTATACTTTCTTTATAATGCCTGTAAATAAAATACTTTAGCAAAAACAGTATGAAATGTACTCACTCAATAGATATTGGACCATTCATTGCCAGCCAGGCATTTTGGACACAGCAAACATTCTTACCTGGAGGAAGCTCACTTTCTTGATTGCTAGCCTTTTTTTAAAAAAATTGGGCTGGAGAGATGGCTTAGCGGTTAAGCGCTTGCCTGTGAAGCCTAAGGACTCCAGTTCGAGGATCGGTTCCCCAGGTCCCACGTTAGCCAGATGCACAAGGGGGCGCACGTGTCTGGGGTTCGTTTGCAGAGGCTGGAAGCCCTGGCGGGCCCATTCTCTCTCTCTCCCTCTATCTGTCTTTCTCTCTGTGTCTGTTGCTCTCAAATAAATAAATTAAAAAAAATTTTTTTTTAATTTATTTATCCATTTTGAGAGAGCAAGTGAGACAGAGAGAGGGAGAGAGAGAGAGAGAATGGGCATGCCAAGGCCTCCAGCCACTGCAAACAAACTCCAGATGTATGCCCTTTCTTGTGCATCTGGCTTATGTGGGTCCTGGAGAATTGAACCAGGATCCTTTGGCTCTGCAGGCAAATGCCTTAACCGCGAAGCCATCTCTTGAGCCAGATTACTATTCTTTTTAAACAAATGCTATTTAACAATCTATATTGTGTGTTTGGCCAGCTAACATTTCATCAGAAAGGCCACACTCCCAGAGCACCAGATCTTCAGAACTCTGGAAGTTATTCCCATTAATCCTGAAAGTGTTATGTAAGACATAATTAGCAATTTGCTCTTGATGAAATTAGTGATACTGAATATATATGAACTGTCTAAAATATTGGGGGATATTCTCCCTTTTAAATAAGCCATAAGGTTGTACTTTGAATGTACTGTTGCATTTGTCTAAAGAGATTTTATGGAAGGTAAGATTGAAGCATCTAGAAAAACTGAATTAACACTGACTTGCCAAAATTACATGATGTGTGTTTATGCTCCTTACTAATTTTCTTGAATAAATATGTTTGTATCACTGAAAAAAAATGCTGGTAGACACTGATCTTTAATTACATCAACATAAGTACTGCAAGTAACTAAACATCTCTAACTCTTATTTTTATATTTTATAAATCATTTTACATTTAAACATTTTTAAAAAAATTGTCAAAGATATTTAAAGTTTTCTTTGGTATATTTTAATGATAGATAAAGCTAGTGTTGGTTTTAGTACAGCTACAAATTAAGATATTATTTTTTTTATTAATTGTTTTTGTTGACTGTTTGCTTATCCAGACTGCTGCCTTACTTGAACCAAGATATTTTTATTTTAAGGGATTCAAGTTTTTCTCATTATTCAGTATAATTTGGAAACAAAACCAGCTTTTGTCTTTAAATTGACAAAGTTTTACTTTAACCATCTAAAAATACCCCATTCTGGGTTACCACTATTTTCAAATCCAAATTATTAGAACAAAAATATGCATGCACATACACACACACACACACACACACACACAGTTGGGATCTAACCAATTAGATTACTATGTTTGCAAATGTTAAGAGAAAACTACAGGTTGTCAGAGGCTCTATGATATATTTAAACTCTGACAACTTCAATGTAATTTTAATTTCATTTACTATTAGTGATGCCCAAAGATTTAGATGAACTCTTCATATCCAAATTATACAAAAGACATTAATCTCTAATAATAACAATATTAATGGTGTTTTATAACTTGAAAGCTCATAGTTCTTAAGTCAATATCTAAGGTGTCCTATAATACAGTTGACTGAAATTAACAGTGACTCCTATTAGAGTCCCATTTTCCTTTTCTGAATCTAAAATAATAAATAAGACTTAATTATGTCCACAAGAATATCTGACTTTTCATTTCTATTCCAGTCACTAAAATATTCGATCCCAAAAAAGACAGTTATTGTAAGATATTGTATTGTTATTTGATTTCTTCTGTGCTTTGACTGTCCATTTAATTCCCTACATAGGGACTTGGTACAATTGTAATTCTTGGTACAGATCAAATTATTATCTAAAATAAGAGTTGTAATATTTTGTATGTTAAAACTAATTTCTCCTAAAATTAGAGGTAGTAATTATACAAAAGTTCATAGACATAAAACAAGCTGAGATTACAGATGTTTGTAGAACAGCTTTACAGGGGTTTTGGGGGATTCAAACTTAGCTACTCACACTTGTCAGGCAAGTGCTTTATCACTGAGCTGTCTCCTCAGTCCCAAGAGCTCTCTCCCCTACCCTTCTTGGTAGACAGATTACAAATGCTTTTATGCCACTTGAAGGTTTTGTATGACGCTGTAGTATGATATTAAACTAAATAAACCATAACAAGTATTTATAATTCATGTTGGTTGGCCAAAGAATATCCACAAAAATTCGAATTGATTAGTAGCATCTCAGACTATACATGTAGCAGGTGATAGCAAAAAGTAAAGGATAAAAGTGGCATTGCTCACTAAAGCGTAGCCTCTTTAAATTTCAAGTTGTGACCTTTGGCTGGCAGAACGATGATAGAATTTTAAAACATTTAATGAGCAGGAAGCATCCAAACTCACCTTCCTCCTGTCCTTGCTTGTTAATGATTCCAAGAGGAAAAATTTGCTATTCTGATCCAGTCTTTTCTATAGCCAATCAGCAGTGCTTATTTCCTAACATTCCAATATCCATTACTACAACCTCGAATATGAATTCCAAGGAGAATATTGGTCTCATGATAATCTATATAGATATGTTGTGAAAAGCTTAAAAACAACCCAAAATTCAGATCCAAACCAAAGTAGTATTGAGAGGATAGGTGCTATACATAATTAGCTTCTAGGACAGGTACAAAGGGTAAAACTGTATAAGATGATCATTAGAAGTGGAAGGGGAAATAAGTTGGACAGTAATATTTCTGAGGCAGAAAGTTAGGTCATTTGTTGGCTGGGAAGATAGAGTAGGAAACTTTGGAATAGTAATGACTTGAGATTGGAGTTGTACTTGAGCAATGAGAAAGGCAAACCAACCAGTAAAGAGTGAAAGGAGTGCCCTAATGTTTAAGTGTCAAGGTGAGTTTGGAAGTTGAAGAGCTGTCAAGCTGTGAATCCGAAGTTAGAATTTTAGCCAGGAATATCTGGCCAAGTAGAAGCTATAATCAAAAGAACAGATGGTTGACTGACTCTGGGCTGGGACCTGGCAGAATGAATAAGCAGAAGTTCAAGGGAGAATAGCTGAGAATGCGGGTGAGAGTGTCCATCAAAAGGCTGATCAGTGTTCAGGCTGTGAGGGAAGAGGGATGAAAATGGAAAAGAGGGTGACTAAAAGAGGGCAAACAGCAAAGAGATTTAGATTGAGGAGCGTGTGGGTAAAAGAACAGAAGTGGGTGTCATTGAACATATTCCATATGAAATAGCTTGTGGATACTTGTTGCTAGTTAAATAAGTTATAGTAGCAATTCATGTTTTTCCTTTAGTGAAATTTGTATCTGTTGCTTCTTGTCACTGAATAATATTCACTGAAGCTCATGTGGCACCTCAAAATAGGCCTTACAACAAGTTTTTCACAATGACCTCATCCAACATTATAGCATTTGGTTTTAGTATCTGTTAAAAAAAAAAAAAAGCATGATTGTTCTATAATTAGAGAACTCAGAGCAATACCATTTTAGTGTTAGTTTGGCCAGCAGAAAGTCAAATTAGTCTAATTTAGCCAGGTCTCTAAGAGTAGAAGCAATTATTTTCATATTAATGCCAGAGAGAGAAAGAGAGTGAGAGGCAGAAAGAGAGGGAGGAAGACAGAAAAGGCGAGATCAAGGGAGAGATACACATCTCTCTGGGTTATTTGGTATGGCCATTTTGTTGGCTCCTTCCCCCTAAATATTTTTACAATATTTTTAAAAAATTTATTTATTTGAGAGTGACATACAGAGAAATAGGCATATATATAGAGAGAGATAGAATGGGCGTGCCAGGGCCTCCAGCCACTGCAAACGAACTCCAGACTTGTGTGCCCTCTTGTGCATCTGGCTAACGTGGTTCCTGGGAAATCAAGCCTTGAGCGGGGGTCCTTGGGCTTCACAGGCAAGCGCTTAACCACTAAGCTATCTCTCCAGCCCCTAAATCTTTCTATAGTTGTCCCAAACTAGCCTATATACAAATTTCCAGGGAACCAATGAACTTGAGATGATTGACATAAATTTCTGCTATTGTTGAGGGGTTTTTTTTTTTTGGTTCGTTTGAAAGTAATGCATTCTCTTAATGTGTCCAGATATTTGGTACTATGATTTTCAAACAGGTTTATGATATCTCACAAAGACTTGGAAAGAAAAGTGAAAACAAGGGAAGCTTATAGAGAATTTTTTCTTGATCCTTAATTTCCATAAGAACTCTTCATGAACATGGATCTGATTGAGAGTAGCTGTTGGTCTCATTCCCACCACCCATTTCCAATTGATGTTTGCTCACTTAATAAAAGAATGTAATACTTTTCAACCATCTGGAATACCACCACAGTAAGATTTGCTTTGGGGGTTTACAAATCCTAGAAGGCATAAATTAATTATAATTCAAAATTTTAGTGTTGGGGCTAAAAACAGAGAAGGAATGTTAATGATAGAAGTCTGGCAGTCCAACTCTTTATTTTCAACAAAAACTGAAGGTTATGTTGAGATTCATATTAAATTTTTAGCTTAGATTTATTTAAATTTTGATGGCTGGAGAGATGGCTTAGAGGTTAAGGCACTTGCCTACAAAACCTAATGACCCAAGTTTGATTCCCTAGTATCCACGTGTTGTGGTCAGGTTTGTATTGCTGGCAGGGAACACCTGACCAAGAGCAGCTTGTGGGAAAAAAGCTTTATTTTGGCTTATAGATTAGAAGGAAAGCTCCATATGGCAAAGGAAAATGATGGTATGAGCAGAGGGTGGATATCACCTCCTGGGAAACATCAGATGGACAATAGCAACAGGAGAGTGTGTACAACACTGGCAAGAGGATGCTGGATGTAACATCCATAAGCCCGCCCCCAACAAAACACTGCCTCCAGGAGGGTTTAATTTCCAAATTGCCATTAGCTGAGGACCTAGCATTCAGAACACCTAAGTTTGTGGGGGACATCTGAATCAAACCACTACATTCTGCCCCTGTCCCCATTAACTGATAACCATACATGATGTAAAATGCAATGCATTCAGCCAACTTTATATGTTCCCATAGTTTTTATCAATCCTAATGATGTTCAAATATCTCCATAATCCAAGGTCTTCTAACTGAGCCATAATACCAAAATATCCCCCCCCCCAAATCCATAATAGCACAGAATAAACATGCACACTGCAAAAGATGTCATTGGGCATAGCAAAGAAATATCCAGCCAATACAAGATTTAAAACAACCAGGGCAAACATCAAACTCTGTAGCTCCAAGTCCAACAACTCTTCCAATTTCACCCCTCCAGTTAGGCTTCTTACAGTCCCAGAAAACTTCAACCAGTGCCGGCAGCTGTCCTTGGCAGCCATCCCATAGTCTTGGCATCTCCATTGATTCTCTATCTGCAACCCACAGTTTATCTTCATGGCTCCATTGAGCCTCCATGCAGGTAATAAGCCTGCTTCACACTGCCCATTTCCAGAAAAACAAAACCATGTTGCAAATTCAGTGACCCTCTCTTTTCTACGTTTGTTAGACTCCATAATACCAGGGGGGCTTCCAATTTGTTAATCCAGGGGAAAATAAAGTGGACTTTGAAGAACAGGACACTCCTTCAGTGTTCAGACCCCTTTAAAAGATTCTGCATTCTTTCTGCTGTCCCAATGCATGTCAGCTGGTCCAATTTCAATGGTTGTAATCTCTCATACAATTGTAACTAATAGGGCAGGAGTTTTGGTCCAAAGATATCATTTCTGTGCCATATTTCTCTATTCACACCAGTCCATTTCTATGCAATGCAACCCTGCACAAGGTCTCAGGACACAGGCATAACAGCAAGCCTCTCATATAAATTGCTTCTGGCCTAGTCCAGGCAATGGTCTTTCTCACCCTTATAAACCAAATCTGAAAGTCCATAGTTCTTATAGCATTTAGGTCTTTTAAATCTGACCACAATGGTCCATCAAGATATACTTACAGGGGGCTGGAGGGATGGCTTAGTGGTTAAAGTGTTTGCTTGCAAAGCCAAAGGACCCAGGTGTGATTCCCCAGGATCCACGTTAGCCAGATGTACAAGAGGGTGCATGTGTCTGGAGTTTGTTTGCTGTGGCTGGAGGCCCTGGTGTGTCCACTCTCTCTCTCTCTCTTTCTATCCCTCCCTCTTTCTCTGCTAAATAAATAAATAAATAAAATATTTTTTAAATGTATGTACAGTACTGCAAAGCATCACTTAGGCCAAGATTTCAAATCCTTCCATATTTTCTCAAAAATCTGCCCCAAAGGGCCAACAGCCACAGAGGTAGGTTTCTAACAGCAATAATCCCACTCCTCTGGTACTAACATTACTGATACAGTCAGGTTCTCATTGCTGGCAGAAAACACCTGACCAAGAGCAGCTTTTGGGGAAAAAAAAGGATTTATTTTGGCTTACAGACTTGAGGGGGAAGCTCCATGATGGCAGGAGGAAATGATGGCACGAGTAGAGGGTGGACATCACCTCCTGGTCAACATCAGATGGACAACAGCAACAGGAGAGTGTGCCAAACACTGGCAAGAGGAATGTGGCTATAATACCCATAAGTATGCCCTCAACAATATACCGCCTCTAAGAGGTGTTAATTCCCAAATCTCCATCAGCTGGGAGCCTAGCATTCAGCACACCTAAGTTTATGGGGGACACCTGAAATAAATCACCACACCAAAAAGTGGCACGTGCATCTGGAATTCATTTGCTCTGATGTGTCCATTCTCTCTGTCTATCTCTCTTCTCTCTAACTCTCTTGGCTTGCAAACGAAATAAAATAAATTTTTAAAAAAGAATTAAATTTTGATAATAAATTACTATTTGAATTTTGGCTTACAATTCAGCATGAGTTTCAAACACCTGAATAATACTGCTATAATAAAATATCTTGTATTCCTATCTACTTATTTGTATAAACATTTTTTTCAATGAGGATTATCTATAATAGAAACAATATGAATAATATTAATTCTATAAGCCAGACTTACTAAAGTGATAAGTTGAATACATGGACTAAGTAGAGAAAAATAGACTATTCATTAAATTAATAGAAATATTTCAAAAAATTATTTTATTTTAAAATTGACTATAAAATGTATAAAAATTTGGCTGGGTCTGCTCATGAATTTAGATTTCGTCAGGTCTGAGCATGTAGGATCCATTAAATCCATTAAAAAGATAAAGAATGCCAATATTATGATATTCTAGAAATTATATTTTTGACCCACTTTAAATTAGAATGAAAAATTTTAGATGTCAACTTAAACATATGTGAAATGATGCCTATCTTTTTTTCAAAATTCATCTCTTAACACACTGCAAAATGTCTAGAGACCACTGCTGTAGGGCAGAAGTTCACTGTGTCTGATGGAATTTAAGAATCCCCCAGGGGCATTTGTAAAAGCTGCAGAGTTTCAGACTGAGGCCCTGGAGACTCTTTACTCTGTAGATGTGGAGACTGTGCGCCTTTAATGAGCACTCCGTGGTGATTCTGGTGTAGGATCTGTGGAACAGTCTTCAAGAAAACAGCCTCAAGTTTTCCTCTCCAGTCACAATGAATCAGCAGAAGCTACTTATTTGAATCAGTGTTTTTTTTTTTTTTTTTTTTTTTTCTGGACCATCTGTAGAACTGTCTCTTCTGAGTCACAGTTTGTGTCACACACCTTCACACCTTTCATCTTTTACTTGGATGCCCTGAGAAAGTCTTACAAAAGAAAATGTAGCCATTGCAATATTTGTAAATAAAATTATTCAAGACATGATTCCATGGACAACTCTTTGCAGCTATCATTATTTCCCATTGATGGCCACACATCAGCATTTCTTTCAGAATTACATAGTAAAGAAAATACTGCATTTTTGGACAGAATACTGGCATTTTTATTTTTTTAGGGACAAATTAGTAAGGTAGTTTTTTTTTCTTCTTCTTTTTGAGGTAGGGTTTCGCTCCAGCCCAGGCTGACCTGGAATTCACTGGGTAGCCTCAGGGTGGCCTCGAACTCACAGCCATCCTCCTACCTCAGCCTCCTGAGTGCTGGGATTAAAGGCATGTACCACCATGCCCAGTGGCAGTTTTGTTTTTATTTTCTTCTGTTTCACTAGGGAGCTCAGAAGAAATTTTGTAACTTTGGACATCTAAGTCCTAACTCCTGCTTATGACCTAATCTAATTTTTCATCTTGACTTGTTTAAGTTATTTTTTAGAAACTCCCATTTTCACAAACCATCTAATCCTTTCTAAATAAATTTAAGTAAGCAAATGAACAATTTTTCCTCTGCGCATATTTAAAAATATACAGATACCATAGATTAGAACACAAAGCATTTTATTTTAGTTCTGTGTGCAGGTAAAGAACATTTGCTTAGCTCATGGAAGAATGGATTGATGGGATTTAGCATAGTATTTCAAAATCACTCAGCTATAAAGCAAATTGTGATTCAGGATCAAAGCCAGGTAGACTAAATGGGTTTGGAGGTGAGGAAGGTTAGCTGCCTAGACTTCAGTTCCATCAAGGAACTGTAGCACTGTAGTGCACAGTGAAAGGAACAGGAAGTGGAATCTCTCAATGTGGAGTAATTCAGTGATAGAGTTCACCTTAAAGAAGGTCTAGCTCTTTATCAATAGTACCTAAGAAGGTGCCAATAGTTCTCTACATTTATTTTAAATCTTTTTTTTTTTTTTTTTGGTTTTTTGAGGTAGGGTCTTACTCTGGTCCAGGCTGACCTGGAATTAACTCTGTAGTCTCAGGGTGGCCTTGAACTCATGGAGATCCTCGTACCTCTGTCTCCCGAGTGCTGGGATTAAAGGCGTGTGCCACCATGCCCGGCTTTATTTTAAATCTTTAAACTTATTTTTTTGTGCAAGGGGGGGGGGGAGAATTGGTACTCTAGGGCCTCCAGCCCCTGCAATCAAACTCCAGACCTGCGTACCCCCTTGTGCACATGTGTGACATTGCCACTTGTGTCACTGTGCATATGGCTTATGTGGGACCTGCAGAGTTGCACATGAGTCTTTGGGCTTCGCAGGCCTAACTGGTCTTAACTGCCAAGCTCTCTCTCCAGCCCATTGACTTAATTTTTTAAAAAATTATTTATTTATTTATTTGAGAGCGACAGACACAGAGAGAAAGACAGATAGAGGGAGAGAGAGAGAGAGAGAGAGAGAATGGGCGTGTCAGGGCTTCCAGCCTCTGCAAACGAACTCCAGACGCATGCGCCCCCTTGTGCATCTGGTTAACGTGGGACCTGGGGAAGCGAGCCTCGAACCGGGGTCCTTACGCTTCACAGGCAAGCGCTTAACCGCTAAGCCATCTCTCCAGCCCATTGACTTAATTTTTTTGTATATGTGTGTGCATGTGGGTGAATGCATGTGTTCATATGTGTGCATGAAGACATGCCGCAGCAGGAACCAGGCAGGGTCTTTCATTCTCAGTATTTACCTGTGTGTCTACCAGGCTACCTTGTCCTTGAGCTTCAGGGCAATTCTCTTGTCTCTGCCTCCTTACTCACAGAGGGTGTGCCAGGATTACAGACGCCCACCACAGCACCCATCTTTATGTGGTTCTGGAGATCTGAACTCAGGTACTCATTCTCGTGTGGCAAGCACAGTATTCATCGAGTTGTCTCCCTAGCGCCATATTGGAAATCTTTTGAGAGCCCTTGAAAATAATTTTTGGTAGAGAATGAAAGCTAGGAACATGTAATCAAAAGGTATTTGTAAAAAAAAAAAAAAAAAGTTACTTGTGGGCTGGAGAGATGGCTTAGCGATTAAGCGCTTGCCTATGAAGCCTAAGGACCCCGGTGCGAGACTCGGTTCCCCAGGTCCCACGTTAGCCAGATGCACAAGGGGGCGCATGTGTCTGGAGTTCATTTGCAGAGGCTGGAAGCCCTGGTGTACCCACTCTCTCTCTCTCTGCCTCTTTCTCTGTCACTTTCAAATAAATAAATAAACATAAAAAAAGTTATTTGTCTTACATCTTTATTGGATCCTATTGTATGTCCTAGACTTTCTTAGTTTCAAGATTATAAAATCAAATGAGACAAATAAAACTGAATTCTTGCTCTTAGGACTTGCCACGTTTAGATGAGAATCTTGTATTGGCTGATAGTTTCTTTCTGAGGGAAAAGATGCTTCTCCTAGGGAATAAGCAGCTTAGGTACAAAGCCTGGCAGGGTGAAAGGATGAGAACAGCCCCTAACTTCCCCCTTATCAGGTACCCACCTGCACAGCCAAATGTAGGCTAGAAACTTGGCCGTGGGTGTGCTAAACGGAATCATGGGCAGTATGCCTTTCCCACAGTGGGGCACAGGGATGGAGCAGAGCTGCCTCTTTGGGGTCATATTTTGTGTCACACCTACACCTTTCACTTGGATTTCCTGAGGAAGTTTTATGAAAGGGACTGTAGCCATCCAGGATTTGTAGCTAAAATTATTGAAGACATGATTCCATGACCAACTCTCCCCGGCCATCACCACGGCTCATAGATGGCCATAGGTGGGGTGTTTGCTTTAGATGAAAATGTAAACTCCATCCTGCCAATTCTTAACATTTAAAAGAAGATAGCAATCTAGAATTTTTCTTTGTCACCTGACTTTTAAGTACTGTGTGAACTAAATGTCTATTGTGGCCTATATATGTTCCATAGCATGACGTTCTGGAAGATCAATTCAATATCAATAAATTTATTTTCTGTGCTAAGATTTTCTTTCTTTTTAAATTGAGATACTCATTTTCAATTAAAAATATTTATTTACTTATTTAAAAGAGAGAAAGATGCAGATAGAGAGAGAATGGGCACCCCAGGGCCTCCAGCCACTGCAAACAAACTCCAGATTTATGAGTCACCTTGTACATTTGGCTTATGTGGGTACTGGGAATCCAACCTGGGTCCTTAGGATTTGCAGACAAGTGCCTTAACCACTAAGCCATCTCTCCAGTCCTGAAATGTGTGTGTTTTCAAGTTAGGGTCTCACTCTAGCCCAAGCTGACCTGGAACTCACTCTGTAGTTCCTTGAATTTATGGTGATCCTTCTACCTGCTGAGTGCTGGGATTGAAGGTGTATGCCACCATGACTGGCTTTGAAATACTCATTTTTATATAAAGCATTTAAATCCAGAAAATTCAGCCATGTTTTGCTTAAATTATATGAAATACCTATTTTTAACTTAATATCATTTTTAACTTAATGATTTAGATTCACTGTGTCAAAGAGTGAATGACAGAGGTAACCCTTTCAAAATAAAACCAAAGCAACAGGTATTTCTTGATGCCTGTATTAGTTACTTTAGTGTTGCCATGACCAAAACACATTTCAGAAAGAACTTAAGGCGTATCCCTTCAGATTTCAACTCATTATGGAAAGGGAAGGCATTACAGAGTGGTAAAGTCTATGGTGGTGGGAGTATGTGACAGTGGGTGCTCACATGGTGATAGGTAGGATGCAGAGAGAGAGAACTAGATGAAACCAAGGGCAGGTATATCCTTCAAAGGCCAGGTCTTAGTGACCTGCTTCTACCAGCCAGGTCTTACCTTCGAATGACTTTCAAAATAGCACCACAACCTAGGGCCCAAGCTTTCAAAATATAAGCCTCTGGAGAATATTTTAGATTCAAAACATAACACCGAGTGTTAGGCATTGTAGGGGAAACATAGAAAAGTATTAAGCATATGAAACATAAAATTGGTTAAGGTTTAGAGGTACATAATACCAAATTCAATGATCTAGTCATATTACACAGAAAAAAAATCTCAAATAGGCTTAATAGTCTAAATTGGAGTTGGGCATGGTGGCAGACCCCTTTAATCCCAGCACTTGGGAGGCTGAAGTAAGAGAATCACCATCTGAGGCCAGTCTGGAACTATGTAGAGTGAGTTCTAAGTCAACCTGAACTAGAGTGAAAATCTGTTTCACCCTCCCCCCAGCCCCAAATAGTTTAAGCTGAGCAAATAATTCTCTAGATCTGCTTGAACTAGGCCTTTATGTTCATATACCACTTCGACAGAAATGATTGGACAACTTAGAGGTTTTTATTACTTGTAGTTTTCTTAATTTAATAACAATCATCAAGAGTTTTAAAATAAAAATGCTTTATTACATGTCCCGTTCCTTATAACACTTTAATTATCAAATGCTAAAAATAAGAGATGACATTTGTCATAGTGTTAAGGCTTTCTTCTGTGTCTCAGCATTTTTCTGGAGTTTTTCATTTGCATTTTCAAATAACCAGAGGAGTATAAATAATAATGAAGAATATATAGAGAAGCAATGTCAGAGCAGGAATTTTATTATTTTCAAATGGCTTTAAAATGACTTTTGGTTACAAACTTGAGAAGCTTTTGGCTTTATAAACTTCTATTCTCCATGTATCTCCCCCTAAATTATTCAATGACTTGTTCAAAATACTAACTCATACTTTCTAATTTAGTGTGGGTACATTATAGTAAACTTCCTGAATGTTATGAAATGAGCTATCAAAGACATTATGCATGAACTGCATTTTAGTAAATGACTCATTTTAAGTAAATAAAATTTTACTTCTTGGGTACATGTATTATAAACTAATCTAAGAACCGAGCAGCTTTTATGAAAAAAAAACAAACAGAAGCAATTACATATTAATATATTGTGGTAAACTTGAGTGTAAAATGTTCCCTATAGCATCTGTGTATTTGAATACTTAATATCAAGGTGGTTATGCTGCTGGGGGAAGCTTGTGGAACCTTTAAGAGGTGGAGATTTGCTGGAGGAAGTGTGTCCCTAGGGGTAGGCCTTGAGATTTTATAGGCAATCCCTGATTGCTGCTCATTCTCTCCCACCATTCACCACTTCCTCCATGCTAATGTGATGATGTGAGCCAGTTTTCTGCTTCCCTTATACTTTCCCCACCAGGAATGGACTTAGGCTGTAAGTCAAAAATACATCTCTTTCCCTCCATAAGCTGCTTCTGGTCAGGTATTTTATCCCAACAAGAAAGTAACTGATGTACATGCCACGACAATGCAAGATCTGAATTAAGACAGTAACTCTAAATTTTGTAATTCATTGAGTACTATTTACTCTTGTGTACACATTGTTATCAGTCTTGATCTAGGGAGATCATTTTTTTCCCCCAAGGTAGGGTCTCACTCTAGCTCAGGCTGGCCTGGAATTCACTATGTAGTCTCAGGATGGCCTTGAACTCACAGCAATCCTCCCACTTCTGCCTCCTGAGTGCTGGGATTAACAGTGTGCATATTAATTGGCTAAAATTACTTTGGACATTGAGTCATTATATGGATAAACATTTTAAAATGTCTGCTCTAGGGCTGAAAAAATGGTTTAGCAGTTAAGGCACTTGCCTATCAAGCCAAAGGACCTAGGTTTGATTCCTCAGGACCCATGTAAACCAGATGCACAAGGTGGTACATGCATCTGGAGTTCATTTGCAGCAGCTGGATCTCTCTGTATCTGCCTCTCTCTCTCTGCTTCTTTCTTTCTCTCTCTCCCAAATAAATAAATGAAAATATTTTTAAATATCTGCTCTAGAAATAAAGGAGTTAAAAATGTTAAGCACATTTATGGCTAATCTGAGAAGTTCCATATAAAGCCTTTCGAGAGCACTGAGATCATGATGAGAGACAGATATATTCTTGCTCATTGAACAGACTCAATAATTTATAAAATCTAACTGGAGTTGAGAGTTGAAAACATCAGCATTTTTCAGCTTAAAACTTTTTATAGGTAGATGTCATTAATATACATTGTTTATTTCTTTCTCCTTCTTATGTCAAGTCCCAGGGTTAGAGTCCCAACTGGTATAAGCCAGTAATAGCAGTTTAGATCTTTGCCAGTGAAGAGTTCTATGATTCAATGCTGGCTAGTCACACAGAAGGGGAAGACTCCTGGGGTTTCTGGCCCACAGTTTTCCTTTCTAAACAACAACAAAAAAGAAAAAAGAGAGAGAGAGAGAACATATATTTACTCTCTAGACTTTCCTTCCTATTTGGACATAGTCTTAAAAGGACAGAAAGGGCATGAAACTATGATAGCCATGTTTCAGTCATGAAGTAGAAACCACGAGAATGATTAACAAACTGAGCCAGCACCTTGAGGTACTGCCTTGAGGTAGCGGAGCTGCCGACACAATCCTTGAACCACTACGTCCAGGCTTCTGATTGATCTATCATAACTAAAGCTTTTATTGTTTAATTTGCAGCTAGCTGGATTTCCCATTAATCATAGCTGAGTGTATTCTATCTGTAATGCCCTATAAATGCAGGGCCAATATTGTACGAGCATCAGCTCACACTGACTTGAGAAATGATTGTATCCATTTCTTTCTAATACCATGTTCAGTAGCCACGTTGGTAGCTTTTAATTATTTATAAGAGAAGTGCTTATCCTATGGGACTGGACCAAAGATACATATCAGTGTATTTTTTTTTAACCTCAGAGAGCTGGTTATTAACCATTTATTAGCAGCATACCTTACTCCTACAGAAAATGTAATAAGAACTACTGCGCTGCCTGTCTTCTCTCACTGGGTATTTTAAATAGCAAATGGGTACAGAATTATGACAAGTCAATTTTAAACTGTAAAATTTTAGAACTAGAAGGAACTAGTAACTTTAAGAAGAGCAAAATTACATCTCAGATGATTTAAACCTAACTCAGCATTATGCCTAACTAGTGAATAGCAGAATCAAATCTACAGTTTGAAACTTATTTTTGAAAATTTTTATTTTGGGGGTGAGTGCCAGCAATTATAACTCATGGATTCACACATTTTTGTCATTGTATATACTTTGACTTTATTCCCATTTTAGTGATCTTTCCAGTGCACCCACAGTGACACTAGTAACATATATGGTAATAATAACGATAATCATTCTTTGCTTCCCAGTATCAAGCCTCAAATCAAATCAAGATAGTAAGCAGGGCTGGAGAGATGGCTTACTGGTTAAGGAACTTGCTTGCTAAGCCAAAACTCCCAGGTTCAATTCCTCAGGACCCACATAACCCAGATACACTAGGTGGCACATGTGTCTGGAGTTTGTAGTGGCTGGAGGCCCTGGTGTGCTGATTCTCTCTCTCTCTCTGTTTGTTTCTTTCTCTTTCTCTCAAATTAAATTAAAAAATAGTAAGCAAATGATGCACAATTTTCTATAAACATAGAAACATAGTCTACTTTAGTTAATACATATAATAAACTGTTTAATTACATATTTAAACTTTCATTTATTCAGCCAACATAAAAACCTTGAAGAAGGCTGATATATTGAAGCTCTTAGTATGAGATTACAAATTACCAAAAACCTTTAATCATTATGATTCACAGTAAGTCCCCATGAGTAACTGGATGGTCAGAAGATTGCATTGCCCAAGTATAGCAAGGATCGTCTCACAGATATAATCAGCTGGCCACACTCCTCCAAAGGTTGAGAATTGTTAGCTAACGTATAAGGTCCTCTTCTCGAGGGAAGATAGACAATCTTGAGAGATAGAAAGTGCATTGTGAGTTGAATTCTTATCATGACTGGACTGGACTCATGGGTCAACTCAGACTTATGACAACTCAAATATGCCAGTAATGATCAGATACTGAAAATACTTAAAGCTGGTTGGAATAATTGTAAGAACATTACAGTGCTGGTGAAAGTGAATAATCAATAAATTTATGGAAAGCAATTAGATACAATACTGTTTTACAACACATTAAAAATGTTGGGGCTGGAGAGATGGCTTACATGCTTGCATGTAAAGCCAAAAGATCCAGGTTCGATTCCCCTGTACCCATGTAAGCCAGAGGCACAATGTGGCACATGCATCTGGAGTTTGTTTGCAGTGGCTAGAGGCCCTGGAGCACCAATTCTCTCTCCCTATCTGGCTCTTTTTCTCTCTCAAATAAATAAAAAAAAATTCTATTATTATTATTATTATTATTATTATGGGTTTTTTTTGAGGTAGGGTCTCACTTTCTAGCCCAGGCTGACCTGGAATTCACTATGTAGTATAGGGTGGCCTCGAATTCATCAAGATCCTCCTACCTCTGCCTCCCAAGTGCTGGGATTAAAGGCGTGTACCACCATGCCCAGCTTTTTTGTTACCATTTTTTGAAAATAAAATATTTCTAAAAATGAAGATGCTGTAACCTTTTAATATGTCAACTATAAGGAATATGTATATGAGAATTTATTATATTGACCTCTTTTTGAAGATACAGTTGATTTTTAAAATAAAATTTCAAGAAATGTTTATAGCATTTGGCTCAAGGATTCTAATTTTTGTGTGATCTATTTTAAGGAAATATCATAGATGCAAAGAATAATGAACATTGATTAAAGACTTATGAAAATTAGAAACAATCTGAATTTCCAACAGGAGAATAAATTGAATAATTGTGATATTTCCATGCAGTGGAAAGTAATGGAACCACTGGAATATTTTAGGGATGTCTAATGAAAAGAAAAAAATACTAAAAATAAGATGTCAAATAGAAAGGATAGGACAACAGAGTGTACATTTTGTGTATATTTGGAAGTCAGGAAAAATGCATTAAAATCAAGATGTCCTTAATATCATTCCTGTAATTTTTTTTCTGATTTTCTTCAACTTTGAAAACCCTAATGAGCATATGTAATCTTTTCAATAGCTTTTTGTTCTTATAACATCAGTTCATGATAACTTTTATAATTAGAAAGTCTAGTGAAAAAAAGCTTTTCAAATATGCCACTAAAGAGAGCTGCTGAGCAAGCAATCACAGCTTTATTCAAAGGCAGAATGGGTCAAAAGCTTAAGGTTGTGATCTGCTTTAAAATTAAAGTATCTTGAATATTTTAAAATGATAGCGCAAAAGGTAGAAAATATCAATACACTTATATTTAGAAAAATAACATAAAAATTCAAAAAGCAGAACAAGATCCTTCAAGTCACTTGGAGAAAATTCTGCATTAAAATCTTGAAAGGAAAGCCACGTGCCCAACACACACACACACACACACACACACACACACACACCCTCTGAGGCAAAGCAGCTTGGCATGACATCAAGGTTGAAGAAGGAAAGATATCTGGCTGGTTGGGGACAATGTTGTGAAGGAGTTAGGATTGAGAAGAAATGTTTACAAAAACAGTTGCTTTCTGTTGAAGCTACAGAGAGACAGCAGTGGGAAAGGGGCTTAAAATTTCTACCTTTGCATTCGGAATGCACTCTCCATTTTGGAGTTACTAAGAAACTAAGTAAAAAAAAAAAATTGAGAGTGCAGAGGGTAGTAATGATTACTTTGTGACTCTCCCATTGTGCACCTTTGAATATGAGAATGAGTCAAGTGGGGCTCAACCCAAATTACCTGAGTTATAGCACGATCCCCGAAGTTAAGACCTTCATTGTCCCAGATATGTAGTTACTTAGTTTTAGAGGTCTGAACAACTTTCTCAAATGACCTTAAAAACCCTAGTCTAACTGAGAAATCAAGCTGGAACTGAGCTGAAAGCTTTCTCCCCGCTGTCTAGTTGTCATAGTGCTGCTGGTGAAGTCATCAACAGTTTATCCAGAAATGGATCCTGTTAGGTATGCAACCAAACTGCCAGGCATGATGAGCCCACCAGTGCAATCGTGGCAGGACTCTTATGGGAGTAACTAACTGCTCCCTGATTGGATACGAAGCCTGTTTCACAAGAGGGAATTCATAGCAGGTACTAACAACCAAGTCAAAAACCTATGCCTGGGAAAGTCATAGGCAATAATAGGAGGAAGCTACTACTGTTGTCTGACTAAATAGATATGCTATGTCCATCAAATCGCCCTGTAAATATTTATTTATGTCTGGAGATGAGTGCTGCTCTCACTTTTGGTCAGATAAGCTTTCTTTTGCAATGGGGAAACTACTTGGGAAAGTCAAGACTTATCAAAGTGTTAAGAACAAGTGACTGTGGAGTGTTAGGCACTAAATGAGACATCTGTATCATTCACTTCAAGGCTCAAGGAACATGGTAGAAGAGGAGATGAAAAGAATATAAAGGATGGGAAGGAGTACCTTGGAATATTGTCTTCTGGACACAAGTTGGTTATTGCATTCATGAACTTACAGCAGCTATCCTTACCTGCACACTTTTGGTACCATTAACATCTGTCATAGTTGATGATTGAGGAGGACAGAAAATCAATGACACCAAAACAGAAGAGGAGCTAATTGGAAAGAAGTTCATTGGAAGGTGGGAAGGGGAATAATAGATTTATTATGTGCATGTATAAAAATTGTCAATAAAAGTACTTTAAAAAAAACCCTTAGTCTAGACCAGCAGTTGTTAACATATTCCCTATGGCAACTCACAGGACAGATGGCGTTTCTATATACAACATATAGCTATGGCATATTCAGAATTGACAGTTTCTGCAACTCCAGTTCTTTCTCTCCAAACTAAGAAAGTAATACTAGTGAGTGTAATGTTATTACAAAGCAACTCTTCACTGTGCTTTGATCTACACTTGAAAATGGTGATTCATTCATAATCTTTGGCTGCTCAGACGTTGGGCAACAGGTCAACTAAGGTAGCTGCCCTGAGGCTTAGACTAAGTAGGGGCAGGGTTATGTAGGTGTTGTACCTTATTCTTCTTGTCTGAATGTAATTAAAAACCCTTTCTAAATTTCTGTCTATACTGGTACCCCAAGAAGCTGCTGACAGTGCAGTCTCCTTTCAAGTGAGATTATCTTGGGCAGGCAGGACAGGTTGAGTTTCCAAAGATCTGCACCCATGGGAAGTAGCTTTGATCTTTCACTTCTCACTTGAAAGAAGATTGCATTTTTATCTTAAATCATCCCTTTTACTTTGAAATTAGAAGGATAGGTCAGAGGGAAGTATGGTGGCTTATAAAATTTACTCACTTATCAACAAATCATTTAAATGCTTAGCATGTGCAGGCACTGTTCTAGCTCCAGAGAATCAGCAGTGAATAAAGACCTACAAAATTGGTCTCTGGGCTGGGAGTGTAGCTCAGTGGTAGAGCACTCATCTAGCATACACAAGGTCTGATCACTGAAAAAAAGAATCAAATCAAAATAAAAAAAGTCCAAAAGAAATAATAACAACAATAAATAACAAAAAAATAATAAAACTAAATTCTTTCATGAAGTGCTTATGTTAGTGGATGGAGACAGGTATCAAGACAAGAAGCAAGGTTTAAGTGCTATTGGCTCCTTTTTTCCCTCATTCAATTCATTACTTAACTTATAGGTACTGAAAATACTTTATATGTATTAAGCATCCTAGGTGATTCTACATACATTGGCTGGGGAGATGGCTCAGTGGTTAAAGATGCTTATAAATTCTGCTGACCTAGGTTCAATTCTCTAGTACCCACGTAAAACCAGATGCACAAAGTGGCTTGGTGCATGTGTCTGGAAGTCATTTGCAGTACTAAGAAGCCTTGCTGTAGCCATATTCTCTCTTTCTCATAAATGAATGAATGAATTAAAAGAATAAATTATAATACTGAACAAAACTGCAGTGGTAAAAAATGCAATCAATATATCTGATATAGTAAACTTACTAAGTAAATTATTAGATCTCATGAAATAAAATAATATGTAGGTATTATAGGACCTCCATGTGCTAATATGGAAAACTGCCTATATGTTAAATTTTAAAAAGATAACTTAATAAAAAGAATTAAAATAAGCTCTTTATGGCTGGGTGTGGTGGTGCACATCTTTAATCCCAGAACTCTGGAGGCTGTGGTAGGAGGATCACTATGAGTATGAGACCTGCTGGAGACTCCATAGTGAATTCCAAGTCAGCCTGGGCTAGAACAAGACCAAAAAACCAAAAATAAAATAAGAAACCTCTTTTGAGACTACATAGTGAATTCCAGGTCAGCCCGAGCTAGAGTGAGACTCTACCTCAGAAAACAAAACAAAAAAAAAAAAAAAAAGAAGAAGAAAAAAGAAACCTCTTTTTAAAAAATGTGTGTATGTGTGCATCTTTGTGTGTGGGGGGAGGTATATGTACTCTTGTGTGCCTTGTATATGGAGGCCAGAGGACAACCTTGGCTGTCATCATCAGGAACATGGTCCACTTCCTTTGAGACCAGGCCATTTTTGGTCTGGAGATCACCAATTAGGCTAGACTGGCTGGCTATTGAGCCTCAGGGATCCTCCTATATCTGCAGCTGGGATTACAGGCACACCCCACTACTGCACCTGGCATTTTTATGTGGATACTTGAAATCAAACTCCTCATGCTTCAAAGGCAAGCAATTTACTGCCTAAGCTATCTCTGCAGACTTCTATGTGCTTTGTAGAAAAATATGCAAACATATGTTTGCATTTGAAAACTATATGAAAAGGTATGTAAATAATTCAATAGTGATCCCTTTTGGCAAGGACTGGTGATTTGGGATGGGAAGAATACTTAGTTTTAATAATATGTCCATCCTTTTGAAAGTCTTCAATATTAACTATATGCCTTAATTACTTTTGAGTTAAAATTCTTAATACATTTTTATAAAAAGTTTGGCCTTGTAGGAGCTTTAGGAATGAATTTGGGTTTATTAAAATTGGGTTGCCTGGAGACATGGGAATTTATTGTCTTGATCTTCAATTTAAGAATCAAGGAGGTAAGTGGAGAGATAACTAAGTAGTTAAAGGTGGTTGCTTGCCAAGCCTGATGGCCTCGGTTCCATTCCCCAATATGTACATAAAGTCAGATGTGCAAAGTGGTGATGTGTCTAGCGTTCATCTGCAGAGGCAGGAAGTCAGGCATGCCTGCACTCCTTCTCTCTCACTCTGTGACTCTCTCTCAACTAGCTAGATAAAAAAAATTGTTTTTAAAGAATTGAGGTAGGTAAATGGTGAAGACATTTAATTTTATTTAGTTTTATGCTTGTAGGTAAGTGGTGTGTGTATTTGTGCTTGTGTGTGTGTGTGTGTGTGTGTGTGTATGTATGTGGGTGGGGCAGTAGAATTCTCCGGTCAAAGCTGAGGGGTTCAAGGTGAATGAGAAGATTTAGAAAAGATGTTAATGTTTCACTCTTTGTTTTCACAGTACCTAGTATCATGTGCTTGGCACTGGTTGATAATTAATGTTCTTTAAATGCAGGCATGATTATTTGAGGGTATGAGAAGTGAGAATGCAAGGCAGGTGATTTGAATGAAGTTACAGCAGTTTCTGAGGCTTATAATATGCTTTGATCATCCTGGCTGGATGAAGAAGCAAGAGAAAATGTGCTCCAGAATATAAATTACTCAGTCTCTTCATATTCTCAGTGGGAAGGAATATCCCCCAAGTCTGCTGATTTAGAAAGTCCTTATTTTTGCAAAGACCGAATTCCCTTGCTTGCTGTTTATCAGCATTCTGCTGACAAGTCCTGTTCCTTCTCTGTCCTTCGCCCTCCCCTTCTTTTGTTTTTTTTTTTTTTGTTTCTTTTTAAATCAGTTCAGTAGCTCAACTATTTCAAAATCTCATTTCATCTCATTTGTCATTTATTAATGGGCTTATTTTTTCTCTATGGTTTCTTATTCACCAGACATATTTGAGGAAACTCTTTTTAAATCCCTGGGGTCATTATTACATCACTAGTTCTTTTTACTGCCTTAAGGAAAATCAGACTCAAACTTTAATCACTCTATAACTCTCCCCATATCCACATTTAAATTTCATTTTTTTTTTCCATTTTAAGTATGTTACTCTTAACATTCTCTAGTGAGTCCTGACTGGATATACTTTTGTTTTGAGAAATTTATTACATCAATTATATTTTTTTACTGATTACTTTTTGGTTATTTAAAGATAATTTGATCTCTCCTCCCCAAAGCTAACAGTTCCTTATATATTCTATCATCAGGGCGCACAAAAAAACAGATTGTTTTATAGATATATCATATTTCTCCCAATTCAGATTTGCTATTGGTTTCATAATTTAAAATAAAAACAGGTCTTATTTGGAACTCCCTTTTAATAAATCTGGTCTTTTAAACATGTCTCTTGCTTGCACCCAGTTCTAAGGGCCATTTTAATGTTCTTTTGCTTTTCAGTAGCTACTTGATACCACTGAGTAGCAGACTGAAACGAAAAAAAAAAAAAAAAAAAAACAAAAACATTGCTATCAGAAGGATAGAAGAAAGAACATTGTGTTCAGAGTCAAGAGTTCACTGTTAAGCTCTCTGCCTCACATTTTATTTTATTATTTTTTTTGGATTCATGTTTTGTCTATCCCTCTTCCCACATCTAGAATCTATCATCTCCTCTCTTTTATCACCTAATATAGACAGTACGGAAAAAGACTTTGAAAAGCACTATGAATGCCTGTGAAAAAGGGCATTATACAAATGTCCAGTATTATTATACTGGAATTTTTCCATTATTCTGTATACAAAAGGATGAGGTTTTGAGTAGTATTAGCTCCTTTCACCTATAAGAACCAAATAGGTTCAATTACCAAACTACTGGAATGAGTCTTATAGATTAGGGTCACAGAAAAGTTCTGAAAAACTAGATATGTGCCTTTTTTTTTTTTTAATGATCACTGTCATTGGTATTACATCTACCTTTTGGGGAGAATTATGACAATGGAGGGAAGTCAGTGGGGGCTATTCTGCCTTTGCATATTTTACTGTGTAGAGGGGAAAGGCAACAGAAAAGTCAGTCCTGGCCAAGGTCTAAATGGTTCAAATAAATTTAATTGTGAGAGGGAGTGAAATTATAGAGCAATGTTGAAAATGCAAATGAAATTTGTCTAAATATTGATACTATGTGTACAGAACATAAGAATGCATTATAATGCCCACTGGTGCCATAGTGGCATAACTGTGGGGAGGAGAGGTAGTGGACAATGCCTCAGAATACACCTTTCAGCCCTATGGCTCTTATAATCTTTCTGCCCTCTCTTCCACAATGTTCCCTGAGCCTTAGAGGACATATTAGAAGCCTCATTTAGTGTTGGGCTCTCAGCAGCCTCTTATTTTATGCTTTGATGAGTTTTGAGTCTCCTCAGTGTCTACCACCATCTCCTTGGAGGAGGATCTCAAGCAAGCAGTGGAGCAGCACTCTTGTTTAATTTGCCATTTCCTCTGTAACGCTTCCTGGGCCCTGGCAGATGTGATAGAGGTGATGCTTTTCATGTGAGGCAGTCAGCTGCCTTGTGCTGTCGTACTGGTGGATCCTGGGTCTCCCTGCTATTCACCGTCAACCACGAAAAGCAAATTCTGTAACCAAGAGGGAGAGCAGCATGGCTCAAAGGAGATAAACATAGATATTTAGAAGACTTTATGACAGGTACAACCTCTCCTTTTAGCTGAAAAAAATGGGGTATATTCCCTCTAGGATCTGTAAGTTGAAAAAAATGACTTTTGGATATGATTTTGAAGGATGAGTAGGGCCACAATCTCAAGTTTCCTGCGCAGTTAACATGAATATGTGAAGTAGGGTAGATACACATTATAGGTGATCCATTGCTGTCTACCTCCTTACTCATAACAGGACCAATGACATGGCCAAATAAAGCATATACAAGGCCCCGTAGAAATCTTTGCCCACCAATGTTAAGACCCCTGATTTAAAAAGATGGAAGAAATTTAGTGAAGTATTATAGATTAAAAAAGTAAACAGGGAGAGAAGTCACCATGACTTGCATACTGCCTAAGAAAACACTATTGGTATTGATTAATTTGCCACAGATATTGGCAGTGCTGCAGAAGCAGGGGTGTGAGAAATGACCTTCATTCTCGCGAAGAGACAGAAACTAGCAGAGCAAGATTTGGTAGCCTGGAGTTAGCAAAGGCATCTCAAAGGTCCTGGGATTCAGAAGTACTGCCTATAAATATTTCACTATGCCAACATAGTCTTTAAAATACAGGTGTCAATCAGAAAAAATTTAAATCAGATCACCTTGTATAACCTAGCTGAGATTAACCCCCAAAAGGGACTAGAACATTATATGGGGGAGATGAAGGGGAAAAGCTTAGCTCATGAGGCTTGGGTAGAAGTCAGAACCGTGGGAGTGTGAGTGCGGTGGCAGGCTGAAGGCTGGGTGGGCACCGCGGGAGACGGAGGAGGCAAGCTTTGCCTACTGTGCAGTTTTGCCCAAGGCAGCTAATTGCTTGTGCCCAGAAAATTGCCTTTGGAAGCCTTGGGCAATATGCAGTAGGTTTTCCCTGAAGCCTAGTTTATCAGGTTAAGTTGAAATTTGGTGGGGCAGGAGCGGGGGGGTGGTGGTGAGGTGAAAGAATGCCAGAGCTGCACAAGCCTCAAAGGTCACCCACTTTCTTAGCAACATATCTCTAATGATGAGAGGAAACTTGAACTCTTAGAAATCTGAGGCCATATATCTTTTTTTAAAAAATATAAATAGATTTACAATTACATTACACTATCCACCAATCTCCAAAAAGAATTATCTAAGTCTTTATCCCTAACATGTTGAATAGTTTGATCAAGATATATACCTAGACAGGGCTAGAGACAGAATAAACATTAGATCTAACCACCCTGTGCTTACCTCAGCAATGTACCAACAGAGAGGAGAGAGAACAGAGCAAGATGGTAAGAAGAGAGAAACACTGGGGTGAAGGGTATTAAAAAGAAATAAGGAAAGAGACATTACCGTTCTTTTCTAGGATTAATTCTGGTGTGAAAAATTATATAAAGGGAAGAGATGTAGCATTAATTAAATCTCTGTTGTATGCCTGCACCTTGTACAGTATATTCATTTCAACTTTCATAGCAACTGTAGAACAAGTTATCACCATTATAAACAGATCATGAGATTAACAAACTTGCCTATGGCTGCTCAGCTGGCAAAAGGTCAAGTTAGAATTTCAATCCAGGAGTGTCTGTCTAGGCCACACTCTTTCATTTCCAAAGGTGTTTATTTATTAAATGTCTACCATTTAATAAATACTAGTACTAGTCTAAGTACTTTAAGGATATAAAAATGAAGCTGATTAGGGATACAAATAAGGAGCTCTTAACTATCTTGTTCTTGGAGTTTATAGTCTAAAGAAAGAAGTTCTTAATGAAGTAACTGGCCACCTTAGCTTTCTATTTAATGTCCCAATATGATAAAGAAGTATGGGAGATCAACCACAGCCACATAAATTGGAAGACTCTCAGTGTTCATAAAATCTTCTTTAAAAAATTAAGTGTTGTATCATACCTGGCTGAAGCCAGTTTTATTAATCCTTTATATCTTGGCATGGAGTATAGAACAATGCTCCAAAACTGTCCTAACTCATTTATAGGTTCAACAAAAACAAAAACTTGGTACTAGCAATATTTTCTTTAAAAGCACAGATATATGTAAGAAAAATGCTAAGTTCATTCCTATTACTATTGTACAAAAGTCTGCCTTTAAGAAACCATGGGCAGTCCCAAGAGCAAAGGAAGGTGACTATATTACTGTAAGGATGAATGACATACTGGTATGCAATTTGTCAGTTACTGTATAGTCAGACTTTCCTATTTTATCAATTAATTATAAACTATAATGTACATCCACTATTCTTCCACGATCTTAAGTTCTTTTTCCATATTTTTTATAGAGATCACAATGTCATGGCTTTACAGAAGGATATCTGAAGCTGTTTCTATGACTTACTTTAATGAAAAAATAAATTGCATTGATCTTTGTCACATTGTAATGCATTTTGAAGTCAAACAAGTTTGGCAAATACTGATTTAGAGCTTGCTGCAAAGTTGATTCTATGATCTGGTTACAATTTTCCCAAAGAATATCTTGATGTTCTTTATTTGATTTCTTACCTTATTATAATTTTTTTTATTAGGTAGAAACTTTGTATGGACACATCATATGTTGGTACCATAATTTTCCTTCTTCCTGTCCCCACTTCACTGAGAGCTCTTCTTAGTGGGATTGCTGGTTTTCACCATATAGTTGAACTTAAGTACATCATTAGATGCATCTACCATGTTCAAGGCATAAACTTCTACAATGTTAAATGCATAAATGCTTAACATTTTCCTTAACATGCTTGATCAAAAAAATACATGACTAGACTGGTTAAAGAAGGAAATATATATGTATTTTACTATAGTAAAAATGTAATGGAGTGATAATGGTATCTAAGAAACACAAACTTACAAAGTGCAAAAAATAATTGTGTGTATAATTGTATATAAAACAATAAATATTAATATTAGTGCAAGAAAAACATAACCAGGAACTAGATGTCCCCTAGAATCAAAAGAAGAAATATACTCATGAGAAGATTTACACAGAAGTACAAAGCTGGGTCATAATTTTCATGAAGAAATTGTTTATTGGTATGTTCTTGGATCTTAAATAATATATAACACATAGTATGTATTCAAGCACTATTTTGTGAGTAGTAAGGTTATTTTAACTCTTGGCTCTTTTCCTAAGTTGCCAGTTTAACCTGTTTGCTTCCTATGGCAAATTATTTAACTTATACTTTTAAAATATAAAGGGCACAAACCAGTGTAGTTCTAAAACTCCTGTTAAATATCTGATTAAAAATGACAAATTGTCATATATGACAAATATGTCTGGGTAAAAAGAATTTTAGGAATCATTTAAAATAATTGATATACCTTTATTACCCAATTAGAATGAATCATATGACATTGCTGATTTTTGTAGGTTAAAAACGGACACTTTTATAAGGTTTGATCTTAGTTTATAAATTCTTGGCTAAGATGAACCTCTAGTTTCAATTGATGGAAACATTGAAACTTGGAGAAATTGTACCTTAATGTTCATTAAAGGTCTCTTTGCTTCTAAATGCTAGAGAATGAAAAGTGGTCTCAGAAATCAGAACAAATATTATAGCATCTTCATTAAAATATGTGAAGCTGACATCTTTACTACTAGCTTTTACGGCCAATCACAAATCTCCTATGAGGCTGTAGAATGACCATCTGAATGTATTGTAAGATTTAATGGCCTTAAATATTGATTACCTTAATTCACAGCATCTTTTCCATTTCTGTCATTAAAACAAGCACTCCCGATTACTGTGGCTAAAAATATAATAAGTGGATCTATAAGTTGTTTTAAATTATTACCAATAATGGTAAGAGGCAGGGAAATTAATTTTGATCATTTGCTATTTGAAATAATTTTAAATCTATAAATGATTATAATCACTTGAAAGGCCCCAGAGCTACAGCAGAGGCCATGGGCAAAGTCTGAGACAGGAAATAAAACTCTACTTCTTTTCTCATCCACAGCATTTTTAGCTTCTTATGACGCTGCCACGAGAGAGCTGTGAGTGGGGGACTTCAAAGCAGAGAGGTGTAAAAAGGGGCATAAAGGAGAAAATTAGAGAGGGGCAAATAATTGCTACTCTTCCAGACTATTTTTTTCTCTTCCAGACTTTTAACCAGCGTGCTCACGTTCTTCTCTCCGTCTCTGCTTAACAAGGGAGGTTTTAGCCTGAGATTACACAAGAGCGACTAGATACCTAGACTTTCTAGCATTACCATTGCAGTGTTAGCGGGAGGACCAGGTGTGTGATGTAGTCAATTTTGGTAAAACCCCTAGACCTATTCTATGCTTGTATTTACATACACATTAAAAATAGTGACACAGGGTACAGCTTGCATAGTTACTGGATACAAAGTTTTCCTTGATTCATTTATGTACTATTTTAGGTGTTTTTTTTTTTTTTTTTTTTTTTTAAGGTAGGGTCTTGCTGTATCCTGTAACCTGGAATTTACTGTGCAGTCTCAGAGTTGCTTCAAACTCATGGCAACCTCCTACCTCTGTCTCCCAAGTTCTGGGGTCAAAAGCGTGCACCACTATGTTGGCTATTAGTCACTATGTTTAACAACATTGCAGCTAAACCTGAGCAACGATCTCTAATAATTTCTTTAGAAGTGGGATTTACTGGTTAACAGTGAGAGTGTTGAATAATTTCCCGGAGGAACAGTTAGCTCTGAGGAACAGATACACAAATGCAGTCAGAAGCTGTAGGGCAGACTTTTTCATATTTGAGAAGCTTCTGGAGACAGTCTACCATCCTCAGTTTAAAATTTGGATCGTAGACTTTTTTTTTCACCTTGTACTTAGATAATCTTTTCAAACTAAGACCAGAAACTAGAGGCAGAGTGAAAAAATCTGAAAATGGGTAACGTTATTTGCATATTTATTATATGTCAGGTAATGCTCCAAGCATCTTACGTATGATCTCATTTTTCTCTAATGTAGTTTTAAGAAGTAGTTATTGAATGGAGAAGAGAAAATCTCAACAGCTTCTCTGAGGACCCATAGATAGTATACGGAAGAGCTCAGGGCTGTTCATGCCTTTAACACCTGCATTGCCACCTCCCGTCCAGCATACTGGATTGCGTAAGCAGACAAGCTGGGAATACTCCAGAATCAAGAAGTGGGTAGTGTATATGATATCTTTCTAAAATTTCCTACTTTTGAAGAGTTTACCTGGCAAGGCCATGTTCTCTCCTGCTAATAGAAATGGTGGCTATAACCTTAAGCATCTTACCATTTTCCATTACTTATTTGTAAGTCATTTTAAAAATGCATATTTTAACGAATAAACTATACATTTTATGTGTAATGTAAAATTTTTATGTATAATGCTACATGCATATTTTTAATGTATGCTTTTTAAAAAATTGATCCATGTCAATTATAAGGTAGTAGTTAGTTACTTTTTGCAATCACTTTGGTCAAATACACAGCACAATTTAAAGGAGGAAATCATGTATTTTGTCTCATTGTTGCAGAGAGTTAAGTTCATGATCATTTGATTCCATGCACTCGTACAAAATATCATGGCTGTGGAAATGTGTGGGTGGCAAAGAAGAAGTGTTCACTTTGTGACTGATAAGAAGATAGACACAGGGAGGAAGGGACAGAGGAAGAGAGAGAGGAGAGAGAGAGACAGAATGTGGTCTCAGAGAAAAGATACCCCCAAGAACCCACACCCACTTATCTACCTCTTCCCTCCAGTAGCCACTTTCCAAAATTTCCAGAACCTTCCCAAACAGTGCAACTATCTGAAGTCAAGTTATCTAATACATGAAGCTATACAGAACACTTTACACAAAAACTGTAACATTCCACCCCTGGCTCTTAAAGGATTATCGCCATCTCATAATATAAGATGTGTTTTATCCATCTCTAAGAGTCCCCAAAGTGTTAGCAGTTCTAGTGTTGCTCAAAAGCTCAAATTCAAAGGCTCCTCTGTGACTCCAGGCAATTCTTAGCTGTGATCTCCTGTAAAAATTTAAAAAAAATCAAACGAATGAACAACACACACATTTCCAACACACAACTGCACAGAATCAACATTCTTTTTTTTTTTTTTTTTTTTTGGTTTTTCAAGGTAGGGTCTCACTCTGGTCCAGGCTGACCTGGAATTAACTCTGTAGTCTCAGGGTGGCCTTGAACTCATGGCGATCCTCCTACCTCTGCCTCCCGAGTGCTGGGATTAAAGGTGTGCGCCACCACGCCCGGCCAGAATCAACATTCTTATTCCAAAAGGGAGAAGCAGGAGAAAAGCAAGGAAGGATCAGATGAAAGCAAGACCGAAACCAACCAGAGCAAACATTAAATCCCATAGCTCCATTTCAGTCATACAGAACATGCTGTGGTTTATCATGAACTTGAACAGGCCTGTGCAGCTCTCCTCTATGGACTTGCCTTTTGTAGCCCATATGGCCTCTCTTTTGGGCTGGCGTTGCTTGCCGCCTGCATTTTTCCTCCACAGACATTACATATGCTGGCATCCCCAATGTCCTGGGGCTTCACCCTCACCATTAATGCATCCCAATGTCAAAAGCTGTCCCTAGGCACCCACATTGTTTGGATTGCCAGGCCTGCCTTTGAAATCATGGCAGAAGCCTCCAGATCCTAACTTGTGCATTCAGCATGTCCTTCTTCATGATAAGCACTACGTGGATGACACCAAGGTCTGTGGTCATCATGAATAGTAGCTAAGCTTTCTAGGGCCATGGCTGCAGGGACCTCTGAATGCCTGAACTTGGGGAAATACTGCCTCAGGCGATATTATGTGTTTAGGGAACCTGGGAACCCTTTTCTCAAGGCAAAATCTTTAAAAAATTAAAACTTTTATACCCTTACTCCTGCAATATGTGGGAACTGGCCAATTCTTGAGGGTCCGTAAAGTCATCTTTTCTATTGTCTCAGTACAAAGTCCTGATTCTTTATAGTGCCACTAATTTCGTTAGCAATTGCATTCTCCTTGTCCATGACTTTCAACTCACTCCTTTTCTAGCCAAATTGTAAATTTTTCAAGTCTTTCTTCTCTGGTTTTGTGGCCAGCAATTACCTTTAACTTTTGCCTAACAGAAAGTCTTAGAACAAAAGCAAGATATAGGTAAATTACTTGCCAGAATATGACATGAAGGGCTTATATCCCAGTTCCTCCAGAGTCTTTATTTTCACCTAGAACCTTAGGAACAGGCTCCCCCCCCACCTTTTCTTTTCAAGGTAGGGTCTCACTCTAGCTCAGGCTGACCTGGAAGTCACTATGTAGTCTCAGGGTGGCCTCGAACTCACAAACTCACAGTGATCCTCCTACCTCTGTCTCCAGAATGCTGGGATTAAAGGCATGTGCCCCCATGCTGGGCAGGAACAGAATTTATTGTCTGCATTTCTATCAGCTTCTGATCTTAGGGGTTCTCACCATAATTGCTCACTCAGCTGTACTTAGAACATTCTAGATATTTTTCTAGCCTGCATCTCCAGTTGTTTCAACATTCCTCCTACAAACCATTTTTAAAGGCTTAAAAACCACATGGAAGGCCAAGTGTGGTGGTGCAGGCCTTTAATCCCAGCACTCGGGAGAGGTAGGAGGAGTGCCTTGAGTTCAAGGCCAGTGTGAGACTACATAGTGAATTCCAGGACAGCTTGGGCTAAAGTGAGACCCTACCTTGAGAAACAAAAACAAACAAGTGAAAAACACAGGGCCTTATTTAATCATAGTAATAATCCCACTTCCCTACTACTAATTTTCTGTATTAGTAACTTCTTTAAAAGTCTCTGCAGTCAAACTACTGAGAAAATAACATAAAGGGCTAAGCTTTGTTGAATCTGGATCAATAGCAGGGCAGGATATCATGGTATTGGGAGCATGTGGCAGGGGATACTCACCTCAAGGCAGACAGAAAAGAAAGAGATAGGGGTAAAGAGAGAGAGAGAGAGAGAGAGTGAGTGAATTAGTTTAGGAACAAGATGCCCCAAGAACCCATCCTGAGTGATCTTTTCTCCATCCAGATGGGCATGTTCCAATCCCACATCTGTAATTTACAAGTTCTATGACCTGTGGAGAGTTGCTTAGCTTTTCTGTACTTTTGTTCCTTCATCTGTCTCTCCCAAAATCCATCTGCACACTTGACTCCTCCTTAGAGCTGTAGATTTGCTATGTGCTGCTGTCTAATTGGTATCTCTCGGGCTGTCTAACAACCACTCCAACTGTCTCAAACAAAACAAAACAAAACAAAAATACAAAACCAATGACCTTGCACCAAAATTCTCTAGGTAAATGCTATACTACAAAATGCTATGAAGAATTAATCACAAACACCAAGTATCACTGAGAGCGGTCTCAGTGAGTGACAGGTAAAGGCCATTATTTAAGAACCATCATGTAATTACAGACCAGAAATAGCAATTCAATAGAAGGCGAAGAGGACACACAGAGATGGAAGACATAAAGAAAAGGTCATGTGAAGATGAAAGCAGTGGCTGGAGTGTGCAGCTATAGAGGGAAGAGCATTTCCAAGAGCCACCAGAAGCTGAAACAGGCAAGAACTGAAAGTCTAGAACCTGAAACGTTAGAGAAAAGTGGGTCCTGATGACATCTTACTTTCAGACTTCTAGCTTCCATAGCTGCAAAATAATATATTTATGCTGCGGTAATCTGGCCAGTTTGTAGGTGTTTGTTCCAACTGACATAGTTGTATTTGTAACTTCTCAACCTCAACTCTATTGTCCTCCCTTTCACCCTGCTCTTCTGTCGTTGGTATTGGAATATCAAGTTTGTTCCCAATTTAAAGCTTTCACACCAGCTGTTCCTTCTCCTTGGGTTGCTTATCTCTGCATGTGTGGATGAACTCTTGTGTCTCAGATCTCAGCGAGGACTTTTTCGACCACCTTCATTCTAATCTAATGCTTGATCATACTACCCGGTCTTAATTTATTCCTTTGCACCTAGTATAATTTGATTTTATGTATTCATTTATATGTTTGTAGAGTGTGTTACTAATCTCAAAACATACTCATGTGCTCACACATAAACACACACGTGCATTTGCTAGAAATGCATTTTTCAGTGTAGTAGCCACTAGCCACATGTGGTGTTTCAATATAAATTTAAAATTTTAAAGTACAGTTTGCAAACCGTAGAGCCACACTTTTTTTTTTTGTGCTCAATGGCCACATGTGGCTAGCAGCTACCGTAACTACCATAAGTGTGGACAGCAGAGATGTAGAACATTTCTGTCGTTGCAGAGAAGTTGATTATACAGTGCTGCTTTAGAATATACATTCCCCAACAGGAGAGAACCCCATGTCCTCTGTAATTTAAATTTGGCACTTAGTAGATGCAAATAATTTTTTTTGAATGAAGAATGAATGGGCCTTCCAGAAAACTGTTATGCATTGATGTGAATGAACTTTGTAATAAAATGGCCATCATTGCAACAAAGCTTCTAAGGGTAATATTCTTTTACCATGAATGATGGCTTCTTCAGGCTGTAAATAAAAACTTCAGTATGGGGTCAATCGAAAAGTGGGAGGAGGCCAGGTAGGGGGTGTGGGTTGAATATTATCTTCTGTGCAGGATAACATTTTGCTCTAGATGTCTAGTGAGAGTGTTATCAATCTCACATCTTTAGTAATCATTTCTCTGTGCTTTGATTAATGTGGGTGTAAAATGTGTCTGATGTAACAGCATGTGTCTGAAATATTCTGAGGCAAAAGGGATAAAAAAGTATTTTAATTTAAAAAAAGAACTTTAAGTAGGCTAAAGAGGAAGGAGATTACTTAATATAACAAGCAAAATATACTATATTGCTACATTAAAAGAAAGTCATATATATCTTGTCATACTTTCAGGACAAATATATTTTAAAAGCCATTAAATCTCTGGCTACAAATTTTCTGTCTTGTTTTCAAATCGTCACTGTGAGGTTAAGATTAAAACTTGTGAGTATCCAATACTGTATCTAGCATATAAAAAAAATCAATGTTTCTTTTCTCTATCTTAGATCTCTCTTTTAATAGTTATATATCAAAGTTCAAATAAGGAAGCTTAATGATTATAATAAGAATTATTATTGACTACCTAATGGAAAATTATTACTTCAAGAGTACCTTGATGAAAACCTAGGGACTAGCAAGTATCTGAAGATCAGTTCTAAATGTGTGCAACTGAGTAATATTTAGCAAACCATTTCCATTTCCTATTAAAAAATCAATCAGAGTAGGGTTAGGAAAGTGTGTAAGTACAATAATTATTACTTGGTCTGAAACAATGTACTGTACATAATTAGAATATGATATTTCAAATAAAGATATTTATGACATTAGAATCATGACTGCTGTTTTTACTATTTATTTATTTATTTAGAGAGTGAGAGAGAAAGAGGCAGTGAGAGAGAGAGAAAGAGAATGGGTGGGCCAGGGCCTCTGGCCAATGGAAACAAACTCTGGACACATGCACATCCTTGTGCATCTGGTTTATGTAGGTCCTGGGGAATCTAATTGAGGTCCTTTGGCTTTGCAGGCAAATGCCTTAACCACTAAGCCATCTCTCTGGCCTATTACTTTTATACGCTACTGAAACCGGAGAAAATGTAAGAACCTCAAATAGGATGTCTTTGCTGTAGAAATAGAAAAAGAGGTGTGTGTGTGTGTGTGTGTGTGTGTAGGGGTGGAACTTGGAAATCAAGAATATGAACATTTAAAAGGATTCAGATAAGTTTCTTGATGGACTTTTCCTCTAATGAATGATCTGACATGGTAGGGCATTTTGCCCTTTCCAGGTTGGTTATAGTGGCCAGAAACCCATGCCTGATTAATAAAGCCACTCTGATAGAGGTCAGGTTACCTCAACACCACTAAGGTTGTTGTGAGAGACAAGAAAAACACAAGTATTTCTTCCAGTTTTGGTTTTAGCTTCATCAATGTAGGAAAAAAGATAGTCCTTTGGACTATCATGGACAAAAGTGATAATGAAACAAGTATCTTATTTTGGAATTCACCTTCCATAAAGCCCATTTCCAGAAAGTATGTCTGCTTTGTTACAGCCAATGTTTCTTTAAGGAAATAACTATATTTTCCATTGGTTTGTGTGTTTTTCAACCTTGATAAAAAGAGAGAAGAGCAGAACCAAGGAGGAAGGGATGAAAAGAGAAGGGCAGGAGAAAATATGACAGAAACCTTTGTGAGGATTCTGGATAGGCCTAGGAATCAGCATCCCAATGGCCCTGGTTTTTTTTTAAATTAATTTATTAATTTATTTATTTGAGAGCAACAGACACAGAGAGAAAGACAGATAGAGGGAGAGAGAGAGAATGGGCACGCCAGGGCTTCCAGCCTCTGCAAACGAACTCCAGACGCGTGCGCCCCCTTGTGCATCTGGCTAACGTGGGACCTGGGGAACCGAGCCTCAAACCGGGGTCCTTAGGCTTCTCAGGCAAGCGCTTAACCGCTAAGCCATCTCTCCAGCCTGGCCCTGGTTTTAAATGAGAACATGGTTCAGACATGTTTAGACAGATGATATTTAAATAGACATAACATAAAAATATGTTCCCTATATAATTAAGATGTGTGCCATCAAAGGGTCTTTCTTCTTTTCTTCTTCCAGCATTGAAGGGAGCATGAATGTCTGCTTATGGAGGAGACCAGACATATGTACAGAGGTGGAAATAGAGGAGGAAAGAGAGAAGATAGGCGTTTTTCCTGGATGCTGCCTGGAGTGTCCATAGATTCTTGGGGGCAGTTCTCGAACTGAGACTGTGTCTTATGTGTCTCCTCAGTGTTCTGTCCCCTAGACATGACAGTGTGTTGAATTCTGAGCACAGCCTATAGCCTGGTAGAGCCCACTTTACTTAAACCTTTTTCCCCTTCCTTTCTCTGCTTCTTCCCTTTTTATTCCCAAGTCTCTTTTGCAGATGTACAAAGAGGCAAGCATCTGTTGCAGCGCCCATCTTCTTTGTTTCGTTCTATCTTGGACGTCCAGCTTCTTCCAGGAGAAGCTCTGAGAACCCCACAGGACTCCTGGCCTGTTTCACCTCTGCCAAACATTCACTGTGCTTGGAAATCAAAGGGTGGAGGGAGAAGAATTAACTGCATTACTTTGCAGATTCTGACTTACCCTTCAACCAAAACGGACAGAATATAGTGAAAAAGAGCTGGGCATGGTGGCACACACCTTTAGTCCCAGCACTTGGGAAGCAGAGGTAGGAAACCTTACAACCAAAAAAGCCCATGTTTGGCATATATAGTCACCCAATAAATATTCATTAATTTACTCCCTTATTCATCCCTTCTTCCTTGTTATTGCATACTTAATGTTATTTTTTTCCCCCATAAAGGGAGACAACTAATTGAAGAAAGGGATCGTTTTGTTTCTTCTTCCCAAGGGCCTGGCACCATGAAGAGTTCTCAGTAGATAATCAATAAATACTGACTGAAGACTGACTGATTGACTAATGCACTTTGCATCCGGATTCCAAGTAAAGATGCCTTTGAAGATACCTTGATTTTGCTGCAAATGATTTAAAACTGGCCTATAATTTGTGGTGGAGAGTTCACTGATCTTTTGCAGATGGAAAAATTGACATACAAAGAAAGGATTAAAAAAAAAACTCTCAAGGTCAAACAGGGATTAGTGATGGATACAAATAGAATTAAGGGCCAAATATCCTGACTGCCAGACTACTAAATTTAGCCATTTAACTGTTTTTTTTTTCCGACATAGTTATTTTTTTCCTTCTGTTAATCTCTGATGTATAAACCATGACATGTTGCTATGATTATACTTTTCTCTCTCTTTCTGACAGGGTCTTGCTGTATAGCTCACAATTCTCTTTCCTCAGTCTCCCAAGGGCTTGTTTTATTTTGTTTAATTTTTTTTCTTTTAGTGACTCATGCCAAAATGTATCCAAGTATCTTTCATGGTAGTTACTTTTTTGATTTGTCAGTTGGCCTACCAAGGTCAGGAACTGTACCTTATGTGTCTTTGCATTTTTGGTGTCTAGTACAGTACTGCTATAAAATAGATGCATAATGGATGTTTGTTAAATAGATAAATATTATCAGATGAAATGATCTTTTTAATTATCTCTTTTTCTTCCTGTGATGCTGGAAAGAAACCCCAGAACCTTTAACAGTTGTCCCACCAGTGAGCTATACCCTGAGTCCATGTCTTTTTATTTATGTATTTACTTATTTGCTTATTATTTTTGGCTTTTCAAGGTAGCTCTTGCTCTAGCCAAGGCTAACATGGAATTTACTATGCACTTTCAGGCTGGCCTCAAACTCACAACCATCCTTCCACCTTGGCCACCCAAGTGGGAGAACTGGGATTAAAGGCATGTACTACTGCGCCTGACCCATGTCTTTTTATGTTAATTTTTATTTTATATTAATTATAACAGATCATTCTTTTTTATCCCCCTGCCCCGGCTCCCATTACATTGGAGACCATCCTTAGTGGGGCTATAGTATTAACTGTGGGGTCATGAAGGCCTCAATCAGTCCCTGTGGGGTAGCAGGACATGGAGCCTCAGGATATTCCTACCCACTCTATGACTCTCACAATATTTTCACCCCCTCTTCCACCATGTTCCCTGAGCCATAGCAGGTCTGTTGGCAGTCTAATTTACTATTGAGTTCTCTGTAACCTCTGGATTTCTGTTTTAATAGATTTTGATTGGTCACTGTGTTTGTCACCATCAACCTGGGACTGGCTTTCAGGCTAGCAGTATGAGCCGTGTTTACATTATCACTTCCCCTGCAATTTCTCCTGGGCCATGGCAGATGTCATAGAGGTGGCACATCTCTTGGTGGGCAGTCAGCTAACTTCTTGTCTTATCTGTGGACCTTGGTTCTCCTCTGTTTTCTCTTCCACATGTAAAATAAAGCAGATTCTCCAAAGAAGAGTGAGAGCAGCTGGAAGCAAAAGGTCATATGAAAATTTGAGAGAACTTTTTTGGTGTACAAGCCCACTCTTCTTTTCCAGAGAACAGTGAGGGCTTCTCTCTAGGGTCTATGATTTTCCAGTATCAGATATGAGTTCTCTCCCACTGAGTGGGCCTCATGTCCAGAGAACAGTTGGTTCCCTGCAGAAGCATGCCACTATTGCACAAGTGTGTACTTCTTGACTGGCTGGTTGATTTTGTATTCTGTAGGGTCTCCGGCTTATTCATGCTGTTGGTGACCATTTCCCTCCAGTGACTCCGGAAGGCTTTCCAGCACTATGAGGGTTAGTCAGGTGGGAGCTAGTTTCCCTTTTGGTTCCAGCATGATATTCCTGTGCCCACAGCCAGTGATGTCTCTAGCAGGTTATCAAGTGTCTCAGCAATGGCCTGCACTGTTTTGGGGACCTCGTGGGTATCCCTAATCATCAGCTCACTGTGGGGGGTGGGCAACTTGATTCTGGGCCTGGGGATTTATTGGTAGTGTCCATGATTGTGAAGTTAAGCCATGTTCACCTTCTGTCTGGACTGTTACCCTCCCCCTTTAGTGGTGGTTATGTCTTTTTTTATTTTTATTGTTTTTGAGGGAGAGAGAGAGAGAATGGGCATGCCAGGGCCTCCAGCTGCTGCAGATGAAGTCCAGACATATGCGCCTCCTTGTGCATCTGGCTTGCATGGTACTGGGGAATCAAACCAGAGTCTTTCAGCTTTGCAGACAAGCACCTTAGCCACTAGGCTATCCCTCCAACCCAGTGGCTATATTTTTTAGAATGCTAGCCGGAATTAGGATTTCTTTGAAGTTGATTCATGTTGTCTTTCTTTTGTATAACTCCCTCCTCATCCTCCCACCCCTATTCCTGCCTCTGATACTCTGTTTTTCCCCTAGCCTGTCAGATGACTCCTCTTTTTATAGTATTGAACAGTTAACATATATATATATATATATATATATATATATATATATATATATATATATATACCTCTTCATAGTGTTGAGGGTATTTAAGCATGCAAATTACCTTATTTATCTCATAGCAACTTATTCTTAATACCAAATCATAACTCTTTTGCCTGATTATTGTCCTTTAAGGATTAGATGCAAAGTTGAATCCACTATAGCATCCTCACTATCAGCTAAACTGGGCTTTAATTTCTATAGGTAAGAGTATGACACATATTTAAGGACAGAAAGTAATTTCTCTCAACTGAAACAAGAGGCAATTTAAGGAGATAGAATTATTGGCCTCAAGTTAGCAAATGTTTTAAACCTGACTCATCTATGCCTTATGGATTTCATAACTGATGATTAGCTTCTCTTAATCAGTTGAACATCCATTTAAGGGATGAATTGATTAGTGTCTTGCATAATTAACAGAACATTAAGTACCATCACTTTGAGTTGAAAAAATTGTTTTGATTAACAGCAAATATGCACAGTTTAACATTTAAGACATTACACAGTATTTTCTCACATCATTGTTAGTCTATTTTTTATCTCCCAAAATGTTAAGGATGTGTTTGCATCCAGCTTGGTGGCCAATGTTTGCAATTCCCAAAGTAGTTTCACTTTTTTTTCTGGATGGCATTAAATTTAATATACCCTTTCCCCCAGAGACTGAGAACATAATATAATGTGTGAATAACAACCAACACTGCTATGTGATCAAACTCTCAATTGGTGCTCTTTACTTAGTGAAATGGTAAACAACACCATTCTAAGACACAGAACAAAGGAATGGATTAAATATTAAGCTTTCATATAATTTTAAAAAGAATTGATAATGAATGAAAAGAGGATTGACAAGAATGTTACAATGGAGAGACTGGTTATAAAAATGTCAGGAGTTGTAAAGGACAAAGATTCATGAGCCAGGAGGAATTGCAGAGCTGAACCATGTGCAAACATAAGAAGAAGCAAACAAGACTTTAGAGAAATGAAAGATGCAAGAGGCTCTTCCTGCTGAAGCCAGGTCCAAGGAGATATTCAAATGGGAAAGAACAACTGAGAAATAGATCTTACAGTCCACAGGGGTCAGCAAAGTTGTTTAAAGATGTGCTATGTCAGTAGTCCACAGAAAATTGCATCAGGTTACACAAACACATAATTAAACCTAAACATTCAGAATGTTCGACAGCAGTGTCCTGAGCCAGATGGAAGTCAGTTTTGACTATATCTTGGGCACTGAGGACCTAATTAGTCTTTGCAAGAAGGTGTGCAAAGGTGTCAATTTGGAGTTTGTGCTGAGCAGGCCAGGTTAACGGAGAGACGGGAAGATTTGAAATTGATGAGGCCTGAGGCAAGTTTCAAATACTATCTTCAGAAGTTTGGAAACTTAGATAACATGCAGTAATATGGTTTAGGACCGTTTCTTGAAGTCTGCAAGTCCATGTTTATAATTTGTCATGTCAAATCAGGAGACATAGAAAGGATTGGTTTAAAAGAGGTTGGTTTTATAAGATGCACTAAATAAGACACTGATACACTATTCTAAAATGAATGTGTCATTTAACACGCTACATTACTAAGGTATTTACTAAGGGATGAATGGTAGCAGACACTACATAATTCTTGAGCCAATCAAGTTAGCTCTACACTAATGTCTCAAACATTAGCTTTCACAGTGAGACCTGGTTATGAAGTTGAACATGCCAACTCACCTGAGGGTCCTCAGTGATTCTGATTCCAAAGCCTCCTCAAATTCTAATTCCCAACAGTATGAAGGCTGAGAATCTATCCCAAACACTGATGGGAAATTCATGGACCATCTGTGGAAAATCACACAAAAGCCAAGAGTGTTTTTTGTTTTTTGTTTTTTTTTTTGAGAGTAAGAGCAAATATTATTTATTTTTAAATAATTGCTTCAGGACCTCATGTGATGTTTGGCAATAGTGAGCAATAGCTTTTTTGAAGGAATAAGTAGATAAATGAAGTCATACACTTATTTCTCACTCTTATTCTCACTTAATATCAAAATATTTGCATATTCTGAAATGCTTGCTTAAAAATTCTAGTCTTTTAAAAATATTTTATTTAGCCAGGCATGGTGGTGCATGTCTTTAATCTTAGCACTTGGGAGGCAGAAGTAGGAGGATCACTGTGAGTTCAAGGCCACCCTGAGACTACATAGTGAATTCCAAGTCAGCCTGGCTAGAATGAAACCCTACCTCAAAAAACAACAAAAAAAATATTTATTCATTTAAAAGGGAGAGAGAGTGCAAGAGAATGGGCACATCAAGGCCTCCTGTCATGTGCCACTTTGTGTATCTGGCTTTATATGGCTAGTAGGGAATTTAATCTGGGCCATCATGTTTTGCAAGCAGGTGTCTTTGACTGCTAATCCACCTCTCCAGCCCCAGAAATTCTAGTCTTGGTGCTGGGTGTATAGCCTAGCAAACACACAAGGCTATAGATTTGATCCCCTCTGTGTGTGTGTGTGTGTGTGTGTGTGTGTGTGTGTATGTGTTCACGCACACACACATGCACATATGTATGTGTGCACACACACAGATTTTAGACTTAAAATTTTCATTCTAAACAGTAGAATTATGTTTTATAGTTGGGCTCTTTGTGCATTCAATAATTTAAATCTTCCAACATTCAAAAACAATTTTTTGAACTTGCACTATGTACTAGGGTCTATTCTAAACATTTGATAAGTAAAAATGAAATAGGCTGTGATGTCTTCCTCATGGAGTTTGGGCCATACTTCTAAGTCCAAGTTTTTAAATTCTTTTTCTGTGAATTTAATTGTATGCTACAAGTTCTTTGCAATGAATAGTTTAAATTAAGTAAAAAATTCATTTTGGAAACTTTGAAAGCTCACTGAGAAGAAGAGAGATTGGCTTAAAGCACCAGGGAGTTTCATTTTTGCACATAAATATTTATATGTGTAAAAGGGTGTGTGGTTAATTATCAGCAGCAGGAGGAGAATGACAGATGCTTAGATCCTCTGTCCCTATGGAGAGACAGACCTTGCTTGTTGGAGTGTAGTGGCATATCGTGTGGTCTGTGTACTGAATCACTGATTTAAATATTGCAACAGCTGGAGTGCAAAGTATATCAGCAAATACTACAGGAGGAGGAGCTCATGTGTCCTGAATATAAAGTAAGAATGAAATAGGTTTGCACCATCACACTGAGCAAGGTTGTGGTTGGCTCTTGTCTTTATATATTTTAGTTTGAAAGGAGAGCTATAGAAGGGCAACTGGGCAGTGTTGGAAATTCAGGCAGGTTTTCCTAAGTCCTAAATTCCTATGAGAAGAAAAAAAAAAGCAGAGAGAAAGGGAGCAGGGGAGGAAGAGAGGAAATTAGAAGGAAAGTGAAGATGAAGGGGAGAGAGAAAAGGAGAAAGAGAAAGAGAGGAGAGAAGAGATTCATTCTACCAGAGAAAACCTACTCAGAGAATTCATTTCCAAAATGAAAGCACTGACCCAAACAAGTACAGTCCCCACTTCACTGCTCATGAGGAAGACAAAAAGGATATACTTTTCCTTAACAGCTTTCTTTGTATTGTCTCTAATTTGATGTGGACTGAAAATTAAAATCTTTTGCTAAAATTTCCATAAATAAATAATATCTACAAGGGATTTCTATATTTTACACAGATCAACTTCATTCAATATTATTTTCTCTATTTTTCACTTGAGAAATCTGAGTGCTCAAGTGCTAATCCACAAAGAACATCCATTTAGTGAGGAGCAAGACAAACACTAAATTCAGGTTCTCTGATTATAAGATATTCCCACCAGCATGCTACTCTTCTCTCATAGTTCTCTTTTTGCATTGTTGCCTCTTTCCCAAATTCCAATGTTTTATAATCTCCAAAGTCAGAAAGGAACAGAAAGCTGGAGGAGTGAGGCTAGGGATGGAAGACAAATAAGATGGTTAAAGGGATGAGTAGAACATGTTTACTTACAAGACATGGTGTTTAAGAGGAGTAGGAAAAGCTAAAGTGAAGCAGGAGAGTATGAATTCAAACAGTCAATGAGCAGACACACTTCATACACTGGAACAGTGAACCAACCAAAACAGGAGCTCTTTCAATAGTCTAGAATTCTCATTCATACTGAAGATTTTATGTCATCCAGTGAACTTCCTGCAGAACTCATATGGCTCAAAGTATCAGTGGAAGTTCTATATCACAAGAGGAACCACCTTCATATCCTCTAGAAATCCTCTGTGGTGGTCAACAGAAACTATGGCCTGAGGTCACTTAACATGCTCATTCCTCCCACTGAGTTCATACAGCCTACCATCCACGTTGACACTAGTGAGTTTTGTAATGCTCATGTGGAAACGGCAGGGTACAGTCAGCTGGATTCCATCGTGCCTCATGCCTCATCAACCAGATGGTTGGCTGTATCAAAGCCGTAACACTGATGTCAGAGATGAGAAAACACAGTTGGATTTTCAGGTTTGAGGAGAAAGAGGGAATCTATAATACTAAAAATCTGGAAGGAAATTACCTTTAGAATAGTAGGTAGAGGCAACTGGAGCTGATGGAAAGTTTTTAATGTTAAGCCCTGCAGCAAAACTTTTGTCTCATTGCTTTTTGGGCCGTGGTAGGATTTGAATCCCTCTTTCCTTCACAGCTGCTATCAGGTCCACTGGTCCACGATTAGCTATCTATGGTGTACCATATCTAAAGCAGATGTCAGCAAGACATCTTAGCTACCAACTACTCTTGGCTAATGTTGTATATTGTCTGTTACTCCTGGGATTTGGTGAGTAGGTTGAATCAAAAAATTTAAGAATAGGAAATAATTTTAAACAATTTCTCAGAAGCCTGTTGATGACAATTTTATTTTTAAAAAATTTATTTTACTTATTTGAGAGTGACAGAGAGGAAGAGAGAGATTCTCTAGAGGCACACCAGGGCCTCTAGCTGCTGCAAACAAACTCCAATGCATGTGCCACCATGTCCATCTGGCTTATGTGGGCCCTGGAGAATTGAACTTGGATCCTTAGGCTTTGCAGGCAAGTGTCTTAACTACTAAGCCATTTCTCCAGCCCGGACACTTTCTCTTTTGTAAGTATAGCAATATACTTTTGTACTTTGGCTAGCATTTGAAAAAGGTATTACGTGTCTTTGTTTTCTGGCTTGGTCATGGTTGGGCTAGCAGCAAATCTCCTTGTAGGCATATGGGACAAGGGAAGGGAACACTGCTGATTCCCTGACAGGGCCTGAAATAATGTAGGAAACATAGAAAAAAGGCTTTGAGTTTATATCTAGGTCAAGTGCTGCTAAAATGCTCATTATGCAAGCCTACCTGGTCCATTTAAATATAACTACTTTGTTGCATCAAATTTAGCCAAAGCTTTAAAGGTAACAATGCTACTAATCATGTGTGGCCATACCACAGGTCTTACCATTCCTGTCACTATAATTGTATCCCCAAACTACTACCCCCAAACATATCCCTCCAAATATTCTTACACACACACACACACACACACACACACACACACACACACAACTTGAACTCTCTTTTTTCTTCAACATTCAGGCCATTAATCCTTTGCTTTCTATCAGCTCCTTGCCAAGAAAAGATCTGTGGTTAAGGCTGGAGCTAGTAGGCAGGATGGGCATTGCCTTTAAGGACTTTTCTGAAAAACAGAGAAGCTATTGCAGTAATTTCAACAAAGCAAGGAGGACTGATCACAGAGCCTGCTTACTTTTCTTGGAAGAGAGGTAGTGTGAGGAAAATTTCGTTTTCATCCCTTATGTTCTTCCTTCAGCAGCAGTAGGAACAAGGTAAAATTAATATCTCAATGAATCATCCTGCCACAGTGAAGTAGGTGACTTGTAGGTTATTGAGGTTCAGCGCAGACTTGTGGATTGTGCACACACCATCTGTGATTGAATCAAGTTTGGGGATGTAGGACCAGAGAATGATTGAACAATGATTTGCAGATGAGTGCTTGATCTAGGAAGATTTGGGCAATATGTCACCAGGACAATAAATGTGACATTTGGTGTCAGAAGAGTCACACAGCCAGGGAGGGAGGGCTATTAGGACCTAAATGTACAGGAGCAATAAATAGCATTTCTGTTGCCGAGAGCGTCTGCATAAAAGTGTGCATAAAATGCTTAAGTAGTAATCCCTCCAAGATGCTGCAGAAAAAACTCTCCCACAGCTTCTGCAGCAAAGGGGGTGCCATGGATTTTAAACCCCAGAAATTAACCTATGTAAATAACTTCTGGGTAGCTGGGATGATTTTTTTTTTCAAAAAGCACTCCACCCAGAAGTAGCCCTTTTCTTGCCAACATTCTGTGTGATTTATACAAGTGTTCCCACTGAGGAGTGCACAGAGAAGGAATTTTTGCAGCTAAATATTACTGTAGCTCTGGGAGCATGAGGTATTCCCTCAAGTTGTACACACAGAAGCAGAGTGAGAAAATCAGTAGGACCAACACGAAGACATATGATTAAGCTGTAATAGTAGACTGGTGAGATAGAGTTAAAAGGCAACAAATACCTCAGATATATATTAATCACATATTACCAGATACCTATTTTTGTTTATAAGCACTAACAACTTCATATATGATATACTACAATAGTACAAAGAAACATAACTAGTAATACATAAAATAATAATAGTTTTGGTAAGTTTCTATGGTAGATTGCAAGAATGTCTATACATTTTTTCCCCCTCACCAAAAACATAATTCTGCTAGGTTCCTCCTACTTCGGGCAGTCATACAACTTATATTGGGAAATGAAAAAGCAGCAAATATAGAGCAGGCTGGCTTGAAAAGTGCTTAAGAATATAGCCATACTGTTGCTGTTCTTGGGACTTGGAACCATAATGTAGACAAGCCTGGGCCACCCTGAAGGGTTATAAGGGATACATAGACCACCTCCTGTCGTGAGAGCCCACAGTGAGCTGAACTCCAGAAGAATCAGCTGGCTACCCAGCCACTGACTGCATATATGTGAGTAAACTGTATTGAGATGAAGGAAATACCAGAAATACCCAGCCAGAATTGTGACTTACTAAATAGTGAGCTAAATAAATGGTTCTCCTTTTATGCCACAAACTTTTGGACTATTTCATTATACAGGTTTGTTATGCAGAACTGGATGATGGACATAATTCTTTACACTGGGACTTATTTAATGCTTAGAACAACTCTATAAAATAGGCATTATTATCACTCTCATTTTATAGATGAAAAAGCAGAGGAAAAGAGGGACTGAGGACATGGACCAGGCTTACATAGCTTGTGAATTTTAGCTGTTGGATTGAGTCAGCCAGATTCCAGCATCTGCTCATTTAGTGTATATGTGTATTTATATGGAACAAAACAAAACATGGGCTACAAAACATGATTCAATTACTTTTTTTTTACAAAAATACTTTGTTATGCATGATGGGTTGTTAGGTATGGTTTGTAAATAAAAAGCTGCATAAATTTAGTCTATTCAACTTTAGTGAGTAGGTAAGTATATTCCTATGAAGCCATCACTACAATCTATACTATAAACGTATGTATCACACCCAAAATTTTATTTCTAGTCTATTGTGATAGTTTTAATAGATGGCTCCTAACATATTCAGTGTTTTATTAGTTTGTAGTTTGTATCTGCAGCCACTTGGCTGGAGGAGGTGTCACCGGGAGTATCTTAAGGTGTGGTGGTGAGTTTGAAATTCCAATATAAATATATGCAAAGTGCTTAGTTCCACCTGGAGTTCCTGTAGTGTGCTGTGTGGCTTTTGGCTTGTGACTTCTCTCTTTCTCTCTCTCTCTCTCTCTCTCTCTCTCTCTCTCTCTCTCTCTCTCTCTCTCTCTCTCTCTCTCCTTGGCTCTTCTGCCATTATGGAACTGCCCCTGGATCTGTAAGCTTCAATAAATATCCCTTCCTCCATTACTTGTGCCTGGTCTGGAAGTTCATCTCAGCGAACCTGAAGCTGTCTGCTATGTCTACATTTGTTGTTGTTGTTATCTTCATTATCATCTTCATTATTATCACCCTTATTTTGGGATAAGTGTATACAAAATAAGAGCTACCCTGTTAGTTACATGCAAATATTCAATACAGTGTTTAACAATAAATACTGTACTATAGATCTGTAAGACTTATGTAACTGAAATTTCTACCCTTTGACTTGTATCTTCTCATTTCCTCTTCCTCCTTTACCATTCTACTTCCTGTTTCTCTGAGTTTCACTATTTTAGTGGTACCATGTGGTATTTCCTTCTGTGTCTGGATTATTTCACTTAGTATCATGTCCTCCAGGTTCATCCACTTGTTGCAAGTGCCAGGGTTCCCTTTTAAAAGACTGAATAATATTCTATTGTATGTATGTGTCATTTTGAATTAACCCTTCTGCTTGTCTCAAAAATGTCTTGCACAAAGGGCAACCCATCAGGAGACATCTGGCCAAGGTGAGTCAAGAAGGGGCATAGCCACTCACCTTTCTTAACTGAATAAACAGTTGAAGGAGCAGGATTTGGGCACTGAACAACAGGTGGTACAGAGCTATGATCCCTGAGATGGAGAAAATAAAAGAGGTGAACATACATTACAAGACACTATAACCTGAAAAGAGTTTCCAAGCTACAGCTCAGGGAAGGGAAACCCATAGTGAGACTAACAGCTATGCTGAGTTGAAAAGATGTAGCTGTTAAGGATTTTAGGGAGACCAAGGTGTCTAAAATTTTCGTATTTTATTTAGTTTTAGACCTTTATTTTATTTTATTTATTTGAGAGAGAGAAAGAAGGAGAGATAGCGAGTGAGAGAGAGAGAGAGAGAGAGCACTCAAGGGCCTTCAGCCGCTGCAAACAAACTCCAGACGCATGAGCCACCTTGGGCATCTGGTGTACGTGGGTCCTGGGGAATCAAACCTGGGTCCTTTTGGCTTTGCAGGCAAATGCCTTAACCTCTAAGCCATATCTCCAGCCCATATTTTTATTATTTACTTATTTATCAAAGAGAGAGAGAAAGAGGGGGGGAGAGAGAGAGAGAATATAGGCATGCCAGGGCCTCCAGCCACTGCCAACAAACTCCAGGCACATGTGCCACTTTGTACATCTGGCTTATGTGGGTACTGGGGAATCAAACCTGGGTCCTTAGGCTTCATAGACAAGTGCCTTAACTGCTAAGCCATCTCTCCATCCCTCTAACATTTTTAGAATAAAACAAATGTTGAAGTGCCCTTTCTGTCTCTCTCTCTTTCTCTCTGTAAGAGAGGGAGGTCAAGAGAGAGAAAATGAGACTGGCCTGCTGCCTACTGTGCTAAGAAGGCACATGAAAGAGAGAAATTGGGAGAAGTATCTTCAGTTATCTGCAAAGGGAAGCTTTGAGTCTCCCAGTGAGGAATAATCTGCTTATGTGTGTGAGAAAATTTCCTAAGGGTGTAGAGAGAACTCTGGAAACAAAAAAATCTATGTATTGATTAGGTCTAGGAATAGTTAATGGGTCACTAGTAGAAGTAGTAAGACCTCCTAATAGAAAAAGGCCTAAACTAGAATCTGCAAAAAAGGTTTGCCTTCATAATTGGACAAAATTTACCCCAGATTAGAGATTACTTGAAATTTGTACTAGTAAACATTAAAAATATAACTCCCAGCAATCACATTGATTCCAGTAACTGAGTCCTAAAACAAAACTTAACAATGAAAAGATCATGACAAATTAATATCCTACAACATAAAATTCAAAATGTCCTCTATCTAGCAACAGTTACCAAGCATCTGAAAAAGCAGAAAAATATGACCCACAATCAAAAGAAAAGTCATTAGAAGCCCAGAAACACTAGAGAGGATGAAATTATCTGACAAAGGCATTAAAATTTCATTTATAGATAATTGAAAAAGGATAGAAAAGTGTAAAATGATGAGGCAATTGGGAAGATATACAATAAGTTCCAGTTGGGTGTGATGACACAAAACCTGTAACTCTAGCTTTTGGGACTCTGAGGCAAGAGCTAATCACATAAACATTCACATGAAATATAAATGCATTTCAAATAATCAAACTAAAAGGAAGAGTGTCAGATTAGATTAAAAAGTCCCAGCAATGTGCTTTTCAATATTATTTATTTATTTATTTAACACAGAAGGAAAAAACAGGGAGGGAGAGAGAGGGGGGAGGGAAGAAAGAAAAAGGGATGCACCAGGGTCTCATGCCACTGAAAACAAACTCCATATGCATGTGCCACTTTGTGCATCTGGCTTTACATGAGTTCTGGGGAATCCAACCCAGGTCTTTAGGCTTTGCAGGCAATTGCCTTAACTGCTGAGCCATCTCTCCAGCCCCAAACAACATACTTTTTATAAGAACCCATTTTAACTCTGAAGACAGAAAGTATATGCAAAAATGCAACATGTGCCGGGCGTGGTGGCGCACGCCTTTAATCCCAGCACCCAGTAGGCAGAGGTAGGAGGATTGCCATGAGTTCAAGGCCACCTTGAGACTACAGAGTTAATTCTAGGTCAGCCTGGACCAGAGTGAGACCCTTCCTCGAAAAACCAAAATAAATAAACAAAACAGACATTGTATTCTTTAAAAAAAAAATACAACGTGCAAGCATTAATTTTAAAAAAATGTGTGTGTGTGTGTGTGTGTGTGTGTGTGTGTGTGTATGAGAGAGAGAGAGAGAGAGAGAGAGAGAGAGTGAGAGAGAGAGAGAGAGAGAGAGAGAGAGAGAGAGAGAGAGAGAATGGGTGCACTAGGGCCTTCAGCTACTGAAAATGAACTCCAGATGCATGTGCCGCTTTGTTCATCTGGCTTACATGGGTCCTGGGGACCAATAGTCACTCAGCACTTAGGAGGTAGAGAGAGCAAGTTTATAAATTCAAAGTATCCTGAGCTAGAAATAGAGTTTGAGGCCAGTCTGGACTATAAGATACTACAAAAGACTAAGAAAAGGTGAGGTGAATATATTAATAACATAAATTTCAGAGCTAGTACTATTACTAGGGATAATGATAAATTGATCAGCTCACGAAGTGGACAGACATAATTCTAGATATGTATGTGAAAAAGTAACATATTCAAAATACTTGAACAAAGCTAATAAAACTGAAATTATAAGGATGGAGATATGGCTCAGTGGTTAAAGTGCTTGCCTGCAGAGCCCAAGGACTGGGTTTCAATTCCCCACTGCCTACGTAAAGCCAGTTGCACAAGGTGGTGCATGCATCTGGAATTCATTTGCAATGGCTAGAGGCTCTGATGTGCCCATTCTCTCTATCTGCCTCTGTCTCCCTCTCTCTCAAATAAAAAAGAATATATATTTTTGAAATTTTATTTTATTTTATTCATTTACTTGAGAAGGCAAAAGAGGGAAAGAGGGGGAGAGAGAGAGAAAAAGGGGGGGGGAGAGAGAGAGAGGGAGAGGGAGAGAGAAGAAGGAGAGGGAAAGAGAGAGGGAGAGAATGGGTATGCCAAGGCCTTCAGCAACTGCAAACGAACTCCAGACATATGTGTCACCTTGTGCATCTGGCTTATGTGGGTCCTGGGGAATCAAACCTGAGTCCTTTTGGCTTTGTAGGCAAACGACTTAACCGCTAAGCCATCCCTCCAGCCCAATAAAAATATATTTTTAAAGAAATAATAGCCATGTGTGGTGGCAGATGCCTTTAATCCCAGCACTCAGGAGGCAGAGGTAGGAGGATTGCTGTGAGATTGAGGCCAGCCTGATAGTACATAGTGAATACAGTTTCATAGGGGAAAATTGGGGGAGGGAGGGAATTACCAAGGGATATTGTTTACAATTATGGAAGTTGTCAGTAAAAAAAGAAATAAATAAAAATAAAAATGAAATTAAAATTAAAAACAAAAAAAAAGAAATTAGGAATAGAAATTTTGTAATTAAAGTTGACATTTCTCTGCTGATAATTGGTAGTATAAGGCTACAGAAAACTTAGGAAAATTTGTAGGCTAAATGATCATCTATATGGAAAATTCCAAGGCATCTTCTCAAATCTACTAATGCTTATTAGGGAGTTTAGCAAGTTTATAGGACACAAGGTTAATATGCACTATGCATACCATTTGCAAATTCAGTTGTGTTCATATACACAACTAATCTTCATTACACACAGATTTTGCATCTGTGCATTTTCCTGCTTGTTAAAATTTATTTGTTAATGCCAAGTCTATATGTGTGGCATCCTCACCATCATTAACGGGCATGTGTAGAACAGTGAAAAATTCAAGTCCTCCAAAGCTCACACTCCTTGCTGAGATGGAAAAAGGTGATGCTTTGTCTTCTTTGCCTCTTCTTGTCCCAGTTCTTATGCTGTAAACAAGTCTCCTTTTCATGATTAATGTCACTTTTTGCATTATTATCATTTTTCTTTGTGACTTTGCTGTTTAAAATGGCCCCCAATTACAGTGCTGAATGCTGTCTAGTATCCTTAACTCTGTAAGAAAGCTAAGGCGTGCTTCACAGAGAAAATATCAGCTAGAAAAGCTTTTTGAAAGCAGGATCTACAGTGCTGTTAGCTGTTAGTTTCATATTAATTAACCAGCAACATGTATTAAATAAAATGTTTGTAAATAGAAATAAACATAAACAAGGTTATATGTTAATCAATTGAGGATAATATGACCATATTTGAAGGAAATGGACCTTGTGTTTTCTCTAGGTTCTGTTTTTACAAATTCAATATTTATAGAGACTTCATAAGACATAACTACTATGAATAATAAGAATTGACTATATTTATAACAAACAATTTGAAATTTAAATTAAAAATCAATAATAATTACAACAGCATAAAAAACTAATTTATAGGAATACACTAAGCAAAAATATATACTAGATCTTTACACTGACAACTATAAAACCTTGTTTCAGGAAATTAAAGAAAGCCTAAATAAATAAATACAGAAGTATACCATGCTCATGAATTGGATAACTCAATATCATTAAGATGTCAAAATCCTAGCAGAGTACTAATTGGAATTAGCAAGTTGATTCTAAAATTTGTACATAAATATAGAAAATCAAGAGTAGACAAAAAATTTTGAAAATAAGGAACACAGAGGACTTGCATCTGATTTTAAGACTTACTATAAAAGCTAAAGTCATCTATAAGGTATGATTTGGGGATACAATAGACATTATAGATGAACAGGGGAAAATAGAGGGTCTAAAACTGGATTTAGTCTCAAACAGCTGACCGACTCACCTGATTTTTAATAAAGGTGCTAAGGCATTCATTTGGAATTCAAATGTGCTGGAACAAATGGAAATCTACACGCAAAAAATGTACCCCCTCACATACAATTTAGGAGAGAGTTCTTACTTCAATTGACAACTGGAAACAAGGTTAAGGGTTTTTGGAGCTTTCTAGAATGATTCCCGAAGAGGCCTCATCCTGTTACATTTCAATGTGGCAGTGCAATTTTGACACCTAAAATTCTGAAATGTCCAATACTTTGATAATTAGCCTATGCTATCCATAGTGTGCATAGGGTGTTATATACATGCATGGGTTTGAGTTTCAGAGCTGCTCCTCCTCTGATACTTAAAGCTGACCTCACACACATGTCTGAGGTGTTTGAAATACAGAATGTAGAAAAGATCCCCAAGAATGTTTCAAACTGCTTGCTCTTTGACAATAGGCCCATATAAAGGAAAACTGTTTTAAGGAATGAGAAGAGATTTCACCAGGCACATTCCCAATTTATTACATGTAAATGTTTTAATGGTCTACTTGCTATATTAGCCCTAAACTTCATATACTTTGCTTACATTTTTCTTCTTGACTTTTTGGTATGTTTTAATTGTGAAAACATATATATATACATATATATATACACATATATATGTAATTTACCATTTTAAAAAATATTTGATTTATCCATTTGTAAGAAGTGAGAGAAATGGAGAGTGAAAGAGAGAGGGTAGAGAGAGAATGAGCGGATGAGTATGGGCATAGCAGGACCTCTTGCCACTGCCAAAACTCCAGGTGTATGTGCTACTTTGGGCATCTGGCTTAATAGGGTACTGGGAAATTGAACCTGGCCATCAGGGTTTGTAAACATGCATCTTTAACACCTAAGCAATCTCTCCAGCACCATTTTACTATTTCTAATACTTTTATCATTATTTATTTTGGTATATGTATGCATGTGAGGCATGTTAATATGGGTGTGTGCATCACAGCATGCATATTGAGGTCATAGGACAACCTAGGGCTCTCCTCACCCTCCGCCTTTTTTTGAGAAGGGTTCTCTCTGATTTTTCTTCTGCTGCTCTTGAGTTTCCAGATTCTCCTGGCTTTACCCCCAATGCTATAGTTGCCTTGGGATTACAGGTAGTTGAACCATTTAGCATCCGGCTTTACATAGGTACCGAGGAAGATCAAACTCAGATAGGCAGGTTTACAAGCAAGTGCCTTTAACCACTGAACCATTTCTCCAGCCCCTTCTTACTACCATTATGATATGTCATTCAGTGGTAGTTTTTAGTCTGAAATGTGTGCAAATGCTTGGACCCCAGCTATTAGCACTATTTTAGTAGAGGGTGAAATCTTTGGGATGTGAGGTCTAGCTGAAAAAGGCAGATAATCAGGGGCAGGCCTGTTATAGCCTGGCTCTGCTTTTGACTCTGTTCTCTGATTCCTGATTTGACAAGATGTGAGCAGCTCCTGCTGCTAATGACAGCGCCCAGCCCACCCCATGCCTTGGCCTACCAAATGGACTATATCCCCTGAAACCGCTGGCCAAAATTCACCTTTCTCCCTTAAGTTGTTTCTGTCAAGTGTCACAGAGACATGGAAAGAAACTCACATAGGCATTAATTACATGCACAATCCTGCACAACTATCAACACAGTTGACTTATCCCAGAAAGAGCTCCATGCCAGCAAGTAAAAAGGCTCCATTTCCCACCCTACAAGCCCTTCATTAGTTCCAGTATGTGTCCATGAATTTATTTATTCTAGACATTTCATGTAAATGAGATCATACATTTGTCCTTTTGTATTTGGCCTATTTATTTCACATGTCTTCAAAGTTCATCCATCCTGTAACATGTGTCAGACTTTGTTTACTTTTTATGGTTGAATAATATTTCATTATGTATATGTCATACACTTTATTTATCCAATCATCTTCTGAAGGACACACCAGCTTCTCTCTTTTGACTATTGCGAATAACCAGCATACAACTATTAGATTCCCTGACTTCCATTCTTTTGGAAATATACTCAAGAGTGTAATTGTTGGATCATATAGGTGAGAAGATGATTCTTTTCCACCTTTTTCTTTAAGAGAGAGTGAGACTGAGAGTGAGAGCGAGAGAGAAGAGAAGAGGCAGAGAATGGGCATGCCAGGGCCTTCAGCTACTGCAAAGGAACTCCAGACACATGAGCCACCTTGTGCATCTGGCTTACACTGGTACTGGGGAATGGAGCCTAGGTTCTAAGGGTTCATAGGCCAGGGCTTTAACCACTAAGCCATCTCTGCAGCTCAAGATGATTTTTTAAAGTATAAATAATGGATGGCTATTATAAAAGTATTAAGATATAGAGATAAGCTTTAAGTAGAAACAAAATAAGCCTGTTAATAATAAATTGGTATTTAAAGTTTTGTCTGGACATCTTACGTTGGATAGCATAATATTTACATATGGTGTTGGGCACATAGGGTGTCTGAAAGTAGTTTTTGTGATCATCTCTTCATAGTTTTTAATCTCTTACTATATGTTTAAAGGTGAGATGATTGCCTTTCTAAACCAGAAAAGAGAAGAAGAGAACCGTAACTAAGATAGCTTCAGAGTAGGGTAAATACCTCCTGATTTGCCTAAGGATTGTCAAGTTAGCACTGCAAATCCCACACTCTAGGAAATATTTCATTCCTAGAGGTACACAGACATAAGTTACCCTATTCTAGGGTCTACCAATAATATAAACTCTTATACATGAAGACCACTTTTGTTGTTGTTGGTATTGATGATGGTATTAGAAAATTGCTGGAGAATCATTTTTCTTATTTACAAACTAGGTATTATGTTTTCTGTATATACTACATAGTTACTTTGGGGAAAAATATGTACAAGTTGTTTGGAAAGGTAAAAGCATTAGCAAAATGTCTGGTGACAATGGCTTTATTTTCTTAGAGGTATATAAAATCTCTGCATATGCCTACTTATTTTTAACCAATAATCTCAATAGATTTTTGATTCTAAACTTTTTCTCTAAGTATCTGATAATTAGAAAACCTTGCTAGTTTCATTTTAGCTATTTTCTCTTTCCTATCTTTACTTTTGGGGAGGCAAATATCTAGAACCTAGATTCAGGAAGAGCTGCAAGGCAGAAACATTCTTTGTAAGAGACTAATCAGTTTTATAGAAGGTTGCCTTAGGCAAGGTACTGTGCTGAGCTTTGTGTAGGAAAAGAACTGATGACAGACAAATCTCAGAATTTCTAGATATAAAGCTGGATTACATTTCCAGGACACTGTAAGGGAAATATGTAACCTGTGCATATTATACACAATGGCAGCAGGATCTGTTGCCATGTATATAGCCTGTAATCCAGTGTATGTGATCTAGGGAAGGACTGTAAATAAGTTTCTGAATTTTTCTTTTTTTGCATATGTATATATGTGTGTGGTATATACATGTATGCTTGTGTATGTGTGGGTACACATATATGTGCATGTGGAGGCCAGATGTCAATATTGGGTATTTTCTTCAATCTCTATCTGCCTTATTATTATTATTGTTATTAAGTAGGAACTTTGCATGGATACATCATGTGTTGATACCATTATTTCCCTCCTCCCTGCCCCCATTCCACTAAAGGCCCTCCTCAATGGGATTGCTGGTATTCACTGTGGGGTTGTGGGTTATAAGCTGTGAGAACACTTGTTTTTTGAGATAGGATCATTGGCTGAACTGGGACTTACCCAATGACTAGACTAGATAGCCAGCAAATCCTGGGAATTGCCCTTTCTCTGCCTTCCCAGCACTAACTACAGACATGTATATCATGCCTGATTTACTTTTTAAGTGGGTCCTAGGCATCTGAACTCAGGTCCTTATGGTTACATAGGAAGCACTTTACCAACATAGCCATCTCCCAGCCCAATTTCCTAAACATTTAGATCAGGTTTGTGGACCCATGAGTTACACAGACCTTTCAGCTTTGAGAACATTTTGTGTTTCCTCTTTTGGAAATTTTTATTTATTTATTTATTTGAGAGAGGGAGAGAGAGGTAGAGAGCAAGAGAGAGAGAGAGAGAGAAAGAGAGAGAGAGAGATGGGTGTGCGCTCCAATGAACTCCAGATGCAGGTGCCACCTTATACACCTGCTTTACATGGGTCCTGGGGAATTGAACCTGTGTCCTGGAAAATAAAACCTGGGTCCTTTGGCTTTGCAGGCAACTGCCTTAACTGCTAAGCCATCTCTCCAGCCCTATTTTGTGTCTAATTGTAGACAAGAGAGTTTGTAGAGTGCTAGCAAGGTTTGGGTTGAAAGCATGCAATACTGCAATATAGAGAATTGAAGGAGTATCTTATTTAAACTGTCCAGTGTAGTATAGGAAATAACAGCATCAACTAAATACTGAAGATGCTATCCTTATATTATCTCATTTCATCCTGCTTGACTGTCACATCTACAAATATAAGTATTAGCTTCCAGTAAAGGTGCAGACTTAAACTTAAATAGTGCTTGGATAACTGAAGCAAAATTCTTTACTCACTGAAAAACACAGCAGGAAACCAGGACAGTGGAGAAGTTCTCTAGTGAGACAGAAATCTAAGTTCTTGGGACTTCCCCCAAAGGGTCACAAATACCAGTGGAGAGATAACACTTGGCTGTTTAGTCTGAGGGACAGCATAACTCTGGCATTCATGAAGGCAGCAGTTCTTCCTGAACAGTTCAGTTAAATGCAATTTTCCAGCTTTACTTATGATTCAGCTTCTCCAGCCTCTTATTTTCTATTAGAAACTGTGATTAGAACAGCTAGTACTTATTAAGTACCCACTGTAAGCCAGAAACATTATCACTTTTAATGCTCACAACACGCAAGATGAGTAATTTCACTGCCATTAATAGGTAAAGAAACTAATATTCTGACAAGCTAACTACATTGCCTAAAATGTACTGAAAGGATTACTAGGATTTCATTATGGAATTGTTTTCTTTTTATGGTATAGCCTTGAGATTCTACTTTAGGAAAAGTATTCTACAGAGATCCAAATATAAAACTTGATAAATTAAGAACTTGCTATTCACATTTTAAAATAAGGCTTGCTTTACAAATATATGTATATATTTTTCCCCTTTGTTTTTTTGAGGTAGGATCTTGCTCCATCCCAGGCTGACTGGAATTCACTATGTAGCCTCAAGGTGGCCTTGAACTCACGGTGATCCTCCTATCTCTGCCTCCTGAGTGCTGGGATTAAAGGTATGTGCCACCATGCCTGGCCCAAATATATTTTCCTAAATAGCAAGATTTCTTTATATTTTATTTGGCATATTTTGTTTCTTGGTCATTACCTACTCGATGGTGAGGCTAGGGAACCACTGCCAAATGCCAATCAATCAGAAATAAAAATGAAGACAAAGAATTTCTGATGTAATAAAATAAACCACTGGAATAGCACAACTAAATATATTTTTCCATAAACATATGCATCATAGAAGTAGATTGATTTGGGTTGGAAAGATGTTCTTCACTGGTTAGGAGATACATTTTTGAAGTCTTACATTAAAAGAACCCTGCCAGATAACATCGAGAGAGTCACTGAGCTGAACTAAAAACTGGAGACAAGATTCTTATTTAAGAAGTGTGCAAAAGGGTGGGATACCTTCCAGTGAGTTTTGGTCAGGGAGGTCCTTGATGCCCTCAGGACATTACAGACTATTGCCAAGGCTCTTGATTGCCTACCAGAACTAGGTGCCAGGACCCTACTGCTGAAGATACCACATGCTGGGGCTGCAGTTCACTGAGAAATTAAGATGGAGCTGACCTGGAAGCCTCCTCCCTGCTGACTAACTGTTATGATGCTAGAAAGAACGGTGAGAAGGGGCTATGATCATGTTACACTGTCTGTATATGTAGAAGTTGCCAATAAAAAGTTAAAAAGAGGGCTGGAGAGATGGCTTAGTGGTTAAGCGCTTGCCTGTGAAGCCTAAGGACCCCGGTTCGAGGCTCGGTTCCCCAGGTCCCACGTTAGCCAGATGCACAAGGGGGCGCACACGTCTGGAGTTCGTTTGCAGAGGCTGGAAGCCCTGGCACGCCCATTCTCTCTCTCTCCCTCTACCTGTCTTTCTCTCTGTGTCTGTCGCTCTCAAATAAATGAATTAAAAAAAAAAATTAAAAAAAAAGAAAAAAAAGTTAAAAAGAAAAAGAAAAGGACAGAGCTGGTAAATACTTGCTCACAAGGCTGCAGATTAAGGGATGATACTAAAACCCAAACAAAAAGCATTACAACAAATATTTTTAGTCTACTATGTATCTTCAAATGTAAAAAGCCCTGCCACCTTTTAAAATTACTTCAGGTATTATACATAAAACAACCAAGTACTAATCAAGAGGCACACTGATTTGAACCACTGCAGAACAGGAGTAAGGGATTCATGGAAATGATACGAATGAGTCCACAGCAAGCATATGTTAAGTAAACAAAAATTAGCTTTCTTGAAGAGGCATCTATCAAATCAGAAAGCTAACAGAAGAGATGAAAATGATGAAAGGAAATTGAAAAATAAGCTTCTGCTTTAATAGGTCCCTGTGATTAGATAACAAGATATTTGCATGATTAAACAGGACTCAGCCGCTAGGACATTATCCTGGTTCAGGAAAGAAATTCTTCCTGAACACCTCATTTAAAATAATTTCCAATTTTACTTTTTCAGCACATCATCAATCTCTTATTTTGTATTGTGTCATTGCTTTTTAAATATAAGCATTTGATTTTACCATCTTAAGTACATCTCCTTCCTTCTTTTTTAAAATAAACTTCTCCACATTTTGATTGCTCTGCTTCTAGAAGACATTTCAGTTTCTCTTATCACAATAGAAACAATCTTCTATTTGTGAGTTTAGATTTTTTCTTTTTTGGCTAGGAGGTGTGCCAAGTCATATACTCAGGTGTCTAGCAGTAATGAGACCACTTCTCGGTACCAACTTTACTGTTGCAGTCAGGTTCGCATTGCTGGCAGAAATCACCTGACCAAGAACAGCCTGTGGGAGAAAAGGGTTTATTTTGGCTTACAAACTTGAGGGGAAGCTCCATGATAGCATGGGGAAATGATGACATGAGCAGAGAGTGCACATCACCTCCTGGCCAACATCAGATGGACAACGGCAGGAGAGTGTGCCAAACACTGGCAGGAAAAAGAAGCTGGCTTTAACACCCATAAGCCCACCTCCAACAACACATCGCCTCCAGGAGGCTTTAATTCCCAAATTGCCACCACCTGGGGATCTAGCATTCAGAACACCTAAGTTTATGGGGGGCACCTGTATCAAACCACCACAGCCACAGACCTGAGATCATAAGATCTCATTTGTGGAAAAGGAATGGCTACTTAACAGACTTCAGGCTCTGTCATTTGGTAACTGGACAGTTACTATTGAGTTCCTTAATCTTTTTGTAAGTATAGCTCTTTGACACCTTATTGTTCTCAGAACATCATTGGGAAAGTAGCTGATAAACAGCTATTACTTTAAATATCGGAGGTAAGTCAAGAAAGAGAACTAGTCAGAGATTTAATGACTTGCCAGAGGCATGGAATTCCAGGGTAGTGAGCAACCTCTCTGGGATAGGCTCTGCAGGACAGAAAAAAGCCAACCAGCTGTAGTAATTACTTTCACATTGGCATTCCTGATCTAGTGGAGTTTGGGACTGGAGCTCTTGGTCTCTTCTCTCTCAAGTGTATGTTTTTGCACCACCAGTCTGGGGCCTACCAGTAGAATCATACCTGGTTTACCTTCAAGCATCTTGGGACTACCGCTGGAAGGCTACTTACTATACATAGTAGTTCATGTCTCTGCAATGGGTAGAAAGAAAAGGAACCAAATAACTCATTGTGTTAAAAGTGATTTTAGGGCTGGAGCAATGGCTTAGAAGTTCAGGGCTTGCTTGTGAAGCCTAAGGACCCTGGTTCAAGGCTCGATTCCCCAGATCCCACATAAGCCAGATGCACAAGGGGGCACATGCATCTGGAGTTTGTTTGCAGTGGCTGGAAGCCTTAGAGTGCCCATTCTCTATCTATCTGCCCTTTCTCTATCTTGTCTGTTGCTCTCAAATAAATAAATAAAAATAAACAAAATATTTTTAAAAACTGATTCTGAGTCTCCTTAAAAAATAAAGCAAGTGGAATAATGGTTTGGCAGATTTTTGACAGCACCCACATGTGATTTGGTGAGATGTGTGCTCCTATTTGTATTTTATCCAAAAGAGGGCAAGCAGATGGAAGGCTCTTACAAAGGATGTGTGTGTGTGTGTGTGGTGGTAGGGGGGAAATCCTGGTTAGAGTGAGCCTAGAATTCCTAATTCATTTTTAATTTTTTCTCTTAAGAAAACCAATAAACAGGTTTTAGCAGATGGGCTAGCACTTGAGTTAAAAGCATCCTTTGAAAAATTATAAGCAATGTGTGCCTTATACAAATGCAGAGAGTTCAAATACATGCAAATCATGGAAAAACCACACAGGGTGAGGCTAGAGAGACACAGACACTCTCTGAGAAAGGAGCGTTAGGGAAACAAATGTACGCTCTGAGCTACAAAACAATCAACTTGACCCCTAGCGTAGCTTTTCAAACTGTCAGTCGTGACCTATTAACAGGCTTTGAAATCAGTTTAATTGGTTGTGACTAGATTTTTTTTTTTAAAGGTGAGGTGGCAATAGGGGGAACATGAAAAAGAGTTGTTCAAAGTGTGCCGCATGAGGTAAGAGCAATGCTGCTTCTATTATGCACTGGGTCATACTATAATTCTTCCTTAGGTCATAGTTATTATATTTCTATCGCTATACATTTAAAGATGCTGGTCTAGCAGGTAACAAATGCAAATATATGGCAAAGTTACTCCACTCATGAATAACCACACTTTATTCTATAGTTTTGACACTTGAGCTGTGCTTGTGAATATTCCAGTATAATCAAAGAAATTCTCATTGGCATGAGCAGGGCTGGCTGGGGTGGCTTTGAAAACATTCTAATATGTCTCTGGCAAGGGTACTTGGTGCAGACTTAGAAGGCTTATGTTTGTTGGCATGAGATGAGACTCGGAGAGCAGGTGAACCATTGCCTTTATTTTGTGAACACATCTCAAAGAGATACTGTTTTGAGATCTAAAAGAATGACATAATCAGAGGTGTGATGAAAAGCAAGGGATCCAGAAGCTAGGTGTGGTCAAGATCAACAGAGTGACAGCTTGCTTCCTTCTGAATATTCTGAATGACAATAATAATACTAGTCTAGAATTTATTGAACAGTTTTTAAAATTTATTTATTACAGTCAGCGAGAGAGAGAGAGAATGGGCACACCAGGGCTTCTAGCCACTGCAAATGAACTCTAGAAACATGCACCGCTATGTGCATCTGGCTTATGTGGGACCTGGAGAGTCGAACTTGGGTACTTAGGCTTCGCGGGCATGCACCTTAACTGCTAAGCCATCTCTCCATCCCTATTGATCAGTTATTATATCACATTACATTGTTTCTTACATAAATGTTCTTATAAAAATCCTAGGAGAGAGGCACATATAACATCATGTTATAGAAGAGGAAATATATACACAGAGATGTAGGCAAATTTGCAACAAAGCATAGAACCATTCATGCTAGAACCAGAATTTATATTTAGATTTCCCACCAAAGCCTGGATTCTTCCTGGTTCCGTTCAGTACCTTGGCTCTTCAGTTTTCCACATCCTTTCCTTAAGACGTCAAGAGTGTTGCCTCTCACCAGGATGGGTCATTTTTTATTCTGCCTCTCCACATCTAGTCCATTACCTCGCTGTCCAAAATATAGGCTATGTCCCATCCATACACTTCTTCCCATTTCTACTGCTTTTGCTCTAATCTAAGCCCCTATCAATCTTATTTAAGTTATAGAATCCTATCTCAGCTGTCACTGACTGGTGCTGCTCTGCAATTAAATCTTTATGGGACAGCTAAAGGAATATTTTAAAAACATAAATCAAAAACCATGGAAAACCCTGTGCTGGTTTTCCTTTAAACTTAGAGTAAAATCAAACATCAAAGCATGCTAAGACTACATAGGTTGAGCCTTGCTCGTCTCTCTAGCCTTACCCTGCTGTCCTTTCGTGGATCCTGACCCTGCACCCTCCTAAGGTCTTTGTATCTGTTCTCTTCGCCTGAGAGGTGCATAGTCCAGGTCATGGCAACACTGACCCTTTGCCAAGACTCTCCTTCCTGTGCCATGGGGACGAGGGTGCGTCTTCTGATCACCTTCTCATGTGCCACCACACTTAGCCTTTAACTCAGATTCATCTTCTTTGTAGCCCTTAAACACTGAAAGCTTTATTTTTATTTCTTAATTATTTTTGTATATTTTCAAAGAGCGAGAGAGAGAAAAAGAGAGAGAGAGAATAGGTACACCAGGGCCCCTAGCTGCTGCAACTGAACTCCAGATGCATATGCCACTTTGTGCATCTGGCTTTTCATAGGTACTTAGGATGGAATCTGGGTCATTACCCTTTGTAGGCAAGCCCCTTAACCACCAAACCATCTCTCCAGCCCTATTTTTCAATTTGAGACAGGATCTCTTCAGACTAACCAGGAATCCATTATGTGTAGCCCAGGCTGGCCTTGAGTTCACATTCCTCCTGCCTCATCTCTGGGGTGCTGGAATTACAGGCTTGTGCCACCACACTTAGCCTTTAAAGGTTTCTTATTTACTTATTCATTTATTGACTTCTTGTCAAAGTACCAGCTCTTTTTCTATGCCGTCCTTGGCCCTGTCACCAACCAGCCTTTATAGAATAAGATCAACTCAATGACATTATTGTGTGTGTGTATATATATATATATATATATATATATATATATATATATATATATATATTCTGAATTAATTTGTTCTAGAATTTTTCAAAGGTTCACATTATTTTTCCCCTAAAATTTTATTTTTAATTGACAACCACATGTACTTATGAGATTATTTAATAGATTGTGGTGTGATTATGCTAAGGTAATGAACATAGGCATCATCTTCCATACATAGCTTTTCCTTGTAGTGGAAACACTTAAGATATTTAATAATTCTAAAATATACAATACATTATTATTACTTCATTATTTTTATAATTTTGGCATGCTTGTGTGTAGTAGGTGTGCTGTGGTATGTGTATATATAGTGTATTCCCATGTATATGTTCATGCACCCAGTGTGCACATCTATGGGCAGAGGCCAGAGGAGAACATCCAACATCCCCCTCTGTGGCTCTTCTGATTCATTCTTGGAGATGGAACCTCTTATTGAAGTTGGTGCTGCCGTTTTGTAGTCAGGCTAGCTGACCAGTGAGCCCCAGAGATTCTCTGGTCTTTTCCCCCAACAAGACTGACTGGGGTTACTTGTGTACCTGAACACACCAGGCTTTGTAATGTAGGTGTTGAGGGTTGAACTCAAGCCCTCTCAGGTCTTCATGTTTGTATGGCAAATGCTGTCACTTGCTGAGCCACCTCCCCCACCCCTGGTACATTAATATATTTATCTATAGTTACCATACTGTGCAACAGATCTTGAAAATGTAGTGCTATCTAAAGGAAACTTTAATAAGCACTTCCCCATGCCTATACCTCAAGCCTCTAGTTGCTACTATAAACTTGAGATTTTTAGATTCCACAAATAGGTAAGATTATACAGCATTGCATTTATCTTCCTGTGCCTGGCTGTAGCATTAAGCATCATGTGCTCAAGGTTCTTCCATGTTGTCACCAGAGACAGAATTCCCTTTGTTAAGGCTGAATAGTATTCTGTGTGTATCTTTACCATATTTCCTTATCCATTCATCTGTTGATGGGCGTGCAGGTAGATTCCATGTCTTGACAAAGACCTGCATTCTGAGGGCATCAAGCTTATGAATGGAATGAAGCTAGTTCATTCTTGTCTGTGGGAATGAACATATTCTAAAGAGACATTTGTGTCCCTCCCCTTGGCTCTCAGATTGTTGAAATAATGGACCCCAAGAAGTTAGAATTTCCCCAGGAGTCTCATGTTAGGAGAAGGAAAAGACAATGCCTTGGTGCCAGCCAGAAGGGCATCTTGTCTCCTGGAAAGAGATACCTCATGGTTCTGCAAAGCTGTCAGATCACCTCCAGAAGAGGATGGGAGCTGAGACAATGAGGGATTCAGTGACTGACAGAACCACATCTTGATCTAGATTGCTTAGTTATACATAGCTCTTGCCTCTAAACCTAAGCTTCATGTCAGGATTCTGAAAGACAGACATGCATGTGTTCACTGGACCTCTTTATTTTGTCCCTCTTCCCAATGGGCTGCACTGAATAAATCTCCTTTCTCTGTTTTTATTTTTATTTTTTACCATTTATTTGTTTATTTAATTGGCTTATTATTAAGTAAGGACGGGTGGCTGAGCCTACCTTGTTAGGGTACCAGAAGCCAGGCTCTGATCCCAGCAACTCCAAAAACATTAGGATGTTTGCTTTTATTGCTAGTTAGAGGTGGCATTTCAAAGTCACAGGTCTGTTTCTTTTTCCTTTTTTTTTTTTTGGACTCCAGCCCAAAACTTCTTCTTCCTGACACATTTGGTTCTCCTCCCTCATCAGACCTGTCTCCATGACCCAGACAGATTGACAGTGCTCCTAATGTGGTGTCAGAAAGCAAGCTCCATGACCTATCTGAATTTTGGCTCTTTTATCTGTAAAGATAGAAAAGAAAAGTACTTTGGAGGATGTTTTGAGGCTTGCATTAGAAAGTGGATATGAAAAACAAATATTTGCCTGGGCATGTTGGTGCTCGACTATACGTCTGGAACTCAGGAGGCTGAAGTAGGATTATGATTGGGCTGCATAGTGAGTTGGAGGCCAGCTTGGGCTTCATAGGAAGAAGGACTGGATGTGGAAGTAATGTGTGTGTGTGTGTGTGTGTGTGTGTGTGTGTGTGTGTGTGTGAATTGTGAGCTTAAGGAAAAGCCTCCATCCTCCAAATTGTTCATTAGAAATCAGGTACCATCCTTCAAGCTTTATATTGCCTTATCTTCACTTCTAATCACTCCCAGTTTCCACTGGCACTCCCTCCGCTCCATAAGGTAGAACACTCATTTCAACCCCTTTCTCACTTGAGTTTTTAGTTATTAATTTATTTGAAAGAGAAAGAGCCACGTAGAGACAAAGAGAATGGGCACACCAGCACCTCTAGCCACTGCAAACAAATTCCTGACCCACGCACTACCTTGTGCATCTGGTTTATGTGGGTACTGGAGAATTGAAGCTGGGTCATTTAGCTTTGCAGGCAAGCGCCCTAACTGCTAAGTCATCTCTCCAGCCTTCTTTTGAGATTTTATGAGGACCAAAAAATGTGATTTGATAAACTGATGTACTTGGAGTGTATAATTTTTTCCTCCTTTTCTGGAGGAAAATTCATGAGTGCCTTTCCCCAAGATATCCCAGTTCTTTGGTGCCACACATGGCTCTTTTCTGCTAAATAAATGGGTCTGTTTTCCTGGGTGTGTCAATGCCCAGTTGCTAACCGCCTTTGTGTCTACATGTAAGTCTCCATTAAGAGAGAAAGAGGATGCTCCTTTGGTCCCTTGGGTCCATCTTCCTCAGAGGATTGAAGTGCTTGTGGAACCCTCCACAGGATCTTCTGAGGATCCTGCCAAAGCAGTTCTTTCTTGCCAAAGTTCTGGCCAGCTGAAGTGACCATAGACTTTTACCCAACCAACCTCATAAGTCGAGAGAGTCTCCCTTCATCTGGGAAGGCACTTACATTTTCACGCTGGCCCTGTACTTTTGTTGGCAATAAACCACCTTAGTTTGTTGTGTGATTTTTTTTTAATAAACTTAATTTCCCCATTCTTTCTTCCCTTCTCAAGTAATTATTTACCAGCTGGACTACTGTAATAGCCACTAAGTGGTTTCTCTGCCTTTCATCTCCCACCCCTCCAATCTAACTTACTGCTATTGTTATTATCTCATCCCCTCAGGACCATCTTCCCGCTTTCACAGTGACAATTAGGCAGTCTGGGAAACAAATTAAAGCCAGAGCCCATGGAGCTGGTGAGGCATGGCTCTTTCCTTTCTTATTCATCTCAAAGGAGCTACTTGAATTGAAGTGTGTTAACTTTGGACCAAACAAGAGAGTATTGCTCCAGCAAACCAGTTCCAGATCTGACTGCCTATTGAATTGCTGGTTAACCTAGTTAATCTCATCATGTCTCCGAGTCTTCGTGTGCTCATCTGAAACAATGACAATAATAGCCAAAATTCCTATGAAACATTGTATGTCACGGAGAGCATAAATGCTGTGCGTGCATCTACTTCCCATAGCCCGTTGAGGCAAATACTGTTATTATCTACATTTTATAGATTTTTTTTTATTAAAAAAAAAAGCATAGGTAAAGGAACTGATCCAAAGACACACAACCAAGTATTATAAGACTATCTAATTCAGGCTCCATAGTCTGCACTTGGATGCTATCAAAAGGAGTTGTCTTAGCTGGGCTTCTGCAGTCTCTCTCGCTCTTAAAACACGTTAAGTTCATGCACCGGGGAAGGAAAGGTACAGACTGTGTCAAGGTGTGACATTGCAGCCAGTTCAGTTCATCCTCAGGCAGAGAACACTGTCTAAATATAGAACCTGCCTTACCGTTGGAAGGGCTGACTAAAGTGGGTTAGTTGCCGGGCAGGCGAGGTGCTGGAGGCAGAGCAGGCAGAAAGGTGTGCCAGCTGCGCAGGAGTGCTGCATAACAATGTAGGGCAAGATTCCTCCCCAAGCTCTGCCTGCCTGTATCCCAGCTTGCACTGCATGTCCTTTAGCAAGATTACATAACGCTGATTAACGTAGATGACTCTATGGATCAACCTGCCTCTTAGGGAGGCAAGGGCATTCTGCCAAACTCTTTCCCCACCAGGATGACAATTTCACTCCTGTAGGTAGATTTCCTTCCCCCATTTGTTTGCAGTTTTAAGGAAACTCTGGCATGTGTCCTATCCATGCACAGATGGATTATCTTTGGACGTGCATACCTTCCAGGGGTGTCAACTTTTTCTGTCTTGCTTTTAGACTCTACGATACTCTTTTTTAAAAAATATTTCTTTCATTTCACTTGCAAGCATAGAGAGAGCACACACACACACACACACACACAGAGCGAGAGAGAGCGAGAGCGAGAGCGAGAGAGAGAGAGAGAGAGAATGGGCACACCAGGGCCTCTAGCTGCTGCAAATGAACTTTTGACACATCTTTTGAGTCTAGCTTTATGCGGTTATTGGGAAATTGAACCAAGGTCATCAGGCTTTGCAGGCAAGCACCTTAACCTGCTGAGCTGTCTCTCCAGCCTCATAAGATAGTCTTATGTATTGAATTGTGTCTGGTCCTCAAAGATGCCCAAGCCTTAACCCTCAGTCCCTGTAAAAAGTGACTTTCTTTAGAAGTAGGGTCTTTTCAGATGCAATCAAGTTATGAAGAAAGCACGCTAGATTAGGGTATCCCCTAGTTAAGTAACTGATGCCCTTATAAGAAGTAGTTTGGATATAAACATGAACGCAGTGGACAAACACCATGCAGTGACAGAGGCAGAGTTCAGAGTGTTGCATCAATGAGTCAAGGAATGCCCAGGTTGTGAGCAAACGCTACAAGCTCAAAAGAGGCAAGAAAGATTTTTTTTTTTTTGTTCCACTAGAACCTTCAGAGGGAGCGTGGCCTTGCTGACACCTTGATTTGAGACTTCTAGCCCACAGAACTGTGCAAGAAGTGATGATGTAGAAGCTGAGGGAAGAGGCTATTTCAAGAATGTTTCAAAACTTATTACACAGAAGAGAGAGGGACAATTGCTAAAGCAATAAACTCAGTTCACATACTGCTGACTGGTGGAGTTAGGTGAGGACTGAGTTGCTATCATTTAGTACGGCAATTTGGGGATGATTAATAAGAAACCTTGACGAAAGCAGTTTAGGTATTAGAGGGACCAAGTCCTGAATGCAGTTGATTCAGGCAAAATGAAGATTCACTACAAACTGCAAAGTATGGCTGAAAACTAGTTTGGTAGCTGCACATTAATTTGATGTCCAGGGAGAAGGAGGGCTGTTTGTCTGTTTGCTTGTTTACTTATTAAGAGATGAAGTGCTAAAGCATGTTAATGGAAGCAACCTCTAGAAAGAAGAAAATATGAGAGATAGACGGGAGAATTGCTGTGATAATAACCTTGAGTCAACCAGGGAGAAGAGAGCCAGTAAGTAGGGGAGGGCCCACACTTCAAAAAGGAGCCTGGAGTGGATTCACTGTCATGGGAGGGAAAGCAAAATGTATGAGCACACACACTGCTGGGTTGTTTGTTACACAAGTGAGAGCTCATGGGATTTTTCTCTGATTGCTATTTTCTCAGCAATGGAGGAAGCAAGGTTATCAGCTGAGAGGAAGGAGGGGAAGAGGTGTGATATGCTTCCCAGAGAGTGAGAATGAGTAGACTAAAGAAATTTAGTTAATAGAATTTCCAGGTGGCACAGTACATATATATATACACATATAAGCTTATTTGATGAGTAAAAAAGCAAAAACAGAGACTAGGAATTCCCTATATATGTTGCCAGCCCACCCAAGGAAGCTATACTATTGGCTCTAAGATCCAAAGAAGAATTCTGACCTCAAGGAGTTTGAAAATCAAGTGTAAGCAACAAATAATAAACACATGAAAGGTTTGAATAATAATTTAAGACAATAGAAGAGATATATGTGACAAGGGAGCATATAAAACTGCTGAATATGTTTAAAGAGTTCAGACGAAGGAGAGAGGTGATCTTGAAGTGATATGATGGTTGAGCCCGGTAGCAAAGATAAATTCAGAGAAGGACAAGTGAGGATAAGGAAAATAATAAGAACAAAGTCCAAAGCCTGAAGGCAGAGATATATCATCACCAAGTAGGGTTGCCTGATAAAATATAGGACATTGAGTTAAATTTGAATTTCAGACAAACAACAAATAAATTTTAGTATAAAATTACCCATATGCATAGTTATCTGGAATCAAATTTAACTGGTCATACCATGAAAGTTTTAAAAGAAACTGCAAAAAAAAAAAAATCCCTTCTTCTGAGGGATAGGAGAATTGGAAAAATAAAAGAGGCATCCAGTGGAAGTAAATGTTTAAGTCAGGCCATAGGAATGAATGTTTGTCTTTGAGACACCATCGGTGACATTTGATAAAGTAATGAAGATAGAAATCTAAGCAATAGATAGGGATTGCTCAGTCAGGAGGTTTGGCACAATGAGAAACATATGGGTTAAGGCCAAATGAGAAGACCGTGCCCAGGTCCTGTTCTTACAGCTATTGCCAGGTGTGGACAGTAAGATCCCATCTTGGAGTCACTCTATGAAGGCCAGAGATTGGCTAGGCAGTGAAGTATGAGCCTCAGTGGCTTGTATAGCTAAGGTTCAGCTATCCCTTGTTAAGGAGCAAGAAAGGTGAAGGAGATACATTCTTATAGATGAAATATGGGAGGAGGAAGAGGATGAGGTCTGCTGTTGTCCAAATCTGTATTTTTACTTAATAGTAGGTCAAATTCAGATACTCTCAGATGGGAATCAGACTGAATTTCCAGTTACCAATTAAATGAAAACTAGCGTGTGGAGGCCTGTGTCCTATGTTAGGTTTTATTTCCTTACAACTGGGTGGATGGAAGTATCAATGAGCTTCCAGGAGAGTTGAGTACTGCTGTGAAAATGATAATGGCAGAATTTTTCCTCTCTGGCCGCTAGAGTTAGTGGCTTGTTGACAGAGGATGGCAAGTCCAAGGACTGTGAACTATCAGAGGGCAGAAGTGTTAGAATGACAATGACACAAGCTTCTCTAGCAATGTTTTATCCTTATGGGCTCAGATTCGGTAGTATCATTATAGATTATTTATTGTTGAAATGCCTGTTCCCAGGAAGGAGAGGTGACAGTTTTGGAAGGGATTTTTTTTTTTTAAACGAGGGTTGACAGAGTGACCTTTGACAATAAATGCTAATGGATTAGGGTCAGGGATGGCTCAGTACTCACAGATCTTAAAATATTGTCATCCATCTCTCTCTCTGAGCGAAGTGTTCATCTTGCCAGTTCCTATAGTTAATTAGATTGTTAACTCTGTCTATTTATAGCAGCAAACACTCACTGGCATGTAGCAAATGCTGATTATTAATCAGGGTCCTCTACTGACTTAGGATGGAATGAAATGTAACTATTCAAATTTGATTTAGGCTAAGGTCTAATGACCTCATAGATACCATCCTGATTTTGCAAGCAAAATAGGTTACGTCTCTGGAAGATGTAGAAATGTCCGACTTTTGGAGCCTTGGGAGTGAACAGGGTTGCTGAATTTAGGCATCCTCCCATGTCCTTAAAAGGACTGGGCTCTTCCTATAACTGTGCCTGTGCGCCTGCCAGTGCATGACTCCAAATCAGCACCACCAACTAAGTCATTACACAACGCAGTTGTGGATGTGGAATTTTAACAGCAAATCAATGAAAGTTAATTTGCATGGATGCCATTAGGGAGGGTGTGCACCAAGTCTGTCTCCTACCATATATCACATTACTTTATCATTTTTAGGAAAAAGCTAGTCTCTTACGTAGCTGATTTTTAATGCAAGCCAGACATTGGAATGACCCGGTCTTCTTTTCTAGATTTGGCCAGCATATTTCCCAACATTTAACTATGTAAACTTACACAAGGTCACCCTCAGGGTAGGTTGACAGAGGAAGAAAACTTAAGAAGAATTTTCTGAAGGGAGCATTCCTCAAACACTGGCTGAGGAGTCAGGGCAGATCAACAGCTGCCGTCCCCTACTGCCCCTTGGGGTTAGGCGTGTTACTTTAAGCTCCTGCTATGTTTGAGTCTCAGGAATTTTCTTTTCTTTCCTCATTTCTTTTTGTTTTCTTTATTTTTTTCATTTTGTATTTTTGGCGTGTGTGTGAGTGTGGGCACATATTGCCACCATGTGTGTGTGGAAGTCACAGGACAATTTAGGGTGTTGGTGTTTGCCTTCCACCTCATTTGAGGTAGAGTGTCATGTTGTTTATTGCTGAATTTCACAGGCTAGTTGGACCGTAAGCTTCTGGAAAATTCTCTCCATAGGTGTACTTGGATTAATGATGCTGGTCATAGCATCTGGCTTTACACAACTTCTGAGATCCAAACTCGAGTCCTCAGCTTGCATGGCAAGCACTTTAGCTACTGAGCTATCTCACTTCCCTGGGCTTTAGGGATTCTCAAGCAAAGGTATGTTGCTATACAAGTGAAAATGAGCCTCTATCTGTCCCTCTGTCCATCCTTCTTCCCTTCCTTCCATTCTCCTCTCTGTCCTTCCTTCCTTTCTTCCCTCTTCCCCTTTCTTTCCTTCCTTCCGTTTCCCTCTGTCCTTCCCTCCATCTCTTCTTTCTTTTTTCCTTATGTTCCTTCCTTCCTTCCTCCCCCTCCCTTCCTTCCTTCCATCCTTTCTTCCTTTCTTCCTCTTTTCCCCAGCCCCTCTATTTCTTCTTTCTTTCCATACAGTCCTCTGTCCCTCAATCCTTAATTTCTTCTTTCTGTCTCACCTTTTCTTCCTCCCTCTTTCCTTTCTCCCTTGTAATCCCTATGCCTACACCTAGGAGTTGTGGAGTTACTGATGTGTGCCACTATATCAGCCCATAGGATGTGAGGTTGCCAACCTAAGTAAAATTACCCAGTGTTTGTCTTGCTGTATTTGGTTTATTTCACTTAACATAATGTCCTCTAGGTTCATCCATGTTTTTTAAAATGGCAGACTTTCTTTTTTGTTGTCAAATAGTATTAATATATAACATTAAATTATCTGCCATACTTCTTTAAATCCATGTATTCATTGGTGGATGCTTAGGTTGTTTTGTATCTCAGATTTATGGTTCATTGAGGATAGGTGTGGTGGTTTGATTCAGGTGTTCCCATAAACTTAGGTGCTCTGACTACTAGGTTCCCAGCTGATGGAGATTTGGGAATTAACGCCTCCTGGAGATGGTGTATTGAGATGGGTGGACTTATGGGTATTATAGCCAGTTTCCCCTTGCCAGTGTTTGGCACACTCTCCGGTTGCTATGGTCCACCTTATGTTGTCCAGCAGATGATGTCCACCCTCCACGCCTGCCATCATTTTCCCTGCTTCATGGAGCTTCCCCCTTGAGCCTGTAGGCTAAAATAAACCTCTTTCCCCATAAGCTGCTCTTGGTTGGATGATTTCTGCCAGCAATGTGAACCAGACTGCAACAGTAAAGTGGTACCGAGGAGTGGGATTGCTGCTAGATGCCTGACTGTGTGGCTTTGGCCTTTTGGAGCTGATTTTCAAGGGGAAAGTGGAAGGCTTTGAAACCTTGGCCTAAGAGATGCCTTGCAGTGCTGTAAGTACAGCTTGATGGACTATTCTGTTCAGAGTTGAAAGACCTGAATGTAGTAAGAACTATGGACTGGGAGGTTTGGCTTATGAAGGTGAGAAAGAGCTTTGCTTGGACTGGGCTAGTAGTTTGTGTGAGGCTTGCTGTTATGCCCATGTCCTGAGAAGCTGTGCAAGTTTGCTTTGCATAGAAATGAACTGGTGTGAGTAGAGGGATATGGCACAGAAAGAAAAATCTTTGGGTGAACTGTTGCCCATTCAGCTGCAACTGAGAGATTACAACCTTTGAGACTTGGCTAGCTGACCTGCGCTGGGGCAACAAGAAGAATGTGGACTCTTTTGAAGGGGCCTGGGTGCTGAAGGAGTGTCATGTTCTTCAAAGTCTGCTTTATTCCCCCCTGGATTAACAAATTGGCACCCTACCTGGTATTGTGGAGTATAAGAAATGCTCGAAAGAGGTTCATTGAGTTTGCAACAGGATCTTGTGTTTTGGAAATAGCCATGGGCAGTGAGAAGCAGGTTTGCTGGTTGCCTGCATAGAGACCCTATGGGGCCATGAGGATGAACCGTGGGTTGCATTGGAAACCTGATGGAGATGCCAGGACCATGGGATGGCTGCTAAGAAGAGCTGCCGGCCCCGATGAAGTTTTCCAGGACTGTGAGTATCCTAGCTGGAGGGGTGGAATTGGAATACCAGAGACTTGTTGTTGGTTAGAATTATTGGACTTGGAGACTTGTCACTGGCTAGAGTTGTTGGACTTGAAGCTACAGAGTTTGATGTTTGCCCTGTTTAAATCTTGTATTGGTTGAATATTTCTTTGTTATGCCAAATGCCATCTTTTGCGGTGTGTTTATTCTGTGTCATTATGGGCTTTTGGGGGATTTTTTTTTGAATTATTGCTCTATTAAAAGATCTTGAAGTATGGGAATGTTTGAACATCATTGAAACTGATAAAAAAAATATGGGGACTTTTAAAGTTGAATGAATGCATTGCATTTTACATCATGTATGGTTATCAGTTTATGGAGGCCAGGGGCGGAATGTAGTGGTTTGATTCAGGTGTCCCATATAAACTTAGGTGTTCTGAATGCTAGGTTCCCAGCTGATGGAGATTTGGGAATTAACATCTCCAGGAGGCAGTGTATTGTTGGGGATCGGTTTATGGGTGTTATAGCCAGTTTCCTCATGCCAGTGTTTGGCACACTCTCCTGTTGCTTATTGTCAAACTTATGTTGACCAGGGGGTAATGTCCACCCTCTGCTCATGATGTCATTTTTCCTGCCATCATGGAGCTTCCCCCTCAAGTCTGTAAGCCAAAATAAACCTCTTTTTTCCCACAAGCTGCTCTTGGTTGGGTGATTTCTACCAGCAATGCGAACCTGACTGTAACAATAGGAGTGAGTGCAGATATCTCTGAATACTTATTTCATGCCCTTTTGTTACATATTTAGCAGTGGGATTTCTGAATTATATGGTAATACTATTTTTAGTTTTTTCTTTTTTTTAGGTAGAGTTTCACTTTAGCCCAGGTTGACCTGGAATCCACTATGTAGTCTCAAACTAGCCTTCAGTTCATGGTCATTCTCCTACCTCGGCCTCCTGAGTGCTGGATTTAAAGGCGTGCACTGCCATACCCATCCTTTTTAGTAGATTTTGGTAAACTTCTGTACTGTTTTAAAATGGTATACTAATTTACAATAACACCAACCATGTATAAGGGTTTTCTTTTCTTCACACCCTTGACAATACTCGTTATCACTCATCCTTTAGATGAAAGCTAATCTAACAGGTGCGAGGGGATAGCCTACTGTGGTGTTGTTTTGCATTTCTATAGTGATTAGAGATGTTGAGCATTTAAAAATAAACTTTATGGGCTAGGGAGATGGTTTAGCGGTTAAGGTACTTGCCTGGGAGGTCTAAGGACCCAAGTTCTATTCTCCAGAACCCACATAAGCCAGATGCACATGGTGGCACATGCATCTGGAGTTCATTTGCAGTGGCTAGAGGCCCTGGTGCACTCATTCTCTACTCTATCTGTCTCTTTCTCTCTCTCTTTCTCTCAAACAAATAAATATTTTTAAAAAATAAACTTTGATATTTAGGGGCCTAGAATGTATATATTTATTTATCCATTATTTACTTAGCAATATGGGGATTGAACCGAGAGCTTTGTACATGAGAGGCAAGCACTCTGCCACTGAGCTCTATTTCCTGCCCCTGAACATGTTTTTCATATACTGTTGGCCACTTTTCTGCCTTATTTTGGAGGTAGGGTCTTGCTCTAGCCCAAGCTGACCTGGAATTCACTAAGTATTTTCAGGGTGGCCTCAAACTCATGGTGATCCTCCTATCTCTGCCTCCTAAGTACTGGGATTATAGGCATGTACCACCATGCCTGGCCAGTGCCTTTTTTATTTTTTAAAAGAAATATCCATTCAAGTCTTCTATTTTTGTGTTTGATTTTTATTTTTTGAGGTAGAGTGTCACTGTAGCCTAGGCTGACCTGGAATACACTACGTAGTCTCAGGATGGCCTTGGACTCATGGCGATCCTCCTACCTCTGCCTCCCAAGTGCTGGGATTAAAGGCATGTGCCACCACGCCCTCCTGTCTATTTTTATTTATAATTTGTATACACTTATGTATTTTAAGCACCGTCTTCTGGTATCCTCCTTCCCTGTCTCCCTTTTACTGTGCCTCCTCTTCATCCCAGCTACTCCCTCTCCTGCTTTGATGCCTTTTTTCTTGGGTATATGTGGTATCTATTGAGTTTAGTTAGGGTTTCTGCATGTGCATGGGTGGTGGATTATTTACCAGGGCATGTGCAACTTACCAGTGGTCACATCACCAAAGAACATGTCTCCTCCTCCCTTAGCAACCATTCACTGCCCATTACTCCTCAGGGAGGGGTAAGGACCTCATGCTTTCCCCCACCATCCATGATGGAATGCTGATGGTCTCAATATTGTGTGGGTCTCGTGCAGATAAAGACCGTCAATTTGAGGTTATAAATGCAATGTCCGCTTCGTGTCTGGAATACAGCACTCCGAAGCACTCCATCCCATCTTCTGGCTCTTACATTCTGCCCACTCCCTCTTCTTCAGTGTCCCCTGAGCCTTGTAGTGGGTGCTTTGTTATTATTATTAACTTGCGTGTGTGTGGTATGAGTATGTTGTGCTGTGTATGCAGATATTCCAGCAGCATGCACATACTCCCTTGAGACAGGGTTTTGCTCTCAATTTAGGGCTGATGTCAGTCAGTAAGTCCCAGTTATTCTCTGGTCTACACACACACACACACACACACACACACACACACACACACACACACTTGATTGGTAGTTACAGATGTGCATGGTCATGCCTAGCTTTTTAGAGGTTTCTGAGGAGTTGAGCTTGGAAGTCTCCAGCCTGAGGCTCCTTCAAGCTTTAGTGGTAAATACTCTATCTCCCCAGTCATCTCCCCAGCTCCCTATTTGTTTCTAAATGTTATGTGTCATTTTATTTGGCTCACATATGTTGAACTATCCTTACATCTCAGAGGTAAGGCCTTCTTGATCGTGATGAATGTTCATTTTGATGCACTGCTGAATAAAGCTCACTAGTATGTTATAAAGATTTTTACAACTATGTTCAGCATGAATATTGGCCTATAATTTTCTTTTCTTGTAGTGTTCTTGTTTGGCTTAGGTATCAGGTTATGATATGTGTGCCATGTTTTGGTGGAAGCCTGTATTTTCATTCCTCTTGAACGTATACCAAGAATAAAATTTTCCAGGTCATACGCTAAATCTAGATTCAACATTCTGAGGAACTGCCATATTTTTTTTTTTTCACAGTGGCTGTACTTTTCTTTTTTTTTAACCTTCCCACCAGCATTCTGTGATGAGGCTCACTGCTTTCAAATTTCAAATTTCTAGGAGATGGAGTGTGGCTGCTCCATTGCAATCACAGGACAGGATCCATTTAGGTAAGCCAGGTATTCTGTTCAATCTAGCTCCTGATGGGTGGTGGACAGTATGACATATTGAAAAGGAAGAAAGAAAGAAAGAAAGAAAGAAAGAAAGAAAGAAAGAAAGAAAGAAAGAAAGAAAGCTAGCGCATTGTGTAATGATTCTCAGAGAAGAACATGTGGCTTGGGCATTTTGTATTTCCCCCTTTCCAGCTGACTTCCACTTGCTTCCCCCACTCCTGCATCCATCACCAAGCATTTCACCTTTAGTATAATTCTAAGTCATAAAAGTGGTCAGTTGGTAACAATTTATTATTTTTCAAGTAACTGATCCTTGAACTTTTCTTTAGGACAAGGCATAAAACCCTCTAGTGTCTAGTAAAAAGTAACATATTCGCTTTGAATAGATATTTCTTATATTGAATCTGAGAAGCAAATGAGAAATCCAACCCAATTTGGAGCTGTTAACTGATGTGTATGATCATAAAGTGAGTTGGTGATGATCCAGACATCAGCAGTTGGAGCCTCACTGCTCCTGATTAAATTCTTAGGTTACTTGTTTGATGAAACCTTAATTATTGTCCTTCTTTTTTTTATTTTGGGACCTTGGATTCCTGTTCTGCTTTCTTTTCCTGATGGAACTTATAGACAAATATATTTTCCAAAATGAGTTGCTTTATAAAAATTGCAGAATGCAGTCAGATCCATCTGCTTTCCCCTCTACATTAACTTATTTGCTGCAGTAAAGCCTCAGACGGTCCTCAGAGAGATGCAGTTATAGGAAAGAAAACTGATTATAAGGGAAAGATTTTAGGGTCATTGAGATTTATTTCCCCCATATGCAAAGTCTGCTATGTAATGTGTGCAATAGCCTGTGATCACCTGGGTATAAAGCATTGCTCACATTTGAGAAGCTAATCATGCAGTCTGCACATGAGAGGAATAGTAAGCAAAGGATTCCCACTCCAGAAGGTTTAACAATCAGGAGCTTAAGATATTGCAGTGGAAACGAGGCTGGCTGTGCAGCATTTTAACCAGGCATTACTCTGGAGCTTGTCTCCTGGTATTAAGACTCTCAAAAGTTATTGATTTAAATCTAAAATGTGGAGAAGGATTTAACATTTGTCTTGTTTTCAGAGAAAGTCAAGATAAATGTATACCAACAGAGTTAAACCCAAGTTAAATTCCTCTGTGTGTGTGTGTGTGTGTGTGTGTGTGTATGCATGTGTGTGTGTGCATGTGTGGGGGGGGAGTTAAAAGTTGAGTAATAAATGTAGAGGTCTGACTGTGGGTACATAAATAATGATAGACAGTAAACCTCAGATAAAGTTGATTTACTCCATATAGCTTTTGAGAATTCTGATCCAGCCCACATTATTTATAGCATTTTGCGGTTAGGAAGCTGAGTCCCCATGAAATGGTGGGTCAGATGTTAGGAGTCTGCTTCTCCGCTTATGGATTGTGGGCCATGTTGCTTCTTTCCTACTCGTGTTTCCAAGAGGGCCTCCAGACACAGCAGGTGACACTGATGGATGGCCCCTACCTGGCTCTTTATTGAAACTCCACGTTGTACACAGAAAGGGTAAGATAGCTGATACTTCAGTCAGGAGTAGACAGCTAACAGGTCAATAGAAACTCAACCCGAAATTGCTGTCACAGCAGCTTGTTACAGCTTTTGGCTTTGATGTACAGCTACACTGCTTTGTAATTCAGCAAATGTACTGCTTAGGGACTGCTCCATTAGGTGCAGCTGTAACCAGAAGTCAGGTGATCTTCAGCTACAGCTCCATGACCTTGGGGAGATTTCTCAATGCCTCTAAGATTATTTCATCATTGGCCAGAGTGGGCATTGGGCTTTCCTGACTAAGGCTCGTAAGGATAATGCCTGTGAAAAGACTTTGAGGAAGAAAAAAGATCTTTTCAATACAAAAAAGCTGGACCAGTTTAGAATTCCTCAGGGGCGTTTTCTCTTGAAGGGTAAGGAGAGCGAACAACAAGGACTAATAAACTTTCTTTTTTGTTTTTTAGGGTTTAGAGGGTTCATTAGATGAAGAGAAGGAAAGAGAAGAAAGTGTAAAGAGCTCCTGCCATGGGACGGGGAGGATGGGGCGGAGAGCCCTTGTGGGAGTGGGGGAGGGTCTCCCCTCATCTTGGCATCCAGGGCCGAGACAAGGGAAGCTTACCAGAACCTTGAAGTTCAGGAGCCAGCAGAGATGGGGGGGAGGGGGGGAGGACTAATGTATTTCTGAGGCAGGTATCATGTATTTGGTTTTCTTCTGATGCCACCAAGGTAGGTATCATGACTTCCATTTTGCACATGAATTAACTAAGGCTCAGAGAAGTTAAGTGACTTGCCCGAAGTGACTCTTGGTTGGTTCTTAGCAGAGACAAGTCTGGAAGATTGTGGGAGGATTAAATGAGCTAGTCTGTACATGGTGCCTAGTGGGGTGCAGACACAGAAAAGACGCCTCATGTCTCCCCATATCTAGGTTGTCTGCTTCGCCCATGTTGCTGACTCCCCAGTGCTCCCTAAGTTCAAGCTGTGCCTGAAGGCTTCCCTTCTCCCTTCAGCAGGACGAATGAGGAAATGTCACTGCACATTGTCTTTCTATTTTTACTGACATTACAATATTTTTGAAAAATACCCTTAAATATTTTCCAAGTCAGGCACCTGAACAAGTTCTCCCCAGGAAGGATTCCTCTTCAGCAGAAGGCAAGACTAAGACTGCCTTGGGCTGATGTGCAGTGACAGATGACCCAGGGCAAGGAGTTTTCACATCGTAGGGAGATTTTATCTGCATTTTCTTGATAGCTGAAAGGCGTGGGGCCATTATTTTCTTCTAGTCCCCATTATTTTAATTATACTTAGTGTATATCAGTCTGTGAAATGTCAATAAAGTCTGTGAAATAATATTATTTCACTTTAAGAGTGTGATTTGAATCCACAAGCTTTGTTCCCAATTCCTTCCATCCAATTAATTTGAAATGGCCAGAGAAATATTAAACGCCTTTGTAGCATAGTTAGGGGACATAAACTAATGCCACAACCAGGCCAGAAATTAAGAATTTTCTAGAAGATATGGTTTACATAAAATTAGGGTTAAGGGCTGGGGAGAGGGCTGAATAGTTAAAGGCACTCACTCCATAAGCACCCAGGTAACACACACCTGTGATCTGCATGCACCTGAGGCTGTGGTAGGTAGAATCAGGACCATTCCAAAGCTCACCACTCACTGGTCTGGGCTTCCCAGTGACAAGCAGCAAGAGACATTCTTTTAAAAACTAGGTATAAGGCGAGGACCAACACACCAAGATTAAATTTTGACCTCCACACATGTACTATATAGCAGGAAGCACCCTTCTCTGTGTGCACGTACACACACACACACACACACACACACACACACACACACATTTACATGCACAAAAATAGGCTTAGAGTCTTACCATATAGTAATGAGAAACTCTTTCTTAATGAAATTTTCATTTGCTTTTTTTTTTTTTACTCTCATTACCTGTGGATGTGACCTGATTTGGAAATAGGGTCTTTGTAGATATAATCGAGTTCAGAGGAAGTTTAGACAAGGGTGGGCTCTAACTCAATAATTGGTGCCACTATGGGAAAGTGGACATTTAGACGCAGACACACTGGAAAGCAAGCCATGGGACAGCGTGGGCAGGGATTAGTGATGCACTGTAATCAGAGGAATGTCAAGAATCATCGGCGACCATCAGAAATTAGAGAGAGGCAAGGAGAGAGTCTTCCTTACAGTTAGCAAGATAGCATGAACCCACTGATTACACACATGCAGCCTCTAAAATTATGAGAGATTGCTTTAGTGTTTTAAGTAGCCTAACTTGAAGTGATTTATTATGTCCAGACTAGACCATGAGTATGTTTGGTTGAAACATAAAAAGTGAATTCAGGGAAGTACTGACCCAAGTGTAATTCAACACATTCTGTGTAAAGACTCACCCGGAGGGCTGGTGGGTAGAGATTTTCAGCAGAGCCCTGATCATTTTCAACCTCAGGTCACATGCACTCAAATATATGTGGAATAAATCTGAACCTGAAAATGACCATCAAGAGTTGGATTTTGCCAGGCATGGTGGCGCACACCTTTAATCCCAGCACTCGGGAGGCAGAGGTAGAAGGATCACCGTGAGTTTGAGGCCACCCTGAGACTACATAGTGAATTCCAGGTCAGCCTGAGCTAGAGACCCTACCTCGAAAAAAAAAAAAAAAAAAAAGGTTCGATTTTGACCCCACACAAGGTAGCTGGCTGTGACCTGCAAGTAAAACGGAGGCATTATGCTCCCATTAAGCCTGTCAGAGAAAGGGCTGGTGTGCAGAATCCCATGGTCTACAGGACAACCTTCTGCTGAGCCCGGGTGTGCACTTAAGTGCACGTGTTTTCTCCTGACTTCAGGGTACAAACTGGGAATAGTATTTTTCAAAAACTACAAAAATATGGAAACTTTCTTTCTCTTTTGTCTGAGTGAAATGGTTTCACTAGAGAGATCCATACAGTTTCTGATAGACCACACTTCAAATCCTGGGAAAGGCTTAGAGGCTTGAGGAAAAGCTTCATGATGGCAAGAGACAGCATGGTATGAGCAGAGGCTGGACACCACCTCTGCCAGAGCAGGTGGCAAATAGCAGCAGGAGAGTGTGCCAAGCTACTGTAAATGACAACTGGCTATAGCAGCCTCATGTCTGCCCCCAGCAACACATCTCCAGAAAGGCTCCACCTCACAAATTGCAACCAACTGGGAACTAAGCATTGAAAACACATGAGTTTATGGGGGACACCTGATTCAAGCCACCACACACTATATTAAAGAACAAAACAAACAAACAAAACCGAAACAGTTCCAAAAATGGAAGGATGGCTAAGTAGGGAGAGCAAAACCATTGAGCCTGGAAAGTTTCCCAGTAAATATTCAAACTGTTCACATGAATGAGAACAATCTGCAGGGATAACTTCTGACATGGCCATATTCCAAGGAAAATCAGAAAAAGGAAAACTTCTGTAAATACATCCATAAGATTCAACAGTATAATGAATCTATGAAAACAGAATAATCTGAGACTAAGAAATATTGCCATAAGAGTAGAATATAATCCTTAAATTAAAATACGAAGCAGATGCAGCAGAGAGAAACTCAAACCCTGAAGTCAATTGAATTGGTGAATTAGCTGAGAAGAGTGATAAATTGTCCCCAAACGCAGAGACAAGTATGCAAATGTAACCATATGTATGTAAGGGAGAGACAAACCAAGGGCAAATCCAACAGATCACAGAGTTATAAAAAAAAAAAAGCAGCAAAAGAGAAGAGCTGCAGAAAATCTAACGATAGAGTAATAATAGGGGGAAAAAATGCTAAAGTTCATGAAACACTTGGATCTTTCGTCAACCTAGTAGCCATCAAGTGGAATGAGTGTTGACTCCCACACTGAGTAACGGCCCAGTGCACTTTCTTTCCTGCACTCAGGAGAAACCAAAATGTTTCAGCCTACTGCTTTGGTATCATTCTGAGTGCTTAGATGATAGGGAGAGCAAAAAATTGTTACTCAAGAATTTATTTGGGGGCTGGAGAGATGGCTTAGTGGTTAAGCGTTTGCCTGTGAAGCCTAAGGACCCTGGTTCAAGGCCTGATTCCCCAGGACCCATGTTAGCCAGATGCACAGGGGGCGCATGCGTCTGGAGTTCATTTGCAGTGGCTGGAGGCCCTGGTGCGCCCATTCTCTCTCTCGCTCTATCTGCCTCTTTCTCTCTCTGTCGCTCTCAACTAACTAAATAAAAATGAACAAAAAAAATTAAAAAAAAAAGAATTTATTTGGTCTATGCAGGATGGTCATAATATCTATTCTCAGAAATTCAAGGACTCATAAGGCTTTCCACTTTCACAGAAAAACTTCTTGAAGATGTTCAATAATAATTAAGAAAGAAATAAAAATAAATAATGCAAATTGGAGGAGCTTGGCATCACAGAAGACTCTGTGAAGAATGAACCCAAAATGATTAGTATATATAAATAATTGCTGTCAGCATTTTTAAAGGTAGCAAAAGATAGTAAAACAATGAGCTGGATCAAGATGATCATTTTACATATTTTTTGCTAAACTTTAACAGCTGTGCATCAATCCTATGACATGGTTTGAAAGGGTAATCTAATCAAAAGAGGAAACAAAGATATATATTACCAATGATTTGAACACCAAATGGAAAAAAAAAGGCTAAAAAAATCATGCCTAACATAACTTTTAGAAAAAGGGAAATTAGGGCTGTAGAGATGGCTTAGTGGTTTAGGCACTGGCTGGAAAGTCTAAGGACCTGGGTTTGATTCCCCAATACCCACATTAGCCAGATGCACATGGTGGCACATGCATCTGGAGTTTATTTATAGTGGCTAGAGGCCCTGGCCTGTCCATTCTCTCTTTCTCTCTCTCTCTTGTTCTGCCTCTTTCCCCTAAATAGATAAGTAAAATAAAATATTAAAAAAGAAAAAGGGAAATTAAAAAAAAAAGATAGACCAACTTACATCTACCAATTTGGTTGTTGAAGATCAGTATGTCTGAAAGTACCAAAATGTCAGTGACTGAAAAGAGAGACACAGTCTATTGATGGGACTTTATTTTATTTTAAAGAGAGAGAGAGAGAGAGAGAGAGGGAGGGAGACAGAGAGACAGAGAGAGACAGAAAGAAAGAGAATTGACACATCAGGGTCTCAGCCACTGCAATCAAACACCAGATGCTTCTGCCATCTAGTTGGGCATGTGCAACCTTGCTCTTGCCTCACCTTTGTGCATCTGGATAATGTGGGATCTGGAGAGTAGAACATGGGTCATTAGGCTTTGCAGGAAAGCGCCTTAACCACTAAGCCATCTCTCCATTCCTGGTGGGACTTTAAATTAGTCCAAATGCTATTAAGGATTTGCCAATAATAGACAAAAATTGAAGAATTTTTTTTTTATCTTAAAGATTCTTGCCGATGTGCCCCCATGTGAACTTTTCCAAGAATACTTATAGGCATTTTCACTAATAGTAAAAAAAAGTTAGAGGCAGGGCATGGTGGCGCACGCCTTTAATCCCAGCACTTGGGAGGCAGAGGTAGGAGGATCGCCATGAGTTTGAGGCCTTCTGAGACTACACAGTGAATTCCAGGTCAGCATGAGCTAGAGTGAGACCCTACCTAAAAAAAAAAAAAAAAAAAAAAAAGTTGGAGGGCTGGAGAGATGGTTTGTTGGTTAAGGCATTTTCCTGCAAAGCCAAAGGACCCAGGTTTGATTCCCTAGGACCCACATAAAGCCAGGTGCACAATGTGGTACATACATATGGAGTTCGTTTGGGGTGGCTATCAAGCCAATTCTCTCTCCCTCTCCTTCTCTCTCAAATATCTAAGTAAAAAAAATTAAATGTTAGAAACAATTTAAGTATCCATCACAAGGAAGACAAAGAGTGGTTAATTACACAATTGAATACTATGTGCTAGTTATAATTAGTGAATTGCACTTGTGTTTCAATTTTAGCAAAAGGTCAGCAAAGCACAGGATAGTATGTATACCATGATCACTAACATTCTTGTGTAGCTAACAAAAGCCGTACACATATTACTGTGAATCACTTAGGCCTACATAGATAGCTAATAACAGTGAGATACACGAACTAAAAAGAGAAATACAAAATTCATAACAATGATTGCCTCAGGGAGGATGGGCTAAGAGTTTTGAGAATGTAGATTGCAACATAGCATCACTTTCAGGTTAAAAAAAAAAAAGCTATACCAAAGAGACTAAATGCTAACATTAGTTAATTCTGAATGGTGGATATATGGCTATTTGTTTTATTGTTCTTTTAATTTACTTTTAAAAATTTCATAACTACCCCAAAGTGGAAAAAAATATCTAATCTTGGACTGGAGAGATGGCTTAGTGGTTAAGTGCTTGCCTGGGAAGCCTAAGGACCCCAGTTCGAGGCTCGATTCCCCAGGACCCACATTAACCAGATGCACAAGAGGACGCACTGCCTGAATACTACTTCCTTAGAGAAGTTTAAGACGAGAGAGAGAGAGAGAGAGGGAGAGATTGCATTTTTTTAAAAAATTAAGATTTGGGCTGGAGAGATGGCTTAGTGGTTAAGTGCTTGCCTGTGAAGCCTAAGGACCCTGGTTTGAGGCTCGATTCCCCAGGACCTATGTAAGCCAGATGCACAAGGGGGCACATACAACCTGAGTTCGTTTTCAGTGGCTGGAGGCCCTGGCACGCCCATTCTCTCTCTCTCTCTCTCCCCCTATCACTCCCAAATAAGTAAATAAAAATAAAACAAAAAATTAAAAAATATATCTAATCTTATGTTTAGATGGTCAACTGAGGGATTTGAGGAGTGGAAGCAGTAAGCCTTATATAACTTCTGAAATTATATTAACAACAAATCTTCCATGTATTTTGTTTTTGGAGTAGATACAACTGTATCAGAAGTATTTGGGGAAGATTTCAATTTGCTCAGTAGTTGAGTGGTATCGCTGATGTTTGCCGGCTGGGACCAGAGTTGATAAATGTGTGGCTATTTGCAGGTCCGCTCCACACATTAAAGAACTGACCAGCTACCCATGTCGATAGCACATTAGAATTCACATTGCGCTGAGAATAATGGGAAAACTTACCATTAGATGCCTAAATTCATAAGCACTTTTTAAAAATTAATTTTTTCATTGCTCTGGCAAAATATATGAGAAAATCAACTTAAGGGAGATATCTTAAGAAATGTATAGAGGTTTCTCTTTTCACTTTTTATTTTTATTTATTTCATAAATATTATAATAGGCTATGCTCTTTTATCCCCCTTGCTTGTGTTCCCATGACCCTGGGGGTCCTCTTCAGTAGGGTTATAGTATTCACAATAGGGTCGTGCAGGCCTCAGTCAGTCCCTCTATGGTAGCCAAGGGGACCATGCCTCATGGTATTCCTACACACCCTTTGGTTCTTGCAATCGTTCCGCCCCCTCTTCTGCAATGTTCCCTGAGCCATTGCAGACCTATTGGCAGTCTGGTGTAGTGTTGAGTTCTCTGTAGCCACTAAATTTCTGCTTTGATAGGTTCTGATCGATCACTGTGTCTGTCACCATCACCCTGGAACTGGTTGTCAGGCTAGTCATAAAAGTGTAGTGCTCAGGTTGCTCCACCCTCTGCCATTTCTTCTGGGCCCTTGCAGATGTGGTAGAGGTGGCATGTCTCGTGGTGGGCAGTCAGCTATCTTCTTGTCTTACTGATGGATCTTAGCTCTCCTCTGTTTGCTCTGACATCTACAAAATAAAGCAGATTCTCCAACCAAGAGTGAGAGCAGCTTGAGCTAAAGGGGGTATGCAAAGTTATTAAAGTTATTTGAGAGCCCACTCTTCTTCAGAGAGCGGTGGGCGCTTCTCTCTGAAGTCTGAGTTTCCTGACCATGGGACTATGAGTTGGTTTCCAGTGCCAGATAGGAGTTCTTTCTCGCCGAGCAGGCCTCATGTCCAATCAGAGAACAATATTGGTTCCCTGCAGAGGCTGTGTGTCACTACTGACTTTGTAGATTCCTGCTTGTTCATGCTGTTAGTACCACTGTCCCCCCAGCAGCTCCCATAGGGCTTTCTAGTACTATGACGGCTAGCCAGGAGGGGGCTGGTTTCCCTTTTGGCTCTAGCATGATATTCCAGTGCCCTGTGATCACAGACTGCGGAGTCTTCAGCAATAGGTGCTTACCTTTCAAAGCTCTGGAATTTAATCTAGTGTTTTTGCCATGGCCTACATTGTTTTGAGGACCTCAAGGGTCTGCCTGGCCAACAGCTTACTGTGGGGGGCAGCCCAATTCTGGGCCTGGGATTTACCTGCCGGACTCTACAGCTTGACGGTTAAGCTCTTTCTCTCTTCTCTCCAGGCTGCTCCCCTCCCTCTTTGTTGGTGGTTATATCTCGTAGAATGCTGGCCTTGTACAATAGGAAGTCTGGAGGTTGCTGGCTTTGGTTCAATGACTCAAGGATATCAGGAGCCAGTTCACTGTGTTCCTATTTGCCTTTTCGTCATAGTTTCACAATGGATGCTGAAGCTGTAGGCATCAAGTCCAGTGTCCAAACAGGAAAGAGGAGGAAAGACTAAATGTCTATTTTTGGAAACCAAAACAGTTCCAGAAATCCTCAGAGTAGACTTCCACTTACGTCTCTCGGAGCCACATAACCTTGCCCTCTGTAGCAGTTGAGTTCTGGGGCTTGATAGCTTTTATGCTAGAAGAAAGGACAACAGGTGGATTGGGTGTTGAATACATCAACTCCCGTTTCTTAATGCAAAAGCGAATAGGTTAAATTTTCATGCTAAAATAAAGAGCGGGCGTATCAACGTTTATTCAGAAAATACCCTGAATATTTAAGACAAAGGGAATTTAATCTGGGAAATTGGTTTTATGGGCCAGATGACTAGAAGCTAGAGGACAGTGAGACAGTTCAGGCTGTAGTCTCTACAAGCATCTACCTTGCTAGAAAGAAAAGCAAAAAAGGTTATTTAGCCAAAACTGGAACCAGAACAGGCCTATGCATCACAGACTGGAGCCAACACGATTCTGCAGCTATGACAGAAAGCCACACATGAGAGGCAGAGGGGGAGGAAGGACCTCGCTTCTCCCTTTCTCCTGAGGTTTCTTCTGTTGGCCAAATAGTAGAAGCTAGTGATGGAGTTTGTAGACCCCTCTGGAGTACAGAACTGACACAGGAATAAACAGGAGGGGGAATCAGGTCCAGGACCATGTTCACTATTTCAGCACACAAAGCACATTTCTATGCAATGCCAAGGTAGATCTGGACAATAAAAGTAAAACAGAAGTGACAAAAAATAATATCAGATGATGATATAGAATACAGGGCACAGACCATTAAACAAAATGGTCTTCCTCCCTGCCTCTTTCTTTCCTTCCCTTCCTCTCTTCTTGCTAATAGGTACAATTCATAATAAAGAATCCAGAGTCTCTTGGAACTATAAAGAGAAGTCCACAAGCACCATAATCAATAGAGGTGACTTTAATCCTTTTGATAGACTAAGCCAAAAAGAGTAAATAAGGATATACGACAGTTCATATTAAGACATATGGCAGCAGCCAAACCCCAAATCAGAGATATTCACAATGTTAAGTACTTCTATTAGTATACAAGATAAATGAAAATGAATGGATTCAATTATGGCCTCAACTCAAGAGGACATAAAAAAATCAATATGATTTTAGGAAAGCAAGAGAAAGGAATCAATAAAAATAAAAACAAAAATCAATACATTTGAAAGAGAGGAATTGATAAATTTGCCAAGTGTCTATCTCAAAAAGTTCAGTAAAAGACAAAATCTCCTGGGAAACCTCATCCTCATTCCCATCCCCCCAATTAAAAAAAATACCTAAATGCACAGCAGTAAGAAAGATGTTGGGCTCAACTCCATTGTGAGAGGCATACTATGCATTAGTTCACACACTTGAAGATCTCAATGATGAGGATGAGTCTACAGGGAAACTATACAAGCAGAAGAGGACTTTTTAGGGCTTGTGGACCCAGAAGTTATGTTATGTCATGGACTCCAGATTAATAAGATATTTTTAAGCTATTTTTAAGCTTAATTTACCCATCTGTTTTCCTCATTAGAATATAAACTTTCTGAGTGCAAGGATATGTCTCTGAATTTTGCTGCTCTACCATCTAGGTAAAAGATGCACAATGTATACTTTGGGAATAACTGTAGAAAAAAGTCTCCTTCCCTCTCCCTCCCATCTTTTTTTTTTTTCTTTTCTTTTCTTCAACATCCCATAGAATATTCACAAGCAAGAACCATTCAGTTTAGGATATAGGATACACTATTGTTATTCTTTGTGTCTTATCTGTGATCTCTTTCTCTATAGATCCTGTAGTCTTGTGATAGAGACATGGGCATGAAGGTTTCATTGTGATGTCCATAGAGGGCTCCTTTGCAGCCACACTGCTTATCAAGAGCTGCCCCAAGCTGGTGACTCACAGACAGGCCCAGCAGGCTCTGGCTGTTGCTAGGAAACTGTGGTTCCCTGGGGAACTCAGCACCACACTTGCAGGTTGCTCCTGATAACTTAGAGGAAATAAAGAGCTGTCAGGAAAGGAGGGAGAGGGAAAAACAAAAAAGCTATAATAAAGAAAGTGATTTTCCTTGCCCAGCACTAAATGACATAGATCTATGGGGATTAGAGACAAAAATAGGGAAGATAGGTTGGTGTCATTAACAAAAACACTTTTGTGCTTGCTGCTTTTGATGCGAAAATGTGCCACGAGAACACAGCCAAAAAGACGTCCATCTGTAGACAGTCTTGAAGCTTCCTGAAACTTTGGCCTTGGGAAGTGACAAACAGTTCTCTCTCAGGTGCCCTGTTCACATTCCATTTTGGGTCTCCTTGGCTTCCTGGTCAGCTGACTTTTCCAAGCATAGGTCAGCCTTTGACTCACTGCAACTTAGTGTCATCCAGGTACATTCTGAGAAAGAAAACAGTGTGAGGAAAAATAAAATCTTCAGCAGTCGCTCCCAAATTTAACCGTGTTTCAGAATTAGCTGCAAGTTTCTTAGCAAGATCATAGCACTTTGCCCTCCGAATTTCTGATTCACAAAGTGTAGATGGGGACGACAATGTATATTTCTAAGTTACCAAGTGACATGATACAGCTGGCCCTGTGATCACACTTTAGAAGCCTACCCTAGACTATTAGGTCTTTCAGGAGATTGCCAGATCACCTAAATCGTAAAGAAAGTGAGAGTCAAGGAAGGTTATGGGGTGACCTAAGGTCACCCTGCTGAAGGTGGGCTCAAACCCAGACTCCCAGAATTGTACATGAGTGCTTTTCTCCACTACAAAATGCTCTCCAAGCAGTGCCTCTTCTAAAAAAAAAAAAAAAAAAAAAAATCCTCCAAGAGACTCCAGATGGCTGCCAACAGGGGTGGTCCTACCAAGTGAATGCCAAGTTGTTAAATTCAACCCCGATAGCGACAGCTTTGAAAATGCAGCCAGAGACAGTTTGCAAAAGCCTTTGTGTTCTTCTCAGCGTCGGCTCTCATATTTCTAAATACTGTAGATGGAAAAGGAAGCACGTTGGGGAGGAGCAGACACAGTGAAACAAGGCTCTGCCACATTTCCAAAAAGGCATGCCTCCAGTGCCATGCTGCCAAGCCAGGAGCTGCTGGCGGGAAGTCTCGTCTGCTTTGGATTCCAACCATGAAGGTCTCCTTGTCTCCACCCCCTTCCCCTGACACACACACACACACACACACACACACACACACACACACACACACACACGCGCTCCCGGGCTGTGTGAACGCTGAGATTGATTCAGAGATATATTTAAAATGTAAAACATACACATGCTTTCCACTTCTTGAACATGGGCTTCCTCAGCTAGCTAAGCTAATTGTAAACTTCAAGATACAGCTTTTGGTGCATGCCTGTTATCTCAGTACTTGGAAAGCTGAGATGGGAAGTGGGAGAGTTCCAGGCCAGCCTGGGCTACAGAGTGAGATCTTGACTCAGGGGGAGAAAAAAAAAAGTGTCAGTTAAACAACCCCCCCCCTCCAAGGCTTGGCTAAAATAAAGTAAATGGTACATATGGAATAGTCTTGGGCTTCATTGGTTTCCTCTTTGACCTTGTCATGATTTTCCAAGGTCCCTCCCCCTCCCCTCCCCTCCTTGATTTCTGTTCCTAAAGAACTTGCTCTTTGTTTGCCTTCGGCTAAACTTAGTTAAACTATGAATGAGAGAGATCCAAGGGCTTGTTTGCCATGAGCCTCTTAGTTTTAATAAAATATGTTCGAAGATTAAAAACACTGATGCTTGAATAAAACAAAAGGAAGGCTAATGAGAAAACTTGGGGTGTGACAGGAGTGGAGAGAGAATCACTGAGAACTAGAATCTTACCCAGAATTCTTTATGTTGTACCTCAAAGATGGCCACAATCTGTCTCCCGCTAAGGCCAAAGCTTGCCTATGCATTGCTAATGTTGAGAGACTAATGTAGGCGACCCTCCTGTGCAGTTGCAATAGTTCTGTTCTCACAAGAGCATTATGTCCACTAGATGGCATTCAGGCAGAGCTAGTAAACTTTATAGATTAATGATGCTGTGGAAGAATGGACTGGAAATTTCTCCTTCTTTCGACATCTTTGCTTTATGGGAGACTGCTGCTGGGTGAATGCAGGAGTATGTGACACTTTCCTCCAGTATGGCACTTTGTGGTTTTCTGTGTGCTTCGCATTATCCTTTCTGAGCTCATTTGTTGAATTTGTAGAAACTTTCATTTCCACTCACTTATGAATTGGCAGAGATTTAAATACACTAGCTGAACAGTAGCTGAGATAGAACATGAAAGACAACCTTTTGATTTCTGACTCCAATTAGAGCATATTTCATGCAAACCCAATAAAGCAGGGATGCAGCAAACAAGAGATAAAGCTGGTTGATCATGTGGGCAGAGAGAGCCTTGGAGGACTAACGGCTGTTCATACGTGAGTCTGGTCAGCCAATGGAAGCACAGAGAAAGGCGATGCCATGGTGGCAGCCCTTTCTATGTAGGTACTAGCAGATGTTGAGATCACAGGGCTTGAGATCACTGCGTTGAGACCCAGAGCACAGGGGCAGACAGCAGCGGAGAGTGACCTGAAGCTTCCAGGAAGGTATGATATTAAAACAGTGAGTTGGGTTGGCAGAGAGGAAAGATGGTGCTTTAAAAGCACCAGATCTTCCCAGTCATTTCTGGGATTCCACTCATGCAGTCAAGGCGAGTCCTGAGAAGGTGTGAGGTTGCTTCCAAATCAGATGCCCGCTGTGAATGCAAAAGTGACTGTGGACACGTAGGAGGGAATTGTGCTGACCAAGATCCCCCAGGAATTAACTGGATGCTCTCAACTTATTTAATGCTCAATATAAATGTTATATGATTGTGCATTTCATTAATATTGGCTTGTTGTAGCATGCCCGCCCTATGTTTCAGATGTTGTCAGAGAGGCTAAGAGAAGGGATTTTTGTTAACCAGCAATGTTCCATGTGTTTAGTTACTTCTGTGAAATTAGTATGGCAGTACCTTTGACTAAGGAATTAAGAGAAGAGGGAATCTAGGGGTGTTTTTAATCTTTCATTTATTTATGGAGAGAGAAAGAAAGGAAGGAAGAAAGAAAGGGTGCACCAGGGCCTGCAGCTATTGCAAGTGAACTCCAGATGCAAGTACCACCATGTGCATCTGGCTTATGTAGGTTCTGGTGAGTCACACCTGGGTTCTTAGGCTTCATAGGAAAGCACTTTAACTGCTAAGTCATCTCTCCAGTCCAGTGGTGTGGGTTTTAATGGCACAAAGGTACTAGAAGGAATGAGCTCAATCTATAGGGAAGAATAAAATTCTGCCCTAAAGCTGGGTGTGGTGGCACACAGCTTTAATCCCAGCATTTGGGAGGCAGAGGTAGGAGGATCACCATGAGTTCAAGGCCACCCTGAAAATACATAGTGAATTATGGGTCAGAATGGGCTAGAGTGAGACCCTACCTCGAAAAACAAAATACAAAGCAAAACAAAAAAACTTGCCCTACTGAAATGAAAAAATGCTGGCATAATAAAAAGTAAGGTTGTGAAAGAGAACTTGAAACTGGATTATAGGGTCTGGCATGCCTTGCTGCAGAGGGCTGCCTTGGTTGTGAGCATTCGGGTGGGTATCACTGAATGGCTTTTAATATCATTCTAGGGAGATTACTCCAGAAATGCATAGGGTGGATTGGAGGGAGGAGAGCGAAAGAATAGGCATAAGATACTGAAATAATTTTTATATGAGATATAAAGGGCTGAACTAAAGGGTGTGGAAATGGAGAGGAAGAAGAGATATGAGACAGATCCTAAGATGAATTCCTTTTACTTGCCAGTGAGAAACTCAATTGTGTTTTTTTTTTTTTTTGAACATATTGTTTCCAATTCTTATCTTGTGGATATGAAGCAAGTTTTCCTGCTATTTTCTTCACCTCACATTCTTGCCTGTTGTTTTCTCAATGTGAGCTCCTGTTGTCTTAGTAGAGCAATAGAGATCAGCTCATTAAAAATGCAGCACATTGCAAATATCATTCATTTTAAGTAACTGATTTTATAGCATTTCAAACTTGCCAAGTTGATAAATTAGACACTGTACTATTTTACACAATCTGGAGGTTCAGATTTAGGGGATTTAAAAAAATTAGCAAATCTGTGGCAAATGGCAGCCCCTGCTGGCAAATATGATATTACATGCTGGCTCGGCGGTGGAGACACTGTCATGGCCCAGAGGAAAGATGCACAAAAAGAATCAAACTGCAGGGGCTGGGAAATTCAGAAGGGGACTCTGTGGGCTTGAGAGAACATGAATATATTCCGGGGAGCCAGGAGAAAAGGAGCAACAGCAAGAAAATCCTAAACATGGACAAATCAGTCCAGAGAATTTTTAAAGTGATAGTGTGTCTATTAACTATGCCAGGTGTTCTGAACAATGTAACTATGAAATTAATATCAGACAGAGTTTCTAAGTAATAGGTGGTTATGCCTCTAGAATCATGTAAAAATTTACATGTTACAAAGTTCTTCTAGGATAACATGGCATCCAGTATTTCCAGTCTGATAAGCCTCCTTAAATTATTTTCCTAAGGAAAGTCATTTTAAATATCATACTAGTAATTAGTATGAGGGGGGAAGATTTCACTTCACAGCCTCAAGACTAGGATTTACATATCACATGAAGTCAGTTTTTCAAGACCATGATTCAAAGAAGATGGAAAAATCCTTATAAGGTTTAATCATAGACTTGTAGCAACAATTGTGTACGAGAAACCTCCACAAAGTTTTACATTCTTCATTTTCCTTCTGGAAAGCATTTAATACTACTTTAAGGCAGACATGGCCAGCAAACAAGAAAGAACTAACATGTGACGTGTTTTATATGATCTAAGGAAAAGGATAAAATGAAACATCAGATGGAGTGAGGGCTCTTAAAGATCTGGTCGAGCAGATGAGTCAGTAGAGTTGGTGGTAAGGGATTGTGGGAATGTGGCAGGTGAAGGAGCGTAGTTTCCAGTGCTGATTGAGTGGACCAAATCTCAGTTCTGTAGTTCTCCTGCTCACTAACTTTGGGCAAGTGACCTAGAAATCTCATCATTTGATCTTTGAAAGAGGCATAATAATAGTATCTGCCTTGTAGGTTGCTGTGAGTTTAAAATATAGGCTAAAATACGAAAGCAGTGCATAGAACCTGGCACTGTATGTGTCAGAGACTATTAATATAGCAAGTAGCAAATGAGTAGCATATCTAGCAAAATCTGCGGGAGTCAGCTATAAATTCTCTTTGGAAATACTGACATAAACAGTGGCTCTCCCTCCCTCCCTCTCCCTCTCTTTTCCTCCCTCCCTCTCTCCTTCTCTCTCTGTTGGAAATTGAACCCAAAGCCTGTGCATGTTGAGTACATGCTTTAGAGAGTAGTTAGAAGAAAAAGAGCAAGCAGATACACTGAGAAGGTTTATTGGGAAGTTAGTGGTGGTTCACATAAGCTGTTTTATTCTTTAAACGTGTACGTGTATGTGTGCGCACACATGTGTGCACACATATGTGTGTCTGCCAGAGTATCTTTCTCTCATAGTTATTTTTACTGAGGTAATGTCTCTCACTTGAGCCCAGAGCTCACGGATCTAGCTGGTATAGTTGGCCAGCTTGCCCCAGGAGTTCCTGTCTCCACCTCCTGAGTACTGGGCTTTCCGGGTCTTGCCCACATGGCACTTACATGGGTGTTAGGGATCCAAACTCCAGTCCTCAAGCTCGCATGGGAGACACTTTACCAACTGAACCATAAGAGTTGCTGTTGCCTTAGCAGAGGCTGGAAGCCCTGGCGTGCCCATTCTCTCTCTCTCTCCCTCTATCTGTCTTTCTCTCTGTGTCTGTCGTTCTCAAACAAATAAATAAAAAATTAAAAAAAAGAGTTGCTGTTGCTTTGTAAAATTTTTTTTTAATTTTTAAATTTATTTATGTGTGTGTGTGTGTGTGTGTGTGAGGCAGAAACGGGAGGGGGAGATAATGGGCACACTAGAGCCTCTAGCCATTGCAGAAGAATTCCAGACACATGTGCCACCTTGTGCATCTGGCTTACACGGGTACTGGGGAATCAAACCTGGGTCCTTAGGCTTTGCAAGCAAGTGCTTTAACCACTAAGTCATCTCTTCAGCCCAAGAAAGTGGTTTTATATCAAAGAGATATGCAGAACAGACTGATGAGTAATTACTCTGCAAAGACATACATGCATGTAGCGTGTTCCAGGGAAAGGAAGAAAAGCTAGTCTGGTTGTAGTGGTATGGGCATAGCAGAGGAACAGTTGAAACTTTACATTGGAATGGTCATGGAAGGGCTTGCAACCCAGGCTGAGAAGGGAGAATGTTACCCTGAGGACCTAGGAACCATATGTGAGGTCTGAGAGAGGGTGTTTGTGGTTTGAATGTAAAATGTGCCCTCTTGGTCCCCGGCTAGCAGCGCTGTTTGGAACCCTTAGGAGGTAGAGCCTTGCTGTAGGAAGTGGGTTGCTCGAGGGTGGGCTTTATGGTTTACAGATTGGCCCCACTTCCTGTTTGCCTTCTGCTTCCTGACTATGGAAGGAATGTGGCAAGCTCGCCTCTGCTTCTGCCACAGTGCCTCCTGCCCTGGACTGTACCCTGGAGTGGTAAGCTGAAATGACCCCTTCCTTCCTTCCTTAAGTTGCTTCTTGTCAGGTATCTGGTCCCAGCAGTGAGTAAAGTAGTTCATACAGAAAGGCACATGGGAAATTTAATTTGTGGAGGGTGTGAGGCCGGCGCACTGGCTGGGGGTCAAGTCAGCATGGAGCCAGAAGTACATTAAGGGTCTGGTGAAGAGAAAGGGCATGTAGAAAGAGTGAGTGAGATGGGCATCACCAAGAAAGACTTGATGGCACAGAATGTCAAGGTGAAGAGGGGAGAGAGACAAAAAGAGAGAGAGAGAGGAAGAGAGAGAGAGAGAGAGAGAGAGAGTACAAATCGTACTGTCTGAAGCGAGAAACATCAGGATAATTGAGGTTATCATCTTGCGCGCTCAGGAAGATGCATGGGCAGATGCTACAGATGATGGGTCGTATTCACTACAGGCTGAGATGAAGGTTATAGAAAAATGTTAAAACTCGTCATGTTGAGGACAGTTTCCATAAGGGGCTCAGACAAATGTCATCAGCACTTCTAGGTCGTGGGGTCCCTTGAGTCAGGAGCATGTTGCTAGATCACAATCCCAATAATTTTTTTCAACTTTTCTTTTTTTTACATAAAGACATTTGCAAAGAAATATTTCAATGTAATTTTTGTATCTTCCTTATTGTCTCTTTTATTTTCTCAATTTTTATTAACATTTTCCATGATTATAAAAAATATCCATGATAATACCCTCTCTCCCCCCTCCACTTTCCCTTTTGAAATTCCATTCTCCATCATATCCTCTCCCCATCTCAATCAGTCTCTCTTTTATTTTGATGTCATGGTCTTTTCCTCCTCTTATGATGGTCTTGTGTAGGTAGTGTCAGGCACTATGAGGTCATGGATATCCAGGCCATTTTATGTCTGGAGGGAGCACATTGTACAGAGTCCTGCCCTTCCTTATTTTTAGTATATGTAATGTCCTTAGCAAGGAATTTCATTGCTTTTCAACTGGACCCAGGTAACCTGTGTCTGAGCTCCTCCCGAAGCACAGGGGAAGACATGCAGCCCTCATCATTATTAGCCCAAGGTCTGGCCCATCCATCCTGGCTAATTCAGTCACCCTTTTTTCTGCTGACTTTCTGCCTGGGGACCCCAATGTCTCACCTTCCAATTTAGCATTAATATTAATGATGACCGCTGGGGCAGAAAATCAGATCAGCATGCAAAGACACAGATCTGCTTCCTGAAGACTTGGCAGTTTACCCACAATGTGAAGGTCTGGGGGGCTGCTTCTGTCCTACAGGTGAAGTCTTATAAGTGATGGAAAGACTTCTTTTCCCCGAACCTAAAGCTGACGCCATTAGAGAGGGTTTGCTCTTTGCAACCTCATTAAGCAGCGGACTGAACAGCCGCTCGCTAAGCTGTAAGCAGCTGTGTAGTGAACCAGAGACTTCGGAGGGCGCTGAGCATAGGTGGCGGCTTCACTTCTGAGTCAGGTCACTTAGACCTTCATGGGAAGAGCAGAGTAATGAGTGCAAATGAAAATGAACGTGGCCCGATTTATCCCAACTTTGAATTAAGGCTCTGGGATCCAGAATGGTGACAGAATGGCACATTAAGCCACGATGAGGTACATTGTGCAAGGGATTCATTTGTTTTTCCCATTTCAAGGCTTGAGTGGCCAAAGTAATGAGCTATAAGAAAAAAAAAAAGTAGAAATAAATAGTCTAATCTGTAACTTGGACTTGATGCCAAATTATGGTGACATGCAGTTCTGTGTGTTTTTGGATCCTTATCTATTTATATTTTCCTATGTGGCATTGTACCTGGGTTCAAAATCAGCATCAGGTTATGGAATTTCTCCAGTGTACAGTCTGTTCACCTGCTCTCTCCTTCCACTTATAAGTCAGCGATGCCCCCAGTGGCAGTGAGCACAAATAGCTTTGAGTCATACTTTCCATTTGTTTAAGTTTCCATGTTTTATAGTCTAATTTTAGGTTTGACTTATTTTTGTTTCCTCCCCAAGTGCTGTGTTAATAAAATCTGCAATGCCTTGGCTGTAGCAAAGAGTCAGTCATTGGGTGACTGTTTCGTAATCATAGTAGGCAAAAAAGAGCCCTGGGGAAAAAGAGAGAGAGAGAGAGAGAGAGAGAGAGAGAGAGAGAGGGAGAGAGAGAGCTATTCTATGGGTTTGGTGATGCAGTTGTACAAGGAGAGGCACAAGGAAGACACTTGGGTCCCAATCCTACGTGACTGTGTTCAGTGACCTAAGTTGGCCTTGTCCCAGTGTCTATCTGTCAAATGAAGGTGCATGAGCATCACAGACTCAGCGTGGAGAATGAAGAGGTGACACTCAAGAAGTGTCTACCAAGGTGACTCACATATTATCAGGCCCTCAGAAATTCTTTGCTGAAGAAATGAATAACTCCCAAGGGAAGAGTTCAGCACACAAGGATGGTGTTCAAGCATAGCAGAATTTCTAAAGATCATGTTGATGACAGAATGTATTTTAATGGTGTTACAGTCTTCTCTTTTGGTAGACTTAGTTTAATTGTGAGATTCTTCATGAAAGGGAACTTGAATCTCTCCTAAAATGGAGTGAAATTTTTCTAAAGGTGAATTCGAAGGCGTTTCCCTGTGCTTTCAATAATATAAATCAAGAGCAAAACTGGGCCATAAATACACCTCAGATCTCTAAAATCTGCTAGGATGACAAACAAACAAACAAAAAGAACAAACGGAAAGCTGATTGTGTGAAATAAAAGATTGGACTGGGGCTGGAGAGATGGCTTAGCGGTTAAGCTCTTGCCTGTGAAGCCTAAGGACCCCGGTTCGAGGCTCGGTTCCCCAGGTCCCACGTTAGCCAGATGCACAAGGGGGCGCATGCACCTGGAGTTCGTTTGCAATTGCTTGAAGCCCTGGCTCGCCCATTCTCTCTCTCTCCCTCTATCTGTCTTTCTCTCTGTCTGTCACTCTCAAATAAATAAATAAAAAATGAACAAAATGGGCTGGAGAGATGGCTTAGCGGTTAAGCGCTTGCCTGTGAAGCCTAAGGACCCCGGTTCGAGGCTCAGTTCCCCAGGTCCCACATTAGCCAGATGCACAAGGGGGCGCACGCGTCTGGAGTTCGTTTGCAGTGGCTGGAAGCCCTGGCGCGCCCATTCTCTCTCTCTCTCTCCCTCTATCTGTCTTTCTCTCTATGTCTGTCGCTCTCAAATAAATAAATAAAAAATGAACAAAAAAAAAATTTAAAAAAAAATGAACAAAAAAAAAAAAAAAAAAAGAAGATTGGACTGAAGGCTAGACTGCTACCCCTGAGAGCTGTGGTCTCCTGGATTTTGCGGCACACATATGGATATCGACACTTGTAACTTATGAAGAAAGATAGTGGAATTATTTTTGTTTTAGGACTTTTCTTCACAAAGCAATAAGGTCATACTTTTGGGACAGTAGTAGAGCCTCATGCTGAGAGCTCTGGTAGACAATCTGGCCTTCCCTGTCAACTACGCATAATTCAAGCAACCAGAGAAGAAAAACAGGTTCAGAATTAATAAACAAACACACCAGATTAAAAAAAAAAAAGGAAGCCCACAGTTTCCTTTTTACCAAGTGCCCTTTACGCTTAATGTTGGCCATGATAATTCAGCATGTGGTTCTCAGAGAAACACCTTGCTTTCCCTCTCCCCTCTCATAGTTTTCTTTTGTTTGAGACAGTCATGCATTGTAGTCCATGCTGGCCTCAACATCACAACAGTTCTGCTGCGTTAGCCTGCCAAGTGCTAGGATCACCATGATATTTTTTATTCGTTATGTACACAGTGTGTATACAGCCATGTTGGTACCAACATTAGCCTCCTCCCTGTCCTCCCCCCTCTGAAGGGACACTCCTCATTGGGGATTTTGGGTCATGCATTGTGGGGGTTGCCATCAGTTATGGGGAAGAGGCAATGTCTCTTTGCATAATGTCCCAACGTGTGGCTCTAACAATCTTTCCACCCCCTCTTCTGCAAATTTCCCTGAGCCACGTTGGCTTCAATTTAGCTGTGCTTCAGTGATGAGGTCTTGGGAGCCTCTGTGTCTCTGGATATCTAGTTTGGTAGGAGTTGAGTGTTCTCTGTGTCTATCTCCTTCACCCTTGTGCTGGTACCAGGTTCACCAAGAAAGCAGCACTCTTGCTCATTTCCCCAGTTACTCTATGGTTTCAGCTGGGGCCCTGGTGAGGCAGTGGGCTGATTCTCTGCTCAGGATCTGCGTTCATCTGAAAAAGAGAAGCAAGTTCTCCAATGGAGAGTGAAGTCAGCACCAGATAAATGGGATAAATATTATTATAATAGAGAGAATTTCATAGGTGGAGGCCCTCACGTAGCCCACGATTGGTGGGAACTTGGTAACGGAGAGCAGCCTCGTTTTTTGGATAAGGTTCTGACTTGTTTCCCAGATCAAGCTATGGGTTCCATTCCACTGAGTGGTTCTGTTAGCCAAATCAGGAGCAATTGGTTTCCCACCATGGCTGTGTGCTACTACTGCACTTGTGTGAGCATCACGTCAGGTTGTTTGCTGCTGAGTAGCTTAGACCACAAGTTGCTTGGACAGATGTTGGTCATTTTTTCCCAGTTGCTTATGTAGCACCTTCTGGCAGTAGATGAGCTAATTGTCTGGGGACTGACTCTCTTTTCCAGATTCCAGCAAGATCCCTCCATGTTCCTTCCCAACAGCATATGGTGTCTTCAGCAGTAGGGTCTTATCATTAAATTTTGGTGGGTCATCAAATATTCTGACAGAAATTTGTCTTCTTTTGGGAAACATTGTAAGACTTTCTGATCAACAGTTCATTATGGATGTTAACCACATGTTAGTACTGGGAGATATAGGCCGGCACCAAGGGAAAAGAAGGAAGAAAAAAATAGGTAATATGAAAGAGAGAGAAGAGGGAGAGGAAGAGGGAGAAGAAACAGAAGATTAAGGTCACTATGATTTTGAGGCCAGTGTGGACTACAGAATGAGCTCCAGAGTAGCTTGGGATATAGTGAGGAACTGCTTTGAAAAACAAAAAAGGGATGTGTGTGTGCGGGGGGGGGGGTAGTCCTGGAGAGATGGTTCAGTGATTGAGGTCACTTGTTTGCAGAGCCTGACAGCCTGGGTTTGATTCCCCAGTACCCACGTAAAGCTGGGTGCACAGAGTGGCGCATGCATTAGGAGTTTGGTTGCCGAGGTGGGAGGCCCTGGCAGGCTCATTTCTCTCTCCTTATCCACTTACAAGTAAGTAAATTAATAGATAAATAAATACATAATTTCTTAACCAAGAGAAGCCAGGCAGCTACATCCAAAATATTATAAACTAATCCCTCGTCCTCTACCATTTCTTAAAGTCTTAGCTCACTTCTCCCCTTGTTAGACCCTAAATCTTAGTTCCTGTTGCTTCGCAAAGGGAGAAACTCACCATTTCATAATATGGGGCACATTCACTAAAAGTCACGTTACTAGGGAGCCATTCTAGGCTTTTATAAGAAATCACCTTCCTCAGAGTTGTACACCTGTCTCTTTCCTAGTTGTAATTCCAAACACCTGGAGAGGGTTTCGAGGCTGTCTCCAATTTACTTGTTCTTTGCTCAGACACGACAATGGGGAGCTCCTGAAGATGGCAGCAGCACTTTAAATTTCAGCGGTCTGGGAAGGGCCCATAGTTCACACAGCGAGAGAGCCAGTGAGGGCAGCAGTGGCCCTGCGCTTCCACCAGCACCATGTTCAGCCACTGTCTCAGATTTCAGATTTACCTTTCTGAGTTTTACACAGCACGGCACCCAGAGAGGGCCTTCAAGCTGGAAAAGTATGCGTTGAATCCCCCCCCAACCCCCCGCCCCTTATCAAAAAAGGAAGGGATTCTTAAGCCTTTCAACACTACTAGGCATCCACCTCCCTTCCAGAGTGCTGTCTCTCTCCACTTGAGTATGAAGCTGGAGGAACGGGAACAGATCGTAGATCATGTGGTGGTTTTCACAATATTACTCTCCGCTGGCTAGTTACATATTAGACAAAGAATGAACGAATTGTTCCTTCTGCTTTCTGTTGCCTGAAATGCCCATTAAAGAAAATTAATGTTTATTCTGTAATTGCAAAAAGCTATAAAATGCAGTGCATGTATGTAAGCGGTCTCCATGAATATAAATGAATATTTCACATTTGATTTGAAAAGCTATACTATTCACATAATTTTCTCTGAGGAACTAAAAGTTTAAGGCTGATTATTACATTTACATTTATAATTATGTAAACTCAATTAGGCAAGTATCAGTTGTAAAGGTAATAATCTGTATAAAATCAAATAATGCATTAACATGTATCTAGCTGTATTATCTATATCTAGGTAGATACAGAAAAATATAACAATCTCCTTTGTTCTATCCTATTTCCTCAGGTCACTATTAAATATGCCCAGAAAGTTTACCAAATAAAGGAAGATGGGCATGCTTTGTGCATTCTTTCAACTTTCTCTAGATTAATAGGTACAACCTGAGTTATCTAATGGCTCCATACTGTTCCTTAATATGACTGCAACACACTTTATTCAACTATAGCTCCTTTGATGGGCAAGTTTTTATATCCAGTTTGTTACTACTACATACAGCTTTGTGATTTCATGCAGCCTTATACCTGATGCTTTCATTCTTGTAAGCCAGATTCTCAGATGCTGTGGAGAGCCTGGAGGAGGTTCTGTTTTCTATAAATTGTAGTGAGCACTAAAAATTGGGTTACTTTCTAAAAAGGCTTCATGGGGCTGGAGAGATAGCTCAGGGGTTAAGAGTGTCAGCTGCTTAAACATGAGGGTCCTGGAAAGGCCTAAGACCAACTAAATTCAACTCTTCGGAACCCACATGAAAAAGCTAGGTGTGGCCTTACATTTATGTGACCCCAATCTGCAAGTGACAGAGACCTGGGAATCACTGGGACTCACTGATCAAATATGATAGCTCTGGGTTGAGGGAGAGAACATATTAAGAAAGTACCTGCATGTGTGATAAAGGCACCCTACAATTTTACAGTCTTCACAGGCTCATGCATGGCACACATATTGCACATACACAATACACACCCACACCCACACAAACACACACACACATCACATATCTTACACTATACCACATATACCCCCCCACACACATAAAAAACTAGGCTTCAATATTAGATGAGTATTCATCTGCTCACACCTTTATCAGCACCAGAAGTTACCAATACTCAAGGCTTATTTTTGCCAATCTCATGGATTAAAACATAGTATCTTGTGCCGGAGAGATGGTTTAGCAGTTAAGGCACTTCCTGCAAAACCAAAGGACTCAGGTTCAGTTCCCCAGGATCCACATAAGCCAGATGCACAAGGGGCATATGTATCTGGAGTTCATTTACAGCAGCTGGGTGCCCTAGCACTCTCTCCTTTTCTCTCTGCCTGCCTATTTTTTTTCTCTCTCTCTCTCAAATAAATAAAATAAGGTAAAACATAGTATCTTGTTTATTTGTATTTTCCTGGCAAAACTGTATAGCAGGCTATCCAAAAGCATGGTCTTAGAGCCCAACTGCTTGGCTGTATAGCTTATTAGCTGTGTGATCTTATTAAGTTACACAACTTCTCAGTGAGTCAGCCTCAGCGTTCCTGTTGAAAATGGGAACATGGTAGCTCTGCCGCAGAGGGTTATGGTTGGGATTGAGTTCACTATTTATAAAGACTTAGATTGGTGTCTGGTGCATAATGAGCTCTGTGTGAACTAAATACATGCAACCTGGTGACCACGAATACTTCCTTTTGTGCTTATTAACCATTTGCATTTTTTGATAAACATTAGTGTTAAAGTGTTTTAATTTTAGCATTAAACAAGCAGAAAAACATTTGCCTTGTTTAGGAACACAATACTCCCAGATCCCTACCTTCTTCCTTTGAGAAATACTCCACTGTTTGTAAATGCCAGATGTAGAGAACTTGCTAAAATGCTTAAAATAGAAGAAAAATATAAACATTTTGGAAAACAGAAACATAGTTTTCTAAATACAAGTGTGAACTACAGAGTGAGCTCCAGGTTACGCTAGGATGCAGTGAGATACTGCTTTGAAAAACAAAAAAGGGTTGTGTGTGGGTGTGTGGGTGGGGGGGGGGTGCGTTGGAGAGATGGTTCAGTGATTGAGGTCACCCATACAATTATTTTGAAAAATTGAACTTTTCCTCCCAATAAAGGAGTACCTCAGTTTACTTATACAGAAATTTAAATCCATTATAGGAGAGAAGTGAGAGAAAAACAGAGAGGGAGGAGGAGATGGGAAGAGGGAGAGGTTGGAAGGCAATTTAATTGCCAAAGATACAATATTATGGGTGAAAAATATTTACCTGGTATTTTGAGTTTCTGAATAGCTCAGCCTTTCCTGTTGATATTACTAACCACATGCCTGCCTTCTCCATTTGTTATTTCTCACTTGGATTTGTCTTCTACAAGGAATCTTGTATTATTTATCAGTCACATGAATCCGAAAACAGCCAGCATCAGGCTCACTTAAATGTCAGAGACAACTATTTCTTGTGTTCTTCTCTCAGCTTCTATCAGCAACATGCTCTTTTTATGTTCTGTTTTGTTCTTTTTTCCCCTCTCGCTCCATCTTCTGTAGAAGTGGGGGATAGATGCTCTTTCATCAGGGCTTCTTTTCATCTGTTTCAGTTAAAGTCAAATCGGAGAAGTTTTATTCATTCAATTCAGAATTATGGGTGGAAGGGAGATGCAAAGAAGCGTGTGTGCATGTGTGTATGTGCATGTGTGTGTGCGCGCATGCATGTGAGAGTGGAAGGTGTTGGGAGAGAGAGGGAGAAAGGAAAATGGGGAGGGGAAGGAAGGAAGGGGAGACTAAAACTTATTCTTCAGCCTTTGGCATTCTTTCTTTCTTGCTTTTTTTTAGTCTTTCGAGGTAGGGTCTCACTCTAGCCCAGGCTGACCTGGAATTCACTATGGAGTCTCAGGGTGGCCTTGAACTCATGGCGATCCTCCTACCTTTGCCTCCCAAGTGCTGGCATTAAAGGTGTGTGCCACTGTGCCTGGCTTTTTGTGTGGTATTCTTAGACACTATCAAAATAATTTTTATTGACTTTTAGAAATAATGGTGTGGTAGTTTAAATGTAGATTACCCCATAGACTCAGGTGTTTTAAAAAATTTTACTTTTTTGAGCAAGAGAAAGAGGAGAGAGAGAGAGAAAGAGAGAGGCAGGGAGGAAGAGAGGGAGAGAGAGAATGGGTGCATCAGGACCTCTAGCCACTGCAAAAAAAAAACAAAACAAAACAAAAAAACAAAACAAAACAAAAAAACCCAAAACTCCAAATGCATGTACCACCATGTGCATCTGGCTTATGTGGGTACTGGGGAGTTGAATCTGGGTTCTTAGGTTTCACAGGAAAATGCCTTTACTGCTAAACCATCTCTCCAGCCCAGACTTGGGTTTTTTTTTCAAATATATTCTATTTTTATTTATTTATTTGACAGAGAAAGAGAGAGAATGGGTGCACCAGGGCCTCCAACCAATGCAAATTAACTCCAGACACATGCACCCCCCCCTGTGCATCTGGCTAACGTGGGTCCTGGGGAATCAAACCTGGGTTCTTTGGCTTTGCAGGCAAATGCTTTAACTGCTAAGCCATCTCTCCAGCCCAGACTCAGGTGTTTTAGTAAAGCTTGTAACTTGAATCTCCAGCCACCTGGTTGGAGGAGGTATCACTTCGGATGGATCCTAGGGTGCAGTCCTAAAGTAAGTTTGGGCACAGATCTGAATTCTAACACAAAAGTATACAAAGCACTTTGAGCTCTGGGCTGGTGAGGGTCTCTCTGCTTGCATGTATGGAAGCAGCTTCTTCTGCAACTGATGGAACTTCCCCTTGGATCTGTGAGCTTCAAATAAACCCCTTCCTCCTATAACCTGTGCCTGGTTTGGATGTTTATCCCAGCAATGTGAAGCTGTCCACAACACATGGTAAGTAATGAGACTGCCATCGCCTCCTGTTTATCCAGCCCACTCCTTATAGTAGCAGACTCTAGCAGCTCTTCTCCCTCATTTCCATTCCCTTCACCCCTTCACTCCACCAGATCTTTAACTTCCTTCCTAACTAAGCTGACTTAGTCCAACTGGGCTGTTAAAGCCAAATATCTTAGTTACTAATTTTTAACTTTTTTATTGACAGTTTTCAAACAGGCAAATGGTGTATTTTGATCATATTCCCTTCTTATTGCCTTTGGGTTTCTCTCCACTTTATTTTGTTTTTGAGGTAAACCTAACAGGCTGCCCTCTTCTTTTATGTGAGAGAGCAAGTGTGTGTGTGTGTGTCTGTGTGTGTGTGTGTGTGTGTGTGTGTGTGTGTGTGTGTGTGTGTGTGAGAGAGAGAGAGAGAGAGAGAGAGAGAGAGAGAGAGAGAGAGAGAGAGAGAGGGAGAGAATGTGGGTTTGATTCAGGTGTCCCCCATTAACTTAGGTGTTCTGACTGCTAGGTTCTCAGCTGATGGAGATTTGGGAATTAATGCCTCCTGGAGGTAGTGTATTGTTGGGGGTGGGTTTATGGGTATTAAAGCCAGTTTCCCCTTGCCAGTGTTTGGCACACCCTCCTGTTGCTGTGGTCCACCTTACGTTGGCTAGGGGGTGATGTCCACCCTCTGCTCATGCCATTGTTTTCCCCTGCCATTGTGGAGTTTTCCCTCGAGCCTGTAAGCCAAAATAAATCTCTTTTTCCCAGAAGCAGCTCTTGGTTGGGTGATTTCTACCAGCAATGTGAACCGGACTGCAACAGAGAAGGAGACAGAATTGGCATGCCAGGGCCTCCAGCCACTGCAACCAAACTCCAGATGTATGCACCCCCTTGTGCACATGTGTGATCCTGTGCATTTGCGTCACTTTGTACATCTGGCTTATATGGGTTTTGGAGAGTTGAACGTGAGTCCTTAGGCTTTGCAGGCAAGCATCTTAACTGCTAAGCCATCTCTTCAGCCCTCCACTTTGTTTTTTGAAGAAGCCAAATGTGGTGGTTTGATTCAGGTGTCCCCCATAAACTTAGGTGTTCTGAATGCCAGGTTCCCAGCTGATGGATATTTGGGAATTAATGCCTCCTGGAGGGAGTGTATCATTGGGGATGGGCTTATGGGCTTTATAGCCAGTTTCCCCATGCCAGTGTTTGGCACACCCTCCTGTTGCTGTGGTCCACCTTCTGTTGGCCAGGGGGTGATGTCCACCCTCTGCTCATGCCATCGTTTTACCCTGCCATCGTGGAGCTTCCCCTCGAGCCTGTAAGCCAAAATAAATCTCTTTTTCCCAGAAGCTGCTCTTGGTTGGGTGATTTCTACCAGCAATGCGAACTGGCCTGCAACACCAAATATTCTACTTTTAAAAGTGTTTTAACATATTTATTTGCAAGGACAGAGAGAGGAGAAAGAAATGAATATGTATGCCAGGGCCTCCCACCACTACAAATGAGCTCCATATGCATGTGCCCCTTTGTGCATCTTGCTTTACATGGGTGCAGGAAAATTGAACCCAGGGTTTCAGGCTTTACAAGAAAGCACCTTTAACTGCTGAGTCATGTCTCCCAAATATTCTATATTTTTATTTTGAGAGAGAGAGAGAGAGAGAGAGAGAGAGGGGGGGGGGGGGAGAGAGAGGGAGAGAGAGAGAGAGAGAGAGAAAATTGTTGTGCCAAGGCCTCAGCCATTGAAATTGAACTCAAGACGTTTGTGCCGCCTATTGGGCATGTGTGACCTTGCACTTGCCTCACCTTTGTGTGTCTATGGCTTACGTGGGATCTGGAGAGTTGAACATAGGCTTGTAGGTTTTACAGGCAAACACCTTAACCACTAAGCCCCAAATATTCTATTTTAATGGAGAAAAATTTGAATAGAATTCACTTTGTCAAGTATGAGATACTGGTGGCAAATAAACACATGAAAAGATGCTCAATAGGGAGCATCATTTGGGGCCTTAATAATGAGATAACTTGACTCACTTACTAGCATGAGTTAAAAAAAAAAAACAAACCTGAAAATACTGTCCTGCTGAGGGTTGGAGCAGATGCAAGTTATATCCATGCTGATAAGCATAATTAAAACCAAATGCTTCAGACTGAGTAATTTATAGACAACAAAAATTTATTGCTCACAGCAATTTCGAAGGGTGGGAGGTCTAAGATAAAGGCATCCATAGGTATGAGTCCACTTTGCTTCAGAGACATTCTTTTCTTGCTCTTCCTCATACAGTGAAAGAGACAAACTCCCATAGGTCTATTTTGTAGCAGTGCTAATCCCATTCACAAGAGGCCTGCTTTAATGAGCCCAAAGGCCCCACTATTAATACTGACACACTGGGGATTACGTCTCAACATAAGAAGGAATTTGAAGAGGAACATTCAGACCATAGCAGAGGCTTAGATTCTGTGACTAACTACAAGCAATTTTTTTCTTTCTTACATTCTCCGTTCTTTTGCTCTTTGCATTTTCCATCATCCTACTCTGGCTTAGTCACCACAGACCTCAAGTAGGTCTCAAATTCAGTCAGTATTCCAGTCTTTCCCTAGGCAGTTCATCCCCTTCCTCCCTTTTTCTTCCCTCCTAGAGTATCATTTTATACTTTCTTCTCTCCAACTAATAACACCCTTCCCTATTTATTCACTCTCAACTCGTGACTTAATTTATTTTACCTGTACCATTAGAAGCGAAATGCCATGTGTTCTCACCATGTGAACCCACAAGCTAGCTGTACGTGTGCTCATGAGCCAGCTCCGTGCTGTTGCAGCCAGGAGCCACCCTTGCACCTCTGGGGCAGAGTCCTTCTACTGGATACCCTCAGCCTTGCTTCCTCAAGGACAGTCCTACGTGGTTTTACGTTCTCTGTCCTTGTGACGCGTTCCCTTCTCCTTACTTGATTTGCCATCTGCTTACAAGCACGTTCTAATGTCTCATCCTTGAGAAATGTCAACATAAGTGTTTATCATAAGCTATATAAAGACAGATGCATAAGGGGAAATAGCGTGTGAATAGGTACAAAACACGAAGCTGGCTCCTTTTCCTTAGTGAAGTCTGAGACATTTAAAATGTTCAAAGCCCAAATTAGTAACACAGTAAACAGAGATTCCATAAACCAAGCTAAAACAAACTTTGGTAACTGTTACATTTAAAGTGTATTCACTGTAATACAAAGCAGAAACAGGAGGTATCATGAAGTTTCTGTGGAAGAATTAATATGAATATTAATAGGTTACCAACTTCTGTGCTTTAACTGTTACATAAAAACTTAAAAATTAGGGCTGGAGAGATGGTTTAGTGGATAAGGCACATGCCTGTGAAGCCTAAGGACCCCAGTTTGATTCTCCAGGTCCCACGTAAGCCAGGCGCACATGGTGGCGCATGCATGTGGAGTTCATTTGCAGTGGCCAGAGGCCCTGGTGAGCCCATTCTCACTCTCTCTTTCTCCCTCTATCTGTAATAAATAAATAAATATTTTGAAAATCTTTAAAATAATCTTAAAAATTAGATCAGGAACACTATAGTTTAGAACATCCAATTCTCAAGAAAGTACCAGAAAGATAATATCTAGATCTTTAATTCTGAAAGTGTTTAGACCATTAGTAAAATACACATACTCCCACAGGATATAGAACACTCCTGTTTCTTAACTTCTGGAGCTAGATTTCCTAGCTCTGATAGACTGTTGTTTGGGACGACACATTGGAAAGGTACATTGGACCAAACAGTTCCATCAGTCCAGGTCATGGATACCTCTCATCTCATGCTGCTGGAGTTTCTAGTTTCATGATTCACAGAAGTGTCTGGATGTCAGCCCTACTACTGAATCCCTTTTGTTTGGCTTTGATTCTTCCCCAGCTACCCACTTCATCTGGACTAGAGCCTCTTTCCCTGTCATTGAATATTGCCAGGGCATGATGTGTGATGTCAGTTTCTACAGTGGCAGTTTCTGTGCAGAAACAAGATCTCTAGTTGCTAGAAAGACAATAAACCATTGTTTCAGAGTCCTCAGATTTTCTGGAAGCTGAAGGAAGTAGCATTCTCATACTTTGCCTCATAGGTCACCAAATAGTCTCGTGGCAGGAGATCTCTGGGGAGAAGCACTTCCCATCCCAGGGACTGTGGTGCCTTGGGATGGATAAAGTAATTGTAGTTTCTGCTATAAGTACTTTGGACACTTTGTTCTGGGACTCATAGTGACTCTTCGGTTCTTACTTGACTGCCAGGGTCACATGTTTGAATGCCAGAAGAGAGCCAGAATTCCTGTGTTGAACACCCAGCTACTGTGGGGGGCAGAATGCTATTTCAGTCCTTCTCTTTCTGAAATGTTACCACTTCAGGATTGGGCCACTTGTCTTTTGCCCAGCTAATATTTTTTTGTCATCTCAGCCAGCCTCATCCATCCATGGCATGATAGATAAAATAAGATGTCCACTTAAATTTGAATTTCAAATAAACAACAAATATTTTTTTGGTCTTGTATTTTTATTATCTAACTCTTTCAAATTTATATAGTCTTCCTCCTAACAATTCCCAGATTTCTCTTTCTAGTCCAAATCTCTTCTTTTTTTAACTTTTTATCAGTGGGAGAACTGAATCTCATATATATATATATATATATATATATATATATATATATATATATATATATGAAATCTCTCTCAATACCTATTCAAGTGAGCAGTTCAAACCTACTCCAAACAAATCTTAATTCCTTTCCCTCTTGCCAGACTTACCCCTTCTCTAGTGTCTCTCTCTCCACAAGGCAAAGATGTCACCATCCTAATGGGTCTAGTTGACATAGTTATCTTTGATCCTTCTTTCCTTGTTTGCTCCATATGCAGTCCATTAGTAAACCCCCAAGACAGTGTGGTAGTTTGAATGTGACAGTTAGAATATATGGCCGCATACATATAGTTGTTTTATTAAATTGGACTTCCAACTTTAGCCCCTAGCAGGCAGATTCCTGCTACTGGAAGTGTGTCACTGGGGGCAGATCTTTGAGAGGAGCCCTAAGGTGTATCTGGGGAGCAGATCTGAAGTTTAGCCAGCTGTACTAGGTATGTTCAGAGAGGTTTGAGTTCTGGCTGGCTGTTTGTGCTTGTTAATGTTTTTCTGTCTCTCTCTCTGTCTCTCTCCTCCACTCTCTCTCTGCCATGCTGATGGATGATGGAATGAATCAACTTCTTCCACAATTGATGGTATTCCTTGGACTCTATAAGCCTGAAATAAACCCTTTTCCTCTCATAAGCTGTGTCTGGTTGAATGTTTGTCCCAGCAACGTGGAGCTGACTGTAACAGACAGGATCTTTTCAATATAATCAGAATTGTGACTTTCAACACCTCCATCACTGTCTTGCTAATCCTCACCACCTTTATCCCTCATTAGCTTCTGAAATGTTCTCCTTGCTTCTATCAGTGTTTTCCCTAATATACATTCATGGAGAAAGCCTTTCAAAATATAAATCAGCTTATGCCATTCCTCTGTCCCCAAACATAGGATCTCTTCTCACTCTAGGCAAATGCAAAATCCTTTTATTTTTACTTGGTCCTCCAGGATTCACCCTATCTGGGCCTCTTTCGCTTCATGGCTAATGCCATCCCCCTTATTCCTGCTGCTCCAGGCATACTGGCCTCTTGATCTTTATTAGAATGTGCCGCATAGCCTGTAGTCTCCAGTATTTCACTCCTGTTTCATCCCCTGTTTGGGATCTGCTGCTCTCCCAGACCTGAATGACTTGTGCCCGAGTTGAAAGGCGATGTCACGAGAAAGCCCCAGCGACAACACTGCCTCAGATGTTGGCCTGGCCGACCTCCATCCTGCAGTCACCCAAGCCTGTTTTTATTTTTGTTTTTTTTCCATAAGACTTAGCACCACCTGACACAAGAGGATGTAAATTCCATGAGCCATGGATTTTTTTTTTCTTTAACTTCGAGACATCGGCCCAGAGCCAATGCCTGAAACCATATTGAACTGACATACTGACATTGAACCTAGGCAGCCTGGTTCCGAGGTTGGTAGCTTTCCCCCCTGTTGCACAGCCATATGTATGCATGGCTCAGGAGTGGCTGAGTGATCAGTCACTTGTTCAGTCACTAACCCGAGCTACATAACAGAGGTAACAGCATGGGTGAGAGAAATAAAAGTTTAAAGATGATAATGACAGGGTAGGTGTCGCACGAGTAAGGAGGACTTCTGAGTGGGGTGAAAGCTCTTTGTTGCCACATTTTGGATGATGTGGGCTGCCTGTGCTGCTCCTCACAGGAAAAGCATGAAGTACACCCAGAGATAGTTATTTGCAGCATGTTATTTGATTTCCTCTAGGCTTCGGACACGAGTTAGTACTTATTGTCATGATTACTGCTCCATTTCAGATAAGAAATCATTAATGAGTTACAATCTGGGTCAAAATGTTCACATTTTTGTCCCTGGCTAAAATCACCACAGGTTATTGGATGCCCTGATTGTGGAGAGAAAGCAGATGTTTTCAGTGTCCTTTACTGGGAAAAGAACAAGATAGACCCAGGTCATTTCCACTTAGATTTCATGACATTCTGAATTTCTTTTTCTGTCAAGAGGGAAGTTTCAAGATCAAAGAATAGATAAGTGACTAAGTTCCTGTCATTCCCATAAAACATGTTTTGTGGTCAGTGGTCAAGAGCTTAGACATCCAGACCAGGGAGCCAGCCATATTGTCCCTCTAACATTTCCAAAACTGGTTTGAGATTAGTCAAGGTCTGTGTGATTGGAAGGGTATGGACCAGAAATTAAGCTTGATGCATCTCTGAGGATGTAACAATGGTCATCAACAGGAATAATCCTTTGTTTGGATAGTGCATACAGCTGATAAGTCATGACAAAAGATGCTGAGTTTTCATACTTTTTTGAGTGTGTGTGGGTATGTATGTGTTCATGTATGTGAGAGTGGGTACATGCATGCCACAACACGTGGGCCACAGTATGCATGTGGAGAACGGAGGACAATCTTTGGGTCTTAAGCTTGCCTTCCACCTGTTTGAGGCAAAGTCTCTCCTCCATTGTTTATTGCTCCTTTAACAGGTCAGCTGACTTTGTGTGAGCTTCTGGTGACTTCTGCTGTCTCTGCTTCCTGCATCTCCATAGGAATGCCAGCATTATATATGCCCACAGCTGGCTTTACATGGGTGCTGGGGATCTGAACTCAGGGGTTCATACTTGCTTGACAAGCACTTTATCCACTAAGCCAGCCCCATTTTTGTCTCACTTTCATTAAAGGCTAATGCTAAAATATTGAAAGTTGGAATAGTTTCTTTATCTGGATTTTAAATTATTTATTTATTTGCAAGCAGAGGGAGAGAGTGAGAGAAGAGAGAATGAGAATGGATGTGCCAGGGCATCTTGCCACTGCAAACAAACTCTAGATGCATGCTCCACTTTGTGCATCTGGTTTATATGGGTACTGATGATAGAATTCAGGCCACTAATTAAGCAATGTTTCAAAATAATGGCATCAGCTAACCTGGGCAATCAAGATATGGATGGTCTTTGAATATTAAATAAACAGACAATAAAGCCAGGCTTTCCAAGACCACTATGTAGAAGGATAATTTCAAGTATATAGTCTTATAATAATGTTATTCTAAACCTAAAAATTCATCCTGGAAGCACCTAGAGCTGATCGTGATAATGAATAAAGAGAAAGATAACAGATATTAAATAAGGAAGTTGGCAAAGAAATATTTATTGGTAAACATGACTTCACTGATTAACAACTGTGTTTGGGACTATGATGGCTGTATAATTTATTTTCAGTTATGGCTTAAAAGGTATAGTTCTCATGTTATTTCTTTATTTGAGATGCTGGATAAACAATTTCACCCCTCTGTCTCATTTGCAAACTGACATTCTCTGACCTGATCTCTCCAAGAAGGTTATTTCTGAAGCCAGCTGATAGCGATGCTCATGAGGTACAGTGCTATGTAAATGTCAGTTTATGACAATGATTCAGTGTGGAAGGAAAGGTAAGGCCACCTCTGCCTCACCAAGCTGTGTGCAGTTTGACCTCTGGGAAAGTCACCTTGTTTGCAGGTATCTGGGCATGTGTGCATACGTTTAAATTCTCATAGAATATAGAAGTAATAATGTTTCAGTCAGGCTTTGTTTTTAATCTCAGTATCTTCAAGAATTTATAGCCGTCAAGTCAGTAACATATTCAAATTTGTAATAGGAAGGCATGTTTTGCTTGCACAAAATTTTTTTTCTCCCTTCCTACATCTGAGTTTAGATATAGATAGAGGGAAATGCAAGAGTTTTCCTTGTCATTAACCAACTTTAAAAGCAACTTCAGTTTAATAGGCTGTAGCTGAATGCTCCCAGCCCGGTCAGCCTCTCTCTGCTTGAGCGCAGGCAAGAGTAATTCATTCTCAGCGGGAAGCAGAGAGGGCATGTACTATTTTTCCTAAGAAACCAAAGTAAAAGCTGTGTCTGACAGGCATTGACACCCCTCTCCACCCCTAGCGGCCGGTTCGTAGCAAGTCTGTTGAGAACATTTCTAAACTGTTGTTGCTGAAGTGTGTGCATTTATTTCCTGGAGGGATCCCTCCCTGGAGCAGTCTTCCTGATCTGACAGCCCTCCCAGTAAGATCTCAGCCTGATTTCGCAGTCAAGTGTTACTTCCTCGGAAGAGGATCCTAAGCCAGTGTAGAAACACAAGGCTAATTGTAGCCAAGTCCCAAATATTGTCAAGAATTAAGACTCCATTGTGCTAATGAAAAAGCCTCATTTGAGAGAACTCAGTTTTCATTTGAGAACTTAATTGGACCATATGATGTTTGTTTCTTTTAAGTTCTGTCACATTTTGGGGCTGGAGGGATGGCTTAGAGGTTAAAGCTTTTGCCTGCAAAGCCAAAGGATCCTGGTTCTATTCCCTAGGACCCATGTGTAAGCCAGATGCACAAGGAGGCACATGCATCTGGAGTTCATATGCAGTGGCTGGAGGCCCTGGTACAGCCATTCTCAATCTCCCTCTCTCACTCAAAAAAAAAAAAAAAAAAAAAACCACAAAAAACCTTAAAATTTCTGTCACATTTTGATTTTGTTCTATGTAACATACTGGAGAACAGTACCATGCAGAAACACCCCACTTCTGAAATATTGTAAACATTAAGATAAGATTTCTTCAATGTTCAAAGCTACCTTTTATTTTTATGCCCTTACTGTAAAATACATCTGGACTCAACCTTGAATCTATAGGCATTGTCATAGCAAGTTCTATTCGGAAGAAATGTTTTACCGTTGTTTCTTTCTACTTGGTTTTTGGCCTTGAAGACCACATGGAGGAAGATCTTTAATTGCATGAACCTTAGTGAGCAATCTGCGTATGAGTCTGTATTCAACCCTACCCTTCATAGCATGCATTCTGTTTCTGAAGACAAAGCAATGAAGATTTTGTTTGCTAGTTATGATTTTATTTTTATGACTTGCCCAGCTGCCTATTATGTGTGAAAACTCCCCTTGTGTTCATCTATCATTCAGAAATAGGTAAAACAAGGACGGAGAGATGGTTTCATAGTTAAGGTGCTTGCCTGCAAAGCCTAAGGCCCCAGGTTCAATTCCCATGTACCAATGTAAACCAGATGCACAAAGTGAGGCATGCATGTGGAGTTCATTTACAGTGGCGAGAGGCCTTGGTGTGCCCATTCTCTCTCTCTCTCTCTCTCTCTTTCTGCCCCTCTCTCAAATAAATAAATAAACTATTTTTAAAAAAAAATAAGTGAAACAAATTTAAATTTCTCATCTTTTCTTGGAGCACCTACAACCCAAAGGCAGACTTTGGGCACACAGCTCTCTTACAATTTGGTGGGAAAAAAACATTCTACAAGAAAACATGTAAAATGATTGGCACATGTTGGCACCTAAGGGTTTCCTATAGTTTCTTTCATTTTTATCCTAGTAGCTCAGCACTTATGAATGTGAGCTCATATTTAATGATTGTTTAATATTGCTAGCATTCACTGTGTTACCTTTCATGAAGAGCAAGAACTCTGAACCTACCCTTTCCTCTCATTTATCCCTTTCTCCCCTCCCTCTTTTGGGTATCATTGATTTGACAAACAGGGAAAGTCTGTCTCCATCTGTGTGGAATTCTGTGCCTGAGCAGGGGACATGGCTTCTAGCAGAGACTGCATGGAGCTCCAGCTTTGATGAGTGGTCTTTTCACAAATTCTTTGATCTTACTCAACAGTTACGGATTTGTTCTGGACACAAGGCAGTAAACACATTCAGCAGATACGACCTTCAGCCTTCTTCACCACCACCCAGGGATGCCATCAACCATGCTTTTCATGTCTTCTATGGAAAGCAGATTGTGTCTCTGACCAAAATTTGACTAATTGACATTAGGACTCTAAATTTATTCACTCTTTTTTTTTTTCCTTTCTCTCAAACAAAGTGGCCATGTTGATAAACTTTTAATGAAATCAGATGAAATGAGACACAAATTCAGAAACTTTTTTGAGAGCTATGTGTTTGGAGAGGTGTGAAAGGGAAGCGGGAAGTATTTCTCAGAAAAACTGGCTCTTATTTCTTCTCATTTCTGTTTCTATTTTTTTTTTTTCTCTTTAGGTCAACAAGCTCCAACATGGAGCACGCTAGGATGAGGATCGCAGGGCCTTGCAGGTGGGGGTGGGGGAAGAGAAGTGCTCAACTGTGCAGTAGGAAAATAAACTCCTAGTTCAAAGTTTGCCAGTGAAGAGCGTAATGGAATAAAAACATGTCTGGGTTACATTGGAAAGTGGGAGGGGGGGGGAAGCATAGTTTTGGAGAGTTAGGGAATAGTTTTAAGCCTTTTATTCAAAATGACTCTCTTTTGAACATCTTATTCATGCCGCTGATAGGACTTAATGATAATGGAGGAGTTTCAGTAGCAGGGACATTTCTTAGAAAAGGAGCATGCTGTCAAATAATTCTTTAAACAGTACATTGGCAAATATTTTTTTTAATACAGATGTTAGAAGAATGGTAACGTTTAAGAGCCCAGAGCCCTTGATGGCTATCTAAGTGATATAGCGAATTCACGGCAAAGGTCTGGAGAGAAAGGAGGCATCGCTGTGAAAAGGGCCGGCCAGGGAAACATTTGGAAAGAGATAATGAGAATAGCTATCAGATGCCTATGCGGGCATTTCTTTCTATATCGACTATCTCATGGGCTTCTTGAAAGAGAGCCATGGTTATCTCCACTTTACAGATCATGAAACAGGCCATTAGGAAGGGAAAGCAATTTGTCCAAGGCCTTCCTACTCAGTGGCCGAGCTGGGACTTGAACCGAGTCTGATCACCTGTGCTGGCCCTGAAAGATGAACGGCATTTATTTATAAGGTGCAGCAGCTTGGGGAAATCACTGGGCCTCAGGGAGGGGAGTGGCCAAGGAGAGGAAATGCTGACTGAACACGGCTCTGCTCCATACCTGCCACTCTGTGGTACCGGGATGTGGGGAGGGAACCAGTTCTGGAAGGAGTATCCAGCCTTGACTCATGAAACCAACTTAAATGCTTCTTCTTCTTCTTCTTCTTCTTCTTCTTTTTTTTTTTTTTTACTATATTCCAGCAATAAAATATTTTATTCTACAGTTGGAATAAAAAATAATGGGTCTTAAAATGTGAAAGCATAACACATTATGAATCAGTTTGTTAATGTGTGAAAGTACTGTGGGGGAGGAGAGCTTGAAGACCCAGTCCTTGAAATGAAGTAGGGACAGACTGAGCACCGGGCCATCTATCGCCTGGTTTTACCCCAGGGCCGTGTGTGTGTGTGTGTGTGTGTGTGTGTGTGTGTGTGTGTGTGTGTGTGTGTGGTGTCTCCATGCATACACAGATGCACAGGTACTTTGGTGCACAGCTGGAATCTCCATCTCCTACTCTGATGGCTGGTCCTCCTAGTCTACAAAGTAAGAAGGGATTATTTTAGCTTTCTCTAGCTTATTATTGGCAGCATTCGCTATTATTTTCCATTATCCAACCCCTAAACAGCCTCCCCTCCACTCCCAGCTCCTGCTACCTGAGTCTTATTGTGGATAGACCCCTTCCCGCCCCCCCCACCCCATACTACAGAAGCAGCCATTTAGGATGATTCTGGCTCAGGAGAAATTTTGTCACAGCATCTGGGTTTGCTGTCTACTGCTTCAACTCTGCCGCTTTGTGTTCTGAGTTTCTTGCATTCCTGACCGCTTACCTGCTGGTATGGGTTCGCTTCTAGATCTGAATAGCCTTGAGCTCCTAGGAACTTCCCAGATGTCGCTCCTGGAAAGGTATCCAATCTTCCTTCTTAGTCCTAGGATGGAACTCCTGTGTTGAGACCCTGTGACCGCTTTGGCCTGCTGTGATCATATCCTCAAGCTTGTAATCACTACATCTCCCCTACTGCATGCCATTCTTGGCAGCACTTCCAATGGAAGCGTCATCTTCTTTCCTCACGTGCACACATGCTACACTCTCTTCAGAAACGGGAATCTCGCACAGATCAGGTCAGGATTAGGCAGCAGCTGGAGGACCCGCAGCGGCTGTTCTTACTTGGGCCAACTATGGAGACTGCCCAAGCTGCCCTCCTTGTTTCTCACTGCTTTCAGAATAAAGCCTCAGCTTTTCTTCCATTTCTGTGAACTGCCTTCTGTCCTTCCCAAAGTTTCTATCTTATTGTTAAATGAGCTACAGTCAGTTTCTGTTGTTTATAACTAATACTTTCATTTATACACATTCTTCTTTATTTGAAATCCCAGCTGCTCAGGAGTGGGATTTCAGCCCCTGGGATGACAAACTCCTTTCTGTTTGAGTCAGAGAGAAATTCTGTTCACAGAATTTTGGGATCAAAGCATTTCTTTATGACATTTTGTACCCTTTTCTATCCTCCGCCCTACTGGTTTGATCAAGAGCTGTCCTTCCTGGGACATTCCATTTCCAGGTCACCTTCCTTAGGTCGCCTCTATTCTGCCGTCTAATTTGGCACTAAAGCCTTTGTTTTCTATCTCTGATAGTTACTCTACAGATTCTGCAGAATGTAAATAGGGATACACCATTCTAGAAATCCTTTCCTCCTTGGTCCATAGCACCCAGGAAGTAAAGTATATTTTGTATAGAAATAAATGTTATTTATGGCTTCAAAATTTCAGACTGCTACTTATGTATTGATTTTGGTGTATAGAACTCCTGTGTTGAGACCCTGTGAGTACTTTTGCCTGCCCTGATGATACCCTCAGTCACCAGAAGAAAAAGGTTTTAGGGCAAAAAAAAAAAAAAAAGAGTATGGATAAGTAAGTAATTGACCATTAGTCTCTTGAGAAAAATGACTGCAGGGATTCTGTATGATAGATTTATTGGTGCCATCTTTACTTAGGACACAGACATGTAGATCCAGACAAGATCAGTCACTTGACCATAGAGTTAATGAGTTACAAAACTACATGTGAAATTTTGTCCTTCGAATCCTAGCACATTGTTCTGAGTAGTGGATCCATTGTCAAAGTTGCTCTGGATGCCATGTTTGCATGGCTGTTTTTTTTTTTTTTATTGAAAAAATCTATTTATTAGCTGGGCGTGGTGGCACATGCCTTTATTCCCAGCACTTGGGAGGCAGAAGTAGGAGGATTGTCATGAGTTCAAGGCATTCCTGAGACTACATGGTGAATTCCAGGTCAGCTTGGACTAGAGTGAGACCCTACTTCAACGCGCCCCCCCCCCCAAGATCTATTTATTTAGTGGAGAAGGGGAGAGAGAGGTGGGGGGGGACAGAGAGAATGAGAAAGAGAGAGAGAGAAATAAGCAGGAAGGGGGAAATGGGTGTGCCAGGGCCTCCAGCCATTGCTAACGAACACCGGACACATGCGCCACCTTGTGACTCTTGCTTACAAACCTGGGTCCTTAGGCTTTGCAGGCAAGGGCCTTAACCACTATGCCATCTCTCCAGCCCATGGCTCTTTTGTTTGTTTGTTTGTTTGTTTGTTTGAATTACTTACTTTAGCGTGGAGTTCTGTCATTGGTGAGGTGCCAGTATAGAGTGTCAGGCAGGGGACGGAGGCGGATGGGGAGATGGCTCAGTAGCTAAAGGTACCAGCAGAAGAGGAAGAGCTTTCCCCGTCATAACAAGTAAGAGACGCCCTTGATTGGTGAAGTTTATTGGGCCAGGAAAACAGATCTCTGCAGCTTAGTCTGAGACACCCCCCCATCCAGTGCCTAGCTCTGGGGCACGGGGACATCGGGTTTACTTCACAGGCTGCTGAAGGCCAAAGAACACGCTCTCCTCTTCCTTGGAATGAACATCCCTGCTTTTCAAGTGTGTGAAGACTCTCAAGGGACTTTTTTTAAGGACACTATTGGTTTGAGGTCTTTCAACACCAGCCAGCTGGGATCTTTGCTGTGGCTGGCCTGTGTCTGAGCCGAGAATGGACCCAGCGCTCTTGATTCCACCAAGAGGTACAGATAGCCTCAAAGAGTTAGTCAGTTTCTTTATATTCACCAGACTGGGCAAGCTTCCCAGGCTGGGAGAAGACTGCTGAGTTACATCAGACAAAAATGAATCGATACAAACCAATTCCTTCACAAAAGAAAACCTAATTCATTACACTGCTGCCCAAATCAACATCTCTAGGCTCACCGCTAACATATTCCAGTTCCTTCATGCAGCTGCATTGTGGGACTTCTGTGAATTGAAGGACACATATCCATTGTGCCATCGTCAAGTTTTCTAAGCCTTGCCAAATTTGTTTTCTAAAGCACAGCCACTAATGGAAGCTCGCTCTCCTGTGGCCGTAGAGGGGTTTTCACAGTTTAGAGAAAAGTCAGGCTCTATGTTAGGAGCTAGAGGAAGTTCACCGCAGCTGATGACCTACTCAGAGGTGGATTCTTGTCTGCCTTCTACGCAGATGAAAGCAAGGGGCGTGACTCCGTCCAAGTCCTGGAAGGCAATGCAACTAACTTTACCCACTAGGAAGAACAGGCAGTTCCCACATTCCTCTCTTCCTCAGTGATGTCACAACAGGAGACCTAAGTGACATCAAGGCCACCTGTGAAGGGAAATGTACCTTTTCACTTTTTCATGCATCATTTATCACTCTTCCCAGTGGCCTCCCCAGTCAAAGAAACTTCTTGCTGACTTCTAGGTACAGAACATTCATGACCTGGCAGGCAACTCAGATGCTATGTATGAGTGCAATTACCCATGGCAGGTGGTTCTGCAGAGAGCTGAGAATGAAGGGTTTCAGTCAAGCTGCCTGAGATCAAATCCTGGTTCTGCCACTCACAAGATAAGTGAGCAACCTTCAACAGGTTTCTTTACTTCTTTAAGCTTCAGTTTCCTTACCTGAAAAAAAAAAAAAAAAAAATCAGCTGACACCATTTCCCTGATGTAAAGTGCCACCATTCCTGGATGCACAACTAAGGAAGAAAAAGTTCTGCCAGTTAAATTATGATGCAGCATTGATTGCAAAACTCACCAATCTTAGAGATGCAAAAATGTGAAAAATGTGCAGTTGAGGAAATAGGATAGGACTATCTCAGGGTACCGAGGTGAAGACAAAGTGAGGAAATTCATATAAATGCCCAACACTTTGCTTGCCACAGAGCAAGCTTCAATAATAAATGATGACTATTATTTTTGCTACCAGAAGGTGGTGATTTGGGTAATTCCAGCAAAGTATTTAACCCTCTGTGGTTTATTTTTGTCATCTTTAAAATGAATGGGTAACCAGACGATCCTTCCACCGAGAAATAGGAAGAAAAACTAATTAAAGAACATTTTTGGCCCTCAGCAGCTCTGAATGTGAAACACTTCCAGCTGCTTCCACTTTCCATCTTCTGTGTCTGAGGAGCAAACATGCTTTGTGGATATTTTTATTTGAAGCATTTATATTTCTATTGTCATTATTGAAAAAGACACTAAGTTTTGCTCTGTCCTTCTCAATATAACTCTGATTTTTTTCATGAATTGTTTTACACTAAACAGGGAAATTCTGTCCTAAGGTAATACTCTCCGTGTTGGACTAGCCTAAAGAAAAATAGTGAGTTGCAAATTTTGCTTGATGTGCGAATTTTAGAGGACTGATGGAGTTAATCTCTGTTACATTGGCTTAACAATAAAAGAAAAATAGGTTTCCAGGTAATTTCAACAGTGCTTAGGGAGGTGGAGGCAGAAGGATCAAGAGTTTAGAGGAATCCTCAGCTACATAGCCAGTTTGAGTCCAGCCTAGGCTACATGACACCCTATCCCAAAACTTCCCATAAGCCCAGTGTGGTGGTGCACACCTTTTATCCCAGCACTCGGGAGGCAGAGGTAGAAGGATCGCCATGAGTTTGAGGCCACTCTGAGACTACATAGTGAATTCCAGGTCAGCCTGAGGCAGAGTGAGGCCCTACCTCAAAACAAAAACAAAAACAAAAACAAAAACAACAACAACAAAACACCTCCCACAAAATGAACAAAGAGACAAAGAAACACCAGAATCATTTAAAGCAAATCCCAGTGACATAGAACCCACTGTTGAATACCACTTTGAGACCACTGGCACCAGCTCTTGAGTCAAAGAAATTCGATTAAATTCAGCTTTCAGTTATTGAAACTTTGAGCAGGAAGCTCACTTAGTATTAGGCTATGGAGGTGCTAAGATATTTAAAAATCAAACATACTGTGACATATTCTATAAAATGTGACCAGGGAGTCCCTAGAGAGCAGTAACCAATTCTACTTGGGCAAGCCGAGGAAGACTTAAAAGACTATGTTGGAGGTGACCGAACAGAGACAACACTAGGCACTCTGATTCCCCCAAGCCACTGGCTCTCATGCTCTTGTCTTACAACTAGCAAAGAAGTGGCAAGCACAGACACAAAGAAAGATGGTTTATGAAGGATTTAAGAGAGTGCAGTGGGGGCTGGAGAGATGGCTTAGCGGTTAAGAGCTTGCCTGTGAAGCCTAAGGACCCCGGTTCGAGGCTCGGTTCCCCAGGTCCCACGTTAGCCAGATGCACAAGGGGGCGCACGCGTCTGGAGTTCGTTTGCAGAGGCTGGAAGCCCTGGCGCGCCCATTCTCTCTCTCTCCCTCTATCTGTCTTTCTCTCTGTGTCTGTCGCTCTCAAATAAATAAATTTAAAAAAAAGTTAAAAAAAAAAAAGAGAGTGCAGTGGAATGCAGAAGTAAAACAGAAAAGCTTTACTGACAAGCTGGAGGGTCCGAGCAGGTGGCCAGTCATGTGGCAACTTAGATCTTTTTCTTAAATATTTGTTTTTGTTCATTTTTATTTATTTATTTGAAAGTGACAGAGAGAGAGAGAGGGAGACAGATAGAGAGGGAATGGGCGTGCCAGGGCCTCCAGCCACTGCAAAGAACTCCAGACGCGTGCGCCCCCTTGTGCATCTGGCTAACGTGGCTCCTGGGGAAACGAGCCTCGAACCAGGGTCTTTAGGCTTTACAGGCAAGCGCTTAACCACTAAGCAATCTCTCCAGCCCTTTTGTTTTTTTTTTAATATGGAGATGTAAATCGGGCATTTAGTTGGGAGGAACGTGATTGGTTGGTGGGTGAGGGAGGCGTGTACAGACTCAGAGCCCACCAATAAAGAACAAAAACAAACAAACCAGGAACACTTGCTAGGGGTAAGAACCAGGAAGTGGTCCCTGATGGCTGTCTTGAGTCATCTATGATCACTGTCATTCTTTTAATTAGTAAGTTATAAGCCGTCTGTCGCAGAAGGCTCTGTTTTCTGTCCATGTCAGTGACTGTTCAGACCAAAGAATCCATTGAGATTACACTTGGCCTGTCCTATAGGCCAGTGAGGCCGTGGGCCATGGCTAGCCTCTGAAATGGTTCCCCTGTATTAAATGGGAAATTTTTCTCTCTTAGATGCTGTGTGGGAGGCTTATACACTTGGTTTGGTAATGAGTTTGCTTTTTGATCCCAAGAAGAAAGAATAAAAGGAGGCGTGAGAGGAAATCATAGACACTTGCAGGCGCAGATCCTCCGAAATGAAGAAGAAGCCTGCATTTCTGCAGGAAGACGAGAGAAACAAGGAACAGTCTCCAAGCTCATTATGATTGAACGTGGAGATAGCACAAAATGACAGTAATGTGATACCGGAGCCTGTTTCAGCCACAAGCGGGACAAAGGAGTGGAGATGGAGTGTCCTGGCAGCGGCGCCGAGATAACCACCTTGCTCACAGGACGCGCATACATTAGTGTACGGACGTGCTGCTAAATACTCCTCAGTCTCGCTAAAGTGGCCAATTTCCTTTCTTTGGCAAGTGATTGAAAACTCTTTATTGTGCATTTACTTGGACAAAATTCTTAGAGCCCTTTAAGGCACTGACTCTCCTGCAGAACCCGAACTGATTTGCTGAGAGCGGCAACAAGAGAGGAAAGAGTGATGAGCTCACTGCCTTGCAAAGATCAAAAGAGTAATGTAGGAGCTCATCTGATTTATTTATTTTTCTCAGAGAGGGTCATTTCCTTTTGTGTCAGGGCGTGGTCAGTGATGGAAAGCTAGAAGAATCTGAGCGCCTGTCTTCTCAGTGATCAGTCAGCTCTTCTGCACCACATGTGTCTGCCACGTTCCCTCCCTCTGTCCTTGCTTAACCTATTTGAGGCTTCAGAATTATCCTCGGTGCCATGTTGTGAGGTGTAAGACTGGATGGGAAACATGAGGCCTGGTGTTTGTCTAGATTTAATTACATTCTCTTGGAATGCCATAGTTTCATTTGGGGTATTAGAGGAAATTAGGGTCCATGATTATTTCACTTAACCCTTTCAATACACATCTTCCTAAGAAGAGTTTGAAGGGCATTGATGGATCTGAGGAATTCTTTTTTTTTTTTTTTTAAATTTCAAATCAACTGATTCAGCTTCTTACAATGCTCTTCAAAATGATATCAAAAAGCAACTGCACAATTACACGGCAGAAGCTCAAATCTGCAGATGTCATGTACTCAGTCATATTTGAATTCTAATCAGGATGTGGAGCCTTATAGAATGATGTAAAAGGAAAAAGTAACTTTAAAAAATATTTTGTATTTATTTATTTGACAGAGAAAGAGGGAGAGAGAGAATGAGTGCACCAGGGCCTCCAGCCACTGCAAACGAACTCCAGACATGTGGGCCTCCTTATGAATTTGGCTAATGTGAGTTCTGGGGAATCGAACCGGGGTCTTTTGGCTTTGCAGGCAAATGCCTTAACTGCTAAGCCATCCCTCCAGCCCAAGTAACTTTTTTTTTTTAAACCCATGATGTAAGCACCTTTTTCATTTAGTGTTATGACTTCACATGCATGGTAAAGTAGAAGACAGTAAGATTCAGGTGGTCAGGGGTCAGTGCCCTTCCTTCCTTCTTATGACCTTGAAAGCAAATCTTTAAACATCCTTATGGGCCAAAGTTTCTTCATTTGCAAAATGAGCAAGCTAGAAAAGATATATTCTATTATTTCTTTCAGCTCTACAGTGTATGATTCAGAGTGAATGCAAATTAACACAGTGTGAGCAAGATGCTTTGTTCATTTAATCAGCAGCACCAGGAGCCTCCTAGGAGCTAAGCCCTCTAATGGGGCTGTGGATGTAAAAGACAGGAACACTCAGTTCTCCTTTCAAGAGGCTGGCAAAGGCAAAGAAAGACTGATGGACGGGCAGTGACAGAGTACTGTGTTCAGTGTGGGTGGACTCTCTGCAATGGCTCACACAAGGGGTTGGTGGTGGTCCTTGTGACAGGGCCCCAAACACTAGCAAAAGGCCTTCGGACAAAAGGGGAACTCTTGCTACTGGCAAGGGAAACAGCAAGAAGACTCACAGACTCGAGTGTTGCCTACCCTGCGCTTGAAGGGTTAACTCACACATGGCGGTATCCATGGTGGAAAGCGAGGGTTGTTTCAGACTTGATTGTGAGGAGCCTGGAATGTTATGTGAAAAGCTTTTGGCTTTATCTGCAAGGCACTAGTGAATCATGAAGAATGGGTGAAGTGATCCGTTTTTTCTTCCAGAACGTTTATTGAGGTGGCACTGTGAAATTTGACTAGAGGAAGGATGAAGGGAAGGAAGCTCTTAGGAGATTGTTTTGATGGTGCATGGGAGAATTGATAAGCAGGCTATCTGAGTATATACGGTGGGAACATAGAGGGAGGGACATGTTGGACAGATGGCTCATAGGCTGAATCCCCATAATCTACTTATTCATTTATTCATCACTCAAATTTGCATTTAGTGTCTGTCCCCTATCCACAGGCCAAGCTCATGTAATGAACTTGGCATTACATGAAGAGAACAGTAACACTGCTGTCATATTAAGGAGTGTGTGTGTGTGTGTGTGTGTGTGTGTGTGTGTGCGCGCGTGCAGGGTAAAATGCATGAAATAGCTCTAGTTCGAGTGGGTGTTCTGGATGAGGTGACGTCTAAACTAGATTACCAAGGAAGGAAAAGAGAAATGAATTTTTAGAAAGAGGCAGGCAAGCATTGCTATGCTTGTCTGGGAAAAAAGGACCAGGAGATGACCAGAAGGTGTGCTTGGCTAGCAGAGAGAATCCTTAGTCTGTGCTAAAAAGATAGAGGGAGAGGAGAGTGGGAAGACTGAGCAGACATTTAAATTTGATATGCTAAGCCACAAGGAACCACTGTGAGTTTTTAGAATAGAGGAGTGCTGTGGGATACGATAAGAGACTGAGGGGGCTGGAGAGATGGCTCAGTGGTTAAAGGCACTTTGCAAGCAATTCCCCAGTTCCCACATAAAGCCAGCTGTGTTAAGTGGGGCATACATGTAGAGTTCATTTGCAGAGGCAGAAGACCCTGGTGTGCCTGGTGTACTCTCTCAGTCTGCCTCTTTCCCCACCTCTCTCTTTCAAATAAATAAATCAATAAATAATTTTTTTAAAAGATAAAGAGACCAAATTAATGCTTGAAGACCTGGGTTATGCCACTAGCCAGGTGGGACGATGTTAAGTTACTTAATATCTCCAGAAATCATATTTGTGTGGTTTTTCTGGGAGGGGGGTGATAGGAGCAAAAAAGGTGTTAAGATGGGAACCCAGTCAAGATTGATCTTCAATAATCCATTTGAAAATACACGTAAAGTGCATTTTCCACTGGCAAGATGTCATATAGGATGTGTAAGTCATGGAGCAGATATTACGTAGACAGTGGGGTGAGAAGAATAAGAAATAGCAAGGAAGTGGAATTACCAGCCTGCTGGGCGCCCCATGTGTATCAGTTACCTTCTTGTTTCTGAGAGAAAACACCCATCCTGAAGCAGCCTATGGGTGCAAAAGGGTTTAATTTGGCTTATAGTATTAGAGGGTAGAGCCTATCATGATGGGGAAGACATGGCAGATCTGAGCAGGAAGTCTGTGTCATATTGGCAGTGAGGAAGGAAGAGAGAGAGAGAGAGAGAGAGAGAGAATGAGGGAAACAGCACATGGGGCTGGGGTATACCTTAAGGCTCACTTGCAAAGCAACATACATCCTCCAGCAAGGCTTGAGTTCCGAAGGTTCTGCAACCTTTCAGAACAGAACCACTACCAGCTGGAGATTTAAGTATTCAAACACAGGATCCTATAGGGGATGTTCTGTATTCAACCACTACACAGGTCCAAAGATATAGTCCGGGAGTCATGGGGTACCTGATTCTATGTTCTGTCCTTCTATCTCACTGCACTGCTAGCTCTAAATGAGGGAGGCCTTGCCAATGCTGGGTCTGACTTAGCAAGCAGAAAGGTGATGACTTTTGGAATGTGTTTATTCTTTAGTCATGATGCAGCCCCCAGGGATGAAAGGACCGGGCCTGGGCAGCTGCAGGATGCCTGGCTCCTCTGGGTGCTCGGGGGCTGAGGGCAGCTTCCTTTGCTCTGCTCTGGGTGGATGCTGTGCTGTTTCTAGCATTCTTGGCTCAATAAACCAGGCCTGTAACTGCATAGATTAAATGTTTTTTTTTTTTTTTCTCCTAGCCTACTTGAAACTACCTAAATGCTTCATTAGTCTTTGCTCTCAGCGGAGTGCAGTCTAATAGGAACATGCACATATAAACAAACAGATTACAGTGTGACAAGTGGCCTTTATTCTTGCAACTGACAGAGTGATGCCAGGGACCCAAAATACACGCAAGCTGCTGAGCTGGCTGTATCCTAATTTAAGGATCCTAAAAGTTGAGTTAATTTCTATTTCTTTCTCCAGTATTGCACTGAGCCCTAGTTAGGTTGAGATGCTATAACAACCCATGGACAATGTTCTCTCAGACGCTGGGCTGGGGCTTGAGCCGTGTGAAATGACATTCTCCTTTCCTTTCCCAAAGCCAGCCCGGATTTTCCTGTCTAATGCTGCATTGCCTTATAGGTCCACTGCCTTCCTATCTTTCTCTGTGCTGGCGGCAGAAGCTGATTGGTGACATCTTCACCCAGAGGCCAAGGACTACTGACCCAGGGAGGACAGAAATTTGGATGGCAGAGAACCACTGGAAGGATCCCAGAGGTCCCTGAACCTATTCTCCCTAAGAGAATTAAACCTGCTCTATTGCTATTTATGCCTGAAAATTAAAGCAAGTCACTTAGCCTCTTGGATATAATTTGATCATGAGTTAAAAAGAAATTATCTGTCCTTTGTACTCAAAAGACTACGATGAGGATGAAATAAGATTTAGGAATATATATATATATATATATATATATATATATATATATATATATATACATACACACATATATATATATGCATACATACATATATATGTAGCAAAATAGAGAATTATTAAAACTATTTAATTATCCACTCTTTCTATAGCTTCCTCTAGTCTCCATTATCTATTAGCAATTTTTAGTTTCCTCAGCTGTCTTTGAATGTGCTTCTTAAATTCTTTCAATTCCAGCCAAACTCCCGATGGGCAGTCGTGCTTCATGTTCATACTGAGGGACACCTGAAGTAAGCTTTCCCTCTCAACCAGGCATCTGAAGCCAGATTTGTATTTCCTTTATAAAGAGGGAAATGAAAGCCTCAATAGAAAGGTTGTCTGGCAACCGGATAAAGGAAGGAATTTCTTTCAGGCTTTCCAAGAAGACAGAATGGAAGTCTTGAAATATAAATTACTTTTTAATGGTATCTTGAAATAGGTGTTATTTTTCACTATCTTTCTCTTTAGTTTCCCCCTAGCTTCCTGAATGTGGCCTATGCAAGTAATTAAACCATTGTGTGTCTTTAAAAGAATTAAGAGTAGAGATATTTTAAGAGATGGAAGGAACCTGAGATGTGTCCTGGTTTAGGCATCTATTTTTTTGAAGTAGAGAAGAGGGATTTGGATTAGATAAAAGATTTCCTCTTTATTCTCCTCTCTCTCTCTCTCTCTCTCTCTCTCTCTCTCTCTCTCTGTGTGTGTGTGTGTGTGTGTGTGCACATGCATATGTGCTGAACCGAAATGGAACCTGCAGTCCTTGACCATTCAGTCCAGTGTTCTTACCATGACGACAGAGGTGATATCTGACCACAAGCAATGACACAGGCAGAGAACGCCATTCTAAGACTTTGGCCACACTATGATGTTCAACTTGGTGGTGAGGGTGGCAGTCAAGGAGCCCAGTCCAGGAGCACATGTGCAACAATGGCACGCTTGCTGTGGAGATTAAAATATCTGCACTTGCATTTGACTTGTTCTTGTTTCATGGGGGGTGGGGATGGCAGTTGGTTCTTTCCCTTTTCTTTCCTCAGGACTCCCGTGGTTTGCTCTCTGTGGGGAACCCTGTCCAGGTGGAAAGCTTGATGATATTCCTGGAGTGTCAGGTTGTGGGGTATGAGGGTTCCTTCTGGTTAAATCCATGATAGTGAATTCCCCACAGCTTCCTAGACTCCCTTGATGTACAAATAATCCCAGTGGGGTTACACGGGCCAATGCCTCGGTCACAGATATAGTTGTTTCCCATGGTCTCTTTGTAAAAACATTCTTTCTCCTCTCATCTTTCTCATTCAAATGAGTTTCTGATACGTCCCAGGGCATACCTGAGGAAGGTGTGCCAGGCTCTTCCATCTATTTTTGCCCTTCTGTCTTGTCTGGCTAACACAGCATACCATTCTTTCTTTCTCTTTTATTTCCAGGACAAGGTTCTATGACCTCACTCTTTTTTTTTTTTTCTTTTGCCTCCCCAGGCGCTCTTCTCTGATGCACTGTATAGCTAGCTAATAGGGTCTCTTCTGGATTTCCAAAAGTGTGGTTTCTACAGAAGTGAGGCAGGAGCACCCTCAGGGCATTATTGATAGTTACGCAACTTCAAGGTAGAGTGGGGCAGTGGGCTGTAGGTGGAGGGGACGAAGAGTTAGAATGTTTTCTGTGTAGAGGATTCTGGGCACATGGCACTAGAGTCTTACAGTTGGAAGGAGGTCAGGATCCCTTATGCCAGCCAAGGGGCATGTGGATGTGAGATACTAACATCGTCTGGCCGCAGCACAAGATCAACTGGGATGCAAAACCTTGGCAGAGAAAAGGCACGGTTGCTCATGGGGCTCTTGCAGTGCAGACTGGGACAAAAGAAAGTAGGAGAAAAGAGACAGGTTCTTTCTAGCCCTGGGAGGTGAAGTGACTTGGCTAAGGACACATGGGTAATATCTCTTTCCTATGCCCTCAGTCAAGTGAATCTCCTTCCCATAGCAGGTGGCTTCGGGAGGTGGGGAGAAATAGACTTCATTAAATGTGCAAGAGAGAAGGCAAATGTTTGCAGTTGGGCTTCGAGATTCTGGACACCTGTGGTCATCAGCGTGTTCACAGGATGCCCATCTGACCTCTGGCCTCTTGCCCATCAAGTAAAGGAAACGGTCCTCCCATGGTTCCATCATGAAAGCAGCATACTGAGGATGGGCATTGTTTGAGAGTTTGAATTAATCACATCTGCACCAACTGGAAACCAGGCAAAAAGGGCTCAATGTGGCTGCTTTATTCCGATGCTGGGAGACCTCGGTGTGAGCACCAAGACAGCATGGCCTTCACAGACATCCTCTTTGCACAGTGAGAACTGGCCACATGCTCAGGATGCTCACAATGTTTTCACGTATGAGCAGACAGGACATAAAAGGAATGGAGAGGACGGGGTGAGAGGCGAAGGACTTTCTGCTATATCAAGAGGACACGTGCTCTTGAAGCAGGAACAGAAGGAGACACCATTTCCACTGTGCCTTCCCCTTTTCAGACATGATTGGACATGTTCAGGGTGGTATGACCATAGACCCCTTTCTCAGTTAAATCTACTTATCTCCGTACCTTCAACCCAAATTCTCATTTGTTGCCTATCTCAGAGATTGTCTTCTTATTGTGTGCTTCATCCTATCTTATGCAGTGCTGAGCCCACAGAAATTTTCTGAGCAAATCCATTTTCAAACTTGGTTTACAGTGACATCTTAGTGAAGCAGGAACAGCCCCACTCAGCAGGGTTTTTCCCTGATGAGAAGCTCCCTGAGACAAGGAACTGTGTGCCTGGAGTTCACTGGAGAAGCAATGCCAGGGAAGGGGAGTGAGGTGGGAAGGGAAGGGGAGGAAAGGGAAGGAAAGGGGGAAGTGAGATAGGAAGGGAAGGTGAGGGGAGGAAAGGGGAGGGGGAAGTGAGATGGGAAGGGAAGGAAAAGGAAGGGAAGGAGGAAGTAAGATGTGAAGGGAAGAGGAGGGGAAGGAAGACAGTAAAGGCTGCTATTAAGTGAGTCACCACATGGGGACTGGAGCTTCTGCCTCTGAGGAACCCTGTGGCAGGGTGAGAGGTGGCTCGATATCCCAGTTGGAGTGAGGAAGCCACAGTGTTCATTCACCATCATCTCTCATGATCCACCATTTTTGCTTTATGGAATTTGACTTTGTCTAGTAGTTACACATGCTCCACAGCAGCTCTCCAGGCTTCATTTCTCTGCTTCTTGTTGCTCTTCCGTGGGAAGTTGTCAAAGCTCTTCTTGGGTAGAATGTGGCAGTCTGCAAAGGTTCAAGTCTCCAAGTAGTGTGAAACCTCAGGCATGTGAGAAAAAGAACAATGATCTGCACTCTCACCCTCAGAGAACATTCTTTCTTTTTAACTAAACCTGGCACTTGCTATGGGTTAAACCTTAACTCTTCCCTCAAAGATGTGTTGGGGTCATAACCCCTAAATACCTCAGAATAGGATCCTATTTGAAGATAGGGTCCTTACAGAAATGATCAAGTTAAAGTGAGGTCACAAGGGTGATCCCAAATTCAACATGACTTTTAAAAGAAGGGGTCATTCAGAAACAGACATACATACAGGGAGAACATCCATCAGAAGATGAAGATGGAGATTGGGGTGATCTCTCTCCATTTGTCTTTGTATGTATGTGTTTGCATATGTGTGCATGCAAGTACATGTGTGCATGTATGTGTATGGAGACCACAGGACAACATTGGGTGCTGTTCCTCAGGCACTGTCCACTTTTTCTTGCTTTCTTTTTTTTATTTTAAGAGATAGAGAAATAGGCAGGGGGAGAGAGAGAGAGAAAAAGAGAGAGAGAGAGAGAGAATGGGTTGCCTAGGGCCTCCAGCCACTGCAAACAAACTCCCAGGTGCATGCCCCCTTGCGTATCTGGCTTATTTGTGTTCTGTGGAATCAAACCTGGGTCCTTGGACTTTGCAGGCAAGCACCTTAACCACCAAGCAACCTCTCCAGCCCCACTTTTTTTTTTTCCCCCCAATGCAGAGTCTTTCATTGTCCTAGAACTTGCCAAGAAGGCCAGCAAACCCCAGGGATCCACTCGTCTCCACCTCCCCAGCACTGGGTTCACAAGTGTATGTCAGCACAGCTGAAATTTTCATGTGGGTTCTGGGGATTGAACTCTAGTCCATATGCTTTACTTTCCTCGCTGAGCCATCTACCCAGCCTCCCGGGGGTGATGTTTCTATAAGCAATGCAATGGCAAAGGTTTTCCCTAATCTCCAACTTCTCTAGAAACCTAAGGCAATAACACTTCAGTTGTATAAATGCATTTGGCAGCCCTACAAGTGAATGCTAAGTTTGTTGTAGTTGATCTGTCGACTGCTCATGGCCTCTTTGTCAGGGGACGGTGTTGGATCATTTTATCTCATTTTAACTATGAGTGTCTCCGGGTTGGCTGGCTCTTTCTCAACCTTGTCTGCATTTGTCTTGATTGGGATGGGATAGGGTGGGGTGAGGTAGGAGTGAGGAAAACTTCCCGATGTCCAGAGCCTATCGCTGGGGCTATGGGCTTCCAAGGCCAGGGAGAGGTTGTCCTAAGACGTATCCTATAACCTACAACCTACCCTGCTTCTACTTTGCCTTTCCTCTGGCTGCTTGTATATTAAGGAACTATTTGCAAGGCCAAAGCACATGAACTGTGGTATCGCTGTAACAACTGGAAAACGGAGTCATTCTGACAGCCTGTTAATGGAAGGATGATTAAATAAGGGAAAGTGTATTTACACCAGGGAATACTTATGCAGCTGTTAAAAATATGGGAGCTGGGCTGGAGGGATGGCTTAGCGGTTAAGGCATTTGCCTGCAAAGCCAAAGGGCCCAGGTTCAATTCCCCAGGACCCAAGTAAGCCAGATGCACGGGGTGGGGGGTGCACATGTCTGGAGTTCGTTTGCAGTGGCTGGAGGCCCTGGCATGCTGGTTCTCTCTTACCCCCCCTTTCTTTGTCAAATAAATAAATAAATAAATATTTTTTTAAAAAAACATGGGAGCTGACTTTGTCTAGTCATAGAAAGATCTCCACAGGGCGCAAAGTGAAAGGGTCAAGCAACTATTAACTGAAGCCTTTCAAACAGAGAGTCAAGATGAACTGTTCCTTCTTGGAAGTTGATTACCTTGGTTACTTTTGTCATGGTGATGGAAAGCTAGCTGAGCACTAATTCCATGTCTATAAAAAAATAAAGCTACATATGTATATCTTTTTTTCTCAGTGCCTCTGAAGTAACCCATTCAACCTTTATTAAGTCTAAAATGGACCGGGCATACTTTTCATGGGCTTTCATGGGCTTCTCCTTTTTCACTGAGATATTGTTAGTTTAAAACTTTAATGAATAAATAAAGGGCCAGAAAATTACAGCTCCTGATTGCCCTCCATGCCACAGCCTCTGTTGTCACAGAGGCTTTTGGCAATCCAAAAGGAATGAAGTTGAACCAAGTAACAAGGGGAAATCAATATCTTATTCATGTTAAACCTGCCCTCATGTCCTCTATTATGTGATTCATCATGGAGAATTGAGCCCTTTCTCTGCTGGTAGAACATGGTGGGTCTAAAGCATTCATTCATATGTGTGTGTGTGTGTGTGTGTGTGTGTGTATATATATATATATATATATATATATATATATATATATATATATATATGTATATTTAGGAAGAGAGCTTCACAGAGCTGTTTTGTCTCTTTGTAAAACTCGTGTTTTAATAGCAGTTTCAGAACTCCTCTTCTTGGAGCCTTCAGTTCTGCATACTAAGTAAACAATCTTGGAAGAATAGGCCTTGGGTCAGGACAAGGATAATAATGGTCATTAATAACCATCACTCATTACAAGGATCTTCCCCTGAGCTCTTCTAACCTACTGTTTATAAGTGCTTTTTAATGTACCACGCTCAGTCCTGGCCCCTCTTCCCCTCCCAGGCAGACACATGCTTAGAGGGAGGTTAATTGCTGCTGTCGTTAAGAGCCTTGACCTGTGTAGACGGCATTCTCGGGTCAGTTCTCCCACCCCTGGGTAGAGGTTAATGGTCACCGTGCAAGACTTCTTGGGACAGGGAATAGTAGAATATAATTACTGGCTCTTGTGGGTATACCCATAAGTGTACCATTATGAACGGGATGAGCTGAAATCATCTCCAAGTATGCATGCTAACTACCTTCTGGAAGCTATTGTTATTTTGAAGGCCCTGAGGAAATCACATCTTAATTGTGAGTTTAGAATGTCTTCTATTAACTCTCTCTGCTCCCTTATCTGATTTTACTGTTCTGAAACCTGCTTGATCCACATGTAACTAAATTACCTGTTCATTATTGTTCAAGAGAATCTGGATTATTTCCATTCCTGTGATGTGACCATGGTTCCCAATGCGAATCCCTTCTTCAGACCCTTTTCCCTATCTGATAAGAGTTCATCTAGGCAAAGTGCATCAATCCACTCTCTTTAAAACAAGATGGGCCAGATTTTCTGTCTTCTGCTGTTAGAACATACAAGAAGACACCTTAAAACACAAATTCCTACACCCCCCTCCGTTTTTTTTAGTCTTTTAGTTGGTGACTGAGTCATTAGAAAAAAAGAACAAGAATGAGTTGTGTGTGAGTGTTCCAGTAATGTGTGCCAACATTTATTTTGTCAGCAGGTTAAGTTACTTACCCCCTGGAACCCCTAGAAAACAAGCATTTCTCTGTAGTTACCCCTGGGTGCACAACCTGCGCATATATACACATATATACACCCCTGTGGCGAATCTTTCAGATGATATTTCTCTCTCTCTCTTTTTTTTTTTTTCCCCAGAGTAGGGGGAACTAAAATTTAAAAGTGCCTCACCTGACAAATGATTAGGGAATTATTTTTCTAAAGTCAAACTAATACCGAAACAAGTAACCTCCTTAGAGTAATGTGAGAGCTCTTCAGGCTGTGCCTGGGAATATGAATAAATGAAGAGACACCTCTGCCTACAGCTTGTCACCTCAGTGTTCCATCAGTCCTGCGGGCGCAGCGATCAGAGTTTGGGGGCTTCCTTAGGAGGATAAAGCCTGCCATCTAGTGACGACTCCACCAAATTACACCAAATGAAGTTGGCCAAGTTTAAAAACAATGTTGAATCGGCATCTGAATTCAAGGTGTGCTTATTCTCTGAAAAGCACCCACAACTCTACCGCCGGGAAACACTCACCAGGAATGTGGCATCTTGCCTTCCTGTCGCAGATGATGAGGGGCTGCTGGGATGGGAGCTCTGTTGTACTGCGAGGTTCTCCAAGAACCTCCAGGGTTGAAAATGGGACCATCTGGACGGCAGCTGCCTCCAGTTCCAGACACATGGGTGGTTTCTCAAAGAGCGCTTCTGATGAGCAGGAAAACTTCTGGCTTGTTAGCTAAAATGTCATTTCCAGGTACACCTGGAAAGATCATAGCAGGTGGTGTGCTGGAGCACCCAATTCAAAGGCCGATATATCCATTGGGTGCTCAACAAACAAAAACTAATGATACCTACTGGTGACTGGGGGATTTTCCTTCTGGAAAAAAAAAAAAAAAGGGCGTGAAAAGAGAGAATCTTTAAGGGATTTCCTCTGGCTTCTGGGCTTTTCTCCCTTTCCCTCTCTCTCTAGATTAATTCTGGGCATACTTAGTATGGGCACATCATGTGTTGGTAGCATCCTTTCCCTCGTCCCTGCCCCCATTCCACTGGTGACCCTCCAGTCACTTACTGGGGAGAGGCAGTGCCTCTGAGCTTGATGTCCCAACCTGTGGCTCTTACACTCTTTCCACCCCCGCTTCTGCAAAGTGCCCTGAGCCATGGTGAGTGAGTTTTAAGTCTACTTCAGTGGTGAGCTCTTAGGAGCCTCTGATCTCTGCTTTGGTGGGTGTTGGGTGTCCTCAGTGTCTGTCTCCTTCACCCCTGCGCTGACTCTCAGGTTCAGCATGGAAGCAGCATTCTTGCTCATCTCCCAATTCCTCTCTGGTTTCATTGAGGCTTGGCTGAAGTGCAAAGGGTAGCTTATCTCCTCAGGTCTCACTACCTTCTGATATTACCCCTGAGAGCTGCAGCCCAGTTAGGAGGATGCCATCTTGACCAGAACAGTCTCTCTCTCTCTCTCTCTCTCTCTCTCTTTTTAAGGTTGGGGAACATCTGGAGAGTTGGCTTCTTAAAAAGCATTGCCCATGGCCTGGGGAGATGGCTCAGTGAGTAAAGTGCTTGCTGCGTCAGCATGAGGGCCCAAGTTCCAATCCTCAGCACTCATGTAAAAACAGACTGTGCTGACGTGTCACTGTAATCCCGCACTGGGGAGACCAGAGACCGAAGGATCTGGGGCTCACCGACTAGCTGGTTCCACTGAATGGGGATCCAATCTCAAAAAGTGAGGTGGAGAGCAACCAGGCAGGGCACATGATATTGACTTCACACCACACATAAACATGTGCTGGCATGCATGCATGTGGCCACATGCCTGTGAACATGTACACGCCATATACATGCAAAATGATAGAAGACAAGTATCAGTTGGCCTTTGATGTTTTCCCCACAGGTAGAGCTGGAACGTGGTTGTGATGACGTGTGTAGTCTTTCTTGACGTGGGGGGGGTGAGAAGAAGGGAAGCTGGGTTAGCAGAGACATCAAGGTCACATAAGAGCAGGTTTGAGGGGGCTAAGTAACTTGCACATTTTCAAACGTTGCTGCAGACATCTTTTCCATTTTTCACCTGTAAGCTGGAAGTGATTGGAATGATTTAATTTGCCCACTGATTGTCTTCAAACATATTAATGCAGCAGGAGAGTGTTGTAGCACAGCAAGGTAGGTATGCTTTACTAAAAAGGGTGTACCCACAGATTAAACTTGAGGGTTCCTTTTGCTAATCTTGGTGCTGTCAGATTCACAGTCGAGTTGGGGAAGGAAACATCACCTTGAAGGGAAATGCAGCCTGTTCTTTATATACTCTTAGCTTATGCAAATAGCAGCTGGGAAGGCCGCCTGGTCCCCAGAGAAGGGTATCGCGAGATGCTGGATACTTTGAGTCCATGAGCAAAGGTTACCTCTTGTCCTGTGGGAGGACTGGTGAGGCAGAGCCATGGGGAGAGTTTTGTGTGGTTAAGTAAGATGAAAATTCATTAAATGCTCTTAAATTTAGTTATCACTCCCCGCTTTTCCTCCTGACCTATCTTAGTTTTTGTGCCCATACACTCCAGCTTCTTGCCCTGTTTTGCTTCCTGCTTTTGTCTCATCCCTGTGGCAAGAAATCAGACCACGTTTCTCTGACTGTCCCATCAGTCTCCTGCCTCAGGACTTAGTCCCATCAAAGCATGATTTTCCAAAAAAGTAAAGTGAAGACCCTTACACAAATACCAAAGGAGCATGTCAAGGATGTTACATAATACAATGATTAATAAGTCAGCAAGATGTTCAAATCAGGCCAAAGGAAAATTTGAAGGCTAGACACAGCAATGCTGTGGTGAATTTGCTAATAGATGCAAAATAGTTAAGATCCTATGGAACAATAATGTGCTTGGGATCATCATTCCTGTAAGACAAAAGGAAACACCTTTCAATGATGATGGGGACAAAATTTATTTACAGTGTTTCTATAGGTTACTACCAATTTCCTACTAATATATTTCTGCCCTTAGAGGTTTATGAAATGACCTAGCCAATAAGAAGACAATTGGATGGTGCTAGCTGTACGGAATCAGATAGCTTCCAGAACGTTCGTTAGATGTCCAGAACACTCAATGATCTTTTCTCACCGTTTTCCAAGACTTTCCAAGACTTTTAATTGTTATTTATTTCTTTAGTTATTAGAGACAAAGATAGAATAAGCACATCAGGGCCTCTAGCCACTGCAAATGAACTCCAGATGCATGTGTCACCTTCTACATCTGGCTTATATGAGTACTAGGGAATTGAGCCTGGGTCCTTATGCTTCACAAGCTAGTGTCTTAACTGCTAAGCCATCTCTCCAGCCCCAAGTTTATTCTTTATTTATTATTATTTTTTTATGTTAGGAACTGAACTCAGGATCTCACACATGCTAGGAACAGTCCTCATCCAATTTGTGTGTTTTTTTTCAAGGTAGGGACTCACTGTAGCTCAGGCTGACCTGGAATTCACTATGTAGTCTCAGGATGGCCTCAAACTCACAGTGATCCTCCTACCTCTGCTTCCCAAGTGCTGGGATTAAAGGCATGCAACCAGATTTTTTTAAAAATTATTTTTATTTACTTATTTGAGAAAGAAGGGAAGGAGGGGGAGAGAGAGAGAGAGAGTATGAGCATGCTAGGGCCTTCTGCCACTGCAAACAAACTCCATATGCATGTGCCATTTTGTACATCTGGCTTTACATGGGTACTGAGGAATTGAACCCGGACCAGCAGACTTTGCAAGCAAGTACATTTAACCACTGAACCATCTCCCTAGCCTATATGCAAAGTTTTTTTTTTTTTTCCTTTGATGTTTCGAGGTAGGGTCTTGCTCTATCCCAGGCTGACCTGGAATTCACTACATAGTTTCAGGGAGTCCTCAAACTCAGGGTGATCCTACTATTGCTGCTTCATGCGTGCTGGGATTAACGGCGTGCTCCACCACACCAGCTCATCCAACTTTTTAATAGCATTTCCTGACAGTTCAGAGTTCTCCAACCACTGGTGTGTTTCCTGGGTAATGTCTTCTAAAACATAACTTGAATTAACCCCAACAGCTGACTCTAAGTTTGTATCTTCCTCATAATTCTCTCCCGTCCAAGTGTATAGTTTATTTTAACAACTTCTCTTGGATGTTTTTGAGGCCAGAGAAAAGGTCTTTTAGCATGTTAAAAGAAGAGCAGAAATGTGAACTCAACACTATCCAATTTTAGGACTTGAACCAAAAGCTCCTGACATTAACAGGAAGTCGTTTGGGAGGTGCCCAAACAGAAGGAGCTGGAAGCCATGAGATAGATGTCTTCTCCAGCTGTCATATAGGAGAACAGTGTTCCTGGGGTGGGGTGGGGAGGGTTGAGAAATCTAGAAGCATGGACTTCTTCATTTTGCTGGCCGCTACAGATGTAAATCAGTGCTTCTGGTCATCTGTGGTGAATGTTGTTGCTTCCCGTTGACAAAGCAGGAGTAGGTGATAAAACCACTGTTGGGTTTTTGAGACTGGGGATTCTGGGATTCTGCCCTGGATCTAGCTGCCTTCTGTTTGTCCTGTGCGGGGAATGAGCATTCCTGCTTCATTCAGAAGAGTGAAGTCTCAAGCCCAAGCCATCCTTGCTGCTCTTGCAAGGCTGACGCCAAATGTTGTCCCGGCAGGTGCTTATTTCTTCCTTTCTTGGTCTCTTTCTCCTCTTCCTCACTTGCTTCCCAGGCCTGAGCCCTTAAGCTGCGTGGTCAGTCATCAGATGAGAAACGTCTGGAGGGGCGAGGAGCAGCCACAACCCTTCTCTGATGGGAAGTATGTGGGAGATGTTCTTGTTCTGTGAACCTCCTCCACCCACTTGTCCCAGACTTAATCCTTTTCCCTGCCATGGAGCCCCCATCTCCCCAGTTCCTGTGTGGGGCACAGATCTGCTCATTGGGGACCTATTTACTTTATTGGGAGGGAGAGCGGAGGTCAGGGTGCTTGGCCTATGCATTGTCACACAAACAACAACAAAACACCACCAGGGAAAATGTGTTCTGTTAAGCCTGGCATTCTCTCAACTGTAAATGTCCTCAACAATAGCTTCTGGATAATAAACTCTAGTGAAAAGGTAACTGTAAATGGGAGGGGGGGAGTCGAGGGGTAGAATTAGAGATCAGATTAGAATAGAGAACAAGGTCAGGGCAATGTTAGAACAGATTAGACCTTCTCTTCCCATTTCCTTGCCCCCACAGAAACAGGGTCTGCATAGGGTGTATCTATGTCTAATTCATCAGAAATTTCATCTGTCTGCATTAAGGTATCCCTGTGGCTTGCAGCATCCTTGAATCAGCTGCAAATTCTACCTCAGGGCCTGAAGGGTAGTGGGACAGGAGTGGAAACCAGCAGCTCTTTGCCAGGGATTCCCTCTTCCTGAACCTCACAGCCTGTTTAGAGCTGTGCCCTGCCCACCCGTCTGGGGTGATGGCCCCAGTAAAACACTCTAAGACTGCTGCTCCTGGGCACAGTCTTAGCCTTAGGAGATTGAAGGCTTTTCTGCAGCTAGAGAATCCTATACACTCCTCCTTTGAATTTCTGCTACTCTGAAAGAAAAAGAGAGAGAGAGAGAGAAAATCCGTGAATAGCACATTTTTTGAGGGTGGAGGGAAGGTTCTTTCTATTTTTATTTCAATAAGAACTACTTAAAACCAGTTTCTAGCTCAGATGACATTGCTGTCTGTTGTAGTACTTCAAATACAAATGCCTTAGCAACTGCCTCTAGTTGTATCTAATTAAAAAGATAGCATTCCTTTGTTATGATCTCTCTCTAGGAATGAGGTGAACTTGTTCCCTGCAGACTATATTCCTTTTTTTTTTTTCTTTAAGGGTAACCTCCCTCTGGTTGTATTTGCTTAAAAAAAAGAGGCTATAAAACATTATTAAGTTGAGATTTAGTTCATATATAAAATCTATGCTTTTGAGTGCACATTAAGGGCTTTTTAGTGTATTCTCAAAGCTGTGCAGGCATCACCATGATCTAATTCCAGAATATTTTTGTCACCTCAGATGGAATCTGTACCCATTAGCAGTCACCTCCTGCTCTTCTCCCAGCCCCTGACAACTGCCTTCCTACTTTCCGTGTCTGTGGGTTCGCATAGTCTGGGCATTTTATGGAAGTGGACTATGAAGCCTTCTGTGGTCTTTCATTTCCTGTAGCGGTTTCAAGGTTCACCATGTTGTTGCCCAGCACAGAACAGCCTTCCTTTACATGAACGAATACTAGTCAGTTGTGTGGAGAAACCACACTTTGTTTCTCCATTCATTGACCTGATGGACACGTTTGGCTCCTATCAGAAATGTTGCTACAAGAATTCACGTCACAGTTGTGCATGGGCATTACATTTTTAATTCTTTTGCATAGAGATCTAAGAAGCATTTCTGGGTCATACAGTAATTCTACATTTAACTTCTTCAGAAATCGATGGACTATTTTTTCAAGTGGTTACACCACTTTGCATTCCTACCAGCAATGTACAATGATAGTTCCAATTTCTCCCCGTCCTTCCCAACATTTGTCATTGTCTGTCTTTTTTTTTTTTTCACTGGAACTATTTTAGTAGGTGTGACTATATTGGTGCTACGGTTGGTCCCCCAAGTCTTTGGGTTCTGCATCTGTAGAGACAAACCACAGATCAAAAATTATGTGGCTTTAGGAATCAAACCCAGGGGCTCCTGTGTGCTGGGCCAGCACTGTGCCCTGAGCTACATCCTTGCTTCTGCAAGTCATTTTTTTAACGTGTATGTGGGCTGGGGATGTAGCTCAGTGGTAGAATGCTTGTCTAGCATGCACAAGGCTCTGGGTTTAATTTTTTGACAGAGAAAGAGGGAGGACGGGAGGGAGAGAGAGAGAATGGGAGTTCCAGGTCCTCCAGCCACTGCAAACGAACTCCAGACACATGTGCCCCCTTGTGCATCTGGCTAACGTGGGTCCTGGGGAATCGAACCTGGGTCCTTTGGCTTTGCAGGCAAACACCTTAACTGCTAGGCCACTCCTCCAGCCCTCTGGGTTTAATCTTTAGCACTGAAAAGAAAAAGAGTAACTATGTATAAAAGTTTTTTTCCCCTTGCTTTATGCTTTTAGAAAAACAGTATAGCAACTACATAGTATTTAAATAGTAAATATATATACATATAAATCATATGTATAACTATATATAAATATAAAAAATATAAAAATAGCAATTTGCATGTTTATATTGTATTAGGTATTATAAATAAAATGACATGGCTTAAATTATATAGATGGATGTGTATAAGTTACATGTAAATACTGCACCATTTTATATAGAGGACTTGAGTAGCCAAGCATTTTGGTATCTGCCAGGATCCTGGAATCAAATCCTCACAGAAACAGGGAAGAATGTATCTCTTTTTTTGTGATAAGAAACACATCACATGTCAAGAATACTGAATTCACATGCTTACTGCAGTATTATTAACAATAGCCAAGAAGCAGAAACAGTCTAAATGTCTATCAATGTGAAAAAAATAAATAAAATATGGTTTAGACAAAGAACAGAATATTATTTGGCCATAAGAAAAAAGGAAACCCTATTGTATGCTATTATATGGATGCATATTAAAGACATTATGCTAAGTTAAATAAGCCAGTCACAGGAATACAAATACTTCATGAATCCATGTACATGAAGTATCTAAAATAGTCAAGCTCGTAGACTCAGAAAATAAAATAGTGGATGCTAGGGGTTAGAGGGGAAAATAGAGAGTTGCTATTTAGTGGATAGAGATTTTCCTTCATGCAAGTGGAAGAATTCTAGATATCTGTCATTTAACATTTTGGGAAATTTACTTGGCATAATTTAAATCTTCTTAAATTTAAGGCTTATTTTGTGACCTAACAAGTGATATAGCCTGGAGAGTTTTCGGTGTGCCCTTGAGAAGAATGTATACTCTTCTGCCATTGGATGGACAATTTGCACATGCCTACGAGGTCTCTTTGGTCTATATTGTTGTTCAAATATTCTGTTTACTTATTGATCATCTGTCTAAGTGTTCCATGCATTTTTGAGAGTGGCTTATTGAAGCCTCCTACTATTACTGTGCTGATGTCTGCCTCTTTCAGTTCTGTCAATATTGTCTCATATGTGTGGATGCTCTGATGTTTGAGGTGCATACATTTATCATTGATGTGTGTTCCTGATGGCTTGAACCTTTCATCATTTTATAATGCTCTTAGTCTTTTGATTTAAAGCCTATTTTGTTTGATATATCTTGTTCTCTATTAGTTATCACTTATGAGGAGAATATTTTCTCATATTTTCAGGCTATAGATGATTTAGAATCTAAAGTGAAACTCTTATAGACACAAAATAATTAAATCTTTTCTTTATTAGCAAATCTATTCAGGTATTTTATGTCTTTTAATTGTGAAGTCTAGTCCACTTATATTTAATTTAATTTTTGATAGGAAAGGACTTAAAATTGACATTCTGGTTTTTTGTTTGTCACATAGCTTTTGTGTTATTATTTCTTCCTTGCTGTCTTCCTTTGTGTTTTCCTGATTTTTTTGGTTTTTTTTTTTTTTTTTTGCCATGCTTCATTCAATTCCTTTCTCACTTTATTTTAGTTTTTTATTTTTTTTTTTAGTTTTTCTAGATAAGGTCTCACTTTAGCTCAGGCTGACCTGGAATTCACTATGTAGTCTCAGGGTGGCCTTGAACTCACACCGATCTCCTACTTCTGCCTCCAGAGTGCTGGGATTAAAGGCGTATGCCACCATACCTGGCTATTTTGTGTATTTTTATAGATATTTTTTCATGGTTATATGGATTACACAAAATACATTATTGTTAAAACAATCTGCTTTAAGATGAAAATAATTTAACTATAACCTTATAGAAGAGTTTTATTGCTTTGTCCATGACATTACTGATGTCACAATTACTTTTTTATATTATGTAATCCCTTAACATGTTTTAAAAAATTATTTTATACAGTGATATCTATAATTCATGTATTCTCATGTTATTTAGCATCTTTTTGCTTAAATTTGAAGGCCTTCCTTTAGCATTTTTTATAAGGAATGTCCAATTGCAATGAATTTCTCCAGCTTTGTTTACTAGGGAAATCTATTTTTCTTCATTTTTAAATGAAAATTTTGTTAAATATGGTAGTTTTTGGTTGGTAGAGTTTTTTTTTTTTTTAAGTGTGTAGAATATATTATAACCCTCCCCTCCCCCCCATGTTAACCTGCTAGGTTTCTGCTGAAAAATTCACTAGTCGCTTAATTTTTTTTTTAATTTGTCAAGTTCAGTTATTCTTTCTACTTTCAATTATTATTATTATTATTATTTTTGAGGTAGGGTCTCACTCTAGTCCAGGCTGACCTGGAATTCACTATGTCATCTCAGGGTGGCCTTGAACTCACAGTGATCCTCCTACTTCTGCCTCCCAAGTGTTGGGATTAAAGGTGTGCACCTCCACACCCAGCCTACTTTCAAAATTTGCTTTATATTTTACTTTTAACAATTTGATTATACATCTTGGTATAGATTTGTTTTATGTTCACATGCTCAGAATTGTTGAGTTTGAATTTGGATGTCATTTTCCCTCCCTGATTTAGGAAGTTTTCTGCCATTACTCTTTTAATAAGCTTTCTGCTTCCTTAACAGTGTTTCTTTTGAGACTTCTAAAATGATACATTCGTATGCTTGGTAGTGTCACAAGTCCCAGTGACTTTCCCTACTCTTTTTATTCTTTTATTTCAAGTGACCTATCTTCACATTTGCTTATTCTTGCTTCCAAATGGACATGTTCACTACTGAAGACCTTTAGTGACAATTTCAGCTATTGAATGTATAGCTCAGCTCCAATGTTACTGTTTGGTTCTGTTTTATATTTTCTTTCTCTGTTCACACTCTAATTTTGCTCATTCATTGTCTTCTTAAGATCACAAAGCATTTTATGACAGCTATTTTGAATTTTCTCCCAGGTAATTTATTTACAGCTATTTATTTAGTATTGCTGTCTTAATCTGTTTTCTGTTGGCATGATGAAACTGGCAGTCTGTGCAAAACAGAGGCTTATTTCGCTCACAGTTGTGGAACTAGAATGTCAAAAGCCTTGATGTTTGTATGTTCTCACTGCCTGGTGAGGACCTTCTTTTTTTTTTTCTTTTGCCTCCCGAGTGCTGGGATTAAAGGCGTGTGCCTCCATGCCTGCCATGAGGAACTTCTGAATACATTATGGCTAAAGGCATCACATGATGCGTTAGAAAAATGGCCCTAACTCATGCCTTATTCTCCTTATAAAGTCTAATCTAATCATGGAAGCCTCATGATGGTTGTTAACATTGACTGTTAACCTGATGGATTTAGAATCACCATGGGAACTGCAAACAAACCTCTGGACATGTTTGTGAGGAAGCTTTTTTTTTATAGCAATATTTAAAAAAAAATTTTTGTTTATTTATTTGACACACAGAGAGAAAGGGACAGATAGAGAGAGAGAATGGGCGCGCCAGGGCCTCCAGCCACTGCAAATGAACTCCAGACGCGTGCGCCCCCTTGTGCATCTGGCTAATGTGGGTCCTGGGGAATCGAGCCTCGAACCGGGGTCCTTAGGCTTCACAGGCAAGCGCTTAATCACTAAGCCATCTCTCCAGCCCGTGAGGAAGCTTTTATCTTAGAAGAGCCACCCTAACTATGGATGGCATTATTCCAGGAGCAGAGGTCCTAGCCTGAACAAAAGGAGAGAATGGAATCTGGATAGCCGCTCTCGTCTGTCTCTGCTTCCTGACTATGGACATGATGTTGACCAGCTGCCTCAAGCTCCTAGTGCTGTTTCCTCCATGGTGGAGACGAGACTCTGAAGGAAAAAGCCCTTACTTCCTTAAGTTACTGCATCAGGAATTCTGTCACAGCAACAAGAAAAGTAACTAATGCAGGCCTTGTCCTCATAACTTTACCTAATTACTTCCTTGATTCTTATCCAAATATCATTAGCATATAATTTTGAGGTTTAAGTTTCCACACATGAGCCTGTGGGAGACACTTTTAAGTAATAGTGATCAGTTTCTGGATATTTTGTTCCTTTATTTTTTTCTTGTTTATTTTTGTGGGGAAAAGGGTTTATTTTGGCTTACAGACTCAAGGGGAAGCTCCATGACAGCAGGGAGAAACAATGGCATTAGCAGAGGGGTGGCCATCACCTCCTTGCTAACAGGTGGGCTATAGCAACAGCAGAGTGTGCCAAACACTGGCAAGGGGAAACTGGTTATATCACCCATAATCCCGCCCCAACAATACACGGCCACCAGGAGGCTTTAATTTCCAATTGCCATCACTTTGTGACCTAACATTCAGAACACCTAAGTTTATAGGGGACACCTGAATCAAACCACCACATTCCGCCTCTGGTCCCCATAAACTGATAACCATAGATGATGTTAAATGCAATGCATTAATCCAACTTTAAAAGTTCCTATAGTTTTTAATCAATCCCAATGATATTCAAATATTCCCATAGTCCAAGATCTTTTAACTGAGCCATAATATACCCCCCCCAAAACCCCATAATGGCACAGAATAAACATTCACACTGCAAGAGATGGCATTGGGCCTAGCAAAGAAATATTCAACCAATACAAGATTGAAACAGGGCAAACATCAAACTCTCCAAGTCCAACATTTCTCTATTTTGTTCCTTTAATTTGACCACACTTCCTTATTTCTTCATATGTCATATAACTGTGCTTGAATCTGTGCATTTTAAAACCAGTCACTTCCCTTCATTTTTACAGAGTGGCTTTATTACATGGGAAGACCCTTACCAATCAGCTTGGTGAGAGATGATTGATGCCTTTAAAACCACATGGAAGGAATGTAATGTGTGTCTGGGTCAGTTCGTACAATTTTTAGGTTGGAAGAGCTCACTACTTTTTTTTCTTAAGAAGTTTGTTATCTCTTGCTCTCTCTATGCCCGTAGAAGTCCTGTACTTCGAATGAGGTCAAATACACACACAGTTTTTGCTTTATTTATTTCCATATTTTACTTTGTGGAGAACCCGAGCAATTTAGGTGGCATCTATAAATAAACTTAATTTTGATTTGAATCCAAAGGCCTTATGTAACTGTTGAGAGAAAACGAAAAGGAGAGAACATTAGATAAAGAAATGAAAATAGAAAGGACAGAAGGAATAAAACATCATTATTTGTGAGGAAGAACATTTTTATTTCTCTAGTTGGCATACAGAGAACTAGGCATCATTCATCCTAGTATTTTCAAATACAGTTTGTTTTGGTTGATTTTTGTTTCCCCTCCTTTCTCCAGCTTCTCTCTCTCCCCATTCCTTTCTCCTCCATTCCTCTCTCCCCAACTAAAATCCTCATCTCTCTGTTTACTTATCACAACTGTATCTTTTCACCCTTCCCTCACACTCTGGGAAGAAGTCTTTCTAACAAGTTAGACTAAAAGCCAACAAACAGAAATGCTGGAACAGTCAGTGATGGACTTTCTCTGAAGGGGGGCCAGTTTTCAGGCTTTGTTGCAACTCTTTAACTCTGAGGAGGGAGGGGACAGCCAGCCTAAATAACACGCTGGCAAACGGCCTTGGCAGTGATCCACAGAAACTTTATTTCCCAAAGCAGAATGTGGGTTGGATTGTTCCGTGGGCCAACCTCCGTTCTATGGGAACAGATAACAGGACAGCAAAGGATGGAGGCAGCTGGAGAAGGCACTTGTCCAGCGAAGAGTACTTGCTGCAGTATCCTGAGCTGTTGGTCTCCTGTGATATATCAAACGTGATATGACTATTCATTCTTAAATGTGGAAATATGGGGAATATTGTCAAAAACATATAGTGTTATACTTCAAAAAAATTTTTTTTTAATTTAAGAGTGACAGAGAGAGAGCGAGAGAGAGAGCGAGAGAATGGGCGCACCAGGGTCTCCAGCCTCTGCAAATGAACTCCAGATGTGTACATCCCCTTGTGCATCTGGCTAATGTGGGTCCTGGGGAATCGAGCCTTGAACCGGGGTCCTTAGGCTTCATAGGCAAGCGCTTAACCACTAAGCCATCCCTCCAGCCCAGTGTTATACTTTTATGACAGCAAAGGATATGCCAACTGAGTTGAAACTCAATTTTAAAAATATATCTTTAAAAGAGAGGGCAGAAAGTCTAAAATACAAATTCCTTGAACTAGTTCTATTTTTTTTTTTTATTAAGAAAGGATTTTTATATCTATGTTATCGAGGAGACATATGCTCCAGAAATTCAGAGTTTCAAGCATGGCAGTGAAAGCATACCCTGTAGACATGATGTCCAGGGTTCAACCCTTCTGGTTTCCTTCTCCATGCAATAGGGAAGCATCAGGTTCTCCTCCTGCAGGGAGGATGTTTCTCCAGGTGTTTGTGATTCCCGGGAGCCCAGGAGGGCCCTCCTGCGCTTGGTCACTGGAGAATACACGCCCTGCAGATTAACCTGCAGGCAACCGTTGAGTTCCTGAGCAAGGTTTTCTTTCTTTTTTATTCTCACTTGGGGAAGATTGGGGAACGGAACACACTAACTACGGAGGCAAAGACTTCCTTCCTGCCATCTGCATTCCATGAAATGGCCCTGTGGACCTTCATGGGAAGTAAAAGCAGGGAATAATTGGTTTTAGCCCTAATGAATCAGTTCTAGTGTGTTAATTTCTGAACCATAGGAGCCTTCAATGTGATGGTTAAGTTGTCTGAGTCACTGAAGAAATATATCTTCAGACTACTATATAATTATCTAAGGAATTATATAGGCAATAAATGCATGATTGTTTTTTTTTTTTTACAAACACATTAAAGCAGAGATGTTGTAATTGGCACTTTAATGATCTACTGGCAGCAAATTAGATATAAATTTCATTGCAAAATAATGATTACTGCTGGGCGTCGTGGCGCACACCTTTAATCGCAGTACTTGGGAGGCAGAGGTAGGTGGATTGCTGTGAGTTCAAGGCCACCCTGTGACTACATAGTGAGTTCCAGGTCAGCCTGGGCTAGAGTGAGAGCCTACCCCGAAAAACCAAAATAATAATAATAATAATAATAATAATAATAATAACTTTTGGCAATTAATTGGCATCACTTTTCAGTGGTAGCCCTTTCAATATATTGTTGGGAGTCGCTGCCAGTGAGGAGAGGCTGAGGGGAAGCCATGGGGAAGAGAGAGTTAATCACCCACACTAAAGGTTGGTGTTTATATTCTCACTCAGTGAGTCTTCAGGGCTTAATAACAGCAGTACTGTGCTATCTTTTTTTTTTTTTTTCTTCCCCTCTGAATGAGTCCCAATTGAAGTATAAACATTTTGTAATGTAATTGCCACCCATAAATCACTTCATTTTTGATAAGTGGTGGCTTTGAGATGAGATTATTCTTCACAATCTCATTAGTTTAAAAAAGAGGAGAGAAATCTTTCTTCTAGAAGAAAGGCAGGTAAGGTTGGGAAGGTAGTTTGGTCACACATTACAGACTGACAAAGAAATAATGTTATCATCAGATATATGGTCATGTATACTCAGAGCTTTCATATGTGACATGAAATTTAATCCTCACATCTGTGTTTATACAAATTGTTCTAGAAAAAATGTCCCCAAACATAAACTTACATATTGTTTTATTCCTTTGGTGGCTCTAGGTATTGAACTCAAGGCCTCACACATGCTGTACTGCTGAGCTAAGCAGAGATTTAGTGATTTTTAACACTATCTCAAGAGAACCCAAAGGAACTTCTGTAGTTTTTCTATATTTGATGGGACATTTGTCTTGTCTTCATAGATTAAGATGTTAAAAATCAATATATCAAATACTCTTACAGGATTTTAGTTAGTCATAAGTATTGATAAAATTAGGTGAGATAGGTAACTGAGACAGTGCCCTAGTTTTTGTTAACTTATTATCACCCTATCTGTTGAGTGTGTGTGTGTGTGTGTGTGTGTGTGTGTGTGTATGTATTTCAAACTGTTCAGCTCTATCTTTGCTTTTTCTTTTGGATGTAATATGGTCCCTAAACAGTTCTTCCTGTATTTTAATACCTAGCACCAGAAATTGTATTGTAAATCAATTAAAAACACTGGTGAAGTGAGAGCTGAAGTTGAGGCCCACTCACAGGACCCACTAATCATGAATTTGAAAAAGCTATATGTGGGGCCAGAGAGATGGTTAAGAGATAGTCACTCCGTGAACTTGAGGTCATTCCTATCTGGAATTCTGATTTCAAGACTTCAGAGTTATGCATAAAAGCAGTTTTTTTTGTGTGTGTTTTTGAGTTCTTAGTTAGAGAGTGAATATTTATGATGAGAGATATATGTAGCACTCACTCATTTATTCATTTGTGCACTCAATTATTTATCTAATGTCTGTGATGTTGCAGGCACTATGTTACCTCCTGGGCATACAGAAGTGAGAAAAGCAGATGTAGCCTTTGCCTTCATAGGGAATAAAGCAAAGAGATAGTCCCATATTGTTTTTCTGTAAGCAAACTCATTAAGATGCAGTTGGTTTTTTTTTTTAATCCATCTTTCTATATTCTCCCTTTCCTTCCTCTTCTTCCCCTCCACTCCATTTTTTCTAGTTTTTGCTTTTAGAGAGAGGAAGAGAAGACAGAAAGAAAGAGAGACAGACAGACAGGGTCAGAGAGAGAGAGAGACAGAGAAAATTGGTGTGCCAGGACTTCAGCCCTGCAATCAAACTCCAGACGCTTACGCCACCTAGTGGGCATGTGCAACCTTACACTTGCCTCACCTTTGTGCATGTGGCTTATGTGGGATCATAGGGCTCATTAAACCACGACAATTTGTTAATGTGAGATAAAGTCTTGGAGACTAACCATGTGTCTGCCTAGCTCAATCCTTTTCTGATGGGTTTAAGGCTTCCTGGACATATCAAATGTCCCCAAGAGAAACATAAGTATGCTTGCTCATTCTACTTTCACTTTCCTTCACTTATTTTGACCAAGGAACAGAAACAAAACCAGTATTCCATTATTGAATAACAACCATTTATTGAGCTCCTACTGTGTGCCAAGTAATCTCTAGTTTCTCTTGGAAACTTGTGAGTGGCACTTAACCTTCTTCCTGTAGGTGAGGAAGTTGATGTTGAGTAAGGTTTGGTAGCTTCCTAGAGTCTTTCAACTTGCATGTGACAGAAGTAAAATTCGAACTCAGGGCTTGGGGGACGATAAGAGGACAAAGACCTTGTTGCCATTCTCATTTCTTCCTGCTTCTGGAGTTCTTAAGTGCACTTCATGCCCACTGCTTATTATTTGGACTCTTGTTATCGTTAAGTAAGTTTACAGACAGAAGATACTTCTTCTTTACCTCCAAGGCTGGCTTTAACTACTTTATATTATTATTAGTATTATTATTATTAGTTTAATTTAGTTTAATCTGAGAAAGATTAGCTTTGACCTGCTCTAATCATAGTACCAAGACTGACCGTGTCTTCCAACCAATTAAAAAGAAAGGAAATTTTTCATTTCTCCTCTTTTGATAACAAAGGAGTTAAGCTGATCATTAAGAATATGAGTTCTTTTTGGAATCCATTTTCACACAGCATTAGCAGACACCATTTGTAGATAGGAAAAAACATGGCAAGGCATAACCAAATTAATTATATATTGCTCTGGAGTTATAGATTAGTTGTAAGAGAAATAAAGCTCATTTTGTTAGGGCCATCTCATAAGGATAATTTTTTTTCTTAACAGAGACATTTTGCTGGGTCTGGTGCCTTTTGAAACTCCACCATGCTTTAGCATGTCTTAGAAGGTGGTCATGAGGCATTTGAGAATAAATATCACTGGATGCACATTTCATTTTAGAAACATTATTTGCTTACCACGAAACTGGATGTTTTCACTTGACTTTGAAGTCTGTGCAGTGAGAAAACTATATTTCTAAGTGAATAAAAGCTTTTAACTCTTGATACATTGCCTTTGGTTGCTTTTATGCCTGTTTGCAATGACTGCCCATAAGGCCTGTGTGTAACAAACACTAATGTCAGTAGATAAGTTTTTTATTTTTATATTTATTTATTTCAGGACTTGGAATTAATTGCAAGTGTTTAAGAGAGATGGAGCTCATTTTCTAGGCCACCAAGCCTTGTTTGGAAGCTTAAGGTTATATAAATGAAACTGCTTGTAGTCAGTCACAATTACTAGCAACAGTGGTTTAAAATACGAAGGCAGGGATGGAGAGATGGCTTAGCAGTTAAGGCACTTGTCTTTAGACTCCCCAGATCCGACTTTAAGCCAGACACACAAAGGTGAGGCAAGGCAATGCCACACATGCCCACTAGGTGGCGCAAGCATTTGGCATTCAATTTCAGTGGCTGAGACCCTAGTGTGCCAATTCTCTTTCTCTTGCTTGCTCTCTCTAAAAAAAACAAAAATAAAAATAAAACAAAAACATATTAAAAACATGAATGCATGCTGGTGTGATGGTCCATAGCAATTCCAACACTTGAGGGCTGGGGGGTTGGAGGCAGTGGAATTAGGAGTTGGGTGACATGAGACCCTGTTTGAAAAACAAAACAAAACAGAAGTAATTTACTGGAAAAGCTACACACGCTTTCAGAACATTTGGCATATACAAAGCATTCATTCATTTATGCATTCACTAATTAGTTCAACAATAATTTATTGAATGTTTACTGTGCACCCTTCTGAGATAGAACAAAACACCTGTGGCATTATTTGTTCATGAAATATGCCTTTTTAATGTTAGAGTCAGAGAGTGAGAGAGTGAAAGAGTGAGAGAGAGAAAGAGAGAGAACTGGCACGTGAGGGCCTCCAGCCGCTGCAATCGAACTCCAGATGTGTGCGCCCCTTTGTGCGCCCCCTTGTGCACATGTGGACCTTGAGCACTTCCCTCACTGTGAGTCTGGTTTATCTAGGACCTGGAGAGCCAAACATGAGTCCGTAGGCTTTGCAGGCTAGCACCTTAACCATTAAGCCGTCTCTCCAGCCCTCATGAAATATTTTTTAAAGAATTTATATAAGGGCTGGAGAGATGGCTTAGCGGTTAAGTGCTTGCCTGTGAAGCCCAAGGACCCCAGTTAGAGACTCGATTCCTCAGGACCCACGTTAGCCAAATGCACAAGGGGGCGCACGAATCTGGAGTTCCTCTGCAGTGGCTGGAAGCCCTGGTGCGCCCATTCTCTCTATCTGCCTCTTTCTCTCTCTGTCGCTCTCAACTAAATAAAAATGAACACAAAAATTTTAAAAAAAGAATTTATATAAGCTGGGTGTGGTGGTGCACGCCTTTAATCCCAGCACTCGGGAGGCAGAGGTAGAGGGATCACTGTGAGTTTGAGGCCAGCCTGAGACTCCATAGTGAATTCCAGGTCTGCCTGGGCTAGAGTGAGACCCTACCTTGAAAAATAAAAATAAAAAAAATTATATAAAATCAGTCAATCAGGCCCTGTAGTTTTCTTTGGAGGAAGTTTTTTTAAAAGTATATATGTGTGTGTGTGTGTGTGTGTATTTTTTAATTGACAACATCTATACTTACAGACAACAAACCATGGTATTTCCCTCCTCTGCCCCTCTTTCCCCTTCACAATTCTGCTGTCCATCATATTCCATCCCTCTCTCCATTAGTCTATCTTTTAATTTGATGTCCTCATCTTTTTCTCCTATTAGGAGGGTCTTGTGTAGGTATTGCTAGGCACTGCGAGGTCTTGGATATCGAGGCCAATTTTTGTCGGGACAGTTATACGTAAGGAGTGGAACCCTTCCTTTGGCTCTTACTGGAGGAAGTTTTTTTTTTTTTTTTTTTTTTTTAGGTAGGGTCTCACTCTGGCTCAGGCTGAACTGAAATTCACTATGTAGTCTCAGAGTGGCCTCGAACTCACGGAGATCTTTCTACCTCTGCTTTTCAAGTGCTGGAATTAAAAGTGTGTGCCACCACACCTGGAAACTTTAGTTTTGTTAACTGTATGTATATACGTTTTGTGCATTGAGCTTTTTTATTTTTTGTGCCTCCAGTGCTTATGAGATCTCTAGTTTCTATTCCTGACATTGTTTGTGTCTGCTCTTGAAGGAGTTTATCGCCATATTAGTCTTTTCTTTTTTTTTTTTTTTAAATTTTTTTTATTTATTTATTTGAGAGCGACAGACACAGAGAGAAAGACAGATGGAGGGAGAGAGAGAGAATGGGCGCGCCAGGGCTTCCAGCCTCTGCAAACGAACTCCAGACGCGTGCGCCCCCTTGTGCATCTGGCTAACGTGGGACCTGGGGAACCGAGCCTTGAACCGGGGTCCTTAGGCTTCACAGGCAAGCGCTCAACCGCTAAGCCATCTCTCCAGCCCCATATTAGTCTTTTCAACCAACCCTCTGTTTTCTTAGATAGTCTCTTCAATTAGCTATTTTCTTTGTCATCAATACCTATTTTTTTTAAATATTTTATTTATTTATTTGAGAGCGACAGAGACAGAGAGAAAGACAGATAGAGGGAGAGAGAGAGAGAGAATGGGCACGCCAGGGCTTCCAGCCTCTGCAAAGGAACTCCAGACGTGTGTGCCCCCTTGTGCATCTGGTTAACGTGGGACCTGGGGAACCGAGCCTCGAACCGGGGTCCTTAGGCTTCACAGGTGAGCGCTTAACTGCTAAGCCATCTCTCTAGCCCAACACCTATTCTTATCTTTATTACCTCCTCCTTCCTCATTCCTTTCAGTTCAATTTTCTGTTCCTTTTCTACTTCTTCAAGTGTATTAATATTCAGTCTTCCTTCATTTCTGTCTTGTACATTCCGGATTATAAATTTCAGTATATATGTGGGATAAATATGTGTGTGTGTATGTATGTGTATGGGTGTGCTATGTACATAATTATCTATACAATTTCTTCTTGGGTTCATTGGTCTTATAAGCTTACTTCCTAATGTCAAAACATAAGGTTTTCATTTTCTAGTTATCCAGCTTAATCCCTCTAACGCCAAAGAATATACTCAGATGTGATTTTGAGTTTTCAAAAATATATTGAGACTTCTTTTATAGCTTTAACCACTGCAATTTTGGTCAATGTTCTGTATGTTCTTGTGAATATATGTTTTGCAGTCATTAAGAATGATGTTTGATGTGTGTGTGTTTGTGTGTGTGCATATACATCTTGGAAAGCCTATTAATTGTGTTATTTATATCTGCGCTCCTACTAACTTTTTCACTGTTTATTCTAGCAATGTGAGGTGTGTATTAAAGTTTCCTATTATAGTCATAGATTTGAATATTTCTGCATTTTTTTACTTTACATATTAAGAAGCGATTACAAGAACAGGTAAATTAAACATTGTTTTAAATTTGCCTAATGTGGGGCTGGAGAGATGGTTTAGTGGTTGAGGTACTTGCCTGCAAAGCCTAAGGACCCAGGTTCAATTCCCCTGTAGCCATGTAAGCCAGGTGTGCATCGTGGTGCATGAATCTGGGGTTTGTTTTCAGTGACTAGTGGCTCTGGTGTGCCCATTCTCTCTCTTCCTAGCTGTCTCTTTCTCTCTGCCATAAAGAAATTTACATAATGTCTTGCTATTGACATTTTTATCATTATGTGGTATTCTTCCTTAAATCTAATAATGCTCTTTATCTAAAATTTTATGTAAGGTCTGGAAAGATGACTCAGCAATTAAAGGCATTTGCTAGCAAAGCCTGCCAGCCTGGATTCAATCCCCAAACCACTTATGTAAGCTGTACACAAAAAGAGGCACAAGTGTCTGGTGTTTGTTTACAGTAGCAAGGGGCCAGGGCGTTCCCCACCCACCCCCCCATGCAAATAAATAAAGACAAGAAATGCTTTAAAGTATTTTTATCTAATAGTCATATAACTACTGCTGCTTTTTAAACTATATATATTGGTTCCAGGCTAACCTGGAATTCACTGTGTAGTCTCAGGCTGGCCTCAAACTCACAGCAGTCCTCCTACCTCAGCCTCCTGAGTGCTGGGATTAAAGGCATGGGCTACCGTGCCTGGCTTGTATTATATTTAAATGCATCCCTTTAAGCAATAAATATGTATAAAATATACCCAACATATTCAGTCTCAAAATATTTATCCTGTAGCCAAAATATTAAGTTGTTTACATTGAAAGATATATTTGGGTCCACTTCTCTCATCTTACTATTTTCTCTTTGGCTTACCTATACTTTATTCTTTTTAAAATCTCTCCTTTCTTTGTCTTTGGATTATTTTCTTTTCCATTATCCCAAGTTAAACATTATCTTACTGTTCTCCTATCGTTTATCTTAAGGATTATTTTATGCATCCTGAGGTATCAAAATCTAATATATGTTAGTGCTTTCCCTTCATACCCAATTATGCAGGAATCTTAAGACTGGTGCATCTTAAGCTTGCTCTTAGATCAGCCTCTGTTCCATAGACTGTTTCTAGTCATGAGCTCAGAAGCTTGAAACATCATTTCAGTCAACTACATCACTGGGTAGACTGTTTATTTCAGCTGACAATGTTTTCTTTCTTTCAAAAAAAATCTTTTTTGTGTGTTGAGCCCAAAACTTCATATATCCTAAACATATACTCTGCCACTGAGTTATACACTGAGCCTAAATGATCAATTCTCAATTAAGGAGGTGGTGTGTGGTCTCATGTTCTGGAGCAAGGCTCTTATTTTACTGTGGAATGGTATTTCTCATGGCTCTGCCTTAGAACACCTTGACCCTATTCAAACCAGCACCCACAACAATGTGTGCTCTTTTTTGCTGCTTATTGTGATTCCCTGTGTATTTTAAATTATAGAGGACGTTATTAGAAATGGCTCTTATAAATCTAATATATTTTATATTTACTGGCGTATATAACCTTTCATTATTATTCATTCCCTATTGCATCTCTAAGCTATCATATAAGACATTTTTCTTCTGCTTGAAAAGCACTCTTCAGTGATTTCTTTTTTCAGTGTAGGTTTTCTGTGACAAATTGTATTCATTTGAAAACATCTATTTTCCTTCACTTTGAAGAATAATTTCCCTGAGCATGTACTATACTCTAAGTTGGGGATAATTTTCTTTCAGGACTTTTAAGATAACAATCCACTGTACTTTGGCTTCCCTGGCTCATAAGCTGCTTAACTTAATTGCTCCTGTGAAAAGAATAAGCCCTCTCCCAGCCATTTTTAATATTTTCTCTTGTTTTACATTTTAGCATTTTTACTGTGATCTGCCTATCATATGTTCTTCCTTTTCTTATCCTTGAGGCTTTGTAGGACTTATTAAGTCAGTTTTTAAGGGTTTTGTCTTTGAGTCAATGTCTCTTTCCTAGCCCTTCTGTTAAATTATCTTTTCTTGGAATTGCGACTTACATATATGGTTGATCTTTTCATAGGCCTTTGTAAACATCTCATGCCCCTTTCTGAATTTTCCTTCCTCCGCCTCCCATATTTCAGCTTGGTTCTCTAGTATTCTATTGATCTATCTTTTTAAAAAGATTTTAGTTTTTATTTTTTTGAGACAGAAGAAAGAGAGAAAGCGTGTGCCAGGGGCTCTAGCTACTACAAATGAACTCCAGATGCATGCGCCATCATGTGCATCTGGCTTACATGGAACCTGGAGAATTGAACCTGGGTTCTTAAGCTTCACAGGCCTTAACTGCTAAGCCATCTCTCCAACCCTTGACCTATCTTTTAAGTCACCAGTCTGCTATTCTCAGTTTGCTACTAAGCCCTTTTACTAAGATCTTAATTTTCAAGTATTGTGCTTTCTGAGTTCTTTTATTTTTTTTTTAACTTGGTTCTTGTTAAGTTTTTAGCTTCTACTGAGTTCCTGATTTTGCATTTAAAAATATTTAAGTTATGGACGTACTTAGTATGTAAACAGCACATGTTGGTACCATCCGTTCCCTCATCTCTGCCCCTTTTCCAAAGGTGCCCCCCTCATTGAGGATGCAGGTCATCCCCATGGGAATTAAGGGTCAAGCATTGTGGGGGCAACAGTCAGTTATGGGGGAGACTAATTTTGCACTTTTCCTTGACAATTTTAGTCCTTTATATTAGTATATTTAAAGGTATTTGATACAACTACAGTGCCATGTTTTCCTAAGTTCTTATAAACCTGGTCATTTTAGAGTGTCTTTTAAATATTATATATGAAAATTGGCATAGACTGTTTGAGGCCTAGGGTACTGTCCTGTCCCTTCATAGCAGGGACATATTTACTTCTGGAAGGCACTAGCGCTACTATTAATTCCTGGTCACCTGTTTAAAAGTTAGGAATTGAGAAGCTTTGAACTTCAATCTGTAAAAGTATGCCTCCCCCCCCCCTTTTTTTTTGTTTGTTTCTTAGGGTTATAGCCCCTTATGGTCCATGGGAGTTAATTTTATCTTTCAATTAGACTAGCCCACTATATCTAGATATTATGCTAAACACCACTATAATTGTTGCTATGTAGTTATCTCTCTTGCCTTTTTGTCTAAAGATGAAATTAGCATTTAGGCCATAGATTTTCAGTAAAGCAAATTATCTTCCATAATGCAGGTGACCCTCATTCAGTCAGAGAAAGAAGCCTGAGGTCTTCTGAGGAACAGGGAATTCTGCCTCCAGGTTGCCTTTGGCCTTGAGCTAAAATATCAGTGGTTCCCTGAATTTCTTTCTCTCCTGCTGACTTGCCCTAAAGATTTTGGGTTTGATTGTCTCCATATGAGTCAGTTCCTCAAAGTCTAAAATTTCTGTCTGTCTCTCTCTTTTTCTTTCTTTCTCTCTCTCTCTCTGTATCCTATTTCTTTGGAGAATCCAATGCAGGGTCCCAAAGCATAGCTTAGGAATTGACTAGGGCTCCGTTTCCTTGGTGAAAATTCTACCTTTTCCTCCCTTGCTCCATAGATTTATTGAAACCTTTGCTCTTTTCTCTGTTTCTCAACCATTTCTACAATAATTGGAAATGTCCCCCGGGGAGAACATGATCCTAGATGTTAGGTTCCTCACTCTTTTCTTGGGTCTTGATCTCATGATCATTCATTGCCATATTAATTTGCTAATGATGTCAAACAGAATTTTGAACTATTTTCTCAGCTTTTATAGTTGTTCTCAGTGAGATACTTGGTCTGATTTATCTAATCTATAATGTCCAGAAGTGATTCTTCTGGGATAAGTGACTGTGTGTCCTTAGTTTTTAAAAAATATTTTTAATATTTTATTTTATTTTGAGAGAGAGAGAGACAGAGAGAATGAATTATGGGCATGCCAGGACCTTCAGCCTGTTGTGAATGAACTCCAGACCTGTGCGTCCCCTTGTGGCACACGTATAGCATTGTGTGCTTGTGTTACCATGGGACCTGGAGATCTGAACATGAGCCTTAACTGCTGAGCCATCTGTCCCCCCTGGGTATCCTTCTTGAATAAACTTGTGCCCAAAATCCAATGAAGACTTCAGTTTTGCTTTTGTTAATTTCACTGGCTTTTTGAGCTATCTAAGCTAGCAAGACCATAGCAAAGTAGTTGTATAAACCAATATAAAACTTGGGAAAGAAATCTCTGTACAGAAAAAAAAAATGGTATTATCAAGGATATTGATAGCATTTCAAATGATAAAGTGACTGACGTCACTTAAGCAGAAAGCCTAAATAGAGCAAAGTGAGGGACAGGCAAGTTCTTTCAGGAGTTCCAATGTTTAGAGATTAGTTAGGGGAGGTTTGAGTGAACACTGTATATGGTTGTCAAATGAGAATATGGTCTCATGGAAGCAAAGAAAAGAGACGATTTAAAGAAGTAGAGCATGATCAAATATGATTTATGTGAGGAAGAGTCTGACAAAATACGGCCTAAAAAGCTTCTGAGTATTGGAGCCTCACAAGTATTCCACAGGCACTTGATAGATGACCATACTTGTGCAGTGGAGTGGGTGGACAGCCCGCGGAAGAGTGATTCAGGGATGTAGGAGGCCAGCCCAGCAGCAATCACCCTGGCGGCTTTCAATCTCTAATCTGATAATGAGTTCTGTGCTACCTCAACCTGAAAGACTGATTTGAAACCTGTGCTCTGTCCTTTTGGCAAATGATTTGGGTAATGCCTGTCAAGAGCCAAGAAGGATGGTGGTTGTTTCTACTTCCTGATACATTTTAGCTCTTCAGGGAGCAAACCCATGCTTCCTCACTGTTGTAAGCATACATGCAGCTGTACCTCCTGAGGTGAGCGTTCATTGCACGCCCCCACAGACCTTCACTTGATGCCTGCCCAGAATCAGGAGGCGGTAGAAATGTTCATCTGTCGTCCTCAAGTTGTTTGCTCTTCACAGCAAGCTTTTACTATTTTGAGCTCTCAGTGTAGCTTTCTTTGGTCCAGAGGAAAATTTAGACTAAAGTAAAGCTCACTGCTTGTAGTTGCCTGGGTTTCTGAAAAGTCCAGGGTCAGGGATTGAAACGAGTGGCGGTAATATGCTGTGCACATGGTCTGTTTTCTCAGGGAGAGAGTAACAGAATGGTTACTTCCCTGCGACAATGCGTTTGTTCATTTATGGCGAGTCTAACGCTACACACTCTTGGTATCTCCACTCTACTGTAGTGACAAGGGTGTACGGGTGGCAAAGGAAACAGTGATTCCCAATCGCATTTCTCTTGTGGGTAAGTATGGAGGAAAACTGAAGTCTTTTATCTGAGCCTATTGATTTGGAACCATGTGTAAAATGTATTCATTTACTTCTTTAATTTATCTGATTCCCAGCTGACGAGACAAACAGAGCCTTTGAGTTAGGTGCACAATTAAAGCAAGCTGGTTTATCCAATGAGAGTACTTTAGAGATATGCCATTCTACCACTTTAGGAAAAAGCTATTTGGACATGTTTAAGACACCTTTAAATATGGTCTTAAACAATGCAATCCCAGCCAAGCTGTTCAACTCTACTAATTGGGTGATTCTTGATGGCTGTACTTACATATGGTCATATATTCATGAGGGAGATTAAATAAAATTTGTTGGGCGATGGGATGACACAACATGGAAATGTGTTCATTCTATGTAATTGAGACACCTAGTCTCTCTAATTTTGATTCTTAAGTTTAAAGTAGAAACAATGGAGACTTGTCATTCTTACCTCACCAGGTTATGGAGCACATAAAACAGTATAATGCATGGAATGCTCTAGATAAATGTAGGTCTTTTTACTGTAATGTATGCATCTCTTTGGAAGCCATGACCAAGGCTTTACCTCTTGTCAATCACCAGTATGGGGGAAGGCTTTCTGGTATATCAAAATATCCAGAGCTCAGGACTACTGAAAACCCTTGATAAATTTTGAGACAATTAGCACAAAAAAATGCGTCAGTATTCTCCTTAGGGTTTATACTAGTCTTCTTAAGATTTCTCAGCTGTCACCAGCCCCAATTAAAATGTATTTTTCCTTTAAGATGATAAAATGACTAAGTATAAGACCCAGTAGACAACTTTCTTAGCATCAGAGCCATGGAGCCTAGGAGAGAGCAGAGAGGAGGAGGGGAAGGGAAGGAGTTGAGAGAAAGACAGAGAGGGAGAAAAGAAGAAGAAAGAGGAAAAGGAGGAAGAGAGAGAATAAGATGAGGTGGTTTACGAGACAAGAATATTAAGTATCAGCAACCATTGAAAATGATGAGGGGGACAGTAATAAGAAGCCCCTGGATCAATAGAGAAAGAAATTATAGCAGTTTCAGATTTGGAAGTAAGCAAGTGCCTTTAATTGCTGAGCCATCTCCCCAGGCCCAAAGTTTCATATTTGAAAGGGCTTGGAAATCACTCTGTCCAGGGATGGCAAATTTTCCATTTTGTGTCTGTGATGGTTTATATTGATTGTTGTGGTAGTTTGGATCGATGGCCCCCAATATATTCAGTGTTGTATTAGTTTGTAGCTTGGATCTGCAGCCACCTGGCTGGAGGAGGTTTCACTGGGCAGATCTTAAGGTGTGTGTTTGAAATTCCAATCTAAAGATACACAAAGTGCCTGAGCTCCTTCTGGACTTCCTGAAGTGTGTTGTGCAGTGTGGCTTTTGGCCTGTGGCTTCTCTCTCTCTGTGTCTGGACCTGTAAAAGAAAGCCAGCTTCTTCTGCCATTATGGAACTTCCCCTGGGCCTGTAAGCTTCAATAGATATCCCTTCCTTCATAACTGTGCCTGGTTTGGAAGTTCATCTCAGCGAACGTGAAGCTGTCTGCTACAATTGTCAACTTGACAAGTCCTAGAATCACTTAGGAGACAAACTTCTGCTTGGGAGGGATCGTCTTGATAAGGATAATTGAGGTGGAAAGGCCCACCTTGACTATCGGTGACACTAGTGTCCTGGATTGGACATAAGGAGAAAGCTAGTTGAGCCCTACCGTTCATCACTCCCTGCTTCCTGCTTGTGCTGGCAACCTGACTAGCTGTTCCGCCCTCCTGTTCCCACGCCTTTCCCGCCATGAAGGACTGTAATCTCAAACTGTAAGCCGAAATCAACCCTTCCGTCCTTAAGTTGCCTTTGTCAGGGTATTTGGTCACAGCAACATGGAAAATAACTAATACCATGCCCACGGAAGGTCATGCCAATGAGGCATTGTGCTCTTCCTGCTCAGTGAAGACATTGGATCATTAAATAAGGAGCGATGCCCAAGTTGAAGTGCTTTCTCTGTCAAAAATGTGAGGAGGCTGACCTCTAGGCAATTGGAACAGTGTTGATCACCTGCCATTTGATTCTCACCTTCTGGACCTAGTGAAGCCAGCAGGTCAGGCACAGAGCTGTGGCGACCTGGTCTGTCTAAAAGGGCGAGGACAAGGCTCTAGATGACTGCTATAAACCAATGACAATAGGCATGAGAAGTGAATTTTATTCAACCTCCCTGCTGTAGTTTGAATCAAAAGTATACCCTACCCAGCCTCGTGTTTTGAATCCTTGTTTCTCAGCTAGTGCTGCTGTTTTTGGAGGCCATGGAACTTTTAGGAGGAGGGACCTAACTGGCAGAAGTATGTCATTACAAGGCTATAAGCTGGCCCTGGTTATGGCTCATTCTCTGCTTTCTAGTCCACCACCCTGTGCAGTCTCTGAAGCTGTGGGCAGAGATCGTCAGCTGTCCTTTCCCTGTCAAGGTGGACCAAAACACCTCTGAAACTGTGAGGCAGAATTAGTCCTCCCTTAAGTGGTTTGTGTTTTCAGATATTTTGGTCATAGAGATGCAAAAGTAACAAAGACACTCTCCATTCTACAGTCAGGTAACTCTGGCATAGAGATGTAAAATAGCATCAGGTTCACACAATTAGTAAAATAGGACAAAACCTCACATTTTTCTTTTCTAACTGGAAATTCAAGACCCACCTCAAATTGGAACTATTTTTTTTAACTGAATACTGATATCTGAAAATATTGGCTTAAGTGGAGAAAGAGCTTTCATTAGCTGTTAGAGTTTAAGCCAGTGATGATTATCCCAGGATGTTGAAGGTGAACATGTTAGTTTGCCAAGGCTTCTGTACCAAAGAACCGCAAACTGAATGATTTGAGCAGTACTTAGTGGTAGTGCCTCACAGTTTTAGAGGCTAGAAGTCCAAGTCAAGGTGTTTATAGGGTTAATTTCCTCTAGGTAGGGCTTTGAGAATCTGTTCCTTGCCTTTCCCCCCGATCTCTGGCAGCTTGATGGTGTTTTGATTTTTTTTTTTTCGAGGTAGGATTTCATTCTAGTCCAGGCTGACCTGGAATCTACTCGGTATTCTCAGGGTGGCCTTGAACTCATGGCGATCCTCCAACCTCTGCCTCCTGAGTGCTGGGATTAAAGGCATGTGCCACCACACCCGGCTTGCTGGAAGATTTTAACTTTATTTTGGTTTGCGGAAAAATTAGCACTTCATATTCTCATGAAATTCCCTCTGCTTACATGTCTATCTGTATCTACTATCCATTTTATAAGGACACCGTGATACTGGATTAGAGCCCATCTAATCGTATAATCTTAACTTGATCATCTTCAAAGACTATCTTTCCAAATGAGGTCTCAGTCTATGATACTAGGAATTTAGACTTTCACACAATTTAATTCATAATAGGGAGATTCGCCTTTGTTTAAGAATCAGGTCTCTGGCATTTTGAGTTTTCTAAAGTCTAATGACTTTTTAATGAAGTCACATTTAGCATTAGGACTGATTCATCAAGAATTTAAAAATATTTGTTTTGTTTATTTTTATTTATTTATTTATTTATTTGAAAGTGACAGAGAGAAAGAGGCAGATAGATAGATAGATAGATAGATAGATAGATAGATAGATAGATAGAGAATGAAAAGAATTTTTTAGTACTAGACCATACAAACACATTTAGAAACCATTATGAATTCTATGTGTATTGTACAATGTAGAAGGTACATAGTACTGTAGTTTAGAAGAAGGGGGGTGATATGAGGAGGTGGCACCCTGTCCAGAGCATCACCTGCTGTTGCTTAGGAATGGGCCAAAACTACCATAGATTTGGCAGTTGGCTCATGCTCTTGGGTGATATTCCTTTATGGGTCATATGGTCAGATGTATCAGGAACTGTCAGGAAACCACTTTGTTCTCTTGCCATTGAATAGAACTGTTGCAGTTACCTTTGGGTTGTTGGCATGAAGCACCTGACCAAAAGTAGCTTGTCGGGAGGAAAGGGCTTATTTGGCAGGAAAAGCGTGGCATGAGTCTGGACATCACTTTCTGGCCAATATCAGGTGGAAAACAACAGTAAGACAGTATACCAATTAACATGCACAAACTGAGGGTTAATTAACCCCAAGGTCCATCCCTCCCAGTGACATCAACACAGCTCCCAGTTGCCATCAGCTTGGAGCTAAACATTCAAAACACATGAGTTGATGAAGGACACCTAGTTCAAACCACCATATTTTGCCTTTGGCCCCAATAAACTTATGACCATCTATCACATAAAATGCAATGAATTCGGTCCAACTTTAAAGCTCCAATGGTTTTTTATCAATCTCAGTACTGTTCAGATATCCCCTTAGTCCAAAGTCTCTTAATTGTTACTGTAACCCCTCCCCCACAAAAGATAATGACACAGAATAAACATTCACAATGCAAAAGATAGCTTTAGGCATAAAAAGGAATAATTGAACCAATATAAGATTTAAAACAACAGGGCAAACGTCAAATTCTGTAGCTGCAAGTCCAACAATGCTAACCAGTCACTCGTCTGTGGAGTTCCAATTCTGCCTCTACAGCTGGGCTTCTCATAACACCAGGAAAGTTCCATCTGGTGCTGGCAGCACTCCTTGGCAGCCCATAGTCCTGGCATCTCCACTGGGTCTCCACCGCAACCCATAGTTTATCCTCATGGCTCCATCAAGCCTGCATGAAGGGACTTTCAACAGCCTTGCCTCACATTGCTCGTGTCCATTTCCAAAAAACAAAAACAAAACAGTGTTGCAAATCCAATGACCCTCTTTACTGAGTTTACTATACTCCATAATGTCAGGTGGACTACCAAATTTGTTAATCTAAGGGAGAATAAAGCTGACATGAAGGGCAGGACACTCTTTCAGCATTCAGACCTTCTACTTTCAAAAGAGTCAGCATTCTTTTTGATGGCCCAATGAAGAATCTCCCAATCTTAATGGTGGTAATCTCTCAAACAATTGCAGCTGAATGGACAGAGTTTTAGATCAGCATTTTCATTTTCTTTTTGTGCCATAGACATCTGCTCACACCAATCCATTTCCTGCACAAGTTCCGAGGACATGGGCAAAGAGAGTGCAGCAAGCCTCTCACACAAACTGATTCTAACCCAGTAAGTCTCTGTACAGTTCTTTCTTCCCCTCATAAGCCAGACCCCACAGTTCACAGTTCACTGTTATTACTGCATTTAGGTTTCTCAAGTCTGACCAGAATGGTTCAAGCAAGTTCTACCTACAGCACTGCAAAGTGTCTCTTAAATCAAGGTTTCAGGTAGTTCCCTGTTCCTCCTGTAAATCAATTCCAAAAGGCCAAAAGCCACACAGTCAGGTTTCTAGCAGCAATAACCCCACTCCTTGTACAAATTTTACTGTTGCAGTTACTTTCCCATTGCTGGAAAAAATCACCCAACCAAAATCAGCTTGTGGAAGGAAAGGGTTTATTTTGGCTTATACACTCAAAAGGGAGCACCACGATGGTAGGAGAATGACGTGGCATGTGCAGAGAGGCTGGATGTCACCTCTTGGCCAATGCCATGTGAATAGCAGCAGCAGAAGAGTTGCCAGCTAACACTGGCAAACTGAGGGTGAATAAACCTCAAAGTCTGCCCCCAGTGACACACTCCTCCAACAAAACTCAACCTCCCACATTCCAACCAGCTGGCAACTAAGTATTCAGACAAAACACATGAGTTTATGAGGGACACCTAATTCAAATGACCAGAAAACATAAAATCATGTGAATTGGTTAATGCTTTCTGTTGCTTAAGAACCCTGCCTCCCAAGAAAAATCATGACATTTTTCTTTGGTGATGATTCTGTGCTTCTTACTTTTTCTTACCAGTTACTCTGCTCTATTGTGACATATCTTTTCCAGTTACCTCAAACACTTGTGAGTGACCTCTGTCCTTCTTCTTATGAAAACTATTCTTTTTCTTTACTTTTTGTTCCTTTACGTGTGTGTGTGTGTGTGTGTGTGTGTGTGTGCGCGCGCATGCCGGTGTCCATGTGTGCACATGTGTATGGAGACCAGAGGACAGCTTTGAGCATTGTTCTTCAGTCACCATCTAACTTTTTCTTTCTTTTTTATTTTTTGATAAAGGATCACTTTAATTGCCTAGACTTGCTGGCCAGTGAGCCCTAGGAACCTATCTGTCTCTGATCCCCTAATGCTGGAATAACAAGCATGTACTATCACACTCAGCCTTTTTATGTGGATTTTGGGGATCAAACTCAGGTCCTTGTGTTTGTTAGGCAAGCACTTTACTGACTGAGCTATCTCCCCAGACCCAAGGAGCTATTCTTAGGAGGAGGTTCTAAAATATATGGACTTACATTTAGGTGGGAATGACTAGGGAGTGTTTAAAGTGGGCTCTGTCTTTGATGTTGTATAAGTGACTGTCAAGTCTTTTTAGTACCGGAGTAAAGCTCTAAGGCTTGAAGATGGGACCCTTCAGTTCTAAACGGCACCTCTTTTATTAACTAATCAGCTCCTAAATTAAAATTAATTTATCCTCTGCAGTTATCAGTGATCCAGGGATTTACTGATTGCATTAGCAATTTTCCTTTCATTTTATGAAGATGCAAAACAGAAAGTTGTAAGGGTGGAAATCTAAATGTATTTGCAAGGCTCAACTCACCTGCATTTATCCCGGCATCTGATTGCATGGGGCTTGTTCTTCCATACTTATTTAAGTCTTTCTTTCCTTGATGGTGCCTGTAACGGTATATTGTCAACTTGACAGAATCTAAAATCTCATAGGAAACAAGCCTCTGAGGATGGCTGTGAGGGATTACCGTGATTAGGTTAAGTGAGGCAGGAAGACCTGTCTTAACTGTGAGAGGCACCACTCTGTAAGCTGGGATCCTGGGATGGATAAAGCCAAGAAAGCTAGCTGAGCAGTGGCATTCATTGATTGTTCCCTGCTTCTTCTCTGGGGCCTGAATGTGGCCAGCAGTCATGATTTCTCCACCATGATGGACTGTAACCTTGAGTACAAACCACAATAATCCCTTCCTTCCTTAATTTTCTTCTTGTCACATACTGATCACAGCAACGAATAAGAAAGATAACAAATATAGTACCCAGTAACGCTAAGCTCTTTAAAAGAAGGGTTCCCATACTTCTGTTCTGAATTAAATTTCCTAGTCTTTAATAAAAAAGGGTTTAATGGGAGTGGGATTAAGGAGGCTTGATGGGAGCAGTTAAATATGACCAAAATATATTACATACATGAGTGAAATTGCCGAAAAAATAATATAAATTAACAAAAGAAATACCCTAGTCTTACTCTGACTATACGCAATGTCCCTTGGCTTCAATAAAAGGGAAAAGGAATAGAGATCTTTGCACAGGTATGGGTGAGGGACCTGACAGGATCTGTAGTAGGTAGAGATGGCTCTGAGTGCTGATTTCTTAGATCCTGTTTCAACCCTGAGCTATCCCTCATGGCTCTCAAACATGGCTTAGTCACCCCCTGAAGATGGTCATCAGTTGCCATGGGCCTTCCCTCTCAAAGGCCAACACTGTCACCCCCCCACCCCTCATGAAGGATTTATGGTACACTCAGAACAACAGGACTTCTCAAGAGACGCAACACAAAAACAGAGAATCCTTGCTTTGTTCCCTCTGTTTCTCTAGCAATTAACCTAACAACTTTATAGGCCACACTGACAAGTGGTGGACACAGAGCCAGCAGATAATAAATAATTCACTGTAAATACAAATTCCAGTAAGCCACGTTGAAGTGATTGGAGAGTTTTTAATAAATATAATGAGTTTACAAACACTTAGTACATTGTGTTGTTATCACAAAAGCTAATTTGTTCTGGTTTAAAAATTGTTTTTCACGGAAAGAATGGTTGGGGGAGCTAAACATTCTGGAAAGTCCAATATCCAAGCTACATCTAAATAACTTCTCTGGAACAAATGCATTTTTAAGTTGATTATCAGCTCACTAAGTTTCTTTGGCCTTGGGATCCAGTGGGTGCCATTATGTGCTTTGAGGTTTTACTCTCACAGAGAATGGAAGGGTGAAGATTCAGTTCTTTAAAAATAAGTTTTATGCTCTCAGTAGACATCCCATGACTTGAAATTCTTGTCTGGTTGGGCGAATTCTTTCAGAGCCATGCTGGAATTGATTCATGACTTGCTGCTTACCTATCTATACTCCCCTCATCCCATTAGCATGTAGTTAGGCTAAACTTAATTTTCAAAAGTTATCTGTGTGTGTTCTTGTGTATGCATATTCATGTGTGTTTGTGTGTGCGAGTGAGTCAGTGTGGGTCCATACATACGCAGCACATGTGGGGGTCAGAGGACAACTTTTGGGTCAGTCTTTGCCTGTCCATCTGAGGCAGGGCTCTCACTGTTCTGTACAGCTGTTCCTTGCTGTACTTGCCATGAGCTGATGACCTTCTGGGACATTCTGTCTCTACCTCCCAATGTCCTGTCAGCGTCAGTATGCACATCAGCACGTTGGGATAAAAGAAGCCCTTTCCATAGCTTCCTGCTTTTTACACGGGCTCCGGGGATTGACTTGGACACTGGAGCTCGAGTGGGGAGCACTTTATTCAGTGAGCCATTTCCCCAGCTGGTTACTTCATTTGGAATGAGAAGTTTAAAATACACCAACTCCTTTTAACACTACAGTTCTTATTCTGAGAAATATCTAGAAAGGTAGTCTTTTCCGACTATTAACCTCTTTTCCTGATTTTGTTCCTTAAAGGCAACAACAATTAATAGCTTTCTATGTACATTTTAAGAGACTTACTTAGATCAAACAGTGTATTTGTCACATGTATTATCTGTCTACATACCTATCAATCAGCCATCTATCCAGGTATCTACTAACTACCTATCTATCATTAACCTAATTCTTTGTAGTGGCTGAATAGCATTCATTTTATTTATTTATTTATTTTTTAATTTTTTTTTCATTTTTATTTAGTTATTTGAGAGTGACAGAGAGAGAAAGAGGCAGATAGAGAGAGAGAGAGAGAGAATGGGCGTGCCAAGGCTTCCAGCCACTGCAAATGAACTCCAGATGCATGCGCCCCCTTGTGCATCTGGCTAACGTGGGTCCTGGAGAATCGAGCCTTGAACCGGGGTCCTTAGGCTTCACAGGCAAGCGCTTAACCACTAGGCCATCTCTCCAGCCCCTCATTTTATTTATTTACTCATTCATTTCTCTGTTGATGTATGGGTGTTTTTTAGCTTTGCTGAAGTGATTTCTGAGGTAGAGGCAGGGAAAGGATACAGCATGTCTGGGCTTTGTTTCGATGGTAGAGTGAGAACCCCTAGATTAGTGGGATTATGGATGGGCATTGTGAAAGCGGGGTGTGGAAGGGAGAGGAGGGATATCAGAGAACAGCTGAAGGCTTATTGTATGATATGACTTCATTCTCTTCTCCATCTCCCTAGGAAATTCTCAGGAATGCAGACATTATTGATAGATGCATTTGGTATTTACTTACCCACAGATAAGTGGAAGTTACTGTGTATCCTCTGTGTGATGGGCGCTGCTACAGTGCTAGGGAGAAGGCAGTGAGTAAAACAAAGCTGATGCCATCACGGTGTTCACATTCACTGGAAGGAAATGGTTCAGAGCAACAGCATGGAGAACTTTACCGAAGACAAGCATAAAGCAGGGCAGAGGGCTTGGGAGCAATGGAGGCTGTTGGATTGTTTTCCATGGGAGGCCAGGTGATGATACTTATGACCCAGAGTGGGCCTGGAGGCTACCTGCCAGTACAGTATCTGGATCACGTGGAATTCCTGAAGCCTCCCACGGACTCCCATCAACATTCCCACTGGGAAGCCCCACTGCTGTCCCAGTAGCCAGGAGAAGAACAATTTCCTTTCTTGGCACCTGCTGAGACTTGCTGGGGGAGGGTTAGGATAGGCACATCAATACAAGCAGAATAAGGGAATGGTGGCCTTAGGGAAAATGTGGATATTCTATGACAGATTAATTCCATACCCCTGAACTAGCAGAGGGGTTTTCATCATTCAGTGTTTAGCAGGGGGCAGGGAAAAATCATTCATTATTAAACATGAGCTGAAATGAAAACGCCGTACTTTGTAAAACATGCAAGGTTACCTACTATGGTAACTGCTTGTAGAGTTTTAATGTGTCTGCAGCACGGCTAATTAATTTGCTCTGAGCTTCACTGGAATTCTTATTTGAGATGATTGTCTTGGTAACTGAATGCACCGCTGAGAGTAAGAACATTAGAAATGCCATTTGGGGCTGCTGGAACAGTCCGAGCCCTTTCTCAGGGCTCTCTCAACCACCAGCAGCAAAGCCTGCCCTGGGCCGCTGTCCAGCTCTTGTAGCTTTGTGAGGTGGACACAGTTTACCAGAGGCCCTCCAGCCTCTAGTGCCTCATCGTACTGGGGCTGAGCATACAGGCTGTCAAGTCAGCACAGTCTGCGATTACTAGCAACCGTTCACAGTGTGACCTCACACAGTTAACATAGTTGTTTCCTCACCTGTAACACTAGAAGGATTTTTTTTTTTTTTTTTTTTTTTTTGCTGGAAATGTTGCAAAGATTAGAATAGCTGTGTTTGTAGAGCACCTGGCCCACCTCGTTAAATGCAGCTGCTTCCAGCTCCTCAACTCTTTCCTTTCTTTCTCTCTCTTTTGTCCATCACTAGCACCATCACCATTATCACTTACTTTCCTCTTCCTTTTTGTTTATTGTTATGTGTTCAGTCTATGTGATGGGATTTGAAGTATGGTGTCCAAAGTGGGTACAGTATAAAGGATAACATTGACACAATACTATAAGGCCTCAGAGGAACAAGAAATTGGGTAATCTGAGCCCTGCTCCAGGCTCTGTAATGGCCACTTGACTTGAGTCAACCCTCATCTCTCTGGGATTTACCCCGCTGCCCTTTCCTTTACTAGAACAGAGAGATGGAAAATAGTAATCTTTCACTATAGGGAGGTAAGTTAAGGTGTATTTGCAGCAAGTAGCAAAGAAAACAATTAACAGTGGCTTAAACAAATGGTAGAGACTAGCAAAAAGAGAAACCTTAGCAAACTTAATTCAGCATCCTATAAGAAAGATTTCACATCACAACAAGCTGGAGCAGTTTATCTTTGGATCCTCTAAACTCAGCTCATTCAATAATCCACTTACATGTATGTCACCTTCTCACAGCACTAGACATTTTCCAGGGCCAGAAGTGGTATCTTCTAGATCTTGGAATCTCCCAGAGTTAATAGCTTAGTGTTTTGCTGCATGTGTACCTGTTAGTATAAATAAAAACAATACAAAATCCTGGGCAATCGCCATTTTACCCAACACTTTACCACCATCATGTCTTCTTAGGCCAACCAACAACTTGTAAATTCGTAGACTATTGAGACTTCTGTTTTGGTTTCAGCCTAATGATTTGCATATATAATTCCTTGGAAACTCTTAGCACATCATAAGAAAATTATTAAATAACAATTAACCTTGTGAACAAAGGAGAAGTCACAAGTGTTATTTATTACTTTGCCAGATCTAATGTGCTAATAGCTTTTCATGGAGACAGATGCCATCAGTTAAGCAAAAACATCATTAAGTTGCACCCATAAGTGTCAATAGAGGGGGAAGCTACTAGTTTTCTGATTGCCTACGGGCATTATCTGGTTTATGGGCATCCATTTCAATAGCTTTCTGTTGTATTATGTTATTTTATGGCTGTCTGTTAAATACATCCTCATACGTTACTATTGAGAGGCCTTTTAACGGTCTCTTACCAAACATTTTTTAAGCTTTGGGCAAATATCTCTTAGGAGTTTCTGGAAGTCTTTGAAGAGACCTTGAGTGTTAGAAGGTCAGGGACAGTGGGCCGTTCTCTGCTTGGAACAGGAGGGCACTTTCACATGGCTGACTTAATACACTATGGTTCATCTTGGCACAGTCATTTTGATGTAATTCTGTCATGTCACAGCTGCACAAATTGATCTTGTAAAGTCGTAAACTCGCTGGCCCATGCCAGCCATGATCTGTACAGTAGCTACCCTTGATCTCAGTTCCCACTCCTGGTATGGTACTTAGCACTTTCTGTTTTACTCACTTACCATATCATTTGCATTTTACTCATGATTATTACTCTTGAAAAAAGCAAGGTTATTTCTTAGAAGTCTGATTAAACTGGTGTTTGGAGATATGACTCAGTGGGTAAGAGCACTTGTTACACAGAAATGAGAACCTGACTTTAATTCTAGCACCCAAGAGGAAGACGCCAGACCTTGCCACACACTCCTGTAGCCCCAGTCCCGAGGTAGCTGGAGACAAGGGAATTGCTGGGGCTCATTGGCCAGCCAAGCTGACCAAAATCAGCACCTCCAGGTTCAGTAAAAGACTCCATCTCAAGAAAATAAAATGTAAGCGCAATGAAGAAAGATCTCCCATGATGTTCTCTGGCCTCTACAGGTGTGCAAATGAGATACACACATCTGTATACACACACACACACACCCCACACCACACCAAAGAAAAGTCTAACTGAACTGGGATCAACTCTTAGGAATATCAGGCTCATCTTCCCAAGCCAGAATTACCTAGAAATTTATGACATGAAAGTGTATGTTACCAAAAGTCCCAAGATAACTGCTGGAAATATAACTGTCAACTCCCTGTGCATACTTAGACAGAATAAGAAATGAAACATCTGTTCAGGATGTCTTTAACTCTGAAGAATTTGGAGTTGGAATGGCCACCAGAGAGAATCTCTAGGTTTCACTCTATCTCAGAAGTTCACCTCATACTTATTGACCTCAATTCTCTACCCTGGAATGGTGGTGCAGTGAAGTAAAGGTGGGCTTGGGATTATGTTTATTTATTTATTTATTTATTTTGTGTATGCATACATGTGTATGTGTGTTCACATGTGTGAGCACATATGTGTACGTGTGCATGTGTACGTGTGTATGGAGATCAGAAGTTGATGTTGGGCATTTTCTCTTGCTCTCCACCTTATTTTTTGAGACAGAGTCTCTCACTGAACTCAGCACTCACCAATTTGGATGCTTCAGCTGATCACCATGCCCTAGGGATTCTCTTACTTCGCCTTCCTAGGACCATAGGATTAGGATTAGGTAGATACATACAGGCCTTTACTTAGATGCTGTGAATCCAAACTCAGGCCATCACAATTGTGCAGTAAATGCTCTGTTGAGTGAGTGATTTGCCAATCCCTATTTTAATTGTCTTTAGTGTTATTTGGCATCTGAGGTTCTTTTAGCTGCTACAATAATCACATAGTTGGTAGCTGGTAAAACAAAGACTTCTTTCATGTTTTCTGGAGGTCATACATCCAAACTCAAGGTGAACTTCCTCTGGGGGCTATAAAAGAGAATTTTTCCTTTCCTCACCCAACTTCTGGAGGCACTAAGTATTCCGTGGCTTGTAGCTACATAAGGCTAAGTTCTGCCTTCATTTTCACATGGTATTTTCCTTCTGTGTTTTACAAGGACACTTAGATTTATGGCCCACCCAGGTAATCCAGGGTCATCTCACCATCTCAAAAATCTTTAATTACATCTGTAAGGATCCTTTTCCCAAAGAAGGTAATGTTTAGGTTTTTTTTTTTTTTTTTCAAATCAGATAAAATGATGTTCACTGGTTTTGGGGATTAGGAGATGAGCATCTTTGGGGGGTACACTACTGTTCAACCTACATTTGATCATTAGAAGAAAATTCCTAGGGCTGGGGAATGATTCAGTGGATAAAGGTCTCGCTGAACAAGCATGGGTACCTATGTTTGGATCCTTGGGTAGAAACTCTATGCTGGGGTGGTTGTTTAGTCCCAGCAGCCTACAGCAAGAAGAGAAGAGGACCTAGGAGACTCTCCCAACAGCTCACGGGCCACCTAGCCTGATGTATGTGGCAGTGAACAAGAGACTCTGCCTCAAATAAGGTGGAAGGCAAGAAACAGCACCCGATACTCTCTTCTTACCTCCACATGTGTACTGTGGCATGTGCACACCCATACTCACGTATATAACCATGTGCATGCACACACACACACACACACACACACTCCTAAAAATGAAAAGGAAGTTCATAAACTTTTACAAAATGAAATTTCATGGAGTCAGAATGTTCAGGCTGCCAGAGTCAAAATGTTATTATCTGACTCAAGATACCATGTCTACCTTTGCCAGAGTACTTAACTGATTTTGGCTTTTTGGTTAAGTTTTGGCTAGAATAAAGTCTCTATAACTAAACATAAGTGAAATCTTCTACTTCTCATAAAATAACTTCATTTTTTTTTTCCTGTGAAGAAACAGAGACCCATAGATCGAAGAGAACATTCCACCACCTGCCCTCCCACAAACAGCGTCTTGCTATATCACCCAGGCTGGCCTTGAGTGCATGATCTTCCTGCCTCCCCAGTATAGGGTACAGGCATTTGCCATTATGACTAATTTAAGAACATGGCTCTTGAGAGTTCTAAAGGCTACGAACTCCATCCCAGATCTACCTCAGTGGTTCTGAGACCAAGGGTACAGCTTTTTTATTCTTTAGGTATTTTTTTTTTTGACAAGGGGAGGATAATAATAATACTTCTGGTACAATTCTGGTTAGAATTGTTATGAATATAAAATGTTTTGAAAATAGGTATAAAGTTCTATTTATGAAGTTCTACTTTCCAACAAATATTTAAAATTGCCTCTGAAATGTGTTTATGCCTCTACATTAAAAGGAAACAGGAAAAACAAGTAATTATGAACCCTAGGCTAGAAAAGACTTACTCTTCCATTATAACCTCCAGCCACCTTGGGAGCAATTGAGAACACACAGAAACGTTGTAATTTAGAGGCTCAGAAAGGGAAATAAGGAGGTAGCTGTGAATAATAGGACCAGTTTAGGGAAGAGTTGGCAGTCTCACAAGCTTACTGGGGCCAAACAGGCAATATAAACAAATAAATTAGGGTAAGAGGAAGAAAAATAGTAACAGAAATACAATGGGAAAAGGGTAATTGATACAATAATTAGGAAGCAATGATAGGGAGTGGCAGGGATCCTAGGAAACTGGGAGCTGGAGGGCAGTGTTTGGTTCCGTTGAAGGGAAAATGAGGCCCCTTCGTTAGATTATCCAGGGAACACATCTGGATTCTTACATATTTCTCTATCATTATGTAGGCAGGCTAGGCTAAGCTAGGCTACAATATCAGTGCTGATCCTCCAAGTCCTCCACTCTTAGTGAAGGTTTAATTCTCCTGCCCAGGACGTGCTTGTGGATCCTGTGCATCTTCCCTCCTTGCATAGACTCGACCATCCAGCTCCTACCATCTCCATGTCAGGGCTCCATGGTCTCAGTACCTCCGGGCTGACTATAGGTTAAATTATATTCTCCAAAAAAACCGAATATATGACTTAGCCCCAAACACTTCAGAATGTGACCTTGTGTAGAGATAGAGTCTTTACAGAGGTTATAATGTTAAAATGTGATCAATAAATGGGTTTGCATTTGTTCATTTCTGTCGCCACTAACAGAATATCACAGACTAGGTGAGGGTTGTATTTCAGCTAATTATTTTGGAGGTCTGAGGTGGAAAGGCTTCATTAGCAGAGTCCCTAGGTGGTACAGAATGTCACATACTGGGAGACAGGGAATGTGCATGCGTGTTTCTGAGCCCTCCCTTTCCAAAGCCATAAAGAATTCAGCCATGAAAGCCCAACCTTGATGACCTTGTCTAATCCTAAGTAGCTCCCAAAGGTCTCACCTCTCAATACTGTGGTCTGATTAAGTTTTTCCCTCTTAACTCCTCACAAAGGGCTAAATTAAAAAAAAAAAAAAAGAAACTCGAGGATCTTGCTGAAACCATATCAAACTATACTCCTAATCCAATATGGCTGCTCTTTGTATAAACTGGGGACATTTTAGGGCTTGAGAGATGGTTTAGTGATTAAAGGTACTTACTTGAAAGCCTGATGGACTGAGTTCATTTCTCCAGTACCCACATAAAGCCAGATGCACAAAGTGGTGTATGCATCAGGAGTTCATTTGCAGAGGTTAAGAGGCCCTGGCATATGCATCCTCTCACTCTCCTTTCAAATTAATAAGCAAAATATTTTTTAAAGGGAGATATTTTAGACATAAAGAAAGAAAGATGCGCAGAGAGATGCCGTGCAAACATTGTAGTGATGCTGTCTCAACCAAAGCACTTTGGAGAGCCAAGACAAGAGTCCTGGAATATATCTGTCCCTAGTATTTCTAGAGGCAACATGGGCCTCTGGCCAACAATACTCTACTCAAGTTTCTTTTTTCTAAGCACTCAGCTTTTGGTACTTTGTGGGAGCAACCCTAGAAAAGGTATATACCAAGAAACAGAAAGACTGGGTCATCACACACACGGGTGTGTGCGCCTCAGCCTCAAAGATACCTATCATTTCTGCTCTCAGTCTGTCGTCAGAAGCAGTCATATGACCTCACCTACTGCTAAAAGACTGGGAAGTATGCCCAGAAGAGGATAAATGGATAATGGTGTGAATTCAGAGTACCTACTCTATTCCTCAGTTTAGAAAGCTAGCACCTAAACCAGTCTGGTAAAAAAAAATTCCGGTCTCTTCAAAAAGAAAACTGAGTAAACATGTACTGAGTGGTCTAAAATTCTCCCTCTGTCTGCGTAACACCAGTGTGTGCAAGGGTACCTGCTCCTGAGGGCAAACCCACAGGTGTTACCAGTCTGTTTGTAAAGCAGGACACGTGAATCTTAGGGAGTGTGACTTTCTGCGAGTCTTAGGTAGTATGACTTTCTGCCATGGACAAGGGGTGAGTCCAGTTGGAGCCTGGTGCCTTTAGAATCAAGTGGAGGTTTCAGCTCCAGGAATGGGTCCCAAAACATGCTACAGAGGATAGCAATGGAGGTACTAGATAGGGATGCAGAGGCCACTGTTCAGTTTTCTAGCTCTAATTGATTTTCTCAATTCTCTGCCTTGCCCTCCTTTTTTTTTTTTTTTTTTGAGAGAGAGAGAGAAAGAGGAGAAAGAGAGAGAGAGAAAGAATTGGCACAAGAGAGAGAGAATTGGCACGCCACAGCCTCAGCTACTATAATCCAACTCCAGATGATTGCACCAACTAGTGGGCATGTACGAGCTTGCTCAACTTTGTGCGTCTGGCTAATGTGGTATCTGGAGAGTTGAATATGGGTCCTTAGGCTTCACAGGCAAGCGCCTTAACCACTAAGCCATCCCTCCAGCCTTTTTTCTCTCTTTCTTTCTTCTATTTTTTGAGACAGGATCTCATTCTACGACTCAGACTAACCTGGGGCTCATTATGTAGCCCAGGCTGACCTCAAACACTTGGTGACCCTCCTGCCTCGTCCATTTGAGTGCTCAGATTTCAGACATGAACTACGTGAACGGCCATGCCTGGCTTTTCATTTATTTTGAAGACACACTGCCTGTTCCTGAAGAAATCCCAGTTACACCTACTCACCTGAATTATAGGGAAAGTTCATTTGAGGGATGACCTTGGGAAGCTTCCCACCATTTAAGCATGATTTCTGGAAACACAGTCTAAATTTCAAAGACATCATCTTAGAAAATAATTTTTCTAAAACCATCCATTGACACATTTGAGACGTGTGTGTGTGTGTGTGTGTGTGTGTGTGTGTGTGTGCATGCGTGCTTGAACGTATTTATAACCTTGGCTTATATTCAACCCAGCAACAGCATTTTAAAATTATTTGTATGCAATATACTTTACTCATGTGCATATAATTTTAAAATAATATATCTAGGTTTTTTTTCAACTGAATTTGTCTTAGAATATATATCATGATAACTTGGCTATGGAAAGTGCTCAAAATTATTCTTATAAAAACATGCTCGGTTGGTTTCTCTCAACCAGCTCTTTTTGAATACTTTAAAAAGTAAGAAAAGGAAATGAGACAAATTGTACTTTTCATGTGCTGTGGCATGAGCTAGAAAAATATAATTGGGCTTCAGGCCAAATTCTGAAGGCAATTGGAGCTGCTTATGTCAATTGGGCATAATTATTCCTCAGCTCCTGTTGACAGAAAGAAAAATTAGTAGTGATCTGCTTCCCCACACTGAGGAGTCAGCGAGAAGATTTGGGCCCCAGATCATGGCAGATGGGTGCGTGTAGGAGCCACTGATTTGTCATTTGCGGGGAGTAGGGAATCCTCCAGTTTGGAGGAGGCTTCATGTATCAGTTGCCTTGGGCCATCTGTTCTGTAGCTGAAGGCAGTGCCATACGCTCAGTAAATGTTTGGGGAATGAATAATGAATTTTTCCTAGAGAGCTCCCTTGCAAATGTGGCTGCCTTGTCCTTCTCACCTGACGACCGCATGGTTCATTTTCTGGGTGTCCATGGGAAGTTGCAGGGTTTACTCTTCACAGGCCAAGGCACTGCCCCTAGATGTATTTATTCTGCAAACATTTATTGAACCTAGAGGCTGGGCTAAGTCTCAGATGTTTAGATGAAAAGATCCCAGCCTGGAAAAATGTGTTTGTCTTGAAAGCTAGGGAGCTACGTGAGCAGGACCGAGATCTCCAGTCATGCAGGAGATGCAGCGCAAAGAATCGCGAGGCAGACGCCTGTGGACAGGAGAGGAGAAGTAGGAGCTTAGTCATTCCCTCTGCTCTGACTTTTGCGTGGCATAATCTGTCCCCGCAGAAGGATACATTCTTCACAGGACTCCGGGTTCCTGACTCCTTTGGGTCCTTATGCCATCCATTTCCTATCCTGTTAGATTTTTTTTTTTTTCAGTGTACCTGTTAATTGGTATGTGCTACTCCGCACACCAATGTGTATTAGTCATTCCTGGACAAAACCACAGCATGAATTAATCAGTTACCATTTAGTTTCCATGACTACTTTTTTAAAAAAATTAGTTTTGTACTTAGTGAATACAGTCAAGTTAGTATCATTGTTAGCCTCCTCCCTGTCCTCCCCTCGCCCCCTCCCCCCCCCCCCCCGGCCTCTCCTTGTTGGGGTCTATGGGTCATGCATTGTGGGGTTAGCCCTCACTTATGGGTAGGAGGAAATGTCTCTGTGTATCATGACCCAACGTATGGCTCTGACATTCTTTCCTCCCCCTCTTCCACAAATTGCCCTGAGCCATGTTGGGTTCATTTTAGGTCCATGAACACTTTTCACTTCCATCCCAGACGAGCAAATGATTAGGGAAGGTCATGTTCTTCAGTGTCTCCTCTTCCCTTTTGTCACACAGCCCCAGTATGGTTTTGGTTTCTCTGATGTGTACTACCAGCAAGTCCACTCATGTTATCTGGGTGCTTAATCCAGCTTTCAATCGATATTGTTGATGTTTTCTTGAATATTTGACCCAGCTGACTTAACCTTTCTTGAAATCTTCCCCACCTCTGTCTCTAGGGACTTCATATGCCCTTGAGTTTTTAATTCCCTTCTTGTTCTTTCCTCAAGAATTTTCGCTGGTCATTCTTATTCAAGACACTTTTAAGTAGTATATTCTGAGGCTTAGATTTGAGCCACCTTTTCTTTTTCACTCTACTTGCTTTCCTTGGGTGATTTTATCATGTCCGTAGCTAGCTCCTATCCATGCTGAAGGTTCCCAACCTAGATTTTTCATTTCTAAGCCAGGCCATATGCTTACTCTGACCAGCCTTTTATTTTTTCAGATAGGTGTTTTCCCTTCATCTCTACATCTGCTAAATTGGTGTAAATCACAGAGTAATTTACCTGGGCTGGAGAAGCGTCATCCTTTCTGGCATGTCTGCTCCCAGACTTGTCCACTGCTAGAGACCAAGTTGTCCTCTCCCACCAAATTCACACATGGCTCTCCTACATTCCCTCTTTTCTGATGCTTTTGATCTGGTTGGGACTGATATCGATTCTTGGCTGAGGTCTACTCCTTTTGCATCTCTTCTCTCCTGAGGTGAGCCCTGAAGCGGTGGAGTATTGACCCACTTGGGTCCCTGAACAGCCGGGGGGGAGGGGAGCAGAACTCCTGCTAGTCTGCAGTGAAGATGTTGATGTTGTATGGGTGCGAAATAAAATCTGGTAGCTGTAGAGCTTTGGGGACGTTGGAATGACTTCACTACTGCATGTTTAACTCTATCTTGCCCCTATTGGGGCACCCTTTGTTTTCTCTTCCATAGAGCAGCTCTGGGGCCCATGGCATCAGTCCCATCCTCTATACAGATAATATGGGAAACAAAAGGGAGACTCCTATGGCTTGACTATGTCCTCTAAGAATCTAGAACTTCTTGCACTGGAAAGTTAATCCTCAAATTCTCAATGTGTATAGAGTTTGGAGATGGGGCCTTAGGAAGTAATGAGATTTAGATGCAGTCAGGAGGGTAAGGTTGCAAGATGGCATTAGTGGCTTTATAAGAGGAAGAACAGAGACATGAGTTTACATGCTTCCATGTTAGGGCACAGTAAGAATTTCCACACTAAATGCCGTTCCTTGATCCTGGACTTCCCAGTTTCCAGAACTTTGAGAGATACAATCCTTTATGTGTAAGTCACAAAGTCTTAGATATTCTCTTATAATAGCACAAAATAAACAAAAAGAAATTTAGAACTTCTTAGGAATCTAAACAGTTTCTTTCTACACAGAAGATTGCCTGATGCCAATTGCTTAGCCAGATTTTATTTGGTTACTAAGTATATATCAAGGACGCTTCACTTCTTTGAAGGCCTTGAATTCCTGAGTTGGAAAGACATGAAGGATGAACGTGTAATCAACAAGAATACATACAAATCCATGCAGTAATTATGTGACTGCATTGTGGAGGTGTTAACAACTGAATAACATTAATCAATGATGAGCAATGCAGACCTTGCACTGTCATTTCCAAGTTGAAAGGGTTTCTGCACAGTTTATCAGTCTTAGCAGTTTGAACGTTTTGGACTAGATAATTCATTTCTTTTTTTGTTTGGGCTACCTTGTGCATTGTAGTATGTCTCAGATGTTATGCTATCTCTAGCCTTAATTTTCTAGCTGCTAATATCCTATTCTCATGCAAAAACCAAACAAGTTTCCAGGCATTACTCTTAGCTTCCTGGGGGTGGGGGCAAAATTGCCCCCATTTCAGTGGTCCTCGGAATGCAACTGTGACAATGGTTTCTGATTTGTATTTCTACTAGGGACTAGACAAATACAATTTGGAAAAGATGGACAGTCCTTCCATAGCAGGCTTAAGAATCTCCAAGATGTCAAGCTGCAAATGTCTCTCTTTACAAATATAGTCCTGGACACCCTGATTGGGAACTACCTGTGGTCGAATAAAATCAGAGAGGTCTTGTTGCCCTTTCCAATGATCAACATCTTTGGGAACCATTTATCCATTATCAAAAAGATGCTGAGACTAAATCTGAACCAAAGATGGGAAGATGTAACAAGACTCTTTACACTGAGAAAGCGGCAGGGACAAGGAGGCAGAGGCAAAAGCTGGAAGGAATAGAGGCTTGAGAATAGTGTTGCTGAGGCTAGCCCAGGAAGAGAACCTGAGTTGTTCTTTTTCCCCTGGGGGAGAAAAGAGAAGTGCAAGGGTTTTTAAAAGGAATGAAGAAATGGACAAAGCTGAGTCCCAGATACTTGGAAGAGCTCTGAGAACAGTAGTTTCTGGAGTGGGGATTAATAAAATCCTTGAGGGCCTGGGATGTGTACGAGGGTCCATGCATGTAGCCACGACCTCCTTTTGTGGTCTCAACTCACTGCACTCCTTCTCACACCTGGGGCTCAGGCACTCTGGCTCTCTTTCAGTTCTTGAAATGCCATGTGATTCTGTCTGCTTTCCCACACGATGACCCACCTTCTCAGAACCAGTCCTCCTATCCTGCCCCAGTTCTCTAAGTGCCTCTGTGTTGTTGACTGTTATGCTCCAGAGCTCAGCTCCATCTGCTACTTCTGGGATGCCTCACGGTTTTCTGCTCATTACCACACATGTCCTAATACGTATTTAGATATTGCTTTGTGGGATTATTTTATTATTAATCCATTACTTCCAAAAATAATCCTAATGATGATAGGAGGTATGTCAACTTATCTCATGGTCTCCAGAGCACTAAAATAGAGTATGCACTCAATAGACATTTTGAATGAACTCATGAGAGTCTGAAGTTTACTCTTTCATTAATGTTCCTTGTTGGGTAAAGGCTAGATCCAGAAAGGTAGGGAAAATGATAGGTGTAAAGAAAAAAACGTCACTGGGCTGGGGAGATGGCTTAGTGGTTAAGGCGCTTGCCTGCAAAGCCAAAGGACACAGGTTTGATTCCCCAGAACCCACATAAGCCAGATGCAGAAGGAGGCACATGTGGCTGGAATTCGTTTGCAGTGGCTAGAGAGGATTTGGTGCACCCATACTCTCTCTTTCTCTATCTCTGCCTCTTTCTCAATATCTCTCTCAAATATATAACATAGTTTTAAAAAAGAAATCACACTAGTAATTGCATCTTTGCCATTCAAAACACTTGTTCTTTTTTGTTTGTGTTGAATCAGCATCTCACTTTAGCCCAGGCTGGCGTGAAACTTACTCGGCAGCCTTCATGACTGTAATAGACACATCATATCCAGAAGAAAGCATTTCATAGCTCTCTTCCCATCCTTCTGCTCTTATAGTCTTTTTAAAAAAGATTTAGTTTTATTTATTAGACACAGAGAGAAAGAGAGAGAGAGAGAGAGAGAGGGTGGGAGAGAATATGCACGCTAAGGCCTCTAGCCACTGCAAATGAACTCCAGATGCATGCACCACCTTGTGCATCTGGCTTACGTGGGACCTGGAGAATGGAACCTGGATCCTTAGGCTTCATTGGCAAGTGTCTTAACTACTAAGCCATCTCTCCAGCCCTGCTCTTATATTCTTTACAGCCCCTCTTTTTCAAGGTTTCGTTAGCTGTGGGGATGTAGTTTAGATATCATATTTAGGGTTGATTCTTGGCAATTTTGTACTAATCTCTGCCCTTTACAGAAACTTCTGTCATGTAGGCTGTGAGCAGTACCAATCCATGGAATCAAACACAAATATTTAGAAGGCAGCTTGACATGTTTTCTATTTAGCATAACCATAGTTGTGTGCTAATTTTGCATCCTGCCACTTAGCTAAAAGTGGTCATCAGTTCCAAGAGTTTCTGGTGGAATGTTTAGGGTCCCTACTGTATACAATCATGTCATTTTCAAATAAGGAGATTTTTAACTTCATTCTTTCCTATTTCTATCATTTTTTGTTTGTTTTGTTGTTTCGAGGTAGGGTCTCACTGTAGCCCAGGATGACCTGGAATTCACTATGTAGTCTCGGGGTGACCTCGAACTCACGGTGATCCTCCGACCCCTGCCTCCCGAGTGCTGGGATTAAAGGCGTGCGTCACCATGCCCGGCTCTGTTTCTATCCTTTTTTATTTCCTCCAGTCACCTTACTGTTCTATCTAAAACTGAGTACTGTGTTGAGCAGGAGTGGAGAGAGTCAACACTCCTGTCTTATTTCTGATCTTAGTGGGAATGTTTCAAGTTTTTCTCCATGTGTCATAATGTTGGCTGTAGGGTTAAGTTTGTCATATGGCGTCTTCGTTATGCTGAGGTGTGTTTCTTCTGTTCCTGCCTTCTCCTGGACTTTTATAATGAAGGCAAATTAGATGTCAAAGGCCTTTTCCTGCATCGACTGGGATGATCACATGATTTCTGTCCTTGAGTTCATTTATTGATGTATTATATTTACTTATGTATGTTGAACCATTCCTAACTTTATGTAATAAAGCCCAATTGATAGTGATATATGATCTTGATGTGTTCTTGAATTGTGTTTCCAAGTATTTTACTGAGAATTCTTGCATTCATGCTTATCAGGGAAATTAGTTTATAATTGTCTTTTATGTTGTGTCTTTCTCTGGTTCTGGTATCAGAGTAAAGTTGTTTTCATCCAAAGTTTGCAAGTACTCCTCCCCTTTCTGTCTTATGGAATAATTGGAGAAGTATTGGTCTTAGTTCTAATTTGAAGGTTTAGTAGAATTCTGCTGGGAATCCATCTGGGCATGGTCTCTTATTTTACTTGGGAGATTTTTATTTCTTCATCACTCTTCTTACTTGCAATAGCTCTGTTTAAATTATTAATTATTAATTTTGGTAGGCTATGTGCATGTAGAGGTTCATCCATTTCTTTTAGAGTATCCAATTTGGTGGAGTATAGAATTTTTAAAGTATGTGCCTTATAATATTTTTGCAATTTGTTTTTCTCTATTGTAATGTCTTTCTTTTCATCTCTAATTTTAATAATTTGGGCTTCTTCCTCTTTATTGTGGTTAATATTGCTAAAGGCTTATCATTCTTTTTTATCTTTTAAAAAGACCAATTCATTTCATTGATTCTTTGTATTTTTTTTACTTCTATTTTATTAATATCTCTCCTGATCTTATTTTCTTTCCTTCTAGTGTTTTAAAAATATTTTATATTTGAGAAGGAGAGAAAGAAACACAGAAGTAGGCAGGGAGAGAGCGAGATTGGGAGAGAGAGAGGGAGAGAGATAATGGGTGTACAGGGCCTTCAGCCACCACAAATGAATTCCTGGTGCATGTGCCCCCTTGTGCATCTGGCTTATGTGGATCCTTGGGAGTTGAACCTAGGTCCTTTGGCTTTACAGGCAAGTGCCTTAACCACCAGACTGTCTCTCCAGCCTTTTTTTTTTTTTTTAATTTGGTTTGTTATTGTTTTTCCAAGGCCTTAATGTATATCATTAAGGTAGTTATTTGAGATCTGTCTGATTTTTTAATGCTGAAACTTAGACCTATAAACCTGCCTTTTAGAACACATTGCCTTCATTGTATTCCATAGCTTGTGATAAGCTTTGTTTCCATTCACATCCAATTCTAGGAAGTATTTGATTTATTTTTTTATTTCTTCAAGAACCCATTCATTATTTTATAGTGTGATGTTTAATCTCAAAAAGCTTGTGTGTTTTCTGTAATTTTTCTTATTTTAATTTCCAGCTTTATTGGATTGTGGTAAGATAAAATACAAGGAGTTTTTTCAGTTGTCCTAAATTTGTTGAGACTTGCTTTGTGTCATAATATGTGAATATTTTAGAATAAGTCCCACAGACTACTGAGAAGAATTTTTATTCTATAGTTTTTGGATGGAGTGTTCAGGACACATCTGTGAGGTCCATTTGCTTTATTATATCATTTAGCTTCAGTGTGTTTTGTTCGGATGATTTGTCTATTAGAAAGAGTGTGTGACCTCATGAAATTACAAAGATTTTGCACTGTAAAGGACACAGTGAAAAAAGCAAAGAGGCAACCTACAGAATGGGAAAAAATCTTCGCCAGCTATATATCTGATAGAGGATTAATATCTAGGATATACAAAGAACTCAAAAAGTTAAATAATAAGGAATCAAACAAGCCAATCAAAAAATGGGCTATGGAGCTAAATAGAGCATTCTCAAAGGAAGAAATGTGAATGGCATATAAGCATCTAAAAAAAATGTTCTAGTCACTAGTCATCAGGGAAATGCAGCTTAAAACTACATTGAGATTCCATCTCACTCCTGTCAGATTGGCCACTATCATGAAAACAAATGATCATAAATGTTGGCAGGGATGTGGAAAAAGAGGAACCCTTCTACACTGCTGGTGGGAATGCAATCTGGTCCAGCCATTGTGGAAAACAGTGTGGAGGTTCCTAAAGCAGCTAAAGATTGATCTACCATATGACCCAGCTATAGCACTCCTAGGCATATACCTGAAGGACTCATCTCATTTCCTTAGAACTATGTGCTCAACCATGTTTATTGCTGCTCAATTTATAATAGCTGGGAAATGGAACCAGCCTAGATGTCCCTCAACTGATGAATGGATAATGAAGATGTGGCACATTTATACAATGGAGTTCTACTCAGCGGTAAAGAAAAATGAAGTTATGAAATTTGCAGAAAAATTGATGGACCTGGAAAGGATTATACTACGTGAGGTAACCCAGGCCCAGAAAGCCAAGTGCCACATGTTCTCTCTCATATGTGGATCCTAGCTACAGATGATTGGGCCTCTGCATGAGAAGGAAAATACTTAGTAGCAGAGGCCAGTAAGTTAAAAAGGAGACATATGGGGAAGAGAAAGGAAGGGAGGAGGGTACTTAATAGGTTGATATTGTATATATGTAAGTACAATGATTGAGATGGGGAGGTAATATGATGGAGAATGGAAGTTCAAAGGGAAAAGTGGGGGGGGGGGGAAGGATGGAATTACCATGGGATTTTTTTTATAATCATGGAAAATGCTAATAAAAATTAAAAAATAAATAAATAAAAATACAAAAAAAGAGAGAAAGAGTGGTGTGCTGAACTTACCTACTATAACAGTGTTGGGATTAGTTTGTGAGAACATATTTAGTATTATTTTTTAAAATATATTTATTTCTGTGATTAGTGCATATATTTAAATTGTAATGTCCTTTTAGTGGATTGTCCCATTAACCAATATGAAATGTCCTTTCTCTCTGCTGACTAGTTTTGGTTTGAAGTCTGATTTGTCAGATATAGAACAGCAACATCTGATTCTGTTCTTAGTTCCGTTTTCTTGGAATATCCTTTTTTCATCCTTCTACCCCCCAGGCAGTTTCTGTCTTGAGCAATAAGGTGAGTTTCTTGAAGACAGAAAAAAGATGAATCCTGTTTTTTGATCCAGTCTCTTAGTCTATGCCTTTTCATTGGAGGTCTTGAAACCCTTATTATTCAGAGATACTGTTAAAATGTGTAAGTTAAATACTGTCATGTTGGTGGTTTTATGGTATTGGATGTTTTCTTGGTATGCTTTGCTTAACAATTGATCTAACATTGATTATTATTTTTCCCTTTAACTTCTTGAGTATGTTTATCCTTCTCTTCAGTCTGAAGTATTCCTTCCAGCATCCTGTAGAGATGGCTTGTGGTTATACATTCCTTTAGTGGGCTTTGTTTTGCTGTTGTTGTTTATTCAAGGTAGGCTCTCACTGTAGCCCAAGGTGACCTGGAACTTACTCTGTAGTCCCAGGCTGGCTTTGAACACAAAGTGATTCTCCTACTTTTGCCTTGCAAATGCTGGGATTAGAGGCATGCGCTGCTGTTGCAGTCAGGTTTGCCTTGCTGGTAGAAATCACCCAACCAAGAGCAGCTTGTGGGAAAAAGAGGTTTATTTTGACTTATAGGCTCGAGGGGAAGATCTATGATGGCAGGGGAAAACAATGGCATGAGCAGACGGTGGACATCACCCCTGGCCCACATAAGGTGGACAACAAGAACAGTAGAGTATGTAAAACACTGGCATGGGGAAACTAGCTATAACTCCCATAATCCTGCCCCCAATAATATACTCCCTTCAGGAGGCATTAATTCTCAAATATCTATCAGCTGGAAACCTGGGGATATCTGAATCAAACCACCACAGCCACCATGCCTGGCTCAGCATGCTTTTATCACTGATTTTTTTTTTTTTCTGAGAGATAATTTTGCTAGGTATAATAAGTTGGGTTGTCAGCTATGGTTTTACAATCCTTGCAATACATTATTTCATTAATTATGTGGCCAGTATTATACTAGGGCTGAGGATAATGATGATGAACTAGAGAGGTATGGTACTTATAGGCAATATTAGAAAAATCTTGAACTGGCGAAATTTGTCATATTTATCTGTTTTTGTATTTGCCATCTATCTGTCACCTATTAGTAATGTGTGTATTATAGTAAGAAGAATATTCAGAAATGAAAGAAAACTCCAATTCAATTACAGTTCAAGCAAAAGTACTTAAACTCTTTTTAAAGACATTTATTTATTTATTTGTCTATTTATTTATGAAAGAGAGTGAGAATGGGTGTGCCACATGCATATACCACCCTGTGCATCTGGCATTATGTGGGTACTGGGGAATCAAACTAGGGCCCTAAGGCTTTGCAAACAAGCATCTTTAACCCCTGAGCCATCTCTCTAGCCCAGTACTCAAACTCTTAACAACAAAACCTCATAAGAAGGTAAGAAAAGATTTAAAATATTTTATTTTTCTCTGAATGGAAATTACTCTTTCTTGACAAGAACTAGCATCACAAAATGTCCTTCTTTTAATAGTTGTTCCACACACACATGTGCTTACAAAGATTGTATGAATAAGTACAATTTTGATGGTTAGAGAATGAGATGGTATTATCTAGTGTGCATATGGTTTACAAATATAAAAAGATATATGAGATCCAATTTTAAGCCAGATTATGTGAATTAGAACAATCCTGGAATCTCTAGGTCATTGAGTAGAATGTCTCACTGTTTCTTGGTTTGCTGGTTCCTCCTCTCTAGTGACTGCAAGCAGCATTGGTGATAGATATATGAAAACATGGTTACACAGCCTGTGGAAGAGCCTGCTCTGAATGGTTGTATAGTGATGCTGTTATCTTTTCTCCCTTTTCCTATCCCCCTCCATCCCATTGACATATGTGATATTGGGACACTAGAAACTAGCTATGAAGCTTCCTTCAGCATGAAATATGTTAGTTCCAGCCTGCAGGAAATGGCTTCTAAGACAGGAGTTTATATAGGAGGTGCTTAACAAAATGGGGAAGTGAATCAAGAGAGGTTTGTGGGGAGCTATCTGATCATGAAGCCAGTCTGGCAGAGAGTGAAGGAGAGGAAAAAGCAAGGGCGAGTGAAAGTATTCTAGATGCTTATCAGGCTAAGAGAAGTTTGGTAAGGTTCTTGAGTAGTTCTAGACCCAAAGTCATCCTTCAAGAGGAGACCTCTGTGTTCAGGAAGGGGCCTGCCTTGGAGTTCCTGCATGCTTATACATTGCTTAGTAGTGGCTTAGAGGAAGGGTGGCTTTGGAGTCATAGCGCTGATGGATTTCAGTGGAAGCCCTAGCTCAGCAGCAGTCTTTGGTCATTGCACATCCTGTGGTTAGAAGTTGTGAAGTATGTTCTCATGGCTGCTACAGTGCTGAGTTCATTCAGAAGTTAGCTTGGAAGACATGCCTCCTCTGGACAACAGGTGTGAAAAATTTTCAGAATTCTAAGGAGACATTTGGTAGGATAGATACTAGTCTTAATGCTGGCTGACTTCTATGAGGGTGAAGTCACACAATAAATGAGATTTGGAAAATGGGATGATTTTTTTTTTTTTTTTTGCTCTTCTGTGTGCATATGAACAAGTTTTATAAGCCCCAACATGTACTTATGTCTGCTCATGGGCTTGAATATTTGACATTGGAAAACCACCAGAGGACCAAGGCCTTCCCTATTTCTCCTCTTGCTTCATCCTCTTGTGACTGAAGCCTGTCCTCTCTTATCACATGTCAAGAGCTTTGTCACAAGAATTGGCTCCTGCAGCCTTCATTTCACTCTCTTTCTAGTATGGTAGATTAGAAAGCAAGAAAAGCTACATGTCTCAGGTTCAAGGTGAAAATTTTGTTTTGCCAATGTGACGTATTCAGTCCAAAATTTTTTGAGAGAGAGAGAGAGAGAGAGAGAGAGAGAGAGAGAGAGAGAGAGAGAGAGAATTGGCATGCCAGGCCCTCAACCACTACAATCAAACTCCAAATGATTGTGGTCCTAGTGGGCATGTGTGACCTTGCACATGCCTCACCTTTGTGCATCTGGCTAACTTGGGATCTGGAGAGTAGGACACGGGTCCGTATGCTTCACATGCAAGTGCCTTAACTGCTAAGCCATATCTCCAGCCCTCAGTCCCAAATTTTGAAGGAAGGAAGCAGATGTCATTTTCCTTCAGCTATTGTTGCTGGATCATGATGGGAATTTTTGGGGAGTTGGTGTGATGGGATCAGCAGCCTTGTCTTGTAACCAGCTTTATGAAGGCAAGTTGTAGCCACGACCAGATTAGCAGCTTTCCAATCCAGGAACATCTAACTGCACAAATAAATGGTTTGTTTGACTGATTGAATTTGCAAGGGGAGCGAGTGAGAGAGAAAGAAAGCAATGGACACACTAGGGCCTCTTGCTACTGCAAACAAACTCTATATGCATGTTACACTTTATGCATCTGGTTTTATGGGTGCTGGGGAATCAAATACAGGCCATCAAGCTTTGCAAGTAAGCACCTTTAACCGCTGAGCCATGTCTCCAGCCCCCAGATAAATAGTTTTTGAATGAATAAATATATAAGTGGATATATGAACATATGAGTTAATGAACAACTGTCTTCTGTTTGTGGGAGTCATGTTGGTATATCCTTGACGTCTGTAGTTAAGTGGAAGCTATGCCTAACACTCCTCCCAGTGTCTTTTTAAGCTTCTCATTTCTCATATCTATTATTAAGCTCTCTGCTTGAACTACTTGGAGTAATTATGTTTTGTGCTTTCAACCCTGACCAAAGGTAGTAATAAACTCATCTAAAAGACCATTGTTATTTATTCATTCAGTTTTTTGTCCATCCACCTATCCATCCACTCATTCATTCAACAGATGCTCAGTTTTCCATTGAATTATTGACTGTTGGCCTTCTGCCAGGCACTTAGGTGAGGCACTGGAATTCTTGGTGGACCAGATACAGGTTCTTTCCTTAAAAAGTTTATAACCAAAAGCCAGAGTGAGACTGGGAGACGGCAGCCGTACAGAGAATGAGTAATGAATAAACTCATGTAGAATGTTTAATTTGGGGAAAGGGAAAGCTAACGTGTATCGAACATCCATTATGTATCAGGTGTTGTACTGGGACTTTATATATTTTATCATATGGAGTAATCACAGCCATGGAAGCAGATTACTATCTTAGTTTGCAGATGTACAAAGTGAAAAATGTCCTCTCAAGGACCTGAATCAGGATCTGCCTGACCCCTCGCTCCACATTTTTTTTGGAAATAAACCTAGAGTACTTTGCAATTGCTATACTCCCCCCAAGGCTTACAGGAAGAACAGGGCATCCCTGCCTCACTCTCCAGGTTCTCAGTGTCTCTGTTTTCAACCTTGTATCCTTAAATCGATTCCTACTTCCCCTTTTATTTCTTTTTCTCTTTCTGTTTGGCTTTTTGAGGTAGGGTCTCACTCTAGCTCAGGCTGACCTGGAATTCACTATGTAGTCTCAGGCTTGCCTTGGACTCATAGTGATCTTCCTACCTTAGCCTCCTGAGTGTTGGGATTAAAGATGTTCAGTTCCCCTTTATTTTCAGTAATCATTTTTCATTTTTTTTTTTGTTTCCTGTGGCCTGCTTATCAAATGTCTTTTCTGCCTTTCACTCTGCTATTGGTTTCTTTTTGCCACTGTACTGTTCACTGACTTTGAGACTTGTATTTTTAAGTGCCCTCTCATCTAATCTTTGCTGTATCATATCCTCTTTCGTTTCTTTCTCTGGGTCTCTCAGATTCTCTTTTTTCTTTCTTTCTTTCTTTCTTTCTTTCTTTCTTTCTTTCTTTCTTTCTTTCTTTCTTTCTTTCTCTCTCTCTCTCTCTTCCTTTCTTTCTCTTTCTCTTTCTCTCTCTCTCTATCTCTCCCCTTTCTCATTTTCTATCTTTTTATTACCTATACTAAGGAAAGTTGTGGTTTAGAATATGTAGTGTTTTGAATATAAAATATCATTCCATAGCCTTGTGTGTTTGTGATTAAGCCTCATACTTGAATCCCAGTTGGTGGAGGCTTTGGGAGGTACAGCTTGGGGGAGGAGGTGTGTCCCCAAGGGCAGGCCTTAGGGTGTTATAATCCAGCCATCCTTGCCAGCACTGGCTAGCTCACTGTTCAGGCTTCCTCCCTGCTAATGTGTGAGCCAACTTCCTCTTGTGCTATGCTTTCCCTGTCCTGATGAAACTGCCCCTTGAAACAAAGGGCTATCAATAAACCCTTTCTTTCCATAAACTACTTCTGGTCAAGTGTTTTGTCCTAGCAATGGAAAGGTAATTTCTATAGAGTGCATGGATCTCTGTATTTCTGGTTCTTTGTTCAGACTAAGAGGATAGATAATTTTTTTTTCTGTTGGTTCTACCTTTGCATAGGAGGCTTAAAGGACTCTTACCTTGCATCTCTCAGTGAAAAGGCTTCCTTGCTTGCATGTTCTGTTCATTGTCTAGAAACTGATCTGGTTAGTCTGCTTTGATTTTTCTCACAAAGCTCAGAACAGTAAAGCCATTCTTTCTTCTTTCTCTACCCAGCTCTGTGGGGAAGAAATGAGTTTTCAGAAGTACCAGATGCAGAACACTGCACACATGTAGGATGGCATGTAGTATATACATATATCTGATTAAAACATATGTATTATTCTTGAGCTGGTATGTGAATTGAATGAGGAATAGCAGACTCCAAGCAGTCTTGCTTCTAGTTAATCTTCTCTTAAGCCATTATCATGTTCAGAAATGGTGGTACTCTTGTTGGGACTCCCTTCTCCACTGGTGGGCAATGTGCCCTCATTTGGACAGTTTCAGAGAGGAGACATGGTAGTTTAAAGGTCAAAGGGGGAGTTTTGAGGTAGGGTCTCATTCTAACAGAGGCTGGCCTGGAATTCACTATGTAGTCTCAGGCTGGCCTCCAACTCGCAGCAATCGTCCTACTTCAGTCTCCTGAGTGCTGGGATTAGAGACATGCTCCACCACTCAAAGCAGAAAAGGGCAGTGTTTAAATGTTCTATTTTTTAGTAAAAGACCTGCATTTTCTTTCACACTAGAAAAGAAAAATCAGTGAAATTATAGATCCATTTTACTCTATTTTCATCTTCTTTGATTGTCAGACTTTAACTCTGTTTAGCTTGCAGGACTTGGGTAGAATAGCAACCTTCCATAATCTCCAAATCTCCTTCTCAAAATTTCAGCAGTAAAGATGCAGATTACTGTCTTCTATTTTGTGGTAAGCACGTTAACCTTTCAAAGAATGTCATCATCACAAACAAATTATGTAATTTAAGATCTCATTTTCTCTTCACTTAATGAAAACTTAAATGGGTGATGTGGCTCATTCCAAATAAATCACCCTTTCTTGTCCCTTGGGCTAGAAGGGCCCTTTTTACTTCTCATGTGGAAAGTCCACTGAAAAGTTAATAGGATTCAGGACTGAATTTGTGAGCAAGTTATATAGTTCAAAGAAACTAGAAGTTCCACTGTACTTTGTAATGGTGAACTTGGTGGTGTTTAATCTGGAAAGCAACACATTTTGAAAATAGCACACAAACTTGAATTTGTGGAAGACAGTTGGGTGATGGAACCAACAGCATGTAAGGATTGGTGAGGAGCAATGTTGGAATAAAGGAATGGAGCTGGAGTGAGAAATGAGAGAGGTAACATTACTATCCTTATCACAGTGGGAAATTCGTCTTTTAATTTAGAATACAGGGTATTGAGATAGAATAGTAATAGGGATCCTATATTAAGAGTTTAATACCATGTTTAGGTATTATATGCATTTTATATGTTTTAATGATTAGAACATCCTTAGAAGAAGATATTATTCCCATTTAATGGATGAGGAACTGGAGGCTCAGAGAATTTAAGAAGTAATCGTGAGATTAGGCACATCGTAAAAGCTAAGCTAGAATTCAAATGTAGGTTCTAAATGCAGGTTCTTCTAACCCTAATGTGCTTAAAGGAAGCACAAGTATGCATTAAGAGGAAAAGATGGGGAGAAAACTGCTGCTACCATGGGGAGATAAAGCAAGGCCTCTGTCTTATGCATGGCTGTCTTTATACCTTCACACTTCTAGGTAAGAAGCTGCGTTATCTCTTAGTTCTGTACATTAGTAAGGTGAAGCCATCCTACTTATCTCAATTTATAGTGCAAATGCCATGGCATGGGTTCAATGAAAAATTTCTCCCTTGTGTTCTGATCTATTGCCGATGTGACAAGGACCAAATTGTCAGAGCAGCTCCTAATTACATAGTTCGGTGCTTCATTAGGAAGATGTGGCTGGATCCAGGACTTAACAGGCGAGTGTTGACATCACAAGTTGACACTAATTGGTCACTTTGGCTGACAGTCTCTTGCAACAGGGGAACTGGACACTGAGGGGAGGGGCAGGGCCTCAGGCTCACTAAACCACTTTCTGTGCAGACTCAGAGACTGTCACCATTGGTTGGAAAAGGAAATGGCCACAGGACAAGTTAGAGACTGTGGTGGAGGTCGTTACCCTGGCCCTCCCTCCTTCAGAGAACCGCTGGCCTCCTAGACCCAGCGTTTTTTTTTTTTTTTTAACCAAAGTTGACATGGTTTTAGTACATGCATGCCTGTGCAATCATGCAAGCACACAGGCATGTGTGGGTCCATGCACTCAGAAACTGAATAGGAATAGAACATGGCAGAGTTGTGAAGTCTCTTATATAAAACAGCGTTAACATATTTAATTTATCTCCCTCATTTTGGGATGGGGATAGGGCAAGTATTTAGGAAGCCACTACAACTTAGGAGTCTTCCTGTATGAAAATAGAGTGATTTTTTTTTGTTTGTTTTTTTGAGGGAGGGTCTCACTCTAGCCCAGGCTGACCTGGAATTCACTGTGTAATCTCAGGGTGGCCTCGAACTCACAGTGATCTTCCTACCTCTGCCTCCCAAGTTCTGGGATTAAAGGCGCGTGCCACCACACCCAGCTCACAAAGAAAGTGAATTTTTACCCCTGTACCTTAGTAGCCAGAGCAAGTGAAAAGATGCACACCCCCATTTGTTCAGTCCCAACTTCCAGAGCAGAAGCTCAGCATTCGACTCCTACTGTCCTGTGGAGTCTTCCTTACTCAGAGAGTCAGCAGCAGGCTCTTTGTTTCATGCCCTGGACCATGAAGGACACAACAGATCTTTAAAGCAGAGCAAGAAATCTTAAATATGAAGATTTGGGCCTGTCATTGATTAAAAAAAAAACAAAACAAAACTATTTTTCCCCTTTGAGCTCCTGAATGAAGAAAATCAGTGTTTTAATTCTACAAATCTGAGGGTTAATTGTTATTGTCAGTGTGTCTGAATTTGGAATAAACTGGAAGACACATCTCTGGATATGCCTTTTGTGGCTCTTTCTCCAAGGCCCACCCTGAATATGGGTGGCATCATCTCATGTGCTGGGTTTCCAGAGCGGATTCAAAAGGTAGAAAGGGAGGGGCCTGAGCACAAGCATTCATCTGCGTCTGCTTCCTGACGGTGGACACAGTGTGGCTGCTTCTGGCTCCTGCTGCCATGTCTCCCCACCACGTGGACTCTCTTCATTCTTCAATGATGAACAAAACAGACTCTTCCTTTATATAGTTGCTTCTCAGGGATTTGGTCATAGCAATGAGAACCCAACACACTGAACCCTTCACTATTTTCTGAATTTTGTACATGATGAACAGGAGCTTAATGAACAGGACCTTTAGCAAGGTTTTCCCATTGGTGAGAGGAAGAGCAACCACATCTTTCAGCTCTTTTGACCCTAAATTTAATATTTTCTCTGCAATGTGACATCTTCTCCAACATTTTCTTCTCCTTCCCAAATGTTCTACTGTAAACACTCTACCAAAGAAGGCTAGACATATTTACAGCTTCCCTCACCTTGTACCAAATAATTTTGGCCAAGTTTCCATATGTTCTTGACATCTCAGCATCATGCCCATAACTCCATAAAAACCAAAGTAATTCAAAAGCAATGGCATGGTGATTAGTCTTATTCTCAGATCCCATGCCATCTGATTCTGGCAGGAAGATAGCAAGAAGCTTGCACCAATTTCCCTGACGCCCCAAGAAAAGAAGGCATTACAGCTGTCACTGCAACTAATGCACCTACAAAGATCTGGAATGGGCTAGGTTCCAGGAGAAATAGTGCATCTTGGGAAATGACAAGTGTGTCTGGAGAAATTGTAAGATTGTACAGAGTCCGTAATAGTCCCTCTGCAGATCGCTTTTGACTGCTTGTTCATGTATAACCTAGCTGCTGAGTGATTCACTCTTGACAATGTTTCTTTTCACATCAACCCATTTCACTCATCTGTTTCCCCCAAGTCCCATGGGAATGTATCAAAGGAGAGGAAACATTTTGCATGTGTGTGCAACCTGAACCAATACTTAAAAAAAAAATCTGGTAAAAATATTTTATTATATGATTCCTTTTCTTCTAAGTTAGCCTTGCTAAGTTATGCTTCTGATGAGGATATTGTCATTTTGCCCAAATCTAGTTTTGGTTGGTTGAATTTGGAGTGTAATAGATTGTATTGTTTTAATTTGTTCCAGTAGTTTAACCCCATTCTCTTCTGCAGTTTTTATAGCAAGACCATCATCTTTAGTCACTGGGACAACTACCATTGCCCTGGTTCCTCTGGAAACTCTCCAGTGGATTGAGCTGGCTTCCCTAGTGTGATTTCTCCTTGGGGCTGCCTCAGGGCACACATATTCTATGCTCTGGACTTGGCTCTCTGAGTAAATGAGCATGAGTGGGGAGATTTCTTTGCTTTCTGACCTGAATCACAGTAAGTGGCTGCTTTGAGAAGGAAAATAACTCATTAGGCTAGCTTACTGACATTTTTGCCAGCTAGACACCAGGATGCTATGTCCTCCAATCTTCAATGCCATCTTTGTGTCTTAAAGTTGACTTTAGTTTCTATCCCTGGGCTTGGACATTGCATTCAGAGATGTGGACTTTAAGGAGCACCGTCTTGGGTGAGCAAGGACATCCTTCCTTGATCTCCCTGGTCAAACTCTGAGCTGCTACTTTCAACACACATGCAGAAGGGAAATATAAGTGAGAGTTCCTATTTTCAGGAAAGAAAAGGAAAATACCTTCTGTCTTTAAAAGATAACATACCTTATTATTTAAATAGCAATTAAATATTACTTGCAATTTATTTTTTATTCAATCAATAGTTGTTTTCAAATTCAATCAACATTTAAAGTGCTTCCATATTTCTTTAATGATACTAATAAAGAATTATTAAACCATAACCTTGTTCTAAAATTTTTCAATTCAAGTTGTATTTTATTTGGCACTCTGGAAAGTTCTATAAAGAAGTTTTTACTGTCAATCCCATTCGCAAAATGAGAAAAGAGACCCTAAAGAGGTTAAAAAATAGGCAAATATGGAGGATGTTAAAAAGGCTAACTCTTTCCTGTAGAAGTGTAAAATATTGGGACTATGAGAAAAAACCTCAGAGATGGTCTTTAATATCATCCCATTTTATAGAATAAGGCCCCCTGAGGTGCAGTTATTTTCCTAAGGACCCACAGTAATTACAGCAGAGCCTGCATAGAACTTTACCTCAGTGCATGTTCCACAGTATGGTGCTTTCTTCCAGGAGCGTAAACTGTTGTTGGGGACACCGCTCTACCTCCAACCTCCAGTATTGTTACTGTAGAAATGAATAGGCACCAAATATGAGTGAAGGTTTTCACATTACATAGGTACTCAGAGGGAATCTTGGAGGCTGCTGGTGTTCTAAGAGGTCTTGATAGGGACGTAGACACTTTGACTCAACTCCTAAGAGTTGAGGAGAGATGGCTTAGCAGTTAAGGTGCTTGCCTGCAAAGCCAAAGGACCCAGGTTTGATCCCCAGTACCAGGTAAGTCAGATGCACAAAGAGGTGCATGTATTTGGAGCTTATTTGTGGTGGCTAAAGGCCCTGGCATGCCCTTTCTCTTTCTCTCCTGTTTCTCTCTCTGTGTCTCAAATAATAAATAAATAAATGAAAAGGGTAGAAGATCTGAACCTGCATAGGGAGAAGAGAACAAATATTCTGAGGAATCATCTCTTGGATTGTCTGAACTCTTGCTTGGATGACGGAGGACTCCTGTAAGGGAGCGATGGGAGCAGAGCGCAGGTGATTCTGAGCTTTTTGTACCAGATATATGAGTGTCAGGTGGAGGCACAGAGAGCAGTTAGTGGAAATAATCCATGTGTGAGATAATGAGATTCTGCGCAAAACTGAGGGTCAAGTACAAAAGACGATTTTCACATGGTGGGTGACAAGATTCAGGGCATGGAAAGATCTACATGCACCCTTGGGCAAGTGGGTGGATGCTGGAGGAGGAGGTTAAGGTGGGGACACAAGGAGCTGGGAGGTAGGGTGATGCTTATTCACCCCAGGTCTGAGAGAGGGCCAAGGCCACAGGCTCCAGTATAGCTCATTTGCGCACCATTGATTTTCCCAGCAGACCATTTTCACCCCATTGATTTTTTCAGTTGATTGGACTGTGTTTTCTTGTTCGGTAGAGGTCACTTTGTACCTTTTAGATTCATTTTTTTGTCCTCTTGTGACTTCTTGTTAGTGTATATGCTGCTCCAATCATGACTGCCAGCTATTGACCAAATGCGACATTTCCACCTGAGAGTTTTACTGTTTGGTGACATGTTGGGGGTGCAATCAAGAAGTTGAACTTACAAAAAAAGTTTGGCCTTAGCTTATCCATCTGCAAAGAGCTGTCACTAAGGCTGGCATAGTGAAATCAGTCTCACACTGTCTACAAAAGCCAGATGCTTGTGTGCACCAGAAGGGGTAGGTCTTGAGAGTGTTTAAAATTGTCTGACACTTATCCATCAGAGCCCAGCCAAGTGTGTGGAAGAGAGTCTTGAAATGACCTTGGGAAAATTTCCTTCATTATCCTGGGCTCAGTTTAATTTTCTTTTATGTAAAGTCAAAAGTTTTTGCGCATGCCTGATGAATTCCTAGATAAAAGTCAGCATTTAAAGTCAGAAGACCTGGAATTTAAGTTTTACCTTGGTCTTCAGCATGTCTTTTGTTGCATTAAAAATTATTTATTTATTTGAGAGAGAGAGAGGAAGGATAGAAAGGGGATTGATCAATCAATTGATAGATAGATAAATAGAGAAGTGGACATGCCAGGGCCTCTTGCCACTGCAAATGAACTGCAAACACTTGTGTCACCTTATGTGTGGGAACTGGGGAATTGAACCTGGGCTGGCAAGCTTTGCAAGCAGGTGCCTTTAACTGTTGAGCTATCTCCTCAGCCCTCTTGTCACATCTTATTTATAAAGCAAGAATGCTGATACCTGCCCAACCTACTTTCCCCTGGCTGAAGATCGTATGCCTGGCAATGTCTGACCCACTTTTAAAACTCAGTTCCAGCTCATCAACCCAGCAACAGAACTTCCCTGAAGAAATTTCCACTCTTTCCAGCAACTCAAGAACATTCGTGATCTAGGGAGGAATCAGCCTTGGCTATGCCAGTGGAATGAATGTCTCGGGGGATAAGTACTACCTTTAACCAACAGCCCTGAAATAGGTAAGGCTGAAGCAAAGGCTGGCCAGGGCTTGGAAACCCTGCATTTCCTCATTTTATTTACAAAGTGCATTGCCAAATGCTAAAGAAAATAAATTGATTTCTATCTTTACTGATGTGTTAAAATTGCTACAATACCTCATATTACCAAGTAGATTTGCTGTATAAATTGGAACATAATTGGTACTTCAGGCAGGTCACAAATCTACTTTGGCAGGAGCGTATCACTCACGGTACATTGATTATAAGAATTAGTTAATTCAAGACAAACATTGCATTCTCTGATGCTTGTTACAAATCCCTCTGAATCTCCCATGCATTTCTGCTATAGAGCTGAAATCAGATAGAAATCCATCAGGTCACTTGATTCTCTGCAGACCTGATTTAGAAGGTACTTATGCTAGTGCATCCGCCAAGAAGAGGTAGATCTCATTTATTAAATCTGTCAGGCAGGAACCTACATGATGGGATTTAGTAATATTGCACTAATCTGTTGCTTTTATTTACTGCTTCTTGTCTTACTGGTGTAAATCTTCTCCTGTAGGAATGCCTCTTAATTCATTCGATTTGACTTTCCTCATGAGGAACAGGGGCAAGGTACATCCTCAAGAGAACTAGCATTTTTTTTTTTTTGAGTGCCTCTGTGTACTGGCTAATATCGGCCCAATATTCTGCCCAAACCCCCTTCAATAACTTTGTAATGGCATGTAGGGACGGGGAAGGGAGGTGAAGGTGGGGCACTTACCTGAGCTTGGATGCGCTCTGACTTTCAACAGCCAGCACCTGCAGTTCTTATTTTAGTAACTGCCCTCAGGCCTCCACCTTCAGGCTACTGGAACTTGCATTGCTGCGCGTGGAAAGGCAGAGGTGCCTGAGCATTATGGTTCCCGAGGTAACCCTGAACAAATGACTGATGGACTGTGGAGCATGAAAGCCTAGTTCCTTCGCAAATCCTGCAAAAGCGAGCTATAGCCAGCCATGATGAGTCTAAACTGAAATCGCATGGTTGTGTGCTTTCTGTCCTTGCTACACCTGTTGTTCCCTTACTGTCAGTGGTCCTCCCAAGGACACCTCTTGAGTCAATCATGTTTGCATGAATCCTTGCCTGTGGTGAGCAAGCCCGTCATTGCTGGAAGTGTGTGGCGGAGGAAACAGCCCATCTCGTGGTGGCAGAGAAGCAGGAAAAAGAAGGGCCGGGGTCCTCATACCCCTTCAAAGGCCAACGCATGATGCTGCAGTCAGGTTCGCATTGCTGGTAGAAATTACCCAACCAAGAGCAGCTTTGGGAAAAAGGGGTTTATTTTGGCTTACAGACTCCAGGGGAAGCTCCATGAAGGCAGGGGAAAACTGAGCAGAGGGTGGACATCACTCCCCTGGCCAACATCAGGTGAACAACGGGAACAGGAGAGTGTGCCAAACACTGGCGAGGGGACACTTGCTATAACACCCATAAGCCCGCCCCCAACAATACACCATTCCAAGAGGCTTTATTTTCCAGTTGCCATCATCTGGGGAGACAAGCATTCAGGATACCTAAATTTATGGGGGACACCTGAATCAAATCACCACACAGGATGACCTAACTTCCTCTTGCTAGAGCCCACTCAGGTGCCGCCATCTCCTTAGTGCCATCCAGCTCAGCCGTCAGCAAGATGGGGACAATAATTGCTACTTTGCAGTATTGTTGAAAATATTATCAACAGTGCTTTCCGATGTCCTAGTACATTTCAGGTGCTCACATATAGTGGCCATTCTGAATAGTCAAGAACAGGAAGTGTCATTTTCCTGGGAGTGGAATGGGTGGAGCAAAAATTCAAGTTGGACATCTATGTTAAAAGGAGTAAAGGTGGAGCCCAAGACTTAGGGACACATTGAGTATCCAAATTACAGGAGTGAGTGACTACCTCCTCTCCTCTGGGTTCCTGGCAATTACCCACTGGCACTCTGCTTGTATGAGTTCAGTTCTTTTAGATGCTTCACAGAAGTGAAGTCATGTACTAATGCAGCCTGTGGTGGACCCATTCCTCACTTACCCCAATGTCTTCTAGATTCTTCCATGTTGCCACACCAATCAGAAATTTCTCCTTTTTAAAGCCTGTAACGCCACCCTTTGTAAGTACTTCATCTTCTTTACCCATTCATCTGTCATAGATATTTACGATGTTTCTAGATTTAGTAAGAGGATTCAACCCCACATTAACCAGAACCATTCCTTTTGCTTCTAAATGCCCTTGGTGTTTATCATTTCTTTCTTCTACCTATTGGCTTATTCCTCTCTGGCATAGTACTTTGTCCTTCACAAAGCATAACTTTGAATCATCTGATATCTTTTAAGTTGGATAGTCTACCCTGGTGTGTAGAATTCAATAGTTATATCTTGTAGGTGGTTGTGGCAGGGAATAAACATTTTCTTTAAAAAAATTAGACATTGTAACTCAATTTGGAATGCTATAAAGATTTTAATGGTAGAGGTTCACTGTTAAAATCTGTATTAAATAATCGATAATCAGAAATAGGTTAGCCATGGCTAGATGGCAGACAGAGAGGTGTGAATAGAATATGTTGGGTCCTGGAGCAAAACTAAGCTCGGAACACAGGGATGGCTGGTAGCAGGCTTTAATTCATAAGTGAATGCTTGGAGAAAGAAGTGACAGGATGTGGGGTTCGTTAAGCTGGTAGCTATTTGTGGACAGAAGGAAAAAAGAGAATTTTTGAGCATTATTGTACTTGGGTTCATGAATAGTATAATAGGAGCTTGGTCCTGAGGTTGGGATACGATGCAGGTGTTGGTAACAAGGTAAGAGAAAAGTAGGTAAAAATCAGGACGCATTGTCAGCAAGAGAGACCAAGTAACTGAGTTGGCTTGATGCTGGGCCAGTGGACACTTGTCTTCAAGAGTTCCTGCATTCACCAGGTCTAGGAACAGACCTGGGGTGGTTGGATCTCAAGGTGAGAACTCATCTAGCTCAGTTGGGCAGTGAGTGAGGCAAGAAGGCACATGCTGTCATTTCAGAGGATCTAGAGAGAACAGTTTTAGGGAATATCCATGGGCTGTGACAGAACCTGGCTTTATATAGAAATAAACCTTATTTTAAAAAATAGCCCTATGACTTTTGCTGTGTGATCTTAGGAATCTTATTTTAAAATTCTCATCTTTGGGCTGGAGAGATGACTTAGCGGTTAAGCGCTTGCCTGTGAAGACTAAGGTTCGAGGCTCAATTCCCCAGGACCCAGGTTAGCCAGATGCACAAGGGGGTGCATGCATCTGGAGTTCGTTTGTAGTGGCTAGAGGCCCTGGTGTGCCCATTTTCTCTCTCTCTCTCTCTCTTTCTGCTTCTTTCTTTCTCTGTCTTTTACTTTCAAATAAATAAATATAATTATAAAAAATATTCTCATCTTTAGTTTGGTTATTGGAAAAATTGAGATAATAATAGCTGTTTTTACAATGCTGTTAACAGTGCATGCCAAGTTCTTGCAGGTTCTCACATATAGTAGATATGCTCTAGATAGTCAAGGGCAGTGGGTATGATTTTTCTGGGAGTAGAATTGGTGGAGCAAAAAATTGAAGTTAGAATTCTATGTGCAAAAGAACCAAGCTGAGTATTGCCTCTAAGAAAGTAACTAGTTTACCTTTTGGGCTAAGTTCTGTTTTCCTTTATAAATATTTTTATTTATTTGAAACCAGAGATTGAGAGAGAAAGAAAGAGTGGGTTAGAAAGAGAATATGTATGGGTATAAGCTTATGAGCTTTATGTGAATACTAAGGAATCGAACCTGGGCTGCTGGGCTTTGCAAACAAGAGCCTTTAACTGCTGAGCTATCTTCACAGATCCCTGTTTTCTTTATCAGAAAATATTTTTATTTAATTATTTTCAAGGAGAGAGAAAGAGAGAGAATAGGCATTCCAGGACCTTTTCCCATTACAAATGAACTACAGATACATGCACCACTTTGTGCATCTGGTTTTACATGGTTACTGGGGAATTGAACCTGGCCTGGCAGGCTTTGCAAGCAAGTGCCTTTAACTGCTGGGCCCCACCCCTAAATTCTGTTTTCTGAGATTCCCATTTTTAATAGACTAGTCCTTAGTGGTCAGTAGGATCTGGCTAGTATAAGCTGGATGCCTTAGTATAAATGAATGATTCAAAAGAAAAAATCAGGAGAATTTTTAGGGATAAAGTTATGGAATTTTAGAGTTAAAAAAAAAGGTGAGATAGTGTCATTATGGGTAGTTTAGGCCCAAGAAGGGAAAATGACAAACTTGAATTCATCCAACTAGCTAGTGGAAGTGGAGAAACTGGAACCTGATCATTAATTCTCAATTTCCTACAGCAGCCTCTTAGTTAGCACCACTGATATCAAAGCTACATGTTTTAATAATAATGATAACTAGTATTATGATACATGGCATTTATTGGAGTTTAAAAAAATTTTTTTTGTTTTTATTTATTTATTTGAGAGTGAGAGAGAGAGAGAAAGAGGCAGATAGACACAGAGAATGGGTGCACCAGGGCCTCCACCCACTGCAAATGAACTCCAGACGCGTGTGCCCCCTTGTGCATCTGGCTAACGTGGGTCCTGGGGAATTGAACCTCGAACCGGGGTCCTTAGGCTTCACAGGCAAGCGCTTAACTGCTAAGCCATCGCTTCAGCCCTGGAATTTTATTATGAACCAGACATTATATGAAGTATTTATTTATTTGAGAGAGGGGGAGAGGGAGGGAGAGAGAGAGAGAGAGAGAGAGAGAGAGAGAGTAAAGAAGAAGAAGAAGGAGGAGGAGAAGAGGAGAGGGGGGAGAAAAGAGAGATTGGGTGTACCAGGGCCTTCAGCCACTGCGAACGAACTCTAGACGTGTGCGCCCCCTTGTGTGCAAGTGCCACATTGTTCACTTGTGTCACTGTGCGTCTGGTTTACATGGGATCTGGAGATTGTAGTGGCCTTTGCACTCTCCTTTGTCATTGCTTCTGAGACCTGACTTGCAGATTCACCCTCCACTGCTCCTTTAAAAAAAAAAGTAGCAATCTCTGGTTGCTATTTATCTGAGGATTCTGCAGTTTAGATCTCCCAGAATGTGTGTTACTACAATTTTGTACACTGTCACACACTTCTTTTTATTTTGCCTGGGGTTGTTATAGCCAAAGATGTTTGTCAGGACACACCAGGGTCTCCCAATAAAGAAAAAAGCTGAGTGACAACTGAGAGCCATCATTCCAAGTTTTTCCTCCAGGCCCCTGTGCTCAGGGATTCTATGATGAAATATCTCCGTAGTGAACTTATGGGGCTGGAGAGATGGCTTAGTGGTTAAACGCTTGCCTGTGAAGCCTAAGGACCCCAGTTTGAGGCTCAATTCCCCAGGACCCACATTAGCCAGATGCACAAGGAAGCGCACACATCTGGAGTTTGTTTGCAGTGGCTGGAGGCAGTGGTGTACCCATTCTCTCTATCTCTCTCTGTTGCTCTCAAATAAATAAATTAATTAATTAAACAAAAAAATTTCTTTTTTAAAAGAATGACTTACTGAACAGGTAAAAAGAGATTGTTTTAGGTAGAATACCAATGAATCATGTAAGGCTGGAGAGATGACTTACCGGTTAAGGCACTTGCCTGTGAAGCCTAAGAACTCATGTGTGAATCTCCAGGTCCCACATAGCCAGACGCACAGTGATGCAAGTGCACCACGTCACATGTTCACCACAAGTGGGTGCATGTGTTGAGTTCATTCACAGAGATTGACAGCTGTGGGGTACCCATTTTCTTTCTCTCTTTGCCTCTTTCTCTCTCTCTCAAAAAAAAAAAAAAATGAATCATGTAATAACAGTAGGAAAAGAAGATACCCAAACACAAATAAAAGCCAATACTAAATTTCTCAGCACTGCTTGTAGTTAGAGGTAATCATGTGAACTGTTCTGGCCAATAAAATGTGAGAGTAAAAGGTGTCTGACATAAAGTACAGGTAGGGGAAGAGAACTTGAGTCTGTCCTTCTCTGCTTGAACTTGTCCATGATGCCTGGGCTGTGGCTGTCATGTTGTGACCTTAGGGGAATGTGCATAGTGAGAAAAACCTAACACACTGAGATTGATGGAACAGAAGTAGAGAAAGAAACTTGGCCTTATAACATTTTTTTTTCAATACATTCTTTTTTTAATTTAGTTTTTATTAACATTTTCCATGATTATAAAAAAAATCCCATGGTAATACCCTCCCTCCCCTCCTCCACTTTCCCCTTTGAAATTCCATTCTCCATCATATTACCTCCCCATCTCAATCATTGTAATTACATATATACAATACCAACCTATTAAGTACCCTCCTCCCTTCCTTTCTCTTCCCTTTATGTCTCCTTTTAAACTTACTGGCCTCTACTACTAAGTATTTTCCTTCTCACGCAGAAGCCCAGTCATCTGTAGCTAGGATCCACATATGAGAGAGAACATGTGGCGCTTGGCTTTCTGGGCCTTATAATACTTTTAGCAGGGAAAATACCAGACATAGGCTAGCCTTGTCACATGAGAAAAATAAAACCCTATTTGCTTACTAAAACTAAACTGTATTTTGATATTTCCCCCCTTTCCCTTCTCACCTCACTCCCCCCTCTTTTTCTCCTTTTCTTTCAGTTTTAAAAATAGGTTTTTGAGATAGGGTCTTTCAGTTGTCCGGTCTGGCCTCGAACTCATGGAAATCCTTCTGCCTTGGTCTCCCTAATGCTATGATCATAGACATGAGCCATCATACTTGGCTTGATCATTCTTAAATCAAAAATGTTAAGATATTTCTAAGAAATAGGAAAAAAATAGGGAAAATGAATAGTCATAAGTCACTGTTAGTCAGAATTGAAAATTGACTAAAAACAACAGCAGTGAGTCTGGGAGAATCTGAGACTGTAGTCTGCTGGACAGACGGATTTCACAGTGAACCCAACTTGGTTTTTGTTAGGTTTTATTTCCCCTTTCTTTCTTTTCCTTTTCTCTTTCCCTTCCTTCCTTCCATTCTTCCTTCCTTCCTTCCTTCCTTCCTTCCTTCCTTCCTTCCTTCCTTCCTTCCTTCCTTCCTTCCTTCCTTCCTTCCTTCTTTCCTCCCTCCCTCCCTCCCTCCCTCCCTCCCTCCCTCCCTCCCTCCCTTCCTCCCTCCCTTCCTTTCTTCCACCAGGATCACATGTAGCTCAGTAGCCAGGGGTATCCTTGGACTCATCTTACTCCTACTGCAAGTACAAGTTGGAAGGCCCCAACAAACCATTCTTTCCCATCCCGGGGGCCAGTGAGAAAATGCAGCAAGATGAGTTTGCTGAGCACTGTCTCTGGACTTCACACTGCCACTGCTTTGCTGAGAGCCTCCTCCCAGCCTCACTTTCAGAAACTTGCTGCGGGAAAGTGACATCTCGTGAAGGGTCCTCCGCATCACTCCAGCAAGTGTTAAGATTTGCTAGTACGCACCTGTCACCTTCTACAAGGCGAGGCTTAAAGGACCTGTATCTGATTTGCATTTTGAGCCCCAGAGATTAGCCCCGTGCCTGGCGCGTGTGTGGTACTCGGGACTGTAGGGTACTAGCAGAAAGCAGATGGTGCGCTCGGTTCGTTTCTCAAGATGACTTTGCAAAGGCGTGGGCAGGGCGAGGGAAGGTACGTGCAGCATCCTGAGTTAGTCAGTCATGACTACCCCAAGTCTAAAGGGTGAGCAGGAGAGGGATGTTATAATCCCCAAACACAGGCTGCTGGCTGGAGAGGCCCGCTTTAGTCAGAGCCTCGGCCAGCGCTCAGTGAGCACGCACGGAGGAAGCCAGGCAGGCCCAGCTCACCGACTTTGCTCGCCTCCCTCCCTCACCTCCAGCTGTCCTTCCCAGTGAGCGCATGTAACAGAACGTTGGGCACCCCTGGCGCCCCATTGGCGCATCTCTCCAGTTTGTTCTCCTGAGGCACAGAGCTGGCCGGGCAAGGGTGACTAGTAGGTACGTAGAGGTGAAAGATAATCTCTAGCTACTATTCGTTATCAGCATCCAGTGCCAAAGAGAATGGCATGTGCACGCACAGCCTTCCTGAGGAGTAAGTATGCTGCACTTATTCTTCAGCCCTGACGTCCTTCTTCTCCCCCTCCATTTGTACCTCTCTCTCCCCCCACTGTTTAATATTTGCTGGGTACCATATGATATCTGTGCAGAGTATCAAGGCTACAATAACAATAGTACATGATTGTTAGAACACACATTGAGGTAACATCATATTTATTATTATGTAGTTAATCTTGATTGGCTTGAAAAATGCCTAAGAGGTTAGTAAAGCACACTTTTTTTGGGGGGGTAGTGTCTGTAATGGCGAACTAAAGGGTAGATTAAGTCCTTGATGGACTCATGGTATGATGCCATTATTGAAGGGTAGTGAAAGGGAGAAGGATGGGGGACTTCTTTCCGGAAGTAGGTCATTGGGGGTACCTTTCCATGACCAGCCCCTTCCTGTAATTCCTGTCCCTCTTCCTGGCTGCCATGATGTGAACTGCTTTACTCTGCCATGCCTCTCTCGCTGTGACGGACTGACACCTCTGAAACTGAGAGCTCAAATGGATTGTTCCTCCTTTTTTTAAAAAAAAAATATTTATTTATTTATTTGAGAGCGACAGACACAGAGAGAAAGAGGCAGATAGAGGGAGAGAGAAAGAATGGGCGCACCAGGGCCTCCAGCCTCTGCAAACGAACTCCAGACGCCTGCGCCCCCTTGTGCATCTGGCTAACGTGGGACCTGGGGAACCGAGCCTCGAACCAGGGTCCTTAGGCTTCACAGGCAAGTGCTTAACTGCTAAGCCATCTCTCCAGCCCTGTTCCTCCTTTTGATTTGTTCTTTCACATGTTTTCATCACAATTATACAAAACTAACTAATACATTTATAAAAAACTTGGTCAAGAGCACATTCTCTGTGCTACCTCATCCACACCTTGTATGGTTTCTAAGGAATGGAGTGACACGAAACAAGTGTCATTATAGGCTGAGACAGTGTGCTGGACCACGCTGAAGGTCTCTTTTTGCCTTACCAGCTGGCTTAAGTCAGAGCAGGTCAAATGTCCAATTTCCTCTCCACCCTTAACTCCAGCCCCAAACTTTTTTGACTATAGTCAATATAATTACCCTGGTATTCAGCCTGTTGTCTACTTAGGGTTTGCTCTCTGTGTCTGTTCTTGGCTTTCTCTTTTTCTTCCTTCCTTCCTTCCTTCCTTCCTTCCTTCCTTCCTTCCTTCCTTCCTTTCTCTCTCTCTCTCTCTCTCTCTCTCTCTCTCTCTCTCTCTCTTTCTTCTTTCTTTCTCTCTTTCTTCTTCCTTCCTTCCTTCCTTCCTTCCTTTCTTTCTTTCTTTCTTTCTTTCTTTCTTTCTTTCTTTCTTTCTTTCTTTCTTTCTTTCTTTCTTTCTTTCTTTTCCTACCAAAACCATCTGTAGGAAGAACAGAAGATCATCTGTATTTACAATATAATTTTAAGAAGACAGCAAGGCTTTCTGACTCCAGCTATCAAGTTTCCTGACCTGGTAGCTGATACTTGAACTTACACCTTCATGGTTCATTTCCTTGCTTTATCATTGTTACACTAGGAAGAAGAGAAGGAGGTGTGGGTGGATGACAAGGTCAGCAGTACTGAGGGCCTTGACTTCCCGTCTGCACTAGCTGGGAGTTTGTCCAGTGACTAACTCAAAAGTTCACTGTTGCTTCTCTCCCCCTTCTCTTTTTTCCTTCCCTTCTTTCCTCCCTCTCGCCCTCTTCTTCCTTTTGCTATTTTCTCTCTTTTTTTGTGGTTCAATGACTTTAAATGAATGTATGGATTTGTGTAACCACATAGCCTGAATATAGCCCAATTTTATCAGCCCCTACTATCCTGTATAGTTACTGTTAGCCAACGCTCATTTCTGGGAACCACTGATCTGGTCTTTATTGCCATAGTTTGTCTTTTCAAAAAAGACATGTAAATGAACCATACATTGTGTGACCTTTTGAGATTGGCTTCTTTTACTCAGCATAATGCCTTTGAGATTCATCCAAATTAATGTGTGTTAGACCATCTGGTTTTGGTCTCTCGTGTACCAAATCTCTTCTTACTCGACAACATGATGCCTGCCATCTAGAGACTGGATCGTTGTACTGTCTGTTTTTTCAGCTCTTTATAACATCCTGCAGTTTAGTCAGTCTCACTTATTTGCAAGGAATACTCATTCAGCTTTATCTAAAAGAAAAAAATGGGGATTTGTTGCTGGAATCCAGAGCTCCACTGGGAATCCAAAATGAAGACTCTCACCTGTTCTGGGAAGAGGATGTAGTTTTGGATCCAAGGCAAGGTGACTGGGGGCAGGGGGGTGGGGTGGGGAGAGTGTGTGATGATGCTCTCTCCTAGAGTCTTACACTATTTCCTCATGTCTGTGTCCTCTGTTCTCACTCTTCAGATTACAGATGATAAATTCATGGCTCACCACTGCCCCGTGATTGGTTGATAGTGGTCTGTATTTCAAGTTGGAGCTTTAAGTTCATATCCATGAGGAGCAATCTGATAGTCTCTGCTCATCTTTCAAAGGCATCAGTGGGGTTTGTCCTGCCCTATTCTAACAGCATCATGGTAGCCTGGTGGAGTAGATCCCTTAAATGAGGGAGACGTGGTAGATGGAGAAGCAATAATGGTGTCATTAAAAAAATGCTCTTTATGGAAGTTTTGAACGGTGGATTCGTTTATTCAGATATCATATTCTTTGAACAAACCAAATTGTAAGAAAGTAGATTTGAGCTATCTTCCTTGGATTCAAGCAGATTGCTTTCACAGAGCTGTGTTTTGTTCCCCTTCTGGCTTTTTACTGAGAAAAGTAGTATAAAAGAATCTTTTTTTTTTTTTTTTTGGTTTTTCGAGGTAGGGTCTCACTCTGGTCCAGGCTGACCTGGAATTAACTCTGTAGTCTCAGGGTGGCCTTGAACTCATGGCGATACTCCTACCTCTGCCTCCCGAGTGCTGGGATTAAAGGCGTGCGCTACCACGCCCAGCTATAAAAGAATCTTATTGGCGTACAAGAGATGACTCAGCAGTCAAAGGCACTTGCCTGTAAAGTCTGATGAACTGGGTTTGATTCCCCAGTACCTATGCAAAGCCAGATGCATAAAGTGGTGCACATGTCTGGAGTTGTGTTTGCAGTAGCAGGAGATTCTCTCTCTTTCTGTCAGTCTGTGCTTAAATAAATAAATACATTTTAAAAGAGTCTTATTGACACTGTGACTTCATTTTCTGTTGTAGACACATTATCTGTTTTAGAACATTATCTATGTGGTGCTTCTAATTGGAAGCTCCTCATAAGTCGAGGTATGCACTTAAGGACATAGTTTCTCTAATGAATTGACCCGTCTCTTTCTTCATTAATGAAGGGGACAATATAACATATTCACACTCCTTTCTGTATTGTACCCAGGAAATTTAGTTCCCAATAAATCAAAATTCAGCTATAGCAGGTGCTCAGCCTCTTAAGGTTTGCATATCTGTGTTCTTGGCCTTGACTTGACATATTCCCATTCTTCTTGATCTTTAAGTGTATATTTGTTTCATGTGACTCATTCATAATACTTTAAAAAATGAGGACAGCTATAAACAAGAAAGCAAACAAAAGCAACCGTGCTAGAGAGAGCAATGAGCTGCAGAGTCTAGTTCTTCGCTGTCATGTTGACTTGTCCCATTAGGGACTGTTCCAATGACAAATGTCTATTGAGCTAACAATACCAGTCATAAACTTTTCAAAGTAGAGGAAACAAATGCTACCATGAAGTATATGTTGGGAATTACATAAAGAGTTCTAGAACTTACTTTCATCATCTCAGTCTTCACCAAGAGGAGATGATGTTAGGGAAGTTAGTTAAAACTCATTAAGCATCTTCCTCCTCAGGAAATAATCATGTCTTTTCCCATCCAGGCTGTTGTAAAGGTAAGGGAGATTGAGACATACGACATCTAACACTGTGCATGACACACACAAAGTATTCAAAAATGTTAACATCATTTCCTCTCTATCCAAATGTGTTCTGCCAGTGATTTCTCCTGTCATCTTTGGTTAATGAGAATTTTGATTGATACATGATGTCAGTGTTGGTTTATCTGAACAAAGGATGTCTTTGTTTTTTTTTTTTTTTTTTGAGAGTGAGAGCAAAAATTGGCATGCCATACTGAGTGCGGTGATGCACACCTTTAATCCCAGCAGAGGTAGGAGGATCATTGTGAGTTCAAGGCCACCCTGAGACTACATAGTGAATTCCAGGTTGCCCTGGACTACAGTGAAACCCTACCTTGGAAACAACAACAACAACAAAATAGTAAATAAAACACAACAAAAATTGGCATGCCAGGGCCTCTGCCACTGAAATTGAACTCCAGACACTTGTACCACTGAGTGGGCATGTGCGACCTTGTGCTTGCCTCACTTTTGTGTATCTGGCTTACATGGGATCTGAAGAATCAAATGTGGATCCTTACTTTCACAGGCAAGTACCTTAACCTCAAAGCCATCTCTCCAGCCCCAAAGTATGTCTTTTGTTCGTGTGTGTGTGTTGCACGGGTATGTTGTATGTGTGACTATGGACACACATTTGCCACAGCGTTTATGCCATGATATGCCTGTGGAGGTCAGAGGAGAGCTTTCGCATGTCTCCGTCATTTGAATCAGAGTCTTTTGTTCTTGTTGACTGCTGTGCTCACCAGTCTTAGTTGGTCCTCAAGTTTCTGGGAAATTCTCCTGCCTCCATCCCCCATCTTGCCATCAGTGTGCTAGGGTTACAGAAGCTTGTTGTGTGGAGCCTGGAGATCTGTATGTATGTACTCAGGCTTGAGCAGAAAGCATTTTATCCACTGAGCCGTCCCCTCAGGCCCTGTGCTTGGGTTCTTTCATCTTCCAGCATTTAACTTACTTGACTCTGTCTAGGGCAGAAAGGGTGCCTAATTCCTTTGTCCAATTGCAAGCATAGGAAGATAATAATCCAGGGGCTATGGATTAAGCTCAGTCATAGAGTGCTTACCTAATGCTTTCCTTTGGGAGTGGTGGGGCTCAGGAAGTGGGCCTTAGTTTGTGGAGAGTAACTTGCTGCTGACCTGACCCATAGATATCCATGAAGGGACTCACGGATGCTCTTCTGATAGAAACAGCTCCTTGTACCATAGACAGCTGGGAGCCATTAGGCCTTAGCTGCACCTTTCTAATCTTTATTATAATCTACATTGGGACCCATAAGTATTTAGCCAGATAGACTGCCCCTGAGAACCAGACACAGAGCCGGTCAAAAGCAGGTCAACTGTTTTATCAAGCCACCAGGGGCTGCTTAACGCAGTAGTTCTTGACAAGGTATCATTGCTAAGCAGGTCTGAAATGGACACTGTGATGCTCTGAGCACAGATCTCAGAGCTGGAAGCCAATTAGGACCTGGGGGCCGCCCTTTGTGTCACCTCTACCTGCAGCCCCTTGAAGGAGACACAGGTTTTGTTGCTGATAGAACAAGAGAATATTTATGCAGAACTCCTAAGATGGCACTCACATTTCTCATCGCTCTAATAGACTGTGGCTGCTGGGAAGAATGTTTTCTCATTATTAATAATTTCCTAGACATTATTCCAAACCAAGCTGTCCTGAGACCAGGCTGATGGCAAGAATCAGGATGTTACCCAAGTGCCTGCCCATGTGATTCAGAACTAAAGCTCTTAGTCAAAGTTGTGGTTGTCTTTTTTTTTTAACCAGCCTTCATCTCAAACAAGGAATGATTAAATAGCTGATAGCACAGGGACTTTATTTTCTAGTCAATGAACTTGACTTCAAACTTTAAGTTACATAGAAAGTCAGAGGTCTTGTATCCAAGAGGATCAAAGAGAGAGCGACAGCTTAGAAATCAGCCTGTGGGAGGCTCCAGGACTCTAGTTGGGTCCCCAGATATCCCGCCTCACCTACTTAAACTTGGTGGGGCATTGGTGAGACTAGCTTTTTCAAAAATTATTTTTATTTATTTATCTGAGAGAGAAAGAGTGAGCAAGCAAGCGAGCAAGGGAGAAAATGGGTGTGCCAGGGAATCCAGATGCCTCAAACGAACTGCAGAGCATGCTGCCTTGTTCATCTGGCTTATGTGGGTCCTGGGGAATCAAGCTTGGGTCCTTTGGCTTCGCAGGCATGTGCCTTAACCCCTAAGACATCTTTCCAGGCTTGAGACTAGTTTTAAACAATAGGTTACAAGTCCTAGACCTCAATTTCTTCTACAGTTTTAGGTAATTTCTCTTGGACAGCCAGCCTGGAGAAGTAGTTACCACCTCACAATTCTGTCCAACACCTTGGAATGACTGTTCCTTTCTTAAGAATCCCTTCTGTGGTAGTCACAAGCAATCTCCCATGGAAGAGAAAATGCTAAGCGATTGGAAAAGGGAAGGAGGGGATAAAATTCTTGGTTTAAGGGGATATTTGCAAAGGGGAAAGAGAAAGCCAGGCCACAACTATATTTGAGAACTCTGATAAAACTTAACTATAGTATGTCATTTGAAGCTATAATTTAAATCTGGGGCTTGGTTATGTTGGACCATGTACCCTAGTGGGAAATAAATTTTATATTACAATGTATATGCAGACACAGTTTTACAAACAATGTTTACCTTTACTACCTGGGATGAATGCTGACATTTTTTTTCTATTCTATTTTATTCTATATATCTTCCTTAATTTATTCTAACCCTCCCTGCTTTATTTCACTAAGAAGGAGAATGGTGGCTACTCATTATATTAATTTCATGATGACTAAGAGATCATAATAGGCAATTTAAAAATAGTTTGCTGAAAATCATAGGTAGAGATTTATGGATTCGTAAGCATTGAGAACCACAGATCCTTCACTTGTAATGTAACCTTGTTTTCCAAGTGAAAACACTGAGCCCTGCTGAGGTGGTAATTCATCTTCATCCTCTAGCAGGTTGGTGGTAATTCATGTGTTCTTCTCTGAACTCATGTGGTGATGCAAAAGGAAATGTAACACGGGCCAAAAAGCCTGGGAGGGAATTTGTAGGCATGCTCTGTTTAGAGCTCTGTGACTTCAAGGACACCACTTAAACCCTCTGAACTGTTTCCTATAAAAATGGATGCTTGTGAGGACTGATTAGGTAATATTGGAGAGGCCATGTGTATCAGTTAATTTCTCATTTTTGGGACAAAATACTCAAAAAGAGCAACTTGGGGACGGAAAGGGTTTATTTTGGGTTACAGTTTTGAGATGAGGTTTCATCAAGGTGGGGCAAAGCATGATATTTGGTCTCCCTAGGGGACTTCCGGTGGCTACCCCAGAAGGGGTTTCTAAAGGGCTTCTTAATGACAGGACTACAGCAGAGACCCCGCCTTTGGAACCAGAAGGAATAGGCTGGGTGTAATTGTTTTCCTTTGCTTCTTCATCCAAAGACGCCACAAATTCTCTTTTGTTACCATCTTCTTTGTTTCCCATGGTTTTCTTTTTTTACTTCTTAGTTTAGCTTATCATTTCTCACTATTTTAAAAGGAGATATTTATTAAATTTCCTCAATCTTGGGGTTCTTATTAGTAATGAACAATGCTTGGTAAGAAATAAATAGGATGGCTCCTTTCGTAGCACATAACCCATAACTCCATGATGAACACCAGCAATCCCACTAGGGAGGGCCTCAGTGGAGTGGGGGCAGGGAGGATGGAAATGATGGCGCCAACATATGATGTATCTGTTCAGAAGTTTCTATTTAATCAAAAAAGAAAAAAATATATACACAGAGGGGAAAAAATTATGAATACACTGAAAAGTGTGCAGGTCTGCAACATCATAGATCCCAGTCTTTCTCAGTGTGGGAAATAGAAGACGGTAGACTAGGCAAATGGAAATTCATTTAAGATGGGGCATAAGAAAACGACTTTCCACAGTTAAAATCAGCAGGCATGAGTAAGACACATGGATATTGTCCTCAGTTAGTACTAGGGGAGCACCATGTTTCCTGGGGTGTCCAGGTACATGAATTCTTTATTTTCTCTTGTTTTCTATTTCTTTCCTTCTTTTTCAAATTTGAGATAAGGTCTTATGTAAACTAGGCTGGTCTCAAGCTTGTTATATAAACAAGACTTGCCTTGAACTTCAATCCCCCTGCCTCCACCTCCTAGGTGGTAGATTATAGGCACACACCACCATGTCTGGCATGAGATTTCTGCTAGGCATGTAGCGTATCATGTCAGGGCTACTTTTGGAGGACTCCCTTGCTCCTAGCTGACTTTGTCCAGAAGGGTGTTCACCTGGAATCAGCCATCTGCCGAGGATATACTTGGATGTTCAGTTTCCTCAGCGGTGGGCTTCTCAGTGCCTGTTGTAGGCTGTTCTGATAACTTCTCATATACTCAGTTTATTTGGCCAAATGCTTTCAGAATTACGTCTGGCCTTAATGTTGCGTTTTAGTCACCATGAGAGCTTTGAGAGGGGTTCAGGGAACTGGCACTCACTTCTCTGATGTCCTTCATATGCTTTTACACCAGAGGAATGGTGGAAGTAAATACACCCAAAATAAATCAATCCTGTTTCATATTTGAAAGACAGAGCAAGGATAAAGCTCACTTTTGTTTTTTTTTCTTTCTCTCTCTCTTATCAACATAAATTCTCCTCAAATATCTAGTTCGGTTTTCTTAGTAATTTATGCATTCTTAGCTCAGTGATTTTGTGCAGAAGCAGCCTTTTATGAGAAACTAGAATTTTCCTGGAGAGAAAATTGCTTTCTCTGTCACTGTACTCTATATTTAGTGCATAACCACCTGTGTGACATGACCTGAAGAGGCTGTACTTAGACAGGACATCTTTTTATGGTGGTTAAGAGCATAGATTTGGGAATGTTTGCCTGGATTTGATCCCTACTTTTCTACTTAGTGGTGGTATGACCTTGGGGAAATTACTTATCCCATCTGTTTTAATTCTTTATAAATTATTGATAATAATAATAATAGTATCTACATCATGAAAATTATATGAGTTTAATGCAGTGCCCAGGTTTAGTAACTGCCATATGAGATTTACTGTTTTTCTTACTGAAATGCTCTGTAAGGTCTCCTGTAGTTTTAAAGTGGATGATAAGATTATAATAATGATATTTTACATTTGAAAAGCTATTTATTGCTTACGTGACTTTTCTCCATGTATTATCCTCTAGCTGAGGAAATTGAAGACAGTGTGTTGAACAGGAATGTAACTCAGTTGAGAGTCCTTACCTAACATGCATGAAGCCCTGGTTTCTAATACTACCTAAACTCAGTGTAGTGATACATGCTTATAATCCCAGCACTGGAGGAAGAAGGAAGTGGAGGAAGAAAGACCAGAAGTTTAAGGTTATCCCCAGCCACTTAGTGAGTTTAAGGCTGGGATACATGAGACCCTGTTTCAAAATAAAAACATGAAAAGAAAAAAAAAAAGGAATTGAGTTTTGAGGCCTATTCTATTTATTTTACTTTTTGTATTTTGGTGTGAGTATGGGCACTTGCATGTCATGGCACATGTGTACAGGTCAGAGGGCTGCTTGACGTCCACCTTGTTTAAGAGAGACGTGATCATCGTCTGCCACCAGGAACACCAGGCTCTCTGTCCTGCAAGCTTCCTGAGGGGGTGCTTCTGCCTCTGCCTCCCATCTCACTGTGGGGGCACTGGCATATAGACGCTTGCACGACTGTGTCTGAGCCATCTCCCCAGTCCCTAAGGATGTATTACCTTCTGAGGAAATCTGCTGAGTCTACAACAGAGCCTTCTAATTTCCAGTTTCTGTCATTTTCCTCCCATGATGATGACATTCAGTTAAGGATTAATATTTCCCTCTTACACGGTGCTCTCACTGAAACTTTTCATTATATTAGGAAGGTGCCACCATTCTCCAAACACTGAAGGCCACCATAGACTCAAAAGCATCTACAAATTACCCTGTCCTGTTTTTAATTCACTGTTACTAAGAAAACACTAGCTATCTCAATAGATAAACACAAAACCTCAGTGGCTTACCTCCATGGCAAATTATGTCTTCCATAAATATAATGCCAGTGTTCTTGGTAGGTAGCCATTTAGGGGCATAGGGGTCATTCTCTTTCAGGTCCCTAGGATTCTTCCCTTGTAGGTGGTGGATTGGGCAAAATATCATGAAGATTTTCCCCCTACTTTCTAACCACATGGACCTAGAAGCAACACATATCATTTCCTTTTACATGTTAACAGTGAATGCTAGCTGAGAAGCCCTGTATAGCTACAAGGAAGGCTGAGATAGATTGTCACCAAGTAGACAGTCACTTCTTGACAATACTCTAGAGGTCATGAGCTATTGGTGATCAGTTTATCATTTCTGCCACACTCAGTTGCCTCACATGTAACCATAGCTGTACTTATTTTCTCTCTCCAGTATCTTTCATTTTTGTACTCTGCTTCTGTTCTCATTGCTACTGTGCTGGCTCAGGTCCTTCTAATCTCACAGTAGCATAATATCATAAGTACTTAAGCGATTTCACTGCTTCCGTTGTTTTGTACTTTTCCATCTCTCTCCTATGCCACAAGCATAGTAATCATCCTGACTTACTCTTTCGGAATGTCATTTTTCAAAGACTCTACTTATGAATAGCTCAGAAACAATGATTGGGTTATTGTCTAAATCAAGCACAGTGCTAGGCACTAAAGGGTTGTATAAATGAACAACACTTGCTTCATGCATTTAAATTCCTTTCAATGTTAGAAGAAACTAACATGCTTATAGTAAGCCGTAGACTTGTATAAGTAGTAAGTAAAGAAACAAGGAATGTTAGTTACTTATGGAATAACTGTTATTTGTGTATAGAGGCATGAGATAGCAATTGCTCAGAGATAGAGAACATTTCTGGTTAAGGGAAAATGAATCACATGACTTAGGAAAGAGGTACTAGAGTGTGCTTAGTATCTGAAACTAAGTTCAAATCTGTTGCTTGGATGAAATTTCTTGGTGGCTAGATAACCTTCAGGTTATGATGGTGATTTGGAAAGGTACTGAGAAATTGGAAATAAGTAGATGTCTGAATTTAAGAAACAAAAAATGTGATAGTAGATACTCTATTCTATAGTTTAGTGGGTTTGGTATATACACATAGAAAACTTTTAAGGCCTATTACTTAGTACATGGAGCTGATCTCACTATAAACACATCATTTTAGATTGGTCTTGTTTTCTTTCTTTTAAAAGAATAACCAAAGATGAAAGGAAAGTAGAAATTGCATTTATCTGAATTCCAACTAAAATTTTGATCAATTTAAATGACATTCTTATGGAGAAGTTGGAACAGTATAGTCTGGATGTTTGTATGGTTTGGTGAATGAATGAATGAATGAATGTGAATTTTCAGGGAGGTACAGAGAGGTATGCTCTAGGGACTTGGCATTTTCCCATTCCTGCTCTTTTTTTTGTTTGTTTTCGAGTTAGAGTCTCACTGTAGCTCAGAGCTGACCTGGAATTCACTATGTAGTCTCAGGGTGTCCTCAAACTCATGGTGATCCTCCTACCTCTGCCTCCCCAGTACTGGGATTAGAGGCGTGCGCCACCGCGCCCGGCACTCCTATTCTTTCTAAAAGAAAATCTATGTAGTTAGTGGAAGACTTGATTCTCAGGGCTTATCATGCATGTGAATTTGGAGCTATGCTGGTGTCCTTGAGGCAGCAAGTTCTTAAAGTTCTATGGGTGATTTTCTATATTTGCAGTTAGAAATAAAAAAGACAAATGATATATTGGGTAATATATGAATATTTCCCACTGTAAATTGTTTATCTTTTGAAAAGACAGAAGCCAAGGAATTTCTAGTTATATTTTGATTCAACAATGATCACATAGTACATGGTTTGTCACACTTAAAAGTTAATTTTTTAGGTTGGAGAGATGGCTTAGTGTCTAAGGCACTTGCCTACAAAGCCAAAGTATCAAGGTTTGATTTCCCAGGACCTACATAAGCCAGATACACAGGTAGTACATGCATCTGCAGTAGAGGCCCTAGTGCACCCATTCTCTCTCTCTGCCTCTTTCTATCTCTCTGAAATAAATAAATAAAAATAAAAAATAAATTTAAAAAAGTTAATTTTCTTAATTATTAATAAGATTAATAAAATAATAATTTTAATAAGATTTCTTAACAATTAAAAATTAACTTGGTAGTCAACATGACAAAGATAGAAGAGCTCGTTTGCTATTCAGCTTTTAAAAAGCCATAGTCAAATAAAGTTTGACCCTGAATTCTTTGCCTGGGTTTTCATGAAGAAATATGTCAATGCATTTTGCCTTTCTCTCTGCTTCCCATCCTGTACCCTGCTTCCTTCTTTCTGAAGTAATGGCCTTAGGGAACAGAATCCGTAGGAAGCAGGATATGCCCTGCTGAACAGAAGTGTGGAAATTCAACATAAATGTTTAAGCCCTGGGTAATATAACTGGGAGAGCTATGGTTAGCAGTATGAGATGCCTGAAGGCATGACTCTGCTCCCCTGGGTAGCACAAAATGAAAAGCAGGAAAGCCTGATCATTTGAAACATGGTTTAGGGAGAGTTATTAAAATCATACCAGTCTAAGCAAGCTCCATCTCAAGGGGATCCTTGGATTATGAATGTTGTGTACTCTGGGACAGAGGCAATGGACTGTGGAGGCGTTTCATGTTCCTAAAAAGTGGGATTCTTTCTCTTTGTGTTGCAATTACCTTCTCCTTGCTGAGAAAAAAACAAACAAAAAACATCATGATGCCACTTGTGGTAGTGTGAATGTATGTCCACCCCGATAGAGTCAGATGTCTTAATGAAAGCTTTTAGCTTAAATTTCCAGCCATCTGGCTGGAAGAGATGCTTGTGGGTGGATCTGATTTCCAGCCTAGAGGTAGGCAGAACAGTCTTAGGTCAGCTGGGGTTCCTGCTGTTTTGCTGCTCATCTGTGTTTGCTTGTGGTGCTGGCTGTGTGGTGGTATCTTTGCTTGGATCTGTGAAAGGGGGCCAGTTTCTTCCACCATTATAGAACTTTCCCTTGGATCAGAAAGCCTGGAATAAATCCCTTCCTCCCATAAACTGTGCCTATTTGGAGATTAATGCCAGCAATGTGGAGCTGACTTCAATACCATTTATACGATGAATTCAAAATAGTCAAACTTATAGAGGCAGAGAGTGGAAAGATGCTTGCCAGGGACTCTGGAGGGCATTAAAGAGGGCAGTATTCATCAAAAAGTACAAAGATTTGATAATACATGATGAATGCATCCCATGTATTATATAGCATAATGCCTGTGCGACAACATTGTAATGTAAACTAAAATATGCGGAGGCTGGATCTTATGTTAAGGGTTCTTGTTGCAAAAGCAATAGTAGCAAATAAGAAGAAAAGAGAAAATTTTGGAAGAAATAAACAAGCATTGCAGAGGATGGTGATGGTATCTTCACCAGCATATTCTTAGATCAAAATTCATGCAACTATATACATTAAATATGTATAGATTTTTGTATGTTATTCACACCTTAATAAAGTATGTTGGGAATGGGTATGGAGGGAAGGAGAAGAGAGAGTGAGAGAATATTAAATTGTGAGTTTTAAGGCCAAGGCTGCATAAATTTAAAGTGGGTTTTGTGAGGTAGGAAGACAGGGAGGTTGAGAATGGCAATTTATGACAACAGCTTTAGATTGGCAGGCAAAAGTATTTTGTTTGTTTGCTTGTTTTAAGATAGGGTCTCACTGTGAAGCCAGGCTGGTTTCAAGCTTATGATTCTTCTGTCTTAATTCCTTAAGTGATAGGAATCTAGGTTTGCATTATCTTGCCTAGCCAAGGCAAGGATCTCGGAGTGAGCAATGCTAGTTAATCTCAGTATTATTTTCAAAGTTAAGCACAAGTTAACCTCTTTTGGGGTAATGGTACTTGCATTGTTTTCAGGGATAATAAAGTATATTGGTTATAACAAATACTTCAAATTTTTACATGAAGATTAAATAAAATAATGCATAAAAAAAGTACACACAGCAGTTAGCACACAGAAGGCATGCAATAAGTGCTAGCTAATATTAACTCTTATTGTCTACTCATTTACATTCCCCATTGTTATGGTTTGAATATGAAATGACCCGTGTGGGCTCCTGTATTGAAGCTGGGCCCCAACTATTGGTGCTATTTTAAGAGGTTTTGGAAACTTCAGGAGGTGTTCACCTCACTAGAGGAAGTAGGTCTTTGTGGGCTCTTGACCCTTATCCCTCACTCCCTCCCTTCTTTCCCTCTCTGTCCTTTCTGTCCACCATTAAGTGAAGAGCTTCTTCCACCATATGCTCCCATGACCGTGATGTTCTGCCCAAGCACAGCCATGGACCAAAACCGCTGAAACTATGAGCCCAAACAAATCCTTCTTTTGTTTCTTTTGTGTATTTTGATCACAACAACATAAAAGCAACAGACTCATGTTATTTGTAGTCAAAGGAAACTCCACCTTTATGCCTTAATATCTTTATACATGGCATTCTCTTACTTTGGAAAATACCTCTCTTGATGCATGTTGTCTCAGAGCAATCCAGTCCCACTTTGTAAGTGCTCAGTGTGGTTTCCTCCAGTTTGTCTCCCGTGGTCTGTCCTAGTGGAAAGACATCTCTGTCTTCTATACTGCAAATCTGGAGGGCTCTCTACACTGCATTCTACTTTCTTTTTATGATGGCCATGTGCATTAGGTATTATTACAATGAAGCTCTAAGATCAGCTTTTCTATCCATATAACCCTTTAGAGTGCTCAGCCCAAAGCCTCGTATCTGGAGTGATTCTCTAAATGTATTAGATGCAATCAATATTGCCAGGTGACCACAGTTGTCAACATTTTTCTCTCCTAGGATCTGACAATTTCTATATTAGTTTTTTCTTTTTAAGTTAAGCTTGGAAATAGCTAATATTTCAAGTTAGAGACTAATTGTGTTAATTTAATATTTATTAAATCTCCTACGTATAATTAAGCACTTTAATGAAAAAAGTCACATAATTTTATAATATAGCTATCATTTTATAAATGTAATTCTCCATTATACATTATTAATTCATGCAACTCTCTCAGTAATCCTATAAGTTGTTTTTAAATCTTAATCTTCATTTTTTTTTTCCTGGAAGGAGACAGAGGTTCATAGGTTAAGTAACTAGCTCAATCTCTTGTAGCTACAAAATCATGGAGCCCCAAAATTTGAACTTAGGCTTGTTACATTCTAAAGTCATAGTTTCAACCACAGAAGCAATTTATATATATATATATATAAATTTAGTTTGTTAATTAGTAAAATTTTCCTCTAAAATAATGTTTTTAACATGGAGTTGCTTGGGGGGATCAAGAGAAAAATTGTGGAAGAGGTAGCATATGAATATAATATAAAACATATAATTTTTCTTTAAACTTACGTAGGCTTCATAATGCACACATATAAGCTCAACTAATTAAGATAAGTTTCTATCATCTTCTAAAGTTACCTAGCTCTAACAGTATTATACTTGCTCCAGTTACATGAAATACATAGCTGTAAATAAAGGCAAGAATAATAGAATAGTCAAAAAAAATAAAGAGTCCATATTTATAACTTCATTTACTCACCTAAATTACTAAGTAAAATATGAGTACAGGGATCTCAGATCCTTTAATGGGCTCTGGATTTTTATTTACTTATTTATTTTAATTTTTATGTGAGAGAGAAAGAGAGAGAAAGAGACTTGTCATACCAGGGCCTCAGCCACTGCAATTGAACTTCAGACACTTGCACCACATAGTGGGCATGCACAACCTGGCACTTGCTTCACCTTTGTGTGCCTGGCTTACATAGGATCTGAAGAGTTGAACATAGGTCCTTAGGCTTTGCAGGCAAACATCTTAAGTGCTAAGCCTGGCTCTGTGATTTTTTTATTCAAGGTAGGGTCTCAGTCTAGCTCAGGCTAACCTGGAATTAACTCTGTATTCTCAAGAGTGGCCTCGAACTCATGACAATCCTCCAACACCTGCCTCCTGAGTGCTGGGATTAAAGGTGTGCACCACCACACCTAACTTTGGCTCTGTGATTTTTGTTCATATTTTATTTATTTATTTGAGAGCGACAGACACAGGGAGAAAGACAGATAGAGGGAGAGAGAGAGAATGGGCGCACCAGGGCTTCCAGCCTCTGCAAACGAACTCCAGACGCGTGCGCCCCCTTGTGCATCTGGCTAACGTGGGACCTGGGGAACCGAGCCTCGAACCAGGGTCCTTAGGCTTCACAGGCAAGCGCTTAACCGCTAAGCCATCTCTCCAGCCAGGCTCTGTGATTTTTAATGATTGAGTTTTTTCAGCTTTATTTTTCCTACCAAGAAGCCAAACATTTTCCTTATGTTCCCATACTAGTAACATATGAACGTGGCCAAGGATGATAAAACTAAGCACTGACTTTGCATTTAACCTGTGAACTGTGAACAGAATCTCTACTTTTCAGATGGTTCTCCTCTCCTCGAATGATAAACTTGATTATCCTTCCTTTTCACTTGTGATTCCTCTGCCTTACAAATGGGCTGGGAGTCTAGGACACTTTTTTTTTTTTGAATGATGGCATTTCTTTTTTAATACATGTATGTGCGTGCAGGAGCATATACATGTGGAGTCCAGAAACAACTTGTCCTCAGGAATGCTATCCACCTGCTTTGAGATAAGAGTCTCTCATTGGCCTAGGGTTCACCAATTAGGCTAGACCAGCTGGCCAGCAAGCACCAGGAATCCTCCTGTCTCTGCCTCCTCAGTTCTTGTATCATAAGCAGGCATAACATCACACCTGGCATATTAACATTTGTACTAGGGAATCAGACATAGGTGTTTAGGCTAGGGAAATGGCTTAGCAGTTAAAGCGTTTGCCTGCAAAGCATAACATCCCTGGTTCGATTCCCCAGGGCCCATGTAAGCCAAATGCACAAGGAGGCACATGTGTCTGGAGTTCGTTTGCAGTGGCTGGAGGCCCTGGCATGCCCATTCCCTCCCTCTCTCTCTCTCTCTTCACCTCTTCCTCTCTCTCAAATAAATAAATTAAATATTTAAAAAAACCGAACAAAAATAGGTGTTCATGCTTGCAAAGCAAGTACTGAACTACAGAGCTATCTCCCCAGCATAAGTGATTTTATGTCAGGTGTTTCTTATGATGGCCAGTGTGACCACTGCTTCCCATTGATATCGAGGATGCATTGCTTTAAGCCCTGCCCTGCATTCTGGATACAGTAGTTCAGTCAGGTTGCTGCATACATTCCTCATGATCCATTTGTTTGACCAAGTGCATCTAAAAGTACAGGAGGCATTCAGGCTATCCATGCCTTTGTGGAGGAGTGATAATGCGTGATCCAATACCCGCTTCCTGCAGGTTGTTTGTCTCATAGGCATCTAGTACAGGGCCAGATCTTGGAGATGATCTGTTTGTTTTTCACTTATTGATTTGGAAACTAAAGCCCAGGTAAATCCAGTGATTCTGAGCAGCATCAGCTCCCTTTGAGAATGTGTTAGAAATGCCCTTCCTCAGATCCCTACAGAATCTGAAATGCTGGCCATGCGGTCCTGAACTTTGTATTTCGACAAGCCCTGATGAGGAGTTTGAATTATGCTATACAGTTTAAGAAATGCTGGGTTGACAGGCCCAGAAAGCCAAGCGCCACACGTTTTCTCTCATATGTGGATCCTAGCTACAGATGATTGGGCTTCTGCGTGAGAAGGAAAATACTTGGTAGCAGAGGCCAGTAAGTTAAAAAGGAGACATAAAGGGAAGAGAAAGGAAGGGAGGAGGATACTTAATAGGTTGATATTGTATATATGTAAGTACAATGATTGTAATGGGGAGGTAATATGATGGAGAATGCAATTTCAAAGGGGAAAGTGTGGGGGTGGGGAGGGAGGGAATTACCATGGGATTTTTTTTATAATCATGGAAAATGTTAATAAAAATTTTTAAATTTAAAAAAAATTAAAAAAATAAAAAATAAAAATGATCAAAAAACCAAAACAAACAAACAAACAAAAATTGTTTTGGGGGCTGAGTAGATAGCTCAGATGTTAAAGACACTTGCTTGCAAAGCCAGATGGCTAGGGATTCCATTCCTCAACACACATATACAGCCAGATGCACAATGTGGCACATGGGTCTGGAGTTTGCAATGGCAAGAGGTATTGGCATGACCATACTCACTTTTTTAAAAAAAATTTATTTATTTGCAAGAAGAGAGAAGACAGAGGCATTCCAGGGCCTCCAGGGACCTGCAAACAGACTCCAGATGCATTGGTCACTTTGACCATCTGGTTTTATGTGGGTACTGTTCTATGGAATTGAACTCAGGTCATTAGACTCTGCAGACAAGCACCTTAATAGCTGAGCCATTTCTCCAGCCCCATCTTTCTTTCTTTCTTTCTTTCTTTCTTTCTTTCTTTCTTTCTTTCTTTCTTTCTTTCTTTCTTTCTTTCTTTCTATCCTTCCTTCTTACTTACTTTCTTTCCTTCCTTCCTTCCTTCCTTCCTTCCTTCCTTCCTTCCTTCCTTCCTTCCTTCCTTCCTTCCTTCCTTTCTCCCCCCCCCCTTCTCTTTTTCTTTCCCTTTCCCTCTCTCAAATAAATTTTTGTTTGTTTTGTTTTGCAAGGTATGGTCTCACTAGCTCAGGCTGACCTGGAATTCACGATGTAGCAATGTGCCACCTTTAAAAAAATTAAGAATTTTTAGCCTGGCATGGTGGCGCACGCATTAAAAAAAAAAAAAAAGCTGGGTTGAGCCATTCGTCCAATGCCAGGTAGCTGCTAGCAGAGCACATGCCCAGTCTTCTTGGCACCCATTTCAGGACCCTCTGTGCTCCATCACAGAGTGTCTGCCTCTGCCAGACTTCACACTTAATGACACTTCCTTTTCTCTCTTGGCATTCTTTGGAGGCTGGCATTTACATTTCATTTTAATGAGGTCCAGTTGTGTTGCTTTTTTTTTTTAATCCCTCTCAGCTTGTTCAGAGATTTGAGTTCAGGGGCTATTGCCTAATTATATTAATTTCATGTCTGGAGATTTTTTTTAACAACAATTCCTTCAAATTGAAGTGTTAATTTCATCACAAATCCTCATTCTGGGTAGAGGCACAGTAAGTTCCCCCCGTTTCATGGATTTCTTTTTGCTTTTCAGGCAGAGTTTAGCAGCTGAGCAGATGCATTTTCTTTGACTCTTTTAGGAAGATGAGAAAGGCGGGTGCCCTTTCATAAGCAATTTTTTTTTCTAGTGACAGTTTCATCCTATTCTGACAAAAATCACACATCAGGATTTCCCCTTTCAACTTCCTTCTCAAAGCATCAGCTTTTGGTGCCACTTAGGCGACAGCCCTTGTTGAAAGAATGTGGACCTCAGAAACTTCTGAGGGCCTTCTTTTGCCTCAGCAGACCCGAGGCAAGCCAAATAGCCTTGTATGATCATCCTCAACTGCTTCTCAGTGATAGACTCCACATGGCTAAGCTTCCAAGGGGCCTCCATCTTTTAATCTCCCTTCCTTCTACCTTGGATTCCTTTGGGCTTCCATTCTCTGGATAGGAGCCTTGTGTGGTTACAAGGTCTTGGCAGGAAGCTGTGGGACTTAATGACTTCTTTCTTCCATAAAAGACATTTCAATGAGGGCTAGCATCTTTGAGCTCAACTACCTTGGGATTGTTTTAAGCCTCAACAGGAACCATGAAACTCAGAGGCTTTGGGAATCAATGTACTATTTTTCCTAATCTCTACTCCTCCACTTGTTCCCAGGGGAGCTCTTTCTACTCAGAGCTTCTCCAGGAAGCGTAACCCAGTCCATACCCAATCTGACAAGTTCTCAGGAGGCTAAAGGGTTCTGAGGCTGAACTCTGGAATGAAGTAGACTCCAAGGAGGCCATAAGCCAACACTTAAACCCAACTTGAATGGACTTCGAGGGCCTAGAGTTGACCTGTTTGCCAAAGGGCGCTCAGTGTGCACTTGGCTCTGACAACAGCCAGAACTCTAAGGGTTGCAGGGAAACAAATGGGAATTTTAGGCAAGTGTATCCTGGACGCTGATCCATGATGTTTGCTATTTGAGATTAATGTTTCTTTGATACCTCTGAGCTTGGGCTTCAAAGAGTTCAAATCTGTGTGGTGATTATGGTTAAATGTGAAGTTGTTGTGGAATCCTTGTAGATACATGAAGAATGACAAAGATAATAATACTATTTTGAAGTCCATGCCATGGGCTCCCTTAGTAGGCATGTTATAGACATTACCACTAATGCTTCTAATCCAACTTCTCTTAGCTTGCTTGCCCAGGGGAGGAGATAGAGTCTGATATTCAGCAGTCACTCAAAATGGGAGGAATTTAGTGTATTTTTTTCTCTTTTTGTTAGGATTTGATACACAGGTCCTGAAGTCAAACTGCCAAGTTCAAGTCCTGGCTTTGTTACATGTTTTACCATTTAGTATTGCATTGGAGGCATTTTCTCCTAGCCTGACATGACCATGGACCACCATGAAGTGGAATAGTCACGATAGCTTACAAGATACCTTGGAGTTCAGTCATGGCAACAAACTAAGCAAAACAGTTAAAGGCAGTAATAGGCCCCTTAACATTCTCCCAGAAGGGGATGACAGAGGGTCACCAGACCCTCACCTGAGACTCCAGATACCATTTCTTCTAGCCTCACAGCTGTCTGTGATCTTGAGGAGTACTAGGATATTTAACAGGTGGAAGGTTAACCATAGATGTGGGCCATTCCGGTGATTGAGCTTTCTTGAGTTGTCACCCTGAGCAACCTCACTCCTCTAAGTAAGTAGTAATAAACTCATTAGGGCTGGAGAGGTGGCTTAGTGCTTGAGGCACTTACCTGCAAAGCCTAATGACCCATGGTTGACTCTTCAGATCCCATGTAAGACTGATGCACAAGGTGACAGAAGTGCACAAGGTTGCACATGAGCACAAAGTGGCGCATGGGTCTGGAGTTCGATTATACTGGCTGGCCTGGGGTGCCAATTCTCTCTCTCTCTCCCTCACAAAAACAAGGCCAGTCTGTTGGGCTTACCTCAAAAAAAAAAAAAATAAATAAATAAATAAATAAATAAACTCATTAGTTCACCAAGCTGAACTTGGTTGGGATGCTTTCTTTGGCCTGCCATTGGTCTGTCTGGGGTGGATAGCTACATCTTGACATTCCCTGGGAACTGCAATACAAAGCAAGTTATCTCTCTATAAAAGAGAGTTTTCCTCTCTGTCAAAGAGGCATACTAGTTACCTTCTCATTGCTGGGTCAAAACACCCTCCCTGAAGCAGCTTATGGGAAGAAAGGATTTGTTCTGGCTTACAGTTTCAAGGGGAGTTTTGTCACGGGGGGACGCATTGAAAGGGCAGACAGCAGATTCTCGTCTTCATAGAGCCCAGCAGGAAGTAGTCTGAGGAGCTAGTCTTGAACATCTAGTGGGCTGGAGTAACAAACTTCAAGGTTCCCCCCCACCCCGCCCAAGAGACACACCTTTTCTAGCAAGGCTCCACTTCCCAAAGGCTCCACAACCATCCTAAATTGCCGCCAGCTAGGGACCAAGTATTCAAAATGCACAAGGCTATGGGGGAGATTTTTATATTCAAGCCATCCCAATATTCTACCTTCTTTCTAAGATAAGCGTAATAATTTAAAGAATTAATATACATAAAATACTGAAAACCATAACTGACATAACATAAACTCTTTTATGATTATTGGCTCTTAAGAAAATGCAAAGTTGAAAACAAGGTATTGCTTCACATTATTTGCCAGATGAACTTAACCTTTACGGTACTTTTCCAAATGTATAAAATGCTTATTTTCGGCCTCTTTTGGGGGTTGGTATTAAAATAATTCAATACTTAGTAAGAAAGTCCAAGAGGGGGTATGTAATTCTTACTTACAACAAATAAAGCGTTTGTCACTGTGCTCTCTCTCTCATGCCCCTTTCAGAGTGCTCTGAGGGTGCCCTGTACCTCGGTAACTCCTGTGACTGCAAATCACACAGCAGCCAGCAGCCAGGTCTGAATCCCATTTGCAGTACAAAGAGACTGGAGGGAGAAATGGGCTTAATTAGTAAGAGATGTTCAAGGTAAAGCCTTTACAAAAGTGCTAACTGTGCTGTGTTAGAGGGAAGAAATACGATGAAAGCCACCATTACCGAGCAGCTGGGATGATGCATAGATTTCCATAGCCTTTGCTTGCCATATCACACCTGCTTAGATGTCCCAACTCGACTTCAATTTCAGGGGTAGTTCAAAGCAGGGGTTTCTAACTAGCAAACCACAGAACTTTTCAAAAACCTTGAAGCTGGTGCCATTAGATGTGTAACCACTCTGGCCAATTAGCATACCAACTTGAGGGACATGGAGGTGAAGAAAACAAGACCATCTTCCAGAGCTAACAGTGAGAAAGAGACTTGGAAATAGCTCATTACCAATGTAGCCAGAGATTTCAAAGTCTGAGCCTGGGGATAAAGCGCCTCAGAGCTGAATTTGGATGGTGAGTATAAGAGCAGCCAAACAGGCAATGGCAGTTCAGAAGAGCTGGGAGTTGACCAGGTGATCAGGTAAAAGTGGGGTTAAAAAAACATGAAGAAAGATCTCAGCTCTACTTCTGGCATGGATATTTTCCATGTTGTTGTGTGTGTATAGTTGTGAGCTGAAGGTCATTAAGGTCTTGTCTATTTTCTTTTTCTGTTTCTTTGTTTTTATTTACTTATTTGAAAGCAACAGACAGAGAGAGAAAGGGGCAGATAGAGAGAGAATGGGCGCTCCAGGGCCTCCAGACACTGCAAACGAACTTCAGGTGCATGCGCTACCTTATGCATCTGGCTTACATGGGTCCTGGGGAATCAAGTCTTGAACTGGAGTCCTTAGGCTTCACAGGCAAGCACTTAACCACTAAGCCATGCCTCCAGCCCCCTTGTGTATTTTCTTAATAACCTCTACATATGCATTCAGCTCAAGGTTTATAGAAGGTACAGAAAGATCTTCTCTAAGAAGCTGTTGAAGATGGGACTCATTTGTATGACTTAAATGTAATCTTTCCTTCTCCTTGATTTACATATCCTGTTCAGGAGTGGATGTCCATTTTTGAATTTGTAGATATCACAGGAAAAACTTTCAAAGCACATCAGGTGTTACTGACAATGTCTGGCTTTATTTGTGGTCATTAGTAGTTTGCATGTTAACTTCAGAGTCCATCATCTGTGAGTTTAGGTAAACTATCTGAGTACACTCAATGCCTATACTCTAAGTTGAGCACTCTAGGACTAGATTGTTGTTGGTGGGATTACTGAGGGTGTGTGATATTTGAGAGAGTATGTGTGAATAATTTTCACCAATGCTGTGTGAGGAACAGTGATGGGTCCCCATATTTATTCATGCCTTACCTTGACTGAGGAGACCACATATTTCAGAGAGGACAGCTACAAAATCAAGGAGGCTGTATAGTCTGTCAGACTATGATGTGAGAAATAAGCTTTAAATGTCAATGTCATAAAAGATAAAGAAAAACTGTGGTTATGTTCCAGATTAAAGGAGGCTAAAGAGACATGGCAAGTAAATGTAATATCTTCCTTTAGATTGGATCCTGTGCTGGAAGGGGGGAAAGTGCTACAAAGGACATAACTAAATCAGCTGATGAAACTGGAATACGAATGTCAGATTATTTTTTTTAAAGTATTGTATAGCTGATAACCTGTAAAGATGACAATTGTCCTATATCTACATAAAAGATCTTCCTACTCTTAGGGTATACGTCCTAATGTGTTTATGGGCAAAAGGCCATAATTTATGTACATTTCCATCATATTTCAAGCAAATGGAGTAAATTTTTCATAATTTTAAGAATAGTGTATGTTCACACTTGGAAGGGATTTTTGCATCACGTAATGATTAGTGACTTTTACAATCACTAGGCAACATGTCCCGTTTCACAGATAGGAGTCAAGAAGTTTGAATGTTTTACCTGTCACTCAGACATTTGGCTGGCAACCTGGGAATGGAATGTGAAGATTTTGGCTTTTAAACCTAGTATAATTTCCGAACTAATTATTTAGAGGTCAAGACAAGGCACATATACACAGAAATGTTCTCTTCTGGGTTGGAGTCCTTGGCTGTTCTCTGGCTCAATCAGCCAGCTCCTTTCATCTATTTCAGCGATGTATTTTTTTTCTGGAAGGCTATGTGGAAACGTACACTTTCAGTTGATTAGCCATCCGTCAACTTCTTCACACGACACAACCCAGTTCAGCTGTGCCCCGCAAGTGCTGCTCATCCTTCCACTCTGGACTGGTGTAAATGCCCAGGGGCAAATTTCTTGAATTTTTTTTTCCAATAATACCCATTTTCCAGGGTTGTCACTGCAAGCTATGAGCAATGTGAGGCCAGGCCTGAGTGCATACACTTGTTTATCTATGAATTTCCAGCACTTTGAACAGGGCTCAGCAAATACAATCAGCGTCAGATGTCATTGAAATCTGGGGGTGGGTTAGACTCCTATGTACACCTGTCCTTAGCTGTCTTGAAGCTGCACGTTTACCCTGTGGGTTCCTTATTGGTCTCCTTTCATGCAATTGCCAGCTTTCAGGATTGGCCACTGGCCACAAACCTTTCTCCTCTGTCAGTTTCTCCTGTCTACACTCTTAAAACTTCATACAGAATTTGGCTATTGGCATAGAGTAATTTGGTCGTGCCAGCAATTTCTTGAGCCTTGTCTTATAGGACACCGGTGGCTAGTCATCTTTTATAACACCGGAACATAACAGGTATCTAATTAGTGATGATGATGATGATGATGAGACAATTTCACTAGACACCTTCTGTTAGTGTTGCCTCCTGTAGGCATTGCTGTTTGCTTTCATTTGGATCAGTGGTTTAGTATTAGTGTCTGAAATACAATGTGTGTGCTAGAGAGACGAGTATCTAGGCAAGTCAGCAGACCTAAGGGTCTGATGTTATTTGAGTGCCTGGCAAGTAATGCTTGATGCAAAGGGAGAAAAAGAGCAAGAAAGGAAAGGGATCGGAGCTCAAATTCTTGGAAGGTATGAGTTTTCAGAAATAATGGCACCATTTTGTCCTTAAAAGTCATTTCAGGAATCTCCACACTGATTTCCACAATGGCTGGACCAGATTGCATTCCCATCCACAGTGCAGAAGGGTTCCTCTTTTTCCACATCCTCACCAGCATTTATGGTCATTTGTTTCCATGGTGGTAGCCAATCTGACAGGAGTGAGATGGAATCTCAATGTAGTTTTAATCTGCATTTCCCTGATGACTAGGGTTGTAGAATATTTTTTTTAGATGTTTATATGCCATCTGTGTTTCTTCTTTTGAGAACTCTCTATTTAGTTCCATAGCTCTACACCTTTTTGTGTTAATAGGAATTTATTTTCTCTGTTTCAAAGGCTGGAAAGTCCAAAATCAAAGTCTGGCAGTGATGAGATTGTAGAGAGGGTTCTAACCTGGGTTCCCCGAGGACCACCTTATTGCTGTATCCTAACATATGTTCTCTGTGTGTGTGTGTGTGTGTGTGTGTGTGTGTGTGGTGTGGAGTATTTTTTAATGTTGGAGTTTGTAAACAATTTCACACATGTATACAAACATTGTGATAATTCTCATCTGCACTGCACCCATATCTCTCCCTCCCATTCCTGCATAGCCCATTTTTTAAGTGGGTTGTTTGATTTCTTATTATTTAATTTTTTGAGTTCTTTGTATATCCTAGATATCAATCCTATATCAGATGTATAGCTGGCAAAGATTTTCTCCCATTCTGAAGGTTGCCTCTGAAGGTATGAAATTTGCAGGAAAATGGATGGATCTGGCAAGGATTGTATTAAATGAGGTAACCCAGGCCCAGGAAGCCAAATGTCACATGTTCTCTCTCATATGTGGATCCTAGCTACAAATGACTGGATTTCTGTGTGAGTAGAAAGAAAACTCAGTAGCACAGTCCAGTAAGCTAGAAAAGAGATATAAATGGAATAGAAATGGAGGGAGGAGGGTACTTAATAGGATGATATTGTATATATGTAAGTAGAAGAACAGATTAATGGGGGTGAGAAGGCCTAAATTATGTCAGGGGAAGAGATTGAGTAAAGGAAAGATGGAAGGAGGGCTAATCAAAATCTAAGAGGATATAAATAAGTCATATGGAAACCTACTTTTTGGACAATGGAACACACAGGAGCCATAGATTGTTACTAGAAAATTTTCAGTGCCAGGGATGGGATACCTTCCAGTGAGTTGTTGACCAGAGAGGTCCCTGATGCCCTGAAAACATTACAAGCCATTGCTGAGGCCCTTGGCTTCCCACCAGGAATAGGTGTTAAGATCCTATTGCTAAAAACTCCACATACTTGGGCTCCAAGGTCACCGAGAAATCCTGCTGGAGCTGAGCTAGAAACCTCCTCCATGTAGAACATCTGACAGAAATCTGGAAAAAGCCATGATGCACACAGTTCAATGGGAGAGAGAGAAATCATTAGTGAGGATATCCAACAGTGGACACTGCCAGCCTTATATTTGGCCAGCCAGGCCAAATGAGCCAATGAGTACAATAGTGGCATGTCTGTTATGGGGGAAATCAACCACCCTCTAATTTGACTGGAATCCCACTCCATGGAAGGGAATACATCCTTGATACTGAAAACCTACAACAGGGGTAGTCATGAGCCCTAGGGGTGTAACATCTGCTGGTGTCTGACTAAATGTATGGACTATGCTCACAAAACTGGCCAGTAAACACTTCTCTTAATGTTCTTACCCTTATATTAATGCTACTCTCACTTTTGGTAGAGAATCTTTTCTTTCCAGATGGCAGTGACCTTGGGATGACTCAGAAGGTATCATGGTGCTGGAAAGAATTGACAGGAGTGCTCATCACTGCAATATCTCAATCACACCTTCCATAGCTCAGGGTCCATTGTGGGAGAGGTGGCAGAAAGAATGCAAGCCAAAGGAAGGGTAGGACCCCTTACAATGTGCTCCCCCACAGACAGAAAATGGCCTGGATATCCATGACCTCACAGTGCCTGACACTACCTACACAAGACCATGATGAAAAGATAATGACATCAAAATAAAAAAGTGACTGATTGAGAGGGGGGAGGGGATATGATGGAGAGTGGAGTTTGAAAGGGGAAAGTGGGGGGGGGAGGGAGGAAATTGCCATGGGATATTGTTTACAACTGTGGAAGTTGTTAATGAAAATAAATAAATAAATATAACAAAAGTCATTTCATTCTCCAAACAACCATCAAGGTGAAAGTGTCATATTACTCATGAGAACACTGAAGCCCATAAAGGCAGAGTACTTGCCCAAGATCATATAGTCAGCAAGTGCCAGGGCTAACACTTTTTGTTTGTTTATTTTTATTTATTTATTTGAGAGCAACAGACAGACAGAGAGGGAACAAGGCAGATAGATAGAGAGAATGGGCGCACCAGGGCCTCCAGCCACTGTAAACAAACTCCAGATGCGTGCGCCCCCTTGTGCATCTGGCTTACGTGGGTCCTCAGGAATCGAGCCTCCAACCGAGTTCCTTAGGCTTCACAGGCAAGTGCTTAACCGCTAAGCCATCTCTCCAGCCCCAGAGCTAACATTTAAACATGGGTTTGAATGATTAAAACCCATTTTCTGAGCTTGGGAGGCTCTGAGGCAGGAGGATTGAGAGTTTACAGCTGTATTGGACTACATAATGAGTTCTAGGCCAGTCTGAGATCTATGGTAGGATTCTGTCTCAGATAAAAAATGTAAAACTAATAATCCCATTGTCCTCCCTACTACACCTCTCAATACGGACCAAAGAAATCAAAGGATCAGACTGAGTAGTCTGATCACATTGAAGAGCTAGTTGGCCTTCTCACCTGAAGTCAGAAACGCCACAGCACGACACTCAATGTGACCACATTGTGACTCCCCATAAGCAGCTAAAGGCTGAGTCTGACTTAAGGTTTGTTGGAGGTAGACAGAGTCTTTGGTAATTGCCACACATCTGCTCATGTAGCAATCGCCTATCTCCTTTTAGAGTATTTTTTTTTTCCTGCTTGGAAACATTTAGAGTGGCTCTGTTTGAATCTGTCTGAAGTTACAGCATCTGGTATTTTGCATGCATTTTTTTCCCCTGAAATTAAAAAGTCTACATTGTTCTCCCTGTAGCAAAGTCCCTGTCTTTCTGCCAACCCTCCTCCCCCACCCCACCCCACACACTTTCTGATTTTAAAGCATTTCTTTGGTAACGTCTCCTCACTTCAGAGTCTGTCTGCCTTGGTGGAATTCAAGTTTCAAGGGCATCTGCCTTGGCTCCAGCAGCATTGGGAGGACTTCAAAAACTTACCTGCCGGTCCCTTTTAGCAATGGGCTCCCCTTTCAATAATTAAAGGAAGACCTCCCCAGCCCCCCACAGCTACTAACAACCTAACAAGCTGCCCTTCCTCTTTTTGTGTCCCACACTAGTTCCAGCACTTCGGGTTAGCATCTTCTGCCAGACAAATTAGAAAATAAAATCTCCATGGGTGACCAGGCAAAACTGATTAATCATCTAACCCTAGCAGATGACACAGCCCTAATCCAAATATTTATGCTACCGTCACCGGCACTCATCTGAGCGCTGCCAGATAGTGACAGATTTTAAAGACAATCACATTAAGTATTAATCAGGCTTGAAAGATGCAGCCACACGGAGGCATACTAACGACCAGGCATTTCCTGCCGGCTTCCTGCACACGGCGCCCTGTGCTGGTGTATCACAAAAATGATCCTTTCCCTTCATAAAACATCATCCTCGATTATGCCTAAGAATCTCAAATGGTGTTGGCTGGCTAGGTGACCTTGAACCAATGCCGCACCCTTACTCCATTGTACCCTGAGCCTCAAGCTCCCCAGTCGCGGTTACCTTCCTTATTCTAGCTTCGCTTTTGCTCCGTATGGGACTTAGGGAGAACTTCAGACCACGGAGAAGGCACCAGGCAGTCAGAGGTGCTCAGTGTGGACCAGGAGGAAGGGAACACAACAGTACAGGAGAGAGAAGCAAGGAACGGTGGGAATACGGGTCCCGCTGTTTCTGCCTGGCCAGGGTTGGAGGAAAAGAAAGGGGTAACGTTTGCCAAGTCAGATGAAGCTGGCAGAAAGGAAATGAAGAAAGTCATTCACAGTTTCAACGAGGTCTCCTATCGGTGGTCTTTCAAAGGCAGAAAGCATCTGAGAAGGCAACGTTGCCAAGCTCTGAACTCTGGGGAGTGGATTCTGCAGGGCGGGTAGGTGAGCTGGAAACTGGGGCCATCGGAGGAAATCCCAGCATGTCCCCCCCTAGCTGGGCTCAGGGTCCCAGAGAGAAAGAATTGGAGCTCTAGTCAAACTACAGATCCTCCAGCTGTCCAGTCCTCGCCCACAGCAGCATGACCGAGAGGTTGCAGAGCTGTTCGGAGTTTCTGGGTGGTGATCATCCAGAAATCACAGGCAGAGTTACCAGGAGGAGAAGTGGACTGGCTGCTCATCCATGGTCAGCTTTTCTTCTGCCTTCTTCTTCCTCTTCCTCTTCCCCTCCTCCTCCTCCTCCTTCTTCTTTTTTGCATATGTGTAATGGACCTATGCACAGGTGTAGGTGCATGTATGTGGTCAATGTCAGGTGTCTTCCTCAATCACTCTTCACTTTATTTCTTGAGAAATGGCATCTCACTTGAACCCAAAACTCACTAATTGGTTTGACAAGCTAGCCAGAAACCTCTATTTAAACCTTAAATGCCATGTCTATGTCCAAAAGATGGACTTGAGATCACTGGACCCCTTTAACCTGTTCCTAAAAGTAAGGCAACATTGGATAAATCTCCTTTATCTGTTTTTTTACCATTACTTGTCTCTTCAGCTCATGTATTGGGTGGCTGAACATAGCACTGGGTGCTGTTGGAGCCCAGGCTTTCATCTAAAATCTCCAGTTACAGATAGACCTATCTTCTTGACAGCACTGTCAATACACCAGCAAAATTGTGTTCCTTGACCTGTATTTCTCTAGATGCCTTGAAGACCATTTTCTTTCATTCTACTTTTCTAAACTTTTGTGTGCATCTGATGGTCCTTTATTAGAAATTAAAGCCCTTCCACTTAGGATTTTATGAGTGGGAAGGGAAGGAGTTAGAGCCTCTAGGTGAAATTCTAGGTAAAGAAAAAAAAAATCAGAAGATATTGGATATCTTTGTCAAGCAACCAGCCTATTGAAGCGTCCAATTTTCTTCTCTTCCCTTATTGAGGAAAATCACAGTCATAGCATTTTGGAAGCTGGAAGAAATCTTAGAAATTATTTAATTGAGCTTTCTGGAGTGTGGTTGCATATCTTGTCTCCTGCCTTGGGAGAAGACAGAGATAGAATGAAGGGCAGAAATTTTTCCTCTAATAGTCTTCCAAAGGCAGATTATCTCCCTTGGGGGTTCAGGGTAAGAACTGAGAGCTTATTGCCATCGCCTTCACGTGGCTGGGGCACAGCACCCAACCACATGCAGCTGGTGGGAGGAAAAGTTACACTTCCAAGCTGGGCATGGTGGCACACGCCTTTAATCCCAGCACTCGGGAGGCAGAGGTACAAGGATTGCCATGAGTTCAAGGCCACCCTGAGACTCCATAGTGAATTCCGGGTCAGCCTGGACCAGAGTGAGACCCTACCTCGAAAAACCAAAAAAAAAAAAAAAAAAAAAAAAAGCTACATTTCCGCTTGCAGTCTTGAGGGGAAGGAAGCTTCAGGATGTCAGAGGAAGCTATGATAAGAGCAGAGACTGGACATCGCCTCCGCCACAGCAGGTGGAAAACAGTAGCAGGAGAGAGAGAGCGCGCGCACCAGACCGGCAAGGGGGAGCTGGTTAAAACACACCAAAGCCTGCTCCCAACAGCATATCTCCTCTAGCAAGGAGCCATCTTCCAAACGGCCACCAGCTGGGGACCAAGCACTCAGAACCCACGACGTCTGATTCAAACCAGCGCAGTCTCTGCTGCTGGTTCTTCACTGTCCATGCTTTCCTGCCTCCTGACCTCCGCCCCTCCCCATATCCCACTGGGGGTCTTCACCTTTGCTTTCCCTCCTTGGGGCTGGGTCCTGGCCCTTACTGTCACCCTCTTCCTTGCGATGCTCCTTCTCTTTGCCTCTAACATCGCACACTCAGGTGGCTCAGGAACCTCACTGCACTACCCCGAAAATACAGGAGCCATCCCACATGTCCTTGTCTGTCCCTGCAGGTAGCAGAGAACCCGACATAGGGGGACAGCCCGATAAATATTTGCTAAGTGAAGTGAACATGTGGGGCTATAAATGGAACTTTGGGGCTGTGTGTGAAGCTTTCTCTCTTCTTTATTCTTCCCTAGTAAAAATGAGTATTTTGTTTTCACGTTTTTTTTTTGTGTAAATGTGTATGTGTTTGTGTGTACAGGCACATGCATGTGTGTTCACGTGTATGTGGAGGTCAGGAGACAACCTTGGGTGTCATCCTGAGGAACAACATCTTCCGACTCCTCAGATCTGAGATCACGGTGCTTAGCTCTATGCCTGGCATCATGTGGAATCAAACTCAGGTCCTCATGCTTGCGCGGCCAGCACTTTTCCAGATGAAGTATCTCCTTAGCACCAAGAATGACTGTTTTTGGTGTCATCATCTTTCTATCTGGAGAAACAACTGAAATGCTTTGGATTATCCAGTCAAAAAGGAGAGTAAAATCTCAGAGATTCATGCAATAAGAAGTTATTTCTAAGCCACTCTCAGTTTTGGAGTTTTAACTGCTCTTATCTTAATTGTTCTACACAAGGCCTCTGTTCTTCCAGTGAGATGTCCCCTGAGGCTACACATGGTCCTTTTACAAGTGTTGGAAACTGGTTTTGACTCAGAGGTATGATAAGGTATATTTATCAGGGTTTGTGAAACTTGTCCAAGAATCAATTCCTGGGATTTGCCTGTTAGCATGGCTGGAACTAATTCTTGAACCCTTTCTATTTTCTGCAAATAAAAAAAAAAAAATCTCGGGCTGGAGAGATGGCTTAGTGGTTAAGCGCTTGCCTGTGAAGCCTAAGGACCCCGGTTCAAGGCTCGGTTCCCCAGGTCCCACGTTAGCCAGATGCACAAGGGGGCGCACGCGTCTGGAGTTCGTTTGCAGAGGCTGGAAGCCCTGGCGCGCCCATTCTCTCTCTCTCCCTCTATCTGTCTTTCTCTCTGTGTCTGTCGCTCTCAAATAAATAAATAAATAAATTAATTAATTAAAAAAAATAATCTCCCAAAGGTTGTATATATATATTCCCTGAGATAACCCATGCCCATTGTTTTTAATGCTAACCTCGTGTTGATGAATCCTCACCCACAGCCTGACTGGCAATGAGGAAAGAAAGATGGATAGTTTTCCAGGGAAGTGCTTCAGATCTTTCTCGAGGGCACTGAACACTCAGCTTGTAGGGAGGGCCACTAGTTCCGAACACCCGTCACGCTTCTAGACAGCCTCGTAGCCTGAACGAGATGATGTACCTTGAGTTTCCTGGCACATCCAGACCCAGCCCTCGCCATGAGCCAAACATGGAAGCACTCCGGGTCTCTTTCACAACTGTGGCCTTCTTTCCCAGCTTTGTTATTCACTTGACTCCTTCACCTTGCCCTGTCTCCTTTCTCTGGAAGTCTCCTGTTCCCTGACACCCAGAGTTGTCAGTGTCTGGTTTCAGAAGTGGCCTTAGCCAGTGACTGACAGGTGCAGAGTATGAATTGCTAACCCCTCTCTCTGGGGTTAGGGAAAATTTAGACATAATTTAGACTCCATCATTTCTTTGTGGGATTATGGCTTTGTCTGAATTTGAACCTTTACTTGGTTTCTTTTTCTTTTCTGTTCTGTTTTCTCCACTTCCTTACCTATTTATCAAACCAGAGACCTTGCGGGTGCTAAACTTAGGGGCACATCTTGGTAAATTTTTTGTCCTTGAGTCCTTGCTTAGGCTTTACTTCTGGGGAACCTGACTCAAGATAATATTGCCTCCTTGAATTCTCGTAGCTACCTTATTAAAATTAAAATATATTATTGTCATTGTTCCCATTGACAAATGAAGAAAGTGAAAGCCTAGCATGGAATGAATGATTGCCATACAACATGGACATAAAGTGCACAGTTGGGAATTTTTGTTGTTGTTGAGACAGGGTCTCATTATGCAGCCCAGGCTGGCCTCAAACTCATGGTGATTCTCTTGCCTTAGCCTCTTGAGTACTGGTATTACAGAAAAGTACTAGAATGCCCAGTCAAGATTGGAAGTTAAATCCAGAGCTCCTCATTCCAAATGCTAGATTGACTTAATCTATCATTCTCTATGGAGAATCCCCCTCCATGTCATGTAAAGGATGGTTTCGTCCATGGTTAGCGATGCCTACGTTGTTGTGCCACATATTATGAGCAAAGTATTATTAAGCAAAATGCTCATTGATGGGTTAATTATTAATATATAGTTATGAACCGATACCTACCACAGCAGAGATCCAGAGGTTCCTAAGAGCTCATTACTGAAGTAGATTTAAAACTCATCCTCCATGGCTCAAGGAAGTTTGCAGAAGAGGGGCAGAAAGATTGTAAGAGCCACAGGTTGAGACATCATGCCCAGAGGCATTTCCTCCTCACCCCAAACAACTGATTTCAGCTCCCATAATGCATAAACCACAAACCCATTGGGAATACCTGCAATCCCACTGAGGAATGTCCCCAAAAGACTGGGGGCAGAGATGATGGAAAATAGGGTACCAGCACATGATGTAGCCATATGAAATATGTTAATAATAGTAATAATAATAAACATAAAACAAATATACCCACACTCTAAAAAAAAAAACTACAAAGTACTGCTATACTGGGTTTATACTGGGTAGTGTGGGGTGTGAAGTATGTACTAAGAAGAAATTTTAGGGTTGGAGAGATGGCTTAGCGGGTAAGCACTTGCCTGTGAATGAAGCCTAAGAACCCTGGTTCGAGGCACGATTTCCCAGTACCCACATAAGCCAGATGCACAAGGTGACACATGTATTTGGAGTTTGTTTTCAGTGGCTGGAGACCCTGGTGAGCCCATTCTCTCTCTCTCTCTCTACCTCATTCTCTCTGTCTGTCTTTCTCAAATAACTAAAGAAAAATAAATTTAAAAAATTTAAAAAAGAATAAATTTTAGTTTGGAAGAAAGAAGAATAGTTTTTCATGAAAACAACAACAGCAACAAATTCATACGCTCCTATCTTCCTGAGAAGCAACGGCACACAGCTGAATGGCATTAAGTTTAATTCTGTATTTTTATATTGAGATAAGTTTAAATTTGCAAGCTTCATGTGGCTCGGAGTGGTGTTTGTGTAGCTTGCTCCCACTAACTGTCAACAACATGTAAGAAATCTATCCATAAGCAGCTCACTGCTCCCTTGCAGACACCCCAAGACCTTGGCAAGCCTCCTTGGTGCCAATCAGGAGGCCCCAGTAATGTGAAAAGTGGTGGCAGCCGTGGCTTTCCATTGTAGAGTCCCTCATTAAAACCCGCGCTTGGCAGAGCATCTGGCCCCAGATCACAGACTCTGGCTTGCAGCGGGGAGCTGCTAGGGTGGAGACAATGGATGCACACAGCTTGTTAATGATAAGCTCAGAAGGTGGGATTCCCTTCTAGATATTTCTAGAGAAACGTGGGCCATTTATCACACACAGAGACATTTATTCACATATACCCAAGCTCTCATATTCTTTCTCTATGGGAATGTTACTAATAAGCAAAACTTTTCAAAGTTTTTCTTTCTTTTTCTTGCCCCTAGTTGGTAACTCCGTTAGCCAGACTTTTCAATGCTGGGACCATCACCTACATGAAACAATTTATAAGAGGAAGGAGTTGGAGGCTCATGGTTTCAGAGGGTTCAGTTCATCATTGGCTGGCTTCAATGTTATGGGTACAGTGAGGCCCAATATCTTAACAGCAGAAGCATGGTGGAATAAAGCTGCTCACCTCATGGCAGCCAGGAAACAAAGAGGGGCAACAGGAAGTGCCTAATGTCTGGTTCTGACAACACTTACATGGTTCAAACCTTTTGAGAATTCTTCTTTCAGGGTGGCCTTTGCCCAACTGGGAAAAGGTCTCCAAACTTCAGCCTCAGCTCTTATTTCTCAGCCTGACAGATCACCTACCTGAGTTTTCATCAAATCACTTAAAAAAAAAAAAAGGTAGGGGGAGACTGGAGAGCTCAGGGGTTAAAAGCACTTGCTTTAAAGCCTGATGGCCCAAGTTTGATTCCCCAGTACCCATGTAAAGCTAGATGCACAAAGTGGCAAATGCACCTGGAAATCATTTGTAATGGTAGTAGGCCCTGGCATATCCATACCTTCTCTCTCTCTGTCTCCCTCTTTCCCCCTGTCTCTCTATCTCTCAAATAAATACAAAAGCTGTTTTTTTAGGCGGTGGGGGATGTAGCTCAATTGGTAGAGTGATTGCCTAGTATACATGAATAGACCCTGGGGTCTATTCTCACACCACACAAGCCTGGGGTGGTGCTATACGCCTGTAATTTTAGCACACAGTGGACTGAGGCAGGAGGATCATAAACTCAGTGTCATTATCAGCTACATAGTAAGTTCTAGGACAGTGTGGGATGCATGAGACTCTGCCTTAAAAATTGAAAACAAGAAAGAACTTCAAGGTCATTCTTGGCTACATGACACCTTGCCCCAAATCAACCGAGAACAAAACAAAACAAAATAAAAATTAAAAGCTCGGGCTGGAGAGATGGCTTAGCGGTTAAGCGCTTGCCTGTGAAGCCTAACGACCCTGGTTCGAGGCTCGGTTCCCCAGGTCCCACGTTAGCCAGATGCACAAGGGGGCGCATGCATCTGGAGTTCGTTTGCAGAGGCTGGAAACCCTGGCGCGCTCATTCTCTCTTTCTCCCTCTGTCTTTCTCTCTGTGTCTGTCACTCTAAAATAAATAAATAAAAAAAATGAACAAAAATTAAAACCTCCAAAAGCTGTTAAGGTGAAGATGGGCTATTCCACTCAAAGGGGGACATTTTGGACAAGGACCCCAGCAATCTTCAGTTTGAATCCTGAATCAGCCAGTTCCATGGCCATGTTTTTTTTTTTTTAACCCTACTGTGCTTCAGGTCCTTGAGCCATGAAATGGATTTTATAGTTTCTTCCCAAGAGTATTGTAGTTTTAATCAGGATATTTTCAGCAGCAAATAACAGAGAAGCCAACTCAAATTGATGTAAATAATGTAGAACCATATTTCCTCACACAGGGAAAAATCTGGAGGTACAGGAGGCTCCAGGCAGAATGTAGCGGTATCCCAAACTAGTTCTTTGCAGCTCACCTGGTCTGTCATCTTCTGATTTCAAGACCTGTCTCCTGGCTGGTTCCCTGTGCATTGCTAAGGTCATGAACAGCAGGTAACACAATGTGGATTCTTTCTCATATGCAGTCCATAAGAAAGAAAAATCCTTTTCCATAGAGTTGACTATATATATAATTTCTCTTATATCTGTTTGGACTACCATAGAATACATGCCCACCCATGGGTCTATGTTTACCAGTAAATGCCATATGTGGGTTGGCTTAGCATGTTGTTTACTAGGCGTCAGGAAGGATTAAATAGTGGAACCCAAGGTCATTATCTGGTCCATAGTAAGCACTCAGTAAAAGTTACTTTTACTTATAGAGAAGATAATATTCTTTGGTCCAGTTGTACATAAACAGCTGATTATATATGAAATGTGTCCTCTCTCTAATGTTTATCTTCATTGCCTCCTTTGGTCTAGGACCATACTCTCCTCACTTTCCATCAGAAGGGCTGTAAGGCAGTGTGATTATAGTCCTGGGCTCAATACGTGGGAAAAAACAAACAAACAAAAACCAGCTTCTAGTTTAAGTCCAGGTAAAATTGCTACATCGGGTCAAGAAAGGAGTGTTGGGCGGTGGCTGGGAAAGAGGAGGGACTGGGAATCAGGAAGAGGGCACACCCACATCTTACTGCCTCTGCTTTTGCTTCATTCCTTTTAGCTCTGTCCTGGGCGCTGTCTCTGTTTCCATATGGACTCATGGGGACAGGATGCTGGTGATAGCTCTTAGCAGCAATGCGAGGGAAGTTTTGAACAGCTCATCCATCCAGGCATACATAGGACCTATTTCATTTTTGTTTTTAAAGGCATGAGCCACCACACCGGTAGGGTGTGATTTTTTTTAAGTCTTTTTATTTTGTTGTATTATTTATTTATTGGTTTTCCCGAGGTGGGGGTCTCACTCTAGGCCAGGTTGACCTGGAATTCACTTTGTAGCCTCAGGCTGGCCTTGAACTCACAGTGATCCTCCTACCTCTGCCTCCCGCATGCTGGAATTAAAGGCATATGCCACCACGCCCGTTATTTTTTAATTTTTGAGAGAGAAGCAGTAAGTGAGAGAGAAAGAGAGAGAGAAAAAGAGAGAGAATGGGCATGACAGGACCTTCAGCCTGAACGAACGAACTCCAGATGTGTGCGCCACCTTGTGGTGCATGTGCAGTGTTGCATGCTTGTGCCCCTGCGCATCTGGATACTTGGGACCTGGAGATTTGAACATGAGTTCTTAGGCTTCACAGGCAAGCACCTTAACCATTAAGCCATCTCGCCAGCCCCCCTATTTCATCTTTATATATCTGGTCACTAGATGGAAAGGACCAGATCTGAGTCTTTCACACCTATGTAGCACCTGGTTAAGCATTGCTTGGCACCTGCCAAATGGGTCTCTAACATTTAAGGGGGAATTTGCACTGATTACTGTACTAATTAAGCAAAAGTCATTGCTACTCACAATCATTAGGCTAAATGGGTTTCTGGGGGAAAGTCTTCATAAGCAAGCTGCCCAATCGATGTGGATTTGAAGGCACCCCACGTACAGAGCTCCCTCACCAGCAATTGCTCTCATGCTGCCAACCAGCACAATGTGGATTCTTATGACAGGGATAACTGACAGTCTCAAAGCTAGGTGACATGAGTTAGGGAGCCTTAAAAGGTGAGATGTTCAGACTTAATTGAGGTAAATGACACTGAAAGTATAAAGGGCACATCCAGCAGTGAGTAGATATTTCACACCTGCTTTGGTCTGTAATTATCTTCCCTTTTATTTCATTTGCCTGCCCTAGTTCTCCTCCTCACCCAGTGACCTTCAACATTATCCTTCAGGTCGCTGGGAACATCCTATAGACTTGTCTGTGAGTGAGGTGGGGTAGTTGGACTAAACTTTGATTCCTGGGATTTATATGAACTTGACATTTGATAGGCAATTGTGAGTGGGCCATTTGTATATGTGTGGTAGGGAGAGTACGTAGCAACAGCCTTGATATCACAATGTTGAGAATGCTTGTGAACATCTGAGGGCTTTTCCGTGGGCAACAGGTGCTTTTAAGAGACAGAAAGTACCTCACACAACACTAGACACTATGCCTGAATACAAGTACTTTTGAATCAGGCGTAAATAGCCTCTGAAGAATTGAAGACTTACTCTTTCTTTTTCTTGGTTTGTAATGTGCATACTTATTTTTGTAGACTACTGTGTTGGTAAGTTTAGAAAAATGCTAAATCGGGTAAGTGTCACAAAAAATACATATGAGTAGAACATGGTCTATATATATTTGGATACAAAATTTACTACTTTGAGATGAGCTTGAGACACTGCATTGTACTGGCTACTTCTGAAACGCTAATGTGTACCATGAGGTCAGTAAATTTTCCTAGGCTTGGGCACTCCAGTTACGTTTCTGTTTACTGGATTTCCCTGGAACCCCAGAGAAGGCAAATTTCTTTCCGGGGGGGGGGAGTGGATAGTTCCATATTATTAAAAATTGTGATGATATTTGGGGGCAATTGCATCTCACTTTCTGGAAGGCTGGAGAAAAAGAATTCAATTTGAAGCCAATAAAAAAATTTCAAACTTGGGTGCAATCCCATACAGCAAATGTCACTATAATGAAAAGCTCCACACGCCGGTGCGTCCCACTGGCCTATTTATATCAGGCAGCAATGCAGTGAGGGGAAACTTTGCCCTAAATAAAAAATGTGAAGAATTCCCCAAGGTTTATTCTAATGGGAAGCTATTGCCCCAAATCTTGAGGGTACAGGACTGGGATTGATGACAAGATGCTGCCTTGTAGAGAATGTTCTATAAAAGACCGAAGGGGTTCTCTGAAGAGTTTAGTGGGGAAGGAAAACTAGATAGAGAGATGACCACAAGGAAACAAACTCTTGCAGAAATATTCATAAACCATGGAGTTTAAAGGAAGGATAGGAGAGCCACCTATCTGAATTCTTTCTTTTCTTTTTTCAGTTTTTCAAGGTATGGTTTCACTCTATCCCAAGCTGGCCTGGAACTCACCACGCCTGGTTGATTTCTTGTTTAATCAGGCTGAAGAGAAGGGTGATCTGAAGAAGCTGTAGAACCCGGGGTGCACAGGCAGCATTCATCTGGGTGACATTTCAGTATTTTTCAAGCTGGGTGTTCCTGTCCTCTGAGTAAAGTGTATTAAGCAGCTATTGTGGATATAAAGTGGGAATGGACACAAAGGTAGCTTCTAAATAGAAAAGTGCTCCACACACGTTGAATACTGTAGGTTATTATGTTAATGGATTAATAACAGGTTCATTTCCCAGGAGGAAATGGGCTTTGAGGCAGATGGAAGGTGATGTCTAAAAAAGGGAAGAGCCCCGAGGTGAGACTGAGGCTGTAGGCCTCTTACTGTAGACTCCAGTGCTGCTGATTTCATAAAATAGGTGCCATTTTATTTGGAATTTGGTAGTCCAAAGAGTGACACACGCCCTGGAGGCTTGTTGTGTTCCTCTGGTATGAAAGATACATGTGGATAGCTCAGGAACTCTTTTTCTCCTGCTCTGGTAACTTCACAGGACTCTGGAGCATAGTTCTGAGTCACATAGTGGAGAAGCAGGCCACGGGGATTTGAAGAACCCATCCCTAACAAGACTGTCTGCACTCCAGTACATGCTTTTGGAAGCTCTCACAAGGCCATAGTCTCCAAGCTGCTCCTTGTCTCTGTAACTCTATGGAGAACTCCAGAAGTGGCTCCTTTCAGTGGGGCCTTTGCTATGGAGCCTGTGACCCATTTATACTTGGCATGATGTATGGGATAGTGACAGATCCACAGGTCACATGTACCTAACTGTTTCTCTGCTAAGTCTCCCTTTGTTAATCTACTTTATATCCGTACTACATGATCCTTGTGATCTTTGGGAAGTGGGGCTCTTTTTGAAGTGAGGTTCAGGGTTTGCAGGCACCTGGGTCAGCAGAGAGACAATGATCCTGCCATGGAGGATGACTAATAATAAAGAAAACCTTTTCCTTGGAGTAGATAGATGTGGTTTTGCAGAACGTTGTCATCTGAGAAAGACAGCTGTTAGCCTCTTCATTGCAGCATCGGGGACGACTTGCGAGAGACCTCCAAGATCGGCCTTGTTGACTTACCTCCTGAGATCTCAGCCAGTCCCTCCTGTGTCTCCCTGTCTCAACTGACATAGTCACATGACTTTGGGGGATGCCTGGGTACTGAAGTTGGGGAACTATCTATGAGGGAGTCACCATCCATGCTGAGGTGAGACTTCAGTGACATAGTGGCTTTGGGGTCAGTCATGTTCTTATCAGCAGCCCATCCCTTGTGCTCTGCAAGTAACCCGTTAAACTCACCAGTTCACCAAACTGGGCTTGATGGAATCATTGTTTTAGTCTGTAATTTGTTTCTTCTGCAGGAGGAGAAGATGTTTGTTTATGTCTCCCCAGGAAAAGTTCACACAGCACATAGCCTATTAGCAGAAGGGAAGGAAATAAGAAGTGGTTGGGGGGGGGGGGGACATAGTTGTTATGTTAGAGAGGAATCTCTTTTCAGCCTGTTCCTTGACAGAGATTCTGTTGACTGTCATTAATACTTCCCTCCCAACTTCCAGACGCTTCCTGGAGTTCTGGGCTCCCTGTAGCTGGCTGATCCTCTATTTACTTATTTTTTTTTTTTAGGGAAATCATAGATGGGGTTGCTGCGGGAAGGAAGGTTCTCTTGGGATCCTAAATGAAGATGTGATGGGAGATGTCCGTGGATGGGGGAGACAAGACAAGTGGAGTGGTTTGTTGACAAGCACAGAAAAATACACAACAGAGCTGTGGGCATGGAGGCTGGAGTGCCTGCCTAGTTTGTCCATCCTCCAGTTGAATTACCTATTTCTTGTAGACAGCACCCCAGTAAGCCTGCCTGAGGCCCTTGGGCAGAATGCCCTCCTGTCTCCTGCTGGCTACAGCTCCTTGATCTAGGCAGGTGATGCTGCCTCATGGTCCCAGGAAGGCTATCTGAAGTAACTACAGAAGGAATTGATTTATTTTACCGCTGAAATTCAGCTCTCCTGTAGATGGAAGGTGGCAGCTCTTGAGCCAATAGTATTGATTTGCTGCAGCTGGTCTGCTCAAGTTGTAGAAAAACTCCACACAGTTGGCTACCTAAGGAAGCAGAAGGTAGCTCAGCCAGGCAGCGTCGAGATGGGGTCGAGCCAGACTGGGCTGAGCCAGCTGGTCTTCAGTAGCTCAAATGCCAGTGGGACACTTCTCCTTGCGTGGCACATTTGTTCAGCCCTGTGGTGCAGATCTTTGCCTAGGATTTGGGCAGCCTTGGATTCAAATTTCTCTTCCTCATTTATTAGTTGTATGTACTTGATTGGGCACCTAGCTTCATATTCATTTTTGTATTAGGAAGTGGGCATCTTTACAATGCATGACAGGCAAGTCTGACTCTACTTATGTCCTATGTATGTGAAAGGATCCAAAATATGGAGGGGTGGGGAAGCTGTTGGTTTTCTTGTCTAGCCAAGTAATTGGGAGAGAAACTTGGACCCAAAGTGGCCCCTGGTGTTCTGTGCAAAATTGTGTTTTGTCTTTTCTCAAGGGGAGTCTGGAAGCAGGCAGGCATTCTGCCTGGTAGAACAGCGGGACAGCTGTCACCTTAGAGAGGCCCTGGGATAAATCACAAGGAATCGGGAAAGGAGAGCAGATCCAGGCAGAAATCAGGGCAGCCCTAGTTCTTAGTATTCAATGACCTGCCAGGGAACTGGGTTGGAGCTCCTTTGCTTTTGCCTCAGAATCAGCTTACTCTCTTCAAAACGAAATACAGGACAGCTCTGGACACCAGAAGGTAGCTCTTTGAACCTCTCTTCACACATGCCTGCCTTTACAGGACAGGATAAGAGGCTCGTTAGCGCTGGTTTCAACCACAGTTACAGTTCTTGGTCGTAACAATTGTCGTCAAGGATGGATCGTCTGAATGATGGGAGGCCCATAGGTTATATTGCCTATTGACACAGAAGTCACTGTCTTGGTACAGATAGTAATCACACAGTGATGCTGCTCCAATTATGAACTCAACTAATGATGTGTCATCGTTAGGTGATGAGTGGCAGTTAAACCCAGGCAACCTGTTCTTTTTTTCCTCATGAAACCGCATGAAAATGGCTGCCAAGAAATAAAGTGCTGTGAAGTGACAAGGAGGGAGGAAATATATGAAACTACGAGACAGGTTAGTGTATTTGTTTTTTATTTATTTATGAGAGAGAGAGGATTGGCATGCCAGGGCCTGTGGCCACTGCAATTGAACTCCAGACATGTGCGCCCTCTTGTGTGCATGCCTGATCTTGTGCGCCCGCGTCACCTCGTGCATCTGGCTTACAGGGGTCCTGGCGAGCCCAGCCTGGCTCCTTAGGCTTCGCAGGCAAGTGCTTAACCGCTAAGCCATCTCTCCAGCCTGGCTAGTGTGTTTTTGAAAGATCTAAAGAGGATCAAAGAGCAGCTACTGACTCACCAGAAAGGAAAAGGCTGCGATTCCTACTTGACAGACAAGGACAATGATTAGAAGCAAGTTGGCGGTCCCTAACTGACCCGCAGGCCCTGACACATGGTTGGAAATCTTCCCAGGGTCCGTTAAAGGCCAAGGTTTCCCTCCTTTACCCTTCGAGTTGATAGTTGTCCCCTTCCCCTCTTCTGAGAACTCGTTCCTGGAGAGCCTAGATTCATGAGGGCTGGGGAGCACCCTACTCCGTGGCTAGTGGAGGTAGCCCACAGAAAGGGTGGAGATTCTGAGTGTGACACCTTCTGCCTCACTCTGCTCTCTAATGCTAACAGCCAGGGTTTCAGCCCCAGAGACGAGGTGAGTTCTTGTCCAGGGAGACTGAATAGAACACGCTCACAGAGCCCCGTAAATCTTAGATGTGGATAAGACATGTCTAAGCATTCAAAATTTCCTCACATTTATTTATTTAAAATTTACCTGGAAGTTACCTTCTCTGAACTCAACTAAGCGCTCTCTCTCTCTCTCTCTCTCTCTCTCTCCTGTGATGGACAGTGGTTGAAATCTGGGTTCCATTTTGTTTTCTGAGGTAGAGTCTTGCTCTAGCCCAGGCTGACCTGGAACTCACTCTGCATCTCAGGCTGGCCTCATACCCAAGCAATCCTCCTATCTCTGCCTTCTGAGTTCTGGGATTTAAGGTGTATGCCACCATGTTTGTCTTGGTTTCCCCTCCCCTTTTTTTTTTTCAGTCCTACTGGGCTTTTTAAAGTCTGCTCTGCTCATGCCTAATTCTGGGGGCAGCCAGAGATCACAGGAAGTTTATTCACTGAATATGGAGAACCACCTGTCTGGTGCTCTCTTTTCTGGATTGACTATCAGATGTCTTAGCTGTTGCCCACTACTCTGGGTGGTCAAGCCAGTAAGCCTGTAGTGTCGACTAGAAGGTATCACTCCAATGTTCACATTTTCTTCACAACAGTGAAATTGTTTTTGACAGGCCTGTGAAATACATTGTGGAAAAATGCACTGATTATCTTGGGTACAGTTGCAATGATAGACAGGTGAGGGATGCTTGTGATTTTCACCATTGCTGCTGTAAAGAATGGAAGGCAGCCCCTTTTCTCAGACTCAACTTTGATCTGCAGGACAAGTCACATCTCAGATAGTTTCTACTGGCATTTGTCTTTGTTTTCTTGAATATTTGAAAATGATTGTATGTGGGCACACACTATCAGGTATATTTATTCTTGAATCTGTAATTCTACCTAGGTGGCAATAAATCTGTTACAAATTTCATGCTCAACTCAAGAAAAAGAATTTTTATTCCTTGCTTGGTGCAGAATGGGACTTGTTTTCAGGCTAGAAACTACAAAAGAAAGAGAAATGGCCCTGTATTCACAAATGTCAACTCTTCTCTGTTCTCCAGATTCCTGTGGTTACTCATTAGTGCCTTCAGGAAGCTATCTATTTTATATATATATATATTCTTTTAGCTCAAGATTATAATAGTATACTAGGTGGGGGAAAGAGCTGCTCTGATAGGAGCTGATCAGAACTGATTTTTGGTAGCCAGTAATTTTTGATAACTTTCTTTTTTTTTTCTTTTTTTGAGGCAAGCTCCACAGACTGGTTTTATTTTTTTATGCAAGAGAGGGAGAGAGAGAATTGGTGTGCCAGGGCCTCCAGGCACTGCAGGACTCCAGATTCATGTGTCACCTTGTGTGCATGTGTGACCTTGCCTCACTTTGTGTGTCTGGCTTAGGTGGGACCTGGAGAGTCAAACATGGGCCCTTAGGCTTTGCAGGCAAGCACCTTCACTCTTAAGCCATATCTCCAGCCCTTTGCTAACTCTTACTCTCCTGTCACTTTTATCTAAGTATGAATGAAAAGACAGGGTCAGCAAAAGTTTGAAGGAACTGCAATATAGAAAACAGAGAAATAAAGCAAAATTTAAAGATGGGGAGATGCTTAGGGATAGAGAGGGTACGCTCCAATGAAACAGACACTGCCAGCAGGGATCAAAGTGCAAGAATAACCCTCTGTAAAACGATCCACAAGAAGACAAGAGACATTTCATCTGCAAAACAAAAGAAGGCTGCTTTTTTTTTTTTTTTTTTTTAAAGAATTAGACAAAGGCAGTCTCTCAGAATTTTTTTTTTAAAGAGTTGTAGAGGCTGGAGAGATGGCTTAGTGGTTAAGGCATTTGTCTGCAAAGCCAAACCCAGCTTCAATTCCCCAGGACCCACGTAAGCCAGATATACAAGGGACACATGCATCTGGAGTTCCTTTGCCATGGTTAGAGGCCCTGGCGTGCCCATTCTCTCTCTTTGTATCTCTCTTCTCTCTATCTCTCTCTGCTTGCAAATAAATAAATAAAATTTACATTTTAAAAAGGGTTATAAATTTCACTTTTGTCATTTTTTAATTCAATTTCCCCCCGTCATTTAGTAATGGAAGAAATCGATTTTAGGTAAAACAAAGGGAAGAAAGGAAACATTATCTAAGAGTGCCAGCGTCTGATCAAAAATATATAGAAAGAAAACACAAAGGCAGGACAGGATATTATCAAAGAAATAACACAAGGCAGTGTTCCTGAACTGAGCACCATGGGACTTGAGAGTCTAGTTAAGGGAATAGCCAACTAGTGTTCATGGTCCTGCTTAATAAATAAAGTTTTATTGGAATACAATCATGCTGTCTTGTTTCTGTGTTGTCCATGACTGCTGCATTATTAGAGTTGAAAGATCCAGACAGAGACCATATGGTTCACCAGATATTGACTCCCTGGCCTTTTATAGAAAAAGCTGGCCTACTTCAGTCTGAATGACAAGATATCTCCATTGACCTTAAATCAAGATTACTGAGTTTTCAGAACACTGAGGATAAAGAGAAAATTTTGAGATTCCGGAAAAAAAAAAAAAAAAGACCACATAAAATGGATCAGAAACCAGGATAGGTTTGAACTTCTCAAAAGCAAAAAAAAAAAAAAAAAAAAAAAAAAGTGGAGTTTATATCAAAGTAGAGTGATGTCTTCAAGATTCTGTACAAAAATAAAACTCTTCATCTGGAATATAAATGCAGTGCTTTTGGAAGGCCACGTTTCTAAAATGGTACTTTCAGTTTTCTATGGAAGGTATACTTCAGCACAATGAGGGAGAAAAACCAGGAAAGAGGAAGCTACGGGGCCGGTGTCGGGACACGGACGGCTGTCCTGGGATGCCCCTGGCATCAGGCCCATGTGGCTCCAGGTTGGAGTAGAACCAGGGATGACGAAGGATGAGAGTCACCAGGGGGAAGACCACATGGAACTGGTTCTTGTCTATGTGGTTGACCAAGTATAGGAGATTACTGGCCTTGAGTGTTTGAGAACATTTGGTACTGGTTATGACAAACCAAGCAAAAACCAAAAAGATGCGTTTCGGGGGATGGGGAGGGAAAAAAATTCATGAGAAAAGTAAATGTAGTTGCAGTGCGAACTTAACAGTGAAAACTAAACTATTTGCATAATCTTCCAGGTATCAGCAGTGTTCCCCTCTGGCTGGGCAGCCTGATAAGCACCTCCTCCTTCTCCCTGCTCCCCCCAGCCCTAGGGGAAGTGGGAGGTGGGTACCTGCTTCTCGTCTTCAGCTCAACAATTCTTGGGGTGTAACTTCTGGTCCCTTACAACAAAATCTCTTGAAGACTCAAAAGACCTACCCTGGGCTATTTTACCGCCACCAATTTCAAATGTGATACACCCTTTGAAACTCTGATCTGCGGTTTTATCAGGGTCTCTAGAAAAGTACTTTCTGGGCAGGTAGCAATCTTTAACATGCTAATATACAAGACAATGCCTTTCAAATTCATTCTGCTGAGCCCACTGGAGGCTGCAGGGGAGTAAGGTGGAACATGACATGGTATAATAATCTCATGACAAATGTCCCCGTTCTTGTTAGGATATCACTTAGGCCATCTCTAGGGATTGTTGCAGAGTGAACCCTGGGAGAAAGAAAAAAGAAATGGCTAATTTCTTATTCTAATTACCAGTCTGCTCTTTAATTCAAATGAAATGTCCCCAGTGTGTGGGATCTTTATGAGATTCATCAAAAGACATGCCCCAGGCCCTCAAGGGACTTCCATGAGGAAAGGATTTGACACATGCTGGGGTTATAGGCGGCCAGCAGATAAAGGGAAGGGAGGACTCTTGAGCCCTTTCTTCTATCAAAGGCTCAAAAGACTGAACTCTGATTAACCTTTCTTTTCCTTTATGGAGCCTCTTGTGCACAGAAGAACAGAGTGGATAGAATAAGAGTAATGCTTCTGTTCTCTTAGGGTACACAAGCTCACCCTGAAATCAAGTCAAGTTTTAGTGTTTACTAGATATGTAAAAGCCATGTAGGTTCTAGATTTGGTTCTAGCCAATTTTCTCTCCTAACCAGATATCCACCGATTTGTAATGAAAATTGCCTCCTTCTGAATAACGGTTCCTCTTCATTCTCTGCCTGGGAAAGGGGGTGATGAACAGGGAAAAAGGAATGTGTATGACAAGCCCAGATAATACTGGTTTGACCAGAGCCTGCTCGAAGGAGTCGCTTCACCCGCTATGGTTTTGTACGGTGGTAACTTCAGCTGTCACCTAGGTACTAGAAATGGAGTTTAGCACCTCCCCTCCCCCCACCAACATAGCACTTTGGCATATTGACTATTTCAAGCTGAAGGAATTTGGAAAATGACAGGCACAGGCAGAACTCCCCAAGCCCCCTCTGAAACAGGTTTTAAGTCCCTCATGTCTATACTGTTAGGTCAGGACAAAATGGAGTCACTGAGGACAGCAGGAGGGCCACAGAGACAAAAGGAAGTGGGTCATCCACATTCCTCAGGGAACCGCCCAGCCATTATCCCTTCCTTGCCTAACAGTGCCCCAGGTCTAGGTTTCCTGCCTCCTTATCTCCCACCTGCTCACTGTTCTTTTCCCTTCCTCACCTTCCCCCAACTGAAGAACTCTGTATAGCGCACTATCTGTAATTTCAAAGTTGGCCGCGCTCTGCTCTTGAGAGTCAGTCCTGGCAGCTCATGTTTTCACTGAATAAAAGCTTCCATCTTTGCCTCAGAGTGGTCTCTGTGGTCTTGGTCACTTCTGAACCTTACATATAGCTGACAAAAAGGATCCTTATCTTCAAGGATGTAAGGATGCCAGGTGTTATCTGGACAAGCTTTGCTAAGTTTCCCAAACCTTATTACCCTTGGGTCATATTCCTTTGTGCTGTCATTTTTCTATGACTTCTACTGTTTGTCAAACCCAGCAGAAGCACACCTGGGTTCTGCCATTTCTTCTTTTCCCTACAAAAGCTCTGTGTCATGCAGCATTTATATTGAATATGTCTGTATGCACTTATTTGTTCATCTATCTTTTGTTTCCAGTTGAGAGTCTGGAAAAGTAGGAGAAAAGATATATATATATATATATATATATATATATATATATATATATATATACACACATATATATATATATATATATATGTATATATATATTTTTTCTTTCTTTCTTCTTCCTTATGGTTTTTGGTGATCATGAAGGAATAATAAAGGGCTGGAATACTCCATTTACTTCAGAAACTAAAGTTCAAATCTGGAACAACTAAGAAAAAGCCAGATCCTATGATGTCAATTTTCGAGATCTCTTTAGGGTCAGGGTGAGACAGGAAAGTAAAATTTTCTCCTTATTTTTTCTTTCCATGTTGTGGTCATTGGGAGAAAAGCATTTGTTCTTTGGATCATTTGATTCTTGTAAACTTGGTTTTGCTCACACATTGGTCCTTGAGGCAAAAGATTTTTCTTTTCTCTCTCTCTCACATCTGTTTACTTGAACATAGCTATGACAAGCCAGGTATGATGTTGTACGCCTTTAATCCCAGCACTCAGGAGGCAGAGATGGGATCGCTGTGAGTTCAACGTCATCGTAACTACATAGTGAATTCCAGGACATCCTGGGCTACAGAAAGACCTTACCTCATAAAACCACACACACACACACACACACACACAAAGCTATGACAGATATATTCATCAATTAAAATTTTACATTTCAGGCTACAAGTAGTATCTTTAAAGGGGCAAAATATGACTTTCATACAAATACAAGATGAACATGTACAAAAATCTTATTTAACTCATTAATTAATCTAAGCTATTATAATCAATTCAAAGGACAATCTGAAGAGCAGAAAAAAATTGTAGGAATAACACTAAAATGAATTTGCTTAGTAAAACTGTGGGAGATCAGTAGTACCTTTGCTGGACAGAATTCATCTGCACGTTTATGGACAAGTCATTTGCATTACCAGTAGTTACATATAATTTACAGAGTTGTAAAATAGCTCAAGTACACTGAAATATACAGAGATCCTGTGGAATCAGGTAACCTAGAAGATTGTACTTGATAACACCTGGTGTCCCACTGAAGATAATGTCTCATTTTTTTTTTAACCATATCAGTTTAGCTAAACAATAGCAATAGCTTCTCTAAAATAAGGCCTGTGATCTCCCCAGCCACAGGCTTTCGACAGGTTTAAAGCACCAGGTACAAGCTTCTTCCTGTGGAGTGGGCTTCAAAACTGATACAGTCATGCTACTATTGCGGCCCTGCCAGTTATTAATGTAGCACATAGCGTCCACAGGTGAGTAGAGCTGTTGATGACAGTTCTCCAGCAACCTGCAGAGTACCTTCCATCACTGTGACAGGTAGCCAGCAAGAAGGAAGTCCCCAGCTCAATTTCAGCTTGTTTTCTTTGTCTTGCAACCAAAGCATGTGGTATCTTCAGCGACAGGTTCCATGCCCCATCTAGTACTAGTTAGCACAAGAACAGTGGTAGTTGCCTATATTGTTTTGGAGAACCCAGAGGCCTCTCCAATCAACAACTCGTAGGAAGGTAGCCCACTTCTGGCATTAGGATTTTATTTTAGTAAATTAAGGCTTTGGGGATTAATGGTTAAGGCACTTGCTTGTGAAGCCTAAGGATACAGGTCCAATACCCCAGTGCCTATGTAAGCCAGATGTACCAGGTGGAGCATGTGTCTGGACTTCATTTGCAGTGTCTAGAGGCTGTGGAATACATACCCATTCTCTCTCTCTCTCTCTCTCTCTTTCTCTCTGCTTCTCTCAAATAAATAAGTAAAATATTTTAAAAAGTCTAGCAATAGGCAGAATGATATCTATCATCTACCTATCTATGGCCTTCATCACAGGTTCTTTGCACGTGGCTCCCAGGACCCTTATGATCTCCAAAGCGATAAGTGTTTATTTTATAAGCTAATCAAATGACATGACTGTAAGGCTGGGGTTCCCACATAGGCTCTGGACAAGGCTGAACGCTAGGGGCACTAAACATGGGATGAGGACTTTCATCAGGACCTCCCACCTCTGACCTCTGACCTCTGACTTCTGGAGAGAGGAGAAAGGCTGAAAGTTAAGTTATCATTATTGGCCAATGATTTAGTCACTAGTGCCTACGTAATGCGGCTTCCCTAACATTCCCAAAAGACAAGGTTTAGAGAGCTTTGGGATCACTGAGTAGATACAAATGCCTCAAGGGTAGCTTGCCTGGAGAGGGTGCAGAAGCTGTGGCCCCTTCCTCTAGGTCTTACCCTGCCTGTGTGCATTTCCATTAAGCCATTCTTCTGTAATCTTTGTGTTATATATATATATTTTTAATTAAATGGATGGTATTGAATGTGAACTGTTTTCCACTGCCTCATATGTTAGTGATTAAGCCTCATTTCAAGCCCTAGCTGGTGGAGTCTTTGGGAGGTGGTGCCTCATTGGAGGAGGTGTGTTGGGGGATGGACCTTGAAGTTTATTAATCCAGCCTTACCGGGTGTTCACTAAGTCCTTCAGTCTTACTGCTACCCCCAGCTATGTGACAAGAGTTGATACCCAGCCATTGCTCCACCATGCTGTAATGAAACTTCCCATCTAGACTATAAGCCAAAATAAACCTTTTGCTTCCATTCGCTGCTTTCGGTCAGGTGGTTTATCCCAGAAATGAGAAGGTAACTGCTACCATAAGTAAAGTGTCTCCCTGACAACTTTGGACACTCTTATCACATTAGAATCCAAGATAGGAAAAGGGATTGAGGTGGGGATGGAGCCTTGATTTTAATAGCCAGTCAGTAAGAAGCTCAAGCCACAACTGGGATTTGTGGCTCACATCTGGAGCGGGGTGGTTTTGTGAAACTGAGTCCTTAATGTTTTGGGATCTGATGCTATCTATGGGTAGAGATCCACTCAGAATCAGAATAGATTATGGCATTAGCATTTCCAGCCCCATCCACTCACCACGTGAAAGCCAATAACTCTCAAGACTTGATGGGAGGGAAATCAGGCTTATTCAAAGGGCTGGCGCCCTGAGAAGATGGGGGTGGGGAAGCTGTTGTAGTTAACACAGCTACCCTCTAGGGCATTTGTAAGGGGGAAAGAACACTAAGACCACAGACAGGACCCGAAGGTGCAGTTTTGAGAAAAACCTTCCTTATTCAAGGTGTGCATGAGTGTGCGTGTGTGCGTGCACATTTCCCTTTAATCAGAACGGTGCATTTGTTTTCCTCCTCCTCCTAGGACCAGTTCCTGTAATTCCTTTTTTTAAAATATTTTATTTTTATTTATTTATGAGAGGGAAAGAGGGAGAGAATGGGCACGCCAGGGCTTCCAGCCACTGCAAATGAACTCCAGATGCACATGTCACCTTGTGCATCTGGCTTATGTGGGTCCTGGGGAATTGAACTGAGGACCTTTGGCTTTGCAGGCAAGCCTTAGCCACTAAGCCATTTCTGCAGCCCAGTTCTTGTAATTCTTTAGACAAGCATTACTTTTTTGCAAGTTGAGCATCAGCTTCCATACTCTGACATAATCTGAATGTCACCAGTGACTATGGGTCCTATAAACCTACAAAATGACTACTTAGCAGTACTGCTCCTAATTATTTAGGTGTGGCTTTTCTTTAGAATTCAGGATGCTGGGCAAAGGAAAAGAAGCAACTCTGCCAAGGACAACCCATAAATGAAGAACCAATGTTTTCTTTAAAATAATTACATATGTAATTTTGCATGTATAATTTTAATTGTATGAATATGTTCTTGATAACTCATTACATAGTACCTCAGTGAAACTGACATTTCATCTTCTTAAACACTTAAAACATTTTATTTATTTATTTTACATTTTGTAACAGATTATACTTTTATCCCCTCCTCCTGGCTCCCATCACCCTGGGGCCCCTTCTCAGTGGGATCATGGGATTCACTGTGGGGTTATGAAGGCCTCAGTCAGACCCTGTGGGGTGTAGGGGAGGGCAGTGGGGCATGCCTCAGGGTATTCCTACCCACTCTGTGGCTCTTACAATCTTTCTACCCCCTCTTCCCCAGCGGAACCAGTGTTTTTTAATAGGTCATTCAGCTGGTGTCCCCTGGGGAATCTGAGGTCAGAAGTGCTGATCTGAGTAACTGTGGAAGACAGCGCAGTAGGAAAAACACTGACTTTTCCTGTATCTCCAAAACAGTCTAATGCTAGTGAATGGCCTGGGTGTACAATCTTCTATTCTGCTTTTCACTTTCAGTTTCATTCCCATGACTGCAAGATAGCTACTGTGCCTGTGGGTAAATTTCTGAATTCTAGGTGGGAAGAAGAGGGAAAAGCCCTCACTTTCCTCCTATTTTTCCCTTCATATTTAAGAAGGATACACCTTCCTGAGGGTCATTTGGCTGTGCATAGATGCACGGGAGAATGAGAAGGTGATTATTCTGGGTGTCTGTCCTTTATAGAAGAAAGCAAAGGGAGAGGGAAGAGGGGGCAGCCAGTCTAGATCTACCAGAATTCCCCTAATCCCAATTCCATTATCTTAAAGATTTTAAGGGGACATTTAAAAAAGTTTCTTCACTTTGTATTATAAACTTTTGAGCTCTTTAATGACATTTAGATTAGATATATGGATATAATATATACATGCATAATGACCTGGCTACAGAAGGCTGAGTTTGAAATTCAGCATGCTACTGGGAATAATATAAACCAAAGGTCCACGTCCTGAAAAATTCCTCAACCATGCAAAGTTTTTGTTAAAGAAAGAAGAAGTTGAATTGATGTACAGGGGAATTTTTTCTTTTGTATTTTGTTTGTTTGTTTGTTTGTTTTTTGTTGGGAGGGGATGAAAATTGAATTTGAAAATCTGACAGCTAGAGACTTGTATGAATGTCCATGGTGGAATTTGTACCAATGACTATTCGCAATGTTGTGTTTGATCCAGGAGGGTTATTCTCTTGGGGTTTTTTTTTTTTTCTTTCTCCCTCTCAGATTTTCCATTCTTTTTGATAAGGAAACAAGCCCAGACAAGGGAGCTGTATGTTTCTGGCTAGTGCTTAGGGAAGCCTTGCCTGCCATGTGGAGAAATTCCCTTCTCCTCTCCCTCTGGAAACAGAAAGACTTCATCTCATTTACACATGTCGCTGCCACCTCCTACTTTTAAATTTCTGTTCTACATTCCTTGCTCCGCTTTCTGTAAGTGGTACAATCAACTCCTCCTTTAGAACTGGCTTTAGTAGGGTTAGTCTACTGTCCTAAGACACAGTCTCAAATGACATCTGACATTTGTGATGATTGTAATCATGGTTTACTAAATGTTATTTTTTTAGGTGTCTAGAAGCAATCCTACATGTCTTGCAACAGTTCTTACTCAGGGAAGTCCTAAGAATTTTTCCATCTGTGGGAGGATACATGTCAACTCCTTTTTTTCTTTTTTCCTCAAAGGGAAAGGACAGGGTCACAGCTCCATACCATCACCCTCAGCAGCCTGAGGTGTTTCTATTGTGCTTTGGATGTAGAATATCCCCCATAGACGCATGTGTTTGAACACTTGGCCCTGAGCCGATGGCACTGTTTGGAAGGTTGTGGAGCCTTCAGGAGGCTAATCCTTACTGAAGGCAGTGGGTCACTGAGGGTGATCCTGGAGGTTTCATAGCCTAGCCCCACTTACTGTCCATTCTCTGATTCTGACTCAGGCTGTCATGTGACCAGCTGCTTCCCACTCCCACTAACCTTGCTGTATCCCCTGGAATCTATAAGCCAGAACAAGCCCTTTCCTTCCTGAAGTAGCTTTTGGCCAGGTATTTAATAACAACAATGAGGAAGTAACTGATACAGTTCCCTTGATAGTTTAGGAAGTCCAATTTAGGCTAACCCAGGATTCATGGCTTAAATGCAGAGTTGGAGATTTTATCAACGATGTTTTAATACACACTAAATCATAGGGTTAAGATAAAGAAAGGCACTCAGAAATGAAGGCATACCCAAGTGAGTGTATGTACTTCCCAAGGGAGATTAGGGAAAAGTAAGACATACTCTAGTCTAGGCACCGAGGCAGGGTAGAAAGACAAGGAAAATTATGGAGACATGAGACGGGAAAGGAACCCTTTATTACAGAGTCTGAAACCTCTTGCCAGCAAGGAAGCAAGAATTCTAGCACAATTAACAATTGTTTAAGGCCCTTTTCCTATCCCTGCTACAAACCTGCCAATTTCTAAAGATCTCACCAGAAACCCCATGTACAAAGAAAGAAAGCATACGAAACTCCTTGCGCAATCCCAGTGACTTCTGGTTTTACTTTGTCAGATTATAATTCCTTCCTAGGCATCTCTAGGTCCAATCTTATCAAACAAGAAGAAAAGGAGGTTTCTTAGCAACCCTTTGAGATGTAACTTGAGATCCACCAAAATGGTATCTACGGCTAATGCTAAGGCAAATAATTGTGACTCTCCCCTGAGGAGCCTCTCTTTACCTGTCAGAGTTGAGGGGATAGAGACACAGATCCATGTTGTCACCCCAAGCAACCTGAGGTACTCCATCTTTTATGAACCTCAGTTAAGGTAAACCCCAGATTCCTGGCTTCAGTGCAGAAAAGAATTTCAACAAGATGCAGCATAAACCAGAGCTATATATATGGGGGCAGGGGGAAACTCAGAGCAGAAATTCCAAAGGGTAGACAAAACTTGGGTTTAAATTTCAGCAAATGAAACATCTTTGGGGCTTCTGGGTAGGAGGGACACATTAGTAAAAGCAACCAGAAACAGTATTGGTACAGACCAGGACCAAGGGAGCCCTTGCTTCCAGTAGGCAGTTAGCTAGGTGCTGGCCCACAGAAACGTGGACGCCATCTTGCCTGTCTTGGCAGGCCTACAACCTGTGTCTAATCCAGTCTCATTCAAGACGGCTACCAGCAACAAAGCCTGGGCAGGCTTCCTGACTCTTCCTCAGTTTAGCACAGCTGTGGGCTGGCCTCTCCTGAGTCAGCCCTCTTGAGCTCACCACCCACTCAGGTCTCTCTCCTACACACCTGACTCTGATGGTCAGGTTCATCCTGATTGGATGCTTGATCCGTTACACATCTCACAAGCCAAGAATTTGAATCTCTCTTGGCTTTTCACCTTGGCTCATGACCTAGCGTTGAGATCTTTTTGGTAAGCTCTTTGCACCTTCTCTATGTGAGGGGGATACTTTCTCTCTGGTCTCCGCTCCCTCTTCCCAGCCTGCCTGGGAACTTGGGGAGGGGGAGAATTTATTTATTTATTTATTTATTGTCTGGGAGCTTTCATGCCGTGTTTTAGATGCTTTCTACACGTGTGATCTCTCTTTAAGCTCTGAACCCCTGACTCTCTCTTGATCCTCTCTGACCTCCTAATAGGTGTGGAGATTTTTTTGGCTTGGGCTCTCCTGCCTTGCGTTTCCCCCCCACACCCTATGTGTGTGTGCACACATGTGCACACACATGCAAACGTGAGCTTCCCCAGAGATGTGGAGAGAGATTTTCTCCATCTCCCCCCACTCTTTCTAGCTAGGTTAGGAAGGGAGAGAACTTCTTTTGGCTTGAGCCTCCCTGTTTGCTTTCCCCCTTGATCCTAACTGTCCCTAAAGTAAATCTTGTAATTCATAATTTACCTTTCTCTGAGCCTGTGGTTTCAATTCTTTGATAACTTGGAAAAGGGCCTAAAGTCAGAGTCCATGGGCCTGGGATCTCCTGCATTCTGTGGAGTTCTTATCCCTTTTCAGACTTCAAAAACCTCACATCACTATGGCAAAGAAGAATTTTTTGTGCAAATGTAAAATGCATTTCCTGATTAATGAGAGTCTCCAGGGGCTAGAGAGATTGCTCAGTGGTTAATGTGCTTGCCTACAAAGCCTAAGGACGCAGGTTCTATTCTGTAGTACCCACGTACAGCCAGATGAAGGAGGGGGCGCATGTGTCTGGAGTTCATTTGCAGTGGCTAGAGGGCCTGGTGCTCCCATTCTCTCTCTCTCTCATTAAATAATAAATAAATAAATAAATAAATAAATAAATAAATACATACATAAATAAATATCTCCAGGGCCTGAGAGAGGGATACCCTTAATAATAGAAATTTTATTGATAAATGCAAATTACCTTTAGGAAAAGATAAACAGGAATTTTTTAGGTGCCCACTCTTTCTCAAAATAGCTCAAAATAACCTTCCCAATCTATATTGTAGATAGCTATTCTGGTTTCCTACATCCCTGGTGCCTTTTCTCATTTTGGTGTTTTGTTTTTTTTTCTTTTAATCTTCTCTCCATTTTTCTTCCCCTCCTCTTGCTCTCATAGTAAGAGGATGCTTCTATGTCCTCTCACAATGCAATCAGGAGACAGTCTCAGGAAACAAACTCTCAGGTTCTGGGAATCCCTGCTTTTTAGAAGAAAAACCAGGCAATTTTCTTTACTTCTGTAGTCACAGCTACTAGCAGAGGCCTGTAGTTCGAAGGCAGGGTGCTGCTGATCAGTACCCTGAAGAGATCAGAGAAATATACCTCAGGGCTTTAACCCTCCATGTAGGAGACATGGTTCCAATTGTTCATTAACATTTTGATGAATAACATAGTGTTGCTGCACAACACTTAGCTCTCTGGAAAATGTCAGAGCCTATGCTAAAAAAAATGACCGAGAGGGAGCTGATTGTATTATCTGACTTTTAATGCAAAAGCACTGGCCCTGGGCATCTCAACAGACTGGGCTCAGCCACCCATCCCAACAGGCCAATGAGCAAAATGGTGAAAAGCAGAAAGAAAAAGAAAGAGCTCTTCAATGTCAACACATTGAGAAGAGGAACAGATAAAGGAGTCTGCTGGTCTCAAGTCTGCCTTCAGGTTACTGAAATGAAATTTAGGTTTAAGTAGAGAAAAAAAAAAACTGGGCCATGGTCCAAGATGTATGCAAAATTAAGCAGCCCTGATCAAAGGGTGGTTGTCTGGATTATTATTTCAGTTGTGTTCTGCAGAGTGGTCTGAAGCAGTTTTCATGGTTAAGAGGTAAGCAAACCTAGGGACAGCCCAACACCTTGCAGCAATTCTCCTTAGAGAAATGTATCTGTCCCTTGCCAGTCGGGATACACCCAACTCCACCCCATCTGGTAGCCGGAGAGAGAAGCATGGCTGGCCTGAACTAGACAGTATTTGGCACAAGCACAGTAAAGGGCAATCTGTCGCAGATTTAAAATATTGTTCCTTTTACTACTCTACTATGTGTCTTGCTCAATTTATTTTTATTTATTTATTTATTTAATTTTAGAAAGAGGGAAAGAGGTAGAGAGAGGGAGAAAGGGAAAGAGAATTGGTGCTTCCCAGCCTCAGCCACTGCTATCGAACTCCAGACTACTCTTGCGCCACCTAGTGGGAATGTACAACCTTGCACTTGCCTCACCTTTGCACATCTGGCTTAATGTGGGATCTGGAGAGTCAAACATGGGTCCTTAGGCTTCACAGGCCAGTGCCTTAACCACTAAGCCATTTCGCCAGCCCTGTTTTTCTCAATTCTTTGTTCAAGACACGGAGAACCTGGACTTCAGACATTGAGTCATCAGACACCCTGCGACCTCCTCTGGTATCAGTCATAGCTTGAGGGAAGCAGTCTTGTCCCCATAAGATGATTGCTTGTGTCCCAGGCTACAGCCTTACCATCATAGTTAATTGCCCTTATCTGGAGATGTTCTTTGAAGACTGGTGCTCGTAAGGTGTGTTTAGCCTCATTGTCCCGGGAAGCTTTACTATTTCTGAAATCCAAAGTAACTGTAGGCTTAGGACAATGAGTCTTTACATCTTCATCCTTGAAGGAGAATAAGGGAAGCTAGTTATTGCTGGCTTTTAGGGGGTAACTACTTGAGTGACTAACATGCTGTATAGGAAGAATCAAGCAGGTGATCTGAAGTGAAGGAGACAGACATGAATGGAGACAGAGCTGTGTTTTGTTCCACTTTTAGTCATCCTTTAGGCCCAAATGAGGAGCCCCTGCTTCCTTGTTAAAACCCATTTCTGAGTGCCTGTAGAGCTGGAGAGCTGGTAGGTTCCTCTACCACCACAGCCATAGCGGCTGTAGTTTTGGCCAAGGATTATTCCTAGGCAACCACGCACAAATGGAGAGGAATCGGCTGTTCAATAAGGAGAGGAAACCCTGAGCTTTCTCAATCTGAATGTGGCTTGGGGAATGAACACTGAACCCAAGACGAGACTTGGTTTTCTGATTTCATGTATGGGTCTTATTTTCTACCGCGTCTCTGGGTTCTACTTCTTAAAAATTACCAATTTTTTTTTTTTATCTCTAAGATTGCTCCCAGCTTCAAACAGATGACTATGTAATTCTCTGCAGGTCTTTATTCTCAGTGAAGTTTAGAAGTTTATCAACAGAACCCCAGCTGAAGAGCGAGGATGCTCTTTGAAGATCAGTGCTCACAGGTAACGCTTAGCTGTTCAGGCACTGACAACACAGGATAGCCATAGCATTAAGAGTAGCAGGACGTTAGAAGTGGCTTCAAAAAGGTTTTTGTTATTAAGTTGGACAAGAACATCCTACACTATTTCTTACGAGTCCTTGGAGTGATGATTCAAAGAGTTTAAGCAACTTCAGAAAAGAAACTTCAAAGAATAAAAGGAAGTGCAGGGGCTTTATCTCCACATTAAAAAGTAGAAGTCTGGCTCTCAGCGAGCAGACCCATGCCTGAAACAATGATCATAGACCATCAAGAGAAAATAGCTCTACGCTAAAAGCCAGACGAGGAAAAGTGCAATGAAAATAATGGGCTGGTGAGCTGAGAGGGGAAGGAAGAGGGGACAGGGAGAAGTCCTGACATTATGATTATGGACTTGTTGTAGCAGAGAATACATTAACACATGGAGAGCTGGAGAGATGGCTTAGCAGTTAAGGCATTTGCCTGCAAAGCCAAAGGATCCTGGTTTGACTCTCCAAGATCCACGTTAGCCAGCTGCACAAGGGGGCGCATGCTTCTGGAGTTCGTTTGCAGTGGCTGGGGGCCCTGGCGTGCCCATTCTCTCCCTCAAATAAATAAATAAAGTTTAAAAAATATGGCTTTAAACTAAAGGGAAGTGAAGAGTTGCTTGTCTTCGAGTTGAATTGTGCCTCAGTTTCTTATGAAGCCAGCAATAACAGTATAATTACTGATCAAGATAGACTGCATGCTGCTAGTTAGAGTACTGAGTGCTTCCTTCATTTGACCTCATAAGTGCCCTATGATGGATATCATTACAGCTGAAATACACCTCAGAGCCTCAGAAGAAAAGCCTCAGAGATCTCGTTTCCTATATTCTCAAAGTGACTAAAAAGTCAGTGTCAGGATCTGCAAACATATGGTGGGCAGAACCCAAGGCAGTGCAACAGTGGAAGTGTTGTTGATTCAGGGTAGAGAGCCATTGTGTTTTGCTGTGTTGTCTCTTGCTTATTGGGGTGGTACAACCTCACTCAGCCCTGTTGCTGTCACTATAGAAGACAAGATTATGTCACCCCAAATTATGCCATTTGGTGTAAGGATTATTTTGAGTGAAAGGCAATTGAAAAGAAACAGATGCAAAGAATACCCTCTCCTATTTATTTTGCAAAGTAATTCTCCTTTTCTTTCCACCATAAAGGTTGAGCACTGAAGACAACTTTTCACCATTACTAGCTTTGAGTGGGACCAGGGGCTGCATAATGAGCCTTCACCCACTTGTCTTTACACACCTTGCTGTCTATAGCATCTCAAAGACCTTTTCTTTTCGTCTCATCACTTCTCTAAAAAAAAAAAAAAATTCTGGTCTTTTCTTTTTATGGTTTTTTGAGGTAGGGTTTCACTTTAGCACTGGCTGACTTCGAAGTCATTATGTAGTTTCTGACTGGCCGTGAATTAGCAGCAATCCTCCTACCTCTGCCTCCCAAGTGCTAGGATTAAAGGCGTGTGTCACTATACCCAGCTTTAAATTCTGGTCTTTAGTGTTGAAATTCTGCATAAGCTATATAATTCTAAGTCACCTCTTCGAGAAGTACCTATTCCTTAGGAATTTTCCAAGCATAGATGAAGTATGGCTATTAATAAACCTCTCTTTGTTTTTCCCATCTTTTCTTACAGGGGTCTATCTGAGCTAAGAACTATGAGGGAGGGCTAGAGAGAAAATGCCTCTTCTTCCCTGTGGTGGTGTGATTCAGGTGCCCCCCACAAGCTTTTGTGTTCTGAATGTCATGTCCCCAGCTTGTGGCAATTTGGAAATTGGATTCTCTCAGAGGAGGTGTATTGTTGGGGGCAGGCTTATGGGTGTTATACCCAGCTTCCCCTTGCCAGGGTTTGGCACACTCTCTTGTTGCTGATGTCCACCTTATGTTGGCCAGAAGGTGATGTCCACCCTCTGCTCATGCCATCCTTTCCCCTGCCATCGTGGAGCTTCCCCTCGAGCCTGTAAGCCAAAATAAACCTCTTTTTCCCACAAGCTGCTCTTGGTTAGGTGATTTCTACCAGCACTGAGAGCCTGCCTGCAGTGTCCCCTAGACCCTGTAACTTTTCATGCAGCAAGTCCCCGAGAATCCTGGGCACTGTGGTTTAGTTCTGAACTGTCCCCCAAAGTCTAATGTGTTGAAAGTTAGATCTCTAATGCAGTAATATTCGGAGGTAAAGATTTTAGGAAGTGATTGGATAATGATGGCTTTGATCTCATCAATGAACTAATCCACTGATGGATTCCTAGTCAAATGAACTATTGGGAGGTAACACAACTTGTAAGAGGTGGGGCCTGTTTGGAGGAAGTGTGCCCCTGGGGACATGCCTTTGAAGGATATATCCTTGTCCCTGGCCCCTTGCTCTCTGTCTGGGCCTTCTGACTTTCAGGAAGTGGATATCTTTCTCTGTCATGGCTCCCACTACCTTGTTCCAGTCCAAAGCAATGGATCCTGATAACCACACACTAAGCCTCGAAAACTGTGTAACAAAAATAAATCCTTTCCTTCTTAACTTACCCTTTGCTCAGGCATTTTGGCACAGTAATAGAAAACTAGGATACTGGGAAAGCATGAAAATGCACTAGGGTTAGGATGTGGGTCACTTTTCATGTAGAGAGAGCCTTGAGGTATTTTGGGAAGATATTGTCTTTCTCTAACCTATGTTTTAGGTCTATGAATAATTTAATTTTTTCCCACTTATTTCAAATTTTCCTTCCTTATTTCTCCAAATCATATTCTCAGCTTTATTTATAATATAATTAGTATCTGCTCCAGAAAACTAAATCTGTCAGTGTTTCTGCTAAAGCAGAAAATTCATTTTCTTTCTTTAATTGTAACCCAAAGAGGAAACAACATGAGGATGAGATTTTGTTACAGTTCCCATCCAGCCTACATCTCTAATCCCCTACCCTATTTTTACACTTAACACCCTCTGGTTATACAAAGCTCCATTAGAAAGGCCTGGAAAGGGCAGCAAAGTCTAGTGTGGTTGACTGTGTATGACTTGTGCATCTCTGGATCCTTGGTTAGGATCCATGAAAACACTATCCTTAATCTGTAGACATGCTCCTGTGGTTTCCTCCATTTTGAATTGAAAATTGTCAACACCAAAGGGAGACGAAGGATGCTTACTTACCTTTGTTCTTCAGATCATGTATTGAACTTGAGTGTGCAAGCAGATGTGCTATGTACTAGCCATAGTCTCAAAGTCAAGAGTTTCAAACTTCAAGGTCCAAAAGCAAGCCCACTGATCATTCCTTCCTAGAGCTTACCTTTTGCCTGAAAGTAACTTTTCAATGCTCTTATCTACGGGGCTCCTTCCCGCACAGGTAGTGCCGAGGGAAAGACCAGGCCTGCTGGTTCCTCCCTAGGGGTTGAGGGGATGATGAGCGTCGGGCGACTCAGAAACCTCTCCTGGCCACCGGAGACAAACCACACTGAGTCAGGAGTCTTTTCGATGCAGGAACAACTCGCTTTATTACTCTGAGCAGTTGCCTATATCATGTTGGGGATGAAGGCAGGGATTTTAGGGTGGGGGAAGAGGTAAGGGCCAATAGTAAACTTTAGCTATTGAAATGGTAATTACAATTAACACACAGAAGTAGCAGGCCAGAAGCCATTAGGCGTCCTGCTGAGTCATAGCTGGCCAGAGACAGGTCGCCAAACTTTAGCTAGGCTCAGGAAATTCCACTAGGCCTCACGCCTGGGCCTTTCAGGGCCCAACACTTATCCAGGAAGGAAGAGAGGAAGGGAGGAAGAGGAAAAAGACAGAGAGACTGAGGGGGACCAGAAGACAAGAGACAGAAAGAAAAGTAGGGTAGAAAAAGTGTGAAATTTGGTGAGGAAAGAGGCATAAGCGAGTCTAAAGAAGTTTCAGCAAAGATGGGCACAGTGACTCAGCTGTACTTGTTAAAGACACTATTGTCATAAAAGAAAAAGCTCCCACTCTGCGCTGGGATAATATATATATATATATATGCTCCCTGAAAAAAATGTATCAAGGTCAGCTTTATTGCAAGGATGCCCCAAAAGGCTCTTGCAGGAAGCTGAAGGATGAAGCCCAAGTTGTGATGATGTCAGTGTGTTGGAGAAGTGAGGGCCACAGATGTCCCCTAAGTCTAGCTGTAGATCCAGAAGGGAGCTGACCCGAGAGAGAGAGAGAGAGAGGACACATGTGCTGGAGGCAGCAGATCTGGAGAAAGGCTGCACAAGTCTTTTGAAACCTGTGTAATTCCATCATGAGCCCCAAATACTTGGATATGTTACTGCAAAAATTTTGTGTTTGTCCTTCTGGGTTTTGGTCTTGTTTGGGCTCAGTTTTTCCTAGCTCTGTTCTAATCCTTCAATTTGGAGTTAGAATGTCTTCTTTGTACCATTTTACATTGAAAGTAGGTAACTAATGTTTTGATTTTACAGGGACTCACAGTTAAGGAAATGCCTTGAGTCTCAGAGATATTTGGGACTTTGGGCTTTTGAACAGTATTGGTACTTAGTACTCTTAAAGACTATGGGGACTTGTGAAATTGGAATGAATGAATGAATACATTTTGCAGCACGAGATGGCCATGAGTCTATGGGCACCAAGGGAAGAATATTGGGTTTGAATGGGACAGAGCCCCCATAGGCTCATTTGGCTGAATATCTGGTGGTAGTATTTTGGGAGGTTGTGGAAATTTTAAGAATTAAAGACTCACTGGGGGCTGGAGAGATGGCTTAGCAGTTAAGCACTTGCCTGTGAAGCCTAAGGACCCCGGTTTGAGGCTCAATTCCCCAGGACCCATGTTAGCCAGATACACAAGGGGGGTGCACGCATCTGGAATTCGTTTGCAGTGGCTGGAAGCCCTGGCATGTCCGTTCTCTCTCTCTCTGTCTCATTCTCTCTCTCTGTCTGTCGCTCTTAAGTAAATAAAATAAAAATAAACAAAAAATATTTAAAGACTCACTGAAAGAAGTGGGTCACTGGGAGAAGACTTTGAAGTTTTATAGCCTGTCTCACATCCTATCTCGTCTGTTTCCTGACTACAGATACAATGTGATCAGCCTCCTCGTGCTTTTGCATCCTACTGTACTGGACTGTATTCCTTCTTAAGCACAAGGCAAAGTAAACCTTTTCTCCATTGACTTGCTTCTCATCAGCTATTTCACTAGAGCAATAGGAAAAGTAGCTAATACAATCCCTAACCTGGGTAAAGACAGCTTTTTGAAATATTATGTTGAGGCACAGAAAGATCCAGTAACAGGCAGATCATCAATTAGTACACTAGTGTAGTAGTTACTTTCTCACTGCTGGGACCAAATACCCAACCATTTTTCTATTATTTATTTGTGTATTTATAAGCAGAGAGAGAGACAGAGAGAATGGACACACACCAGGGCCTCTATCCAGTGCAAACGAACTCTAGATGCATATACCACCCTGTGCCTCTCGCTTTACATGGGTACTCGGGAATTGCACCCACATCATTAGCCTTTTGTAGGCAAGCACCTTAACCATTGCGCTGTCTCTCCTGCCCTGGCATATAGTTTTGAGGGGAAGTTTCTATCATGGTGGGGAATGCATGGCAGGAAGAGACAGCTGACATTACATCTTCACATCATCATGGAGGAAGTAAAAAGCTTATGCACGGAGACATTGCCTCTTACCCATAACTGATGGCTAATCCCACATTGCATGACCCACATACCCCAATGAGTAGGGTCCCTGAAGAGCGGTCACCACAGGGATGAGGCTAACAATAGTGCCAACATGGCTGTATACACACTGTGTACATAGCTAATAATAACAATAAAAAATAAGTAAACAGTAGGATTTTGATATAAAAAAAAAACTAGCTAAATGTGGTAAGGAGGGCTGGGCTGTAACACCCCAAGTCCTGTCCTCAGCGTTATACTTCCTCAAGCAAGGCTCCACCTCTTATAGGCTCCATAAACTTTCCAAACAATGCCAAAAGCCAGGGATTTAGTATGAAGCTTAATCATAAACACAAGGGGCTATGGGGTATATTTTATATTCAGACCACTACAACTAGTAAGTGACAGAGACAGAATTCAGAATCGGGCAGTCTAGTTCTAGAGTTCATGGGAGAAAAGGATGAAAAATAAAGTACAAGGTAAGGTTAAAGAGGCTCTAGAGGGCCAAAGGTATTTGGACTTTCTTTGGTCATTTGAAACATCAGGGAGAGGAATACACTTGGAGGACAAGGACAAGCTTATAAGAGAAGGACATGTGATATGAGTAAAAAAGCCCTGGTTTCAAAGAAGCAGTCATCCTTGCCAAGCTGTTTATTATGTTTTATATCTACATAGTTCATTTAAAGCTTTGTTTTGGTAGTCCCTTCTTCCACTAAATATATATGTGGGTCATACTGATGCTTTGGGAAAAGGCTATGACAACATGAATACAATTTTATAGACAAAGGGGAAAAAAAAAACTTTTCAAATTTGTCAGTATCTGATATTCAAAATTTCTGTTTAAAACACCCTGAACTCTTATTTTTGGGCAAAACAAAATCCAGTGATTTTGAAGGTTGACACTCTCCACTTATCTGTCTTCTTTGGTAGTTTCCTTACCATTTTTTTTTAACCTCAAATTAAGATTCATCAAAGTTCTTTCATTAATTCTGTCAGGTTGTTCCAAACTCCATATTCATGTTAATCAATATTATTATTCAACATTAATGAATGTTGAAGAATTGGCTATTGGTTTTGTCTAGTCCTAAAACACACACACACACACACACACACACACACACACACACACACACACACACAGACACACACAGCTAAGAGTTGTGAAGGAGGGCGCTGGCACTGGGGGAGTTCCCCGAGTGTCTGTGCGTAGGAGAGCAGACCCGTGCCTCACTCGGACACGAGGGTTAGGCATCTGGATGGCTTGCTGTTGGAGGAAGTGTGGGGTTAGATGACTGGAGAGTCACCCACCCACTTAGTGATCTGGTTTCTGAGTAAAAACTAGCATGAAGGAAGCCAACTCAAGAACCCTAAGAGCACTTGTGGAATTTGTCCCAATCACTCCCAGGATGTGAGTTTCTTGAGGAGATTGCTTTTTGATCATTGCCAACCAGGAGGGTAACAAGTTAGATGAGCACAATGTTTATGGCCTCTCAGAGACACACAGGGGGTCTTCCTTTTCTTGCCACCCAGTGCTGAAAAAATGGTCCCCTGCTGAATCTTGAATGGAATAATAGACCTTCCCTAGTTCACAAATTCTTTCTTGTGAATCAAGCACTTTCTCCACTGAGCCATCTCCCCTGCATAAATTCTTTCTTTCTACAATTATGTTAATTTCCATGATTCACTTAGGGCTTCCCAGTTCACCAAGACTTGGGCTCATTTTTGTGGTTTGAACCTCGAATCCCTGCCCATACTGAGGTTGTAGTCTCTTGTCTTTAGATATCAGTTAGCATAGTCTTACCGTCTGATGCCCAGTATAATGCAGTCTCAAGTATTTGGAGTGCTATGAACTGACTCCAGACCCAAGGTCTATGTCAGTTGTCTGTCTCACAGTTGAACTCCTTAGAGGTCAGACAGCAAAATCAGCTTGATTTTGAACATGAGATCTAACAGGGATGTATGTTATTGAAGTGAACGTAGGGGTATCAGAGCCCAGTTTCCCCTTTGCCAGAGCTCACTTCACTCTCTTGCTGCATTCTTCTAGTCACTGTGACAAGAAGTCATGTCAAGATTCTGCTCTATCACCCTTTCCCTGCCATACGGAATCTTCCCCTTGAGACTGTAAGTCAAAACAAAACTTTTCCTCCCATTGGCTGCTTTTGGTCTGCTGTTTTTGACCCAGCAATGGGAAGGTAACTACTATAGGACAAATTGATATGTTTGTCAGTTAACATTCTAAGAATTTATTTTTTAAAAGTTAAATATAATTCATTAACTTTCTAGAGGAGCACATGAGGAATACATAGGTGATTTCTTGACGTAATACCATTATCTGTCCTTTATACTTTCTTTTTATTTTAATTATTTATTTAATCTATTTGAGAGAGAGAAAGATACAGAAATAGGGAGAGAGAGAGAGAGAGAGAGAGAGAGAGAATGGGCACACCAGGGCCTCCAGCCACTACAAACGAACTCCAGATGCATGTGCCCCCTTGTGCTTCTGGCTTACATGGGTCCTGGGGAGTCAAACCTGAGTCCTTTGGTTTTGCAGGCAACTACCTTAACTGCTAAGCCATCTCTCCAGCCCCCACTTTTTATTTTATTTTCATTCTTGGGGATTGAACCCAGAGCTTTGCACATGCTAGGCAAGCACTCTCCCACAGAACTACATCCCCAGACTTCTTATTCTTTTCTGTAAGAACAATTTTTTTTCTTTTTTTTTTTGTACTACAAAATAAACATTTGTTTATTTCAAAAATTTGGAAGTTACCGAAAACTAGAAAGAAAAACTCTGTAATTCACTTCCTACATACATTTCTAATCTTTTGTGTGCATATATTTTACTGTTACTGTGACCATATGTCATATTCAAAGTGGTCACAATATCTCCTTTGGGAAAATATCTGACTTTTAAGGTGTAAAAATAGAGCACAATCTTTGTACAAAACATGGAAATGACAGAACAGGTGTTCAGAGAAATCCTTCCCAATATAGTAATGTATTTGAAATGCTGGATAAAAGAGGAAAGCCATTGTTTTTAATGCACAGGTGAATTAGGGGAAACCAAGGAAATCTCTGTGAGGCAAAATTATAGGGAGGCTTGAAACTAGAGTGATGGAATGCTCTGAGGCTTGTGCTTGTCCTAGGAGTGTTCATGAACAACAGTCTGGGCTTAAAAGACTACTTAGACAAGACCAAGAAATGAGATGGGTCTGAACAGACGCAAGGTCAAAAGACATTTTTTCTCAGTAAATGTTAAGTTCCTTGAAAGGTGACATGTTTAGAATAGAGCAAAGATAGAAAAAAAATGAGCAAATAAGCAAACAAACAAACAAAGAAACACCTTCCTATGTTGTTGGACTAGGCTAGAAGGCAAAGAAAAAAATTCTTAAGAATGCCCAGGCCATAAGTTTATACAGATATCCCTTACTCAAGCTGTGATGAATTTTGATGCCCCCCACTCTTGGGCTGGACATATACTATAAGCTCCTCTCTCATGATGCTGGGCAGCTCCATTGAGCTGAGCTCTCCTTCAGCCACATGATCACAAAGATAAGCAATTGATATTCTTCACTGAAGTTCTTTACTAGGCTATGATATCCAGTGGGTCACCTGTACTAAATACATTCTTAACTTGAGATATTTTTCAATATACAAGGATTTGTTGGGATGTCAACTTATCATAAATTGAGATTTGTTCGGGCTGGAAGTCCTGCTATTGTTTGGCGTAAACAAAAGCAAGAAGTGAATTTAAAGTGGTACTGGTCTGGTTGTGTCTGGGGGACTCGGCAGGAACAAATGCAAGTTTCCTCTGGAAAGACTCACCTTAGACTCAGGCATTTAAGAAATTCTACAGATAAAGTCGTCAAGAATATGAGCTCGCAGTTTCAAGTCACTGGATAAGTAAGGGCAAAAATGAGAAACCAATAGCCACAGGATTAGACCACCAAAGACTGTGTGGAAATTATCACTGCTAAAATAAATGTTCCAGTGTTTAAAGAAATCGAAGAGGTTGTTGACAGTTACGAAAAGACAATATATTTTCAGATTTGAAAAAAAAGGCATATAGAGCCAAAACGAAAATGATGCAGATTAGAAGACAAACAATGATGAATTAAATAGCAGATTTCAACATAAATTTCTTAGGATCTATCAAAGGAAGACATGAAGATGAGAAATATATATGAGAAATTAAGGGATTTAGATAATAGAAAGAGATCCTCCAACATAGTCTAACTGTAGTCCTCAGAGTAAGCTAAGGGAATGAATGGAGGCTAAAAAATGCTAGAAAATAATACTTCAAACTATTTCAGAATAAAAAAAAAATCAATTCTGGATTTAATATATTCAAAGATCTTCAAACATAATTAAAAGAAAAGAAACATCATTGGGGTTTTACATCTGTGTGCATCTGCTGTTACAAAATGGCAGGATACCACAGTCAAGAATATCTTAAAAACATACTTAATTTAAAAAAAATCCATTCAATGACCATTTTAGGAAACATACCCCCAAAAAATGTTGGGAGTAAAATATGGTAAAAAGTACATGCAGGCAAATAGTAACCAAAGGAATATTTGCATAGCTATGTATGTTATCAGATAAAGTAGACTTTAAGCCAAAAGGCTTTATTAGAAATAAAGAGAGAGTCTAAGTACTAGTTTTAGCTGGGCATGGTAGTGTACACCTTTAATCCCAGCACTGGGTAGGAGAAGATGGGGGAATGCCATAAATTTGAGATCAGCCTGAGCTACAGTGTGAGTCTCAGACCAGCAGCAACAACAATTTTTTTTTTAAAAAGGGCTTTAATGCATCAGAAAAATATAACAATGTAAATCTTGGATACAACTAATTACAAAGGTCTTTATTTCTTTGCCTGGTTGGTGTTTTGAGATAGGGTCTTACATAGCCCAACTACAAGGTAGCTGAGGATGGCCTTGATCTCCTGATTCTTCTTTCACATCAAAAGTTTGAATTGCCAAAACTTCAAGAAGAAATAAAGCCACAACCAAATGGGACTTTTTTTTTTTTTTTAAAGTGGCATCACATTCTAACCCAGGCTGACTTAGAACTTGCTCTGTAGCATAGACTGGACTTGAACTCACAATGACCCTCCTACCTCAGCCTCCTGAGTGCTGGAGTTTCAGGCATGAGCTGGTATGCTTGGTTTAAATGGAACATTTTTAACGCATATGTCTCAAGAATTAAAATATCTTATTATAACTAAAAAAAACCAGAATATTAGAATAATAAAATTGCAACCATGCTTTAATGGGCATACAGGAAATCTTACACAACAAGAAGGTAATGGACATTTATGTTGTCATAGAGCACATATAAAACTTACATTTATCTATCATAGCACATGTATAAAGCTAAGCAATTAAGCAAATCTATGAATGTTAATAAGCTTGGTGTTATCAAGACCATGCCCTATGACTGCAATGCTAACACATTAAGAGTAAAATCTAAGGGCTGGATAGATGGCTTAGTGGTTAAGCACTTGCCTGTGAAGCCTAAGGGCCCTGGTTCGAGGCTTGATTCCCCAGGACCCACGTTAGCCAGATGCACAAGGGGGCGCACGCGTCTGGAGTTCATTGGCAGTGGCTGGAAGCCCTGGTGCGCCCATTCTATCTCTATTTGCCTCTCTCTCTCTCTCAAATAAATAAATAAAAGTGAACAAAAAAAAGTAAAATCTGAACAGACAGCTTAGAAAAACTCACATGTTCTTCAATTTTATTATTTTAAAATAACAATTGTGTTAGAAATGATGGGTACTAGACATATTCATTAAAGCAGCGAAGTATCTACTGAAATGAGCACTAGACATGTTTTTATTAAAGATTTAGATACATCAGTATATGTATCCATGAGATAGAGTCAGAAAATTGACTTCCCAAGGATATTTGGAAGTAATTTATACTCAGGATAATGAAAAGTAAGATTAAGCTGTCTACCAAATTAATGGAGTTACAACTTTATAGGGAACGAATGCTGTGCTGTGTTAGCCTGTTGGTCCACTATCTTTAGATTCAGATCTTAAAAACAGAATTTATGCCTAGATTAATACTCCATGACTTCCTATTTTGAAGGGGTTGGAAAATTTAGACAAGTTCTAGACAGTAGCATTGCAGTTGTTGTAAGCTGTTAGCAGTGTTCAGATTAAAGAATTTCTTACAGGAGTTTTTTTTTCTTGTATTTAAAACTGAACGACAGGGCTGGGGAAATGGCTCAGCAGTTAAGGTGTTTGCCTGCAAAGCCAAAGGACCCTGGTTTGATTACCCAGGACCCATGTAAGCCAGATGCACAAGGGGGCACATGTGTCTGGAGTTTCTTTGCAGTGGCTGGAGGACCTGGTGTACCTATTCTCTCTTTCTCTGTATCTGCCTCTTCCTCTCTTTCTCTCTCTCACAAGTAAATAAATAAAGTACTTAAAAAATAAAAATAAATAAAAATAAAAAACTTAAAACTCAACAACAAAGGACAATAATAAAACTTGTGACATTTGTTGGTATTTAGAGGGGAAGCTTATATTCTGAAATATATTTGACACTTGAAAGAAAATTTATGGCCTGTTATGATCATATTAAAGAAGATCTGAAATGAGCTGAGTGTAAAAAATCACAAAGTTGGAAAGTAAAAATAAGCTTTCAAAGACATAGAAGAAAAAAAAAAATCAGCAAACAAGAAGCTGATCACCTAGAAGAAAAGTTTCAGTGTAGCAAAAATAAAATTCAAAATTTTTGTTTGAAATGCCTTAAGAAGACGATAAATCGCTGGCATGATTAGTTAGGACAAAGGCAGAAGCTACCAATAAACATCAAGAATGAAATGAGACAAAATGACTGAAGACAAATTTAATATTATCATAAGATGCTAATATGAATGGCAATGGTCTTGAAAACGGGAGCATGGCAAATGCTCACCTTCGCAGGTAGTTTAAACTGTCATCCAATCTGAAGGTTTTGCCTTTCTTGGTCCCTAGCACCTGCCTCATAGAAAGGCCATGACTGTAGTTTAAATGTGTTTCCCCATGTTCACGTGTTAGAAATGTAACACCTAATGCAACAGTAAGGAGAGGAGATACCCCTCAAAGATGACTGGGTCTCGAGATGAGAAAGGTCGAATGCTGCTGTCATGAGCGTACGCTAGTGAGCATCAGAACGAACTCCTGCTGGAAGAACTAGGCTCTTTGCCCTTCTCGTCTTGGGATTTCCAGCTTCTAGAACCACGAGAAAAAAAAAAAAAAATCTCCAGTCTTTAAAACTTAACTAGGCTAAGGGAATATGGTAGAACAACACAAAATGGTTGGAGACAGTCACATAAGTGACGTGAAGCCACTGTGAACACTTTAGCATATTTAAAACGTGATTCATTTGTATGTAGATTTTTTAAGCATTAATTACACAAACATCTTCTTCTATATGCTACATGCAAAGTAAAAAATGTAAAATATAATGATAGACAGCATGTACTTTGTTATTCTTTAATAGTTTTAAAAAAATGTGTGAATTTTCCGGGTGTGGTGGCTCAGGCCTTTAATTCCAGCACTGGGGAGGCAGAGGTAGGAGGATCACTGTGAGTTCAAGGCCACACTGAGACAAGATAGTGAATTCTAGGTCAACCTGGGCTACAGTGAGACCCTACCTCAAAAAAAAAAAAAAAAAGTATGAATTTCAAAGCAGCTAATCTTATCTAAATTTCCCTGGGAATGAAATAATCAATGCGTTCTTCCTATAGCTATGCTTTTCTAGAGGAAAAAAGGAGAGATTTTTATTTATTTATTTTTATTTTTGGAGGTAGGGTCTCACTATAGCCCAAGCTGACCTGGAATTCACTATATCGTCTCAGGGTGGCCTCGAACTCACAGTGATCCTCCTACCTCTGCATCTGGAGTGCTGGGATTAAAGGCGTGCACCGCCACACCCAGCTGAGAGATTTATTGTTATTGTTTATATATGTGTGGTGTTGGCGTAAGCAACTGTTAGAGACCACGTTGTTAGTGTTTCATACAGTATTTTAATTTTAAAGAGTTATGCAAGGAAGGCATGAAGCACTAAGAGAAAAACTAAAATGTAAAACAATCTCTTGGGTTGTAAACTTCTCCCCTTCAACATGCTATTGGCAATGTTTTATTGAATCTGGAACTTAATTCAGTGAATTACTCTGACCAGGTTTGAATGCCAATTATTTTGAGTTATGTTTTGAATGCATCATTGTACAGAAGAGAGAATTATGAACACAAATGGATTTCACGGTACAAACATGGGAAGAGAGAGGTATTAATACAGAAAATGTAGAGATACCAGTCAAGCAGTCATACGAGTAAAAACCAAACGAGTGTGGGGGTGGAAAGCCGCCTCACCTCCGCTGGTAGGTGACACAGGAAGACCTTCGTCGGACACTGCGCCATGCTCTTGGGCTTCCTGGGTGGAAGCTGAGCAAATGTTTGGTTTCTAGCTCACCCAATCTACCCAATCAGTGGTACTTTGTTATAATAATGCAAAACAGACTAAGACACCTGTTAAGAAATTACTTGGTTTGGAAAGTTAAAAATCAAAGAAGAAAAAAAAATATTTTTTTAGGTGGGAATTTTTTTCTCACATAAGAAATGAAGAAAGGAAAAATGGATGCAAGCAAATTTCAAATAAGATTTGTTACCTATTGTTAATAAATATGAATAACAAACAGGTGTACTTATGAAGGATTAATGCTGCTGAAGCAAAAGGCAGTTTCAACAGGTTAAAAAGGTTAATGCCTATATGATTCTTAGAGATGGCTTAGTGGTTAAGCACTTGCCTGTGAAGCCTAAGGACCCTGGTTCGAGGCTTGATTCCCCAGGACCCATGTTATCCAGATGCACAAGGGGGCGCACGCGTCTGGAGTTCGTTTGTAGTGGCTGGAGGCCCTGGCATGCTCATTCTCGCTCTGTCTCTATCTGCCTCTTTTTCTCTGTGTCGCTCTCAACTAAATAAATAAAAATGAATAAATTCTTTTTAAAGCACTAACTCAGGCTAGAAAGATGGCTTAGCAGTTAAGGCAGCCTAAGGACCCATGTTCAACTCTTCATATCCCACATAAGCCAGATGGACAAGGTGAAGCAAACACACAAGGTTGCACACGTGTGCAAGGTGGCACATGCATCTGGAGATCAATTGCAGTGGCCAGAGGCCCTGGCATGTCAATCACCACCCCCCCCATCTTGCTCTCTCGCATTAAAAAAAAAAAAAAAAAAAACAAAAAAAGAAGAAGAGGGCTGGAGAGATGGCTTAGCGGTTAAGCGCTTGCCTGTGAAGTCTAAGGACCCCGGTTCGAGGCTCGGTTCCCCAGGTCCCACGTTAGCCAGATGCACAAGGGGGCGCACGCGTCTGGAGTTCGTTTGCAGAGGCTGGAAGCCCTGGCGCGCCCATTCTCTCTCTCTCCCTCTATCTGTCTTTCTCTCTTTGTCTGTCGCTCTCAAATAAATAAATAAACAAAAAAAAAAAAAACCCTCATCTTTCTTCTTTAAAAAAAAAAAGAAGAAGAAGAAGAAAAGAAAAGAAAAGAAAAAAAGACTAGTCTGCTGGGCTTGCATAAAAATAAAACAAAAAGCCCTAACTGCTCAAGCAGGCCCATCAGATAACTAACAGCAGGTAAAAGCATTAATTCTGCCTTCATTTTATATCTCTCTCTCCTTTACTTGGCTCGGTTACCTGCTAACCTTTACATGGGCATGCTGACACAGGAGCAACGTTCTAAAAATTGGTGCCACCTAAAAGGACACATCCCCCTTCTAGGTCCATAGCAACAAGAGAACGTAGGCATCCTTCTGTCTGCTTTCACAATACGCTGTCCCAGACCCCCTAGAAGGCCACTGAACGTCTCCAGTCATTGTCTTAAACCTACAGTCACCTTGGATTCTAGGAAAAGAAAAACTTCACAAATGGTTCCACCCCCCACACTGCACCCTCCTCACCCTGTGCCAGGTAGGAGCAATCATCATCATCTCATTGGAACTAGACTCCCCCCCACCCCCGCCAGTGATAACAGTGACAACTTCCTGGGACCACCTTGCAGAACCAGAACTAAGATGATGTGCAACATTGCTTCATTATGCATAATGTCTTGCCTCTCCTCCTAAGTTTTCTTCTATTTAAATCTACATGTCATGTCAGTGTCCCAAAGATGGACATGGGATCACTGGACCCCTTTATCTGTTTCAAAATGTGTTAGTGTGGATTAAATCTCCTTTCCCTGCCCTTTACAACTAGGCATCTCTTTAGTTGGGATATTGGGTGGGATGAATGTATTCTGTTGGAACTTTAGGAGCTGGGGCCTTTGCCCTAAAATTGTGATATAACATCTAATAAATTCTTTATTTCAAATGTTAAAAATGGAGTACATAACTTTAAAATAGACTTAATTTTATTTCATTCTTCCCCATATAAGTAAACGTGGGACAAAAGTATGAAGCATTTGAAGGTCCACTAAAATATTATTTCCATGTCAGAAAGATGGGGAAAGAGAGTACAAAGATAGCCATTCAGGTTCCAATGCATGCATCACACTGGTTCCCTGGGCCCTGGAATAAGGATTCTAAGAGGCAGCAGAAAAAAACAAAAATAAAAATATATTTCTTTCAGGTAGTTTTGGTTGCCAGAAAGAGAGAAATGAAGTATGAAATATATCAGTTTTCATTGTTCAGCTTTCTACAGTTAGCTAAAATTTCTCCTGTATTTTGACTTCTTTCCTCAGAAAGTATTTTCATTGTGCCTGGAAGTTCTAGTTTTATGTCCCCTAGTAGAACTTTGGGAGAGATCGTGTTGCAGTGACATTTTTGTTGCTGGCCAAAGCACCCGGCCAGAAGCAGCTGATGGGACAAAAGGGTGTATTTGGCTTACAGTCTCAAGGGGAAGCTCCACGAAGGCAGGGGGAGGATGTGATGAGCAGAGGCTGGACGTCACCTCTGCCACAGCAGGTGGAAAACAGCAGCAGGAGAGTGAGCTGAGCTCTGGCAAAGGGGAAGCTGGCTATAATACCCATATACCTGCCCCCAAAAGTATGCCTCCTCCAATAAGGCTCCACTTCCCAAATTGCCATCAGCTGGGGACCTAGCATTCAGAACACACGAGTTCATGGGGGACACCTAATTCAAATCACTACATTCCTCCCTGACCCCATAAACTGATGATCATCCATGACATAAAATACAATGCATTCAGCCCAACTTTAAAAGTTCTCATCATTGTTACCAATCCCTGTACTGTTCAGACATACCCATAACCATTCACACTGCAGAAGATGGCACTGGGCACAGCAAGGAAAGGTTGAATTGGTGCAAGATCTAAAACAAACAGGACAAATATCAAGTTACATAGCACCAAGTCCAACATCTCTAACCAGTGATGAAGTCTTCTGGAGCGCCAACACCCCCCACCCTCCATCTGGGCTGCTCACAGCTCAGGGAAGAAAACCCCATCCTGAGCCTATAGTTCTGTTTGGCAGCAGTCCCATAGTCCTGGATGGGATTCCTCATTGCAACCATGGTTCATCCTTATGGCTCCATCAGGTCTCCATGAGGAACTTCCAACAATGCTGCCTTACACTGCCCATGGCCATTTTTTTTAAAGACCCAAAACAAGAATAACAACAAAACTGGTACAAATCCAATGACCCTGTCTTTCCTGAATTTTTATATTCCATATACCAGTTAGGCTACCAACTTGTTAATGGAGGTGGGGAGCAGAACCACCTTTAAAGAACAGGACACTCTTTCAGCATTCAGGCCCCTTTAATTTCAAACGAGTAGCATTCTTTCAGCTATCTCAATGCACAAGAGTTGGTCCAGTCTTGATGGTTGTAATGTCTCAAGCAATTTACAGCCCAACAGGTGCTGTCTCCAGCTGTAAACTTTCATTTCTTTCTGTGTCATAACCTTCTGCTCACACCAGACCATTTTCATGCAACACAGCCCTGCACAAGTTCTTAGCACATGGAAGACTAGCAAGCCTCTCACACAAAATCCCCCTAGTCCAGTCCAGACAAAGCGTTTCCTTCTCCTCATAAGACAAGCCTCACGGTCCACAGTTCTTAATGCATTTAGGCCTTTCAACTCTGATAAGAATGGTCCATGAAACACTGCCTTCAGTGCTACAAGAAATCTCTGAGGCCAAGATTTCAAATCCTTCCATATTCCAAAAGGGTCAGATTTCTAGAAGCAACAAACCACTTCTGGGTACCAGTTTTACTGTTTTACCTTCTTGTAGATGACACAGAGCACCCAACCAACAGCAGCTGATGGAAGGAACGTTGTTTATTTTGGCTTACAATCTGGAGGGGAAGCTCTATGATGGCAGGGAAAAGGATGGCATGAACAGAGGCTGGGCAGCACTTCTGCCACAGCAGGTGGAAGGCAAACACTGGCAAAGAGAAGTTGGCTATAACACTCATAAGCCCCAAAACACACTTCCTCCAGCATGGCTGCAGTACCCAAATTTGTACCCACTGGGGACCTAGCATTCAGAACACATGAGTTTATTGGGGACACTGAATTCAAACTACTATAGATGCCATTGGAACTGCTAGCTAGATGTGATTTAAATTGAAAACACCCACCCTTTTTCATGAACCAGACTAACCACAGTAGAATTTTGGCTCCTCTAGTTACAGAAGATGCTGGCCCTAGGAGAGAGGAGAGGAGAGGAGAGGAGAGGAGAGGAGAGGAGAGGAGAGGAGAGGAGAGGAGAGGAGAGGAGAGGAGAGGAGAGGAGAGGAGAGGAGAGGAGAGGAGAGAAATTAAGGCTACTGGAAACACCAGGGGACGGGGAAGTTGAGCAGGGCATTAAACCTCATATGGTGATACAGGCTGAGGAAGGTGAGGAACTGTTGGGGACTGTCATTCAGCCCAAACAAGAACAACAAGCCTTGGCTCACAGGAAGAATGTTTTTTTTCTTAATTTGCACAAAGATGAGTTAACAGAAACACCAAGGGTGGGCACTGTTGTGTTTATGTTTTTCTATGAGTCTATTTAGTTATAGATGATGAATATTAATCAAGGAGAGTTCTCAAAACTCATGGTTGCTTTCTGACAGATGTGCTGAGATTTAGCTTGCTAACACATCCTTTACTAGGTTTTTGTGACACACAGCTAATCAAATACTCTCTGTTCATTTCTACCTCTATTCTTTCCTTTATAGTCCCTTTATCTCTCTCCTTGCTCTGTTTGTGTGAGTCCTGCCTGGCATATCATAGTGCAATACAAATTGTAGCTATTACTAGTTTAATAACAAGGTCAAGGTGTTTACAGTGGGTTTATTTTTTTTTTTACAAAAGTATATTTACCTTGGAAGATGACTACATGAAAGAGCGAAGAGGATGTTTTTCTTCTGTTATTGCTATTTTGATTCAACAAATGTAACCTTGAATTGTCAACATTTCTTCAATGCAAAAATATATGTGTCACACTTTTTGATACCAGGACAGAAATTGTTTATCCAGAAAGAAATAAGCTCCTTCTGGTAATAAAACAACTTTAAGAAAAAAGAACTGAAACTGAACCTGAAAAAAATATGTTGGGGCTCTCAGAGATAGGGTGTAGCAGACAGCTTCAAGTCATTGAGATGAACTTCCAGACCAGGCACGGCTATGGAGGAAGGAATTTATTGAATATTACAGATCCAGGGGAAGTTCCATAATGGCAGAAGAAGCTGGCCTGCTTTCACAGGTCCAAGCAGAGAGAGAAAAAGCCGTAAGCCTAAAGCAAAACCACACAGCACACTTCAGGAACGCCAGAAGGACCTCAGGCACTTGGCATATCTTTACAGTAGAATGGCAAATCCACCACCACACCTGAGGGCTGGACTGCCCCATGATGCCACCTCCAGCCAGGTGGCTAGAAATCCAAGAAGTTTTAATAAATGCCTGAATCTAATGGGGTGGGGCACTTATTCAAACTACCACCTGGGGATACTTCCTTTGGGAGCCATCCAATCCCTGGCTGATTCCTTGGACCAGCAGCTTCCAAGGGAAATTACCCCTGACTCTTGGCACAGGGCAGGACCTTTCCTGGAACCAACAAGTGTATGTCAGGCTGGCGTGCTCACACTAACCATTCTCTGTTGTCTTCTGTGCTATGACAAACAGACTTTGGTTTAGACATCTGAGTGCTTAGGGTGCTTGAATTAGGTTGAATATTATTGGGATGAGACAGGCTACAGAACAAGATACTCCAATTATGAGGAAAGTTAGGCCCAATTATTGCCTTATTTCCAGGTCTGGGTCTATGGTAAGGCATCCTGAGAAGCTGCAGAATTGAGTTCAGTGGAAAGTGAAATTATCGGATTTCCTAGAGCTGGACTTGGAGTGGAATGAAGAATCGTAGGGACCAGACATCAGAATAGACTCCTAAACTCTGTCACTATATTGCTATTTTCACGTAGAATATTCCTTTGTCTGCTTCTGATGTCTCTTCAATCAAGAAACTCCTTGTTTATTGTTAGGGCAACATGACACAGGCCCCATCCACAGCATGAACTGGGCCTGTTACGTTCATGACAGATTCCCAGCCTTGCATTTGTTAAAGATGGAGCCAACCAACAGAATGGGGCTGATTGCTTGACTGACTGTGTCTGGGAATCCAGGAAAGGTGTCTGAGGACAGGCTTATGGGAGAATGGTCACTTTATAGACCAAGCAGACAAGAGTTGCAGCTAAGTTGCTCTCCCAAACCTGTCTCTAGTGACCGAGATTAGGAGCAGGGTAGTCAGTAGTTAGGGACACAGAACCAAAAGATCACAGAAGTCAGCCTGCCCCGTCGAGACTGGAATTCCAGCCTGAACTCAACCTGCTTCATTAAGATGGCAAAGGCAGCCGGGCATGGTGGCACATGCCTGTAATCCCAGCACTCGGGAGGCAGAGGTAGGAGGATCATGGTGAGTTCGAGGCCAACCTGAGACTACATAGTGAATTCTAGGTCAGCCTGAGCTACAGTGAGACCCTACTTTGGGGAAAATAAAAAAGATGGCAAAGGCAATCAGGGGCAACCCTCTGGTCTACCTTCTGGTTTTGTAGGGATTTGTCCACAGGCTTGTTTCTCTGCTGTAGGCCTTGTTCTGAGTCAATGCCCTTCTCCTGGACCCACCAACCAATCAAGGTCCTCCATATGCATTTACACCAAACCAATAAAGCTCATTCCAACTTAATGCTTAGTTTGCATTCTCAAAGTTATAAGGAAACTCTATCCAAGTCATCCTGCTAGCTATACCCTCAGGACCCCTCCTAGCTCTGGAGATTTTCTGTTTTTCTTTCTCTGTCTTTTCTAATAAACCTTTGTCCAACTGCCCTTCTACGATGTCTGCACTTTCCCATTTCTTTGTGAGTATCAAGGCACAAACTCAGAGCCAGTGGCTTGAGAGGATCTGCTGATCTCCAAACCACTAACACTTGGACTTGGAGTCCAGGAGATCTGGGTTCCTCGGGGAGGAAACACCCCAAATCCCTGTAAGTTCATTACTTAATGACTGGAGTAGTCTCCCATGGTCAGGAGATGGCCAGCAGGAAGCATGACATTGGCAGGCACCTCTGTGTCCTGTGAGCTAGGAGCAGCTTCCGTGAGAGCTGTGGCCCAAGCTCCATGGATAGAGGAGGGGACATTGTGACGAAGTGCCCGTTATTGCCACTCTGTGCAGTGCCATGTTGATTATCCCCCGATAAATGTTCTTGATTAGGGGGCTGGAGAATTCATGGTGAGTGAACTTTCCAAACATAAGACACAGGTTCCAGGGGTTAACAAATGCTGACAGGAGTCAACACTTAACTTCTTGTCTCAATTAGACCCCCACTCTTCTTCCTTGGACTCCAGCTGCCCCAGCCGCCGGCGTGTTGTCATTAGCTAGTGGCTGGAAGCGCCCCTGGAACCGAGCTTATTAAGAATAAATGAAGCTACGCTCAGAGCCCTTAGGGGGTTTGGCTTTCTGAAGCTGGGTGCAAACAAACCTCAGCCGCAGAGGATTTGCATTATACTTTCTGGATTATACTGATCTCCAGGGAATCTGTTTTATGCATTTCTAAATTGTGTGTGTGTGTGTGTGTGTGTTTTATCAGAGATCAGATTTGAAACAGTCTTCAATTATTGGAACTTCCCCCTTTTAAAGAGAAAGATGACTGTGTAAAAAAAAAAAAAAAGCCCCACACTGGAGACAAGGCTCAGCAGTTAAGACACTGGCCTGTGAAGCCTGAAGAACTCATGTTTGAATCTCCAAGTCTCACATAAGCCAGATGCACAGTGACACAAGCATGCAATGTCGCACATGCACACAAGGGGGCGCATGAATCTGGAGTTCGTTCGCAGCAGCTGAAGGCCCTGGTGTACCCATTCTCTCTCTCTCTCTGCCTCTTTCCCTCTCTCTCAAAATAAGTTTTAAAAAATTGTGAAAAAGAAGAAAACAAATGTCCCTTAGCGGGGCGTGGTGGCACATGCCATTAATCCCAGCACTCAGGACACAGAGGTAGGAGGATCCCCATGGGTTCAAGGCCACCCTGAGACTACATGGTGAATTCTAGGTCAGCCTGGGCTAGAGTGAGACCCTACCTTGAAAAACCAGGAAAAAGAAAGGTCCCTTGCCCAATCAATATATTGGGGTTCTGAGCCTTGGTCCTGGCTGATGACTTGATGGTATGGCCATCACGTTTTTGCTCCAGTTAGCATTTGTTGAGCCCAGCACAGCTATAGACTGAGAACTAGTTTCTAATTCTTCTACAGTTTCATCAGCAAAATTGTCAGCTAGATTCCCATCAGTGAGGCTTTATTACTTCTGAAGATGTAAGAGGCAAGAAAGAGCACAGCTGGGGCCCTCATTCCAGGTGGGGTTTGGAGGACTGGCAGATAAAAGAATCAGCTCTTGGCTGATAACTGAGGAAAATTTTATCTGAAGTTAAGTGTGAGGAAATGAAATTTGAACCTCTTTGATGTTGGTTTTTGCGAATAACTACACTTTCAGGAGGGCGTGTCAGAGTTCAGCACTTCCCACTCAAGTGTGATCTAAGAGGCCAAGAGGGGGGAAAATGCATCTTAAGGAGAGCAAGCACTGGCTGGTAGGCTGGTGATGCAGGGAGAGTGCGCTGAGGGGGGTTGGCCACAGCCTCTAGGCATCCCGGGCCGCCTGCAGGCAGGGTCACAAAGCTGCAGCAGGGTCCCGGTGAAGTTCTTCTTGTGTGATGTGCTGGGCAGAGGAGAGCAGCGAAAGGATTTCTAGGCTGGAATGTTTGTGGGAATCTTTGATACTGTTCTGTGAGCACATATGCATAGGTTCTCACTCCTAGAAGGAATGCTTCCATCAGAAAAGCTCTTGATTACAGCAGGACAGAGCTGCCCCAAGAAGTACATGCCCACCAAGCTCCTTTGCTGTGTGCCCTTGAGCAAGATGGGAATTTATCAAAAGAGTATACTTATGTAATTGGAAAAAATTTGTATAAATTGGATTGTCAGGAAAATGCTGCGGAGCTTCTCAAAATAGGCCAGGTGTGAGCATAAAGTAATGAGCGTGATATTTACGTGTGTGTGTGTGTGTGTGTGTGTGTGTGTGTGTGTGTTTATATGGATGTACAAAAACAAAACTCTGACTCTGCTCTTCCCCAGCTCGACTTAGCTTAATTGAAGACAGAACCCAGACACGTTTCATCAGTGCCGTTCTTAAAAACTCTCATTGTTTATGGCTGATGCATAGTGATTATAGGTATTTTATGAGTTCAATATGATATTTAGATGCGGCTATACATTGTGTAGTGATCAAATCAGGGAAATTAGCACATCCACATCTCAAAACATTGGTCATTTATTTATAATAAGAATATTCTTGGGCTGGAGAGATGGCTTAGCGGTTAAGCGCTTGCCTGTGAAGCCTAAGGACCCCAGTTCGAGGCTCGGTTCCCCAGGTCCCACGTTAGCCAGATGCACAAGGGGACGCACGCGTCTGGAGTTCGTTTGCAGAGGCTGGAAGCCCTGGCACGCCCATTCTCTCTCTTTCCCTCTATCTGTCTTTCTCTCTGTGTCTGTCACTCTCAAATAAATAAAAAAAAAAAGTAAAAAAAAAAAAGAATATTCTTAAAAAAAAAAAACTCTCTTCTTGCCACTGATACCCACAAGTAGCAGGTGAATTATTCTCCCTCCAATAAAGATTAAGAGATAAGAAGCCATATATAAACAAGTAGAAGAGGTAAAAATTTATTGACAGAAAGACTCCCTGGGGCATTGGGAGGGTTGCCACTGACTGAGGAAGGGGATGCATTTTTTAAAATTTATTATAACTTTATTTAATTGTGTGTGTGTGTGTGTGTGTGTGTGTGTGTGTGTGTGTGTAAGAGAGAGAGAGAGACAGAGAGAAGACAGAGAAAGAGACAGAGAGGGCCTAGCCACTGCAACCAAACTCCAGACACGTACATCATCTTGTTCACATGTGTCAACCTTGTACATCTGGTTTACATGGGTTCTGGGGAGCTGAACCTGGATTTTTAGGTTTTGCAGGCAAACGCCTTAAGCACTAAGCTATCTCCCCAGCCCGCATTTTTATAAATTTGGAATATCTTTCCCTGGTTTGGGGTTGATCGTCAAGAGGTGCTGTCTCAGTTCCTATTCTCTTTCTGGGCTCAGAATTGGATCCCCACCTTATTCTCTTCAGGGAGATTTAGGCCAGACAGACCTGAGATTATCTTGGGAAGCAGAATCCATGTGAGGGGCGTTCCATGTATGACAGATCCATTGTCATCTGGGAACCTGGAACCTCGCAATGGAGATCCAAGCCTGGAAGGCCGACCCAATGCCATTTGGCACTTTTAGGGTTCCCTCAAGTTTGGAACCCCTAAGACTCTTGGCTATTGGTCTCACTACTTTGAGATATACATTACTGATAGCTCTAGTTACAATACTGTGTAAAAGAACATCATAGCTTATTACTCTACTGTGAAATTTGAACCCATTGGTCAATCATTCTCTAGCTCTTTCTTTTTCTCCCCTCTTCAGATTCTGATAACCACCACTCTACTCTGTCCTTCCATGAAACAACTGTTTAGGATATCATATATGAGTGACACTGCCTGCTACTTATTTTTATGTACTTGGCTTATTTTTCTTATCATACCAATGTTCAGTTCTAACAAGATGGCTGCAAGTTGCAGGATTTCAGTTCTTTTTATGGCCAAATAGAATTTTCTTTATCCATTCATCCACTCATGAGCACATGGTTTAATTCCATGTGGAGTTTGTTTGTAATGGCTGGAGGTACGCCCATTCTCTCTTTCTCCCCTGCTTTCTCTGTTAAATAAGTAAACAAAATATTTTAAAAAATAAACATGTAAAACTAAAACGAACATAGAAGTACAGATATCTTTTTGAAATGCTGAATGTATTTTCTTTATATATATATGTCTAGTAGAGGGATAGCTGGATCATATGTTACTTCTATTTTTAATGTCTTGAGGAACTTCCTTTTTTTCCCAGAATGGTGGTTCTAACTTTCATTTTTACCAGTAGTGTATAAGGGGTTCATTTTCTGTAAATCCTCACCAATGCTTATCTTTTGATTGTTTTTTAAAATATTTTTAATTTTTATTTATTTGTTTGACATGGAAAAAGAGGGAGAGAAATTGAGGGAGGGTGGAATGGGCATACCAGGGCCTCCAGCCACTGCAAATGAACTCCAGACGCATGTGCCACCTTGTGCCTCTGGCTTACGTGGGTCATGGGGAATTGTAACTGGGTCCTTAGGCTTCGCAGGCAAGCACCTTAATTCCTGAGCCATCTCCTCCAGCCCCTTCATAGTGGTTATTTTTTTTTTAAATTTAATTTATTAGTTTTCATTTCAGTGAATACAGGCAGTTTGGTACCATTATTTAGGCTCATCTGTGATCTACCCCCTCCCATTAGACCCTCCCTGTTAATGAAAATGGGTCGTGCATTGTGGAGTTAGCCCCCAGTTATTAGTATGATAAATGTCTTTGCAAATCATGACCCAACATGTAACTCTGACATTCTTTCCGCCCCCTCTTCCGCAAGATTTCCCTGAGCCATGTTGGGTTCATTTTTGGTCTGCTTCAGTGCTGAGGTGTTGGGGGCCTCTGAGGCTTTGGCTCTCTGATTTGGTAGGAGTTGATTTTTCTCTGCGTTTATCTCCTTCCCCTTTGTGCTAGTATCCGGTTCACAGGAAAACATCACCCTTGCTTATTTCGCCAGTTGTCCTTAGTTTCAGTTGGGCCCCTTTTGAGGTATGTTGGGGCAGCTCTCTTCTTAGGACCTGCATCTATCTGGAAAAGAGAAGTAGATTCTCCAACGGAGAGTAAGTTAGCACCCAGAAAATTGAGATAACACTTACTTTTTTGATAGACAGTTTGATAGGTGTAGGCCCTCTTATACCCCGTGATTGATGGTAGCTTGATATTGTAGAGTGGGCTTGTGTTTGGGTATGGTTCTGACTTGTTTCCCAGCTCCAGCTAAGGGTCTAGTACCACTGAGTGGATCAGTTAGCCAAATCAAGAGCACTTGGTTCCTCACCATGGCTGTGTACCACTATTGCACTTGTGTGGGCATCACATCCGGTTATTTGTTGCTAATTAGGTTAAACAATGTGTTGCTTGGACAGATCTTGGTCATTTCCCCCAGTCGCCTATGTAGCGCCTTCTGGCACTAGACATGCTGACTGTGGTTATTTTAACTACAGTGAGGTTTTGGTTGTTGTTTTATATTGCCATAATGCTTAGTAGTATTGCATGTTTTTTACATATCTATTGGCCATTTGTGTATCTATTTTTGAGAAAAATATATTCAGGTCTTTTTCCCACTTGTATATGTTTGTTATTATTTTCCAGAGTCATTTACTTCCTTATATATTTTGCATATTAAATACAAATATATTATTGGATATATTATGGTTTGATAGAAAGTGTTTACCAAAAAGGCTCATGTGTTGATGGATTGTTTTGGAGTCCTAAGGTGACTAATTAAAAGAGAAATCACTGGGCTTGTTTTTTGTTTGTTTGTTTGAAAAATAACTTTTTGAAAAGAATGTGTCACTTTGAGAACAAAAATGTCCATGTGGCAAAATGCCCAATTTGACTCCACCAGCCTCATGTCTACAAAGCCACTGATGAGTTCATATCTGGGTGGGACTATGACCAGGTGGATAGGCTTAGCTGGAGAACTCAGGGTGGCACCTTTGTAGGATATATCTTGTTCCCAGACCATTCTTCTCCTTCTCACTTTGCTTCCTGGCTGCCATGAAGTCAAGACACTCTTTGTCTCCTCAGTGCCACTACCATGACGTCCAGCCTCACCTCAGGCCAAAAGGTGATCCAACCAGTAAACCATGGACCAGCACCTCTGAAATTGAACAAAAAAAAAAAAAATGAGCCTTTCCTCCTTTAAGTTTATTTTCTTAGGTATTTGGTCATAGCAATGGAAAGTGACTCATGCAAAATATCTAGGATGCAAATATATTCTCCCTGTCTATAGATAATTTCTGTGTTCTGTTGTTTTGTTTGCTGTGCAGAGAACATTTAGTTTTATATAGTGCCCATTCATGTATATTTGCTATATGTTTGAGGTTTTATCCAAAAAAAAAAAAAAAAATCTTTGCCTCAAACAATGTTATAAGGGTTTTTTGTTTTTTTTTTTTAATCTGTTTTGTTCTGGTAGCTTTACAGTTTGGTGGCTTACATTTTCAACTTTATTCCATTTTGAGTTGTTTTGCATTTGGTGAGAGTGCATCTGGAATTCATTTGCAGTGAGAGGTACAGGTCTAATTTCATCCTTTTGCATTAGGATGTCCCACTATTTACTGACAAGGCTGTTGCTTCTTACTTACCATCTCAAAAGAAGAAAGGTCTCTTCTGATCTGGGGCAGGTTTTCTTCTTAGATCTGCTCACTTCAAACGCAGTTGCTTTTAGAACTTTCTCAGTTTCTAAACTGCAACATGGAGGCACACAGCCAATGTTAGTATTTTATAGTCTTCTGTTTTTATATTTTCCTACACAGTTCCACAGAAAAGAGTGATCTAGGTCATCAATTTCCCATCATTTTATCAAGAAATCTTGCCCTAATTTTGAAATAACAATTCTTTCTTATATCCTGTGGCTAATTTCTGGGTAAGGAATAGAGTGGACCTAAAATTCTTTTAAATTTCTTTGTATACATGAGACTGGTGAAAAAGTGGGCATTTTGCAACATAGGCTTTTCTGTCATGAGAGTCACATATACTTTTCAAGAACTATTATTTCTCAAACAAACAACTCTGTGATTTCTCTTCAAACTAGGCACCTTAGGACTACATAAACTTATTCCAGTAATTATGACATTTCTCACAACAGTCACACATTCTCTTCTGAAACTGTCCCCTAATCAGGTTAGCAATCATATGAGAAAACTTTTTTTAAACTAGAAATAATTAAGCAGTGCACAGTCCCCTGCCCCTAAACCTTTTTTGACCAAGCCCAGTATCTCTCAGCTGGGTCACCTACACTCAACTTTTATCTTTCAAAAATGGGCTCCAAACTTTTCTTTTGCAAAATCAAATCCATCTTCAAAGGATGAATATATTTACCAGCCACCATTAATGTAATTCCAGAGAAAAATGCCACAGGCTATGACTAAATGAAGCCCCATGAATTTTTAAAATGGCAGCAGCATTTGACTTGTGTAAGAACTCCCAAGGAGGCTGCAATGGGAACAAATGCTAGTTCAGATGTGTAACTTCTGATAATCTGGTTAAAAAGAGTATCTCATTTGGACTGGGAGATGGGATAAGCGAGTTTTCAACGATTGTCTCAGTGAATCTGGGATATGAGATAAACATTTCCCAGGCCCACCGCTGACAGGAGCAAAGGATTCAGCATCCTAGCTCTCTGCTTCACCACATTTAAAGTGAAAGGTTGACATTACATGATCACTAAGGACTTTTCTTTTTAGCCTCAATCCACCATTACACACTCATCAAACATTGATTGGGCTACTAATGTAAGTGTTAGACATCGTTTCAGAAAAAGTGATACAAAAATTCCTGTTCTCAAAGGCTCACCAAGTGGGGGGGGGGGCTGTAATTTTTATGTCATCAATATCATCATATCCTGCATTTTCATGTATTAGACAGCATAGCATCATATTTGTTGTTATGTAAACTGTTATCTGTTCGCCAAATATTTTTATTTTCTCTCTTTGATCACAAGTTAGCTTCCTTTTCCCCCATAGCCTCTTGTAACTAATTAGGTGTGGCCAATTGGCTAATTAGATGTGGGCAGAAATGATGTATGTGACTTTTAAGCTTGGTTTTGAAGCTCTCCCATGAGTAAATCTTCCTGTTCTCTGTCTACTGGATAAAAACAGAAAGATCCACAGAACCAGAGGGCTGTGGAGCCTCAACGGGGAAGAACCTTGGGTTCCTGAACGGCCACCTGGAACATGGGGCTCTTCCATCCATCTTGCCCATCTGTATTGTGATATAAAGGACAAATGAAGCCTAAGGACCTATGTTGGACTCCAGATCCCATGTAAGCCAGACTCACAATGGTGAGGCAAGCACAAGGCAACACATGCCCACTAGGTGAAGTAAGCATCTGAAGTTTGGTTTCAGTGGCTGAGGCCCTGGCATGCCAATTCTCTCTTTCTCTCTCTTTCCCTCTCTTGCTCTCTCTAAAATAAAAATAAATAAATAAATAAATAAAGACAGTGGGTGAACACTAAAAAATGCATTTGCATAATTATTATAGTAGTTGATGTCCTAACCTCTAGGAGATCTGGTTTATTTTTTTAGAAAAAAAAAACTGTGAAAGTGTAGCTAAATGATCCTTATTTTATCTCTTCAACATTGGCAGAGCACTATAGAGGTTTTTTTTTTTTTTTTTTTTTTTTTTTTAAACTGTTCAGTCAAGAAGGAAGCCTAAGTAACTGGTAAGAAAGTTATCTGAAATGATGGCTGTAAGATTTGATTGTCTCTTGTCTTGCAGGTTGAGAATCTGAGGGGGAGCTGCCTAGAGGTTTAAAATGCCGTTTTTTTTTTTTTTTTTTTTTTTTTTAAGGAATTAGGAGCAGGTTCACAATCTTAAAGATAAAATCTAAATTGATGTTCAAATTCATTTAGAAGACAATGAATTTGCTTTCTTTCAGCTCTGTTGTTGTAAGAAGGGTGGCTAATGCCCTTCCCCCAGTCCTCCTTCCAGTCTCTGAAAATTGTGAATATGTTACTTTATGTGCTAACAGGATTTTACAGATGTGATTAAATTAATGGTCTTAATATGAGAAGGTTATTCTGTATTGTCGGGAGGAGCCCAGCTTAATCACAAGAAACTTAACAAGAGAGCTATAGAAATGTCAGAGTTGGAGGAGCCGCAGGGCAAGAAAGGAGGGTCAGGGCGTGGGGGGCAGGGCACAGCGCACCAAGAAAGGCAAGTGACTGGAGGACAAGAATAGACGGACCATAAATTACCTAGACAAATGTTCTCCTGGTTTATAACAAATTGCTACTGAAAATTGTGGAGAAAATTATTGTGTTCCAATAAATGGCACTGGCACAATTGAATATTTAAGGGGAAAATGATTTTTACCCTACCATAGTATATGTAAAAATCCCAAATGGATTGTCATGCTCAGTATGAAAGGTAAAGCAAAGAGGGTTATGGAATACCACATAAGATAACCTCTTCATGACCTTAAGGTAGGCAAAAATTTTTTTTTACAAGTATTAACTGTGAGGGAAAAGATTGCTAAACTGGATTGCATAAAATTTAGAACTCTGTCCATTGTAAGATAACACTAAGGTGCCACATGCCTTTAATCCCAGCACTTGGGAGGCAAAGGTAGAATGATCACCATGAGTTCAAGGCCACCCTGAGACTACAGAGTGAATTCCTGGTCAGCCTGAGCTAGACTGAGACCCCACTCAAAAAAAAAAAAAAAAAAGGCAAAATGGAAAAATATTTTTATTCTTCTCATATCTACAATCTAGGAAGAAGGCTACAGAAGCAGCTAAATGGTAGAGCATGTAGCTAACATGCACGGGGCCCTGGTTCCACCTCCAGCACCTCAAAAAGTAAAAATAATATGAAGCTGGACTTGGTGGTACACACCTTTAATCCCAGCACTCGGGAGGCAGAGGTAGGAGGATCACCGTGAGTTTGAAGCTACCCTGAGACTACAGAGTGAATTCTAGATCAGCCTCAGCTAGAGTGAGACCCTATGTCTAACCTCCCCCACCCAAAAAAATGAAATAGAGGCAGAATTCCTATAAGTTGATAAGACAAAGACAGGAAGTCAAATGGAAAAAGTAGACAAAAAAATCAAGTGAGTACTTTATAAATGAGGATCTCTAAATTTCCAATAAATATAAAAAGGTTAACCAGATTATTTTATTATCTGTGTTTGGTGCTTTGATATCCTGCAATTTGTTAATCCCAGGACAGTATTGATAGAGATAAACTAAGCAGGGTATCTTTGAGTATGCTTTCTAAAGGATATTTTTTTAAAAAATTTAACTTATATATTTATAAGCAGGGAGAAATAGAAGAGAGACAGAGGGAATGGACATATGTCAGGGCCTCCAGCCACTGTAAATGAATTCCAGATGCATGTACCACTTATGGCTTTATGTAGGTAATGGGGAATCAAACTTGGGTCCTTAGGGTTGGCAGGCAAGCACCTTAACTGCTGAGCAGTACCTCCAGCCTAAGCATGCTTTTTATAGCAAACCAATCAATCCAGAGCTCACTCCCTCGCTTCTGTCTTGGTCTCTCACATTTTGGGCTACTGTCCTCCCTCCCCAATCACCTTGGGGCAAGGTGAAGTTAGACAGCTAGGATAGGCCCGGCACTCCCTAGGTCCCTGTTTTTATTATTACTGTCCATATGTCACCAGTATTATTTGACCTAGCCAATCATATACCTACTCACCTTGCCATGCTAGTTCCTTCTACGGCAACTACCATGACGTCTCCTGACCATGTTTTCCACTTGTTTTCTGTACCTCTTGACCCCCTTCATGCTTTCCTGAGTGGACCTCTGTGGGGTGTTCTGTGACTCCTAGTTTTAGGGAACTGCGCATATAAAAGCTACACTCATATAACTTTTGATATCCAATTCAAACAAATCCCAGGTGCTCTTTAAACAGTGTTTAATCGTATCAGAAACGCAATGGAAATAACAAATACACAAAATGAGATCTCACAACTTACCAACCAGAATAGGTCTAATGAAAGAGACTGGAAATGACAAGTCTGTGTGGGAATGTGGAACAACGAGAACGCTCACACGCGGGAAGGCACGCAACCTGATGTGACCACGTTCGACATCAGTTGGGCAGCATCCATGGAAGTCATAGACATACATGTCCTGTGATTTAGCGTTTCCTCTCCTAGATATACACCCAGTACTATGCACCAAAATGTATGTGTGAGACTAAACAACATTATAATAATCCAGACTTAGAAACAACTCCAGTGATTATCCCGAGCAGAATGAATAAGTAATGGTGGGCTGTTCATATGTTGGGATGTTGCTGAGCAGTGGAAATGAATGATGCGCCGTCATGCACACTGACTCTCACAAACGTGCTGAGACAAAGAAGACAGCTGTGGTAGAATGCATGATGTATTACTCCATGTAGGAGAAACCCAAAACTAGTGAAACTAGTCCATGGTCATGTTTAGTTGGAATAACACCCTACTGCTGATGGCAGTAGGAGGGCCACATAAAAGGGAGGCTAATTTTATATTATTGATGTTCTGTTTCCTGATGTTAGTGACGGGTACGTTCAGTGCATTCCCTGGTGAAAAAATCCAGAGCTATACATTTTAAGATTTGTGTACTTGTGTGAACAGTATACTTCAACAACAACAACAAAAACCCCCAAATTCAATGAACATTTTTGTATATAGAATAACTATTACAAGGATATAAATTACATTATTATAAATACCGACAATAATTTATGAGCTGGAGGCGTTCCAGTAGGTGGCTCACAGTACTGGAACACCTGTGAGTGGGCTTAGATGTTCGATTTTATTTTATGAGGCCGCTTATATCAAATGCTTCCGTGGCTGAATATTGATCATAAAACTGTTTCTGTTATTAATGAAATTGGAGGACATTGTGTTGGGGGCACCCCCCCCCGCCCACCCCGTGAAGAGTTAGTGGTTTGTTTAGGTCATGTTTTATTCTGTGCCTTTGGCTAGGTGCTGACTCCTGACGTTACTCCATCTTGCTGAGTCTGTTTACTTATTACTGGAACAGGGGTAACCATAATTGCCTCACAGAGTTGTGAGGATCAAGACCACATAGGTGAGTGACGCAGTGCAGTCCCTGGCACTCAGTCAGTGCGCAGCAACTGTTTATGACTGTTCCAACGTGTTTTCAAGATGTGTAACTCAATTGTGTTGCTGTGCTGTGTGGACAGGAAATGGAGGAAAGATGTCACAAAGAGGAACTTGGGCAAAGTTTTACTCCCTGCCACGTTCTACTTAACCCACTTAACCGGGAGCTCTGATCGAGCCTAATGATGCTGCGTGAGGGAAGACTCCTGGAATAGAGAGGTCACGGGGGTGATGATGAGACTAACAGATGCCATCTCTTATTGGAGTTCTTAGTCAATGTCAGCCTGAGAAACACTTAGCACCATGCCCACAAAGCTTGAGGCCACAGGTAAACAAAAGGGCGCATTAATATTCTGGAGGCCCTGGATGCTAGCGATGTGTTTTTCTGCTTGTCCGCAAAATAAACTACTTCTTAAAATATAATTGTGAATTTAGGGTCGATTTCTTAAAATCAAAGCTACAGTAAAGTATGCACGCGGGGATACTCACCATTTGTAAAGCACGATAAAAGATCAAATAAATGCCGGGCGTGGTGGCGCACGCCTTTAATCCCAGCACTCGGGAGGCAGAGGTAGGAGGATCACCGTAAGTTCAAGGCCACCCTGAGATGACAGAGTGAATTCCAGGTCAGCCTGGACCAGAGTGAGACCCTACCTCGAAAAACCCAAAAAAAAAAAAAAAAAAAAAAAAAAAAGATCAAATAAATGTACTCTTAAAGCTTAATAAAAACCTGTCCATGAAGCCAGATGGGCGTCCGAGTTACCCACGAATCTCATATTGCTGTCCCTCAGAGCCGGCCTTTAGCCTGTCAGTCTAAATGCTTCTGTTAACTGGGCTCTGAAGCTGGCCTCTCACAGACACTTCACCACACTGCCCCAGGGATTTGCTGGCAGCCAACCTCATAAGGCAGAAGTTATTACAGGATGTTTTACAAGATGTCCAAAGGCCAGCCATGAGTTTGTTTCCTGGAACTCACAAAAGGCTAATGGAATCACCCACATGAAATCTCTAAGTAACATGGAATCCCTCCCTCCACTTATACAGCCGTGGCCTGGGATGTGTCTGTAAGGGGGACACAAGATTGCTGCAGTTTTAAGTTGGGGTCCAACTAAGCTGATCAACAAAGGCTCCACTTCTCTCACCTCTCACATGTCAGCAGTGTTAAAGTTCAAGGAGAAATCAACACAATGAAACTCGACTGTACAAATACAAATCCAAGTCAGGGGTGAGTTTTATGACTCCCCAAACCAACACCAAAGGATTTGGTTATATAAGAAAGAAGGGTGTCTCTCTCGTATGCTTTCCAAGATCAACTACTTGGAAACCTGTGTAAAAACATGTGTCATGGGGCTGGAGAGATGGCTAAGTGGTTAAGGTGCTTGCCTGCAAAGCCAAAAGACCCACGTTCAATTCCTTAGGATCCATGTAAGCCAGATGCACAAGGGAGCACATGCATCTATAGTTAATTTGCAGTGGCTGGAGGCCCTGGCATTCCCACTCTCCCTTTCTCCCTCTCTCCCTCTCTCTCTCTCTCTCTCTACCTATTTCTGTTCCTCTCTCAAATAAACAAATAAATACAACAACAAAAACAAAAAACCCATGTGTCTTATTTTTTCTTTATTGATAAAAGCCCAGTGATCATGAACATTCAGACAACAGAAAACATGAAAAATCTCTTGTTCCATGTCAACTTTTGCTTAATGCATTCTAATTCTTTTAGGGTGATTTCACATAAAATTAGAAAGGAAGCACAAACAAGATTCTTGAGGAAAGAAGACAGCTTACTGGGGAAGGAGAGGTTTAAAGTAAGAACAGATTTGAGCTGCAATTCTTGCTGTGCTAGACCACCATGCCAAGAGGAGGTTGAGAACACACCGACATCCTCAAGGCTGCTCTGCAGGTCTTGATCTTCCCTGTCTCTTCCTGCTTGCTGCTCAACAGGTTAAGCTCAGGCAAACCCTTCATTCCATCTGACGTGCAGTACAGCGCCACCTAGAGGCCCCAAACTTAAATCCCATTTAAGGAAACCAGCTTCTTCCACCATTATAGAACTTCCCCTGGATCTGTAAGCCTGAAATGAAAGCCATTCATTCCTCCCCTAAACTGTGTCTGGCTTGGAGGTTCATCCTAGCAGCATGGAGTTGACTATGACAGCCACCATCACATCAAACTGGTCTCCTGACCTAACAGTTACCTAGGATCTCCCCAATCTACTTGCAGTACGCTGGCCTGATCATGCCACTTACCTGCTGTGGTGGTCTGGATGTAACAGGTCCCCCATAGTCTCATGTATTTGTGATTAAACCTAATTAAACCCCCAGCTGGTGGAGTTTTTGGGAGGTAGAACTTTGCTGGAGGAGGTGTGTCAGGGGGCAGCTCTAGGGGTATCATTTCCAGCCTCGCTAAACCACATTCAGCTCACTCTCTGTCCATCCTCTCTACTGATCACACTATGTGATGCCCAGTTGCACCTGCTGTGCTTTCTCCACCATGATGAAACTTCCCCTTGAAACTGTAAGTCAGAAATAAATCCTTTCTTCCCATAGTAAATCCTTTATTCTGGTCACGTGTTCTGTCCCAGCAATGGGAAAGTAATTGCCACACCCGCCTGTGCCATTTGGAGGCTTAACATCACTTTCCAGATAAACACCCAAATCGGCAAGCTCTTCTATTTCATCTTGCCTCACACCCCCCTGTGTCTACTGAGCTTCACTCATAGGTAACTTTTTTCATAACTTTTATTTTAACCTTCAATCTTGAAACTTTGTGTATAGAAACATTGTGAAAACAATACAAAAATTTCTTATGTATCCCAATATATTTTCTTCAAACACTACCTTTTACATTTCTTTAAAAAAACTTTTTGTTAACAATTTTTATACATGTATATAATAATTTTTGATCATAGTGTTCTATTACCTATTACCTTCCTTTATCACCCACACCTCATTCCCCTTCCACTGAATCCCTTCTTTCCAACTAGTATCTCTTCTATTTTGATGCTTTTAGGGCTGGAAAGATGGCTTAATGGTTAAGGCACTTGCCTGCGAAGCCAAAGGACCCAGGTTATATTCCCCAGGACTCATGTAAGCCAGGTACACAAGGTGGCACAAGGGTCTGGAGTTCATTTACAGTGGCTGAAGGCCCTGGGATGCCCTTTCTCTCTGTCTATCTGCCTCTTTTTCTTTCTCAAATAAATAAATGAATAAGAAAGTTTAAAGTACTGTAATAAATAAATTCATATAAGGAACTCAACATATTTTAATATGGCGTCTGTGTTTTTGGAAAATCTTTTTTTAAATTTCACTGATATCCTTTACTGTCTCTCATAGCAAAAGAGAAAAACATTGCTCCAGAGCCGCAAGTTCTTCTTAGTTGCCATAATTTTTTTCCAACATTTTAATTTGGAATAATTTCTCAATATTTCCTTGTCTTTTTAGTGTTTTTGACATCTTTAAAGAGTCTTGACTAGTTATTTTGTAGGATGACTTTCATCTTGAGTTAGTGTTATAGTTCCTCATAATTAGATACAGGTTATAAATTTTTGGCAGGACTGTCACAGAAGTGATTTTGTGTTTTATTCCTGCATGACATCAGGAGATACATGATCCTGCTGATGCCTACCTTGATCATATAATTAAACTGATGTCTATCAGATTTATGTACTACAAAGTTACTGTTTTTTCTTTGTAATAAAAATATCTTGGCTGGATAGATGGCTTAGCAATTAGGGTACTTTCCTACAAAGCCTGAGGACCCATGTTTGATTCTCTAGGTTCCATGTAAGCCAGACACTCAAGGTGACATAAGCACACAAGGTCACACATGCCCCACAAGGCAGCACATGCATCTGGAGTTCAATTACACTGGCTGGAGGCCCTAGCACACCAATTATCTCCTTGTCTTTCTTCTTCTCCTTCTTCTCCTTCTTCCTCTTCTTCTCCTTCTTCCTCTTTTTCTTCTTCTCCTCCTCCTCTTCCTTCTTCTCCTCTCTCTCTCTCTCTCTCTCTCTCTTTCTCTCTCTCACTCCCTCTCATAAAAAGGGGCAGTTTGTTGTGCTTGCTTCCATAAAGAATAATTTAGGAAATATCTTGTGTATGGGAGGGTATGCTGAGACTGTGTAATATGCTTTTGCCTTCTAATATATTGATTCTTTGGAAACTATTACTATAGTAATTTCCAAATGATGATTCTTTCACACATTTAAAACTGCCATATTCTCTCCACATAGGTCATGCCTTTAGGAATACTTGAAATATTCCTCCCATTCTCAACTACTTATTTCTCATTCTTTCTTCAGTTCTCAAACCCAATGTTCTTTCCTTGGGGATCTCTTCCTTTGCCTTCTCTGCATTCTAGGCAGGTTTCCCATTTATATGTTTTTATGGCATCATATAGCACTTTGTAGCACTTATGATTTTGTAATTGTTTATGTTGTTATTTAATATCGGTCTCCTTCAGTAGCCTGGGAATATCATGCATTTATTTTCATGTGCTATTATATTTCCAGTGCACCCCTAACATGGATCCTAGTATACATCTACTATTAATAAATGCCATTGCTTGAAGGAATAAAGTGATCTCATGGTGTTTTTTATGAGGATTAAACAAAAATAAATATGGGTGGATATGATGTTCTACTCTCACCTGAGATTGAGTTTCTTATAGTGGTAAAATGTTTCTGTACCAAGTGCAAATTTCCCCTTGGAGATGATTTATGCACTAAGGTCTGATTTCAATTTGAACTTTGCTAGCACTTCTATGCAAGCAAATTTCTAAATAACAACTCTGACTACAATATAAGGCCATGCTGCCCAGACTTCCTTTCTTATTTGGAACATATTGAAATGATGTTTTTATCTAATTTTTGAAATGAAACCCCTCCTCACACTTAGATAAACAGGGACAGGAATAAGCTGATTACATCTGGGCATTTGGAAGGAGAGATCATTACAAAGTTTCAGAAAATTCCCAGAGGAGGGCACACAGAAGTGTGCTGATAAGTAAGTGAGCAAAGCTGGGGAGGCCACAGTGAGGCCTGCAGAAGAGGTAGAAGAGAGCGTTCCTGTGAACGAAAGAGTTTCTGGCCTCTGGGCACATCAGTGTAGCATGTGGTACTAACAGGGAGCTGAAAAGGGAAGCGTCACTTGAAGAGCTGCAGAAGTCAGCCCCATAATCCTTTGGCTTCTACTTGTAGGTCAATCATCAGCTTGGAAATTCTATTAGATCAAAATACAAACAAAAGTCAAAAAGCAAATAACTCATGGTCTGTCTCCTATACCCTGGCGCTGATTATCAGGTTCAACATGGAAGTAGCACTCATTCTTGTCTCCCTAATTCCTCTGAGCTTTCATCGTGGTTTGGCTGAAGTACGAAGGGTCTCTTTTCTCCTCTAGTCTGACTAACTTCTGAAAAAGAAGAACAGATTCTCCAACAGAGAGTGAAGTCAATATAGTTTAAATAAGGACACTCACACACTTACCAAAGCAGAGATCCAGAGGCTCCTAAGAGCTCATTACTGAAGAAGACTTAAAACTCAGCCACTGTGGCTCAGGGAATTTTGTGGAAGAGAGAGTGTAAAATAGTGTAAGAGCCACAAGTTGAGACCTCATGCCCAAAGGCATTCCCTCCTCCAAATATAACTGTCTGCTGGTGCCACCACTCATATACCAACAATCCCATGGGGAATTCCTGCAACCAGACTGAGGAGTGTCCCCTACAGAATGGGGGCAGGGATGAGGGAAAAGAGGAAAACCAATACAGGATGTATCCATATGAAATATGTCGTTAATAATAGTAATGATAATAATAATAAACATAAATTTAAAATGCAAGAAAAGCAAATAATCCAACCCAATGCCAAACCAAACAACAAAAAGTGTAGGCATTTCTCTTTAGAAAGAGATGATATTTATATTTTTTTTGTTCATTCTTATTTGTTTGAGAGTGGCAGAGAGAGAGAGAGAGAGAGAGAGAGAGAGAGAGAGAATGGGTGCACCAGGGCCTCCAGCCTCTGCAAATGAACTCTAGATTCATGCATGCACCCCCTTGTGCATCTGGCTAACGTGAGTCCTGGGGAACTGAGCCTCGAACCGGGGTCCTTAGGCTTCACAGGCAAGCACTCAACTGCTAAGCCATCTCTCCAGCCCAGAAAGAGATGATATTTCAATGGTGTGATGGTTGATGTCGGTTATCAACTTGACAGGACCTAGAGCCACCCGGAAAATGAGCCACTGGGCATTCCTTCGGAAGAATCATCTTGGTTAGATTAAGTGAGGTGGAAAGACCCACCGTAACTGTGGGTGGTACCATGCCATGGGCTGGGGTCCTGGACTGTATGAAGCGGAGAGAGCTGGCTGAGCAGCAGCAGTCACAAACTGCTTCCTCGCTGGGACTGGATCCTATCACTATGCCTTCCCCACCATTATGGACTATAACTTTGAGTTGTAAACTCAAAGCTTTAACCCTTCCTTCCTTAAAGTGCTTCAGTCAGGGATTTGTCCACAGCGATAAGAAAGTAACAGTGATACTTCTAGGTGACTCATGTTACCCCAGAATAAAGCACCTTTTCTTCCAGAATTTGCCTAGATTACTCCTCATTGATCTCCCCAAGGCAAAACTGCCACTGAATATGTGCTATCCAGTGACACGAAGTTTACAAATCAGTCTTTCCATTCGGAGGTCTGTTGGGGAGAAATAATCATGCAGTCTCTGTAAAACAGGAACACTCGTCTTTGAATGTGCAAGAGCAAATATGAGGAAGAAACAGAATAAATACATATAACTGACCCTGGAGGAAACAGGTATTTCAGGACACAGAAGATAACTTTTTAAAAATAAGATTATATATACAGAAGTCTTTGCATGATAATAGAATAACATATTAAAGGAATGGTCAAAGGCTTATCTCTTGCAATAAAATATTTTATTAAGATTTAAAAACCAATATTGTTTTGATTAGAAAACCAAAACAATCTCCCAAAACAGGAAAAAGAGAAAAACAAGTCAAAGATCAATTCAGGGTTCAACATATGACCAATAGGGGATTCCATTATTTATATTATATAATCTAAATGATTTTTTGTTGTTGTTGTTGTTGTTGCTGTTGGTTGTAAAAAAAATTTCCAAGAGTCAATATAAGGCGCAAGTGTTCAGTTTGACAGGGCTTATCAAATGCCGAACAGCCTGCAAAGGATCCAGGCTTAAGTATAATTTCATGAAATTCTTAAGGGTCCAAACAAAATGAAGGCCCTAAAATTTCTCAGAGTGAAACAAACTCGTAATTCGAGTCTCCTGCATTATATCTAACAAAAATTCAGCTGGCATCAGCAATCCAAGACGCTAGGAGCAGTGAAGTAAAGTTCTAAGGGAAATTATGTTGACCTGGATTTCATTTGACCCAGAATTCTGCATCCTGCCAAACTGTCAATCAAGTGGGAGTATAGAACGCATTTTTAGGTCTATTGGAACTCCGAATATTTGCTTGGCAAAACAAGGAAGTTATTGTAGTAAAACAGGGAGGAAGGGAGCCATGGGTAAGAAAGCACTGGCTCTAAGGCAGTATGTACTGCATAAGGCGGTTCCTGTGTGGAAGGGACCTTGGGGCCTGGAGAAGAATTGTTCTCCAGGAAGGAGAGAATGAGAGAACAGAAGTTGCTTCTGAGTCATGGTGCCTGCTATCATTTGAGCAACAGGAAACTATGGAGGACACTTTAGCAGTTTTTTTTTTTTTTTCAACCAGGTGGGAGGCTGGAAGGCAATTAGGAATACTGCAAAAAAAAAAAAAAAAAGTCACAGGTCACACAGAAAAGTCACTAAATTATAACATGACTGGAGCATGGTTTGCAGATGCGGACACATAATTTGTTTGAACTTGGTACTAATAATATTCTGCTTCCAATGTCCCAAGGGTTACGACATTCTGCTTGTAGAGAAGAAAAAGTCACTATGTGATACCATTTAGCTCTGCAATGAATAATATTTACATAGTAATTATCACTTAAAAGGTATTTATTGGCTTTTTTGGCTGGTTAGTATTAAGGCTTAACCGATAAACAAAGTGTAGAAGACTTAACTAAGGCTATTGTAGCAGTTACTTTCTCATTGCGGGACAAAATATCGGACCACAAGCAGCTTCTGGAAGGAAGGGGTTTAATTTGACTTACAGTTTTAAGGAACAGTTTCACCATGGCAGTCAAAGCATGACAGACCTGAGCGAAAAGCCTGGGTCACACCTTCTTATCAATAGGAAGGACTTAGTCTGTAACTTGGGTTTGGAGTTGGCCCATATCACACTAAAGCCCCCCGCACCCCAGTCCTGCATTTCTTCCAGCAATGTTTTATCACAACCACACAACCTTGTCAAATTGCCACCACCTAGGGACCAAGTATTCAAAACATATGAGCACATTTCATTCACACCACCACAGTTATGAAACATAAATATTATTCCCACCCGTGTAAGGAAAAATAACAGGAGTATGGATAATTAAAGAAGACAGATCCTAAACTTATAGTGGTATGGAGTAATAAAACTATTTTGTGTTGACGAAACCCAAAATACCAGTGTTCGTATATGATTTAAAATTACTGTTGCAAGTAGCCAAGCATTATTATTTATATAATATATATATGTACAATATATATATACACACAATATATATATATACAATATATAAATATATATATACCATATATATATATATATATATATATATATATATATATACACAAGATAGAAAGTACTAGAAAGAAGCATGCTGCCATTTAGTCAGCTCATCCCTGAGCAATAACTAATCATGCCCATTTCTAAGAATATTGAACAAGGAATATTTTTAAATTGGTGAGAACAAACATAGCATGCCTTTCAATTATTAAACATTTTCTCTAAAGGGGTTGGGCCTTCTAGGGCCTTGATGATGTTTTTGGTGCTTGAGGCCCAAACAGAGTGAAGGGTACAAATATTCCTGGTTTCCAACTGCCCTGATTGTCTTTGGTAATCATAAAACTGCTGGAGAAATGTCCTGTTAAAAGGAGAAGAGAGCCAATTTCCAGGCACACCACAGAGAGTAAGTGTGCTCACTCTGCCAGCCCACTTGATTGCAGCAGCTCCTCAGCCCCACTCAAGTGGCCCTTGCTGAGGAGATATTGCTGTGGGCAGCAGTTCCCTGCCAGAGAAACTTCTGCTGACCTTCAAAGCCAGCCCTGCCTGATGCCATACATGAGAGGCCCATGACTCTCCTCCTGTCAGGCAGCTAAATCCTCTTTGCTAATCCAGTGATGTATTCCACGTTCAAATAGCTAGGTGAACTATCTCTAGTTCTCCTCTTTCTTAAAACAGAGAAAGCGAGCCTTTTATAAAATAGTGACCCGTTTATTACGTGGTTTAGACCCAAGAGGTATACAAGAATTACTGAGATGATTGGTAACTGTTTTCCAACTTTCTAAGGTCCAAATAGATAAACTAAGCTTCGAAAGGTCTACGTTGAGCCTCTTACTGAGGGGTTCCCACACACTGGCTTCTAATGACAAACATTTGGTTAAATTCTGTATGTTGGAATCTGCCAAACTAAAATCCAATTAAAGTTAAGTAGAAGGTGTCTGCTGAATAGAGTAGAAAATGTGTGGGCTGAACAACGGCGGGTAGCTCCTGATGTCTCATGGCATCAAATCTTGACCAAACAGGCATTGTAAAACTTCCTCAGAACTACCAACTGAAGTTGGAGGGAGAGAGTTGGTCAGTTTGTGGGAGCAACAGAACTAGCGTAGCATGCGGAAGGAAGGTAGAACACAGATACTGTGGTATCGAAAAGCCCAGGAGTATGGAACGAATATCAGCACCCAACCCACCGTGGCCGTAGCAGCCATGGTTAGTGGAGACAGGAAGTAGAGACAGAGGAACCCAGTTACGGTGAATTGTAGCACTCAGAAGAGGCGCTGATTACGGAAATTTTGCAACTGAGAGAATATATGATAAACTAGGCTCCTTGCTGTAGCAGATACTATCTTATTGCTGGGACAAAACACCCAACCAGAAAGAAATGGGAAAAAACGCGGTTTTTTTTTTTTTCCCCAGCTTACAGTTTTGAGTGGACGAGTCCATCATGGCAGGGAAAGCGTAGCAGGAATGGAGAGTCACACCTTCACCTTGTCAGGGAGGAAGTAGAAAGCATAAAAGCCTGGGGCTGGACTATAATACTTCAAGGCCTGCTGCCAGTGACACACTTCCTCCACCTCCCAGAGGCTCCGCAAATGTCCCATCATGCCACCAACTGGATACCAGGTATTCAAAACACATGAGCATATGAGGGACTTTTTACATTCAACAAAGTTTTAACATTCCACCACAGCTCCTGTGTTCTCTCCAGGCCTGGCTGCAGCTGGTCTTGGTGTTGTGGCACCCCACTGCTTTCGTGGATGTCCTGGCCACAGGCTCCTGTGGTGTAAATCATCTGAATGAATCTCTGTTCTTTGCAGCCCAAAGATCTTGGCTAAATATACAAACCCACATAGGCTTCCTTTCCAGGAAAACATGGGAGTGATTTTTTAATATTTTATTTTTATTTATTTATTTGAGAGAGAGATACAGAAATAGGCAGGAAGACACACACACACACACACAAACACACACACACACACACAGAGAGAGAGAGAGAGAGAGAGAGAGAGAGAGAGAGAGAGAGAGAGAGAGAGAGGGAGGGAGGGAGGGAGAGAATGGGCATGCCAGGGCCTCTAATCACTCTAAACTAACTCCAGATGCATGCACCCCCTTGTGCATCTGGCTTACATGGGTCCTGGGGAATCAAACCTGGGTCCGTTTTCTTTGCAGGTAAGTGTCTTAATTGCTAAGCCGTCTCTCCAGCCCCCTCTTTTTTTTTTTTTTTTTTTTGGTTTATCGAGGTAAGGTTTCACTCTAGCTCATGCTGACCTGGAATTCACTATGGAGTCTCAGGGTGACCTTGATCTCATGGCGATCCTCCTACCTTTGCCTCCCGAGTGCTGGGATTAAAGGCATGTGCCACCATGCCCAGATTCCAGCCCTTTAAAAAAACAAAACAAAGCAGTCTTCCTAGGTATCTCAGACTGATCTCAAAGTTGTTACCCTTTTGCCTTCATCTCCCAATTGCTGCAATTGCAGATACTCTTACCACTGCTTTCCTGGGGAGATGATAAAGTAACTGAGGTGATGAAAGCAAAGTTCAGGGATGCAGTGATGGCTTAGCGGTCAAGGCGCTTGCCTGCAAATCTTAAGGACCCATGTTGGACTCTTTGGATACCACATAAGCCAGATGCACAAAGGTGAGGCAAGCACAAGGTCACATATGCCTACTAGATGATGCAAGCACCTGGAGTCCAATTGCAGTGGCCGAGGTCCTAGCATGCCAATTCTCTTTCTCTTTCTCTCCCTCTCTCTCTCTCTCAAAAAAAAAAAAAAAAAAGAAAAGAAAATTTAGCCGGGCATGGTGGCACATGCCTTTAATCCCAGCACTCGGGAGGCAGAGGTAGGAGGATCACTGTGAGTTTGAGGCCACCCTCAGACTACATAGTGAATTCCAGGTCTGAGCTAGAGTGAGACCCTACCTTGAAAAACCAACAAGCAAAAAAAAATTAAAAACATGGTTCAAAGCAAAGAAAATCAACATAGCACCCTTGTGCTAAAAACTGAGGAGCAGCTACTGAGAGCTTGGGAATTATGTTAGAAATTGAATTTTTCAATCATTTCATCGTGAAGAATTTCCCAATACCTTTACTCCAACCTACCTTCCACTAAGCACTTCAACTGTTCTCCATGGGCACTAAGCTTTGAAAGACTGAATCTAGCAAATCAACTATGTTTACTTAGGACAGAAAATCATTTTCCTATTAGAAGGGACATGAACTTTACCACCAAACTCAGAATGTATAAATAATACTTTTATACTTCCCAATTCCACCTAAATTAACCTTGCATTTTCATTTCTTTGAACTAGAATGAAACGTGACCTAAGACATGCTAGAGGCTATTTGTCCCCACTGAAGTAGGAGATGGGGAAGGGGAAATGCTGACCTCATCATGTGGGCAGTTAATTCTGACACCTCATGGCTGCTTCAGACCCACCCACACCCCACATCTCTGATACCACAGTTGGGGCATCAGAAATTTCAATGTGGCCAAAAATTCAGAGCCAGGGGCCCTTTTCCTAAACGTGGCATGCAGAATTCCCTCTGAAGTCTGGCCTTTGATGAAGTAGGGGTGAGGGAACATTGTTTTGGAAAAGAATAGCAGTCTGAGATCTTCCTTTTTCTCTTTTGGGCAACTTGAGAAATCTTTGAGTTTTTACTTGAGAAAGCTTTCCTCTGTACAATTGATCTGGGTGATGGGAAGTTGAATAGAAAACCCTGGATATGTGGGAAATTCGTAGCTGTGCCTTGAACACTTTTATATATATACAGATGTGAGTGTGTGACTGTACCCTTGCTCAGACCAAGTTTATCTCTTAGATGGTGTTTTCTTTCTCAGTATTGAATAATAATTGCATTGATGAATGTGCACTGTGTGTGATAGGAAACAGACTGTCAGAATTTGTAGTATCTCCTGTGTGAACAGCAAAGCAAAGAAATGCCAAATGGATTAGAAACTCTTAAAACAGACCCTGAAAAGCAAGTCAACGAACTGTGAGTTCAGTCTCATTAACTTTAGGGAGACCCCAGATGAGGCCTGATCTCTAACACAACTGGAAGCAGGAATAGTGAAAACTTGCAAGTGTCTCCTTAATGTCTCTGTTGCCACTCAGTTACTGTCCCGTTTTTCTTGGCCTCTGCACAAGTAATGGAGTAACCCTGGGCTTGGATCTGCGTCCTTTCTAACTCGTGAGTTGTTCATTCAGTGCCCTCCTGCCTGCCATCCAGATGAAAGCCAGTCAGTCCTTCAGTGTCTCAATAGTCTTGAAATTGTAGCTCTGTCCCCTTCTCGCTGGAAGGTGGTATTGGCTCATGAATTCCAAGGGTTTCTAAAATTTGTGTTCAGTGGCCTGTGGGGAAAGACAAGAATGACCTCCCTCCCCTTTTCGGTGCCTGAGCTCACAGTACCCAGCACTTCCATGGGCAGTACTGTCATTGCCTCTCATATAGCACGTTCTCACAAATGCAAAGGAAAAGATGGGGCTCAGAGAGGCCAGGGCGACTTAACCCAGGGTCCTAGAGCTGAAAATGGAATTCAGTTCTTCTGTTTCCTTCTCCTGTGCTCCCCAGCGGGGACCCCAGCTCTTCCCCAGTGTGATGACTGGTCTGTACACATAGTGTTTAATGTGAACTGAATGCTCATCCAGCCCAGTGGAAATCATGAGAAATCTATGACATACATTGCTTGATTTCAAACTACATACAGTTCGGTTTATGCCCATTTACAAGTGGCTCTCTCATAGGGAAAGCAAAAGCTCAGCCCTTGCCCTTAGATGCTCACGTCTGGTAAAGAAGTCGGTACCAGTGCTCAGTGCCCCTGTGAGATTCAGAGAACAGCTAGAGCCAGGCCGTTTGTCCTGGCTTACCGGCTCTAAATCAAAGGAGCCAGGTGGGTTCCTAAATCCTTTCCAGAGCATAAAGGCGATTAAGACTTGTTCTCTACCAGCCAGGGCCCTTTCCCTCTCCCTTGTCCTCTGGCCCTGAGCCGGCTCCCACAGCTTAGGATCCTGTGGTTGGCCAAGAAGAGTAATAGAAGTGGTCTGAGGCTCATCCGAGGCACAGACCATTGTGGGCAAACAGACCACCCCCTGTTTCTTCCCCAGTTGCCAGCAACTTTAATTAATTAATCAGGGCAAAAGGAAGGAATTTGGGCTGAGAACAGATGACCAGAGGTGGTAGGCAGAGTGTGTGGCATCCTCTCCTTGTCCAGTCCTTTGAACTGGGCTCAACTCTCCAAATGGGCAAAGACCAGGCTGGGGTTGAGATGGGGCACAGAAGATGGCTGAGGTTCTGAGCACCGTGAGGCTCCTTAGGCCCAGGTAGAAAAAAAGACCGCTGGGGATTAAGACATTCTTCACGACTCAACCGGAAACGGCTTCTATTGCTGCCCAGAACAGACCAGAAAGCCAGACAGGGCACCTTGTGATGAGCATAGGCAGCAGGAGCTGTGGGGAGGGACATGGCACGGCCGGCATTACAAGTGGGTGGGAAAAGGAGCCATATACTCCACAGCTCACCGGTTGCTCTTTGGACCTCTGTATGTATCCCACCATAGAACATCGCTGGTCATCAAGTGGCAGCATGGCTGGTGGCCTGGATAATCACCATGACATGGTCCAGCAGACATTTGGAATGTGAGCAGTACAAATGATGGCTGTGTTTATTGTGTAGCAGGGATCAGACCTAGAGCCTTGTGCTCACCCTGTGCAAATGCTCTTCCACAGAACTACATCTGTGTGGTCTCCAGATGTTTCAAAGAGGTTTCTCTTTACATTCTCTCTCTGAACTTGGTCTTAGAGACCTGATCTCTGTACTGGTTTGAACGTACAACATCCCCTATAGACTCATGTGTTTGAATACTTGATCCCCACCTGGTGGCGCTCTTTGGGAAGCTCACGGAGACTTTGGGAGGTGGGGCTTCACTAGAAATAGTATGTCATTGTGGGTAGACCTTGTGGTACATAGTCCAGCTTTGCTTGGTGCTTTTATACTGTCTTACCAGCATGCTGTGATGCGGAAATGTGGCACTGGCTGGCTGTTCTTGTCATGATTTCCAGGCCATGATGGACACTTGCCTGTGAAACTGTAAGCTGAAAATGAACCAGTTCCTTCCTTGAGCAGCTTCTGGTTGAGTATTTTGCTCCAGAAAAGAGAAAGTCACCGATATAACCTCTTGACTCTGACCCAACAGAAGATCATTTCTTTGAGGTGCTTGCTATTTTCTTGTATATGAAATAAGACCTGACACACGAAGATGGAAGTGAGGTGATGAAGGTGTCACCATAAATGCATTTGTGTTACTGGTGGTTGCTACTGTTTCTACAGGACACATGCCGACACTCCTGACACGTGCTCCCTCCCACTGGCCTCCCTAAGCCTCCACTCTGGTTCCTCTTCGTGCCTGGAGGACTGTATCCTTGAACTTTTACCCATGTTTTACTCTAGAAGCAATCCCGATTCTCTGCTAAGTCATCCCCTGAACAGTAGACACATACTATAGCAGTGCCCAGCTTAAATAAATTACCTTCGCTTAACCCAGATTTTCCCTTTTGCTATGGCTTCCTTTCTCTGCAAGATACAGAAAAAAAAAAAAAAAAAAAAAAAAGAAGGAAAGAAAGAAAAGAAAAAAATGAAGGAAAGCCTGTGCTCACTGTCTCCACTTCCTCCTCTTTCATCCCCTCTGGAGATTACCCAAACAAGCTTTCATCTTTCCACTTCAGCTTGCTTTAGTTCACCAGGGAGCTCCCTGCTGCAAACCCAGTGTTAAGTCTGAGCCCTCCGCCTCTCACTTGCTCTGCTAACAGGATTTGACACTTTGTTCCCGGCTCCTTGCAGCCCTTTCTTCCTTGGCCTCGGGACACTCATTGCACTTCTGCTTTTCTTCAGGCTTCTTTGCCCAGCTCTACCTCTTCTAGATTTCTAAATATCACCTGTCTCTGAGTACAGTCTCCTTTGTGTGTGTGTAAGTGTGTGTGTGTGTGTGTGTGTGAGCGTGGCAGATTCTCGTGTGAATGTGCTGATGCAGCACCCACTGTGCACAAGCCAGGGGGGAACATTGACTGTCCCCCATCCCTCACCCACCCACCTGTCTGTCCTTGTCATGGAATCTCCTATTAATTCTGGGACTTGCCATTTGTGATCCCCCGTAATTCTCCGGTGTCTGCTCCCCACAGGACTGGGGTTCTAGATATGTGTGGTCATGCCCTGCTGTTTATTCACACTCGAGGATCTCAGGCTCCCTCAGGCCTTCATGCTTGCACAGGAAGCATACTTAAACACTGCGCCATCTCTCCAGCTCAATCTTCTTTTCTGATTGCATTCACTCTCCAGGAAATCCCCTGCATTCTTCCAGTTTCAAATTGCATGGAAATGCTGTCAGTTTCCGTAAACTTCAAATTCGTACATCCAACTACCTATTCAACATCTCCACATCTCACTCCCCTCCCCACATCTAAACCGTGAGCAGATTCTTTTGGCTGCGTCTTTACAGTATAGGATTCAGCTTCTCACCTCTGTTCACCAAAATGTTCCAGCCACAAAGGTCCCTGGCTATTACAGTACATCATCAACTGTACACATCTATACTTGCCTCCCCCCTAGAGAATCACTGCACAAGTGCAGGGAGTGCCCTTCAAAATGCAAGTTTCCTTGTATTATTTTCCTGATCAAAACTCTCCAGAAAATTCTTGTAAGATTCTACAGACCTGGAAGGCCCCATATGATCTGTCCCCTAACTACCTTTGTTCTCATTTTGATCTTACCTCCTATGACATTCTCCATCTGAGGGATTGAACCCAGGTTCTTGCACATGCTAGGCAAGCACTTTGCATGAGCCATATTCCCAGCACCACACACTTGATCATTCACTCACTAATTTGCTGTTCTTTGAGCTCCCACCTCAGGGTGTCTACCCTTGCTATTTCCTTGTGCTGGCCCCTTCAAACAGAGACAATAGTCCCTTGCAATATATATATTGTTGTTGTTGTTGTTGCTGCAGAAATTAACAAATTTCTACAAACTTAGCACCATAAAATAACATTTGTTATCCCTTAGTGTTGTAAGTCACAAATCTAGTATCACGTGACTGGAACATCCACTATTAGGTGCATAACAGACAGAATTCAAACACATGAGCACCAGAAATGTATACGAGAAGGTTTAGAGGAGCATAATTTATAATAAGTTCATATTAGAAGGAGCTCTAACTAATGTAGCAGGATGGATAAGTAAAAAGATATACTTGGTCTGGAGAGATGGCTTAGTGGTTAAGGTACCTGTGAAGTCTACAGACCCATCTTTGACTCTCCAGATCCCACGTAAGCCAGACCCACAAGGTGATACAAAGTGTAAGGTTGCACATATGCACAAGGTAGCACATGTGTCTGGAGTTCTATTGCAGTGGCTAGAGGCCCTGGTGTGCTAATTTTCTTCCTCTCTCCCATAAAAATTCATAAAAAGATAAACTTATGTAATAGAATTCTTGACAGTAAAGACAATCAGCAACTTAAATCCACACATAGCATAGATACATCTAAACATTGCAATGTTGAATGAAAAGCCAACAATTAAGTGTGTAATTTCAGAGTTGGTGAATATGGCTTAGTGCTAGAGCATCTCTTAGGCAGCATGTGTAAGCAACACCCTGGGTTTGATCTCCAAAACTTAGAGATCGTGAGACAAAAAGGAGAAGCAAAGAGGGAAAGAAACAAAGTGTTAAGTTAGCTCAAAAAATTATAACTATGATATTTTGTGATAATGTTTCTGTGACAAACTGATGAGGAGAAAAAGGAATGAGCACAACACTGGTGAAGACAGTGGTTTTCTTGGTGGAGGAAGGAGAAGTGGGGTGTAGGGGATTCTGAGCGTAGTCACAAAAGGGGTCACCTTGAGAAGGAAATCAAAGCACTACAAAGTTTTGATTTCTTTCACTTTTTTGTACATAAGCAAAAAGGAAAAGAAATAGGGAGCGTGGACATACTGTTTTGGAGGAGACCATTCAGTGTCTGGAATGTCAGGCAAGTCAGTTATTTTACTCAGTATTTTAGAGAGATGTTAAGGTGGCCATTTGTTGGACGGAAGGTCATCTTTTCACCAAAACTTCGCAGGAACCTAAATGAAAGGTTGTTTTCCTATAATAATACCATGATTTTCACTTTTGAGGAGATTTACTTATTTATTGTATTTTTGAGGCAGGGTCTCACTCTGTATCCTAGCTTAGCCTAGAACTCACAAAGTACCCACTTCAGGCTGGTCTCATACTCATTCAGCAATCCTGCCTCAGCCTCCTGAGTGTTGAGATTTCAGGTGTGAATCCAGCTTTGAGAGCATTTTAAAAACTGTCTTTGCTAGGTAGCATATAGTATTCTTTCAATTTTCACAACTTAAAAAATAAATCAGTAAAAGTAATGTTCCATGCTACTAGGAAGTCTTTGTAAGAGTTTTAGTTGGCTCTGTGATATTCATTTCAGTGGATTTACCTTAATTTACTTAACCATTCTCTCATTATTGTTTTAAACCCAGCTGACATTTCATTACATGATACCTCATACACACTGTTTTGCCCCTGAAAGATCACCTCAGAATACATTATCAGAAATAATGTTTTAAGGTCAAAGATTATGAATATTTTAATGAATATTGAGACTGGCAAATTACTTTCCAGGGGAACTTTTGCTAGTCCAGATCGCTAGCTAGTATATATGACCAGCTCCATTCATTTAGTCACTCAGCACATATTTAATAAGTACCTATCATCTATGTCTTTTCTGTTGAAGAATTTAATATCAAGTGAGGCAGATACAGAAGTAAAAGTACAACTGGGGGTCCTTGGAAGATCCCCCAGAAATCAGGCCCACTTAGTACATTAGCTATGAAATATGTTGTAGTTGTATTTCAGTAGGTGGGAATACTTGTTGATGGCTTCTCAATAGTAGCCAATATGGAGGTTGGTAATTTAGAAAGATTGAAACATCACTTGTCAGAGAGATTGGCTGGGAAGAGTGACATGAGTCATTGGGGTGACAGGTGTAATGCTTTGGAGTCAAAAGTGAGGGTTCCAAAATGGAAGAACAAGCGAGAAGAGAGCAGGAGAGAGAGAGATGAGCAACTGTAATGCAACTTAACAAGCTAGGAGAATATGTATAAGCCACAACAATGTTGTAGTATAAACAGGAGGTATAATCAGACCATTGGCGCTGACAATGCCACGCTATACAGATGGCTGATTGACTTGGAGTCTAATTGTGACACCTATCCACCCTGCTCAATGCCATATACAACCTGATGATTAGATAATCACACAGCCCAATTAGTATAGCTCGGGGATGCTTAATGTCTACATTCCTAATTTTCATCTACTTAGAAATATGTCCTCAGTGCGACTTGAAGGTTGCCTTTGCTTCCTATGTATGGAACGACATTCCCAGGATGCTGCGGTGCTACGATAGATCCTGACTGTCTGATACATTTGCTCTTACAATATCGTCACGATTTACTGCTGAAAATGAAAGCAAGTGGCACCAAAACGCTCTCCCACAGCGCTTACCAGTTCTCTTCATGAAGCAGGAGGCCATAAATTAGGCAGATGTTAAACATCTGAGTCGAAGCAGCATCTCTGGTTGGTCTGGGCTCAACGCCTCTGGGCTGGCACTGATGTGGGCTGGAAATGGTTTAAGCCTGTCTGCCTGCCACAGCATATGGGACAACACTGATGGAGAATTACAGACTCGGGGTCCTGAAATGACACGGAATTAATGAACTGTAATGTTTTAACGGAGATGGGGGAAATGGAAGACGCAGAATTTAGGAAAACAGTTTGTTTTAGCAACGCTCTAAAGCACTGTTTCCTCTGCGTCTTTTTACGTGGGTGGGCGCTGAGGTCTGTGGTCAGCAGCTGCTGCCCCAGCACTGTGGGGGTTGTGCCTGTCATTGCTAAAAGCATTCAAGCTAACGAAATGAGATTAAAAAAAATTTTTTGTTGTTGTTGTTTATTTTTATTTATTTATTTGAGAGAGACAGACAGAGAGAGAAAGAGGCAGAGATTGAGAGAGAGAATGGGCGCGCCAGGGCCTCCAGCCACTGCAAACGAACTCCAGATGCCTGCGCCCCCTTGTGCATCTGGCTAATGTGGGTCCTGGGGAGATGAGCCTCAAACCGGGGTCCTTAGGCTTCACAGGCAAGCACTTAACCGCTAAGCCATCTCTCCAGCCCCGAAATGAGATTCTTGAATATTCAGAAGACATTGATTTGACTTAAATAATTTAATGTCTTGTAAAACCAGGAGCAAGTCCAAAAAGACAAAAATCTACATGAAAGAAACTTTGCTGTCCATATTTTCCTATCTTCTGTTGGCTGTCCATTAGTTTCTATCTATTTTCATGCCTTTTATGATTTTCCTGTTCATGTCAGTGCTTTTTGTTTTCATAATCTATAAAACCTGCACTTACTCTCTTGGGTGGTTCTCAGAACATCGTGAGCTCTCAAAAATCTTTTGGAATGGTAAATACATCTATCTATCTTTTGTTCAGAACTTACCATAACTCAGATACTGAGTTGGTAATTTATGTATATTATTTCCATAAAGTTATTACTCTCTTTTTACCTGAGTCAGTAGAAACTCAGGCTGGTTAGCTATTATCCAGTCACAAGTTGGTAGTGGTTTATTTGGCATCTGAATCTATATTGAACTAACTTTAAAACATTTTCCTTTCTATTCGGGCGTCAACCTCCCACCTAAAACATAACAAAATTGGGCTGGAGAGATGACTTCGAAATTAAGGCACTTGCCTGCAAAGGCAGTGGACCCAAGTTTGATTCCCCAGTACCCACATAAGCCAGATGCACACAGTGGAGTTCATTTGCAGTGGCTGAAGGCCCTGGTGTGCCCATTCTCTCTCTGTCTCTTTCTGCTTCTTTCTCTCTCTCTCTCTCTCTCTCTCTCTCTCTCTCTCTCTCTCTCTCTTGTTCTCTCAAAATAAATAAATAAAAATTTAAAAATTTTTAAAAATAACAGAATTATGCAAATCCAATTTTCCTCCCTCAAGCATTTTGTAGTGTTTGATGCTTTCTTAGATCTAATTGCACACTGCATATTGTTGCAGGCTCCTGCCCCCTAGGAGTGGAGACTGCCTTGCTGAGCTTCCAGCTGCAACTGTCCCGGACCAGAGATCTAGCTGCTGTTTTTCAGAGTAAGGTGAACCCTGTTAGCTCCAGGCTATGGACTGCGAGCAGCTTCACTGTTAAAGCGGTCCTGTCCTAGAGCTGAAAACATTACTAACCATGTCCCCTGTCTGGCAGATAAATCTTGCTGTCATTATGCCTGTCACCAGCCACATCTCACGTGCCTTGGGCTGCTCTCTGAAGAAGGATTGCCTCTCTGGGTGATGGTATGCCTGGATTACTGCTGCATACATCACATCACTCAGGTAAATCAGACCAAACTGAGAGTGAATACACACATGGAGGAACGCCTTCTCCAGATAAAATGCGTCATGGATCATAGTTGCTCTGGCGCGCACCAGGCAACGTCAGCAACTGCGCCCAGAGTGATGGGATTGTTTGATAGGAAAAGAAATAGCTTGTGAAAAGAGTTGGGAACTACTGTTACGTCATTGGCAAATCCATGGCCAAGAAAGAAAGGTTGAATAAAAGAGTTTCCTCTTTTAGCCAGGTGTGGTGGTGCACGCCTTTAATCCCAGCACTCGGGAGGCAGAGGTAGGAGGATTGCCATGAGTTCAAGGCCACCCTGAGATGATAGAGTTAATTCCAGGTTAGACTGGACCAGAGTGAGACCCTACCTCAAAAAACAAACAAATAAAAAAAACAAAAAAAAAGAGTTTCCTCTTTTAATGGTAACTTTCAAAAGCTACAAAACTAAGAGAAAATATTAAAATGATGTTTTGCATACTATATAAACCAGATTTAATAATTACTAAGATTTGCATCATTTGTTCCTAAAAGTCACTACTTTGGGGAGGAGATTAAAACTAGGATACCAACTTATAGCTCTTGGGTCTGCCAGAAAAGAGGAATAGTAAGATCAAACTTCAACTTCCTCTGTGTTTTCTCAGGAAATAGATACCCATTTATTTAGGTGTCTTTATCCATTTTTATTGAGAACTTACTACATGCCAAATGCTGCTGTGCAAAGGTACTAAAAATGAAGAAAAAAGGTTCAATAAATGGCTTGAACAATCCTGAAAATAATCAAACCATAATTATTATAAAACTTCCAGGATAAAGTCCTACCGTTATGAAGTTTTCAACCTCCTCAGATGAGATAAGAGTCAAAACACCGGGTTTGGTGGAGAGAATAGAAAGGATATCATTATGGCTGGGATGCACCCTGACTCCCTGACTGTGAGCAGACACAGCAGCTGTCTTGCAGACAGGGCCCGAGTGCAGGTGGTGATTGTGATGGAACAACTGAAGGAGAAAGGCTCTAAGCAAAGTCACAGAAGGGTAAACCCAAGGGAAATTTGCTGGCATTCAAGGTGGGCACCATGACTGAGCTGGTGTTTAGAGGGGAGAGACGTTAGGAAGGACTGTTTATGCCTTTGACATTATCCTATAAGTAGTAGGGCGCCAGTCTTCGATCTCAAAGCTGTAGGTGGTGAGTCATTAAATAAAACTGGAGGTAGGGGCTGGAGAGATGGCTTAGTGGTTAAGCACCTGTGTGAAGCCTAAGAACCCCAGTTTGAGGCTGAACTCTCCAGGACCTGCATTAGCCAGATGTGCATGCGTCTGGAGTTCATTTGCAGTGGCTGGAGGCCCTGGCATGCCCATTTTCTTTCTCTCTTTCTTTGTCTGTCACTCTCAAATAAATAAATAAATACTAATAAAAACTGGAAGCAGGTTAGTTAGAGGGTGTTAGTCCAGGAAAGCGACGGTAAGGTCCTATGCTAAGACAATGGCAGGTGCAGACAAAGGAGCCTAGATAGGAGAAGCACATCAGTGGCAAGAGCCATGGGACTTAGTCATTTAACTAGCTCGTTGATGGGGTACTTCAGTGGGGTGCCAGAGGGACTTGAGGGACTTGGAGGGATGGAGGCAGACTCCTGGGGTCCAGGTTTGGTGACTGGGATGAATGATCATGGAAAATTGCATAAACATAAAGAATTCAGAAGCAGAGCGTGTGCTAGATGCCAGCTACATGCGTAATTGATCAGAGACCACGTGCAGCTACGATGTCTTGTGTTCTCGCTACCACTGTATTTCTGCTTTGCAATATGTAGGTCTGGAATTTTCTGGGCATATGATATTTATTTTACATTTTTTCAACAATTACTATGCTCTGCTATTCTTGACACCAGATACTAATTATCCTTATTAAAGCAGGAACCCCCACGATCCAATCTCAAAATAGGATCATCATAAAAAAAGCCCATCAGCTGAAAAGATAATTCCAAATAAACAAGTATATTTTTCTTTTTAAAATTTTTTTTGTTTATGCTTTTTATTTATTTATTTGAGAGCAACAAACAGAGAGAAAAAGGCAGAGAGAGAGAGAGAGAGAGAGGGGGGGGGGAGGGCACGCCAGGGCCTCCAGCCACTGCAAATGAACTCCAGATGCATGTGCCCCCTTATGCATCTGGCTAACGTGGGTCCTGGGGAATTGAGCCTTGAACCAGGGTCCTTAGGTTTTACAGGCAAGCGCTTAACTGCTAAACCATCTCTCCAGCCCGAAACAAGTATTTTTAAAGTTGGTATTCTTTAGTATTCTGAAAAGGAATCATAGTCTCCAGAAAAAATCTTTTTTTTATAACCCTTTCCTCTTCCATTCATTTTCCTCATGTGTTGTAATGACTCTCCCACCACCCTTAGATGCTCCCCTCCATGTTAAGCCTTCTTCAGGTTTTGTTCTGATTCCTCCTTTGCCCCTTTGGCCTTTTCTCTATGTTAGATTCTGTGCTGAAAATGACCAAAGGACCAGAGGGCAAGAATAGACAAAAAAATTAACCAGACAAAAGCCAGATCCTTCTTTAGTGAAGAGGGAGGGAGAGGGGAAGAGAGAGAGGAGGGGGCAGGCTGGAAATATGCAATTACAATCTTGGTTTCATTACACAATGATGAATAAGCCATCTGTGATGATGGACACCTCGGTCCCCAGTGATGTGTATATCACAACCATTTTATGTTTATTTTTGTTGAAGGCAACTTTCATCTTGTGGATGGCAATGCCAACATTATAATGAGTCAGGAAAGCTTGCTTACTGGAATCGGGGCTGAGGGAAACTTGTGTTAGGGGAATTGCTTTTGCCAGGAAGCGGGGACTGTCTGTTCCTTGCATTCACACTTCAGGCTGCTTTTGACTAGCATTGGAGGGAGCTGTTTGGGGGGCTGGTTCTCCTCCGAGGATAGGAAAATAGGAAGGCAGTTGGAGCTGAGCCAGAATGTGGCTCCAGCTGCTGGGCCCCCCTTGCTGCTGGTGGCATGTATCTGTTCTCTGGACTGATGAGCGCTCAGGCCCAGGCCCTTTAGCATTCCGGATTTCTGGCTTTGCCTGGTCCCCTGCCCAGTTACTTACTCCAATTACTCCAGGGCCTTCGAAGGATCTTAATCACATATGCTGTTTTCTTCTCCAGCTTTCAGCCCCCCAGTGCTGCAGTCCTGTCCCACATCCTGAAGGGCCCTGTTTCCCTGGGACCTGCTGCCACCTGTTTCTGGCACCACTCTGTAGGACCAGAGAGGATTTAATACTAGGAGATGAGACAATTAAGGGCATGCCAAAGGAAGGGATTGGGTTGAACAATATAGGCTGCAGAGAAGGCGTGAGGCAAAACTGTATAGACAATGGCTATTTTTTAACTTGAAGGCATTTTGGAATTTCTTAGGGAGGTTTAAAATTTAATACAACAACAAACTGCATGGGCCTCATGCCAGCCAAATGGAAATCTTTAGAATTAGAGCTTGGGGACACTAGCCTCCAAAATGGTCCCCAGTCATACTTCCCTCTAGAGCATGGATAAAACTTAGCAACTTATTTTTTTTTTTAATTTTTTTATTTATTTATTTGAGAGCAACAGACACAGAGAGAAAGACAGATAGAGGGAGACAGAGAGAATGGGCGCGCCAGGGCTTCTAGCCTCTGCAAACGAACTCCAGATGCGTGCGCCCCCTTGTGCATCTGGCTAACGTGGGACCTGGGGAATCAAGCCTCAAACCGGGGTCCTTAGGCTTCACAGGCAAGCGCTTAACCGCTAAGCCATCTCTCCAGCCCAGCAACTTATTTCTAGTAAATGGAAAAAAGATGTCAGTGATGGAGACTAGGTCATAGGAGACAAAGAGGTGTTGCTTTGGGGACAGCCACATGCCCATGTCATATGCGTGAGGAGTTCTGGCTGTCCCTTCATGAGTGGGCGTGGATGTACATCCACCCAGCTCAGTGAAGCTGTAGACGGCTGAGGTCCCAGGTGGCACTTGTTGGCAGCATCATAAGAAACTCTGAGTCAGACTACCTGGCTAGATGGCTACCAGCTCCTCAGCCCACAGAGACCACGCACAATGAAGGTCTATCTCCTCAGCCACTAAGTGCTGGGGTGATTTGGAACCCAGGAGATGATAGCCAGTACAAGGACTTGAGCCTCTCTACTCTTCCCAGGTGCTTCTATAAGGTATCCAGAATTGAGCCACTGGTATCAAGGATGAAATAAGGGGAGATGCGTAGGAGCTTTAGGAAGAAATAATTCCCACCTGCCAGTACCTGTGCTTGGCATTTATCTGTGATAGGACAGCTCTTGCTGGTATTGCACCCACCCTTCACGGATCGTGCGGTATAACCCTAGCTTACAGGTGAAGAAACGGAGATTTGGCAAAGGAAAGTGGTCCAAGTTAGGAAGATTTCAAACGCCAGCCTTCCCTTCCTTATTCAGAAGCCGAGTTCTCCAGCTGTCTGTGATGCAGCCGCCCTGTTCCCAGGAGAGGCAACTTGGACCACGGAGAGGCTCTGCCTCCTGCAAAGCCAGGAGCTGTAATTTGCCTGTGTGTCAGTTTGTATCTGGATTTGCCTTCTGCTCCAGTGGCTGCTAAGTACTTGCCAGAAGGAGTGCTGATTACACGCTCACCAGGGATGTTATGTGCATCAGCATCTAGCACTCCATAAACTTCCTGGGCCAAGCCTGAGGCAAGAGCCATTTGGGAGAGGAATGGCTGGGCCAGGCTGTGCAGTCCTCTCCCTTCAGCTCTTGGAGAAAATCTGGGGCCTCACATCTTAAGTCCACACCTTGTTTGGTCATCATGTTTAATAATTGAACGCAAGAACCTTTCTGATTTTTCCCTACAATTTTCTAAAATGGTCCAAATCATGTAGGATCCAAGTTACTACATACATAATGCCAAAATGAGTGTGTGTGTGCATGATGGGTGTGTGTGTGCATGCATGCACATGCATGTGTATCTCTTATTGTTCTCCTCTTCGTATGGCACAATACCTGTCTCATGAGTGTCCAGGAATTCTCTTGTCTCTGCCTTCCATTTCTATGTAGTTGCTGACCCCCCCCCCCATATTAAAACACAAAAGCAAGAAAACATCATCATCACCAGGGCTGCTTGGTGCTCCTCAGGCCTCAGCTCCAAAACCACCCCTAAAAGAAATTCATTATCATAATTCAATCATCTTTAATTACTGATTCCACAATAAAAATAAAAACAACAAAACAAAACTCAAGCCTAGCTCTTAATTTATGTTTCACGAGGATTACTTAAAGTTAATATCTTGTGGAAATAGCTCTGTAAAGTTCATTACTCAGCAGTGGCATCCCATAAATCTGGAAGTAAGTAGTCAAGTCAATTAGCTGTTTCAGCCTGGCTCACATGAGTGTCACCATCTAGGGAGGGGCTTTAGTGACCCACAGTTGTTTTGTCTTAGCGCTCAAACGTGTGTGGGGGGGGGGGGCGGGGGTTGAAAGGCAGTGGTGGAGGCAGTTCCTTCCGTGACCATCCATCAGTGTGGCACGCAGGGTAATGAAGCACAGAACAGTCGGGCAACCCGGAGCCCAGGCTCTGCCAGAAGACGAAACCAGTGAGGTGTGAATAATGCACCCATGAGGTCAAGGCTGTGCTCACTCCCTGCACCCACTTCGTCTTTGCCCTTCAAGTCCGGATGCCGCTTTGAAATGTGTTTGCAAGGATGGGTTTGGCATGTCATTTACAAATCAAAACAAAAAATCGGATACGTAAAAGCATAACAACAAAATGAAAATTGTCTATAGTTCCGTAACATAGAACGGCTTTCAATATTTTGGTGTTGTCTAGTCTTTGTTAGCAAACACATATATTTAAACAATCTGGATAGCTTATTTTTATTTATTTTTATTTTTTTTAAATATTTTTATTTATTTATTTATTTGAGAGCAACAGACACAGAGAGAAAGACAGATAGAGGGAGAGAGAGAGAATGGGCGCGCCAGGGCTTCCAGCCTCTGCAAACGAACTCCAGATGCGTGCGCCCCCTTGTGCATCTGGCTAACGTGGGACCTGGGGAACCGAGCCTCGAACCGGGGTCCTTAGGCTTCACAGGCAAGCACTTAACCGCTAAGCCATCTCTCCAGCCCCTTATTTTTATTTTTGTCCTTTCAAATTTCTACTTTATTTTATTTTTAATAATGTTTTGTTATTTATTTATTTATTTATTTATTTATTTATTTATTTATTTATGAGAGAGAGAGAGAGAATGGGCACGCCAAGGCCACCAGCCACTGCAAACAAACTCCAGATGCATGCGCCCCCTTGTGCATTTGGGTTATATGGGTCCTAGAGAGTCGAACTAGGCTCCTTTGGCTTTGCAGGCAAATGCCTTAAACACTAAGCCATCTCTCCAACACCCCCCCCCCAAGTTTCTGCTTTATTTTGTGTTTGCTTTCGCTCTTTTGGATGAGATCCACCTCTGACAAACACCTGTCAAGTATATTTGTGCAGCAATAAATGTATACTTAAAAAAAATAACAAACAGAGTCATGCTTGATAGCCCAGGGCGAACCTGGATCCTTCCACTTCTGCCTCCTAAGTGCTGGGTCCACGGACGTGAGCTACCACCCTTGGCTTAACTTTAAAACATTACAGACCGTTTTTCAAGGAACTTGGCATTCTTTACAGTTCCTGCTTATCACTTTCTCATTGTTTCTTTTTAAAATTTAATTAATTTATTTAGAATTATTAAGTAGAACCTTTGTAGTAACATCATAAAATGATTTCCCTCCTCCGTGCCCCCACTCCACTGAGGGCCCTCCTCAGTGGGACTGCTGCCATTCACCATGGAGTTGTGGGTTATGGGTTGTGAGAACCACAGTCTGTCATTGTGGGGAGGCCTATGTCTCTGGTTATTCCCTCCCACTTTGTGGTTCTCACATTCTTTTTCTTCCACAAACTTCCCTGAGCGTTGGTAGAGGAGCTTTAATTCTAATTGTACTTTAGCGTTGAGGTCTCAGCAGTTTCTGAATTTCTGCTCTGGGGTATTTTGTGCATCCTTAGTGTCTGTCTGCATAACCCTGGCCCAAGTTATCAGGTTTGCCGTGGAAGCAGTGCATTTACTCATCTCACCAGTTCTTCTGGTTTCACCTGGTTCCTGGCTGCAGGTGGGGGGGGGGGGAGAGGGGCATCTCCTTCCAAGGACTTAGCTATCCATTCCTGTCTTGACTCTAGCTTGCTTGTAAGTCTGCCATCTTGACAAGAAGTCTTCTCATTGTTTCCCAGCTTACTTTCTTGCATTTAAGTTGTTTTTGGTTTTGTTTGTTGAAATGGAGTCTCTATGTAGTCAAAGGTGGCCTTGAACTCACAATCTTCCTGTCTCAACTTCAGTGCTGGGATACAGGTAGGAGGTACCACCACGCTGAGCTCCTTTCTTGCTTTCTTGTTGCAGTATTGGAGATTGGATCCAGACCCTTGAGCATGCTGAGCAAATATTCTACCACTGAGCTATATCTGCAACTCTCTCTTTACTTGTGAGATTGAGATAGAGTCTTGGTTATTTAGGTTGGTCTTGAACTCACTTAGCATCCAGGCAGGCTTTGGACTTAAGATTCCCTTGTCTCAGCCTCCTGAGTAGCTGGGCTCACAGGCCTAAGTCACTAGGCCTAGCTCCTTTCTTACTGTTTAATTTACAATCTTTTCATTTAATCCTACAACCTAAAATTAAAGAGATGATCAGTATTTGGTTGCAAGACTGAGGCAAAAGTTCATTAATAACTTTTTAAATTTTATTATTGTATTTTCTAATTAAAATTTTATATAATTGCCTCCCATCACTCTCCTTTGTCCTCTGCTTCCCAACTCCCCCCTCCATGAATATACTTCTTTTTCACTAGTCTGTCTTCTATTTTTATGTATTCATTTTATGTTGAGAGAGAGAAAGGCTGGTGGTGGGAGAATATGGGCATGCCAGGACCTCCAGCCACTGCAAACTAACTCAGATGCATGCACCACCTTGTGCCTCTGGCTTATGTGGGTACTGGGGAATTGAACCTGGGTCCTTCGGCTTCATAGGCAAGTGCCTTAACTGCTAAGCCAACTCTCCAGCCTTAGTCCCTCTTCTGTTTTGATGCCTTGTCACAGCCTTCTTTGTCCTCCTCCATCATCCATGACAGCTTGTTAACAAGCCCAACATTATATAGGTCTTGTGCTGGTAATGGTAGCCGCCATAAGGCCATGAATACAACAGCTACTTTGTGTCTGGAAGACAGCATTCAAAAGCATTGCTCCTCATCCTTTGGCTCTTACATTCTTTCTTCCTCCTCTTCTTCAATGGTCCTTAAGCCTCAAAGGGTGTGTTAAAGATTTAGTGCTGACCCCTCAACTATCATTTTTTTCTCAGCACTTTAAAAAGTTTTGAGTCTTCTCAGTAGTCATCACCATCTGAAAAGAGAAAATTCTCTAACCAAAAATGTGATAAACACTTCTATATGGGCGTAAACATAAACATTAGAGGGCAATTTGGTGGGTGTAATATATCCATTTAGTCAAAAAACAGTAGTAGTAGTATCTTCCCCTCTTGGGCTTATGACCTTCCTAGCCATAGGCTTTGGCTGGTTGTTTTTATCTTTTCTTTTCTTTTTTTCTTCTCTTCTCTTCTCTTCTCTTCTCTTCTCTTCTCTTCTCTTCTCTTCTCTTCTCTTCTTTCTTTCTTTCTTTTTTTGGTATTAGGCATGAGTTCTCTCCCATAGAGCAAGCCTCAAATCCAATTAGTGATCATTTGGTTGCCCCCATAACAGACATGCTCACCAGTTGTATAGCTTGTGGGACCTCTGATGCTTAAGACTGTTGGTGTCTGCTCTCCCTCAGCAGGCTGCACAGCACTGGTGAACCAGTCATCTCTGTTCTAGCTGGATTTCTGTGTCCCACAACTGAAGCATGTAGTGCCTTTAGCAATAGGATCTTACCATGTAGTTCTGATGAACAACTGAGAGCTTTGGCAATAGCCTGTGTTGTTTGGGGGAGCCTCTGGGGCATCCCTACCAGCAACTCACTAGGAGGTATCCCACCTCTGGCAGTGGATTTTTTTTGTAATAAACTTTGGCTTCTAGGTACAGCATTAACCACCCCCACAGAGTGCTTCTGCCCAAACTCTCTTTTAAGAAATTATATACACACACACACACACACACACATACATAAAACAAAAGGTAGATTTGGGGGCTAGAATGATGCATCAGAGGTTAAAGGCACATGCTTGGAAAGCCTGATGGCTCAGGTTCCAATCCCCAGTATCCACATAAAACCAGATGCACAAAGTGACACATGTGTCTAGAGTTCTTTTGCAGTGGCAAAGGGCCTTGGTGTGCCCATTCCCCCTGCCTGCAAATAAAAATGTATTTTTAATTTTTTTTTAATTTATTTGAGAGCGACAGACACAGAGAGAAAGACACATAGAGGGAGAGAGAGAGAATGGGCGCGCCAGGGCTTCCAGCCTCTGCAAACGAACTCCAGATGCCTGCGCCCCCTTGTGCATCTGGCTAACGTGGGACCTGGGGAACCGAGCCTCGAACCGGGGTCCTTAGGCTTCACAGGCAAGCGCTTAACTGCTAAGCCATCTCTCCAGCCCAAAATGTATTTTTAAAAGTAGATTTACATATGGCTTATTCATAACATCTTTCATTTTGATTAACTTTCCTCACATCCCTTCCTCTCCTTCATCCCCACACCTTGACTCCACATAGACCATTCTACCCCCAATATTCTTTCCCTCTGTTTACATATCTCCTATCCTTTCCTCTTAAGCCCTACCCTCTTCTCCTTCCCTTATGGCTTTTTTATTGTTAGGCATACAGATGTTTTTTTAAAAAAATTTTCCATAAATACAACTTCTAAAACTTTTTAAAAATCAATTTTTGACATTTTTATACATGTGTGTAATGTATTCTGATCACATCCACCTACCACTAACCTTCCCTTTTACACGTTTTGTTCTACATAAACCCTCGTTGTTTTCACTGATCAATTATCTTAAGGTAGATTCTAAGAAGTGGTTCTTCTGAGTCAGAGAGTTGTACATGTCTAAGCTCCTTTAGACATATTGTTGAGGTCACTACACTTCTAGGAAAGGCTTGCAATGTTTGGTTGAGTGTATTAAACATGGCACAAGGGTGCCTGGGTGAGAGATGATTTGCAGCTCACATCCACTCGGCATCTCCCTGGCTCAGCTTGCTCCCTGAAATTGCAGCATCACATAGGGAGAAAGGAGTGTTGTCTACTTTGCCCAAAGCCATATCATACCCCTCATTGTGGGGAGGGCAGGGGGAGGGGGACCTGATGTATACACAGAAGGGATTACTCATTTTGCCACTTGTCTGCCTATGTAGGTGTCTTTTGGTAGATTGTACCTAGGTGCTGTGTATCCTAACTGGAGGCTGGCTTAATAGTAAAATTTTCAAAACCTAACCAATTGATAAGCAAGCACTGGTATCATTTAGATGTATATTGGGTGTCTCCTTCAGTGGTTTGGATTGACCAAAGTCTCCCTTCCAGCAGCCTCCACTACTGTCTTTCAACTTCTAATAAAAATGTTTTTGAATAATTTCTCTGAATCACAAAGGTCTCCAGACTGGGTTTTTCAGTCTTAGCACTGTCATTGTAGCCCTGATGCTAGCAAGGTATGTGTTTCTTAGCAACCTTACTCTGAGCTTGATATCCACTTGAACCGAGCCCAATTTTGCTAATGTAGTTTTTGCTTCAGGGCCCCTTCCAAGGCCTTGAGTCTGATTTTAGCATTACTTTTTAAAGGAAGGTTACCCAAATAATGTAACCTTCATACCCTATGAAGCATTGCATTTTCCCTGCCTAAGAGTTACCCCTTTTGATGGTCCCCACTCCAACATTTCACTTGAATCTCTAAGTAAAGCAAGCTTACATCTTTGGAAACCATAGTGTAGGAAATTGTTTTAAGACATTTTCTTTAGTCTTTTCAAAACCTGCTTTATTCTTCCTTCAGATGTTACCACAAGATTATCAGCTCTTGCGTCCACCACAGTTGGAAACACACAAATGTATGTAATTTAAAAATACATGTTTCTAACTTTTATAGCTTTGGGCTCTGTTTCCCGACTACAGTCTCAGCTTCAGCAATCACGAGCTTCATGTTTCCATTTGGTGTACATTGTTCTCTTGCTGGGATCCTCAATCCCGTCTCTGGCTAACAAAGTCATCAGTGTTTCCCGATTACATTCATGCTGCCTTTGAACCTCTTGGTAACCACAGCTAACCCCTAGGGTTACTTTAATATATTCACATTGCTAGACTAACATTTTTATGAGACATCTGCTCACATTCATTAGTGCTAAAGGCTCTAACTTTGCTTTGTAACTGTAACCTGGAAGGCTAAATTTAAAGGTATTTTAATCAACTTGTCTAATATTACATCCTATCCTTCTGCCCTTCTCGAGTTTGGCTAAATTATTTGAATCTTTTTTTTTTTTATTTTTGAGTTTGTAAAATGAGAATCATATCCATGCCTACCTCCTTGAATTTTCTCAGAAGTAATGATGACACACATTAAACTTTTATAAGAGAACCTGTAACCTCTTAATTATTTCAATAATTATTATCTTCACTTTTACAAAACAATTTTTGAAGAGAACAAATTGAGATAATGTCTTTTTTGTTCTGTGACTATTTCTCTGGTACCTAGAACAGTGCCTGGCACTTATTGGGTACTAGGTAGCTCTTAGTGCTAAGCTGAGTGAAAGAATGAAGTATATAGCTCAGTACTTGCTGCAGTTGAGTTCAGGGGCCCCAAAGAAATTGAGGTTTTATTCAAGAGAGTTAAGCAGCAGCAGATGGCAGGGGCTGTGGTTTATGATTTAATCAGGGATTATGAAAACCTTCAAGTGGGGAAAATGAACAACCAAGACAGGATTTGCTTCAGGGAATTTAGCTAATTCCTCTGGACCCAGAAAAAGGACAGGACTATGGAGCTGTCCATGGTGCTGATTCATGTAGCAACCAATCACATGCTGAAACCAGCCAGTCTGGTTGTCTGAGTGACACTCTAGAAGGGAGGAGCTGCCTGGAAACAGTCATCTGAGCTGTTAATCCACAGATCCTGGTCCCCAGACTCTGGGAGAGGGTTGTGTGTGGGTTGGGGTGGGGGTGGGGGTGGTGGGGAGGGCTTATGAAGCCCTGTAAAGCTACATGCAGAATGGGGGACTATCTAATAATGGGCAGATTTGTATTACTCTGGGCATCTCAGTACTTTGAGCAATGACCAAATTGTTCCAAGATCCCAAATGGTTTAAACATCATTTGAGTGTTTGCTTAAAAATTGGGAAGCTTGGGCTTAGTGGTTAAGGTACATGCCTGTGAAGCCCAAGGACCCTGGTTCGATTCTCCAGATCCCATGTAAGCCAAATGCACATGGTGGTGCATGTGTCTGGAGTTCATTTGCAGTGGCTAGAGGCCCTGGTGTGCCCATTCTCACTCTTCCTTTCTCTCTCTTTCTCTGTCTCAAATAAATAAAAATAAAATATTTTAAAAATTGGGAAGCTCCAGAGAGAAGGTGGAGGAGTCAGTGTGACAGCTGTCATGGATAATGAAGATAGGGCAGCAGTAATTCATGTGACCCCTTCCACACTCCGATTCTCAGACCACACTGTGCATTTTTGGGTACTTACCACACATTAGCAAATCTTGCTGCTCTGACTGGACCATCAACTTGGCACTCAGCTCTTGGGTGGGCTCAATACAGGTAGGAAGTGCATCCTAAAAGTACACAGGTGGTTGAACAATAGAAGATACAAAGAACAAGCATCCAGGCCTGGGGAAAAGGGTGGGCCATTGTTCACATATCTCGTGCCTCAGTAGGAGCCATAGCTATTCTTTCATGTCTTGTTGTACCACAGTAAACCAGGAGGACAATCTCCATGAAGACATGGAATTCTAGAAAATGATTTTCAAGATGAATAGCTCCTGACTTTGCTGGGAGAATCAGAAACTCTCTCCTGGTTTTTGGGAGGAACAGAAGTGATCTTGACTTTACTAATCAAGGGCTGGGTTCTGATAGAGACAAAATTAGTCATTTTAAGCCCAACAAACAGGCAACATTCATCTTTTTAAATTATATTTATTTGAGAGAGAGAGAGAAAGAGAGAGATACAAAAGTAGATAGAGAATGGGTGCACCAGGGCCTCTAAGCACTGTAAGCGAATTCAAGATGCATATGCCACCTTACGCATCTGTCTTACATGGGTACTGGGGAATTGAACTTGGGTCCTTAGTCTTCACCAGAAAGTGCCTTACCTGCTAAGCCATGTCTCCAGCCCGACTTTGAGCTTTTAGAAGCCACATACTCTTATATGTCCAGTCTAACCAGACATAAGGTCCTTTGCATCTGAAAGACTTATGCTTTTGCTATTGTCTTAGAATATCTCTTGAGGTTTGTTAATGTAGTGCTCAGATTGTAATCCAGCAGTTCATCAAGGATGTCTGGTCTGCATGACTTGCTACCTTCTACCATGGCCTACCTCACTGAATCCCTTAAAATGTAGGGAGATGGGGGCTTACCATGAGAGGGCAAGTGAACAAACTATTTACTTGATTATGTAAATGTGGTGTGTGAGCATGTATGAGAGGATACTACCCACATGTGTGTGCACACGGGAGGCTGCAAGGTTGATGTTGGGTGTTCATGCTCCTCTTTACTGAATCAGAATCTCTCACTTGGGCCAGAACTTGCCGATTCATTTAGTCTGACTAGCCAGCTTGGACCTGGGATTCCCTATGTCTGGGATTACACGCTGGCATTACAGGTGGCTGCCATGTGCTCCCATACTTCATGTAAGCACTGGAGATCTGAATGCCTAGTCCTCAGTCCTCAGCCTTGCATAGCAAGTACTCTATTGACTGAGCCATCACCCTAGTCTCTAGCCTGGTTCACATTTGGTGTTCAGTGCCTTGGAATACTCTTTGAAATCACTGAAGTTTTCCAATAACATTTTCCTTTTTTAAGAAGTCTTTCTTTCTTCCTTCCTTCCTTCCTTCCTTCCCTCCTTGCTTCCTTTCTTATGAGAGAGAGAGAGAGTGGGCACACCAGGGCCTCTGGCCACTGCAAACAAACTACAGATATGTGCATCACTGTGTGCATCTGGCTTACAGGGGACCTGGAGAATTGAACCTGGATCCTTAGGCTTCACAGGCAAGCTCCTTAACTACTAAGCCATCTCCCCACCCCTCCAGTAACATTTTTTAAAAATTTTTATTAACATTTTCCATGATTATAAAATATATCCCATGGTAATTCCCTCCCTCTCCACCCCCACACTTTCCCATTTGAAATTCCATTCTCCATCATATTACCTCCCCATTACAATCATTGTAATTACATATATACAATATCAACCTATTAAGTACCCTCCTCCCTTCCTTTCTCTACCCTTTATGTCTCCTTTTTAACTTACTGGCCTCTGTTACTAAGTATTTTCATTCTCGCGCAGAAGTCCAATCATCTGTAGCTAGGATCCACATATGAGAGAGAACATGTGGTGCTTGGCTTTCTGGGCCTGGGTTACCTCACTTAGTATAATCCTTTCCAGGTCCATCCATTTTTCTGCAAATTTCATAACTTCATTTTTCTTTACCGCTGAGTAGAACTCCATTGTATAAATGTGCCACATCTTCATTATCCACTCATCAGTTGAGGGACAGCTATGCTGGTTCCATTTCCCAGCTATTATAAATTGAGCAGCAATAAACATGGTTGAGCATGTACTTCTAAGGAAATGAGATGAGTCCTTTGGATATCCCTCCAGTAACATTTTATAAAAGCTGTTTATTCTCATTATTTATTTTTGTTGTTGGGCTGGGAATTGGAGATAGACACAAAAGCTAGGCAATTGCTCTACCACTGTGCTGCACTCCCAGACCTACATAGTTTTTCTAAAAAAAAATATGTACTTATTTATTTATTTGTTTATTTATGAGAGAGAGAAAGGAAGCATCAGGGCCTCTAACTACTGTAAATGAACTCCAGATGCATGCATCACCTTGTGCATCTGGCTTACTTAGGTACTGGAGAATCAAATGTATGTCCTTAGGCTTTACAGGCAAGCACCTTAACCGCTAAGCTATCTTTCCAGCCCCACACATTATTTTTTTACAAGGAAAATATGACATAGTTGGATGAATGTCCTACCTATCATGAGGACCCTGTTGATTTCCAGCTTGTTTTTCCTTTAAGGCCACTTCCATACTCCAAGCCCACATTACATATATAAGGAATTTTACATGATGTGACTTTTTGTTACATTCTACTTCATGCTTTGTCCCTCATTAAAAACCAATTTTCCAACTACTCCTGAACAGATGATATTGTGAGGTCAAAGAGAAGGAAGAGGGGATATTCATATATGTTCTGTTTTTGAAAAATATTTATTTAAATTTATTAATTTGAGAGAGGAAAAAATAGAGAGAGTGTGTGTGAGAGAGAGAGAATGGGCACACGAGGGCCTCCAGCCAGTGCAAAGGAACTCCAGATACATGTGGCCCCTTGGGCATCTGGCTTATGTGGGTACTGGGGAATTGAACCAAGGTCCTTTGGCTTTGCAGGCAAACGCCTTAACCCCTAAGCCATCTCTCCAGCCCTGTTCTATTTTTTAAATGTGTCTTCAGCCTGGGGAACATTTTTTGCCAGCATCTTGTTCAATAATGCACTACTCATGATGCGATAAAAGTTTAGGGCCAAACAGATGGCTCAGCAGTTAAAGATGCTTGCTTGCAAAGCCTTACAGCCTGAGTTTGATTTCCCAGTAATGTAAAGCCACATAAACAAAGTGACACATGGATCTGGAGTAAAGTACAGTGGCAGAAGGCCTAATATGTGCATACATGCACAAACACATACACACACATATGTAATCTTTGCTTTATTATTATTAGATTTTAGCTCTCACTATCTTAAGTCCCCACATCCTATTCTCTGGCTCCAGAAATTTTTGGTACTTTTAAAGTCTAAACATAGGCTGGAGGAATGGCTTAGCAGTTGAGGCATTTGTCTGCAAAGCCAAAGGACCCAGGTTCGATTCCCAAGGACCCACGTTAGCCAGATGCACAAGGGGGCGCACGTGTCTGGAGTTCATCTGCAGTGGCTGGAGGCTCTGGTGCACCCATCTTCTCTTTCCCTCTTTCTCTGTCAAATAAATAAATAAAATAAAACATTGAAGTCTAAACACATGATTTCAATTCAGTGATAGAATCTCTCATTCCATGATACTAATCAATCTCTCAGTCTTCATTCAGAAGGTCCATGTCTCCTCTATCAGTGGGCAAGGCTAGTGACTGGCAGCTGCTTGCCTTTGAGATTCTGCTCTTTCTCCCACTCACCTATTTGTAGAGTCCCAAGCTGCTGTTTCATATCCATCAAACGGAGAAGGGGAGTGAGTAGAGAACAGAATATAAGAGGAAGGGAAAGCTCTTGCCTGGATCAGTGACTTGCGCTCCCTGGTTAGAGCTACTTCTTCCTCTCCAGTGATCTGCTTATGCACTCATCACCAGAGTCCTCTCACAGACATGAGTCTGGAATTACAAGGCTGCCTTCTCGTCCCTACGTACGCAGCTTCCATTGTAGCCTGGCTCATATGGTGGATGTGGCTTAAGCCTGCTCACAACAGCTGACTATGCATATCCATTCCCAATTCCACATTCAGGGACTTAAAACTGGTAGCCGGAAATTGGTCATGGTGGGAACATTTGTACCCAGGAAATTGGTCTATGCATTTATGATATATCATGTATTTGGTATGTATCGTAGAGATAGAGCTTTCTTTCTCTAGAGAGTTGTGCCTTAACATTTGCCAGCACTCCCCTGCATCCACCTTATCCAGGGTCAGGTTCCCTCATCCCCTTCCCCTTGAAGGCAGCCTTCCTATGTGACGTTTAATCAGCTCTGGCTTGGCTCTCCCTTCTGCATCTATAGAAATCCTCTGTCCTGCAAAACTCAGGGGTGTCCTAGGTGGTGGCATCCAGTTTCTCTAAAGAATCTGTTCCTTATATCCCTATTCCACATTTCTATTCCTTTTTATAGCCTTTTAATCTTATTGAATGAGGGGCGAGATTCATGAAAGCAGATCAATTACTATTTCCCTTGTAAACTCTGAAACTGTCTCACACTTATTTTTTCTATTTGATGTGTATGAGCTTCATTTCAATAGGTCCTCTTCATCTGCTTGTCATTTGAAGCTGAGTTATTATCAAAGTGCCAGGAAAGCAAGTACAGTCCCATGCCATGAGTACTTAAAAAGAAAGTATTTTTGCTATCCACAATGGTAGCTGCTAGCTTCTTGTGGTTAAAAGTACATTAAGTTAAAGTAAATGGAAACTATGCCTCAGTTGTTCTCATCACATTTCAAGTGATCAATTATATTAATTAATTATATGTGGCTGGTGATTTCTTACTGGAAAGAATATTTACAACATGGCAAAAAGTTGTTTCGGCCAGAGGTGATTTAAATGGACATTGTCAGGGGCAGGGAGATTGCTCAGTGGCTAAAAGTGCTTGCTTAAATTGGTTATTTCCATGAGGAGTTTAACCTGGAAAAGAACCGATATGATAATGAACGAGAGCTTTAATTAAAAATGAATGCCACTGTATATTAAATTAAGACCTTTTAGAGTTTTGTGCTTACAGGATACACAGCATTTCACTGTTAAGATTCCATCCTCGGGCACAAGAGAGGAGGGACAAGACACTGGGATTGCCCTGTCTATAGCCCTTGGCTACAACACTGCAGGAAATGGTGCTGGTAGATGTCCTTGGTGAATGTCACACATGCTCTTATGTTTTGATATGTATACGCTCAACTTTGTCACTTGCTTTTTAAGCATTGACTGTCTGTTTCACAGTGTCATCCTCCAATTTCTGCTTGTTTTCCTGAAGGAGGAATTTGGGATGTGGAGCTGAGATGGAGTTCAGGGGGTTAGCCAAGGGCAGTTGAAAGTTGGTAGTTTCAGTAGAGCCCAAATATTATAAGATCTAGGAAAACTGTCTTCCCCACTAGGCTGTGGATTTTTTTTATTATAATTATATGGTAAGTTTTGGGATAATTTGACAACTTGAGGATCTTGACTGAAGCCATCTTTACCAGCTTGTCACAAACCTACTGAGTGGATTCTTGTAATAAAGACCATGAATTTTCTCGAATCACAAGTAAGGGGAATGGACCTTCATGTTTCAGTGTATGGATAGGAATGAGTATGTGTTCTGAGGTAGTTAAGCTAGATCTGATCACCAGTTTTGAGTTCTGAGCAATGGGCCATGCCTAGGTAATATCTCAGAGCTTTCACCGTCAAAATTACTCAACAGTACTTTGAGGCCCTGTAGGTAGAAAGTTTGAGTGAAAAATGGCTTTGGTCTTGGAAGTGGCCTTCTGAGGGCAACCCGTCAAGTCCAGTACTTGTGGGGCCTGTGCGAGCTGTGAGAAATCTTTATAGCCTGGAGCAGAGACAGCAGTGAGGCAGTTTTGCTGAAGTATGCAGGCTTAATGGTCTCCACATTGTCATCTTGAGTTATGAGGCTTTTCCAAGGCTGATGGCAATTCAAGACCCGATGGTACAAGAGGAATTCAAAGTGGGGGAATGTGAGGCTCCAGTGGTAAATCAGATGGCCCACCCTATACACGAGAGAGCTGGGTTTGGCTGGGAAAGGTGTGTTTTCCCCCAGAACACACAGAAGTCTTTCAAGAGAGAATCACTGATAGAAGAAGCCCAAGGATGACTTGGAGATTGATGAGTGGATGAAAGACGACTATTTTTTTCTTCTAGGATGCAAATGTGGATCATCAGTTTGCTCAAGTTTTTAGATACATGCAACAACCACAGTCCTTTCTTCTCTACATTTATAGTTTGAAAACTCAGTGCTTTTCCTTCTTTCTTTCTTTTCTTTTCTTTTTTTTTTTTTTTTTGAGGTAGTGTCTCACTCTAGCCCAAGCTGACCTGGAATTCACTATGGAGTCTCAGGGTGGCCTTGAACTCATGGCGATCCTCCTACCTCTGCCTCCCGAGTGCTGGGATTAAAGGCATGCGCCACCACACCCGGCTCATTTCTTTTTTGAATATAGAAAAATAGAATGGTTGCTCTTAGGGAAGTCCAAAGATAAATCAGATTGTATGTCTTACAGGATTTTTTGTGTGTTTCTTTTCTTTTCTTTTTTTCTTTTTTTTTTTTTTGGTTTTTGAAGGTAGGGTCTCACTTTAGCCCAGTCTACCTAGAATGTGTATCTGTATTTGCTTGGAGGAAGCTTTGGGGACCTACCTCAGGCAGGTGCTTAATCTAGGGTGGTCACACTGGAATTGGTGACTGACTCCACAGATACCAAATAAAAACTTGGATCTTGAGTCAGAACACCTGATTTTGTTTTGGTTTTGGTTTTTAAGTCCTACTTGTCAGTATTCTGTTATTCCTGAACCTATTTCCCCAATTCCTTCATGGAGCCTTTTACCTACTCTCTTCCTAGTGGAAAGTGGAAAGATTTCTGTATTCTAAACCTTGCAATACAGCATCCATCATTTGCTTCTCAATATTCAGACATCTGTGTGCCAGATCTTCAACTGGAATCTCTATCCCTCTGATCATTTGTTTCTAGAACTATTAGAAAAAAAAAAAAAGTGCATTGCCTTTCCTACGGATATAAACATAAAACTCGTTCTTCTTGTGCCGACCTTTCGGAATTAACCAAGGAAGAAAAGGGCCTCACTCCAAGTGCTACCTTTATCCTCAGTTACTGTGACGGTTTACACTGATTGTCAGTTTGACAGGACCTAGGATCACCTATGAGGGGTTATGTAGATTAGGTGAGAATCTGTGAGGGTGTTTCTTCAGTTGGTCAGTGGAGGTGGGAAAGCCCACATTAACTGAGGAAGGCACCACCATTCTATGGGCTGGGGTCCTGGAGTATATAAAATAGAGAGAGCTGCATGAACAGCAGCATTCGTTGTCCTCTGCTTCCTCAGTGTGGACTAACTGCGAGCAGCTGTCTTAGGCTCCTGCTGCCATGTCTTACCTGCCAGGATGCACTGTGACCTGGAACTATATTCTGAAATAAGCCCTTCCTCCCCTAGACTCATTTTTGCCACATATTTTGTCCCAGCAGCGAGAAAGTAACTAATACTGTTACCTGTATTTCAGAAACTCTTACTGTGGGCATCGAGCTATAAAGAATATGAAAATCCACAAAATTTAACTCTATGTTGAAATAGCTTGAACTTTAAATATACTAAATAGGAGCATATGAAGAATTAAATACTTATTAATAGGTAGTGTAATAAATGCCTACTGTATGCCAAATGAAATTTATATATTAATTTAAATTTCAAAATCGCCCTATGAATGTATGATTTTTACATATTTAATAGATGAGAACTCTGAGTCTTAGAGGAGGAAAGAACTTTTAAAAGTTCACTTAGTTATCAGGGCCTGTCTTCAAAATCATCTCTTTCTTCTAGATACACTACCTTTATATGTAAGCAAAGACAGAAATTGTTCTGTGCATATTATTGTTGCTTAGTTTAAAAAACAAATAGGAATTCTAAGAATTCGGAAGAAGGAAAGTATACATCAAAGGTCTTCTGTGATCTGGAGTGGTTAGGGAAGACCAGAAGAGGTGAATTGATTTGCAATAGGGTTCAAAAACGAGTGTGGTTTGCTTAGGGAAAGGAAAGAGGCATCAGCCTGCTTGCAGGGAAAGTTGAATAACAGGTAGGCTGAGCCACATCCTGAGTGAGCCTGAGAGGTGTACTGAGCCATGCAGCTTAGTCACATCTAATTCAAACTGAGAGGCTGCAGCAGTTATCTTCTTGGTGCTGGGACAAAACACCCAACCTTCTGGAACAAGTTTGTGGCTGATTTATAATTTCAAGGGGAAGTTTCATCATGACAGGGAAAGCAAGGCAGGAGCAGAGAGCTGGGAATCACATCTTATCACACCAGCAGGGAGTAAGTAGTCTCAGTACTGGGCTTAGAGCTTGGCTATATTACTCCAAAGCCTACTCCCAGTGCCCAGCTGATGGAGATCTGGGAAGTAAAACCTCCTGGAGGCAGTACATTATTATGGGGTTTTGCGGGGGGGGGGAACTTTTTGGTATTATGGCTCAGTTAAAAGACCTTGGATTATGGAGATGTTTGGACATCATTAAGATTGACAAAAATGTGGGGACTTTGAAAGTTTGACTGAATGCATTGTATTTTCTATCACGTATGGTTATCAGTTTATGGGGGCCAGGGGTGGAATATGGTGGCTTGATTCAGCTGTCCCCCATAAATTTAGATGACGTCCATCTTCTTTTGCTCATGGCATTGTTTTTTCCCCTGCCATCATGGAGCTTCCCCTTGAGTCTATAAGCCAAAATTAATCTGTTTTTCCCAAAAGCAGCTCTTTGTTGGGTGATTTCTGGCAGCAATATGAACCTGCCTGCAACACAGTGTCACCTCCTACAAGCATGACTTTACCTCCTGAAGGCCCCATAGCTTTCCAAAATTGCCACCAGATGGGAACCAAGTATAGGGCTTAATCGTAAACACATGAGGCAATGGGGGACATTTCACATTCAAACTGCCACAGAGGACTTCAGTGCTAGGGATATTCTGGAGAGAAGATAGAGTTCTGACTCACCCTCTCTATACCCGAACTGGCTTCTCAAAGGTTGTGCTCAGTTGGCAGTATTCATGGACAGATTCCAGGTGGGCACTAGGGAAGCAAATTTTGGAAATGTGGAACAACAGTATGGGCAGCTCACTTCCTGTTGGGGCAAATCCTAAGAATTGTTGTAGAGACTGAATAACAAATAGGTTCATGATTTCTTCATTTTTTTTTTTTTTTGTGGTTTCCTTGAAATTCTTTAAGCTCTGGGTCTGTGTGTATGCATACTGATACAGAATCCCAAATCCCAACTGCTATTTTGACCCTAAGAATTATTATCTTCCAGTGATGACAGTGCCTGTGCTTTGGTGTCCCCCAGGGTTGTGAGTTTAATAGTATGGTGTATCTCATAACCCAATGTTACTAACCTTAATCAAAGAGCAGATATTACTATACTGATTTTAAAGATGGTGAGAGTGGTTCTTACACAAGTTGACACCAAATAAAAAGGTGCAGAGGGCCAGGGATATAGCTCAGTTGGTAGAATGCTTGTCTTGCATACATGAGGCCCTAGATCCCAAGCACTCCCCCAAACCAACAACCCCAACAAATACACTCTCTTCATGGGGCACAGTAATGCTCCTCTGTAATCCCCACACTTGAGAGGTAGAGACAGGCTGATCAGGAGTTCAAGATCATCCTTAAAAGTAAGTTGTAGGCCAACCTAGACTGGAAGAATCCCTGTAAGTCTTATGGATTTCCCTTCATCTCCAGGCTGGGACAAATTCTGAAGTTCTCCAGAACACCCCCTCCACCCCCAGGTCCATTCCAGGCTGTGCAGATCGACCTGTCTCAGCAAACTGTGGCCCTGTGTAGCTTCTTCCATGGCCTCCCTCTGTCCTTGATCTGAACCACTACAGCAGCCAGGCCTCTGGCACTGGGCCTTCCGACTCATGGATCTTCCCTTTTGGAAGTGGTCAGCAGCGTGTGATTCTTCATAGAGTGCACCTGACCCCACACCTGCCATCACCACGGGGAACAAATCCCTCTCAGGCCAGCAATAATCAGCTCATGCCTTGGAGCGTGAAATTTGATTAGCCTCTTTATCTCGGCTGCATCACTTGAACTGTTATTATGCATCGTAAAATTTACTAAGCTTCCCTGCAGCCCACCACTTTGTCACTGTGACCCTAGTGTAGGACTCGGTGACCTCCAGGGAACAGGTACAAGGCTAACTGCCTACCATGCAAAGAGCTTTGCTCTTTTCATGGTTATTTTGCATATGCAGACCAAAGCAATGCTTCCAGAAGAGGGAACCTCGCATCTGAGGGAAAGCCTCAGAGATACTGTGGTTGATTTTTGCACCTATAGGGATAGCATTTATGTGGAGGAGGGAGATGATGTAGATATACACTACGAGACTTGCCTTACTACATTTGCAATGCAAATTATGTCCCAAATTATAAAAAGAACCACATTTAAACTCTAGAACTGAGTGGAGTCTGTTTCTGGAAATAGTAGCTATGTGATTTACCAGACTGATTTGCAAATAAGAATAGTCTAGGGAGCTGTTAAAAGCACAAATTCCTAGCACTGTCACACACCATTTATGTTTGAATCCATATTTCTGAGAATTCAGCCCAAGAGTCCATATTGATTATTTGGACCAGTGTCTGAAATGCACTTGTGTGCCTCCATCTGAATGCCCACAAAGATCCTGCTTATCAGGGATTGGGTGTCTCGGTTTACCATAGATTTTCTTTTTTAAAAAATATTTTATATATTTATTTATTTGAGAGAGAGGGAGACAGAAAGAGAGAGAGAGAAAGAATGGGTATGCCAGGGCCTCCAGTCACTGCAAACAAACTCCAGACCACCTTGTGCATATGGCTTACATGGGCTCTGGGGAATCAAACCTGGGTCCTTTGGCTTCACAGGCAAGCACCTTAGCTGAGAAGCCATCTCTCCAACCCTACCATAGTTTTTCAGTGAAACAGAGGTCTTCAAACTTGTGTAAGAGGGATTTATTTCAAGGACTCAGTGGAATCACTGAAGTCAGGAGAGAGTCCTCTGGGAACATTTGGGGACAGAGACTCCCAGTGGAAGTTGGTAGTTGGAACAGGGGTTGCCCTCATTTTCCTCAAAGACCATGGGTTTCCAATTGGTTCCTTTGTATGCCTCACTCACTGCTTGTGTAAGCCCCAACTTAGCCAGCTCACGTGTCTACCACAGTGACTGATTTCTATGGCTCATGGCCTGAATTCTAATGGAGCAAAACATCACTGGTTTCCTCTTGTGTCCTAGTTTCATCTCAGCTTTCTGAGGGGAGCTGAGGAAGCCAGCTCCATTAGGCTTCAGCATTTTTCCCCTTCCAAGTTTCTTCAGATTTCCCACAGAAAGATAATGGAAACAACCTCATTGTTAGTGTGCTCACTATGCCACAAATGACTGACACATGATCTTATAGGCACCTGGGGCAATTATGGTGGAATAACCAGCACATTCTTTTCCTGTAGTCCAGGTGGGTGTAAGGTTAAGGCAGAAGTTTGCTCCTTGATTCATCAAACAAGTACTTAAAGGCACATGTTATGTGGTATGTGCTTTAGAATATTTGCCCTACTTATTGAAGTGTCTGGAATGCCTTTGTGAACAAAACAAGCTAAGATACTTGGTTCTCAGAGGCTTGCATTTTAGGGAAGAAGTTAGAAGAAGATAGATGATGAGTAAATTCTTCAGTATGCTGTAGGTAATTTGTCAAAAATTTACATCATAGCATTGAATATTGTATTCAACTCAAATAGTTCTTCATTTATTTAGATCTTTAATCTCTCTAGGAATTTATAGAGTTTCATGTACAGTACATCTTTTATTAGCTTTTATTAGGCATTTGATGGTTTTGTTATTATCAGTGGTATTCTGTTGAATTTGAATTTTTGTAAATATATATGTAAGTAAGTTTTTGGCATGTGTGTGTTGTGAGATATGCATATTTATATGAATGCATATATATGGGTAGGTGGGTGGAGGCCAGAGGCTAAAATCACGTGTCTTCCTCAGTTGCTCTCCGCCTTATGTTTAGACAGGATCTCTCAATGAATTTAGAGCTCACTGATTCAGCTAGACTAACTAGCACTCCCCAGGGACCCTCACATCTCTGCACCCCCAGGTCTGGCATTCTAGGTGCACAGCAACACAGTTCCTGGCATTTTATGAGGCATTTATATTCCCAGAAGAATCCAAACTCAGGCCCCCTTGATTGCCATGGCAAGGTATCGTATAAACTCTTTACCTAGAGGGAGACATTGACGTACTTGCTCTTGCCAGGCAGGGCACCAGTAACAGACTAAAGGACTGTTCCACCAAAGTTCAACCTGGTGAGCCAGTGCATTTATTTGGCTGCTTTACAGAGCCTAGGCAAGGGCTACTTGCTGGACAGTGGAGACCCTAAAGCAGACATTGCTTTGAAAAGTCTCATCTAAGCATGAACTTGCCCTCACGGCTGTCCAGATGGAGCTTCCCATTCCTTGATCGTCTACCCTCTCTATACTCCATCTTGCCACAAGACCATGTGTATCCTTGCATACAGCTGGCTCTGGGGGCTCCTGAGACCTCAGATAACCCTCCTCAAACCTCTCCTTCTATGGGAGAATGTCAATAGACCCAATCTTGAGAGTCTCTCATGAGTAATTATAGCTGCTTCTAACACAGATGTCAATAATTTCCTTTCTCAGAGGATAGCATCACATGATCCAGCACTTTACTGGTTGAGCAATAACCCTAGCTATCAATAGGGTTTTTAAAAAATACTCACATTATATCTAATAAATCTGTTGAATTTACTTGTCCTGAGTTTGTAGATTCTTTGTGGGATTTCAACATTTATTATTGTTTTACCATATTTTATATCTTCTTCCCTGATCTTTAAACTTTATTGTTACTATATCAGTAGAACTCTAGTACCATATTGAAAAGAGAGGTGATACTCCATGTCCTTATCTTGTTCATGACCTATATTAGAGACATATTTCAACATTTTACCATTGCATATGATGTTAGGTGCCATTTTTCACTCCTTTGTTTTCGTAGATATCTATATATTTTACAGATATTTTCAAGAAATACTTTCTATTTTTCAGCTTAGTAAGAGGGATTTTTTAAATCAAGAATTAGTTTTGCAACAATAAATTAAATTCAAAATGAGCTGATACCATAGAAATCTTTATCCTTGGAGATAGCCCAAAAGATAAACCCTCACTAGGAATAAAGGGGGAGCACCTGAAAAGTAGGGCTCTGGAGAGGATGAGATGAAGCCTAAGCTTAAAAGAATATTTTTTTCTGTCTCTGGCCTGGACCTCCCAGTATCAGAGATTGGCTGATACCCACATTGAGCTGTTGATCATAGATACCTGCAAGGTCCCCAAATCAAGATAACTTTCTTTCAAAGTACTTGGTTACCTGCCTGAGGCAAAATCTAAGACCCTATTGCTGAAGACAACATATGCTGCTGACACAGAGCATGGAAAGAATTGGCTGGAATTCAGAAGAAAGCCTGTCCCCAGACAGTTAGCCTGTCTAGTGCTGGAAAGCACTACATGAGCTGCTGGGGGAAAATGGCCAACATCAGTCTGAGCAACCACAGGTCTAAGCTACCCGGAAGCAAACACCATGACAGGATGTACACACCAGTGCAATAGTGGCTCACAGCCTCAGTAGGTAACCAATAGCGTTCTGATTGGCTAGAATATCCTCAAGGTAAAGGAACCCATATCTGGAATTAGAAACCAGATCAGAATCCTATGGAGACAAAGATTATGTTCTCCACTGTCAAGATCTCACTAGTCTTTTGCTAAAAGAGGGATGCCACTCTCCACTGGAGAATCTGCTCTTCTTTTTCAGAAGGTAGAAAGACCACCTCACTTCAGCCAAGCCACAGCTGAAACCACAGGGGAATTGAGGAGAAGAGCAAGAGTGCTGCTTCCATGCTGTTCCTGATAATCAGTGCCAGGGTGTAGGAGACAGACCCTGAGGACACTCAACACCTATCAAAGCAAGGATCCAGAGGCTTCTAAGAGCTCATCACTGAAGTAGACTTAAAACTCACCCACCATGGCTCAGGGAATTTTGTGGAAGAGGGGGCAGAAAGATTGTAAGACCAACAGCTTGAAACACTATGCCCAGAGGCATTCCCTCGTTCCCGAAAATAACTGACTACTGCTCCCACAATGCATAAACCATAACCCCATAGGGAATACCTGCAACTCCACTGAGGAGTATCCCCAAGGGAATGGGGGCAGGGACAAGGGAAAATAGAATACCAGCACGTGATGTATCTATATGAAACATCTTGTTAATAATCATAATAAACATAAAAAGAAAAACATGAATTAGTTTAGAATTTTATCGGATGATTTCCCCTCATGTATTTAAACAGTGCTTTTTAAAAGTATAGTGAAACATACTAATAAAATTTTAAATATTAAATCCTTTTAAGTAATCATGTTTTTAAAAGAGATCTAGTCTGAATATTGGGTTGAAGATAGACTTGAGGGGCCACAGATAGAAGAAGGGAGAGATATTGTTAGGAAGTCACTAGAGCAGTCCAGGAGGGAGGTGATGGGGGTTCAGTCCCCTGTGAAGGGAATCAAATGAGCAGTCAAGCTATGGTTATATTTCAAAATATAGAATTTTTACATATATGGTATGTGGGGCTGTGGGGAGTGTGAGAAAAACAATGGAGTCAATAATGAATGACTTGGGCAACTGCAAAGATAGAGTTATCATTCCCGGGCTAGGAAAGGACCCACTTGAAACAGGTCTGGGAATCACAAGGTTGGTTTTGGACATGTTAGGTAACATTATGCACATGCCCAGTGGACAGCAGACAACTGGGTCTAAAGGAGAAAAGTCTGGGCTGTAAGTATAAATAAGGGAGTCATAGACGATAAAGGAAATTTAGAATAATGCAATTGTATCAGATCATCAAGGGAATGCATGTAGCTCTGGAAAAGGTTGGAGAATGTGCTGGTTAATCTCCCTGTCATGGCATCTACAAACAACACGAACATACAACCCTGTACATGTCTATGAAGTGTTTCTGAGGAGGTTTAACTGCACGGGGAGATCCACCCTGAATGTGGGCAGCACCATCTCTTGGGCTGGGGTCCTGGTCTGCATTAACAGAAGGAAGGAAACGGAGGAGTAGCAGCATTTGTCTCTCTCTGCTTCCTAACTATGGACGCAACGTGACAAGTCATCTTGTGCTCCAGCTGTCATGCCTTCCCCAACATGGTGGACCGTATCCTTTCCTAAAATGTAAGCCAAAATAAACCCTTCCTTAAGTTGCTTTTGCTAGCATTCTGTCACTGAAATGAGAAAAGTAATTAACACAAAGAGTAAAGAAAGAACAAAGGCAGTTAAAAGTGGAATCGCTGGACAGGAGACACAAAGAGAGCAAGCTCAGCAGGAAATCAGAGGAGAACCAGTAATTGAGGAGGAAGGTGCCACAGCTTGTGCCAAGTGCAGCTGGTAACTCAAGCTAGATTAAAACTAAAATTTGATCATTGGCCTTAGGAACATTGAAGTAACTAGAAATGGTAATGGAAGCAATTTTAGAAGCAAGAACTCGATCTGAATGTTCGGAAGAGAAAGGGGGAAAGAGCTGGATTACTGCACATAGCACTTTTGAAGACTTTAATACAAAACGGTCTCATAACTGGAGGAAAATAAAATATGAAGAACATTTGCTTGCCTTAAAGTTAGGAAAAATAATAGCATCCTTGCAAGCTTCTGGTAATGACACAATAGAAAAAAGAAAACCAATGATTAAGAAGAAAGAGAATTTGTGGAGTCAAACCCTCGGGTAAGTTAAAGTGTTGTAATTGGCATCAAGTGAAGGGATGAATTGGCTCTACGCAGGGAAAGGAAGTCAATCTATGAGAAACCAATTGCGGAGGACTAAAAGCCTTTTGGTGGATAATTACTAGGCATCTATATCTTGGGTCTGAGACTTTCAGATTTGGAATAAAGATGTAATCTGGGGCTGCAGAGATGGCTTAGTGTTTAAGGACCTAGATTTGATTCCCCAGACCCTACGTAAGCCAGATGCAAATGTTGGCACATGTAGCTGGAGTTCATTTGTAGTGGCTGGTGGCCCTGATGTACCCATTCTCTTTCTCTCTCTCTCTCTCACACATACACACAGAAATAAGTAAATAAAATTAAAGTATTTTTAAAAACATAAAAGATGTAATCCTAACAAAATATAAATCTTTATTTTTAACTTTGTATCGGCAACTTTATACATATATACAGTGTACTATGATCATAGCCCTTCCCACCACTTCCTTTGTGACCCCTCCCCATACCTCCTCCACTGAACCCCTCCTTCTTTCCAACCAGTCCCCCATCTATTTTGATGTCATCATTTATTTTTATCCTTGTGTTATACAAGTCTTGTTTAGATAGCAACAACCACTTTTTGTGTGGGGGATAGCATTCTAGAGACTCCTTTCCATCCTTTGGCTCTTACGTTCTTTCTGAAATAGTCCCTGACCCTTGGAGGGTATGACAGAGGTGTCTCCCTTCATGCTTAACATTCCGTTGTCACTTCTCAGCACTTTGATGAGTTTTGAGGCTCTCTAGTAGTCATTTGCCACCTGAGAAAGGAAGCTTCTATAGCCATAAGTGAAAGTCACATTAATATATGGGCATAAATATAAATAATTAGAGGGTAATTTGTATAATATAATAAATAAAAGGATATATATATACCATTTAGTCAAACAACAGTAGTAGCTTTTAGGGCTTATTACTGCCCCTGCCATAGGCTTTTAGCTAGATTTTTGGTGCAAAATACAAATCTTGATGGAACAGAGCTGCTTCTTGTCGCTAGAATCTCAGCTTTTCCAGATTTATTCCTCCCCAATAGACTTCAAGAACCAGGATATTGTTTATACTTGTATATACATGAATCCTATTGATTAGTAGATGTCACAGCCTGATGAACTAAGATTTCCCACACTCAAACCCTTAAAGTTCTAAAGGGCTTAAGCCCGAAGATCCTTTACCCCAATTCTAGTTAAGCAGTTCTTAGTTAAGCAAAAACCCAAGAGCGAAAATGCTTATGCAGCCTCTTTCTCACAGACATATGCTCTGGATCGGCAGAACCATCTACGCGAGCTTCTAATGACAGTTGTTGCATAAAGCCGAGGCCCCTTTTCCTTCCAACGTCAGGTCCTAGCCCTGGATTTTTCCCAGCATAGCTAAAATCTTACTGTGTGACGGTGAATTAGCTGCACACCCCCATTATTGCTTCTTTTAAGTCAACTTTCGCTGGCCTCCCCGCTCACCACCATAGCGGAGCATAGCAAAGGTTTATTCTCAGTGCCTTGAGGGGTTGTGGGAGAATCTGGGCTTCAAGTAGCCATGGATCATGGCACCCATTGTTACTTCTCCTGTCAGGAATCCTCCTTTGTCCTACAGAGCACAGGGCCCAATCCTAGTCACTCATCCTAGATGTCCCTGTATAGAGGGACTGAAGATCACCGTGATGGCCAAGTATTCACAGTTCCCCAGATGAGCACGGGAGACACTGGTCTCGGGATACCAGTCTGTGTGGGCAGCGGGAACTCACTAACTGTGAATTTCAGTTCTGTGTCAGCAGAGAATAGGGGGCAAGGACACAAGCACACTGCATTATCTCTGAGCACATGATGCCGTCTTCATATTACTGCACCAAGTTCCATCTAACAAACTCCACCAGCCATGTGGTAGTAATCAAATGCTGGGATTTGAGCCCAGTGATTTCTCAGACTATAGAAATCGATATACAAGGGGATGCTATCCCTAACTCCCCCAGTTCCTCCACACTCCATACACATGGGGTCAGAGCAGGGAAAGCATGACTGAGCGTGTGACATCATGAAACCAAGATAGTTATGAGAGTCTTTCGACAAGGACATCCTAACTGCTCACAGTGCCTTCTTTTCAGGACACTGCTGTTGTGGGTGTTGCCAGTGACTGTCTTTATGGCTTACTCCCCGCCTCAAGTGTCATGACTGATCAGCCCATATTTGCAAAGGTTCACTTTTCCTTTACTCACATTAATTAACTAAAGATACAATGGCCAAGTTTTGTTCGCCAAGGTGTCAGAATTTTAGAAAGGATTGAACTCCATGAATCCTAGAGTTTTAAATTAATGATCCCAGTGGAAGTATTTTGCTGGACAGAAAATTGACCAGGCTTGTAAAACTGGCCAGGGGGAGGGGACCCAGTGCTTCCTGACACCTTGTATGTGCTCTGCATGAAGCATGAAGCTGTCAAGGGAGTGTAATTGATTTCCTCTAAATGGAGTTGTCAATCTCCATTTTTTTTTTTCTGGTACATGAATATATTTGTAACATAAATTACAGGGTTACCATATCACTACACTGTTGTTACTTGTTAAGGGTGACCATAGGGCAAGATTCTTATGGATCTGGCCTTGTGGACTGTGTGTCTTCCACTCCATGATAAAGTTTTGGTTCTGCTGGTCTGTTGTCCTCCCCATGGCTCCCTTGGAGAAACTGGGTTTGGAGATATGCTCTGTTTTTGGTGCCTTGTTGGATTGTGGAGAACCAGAGCTCCAACTAGCCACAGATTGGAACCATCACTGTTACTGCTTCTGCTCAGGTATTCTCCTTCATGCTACAAAGTCTAGTTCTACTGGCTTAGCCTACCTGTCCCTACAGTGAAAGGACTGCAGATTATAATGACAGCTATTTATCTGTAACACTCAAATGGGGGGGGGGTGGATACGAGAGCAGAGCATCTTTCTTCAGTGTCCACATCCCTGGCAAGATAGACACTCGGTGCACATAGCTTCTTACTGCTTTTTAAATCATTTCCAAATCCATCTCCATTTGCATGGCATGGTAGCAAAAGGTTTAGGAATGAAACCAAGGTGGATTCAAACTCCCGTTTTGTCACCTGCCTTGTGAAGTTGGGAAGGTTATTTATCGTTTTAATTTCATATCCTCATCAATAAAAACAAGGTAATAATACCTTCTTCACAGTCTTAAATGAAACTGAGCAAAGATGCTGGTTCATGGTACAGGCTAAATAAATGTTCACATGCTTTTCCCTGAGAGATTTGAAAGGTAAAACAGAGTCTGTGAAATTGCAATCACACAGGACAATACATCTAAATAGGACCTTCCAATTCAGACTTCTATCTTTCTCAGGTCTTGTGAACACAAAGGGAAGGTGTGATTTATTCAGTGTTGACCAGCATAGCAATGAAGCAGAAATCACACCTGCCTGGCCGTAGCCACCTGAGGTAAAGGCTGACCCTGATCATCTCTATGTCTCTGTGGAGCATAACTTAGTGCCTCACGCAGAAGATCCACAGTGAATACATGTGAAGTGAATTAAGTTCACAGTCATCTAGAGTTTATGTAACAGTGTTTTGGATTCCTTTTTCCACACAGAAGCACAATTGAGTAGAGAAACAGTCCTCTGGGTGTTTAGAATAATACTTGGGAATGATGATTACAGTGGGTTCCGAAAAAGCTTACTTAATTCTCACCACAATCCTGAGAGGTTGCTCACAGTATCTCAATTTTACAACAAGGAAAGGTGACCTGGGCAAGAAGAGGTAGGACCAAAGCTTTCTATCCAGAGTAGTGAAATCGGGCCTTGGCTCAGGCATTATGGATTTCCAAGTTCTATTTTTCTTGTATGTTGCTGTGATATCCCAGTGTCTTTTTCTTAAAAATCCCGAGGGACTAGTAGTTCTCCAGTGGGTGGTTTTATCCCTTGGGGGACATTTACCAATACCCAGAGGTAATTTTGGTTGCACAAATGTAGGGTGAAATGTGCATGGTGCTTAGTGGGAAGAGGTCGGGGGATGCCTCTCCACCCTCTGCTGAACAACCTGAAAAAATACACAAGACAGAGTCCCATAGCAAGTTAACTATTTAGCTAAAATGTCAGTGCCAAAGCTGAGAAACATGGCAGCAGATCCAAATTTGACTTTGTCAAAGATTAGTGAAAAATGTTTCACCAGTCTCTGACACATGGAAGATGTTCAATCAAGCTCAGTTGCCATTGACGTTTCTGTTTTTTGAAAAAAAATGCTATTATGAAGCGTTGAGCACACTGAAAACATAGACAAGGGAGAATCTGAGCCTAGACAGGGATGCAAGACTATTTCTTCAGAGGAGCATGTAGCTAAGATGTAAAGAGTGAGAAGTAGATTGTGAGGAAGACCAGTGGGGTGTGGATGTTCCTGCAGAGAAGGCGGAAGAGGTGCATGCGAGGAGACCTCTGGTGTATTCAGGGAAGCATCGGTGGTTTTCACTTTCTTGGCCTGGGAGTACGGTGAGTGAGAAGTAAGTGGGGACTCAGAGCTCTGGTCAGGAATTTAGGTGTGCACTCTGATAGGGGGCTTGGCTATATAGGGACTATAAAGCCATGGGCTTACTCTGATTTAAAATGAGACACGAAGGGCTGCAGAGATGGCTTAGTGGTTAAGGCACCTGCCTGTGAAGCCTAAGGACCCAGCTTTGATTCCCCAGGACCCATGTAAGCCAGATGTACAAGGTGGCGCATGCATCTGGAGTTGGTTTGCAGTGGCTAGAGGTCCTGATGTGCCCATTCTCTCTCTCTCTCTCTCTCTCTCTCTATCTGCCTCTTCCTCTCTCAAATAATAAATTAAATTTAAATTTAAAAATAAATAAATACAATGAGACATGATGCCCTTTTCAGATCACTCCGGTAGTACAGTAGTGGGGGAGGAGAGACGGGAGCGGCAGAAGGAAGCAGCCAGCCCAGCGAGCAGAAGAGCAGAACGCCAGGCACAACAAGGGTAAGGAGCTAGGCAGCCCACAGCAGGGGATTTCGCACTTGGGAGAGAGAACAAGGATGGATTTATGCCTGCCCTGAAGAGAGAGGAGGAGTCTTGAATGAGAGGTGGAGTCTAGAAGCAGGCGGTGACTGCTGAGATGGGATCAGAAAAGGAGGAGCAGGATTTGCACGGGATGATGAGTGATGTGGCTGTTGAGGTTAAGATACCCAATGAGGGCTAGAGAGATGCTCAGCGGTTAAAAGCACTTGTTTGCAAAGCCTGCCAGCTCAGGTTTGATTTCCCCAGTATCCATGGAAGGCCAGATAAACCACATGGCACATGCATCTGGAATGCATTTACAGCTTCAAAATGCCCTGGCATTCTCTTTTTCTCTCTCCCCTTGCAAAAAAAATTGAAAAAATATATTTAGTATGTCCAAAGAGACAGGATGGGGGGATGGTGGTGGTCAATTATTGGTGAAGTCACCCTTGCTCAGTGTCGAGGAAGAACGTGAGATAACTAAACTTTCGGAAGACTCATAGTTCTTGGGAAGGATGAGAAAGAGAAGGCTGTGAAAAACAGAGCGGAAGAATAGCCAGTGGGCGAGGAAATAAGAGCAAAGAATACATTCAAAGGCAAGAAAGTGGTTCTGAATGCCAACGCCATAGAGTGGTCAAATACCACAGGGCCCAACAGGTTCCCAGATGATTGCCAGCAGGTGGTGTTGATAACTTCAGTGATAGTATTTTAGGCGATGAGGCCAGTGTCCAGATTTCAGTGGGTGACCAAGTTAAAAAGAGGGAGGGTGCTTTGAAATCAAAGAAAGTGCTACTTTTGAAGTGCATTTAAAAAAAAAATTTTGTTTATTTTTACTTATTTATTTGAGAGCGACAGAGAGAGAAAGAGGCAGATATATATAGAGAGAGAATGGGCGCGCCAGGGTCTCCAGCCACTGCAAACGAACTCCAGACATGTGCGCCCCCTTGTCCATCTGGCTAACGTGGGTCCTGGGGAACTGAGCCTCGAACCGGGGTCCTTAAGCTTCACAGGCAAGAGATTAACTGCTAAGCCATCTCTCCAGCCCTTGAAGTGCATTTTTTAAAGAGATATTTGTAAATGCCAGGTGATTACAGGGAAATCTCTAGAACAGCTAACTTCATTAAGAACGGAATTTGAACAAGTAAGAAACTCTTGGATAGATGATTTTGAAAGTGAACCTGCATTGTGTCCATAAATGAACCATTTCTATAATGGAAAAGAACAGGTTAGTGTTTGTTTGCATATTTCATAAGCTCTAATCTCAGGTGTGTTCTGCTACTACAAGACTTACCACTTCTAGGAACTGCGTTGTACATTTGATTTCCTCAGAATACAATTCATGTCCTTCTATAACCAGAACTTCTAAGAAATGTGTTTTTTAGTACGTGCTGTAGTTTATGGACGTCTGGCTTAAAATCCCCGAATTTCAGACAAGAATCCCTTGTAGTATCAGATTCTCATGTATTTCAGGCATTGTTTTGAGATTCATACGTTCAGATAAATTTATTTCTTTTGGTGCACAAGAGTGGGCTTACATTTTGCATGGCACTTTCAGAATTCTCCCTCAGTCAAAATTCCTATAAAAATCCTAAAGGCAGTACTTTCTTTAGACCCAGGGCATGTAGTAATTCTTTGGGGGTGGAGGCAGCTGAAATTGTTTTCTAAAAGCAACAGGATCTGGGGACAGACTCCATGGTAGAGTGCATGCTTTGCATATGTAAGGCCCTGGGTCTAATCCCCAGCACCAAAAAAAGAAAAGAAATGAAAATATAAAGGCAATAGCAGCATATCAGATGAGTAAAGAAAACATCGTACTTGGAAGCTGCATAAATGAGCCTGATCCCAACACCAGTGACTCTGAAATCAATGTTGTGAACCATTTCCACCATGCAAGTGAAGGGAATGATACAAAAGCCCAGATTCTGGGATGTTAAAAAAAAATACAGCTAAATTAAGGATAGAAATTCAAAATATGGTGTTTATGAGGGAAGATTTTTTTTTTAATGAAGAAAGTATTGGGAGGTAAGACTAGAAAGTGTGATTAAAATCAAAGCTTTGAAAACAAGAACAAGATTAGGGTTTAGGAGTTGAGGAGACCAGAATCATGTAATTACTTTAGTTTGGTTAGAATCAGTTTCTTTAAAACTATTTTTGCAATCTTCAGATTATGAAGTCTCACCTCCCACAATTTGATGAAACAGAAGCAGAATACAGGATCCAGGGCTGGAGAGATGGTTTCACGGTTAAGGCGCTTGCCTGCAAAGCCAAAGGACCCAGGTTCAAGTTCCCAGGACCCATGTAAGGCAGATGTACAAGGTGGCACATGCATCTGGAGTTTGTTTGCACCACTGAAAGCCCTGACATACCCATTTGCTTTCTCTCTATCTGCCTCTTTCTCTTCCTTTCTTTCAAATAAAGAAAAAGCAGGAGTACAGGATCCAAAAAGACATAGCTAAATCCTGGTTAGCAGGGGCTAGGGTGATAAGGGCCAGAACTCTTTATACTCAGTTCTGAAGTGTTATATGTCCCCTAAAGAAGTCTTAAAAGGAGCCACCGTGTGTGATGGACTCAGAGAACCAAAGGAGGAGGAGCAGGTTCCAGGTAGTTGGAACCACACTGGGCTTTGTGAAGCAAGTAGACACTTAGACTGAGGAAGGAGTTGTGTCCAGCACTTGCTCAAGGCTGGTCAACCTCTCCTCCACTTACCCTGGACATTCTGGAAGAAGTGAGTGCTCCACTTGCCTTCCTCTGCTGTGGGCAGGGTCCCTGCGCTGGAAACAATGACTTCTCTGCATAGCAAGGCGGATTGGCAGCTTTGAGAGTGCTCTCTGGGCCTTGCCACACTCTTTTGTCTACTTGCATTTAAGGATATAGATAGGCTGCTTGTGCCATCTTTATGAAACAAACAACAAAAAACCTTTTTAGGAGATCTCATATAAATTCAGTAAAACCAGTGAACTACATTTTGAGGTAGGTGTTTATTGTTTCATTTGCTTGATTCCCTTCTACCCTTCTCTGTCTGACAGTACCTTTCCTGGGGGAAATGCCTGCTTTTCTACTCTGGTGTTCCTGGTCTACCCAGTTCCACTAAGCCACAGATATGAACATGTAACCAAAACCTAGCCAGTGATGGCCTCGTTCTCCGGGCCACTTAACGGGATGAAGCCTTGGAAATGTGACCAAAGCAAGACTTCCCTGAGGTTTTTGGATCTGTTGAGAAGATGCCCAGAGCTTTATGAAACTAAATCTTTCTTGACATTGAAAGAAGCACCTAAGCATTGCTGTGTTAGAGCCTGCTCCTCCACTTTTCCTCTGCCCCATCCTTTTCTTTCTCTCTCTGTGCTTCTGCATGTGTATGGATGCATGTGCGTGTGCAAGCCAGAGGTTGCTGCTGGGGGTCTTCCTCTGTTGCTCTCTTCTTTATTTACTGAGAAAGGATCTCTCAGTTGAACCCAGAGCTAGCTGACTGGGCTTGCCCCTGGGATCCCCTACTGCCACCTCTTACCGTGGGGGCTCTTTGGTCTCTGCCTCCGATTGTTGGGAATACAGGTGGAATGGCCGTGGGTGCTGGGTTCCAAGCTCAGTCCTCATGCTTGCAGAGCAAATCCTTCAACTATGGAGTCATCTCCCCAGACTTCTCACCCTTTGCTTTCTGTGCTTGAGATAGTATGAGGTGGATTTTGGTTGCTTTAACCTAAAAATGAGTCACAACAAATCTAAACGTTGTTTTTTTTTTTTTTTTTTTTGGTTACTTGCATGCTTCCCTTTTATAACTTTCTTGATCCGAGACTTGCAGTGAAAGCTTCTAGGAATGGGATCTTTCATAGTGTTTATTTGAGTTTAGTCTAAGCAGCATCCTTATAGATGTGACACCTTCTTAACATCTTGGAACATTTTGAACTCCATTCTATGGAGTTATATGTCCCCTAAAGAAATCTTAAAATATTTGACGATGTACAGAGGGATCCCTGGTCTTTGGGTCCAGTCTCAACAACAGCAAGAATAGGTTTTGCCAAATATTTCTTAAAAACAGATGAAAACTTGGTAATAACATATATTAAATACTAAAAAGAAAAGCACTTCAGAGAAGGGGCATCATCTTTTAAAAGTACCATTAAAGTGTTTCATTATATAGCAAACAAGATGCAGTTTCACAGCCTGTCAACTTGTGTTAAAGATACTCAGTGTGTGGGGGTGTGATTGCTCACATGCACGTGCCTATGCGTGGTATATATACGGATCAGTTTGTGTAAAACTGTTAAAGTAGGTCAACTTTGAAACCATTACAATTCCTCAGATCTTTGTGTGTGTGTGTGTGTGTGTGTGTGTGTGTGTCTTCATTAACAGAGAATTCTCAAAGTGTTCTACTAACACAGTTTGTGGTCAGAAGTATTGCCGTAGGAATCCAAGCATGCTGAGATGTGAGTGAATTGGGGCAAATGGGAGGGGAAAGCCGGAAAAGGGTCTCTGGAAATGAAACCATCTGAACTGATCTTGTCACTCAGGAGGAGTAATTCTAGAAACCGAGTTGTGACCTTGGGATTGGGTAGGCCGTTGGAATGGTGCTCGGGGTCTTCAACGGTGGGACAGTGGCTTTGGCCGTTACCTCTCTTTGGAGCTAGATTCCAGATGAAAGCTGGCAACTGAAGCAAGCTACTCCATCCCCTCCTGTGCAAAGCTTGGTGGCACAGCAACAGCAGGAGAGAAAGATGAGCCCGGAAGAAGCGAGGTAGGCAGGACACAAGGAGAGGTCCTGTTGTACATTGCTTAGATATAATAATGAAGCCACAGTGAGTTCAGTCTTAACCAACCATCACTATAGAATCATGGCCTGCAGAGTTCCTGTGTCTTTGGAGAGGAGGGTTCAGGCCATCTCACAGGTTAGTGGCTGCAGAGGGAACCGCAGATACCCCAGTGGAGGGAGTGCACGGACTCATGACTGAGGCCTGGGCAACGGGCCACGTATCCTGCTTGTTCCACTCCCACTGCTTTCCTCAGTGTTTCATGGAGACAGAAGACAGAGAGCACGTGTTCACTGGGTTGTGAGAGACTAGAGGGCAGAAGGGCTGGGAGAGGCAGCTTCTCCTGGCCTCTCATCATAGTCTTCTTAAAGTTGTTTTCATGTGTATACATTTGTAGAATGTGTGTGCATGAACATTCACATGTGGGTGGGAACACATGTCTGTGCAGGTGTTCACGCACAGACGTGCATGTGAAGGCCAGAGCTCGAGATCAGATATCTCCTCAATTGCTTTCCACCCTCATTTGCTCACCAGTTTGCCTAAACCAACTGGCCAACCATCCCAGGGATTCTCCTGCCTCTGCCGCCCCCAGTGTTGGGATTAATCTTTTGTCGCGGGTGCCGGGTCCTTGCAACACTTTACCCCCAGAACCATCTCGCCAGTCCCCTCGTCACAGTCTCTGAAGTGGACGGAGTACACTATCTCCGTTTTACAGAGAGGTGAGCTTGCCCAAGGTAATGGCAGGAACAGTGTTCCGGGACTCTGTCTTCCCACTGGCATTCCTGAGTGTGGGGCACTGCGTCTGTCACAGAGCAGGCTGCAGATATTCTACCAATGGGATTGTTCAAGTCAGGTCTGATTTAAGCGGGAAGCAAGCATGGTCTTTGTAAGCCAGAAGCAGGTTCTTTCGTTTGTGAGCTCACTGGGCCCCTCGCCAGCTTGTCTCTTCACGTTCTCTTGTTCTTCTTCTTCTTCTGGGTGGAGATCAGAAAGGCGAACTTGCGAAGGAGAGGTTGGGTTGGAGAAGGTCTTGAGGACTTTGCGAAGTTGGTGGTTTGTGAAGCCATTGTCTTCATGGTCTCCTTTAGGGCTGGACAAAAGAGAAGGAGCTTTAAGCAAGAGTGGAATAAAGGGGTTGTTCCCTCAGAGAACCTGGTGAGAAATTGAATTGTGGGGTGGCAGGGGTGAATGTGTTCCTTTCAGTCCCATCAATCCTCCTTTCCATCAAAGCTCCTCCTATAGGCTTCATTTAAAGGTATAGGGTTATAGGAATTAGATATGTTGCTCTATCTACAGTGATGGAAGAATCATTTATCAATAAAAAAGCTCAATTGTAGACTTTCTGGTACACTCTCTATGCTTGACTTGTTTCTGAGATCTTTTTAATTGGACTTGAGATTTTCATTTTGTTTCTTTGGACAAAGTCATTAACCCCTTACACCAGTGGGTTGAGAGAAAAAATAAATAAATGGGAGGCAGTTTTGGCTGTCAAGGAATCCTGAGTAAAATGTAAGAGCCAAAATTTATGCTTGCTGTATGTAACGTGGATGTCCATACTTACTTCTTCTGCTCGCCTCAGTATATCAGGTGGAGGGGATGGAATGGTCCACTATGACCCCAAGCTCACTAGAAGTTTGCTGTGAAGAACAGCATGAAAATAAAACACTGAGTCACGGGACTGGAAAGATAGCTCAGCAGTTAAACTGCTTGCCTGCAATGCCAAAGGACCCAGGTTTAATTCCCCAGGACCCACATAAGCCAGATGCGCAAGGCAGTGCATGCATGTGAAGTTCATTTGCAGTGGCTGGAGGCCCTGATGCACCTGTTCTGTCCCTCCCTCTCTCCCTTCCTCTCTTTCTTTCTCTGCCTCCTTCTTTCTCTCTCAAGTAAATAAATAAATAAAAATAAAATAAATTATTAAAAATAAAACATTAAAGCATGGGCACTTGGAATGTGTTTGGTGACAGAGACACAGGTGGTGAAATCGGCTTTTCTAAGTCTGAGTCTGTTATTGAACCATCGATTGGGAGAAGTCAATGTATGGGGGTTGGAAATGCTTTCTTGCTTGTAAAAGTGTGCGGGGTGGGGAGGATGAATCAAGTGTCTTAGTCACCAAAGTAGGTTTCAGTTTAGAATGCCTAGGCTGAAAATGTGGACATACATTTCCTCTTTTTCCTCATTACTTTCTAATATCTCCTTTAGTCCTTCGTGTTTTAATCCTTCTACTTTAAATCCTGTCCTTGGAATAAGATAGATGAAGGAAGGCAATGATCCAGTGGGTGGGAACAGTAATATTAGTATGAGAGCTACCCTTTATCAAACACTAGGCATATGTTAGAAACGCCAAAGCATTTGATTCTCACAACAGCTTTCAGAAATAGATACAACTGTTTGTGATTTAGAGATGGAAAGTCTGAGGCACAAAGAGGAAAATGGGTGAGGAATATAATAAACAATGGCTGAGAGTTTCATTCCAGAATCTTTTCTTCCCCAAGTCAGCATTTACTTAACCAGTAATTTACGCTTACCTGAGAGAAGCTGATTGCTAGTGATCCCCAAATTCAGGATCTGGTGGGTCATTTTTGTTTTTTAAGTTATTTTGTTTATTGAGACAGAGAGAGAAAGAGAGAAAGAGGCAGGTAGAGATAGATAGATAGATAGATAGATAGATAGATAGATAGATAGATACAGAGAGAGAGAGAATGAGCATGCCAGGGCCTTCAGCCACTTCAGACGCATGTTCCACCTTGTGCATTTGGCTTATATGGGTCCTGGGGAATTGAACCTGGGTCCTTTGGCTTTGCAGGCAAGTGCTTTAACCATTAAGCCATCCTCCAGTCTTTTTTTTTTTTTTCAATGGCCTCGCAGATAGGCCTGCTCTCTGGTCATTCTTGTCTGCCTTAAAACCTAGTCCATGAAGACTGGGGAAATGGTTTAGCAGTTATGGGCCACATAAGTCTGGAGTTCATATGCAGTGGCTAGAGGTCTTACCATCCCTATTTTCTCTTTCTCTCTGTCTCTTACTCTCTCATAAAAAATATATATATATTTAAATATCTAGTTCATGGTCTCCTTGGGATTGTGTAATTCTCATCCTCTGTGAGGACTAATTTTGTGCATCAACTTCATATGTCAACATTATTTAGATGTTTCTAGAAGTGTTTGTTTGCTTGCTTTTTTTTTTAAATGAGATTGACATTTAAATTGGTGCATTTTGAGTAAAACAGATTATCCTCACTAATGTGGGTAGGGCTTACCCAATCAACCAAGGATCATAATAACACAAAAACTGACCTCCTGATCCAGGGGACTGGGGGTGAGTCTAAGCAGATGGTTTTTCCCTTGGAATTGTAGCATCAGCTCTTCCCCTGAGTCTACAAATGGATTTACCAGCCTCCATAATCCTATGAGCCAATTTCTTAAAGTAAATCTCTCTTTCTACACATATGCACATGCTCATGTCTTGTTTCTCTAATGACTCACATACCTTCTTTGATATTTTTGTCCTTTCCTTCTCATTCTTCCTTCTGCCTCATTGAGAGGTTTTATTAGGTTTGACTAGTCTGGTAGCGACTGTTGTCATTGCTGTGACAAAACACCTGACAAAAACAATTTAAGGAAGGGGGTGGTATTTGACTCACAGTTTAAGGACATGAAGTCCATGATGGCAGAGAAGGAGTGGCAGCAAGACTGGCTATAGCTGTAGTGGCAGGGACATGATATAGCTGCTCACAATGGGTCCTTAGGTGGGGGGGGGGGAGAGAGAGAGAGAGAGAGAGAGAGAGAGAGAGAGAGAGGGAGGGAGGGAGAAAGAAATACGAGACATGCAGAGAGAGGCATGCTGGTGCTTCACTTTCTCATTTTTTAAAAACTTTTTTCATGTTATTTCAGAGAGAGAAAGAGAATTGACATGCCAAGGCCTCAGCCACAGCAATAGAACTCCAGACACTTGCACCACCTAGTGGGCACGTGCAACCTTGTGCTTGCCTCACCTTCCTGCGTCTGGCTAACGTGGCATCTGGAGAGCAGAATATGGGCCCTTCGGCTTCGCAGGCAAGCGCCTTAACTGCTAAGCCATCTCTCCCGCCCTATTTTCCCATTTTTATTCAGACCAGGGCTCCTATCCATGGTGTGGTATTACCCATATCCAAGGAAGTTCTTCCCTTTCTGGACACACCCTCATAGATATCCAAAAGTGTGTCTGATTTTCAAACCCCATTAAGTGGATAATCCAGTTTAACCATCAAAGATGGAAACATCAGTTTCTTTTCTCTATGTACATCATCTGTGGGAGAACACACTCCTTGTCACAACTGCACAATGGGTATGAATCACTCCAAGAGTTCCAAGCTCTGATTGTGTTCTATACCTGTGCATACTACATTTTGGCTGCTGACTGGATCTACACAGGAGAATGTCCTAAAACTCAGTACCTGATCATTCAAACCCATATTGCTGGGTTCCTGCCTTAGCCATGGAATCCTTATAACCACCAGAGTTAAAGTTTTGGAGTTTCTGAACTCTTCTCCCTTTTCTGTTCCCTTACCCAGGGCCAGACAGTCACATTAGCTTTCACTTAACCTTTCCTTTCTCATGTTCATGGTTGGCACCTCCTGGTTGATTCTGACTGTTTCCTTTCTGGGAACATCTCTCTTTTTTTTTTTTTTCTTAAGCTATTAATTTATTGGAGAGAGAGAGAAGAGAGACACATGAGACACACAGAGAGAATGAGCACACCAAGGCCTCTAGCTGCTGCAAACAAATTCCAGACACATGCACTACTTTGTGCATCTGGTTTTATATGGGTATTGGAGAATTGAACCTAACTCTTTAGGCTTTGCAGGCAAGTGCCTTAATCACTGATCCATCTCTCTAGCCCCCAATATAAAAGGTCCACCTTACACACATTTGATAGGCTACCTTCATCTCTTCCTATCTTGGCAGGACTGAGAGGCCTAACCCTATCTTAAACCAGTGCTAAAGGTGGGCCTGACATGGATCTTTTATTTGAGAATAAGCCCTAGTTTTGCTTCTCACTACCTACTCCCAAACACCTGGGAGTCAAGGCCACAGTGAACCTTCCCCTCAGTCAGAATCTCTTCTGTGTCCATAGTCTCTTTACAAGAGTTGGAAACATCCAGCAGAGAGCATAGACAGGTTTGTAGGTAGCATTCCAGGGAAGGATGCACCAAAGTCCAGAACTCACACCCTGAGAGATTCTGCTAGCACTACACACAGCACACTTACACACGCAGCACACTTACACATTCAGAAGCCTCCCTCTTCTGTGGCGTTGTACTAAGCCTGGTGCCTAAACTCAGGAGTGCGTGTATGAGATGGGGCAGTATAGAGGAAACAGCTCCAAAGGAAGTAGGGATTTTCCACATCTCTGAATGATCCTACGACCTCCAGAAATTTCACTGAGCCCAGAAAGACAATAGCTGCTGGGAAGTGACTGATACAAATAATTTACTGTGATTATCCATACTGGAAGGAGATTACTGTGTTTGGAGGGGAATGAAAATTTGAGTTTTGTATTGGCTCTTAAAGATGATGTAAATACTTTAACAGCACTTTGAGATGAAGATTTTTTTGTTTACTAAATTTGGTCAGACTTTTATATTTATAATAATCATAATAACACCCCTTTTTATTCAGTACTTAATGGCTCTACATACTACACTAAGCACTTTACCCAAGGATCATAGGATCCTCTGAATTATAAGATGTGTTTATTTACATTTTACAGTTGTGGAAACTAAGGCACAGGGAATTTGCCCAAGGTGACAGGTAATTAGTCGCTAAGTGAAGGTCTGAACAAACAGTCTATTTCTATTGCTCAAGTTTATAACTACTGAAAATTCTGAGATGTAGGGAAAGAAGAATTATTTGATTGAGTCTTCTGTTTAATTGGTTCACATTCCTTAAGTCACAGAGAAATCATTTTCACTCACTAGGAATTGATTGACATCTTTAGAACAGTCCTTAGAGAAAGCATAGTCTTGTTTTTTACAGATGTGTGAACCATGTTACATGGGCTAAAATTTGATACTGTGGTTTGATTCTGTATCAACTGGCTCATTTGATTTGGTTCAGTATTATAATTCAGAAACACTTATCAAGCACTTTCTATGCACTGGACACTGTATTAGTTATTTCTTAAAGGATCAAGGGCTTATTCTGGCTTACATTTCCAAGGGGCACTGTTGTCATGGTGGACAAGGCATAGAGGCAGGGTGGGAGGTGGCTGTTCATGAGTCCACAGTCAGGAAAGGTCATGAATGCTGATGCTGAGTGTCATTTCTCCTTTTTCATTCAGTCTGGAATTGTGCACATGGAATGGTATGGGCCACATTTAAAGTAGGTCTTCCCACCTCAATTAATGTAATCTAGAGGCTCCCTCATTGGCATGCCTAGATATTTGGTTCAATGTTGATTCTGAATCTCATCAAGTCCATAATCAAGGTTAACTATCTTAGGCACAAATCAATGGACTAAGGATGGAGGAACAAACAAGGCAGGCCTCCCTTCAAACTCCCTCGAGAAGTGGACTTTGTTAGAAGAAAATCATTGGGCTGTAGTTTAATAAAAGAGGGCTCCAAAAGTAGTCTTCCATTTGACTGAACAGGCCATCCAGAGAACTGGTCCTTTAGGGTAAGGAGTCAAAGGAGAAAGACGCCAAATCTCAGCGTAAATGAACAGCACATGGACATTGATGTGCGGTTGCTCAATTGCTCTGCTTAGTGGCATATTAGAGGGTGAGGTTTCTGTGTAAGCCATTCCTTCAAAATCCAGCTCTTGTGTTGATTCCATTGGTCACCAAGCCAGTGCAAGTGTTGACATGAATGGGCAACTGAGGAAAATCTCAGAGGACACTCCTGGAGCTCTCACGAGACAGAAAAGTTCCTTGGACTGTTGTTGAGGTTAAAAGGATTTCCCGGCACTCAGGCAGTTTGCTCAAGTGGGTAAAAACTTTTGATTTAAGCCAAAACTAATTCCATATGAGAGAACTCCAAATAATTCTAATTATACAATAGTCCATTTAGAAGAATTTTATCCAAACCAAGGAAGGAATAATTTCTCTACAATAAGAACCTAGCTTTGAAACTTGTGACAAGTGGTTCTGAATTTGCTTAAGTACCAAAGGGCTCTCAATTTTGGAGTGGATTTGGAGTTAAAACAAAATTGAATACATCCCTGATGGCTGGTGGGTTGTGTGGGGGCATGAGCCTTGAAACAACTCTCCGTCAGGCCAGAGGGAAAGGGTAGTGGCAAGAATAGTTGGAAAATTTAAGCTCACTATGAGGAATAGGAAAAAAATTACTCTTCCTTTCAATGCTGCAGATAGGAAGAACAGGGACATTTTGCACGCTGAGCCTAGGTGCTCTTGGCATTGAGGCAAGTTTAGTGTGTCACACTCATGAGAGGAAGATGCTAGGGCCATCCAGTGGGAGTGACACATAGTTCATAATTTATTGGCCACGAGAAAGGACACCCAAGGGAAGTGAAAAACGTTTAGAAAAATTAACAGAAACCATGGGTGACAATGAGTCCCCAGACAGTGGGACTTCGGAAGCCCTAAGTTTCTCCCTTCCTTGGTACAGTCTCTCGTAGCTTTTGTGCGTTAGTTGGCCCCATTTAAGGCCTTCCATAGCGTCCATGTATATAACTTGATCCTCATGGGTTATGAAGTCAAATTCCAGTCTTTAAGGCAAGGAAAACATCTTCTGCTGACCACAGGTCTCTGGGATCGACTGGTATGAAGACCACCACGTGACTCCAAGAGTCAGAGGGATTCCAGGGAGGGAAGAAGGTAAAAACAGTAGTTTCCTAGAGCAATACTCTTCTTTTGTGAGCCTTCTCTGTCGTGTTTATTTACTTACTATTTATTTATTATATTTTTGAGGTAGTGTCTCACTCTAGCTCAGGATGACCTAGAATTCACTCTGTAGTCTCAGGCTGGCCTTGAACTCATAGTGATCCTCCTACCTTTGCCTCCCAAGTGCTGGAATTAAAGTTATGCTCCACCATGCCCAGCTTATTATTTATATTTTTAGTTGGAATAAAGAGATGGAGGTATTCATTCTCATAGTTTCTTTGTTAATATTTTATTTGCAAGAAAGAGAGAGAGAGAGACAGAGAGAGAATAGGCACATCTAGGCCTGCAGCCACTGTTAAAAAAAAAAACAAAAAACCTCCAGATGCATGTGCCACTTTGTGCATCTGGTTTAAGTGAGTACTGGGAAATTGAACCTGAGTCATTAGGTGTCCTAAACACTGAGCCATCTCTCCAGCCCTCAGTCTGATATTTTCAAATGCAACTTATTTTAGTCATGCTTTTTGTTTATTTGCTTTGCTCCCTCTTAATTCCATCTTCCTTTTCTTCATTAGACTAATTTGGGAGAAATGCCATGTGGCTTTCTTTCCAGCAGTTTGAGGGTAAGGTGGGCGTGGGGTGCCCACTTGCTGGGAGCTGGAGGCCTCTTGCTGATGTTCTGCAAAAATGAACAGAAGGATGGTATACTGAAATTGGCTTGGACTAGCTGCTTAAAGTCTGAGAGAGAAAACCCCCTTCATCTGGGGTGCCTCTTCTTAGAGACAGAGGAATCAAAACCGGGGTGCCAGTAAAGAAGCCACCTGACCTAATTTCCACACAGTTTACCAGCTGGAGTAAAGCCACATGTCCAGGACTGCCAGGTATGTTGGACATTTTGTGATTTGGGGCACAAAGGCACTGGGCTAAAGGAATAAACAGAAGAGGTGGGATTTAGTTGAAGGCGGGTAACCCCAGTACTGCTAGCTGGGGGCTACCTGCCTGGAGGGGGGATGGACTCCTCTTTTTTAAGGTACACAAAGGTGCTATGTGGTCGCCTTGCAAAGTGGACATCCAACTGATAGGAATGCATGTGCCTTGCAAAGGCGTCACTGTGCTGTCGGCAGGTCTCCAACTCCTGTGGCTGAATCATAGCCATCTTTCTTCTCCCAGCCCTTGCTGCTTTTGCCAAGAGGGTTGTGATCATTAATCTCTGGTTGCCAAGAATTTAGGAAAAAAAAAAAAAAACCTGGAAGCAAATCTCTGTGCATGTCTGAGGCATTTTCTCGATAAGGTTAATTGAGCGGGGGAGACATGGTAAATGGGAGCGGCATCACTCCGTGGGTGGGGGTCCTGGGCTTCATGAAAAGGCCAGTGAGCTGAGCAGGAGCCCTCATCGCCCTGTGCCTGACTGTGCACGCAACATGACGGCTGCCCCGCCCTCCTGTGCCGCGCCTTCTCTGCCGTGATAGACCGACTGTCTCCCCTTGGACTGGAGGCCCAAATCAACCCTCTTTCCCCGAAGTTGTCTTTGTCTGTTGGAGCAATGAGAAAAGCCACTGATATAGGTAGGGGGGAAACGTGGCCTTCCTGCAGGGGCCTGACTGCTTCTTGGAAAGTTCTGATGATTTCTGCCTCTCTTTATGTGCACCAAAGGAGTCTCTGCAGCTGCCTTCAGGTGGGAATATCCAGACTTGGAGAATAAGTCTGCATGGGGATGAGATGCTCTATGTTCTTTAGGCCTTGTATATGTCACGGGAACTTTTGTACCATCATAACTTATAAGTATCCGTTAGAAACTGGAGCTGATCCACTTCTTGAAGCCTCACATTACAAAGAAAAGGTTTCTGTTGTAAGGCATCTATGTTAGGTGTCATTGGGTGTACGTGGAAGAGGATGGTCACCAAGGGAGAGTAAGTGACGAGTAGCTGGTGCCTATGACCTTGTCCTTGGCAAAATGTCTTTCATTTACCCATCCCAAGGCAAGTGGCAGATAGGGCTAAAATCTCTAAGCTGACTCCTGGCCACGGTAGAAGCTATCTCATTAAGGCAAAGCTCTGAGAAACTAATTTGAGTGTTACCAGATCATCATTCACCATTATCTTGAGCAGAAGAAAAAAAAATGACAAGGTTTTGTTGAAAAATCCCTGTGGATTGATGTGTGTCTTTTCCAGTTCTGAATATTTCAGTCACTATCTTATAAAAAGAATTCTACTGATTCAAGACTTGGCAAAGAGAAATGATCCTTTCTTCAGCTAAGAATGGTCTTGTAAAGAATATGTGACTTAAAAAAAAAAAAGCCTATTCAGAAACTACATGTCTCCTTTTATCTCGGCTCTTAAATGTCATTATATGCATAAGTCTTTGCAATGTGTTACATTGAGTGTTTTTAGATGGCCTTTGAATCTGAAAGTTTATATCCTATGGTAATCTTGTCCCCCCTTGACCATGCCATCCCCTGTCTATACAGGTTTGACTTTCTGGAGATCATAATACTCACATACTGGATTTCCTAGACTAAATCACTAACTTAATTTTTTTTCTTTCATTATTTCACTATCTTGTGTTTTATAAACATTTTAAAACAAAATTTACAGAAAAGTAGTAGATACATTAGAAAGAACTTTCTCTACACCATTTCAAAGCATGCATAGACATGACATACCATGATATCTAAATGTTTAGTACATATTTCCCTTACTTATTTCTCTTCAGTCTCTTTTGGTTTAGTCATTTCTCTAAGACCTTGACAATGTTGAAGAGTATGCATTAGTTACTGTGTAGATTTTTCCTTTATGTTGAATATTTCTGATGTCTTCTTTTAATTAGATCAGATCATGCATCTTTGAAAATAGCAATACCACAAAAGGGTTGCCATGGGCTACATATTGTATCCTACTCGGTGGTAAAGGACTTTTATTCATTCTATTAATGGTGATACCTTTGGAAACTTGACAAAAGAAGTAGCTTTCTGGTCCTGCTCGTGTTCAGATGGTGGTACACAAATGCTAGCCCCCCTAGTCAGGCAAGCTTGGGGCGATTTGAATGTTAAGTGGTCCCTTTGCCTTGGGTATCTTGATTAAGCTTGGCCTCCAGACAGAGTCCTGCTGGAGGAGGTGTGTCACTGGGATCAGATCTTAGCCCAGCCCTAGGTGTGTGTTCAGAGTCAGCCCGTGCTTGCTGGTGCTAGCTTTTGTCTCTCTGCTAGGGATAGATGAGGAAGTGAGTCAGCTTCTTCCACCCTGATGCAGCTTTCCCCAGAATGTGTAAGCCTGAAATAAACTCTTTCCTTTCATAGGCTGTTTCTAGTCGGGTGTTTGTCCCAGCAATGAGAAGATAAGGACAACAGTCCTCCTGCAGTGCCTCTCCCCACTCTCACCCTACACAGGATACCACACCCCATCCACTCAGGTTAGTCACCATAGACCTCGCCCCCCACCTCCACACAGTGAGGAACCTTTATTTTCTTAATACCCAGGATGTCCAGGAGGAGAAAAAGAAGAAATTCTCTTGCTGCTTTTCTGAGCTCTTGCCTTTCCTTTAACTTCAAACATTTCTGATTTTTTAAAAGAATTTTTAAAAAATAATTTTATTTTATTTATTTGAAGAAGAGAGATAGAGAAAATAAGGCCAACAGGAAGAAAAGGTGAGTATAAGTGCCCCAGGGCCTCCTGCCATTGTTAACAAACTCCAGATGCATGCACCACTTGTGCACCTGGATTTACGTGGGTACTGGATAATTGAATCCAGGATATCAGGCTTTGCAAGTAAGAGCCTTTAACCTCTGAACCATCTTTTCAGCCCAACTTCCAACATTTATAACCTTTTTTTTTAATTTTTTTAAAATTTTTATTTATTTATTTGAGAGCGACAGACACAGAGAGAAAGACAGATAGAGGAAGAGAGAGAGAATGGGCGCGCCAGGGCTTCCAGCCTCTGCAAACGAACTCCAGATGTGTGCGCCCCCTTGTGCATCTGGCTAATGTGGGACCTGGGGAACCGAGCCTCGAACCGGGGTCGTTAGGCTTCACAGGCAAGCGCTTAACCGCTAAGCCATCTCTCCAGCCCCCAACATTTCTAACCTTTTAAAATTTACTATAGCATATTTTTCATCTTCAAGAGCTCTTTATTATTCTCTGTTCATTTTAAATAACACTGTGATCTTGTTTATGGGTATATTTCTTCTTAGCTTGTTGAGGGATTTTCTTTACCCTCTTCCATTTTCTGCATCATTTCTGATAGTACTATGTAAACTGTTATTGTTTTTTTATGGTCTATCAGGGTTTTCAAACCTTTTAATACTGTGATATGATATTTTCATTTACAAATATGTTGGGCCATGTTCATGGCTGTCCTGAGATAAATGTAGCCCACAGGCCATGGTTTGGACAAGTCTGTCTGTATGCCTTTATGTAGGAGATTCTCTCAAATATCTGTGGGCTGGAGAGGTGATTTAGCAATTAAGGTGGTTGTCTGCAAAGTCAAAGGACCCAGGTTCGATTCCCCAGGACCTACACAAGCCAGATGCACAAGGTGGCATATGCATCTGGAGTTCATTTACAGTGGCTGGAGGCCATGGTGTGCCCATTCTCTCTCTCTCTCTTTCTCTCCTCCTTTCTCTCACAAATGAATAAATAAGTAAATGCCAAGATTTAAAAATATCTGTTGGTGATGGAATATCCACTCATATTCAAGAATGACTCAGTAAATAGCCAAATGTATACACTGTGTGTATGGATAAGGTCAGTCAGTTCATTGACTTTACCTTGAGGCCTCCCTTTACAATTCTCTGGTTGCATTGTATCAGAAGCATCCCATACTCATTTCACTATATCTCAGGTGGTATCTGACCATGAAGAAAAAGGGAAATTGGGAAGAAATCCTTAATGGCTTGGTAAAGTTTCTAACTTATTTCTGCATAATTATTTCATGTAAAGGCACATCAAAGAGCACCTATAATATCACAGACTTTAGAAGGTTGAGTAGTTAAACCATTTTGTATTGCTTTTTCCATTTCTCCTCTTATGAACAGATTTTGGTAATTGTGCATTTTAATCTGCATTTTTAAGTTTTTAATTTTAAAATAAGTATAGATTATACATGTGTTTGTGTATGCAAACATTTATTTTAACTTCATTTTTCTGTACTGCTGAGCAGAATTCCATTGTGTAAATGTGCCATATCTTCATTATCCACTTACCAGTTGAGGGACATCTAGGCTGGTTCTATTTCCTATCTACGGTGAATAGAGCGGCAATAAACATGGTTGAGCAAGTATCTCTAAGGTAGTGAGATGAGTCCTTAGGATATATGCCTAGGAATGGTGTAGCTGGGTAATATGGTAGATCTATTTTTGCTGTCTTAGGAACTTCCACACTGATTTCCACAATGGCTGGATGAGATTGCTTTCCCACCAACAGTGTAGAAGGGTTCCTCTTTTTCCACATCCTCACTAGCCTTTATGGTCATTTGTTTCCATCATGGTAGCCAATCTGACAGGAGTGAGATGGAATCTTAATGTAGCTTTAATCAGTATTTCCCTGATGACTAAGGATGTAGAACAGTTTTTTAGATGTTTATATGCCATCTGTATTTCTTCTTTTGAGAACTCTCTACTTAGTTTCACAGCCCATTTTTTAATTTTTATTTATTTTTAGTTTTTGAGGTAGAGTTTCACTGTAGTCCAGGCTGATCTAGAATTCACTATGTAGTCTCAGGTTGGCCTCAAACTCACAGTGATCCTCCTACCTCTGCCTCCCGATGCTGGGATTAAAAAGAAGCACGACCATGCCTGGCTCCATATCCCACTTTTAAAAATTGGATTGTTTAATCTCTTATTATTTAGGTTTTTGAGCTCTTTGTATATCCTAGATATTAATCCTCTATCAGATGTATAGCTGGCAAAGATTTTCTCCCACTCTGTAGGTTGCCTCTTTTATGTATTCACAGGGTCCTTTGCCATACAATAGCTTTGTAATTTCATGAGTTCCCAGAGGTTGATCTGTGGTTTTATTTCCTGGGCAATTGGGGTTATATTCAGAAAGTCTTTGCCAATACCAATATGTTGAAGGGTTTCCCATACTTTTTCCTCCAGGAGTTTCAGAGTTTCAGGTCTGATATTAAGGTCTTTGATCCATTTGGACTTAATTCTTGTGCATGGACAGAGAGAAGGATCTATTTTCATCTTTCTACAGATACATATCCAGTTTTCCCAGCACCATTTGCTGAAGAGGCTGTCTTTTCTCCAATGAGTATTTTTGGCAATTTTATTGAATATCAGGTGGCTATAGCTACCTAGACTTACATCTGGGTCCTCTATTCTGTTCCATTGATCTACATGTCTGCTTTTGTGCCAGTACTATGCTGTTTTTGTTATTATGGCTCTGTAACATAAATTAAAATCAGGTATGATGATACCACCAACCTTATCTTTGTTCCTCAGAATTGTCTTAGATATTTGAAGTTTTTTGGGCTTCCAAATGAATTTTTGGATTTTGGAATTTTTTTCTATTTCCATGAAGAATGTCATCAGAATTTTGGTGGGGATTGCATTAAATGTGTAGATTGCTTTCGGTAAGATTGCCATTTTCACATTATTGATTCTTCCGATCCAAGAACAAGGGATATCTTTATAATTCCTAGTGTCTTCTGCAATTTCTTGCTTTTGTGTTTTAAAGTTTTCATTGTAGAAATCCTTCACTTCCTTGGCTAGGTTTATTCCAAGGTACTTTATTTTTCTGATGCAATTGTAAATGGGAGTGATTCTCTGATTTTATCCTTTGTGTGTTTGTTGTTAGCATATAGGAAGGCTACTGATTTCTGTGTATTTATTTATTTTGTATCCTGCAACGTGGCTGTAGGTTTTTGTCAGCTCTAACAGTTTGTTGGCAGAGTCTTTAGGGTCCTTTATGTATAGAATCATGTCATCTGCAAATAATGATAACTTGGTTTCTTCCTTTCCAATTTGTATCCCTTTTATGTGTGTCTCTTGCCTTATTGCTATGGCTAAGACTTCTAGTACTATGTTAAATAAAAGTGGGGACAGTAGATACCCTTGTCTTATTCTTGATTTTAGTGGAAAAGCTTCAAGTTTTTCTCCATTTAGTATTATTTTGGCTGTAGGTTTGTCATAAAAACCTTTATTATGTTGAGATATGTTCCTTCTATTCCCAGCAGGACTTTTATCATGAAGGGATGTTGGGTTTTGTCAACTGCTTTTTCTGCATCCATTGAGATGATCATGTGATTTTTGTCCTTTAGTCATCTATATAATGTATTACATTTATCAATTTGCATATGGTGAATCATCCCTGCATCTCTGGGATAAAGCCTACTTGGTCTACTGATATAATCTTGTATTCTATTTGCCAAGATGTTATGGGAAGTTTTGAATCTATGTTCATGAAGGAGTGGTCTGTAATTTTCTTTTTAGTTCTGCCACCTGAGAGGACATAGAATCATTAATATCCTAGGAACCTAGAGCCACTACTAGGTTTTAAATGTCATTATCCAGCAAACACATGGATTCTTTGTAGAAACAGATCATTCCAGGTTAAGATTACAAAGTACGCTTTGAGCCTGAAATATTCCATGGTACCAGAAAATAAGAAAGTGCTCAAGAAATTATGGGGACATGTCAAAAGGAAAGAGGATCCTACTTTAAAAGGCTGTCACTGGGGGTTGGAGAGATTGCCTAGTGGTTAAGGCACTTGCCTGCAAAGCCTGAGGACCCAGGTTCAATTCCCCAGGACCCACATAAGCCAGATGCATAAGGTGGTGCATGCATCTGGAGTTTGTTTGCAGTGGCTAGAGACCCTGACATGGCCATACTCTCCCTCCCTCTCTCTCTCTCTCCTTCTTTCTATCTCTCAAATAAGTAAATAGAATTTTTTTTAAATTTATTTTTTTAACTAGTTTTCTATTCAGCAAATACAGGCAGTTTGGTACCATTATTAGGCTCATCCATGACCTACCCCCTCCCTATTGGCCCCTCCTTGTTGAGGTATATGGGTCATGCCTTGTGAAGTTAGCCCACAGTTATTGGTACGATAAATGTCTCTGCATATCCTGACCCAACATGTGGCTCTGACATTCTTTCCATCCCCTCTTCTGCAAAATTTCCCTGAGCCATGTTGGGTTCATTTTTGGTCTGTTTCAGTGATGAGGTGTTGGGGGCCTCTGAGGCTCTCACTCTGATTTGGTAGGAGTTGGTTTTTCTCTGTGTTGGTCTCCTCCCTCTTGTGCTGGTATCTGGTTCATCAGGAAAACAGCACCCTTGCTTGTTTCACTAATTTTCCTTTGTTTCAGCTGGGGCCTGAGGTATGATGGCGTGGCTCTCTCTTTAGGATCTGCATCTGTCTGAAAAACAGAGAGTAAGTTAGTTCCAGGACAAATGAAATAACCCTTACTTTTTTTTTTTATAGAGAGTTTAATAGGTGCAGGCCCTCTTGAAGCCCATGATTGATGTTAGCTTGATATTGGAGAGGAGGGTTTATGTTTGGATATGGTTCTCACTTGTTTCCCAGCTCCCGCTATGGGTCTCCTACCACTGAGGGGATCAGTTAGCCAAATCAAGAGCAGTTGGTTCCCCACCATGGCTGTGTGCTGCTATTGCACTTGTGTGGGCATCACAACCGGTTATTTGTTGCTAAGTAGGTTAGACCAGAAGGTGCTACATGGGCGACTGGGGGAAATAACCAATATCTCTCCAAGTAACTCATGGTCTAACCTACTTAGAATATTTTTTTAAATAAAAGGTTTTCACAGGAGAAATTTGAAGTAATTTTGATCAATAAACTAGTGATCAAATGTAATGTAATCAATAAGTAAAATAAATATCCAAGAGTCCATGCTGATATAAATATGAATCAATAAGTGGCAGAGAAAAGTGCTCTTGTTGCAGAACTTTTATTTAAGATGTAGAAGGAGGGGCTACAGAGATGACTGGATTAGTAAGGTACTTGCTGCCCAAGTGTAACAATCTGAGTTTGAATCCCCAGTATCCACATATGCTCAGTGGGTGTGGTAGCCGATCTGTAAACCTGGCGCTTGAGCCCCAGAGACAGGGCTACTCACGGCTTGATGGCTAGCTACACTAGCTGAATCTGGAAGCTCTGGGTACAAGTGAGAGGCCCTGCCTTAGTACATAAGGTAGAGAGAGATTGTCCTAGGCCAGAAGCATCAATAGGTAGATATAATTAGTGGGTCAAAATTTGTTGAGGAAGAGTATTTTGCTCCCCACAATATATGTTATATTATATGTTGTATTATAAGTTATATAAATATATATTATATGTGGTGTGTGTGTGTGTGTGTGTGTGTGTGTGTGTGTGTGTGTGACAAAGTAACATTCAAGTGGAAAAACCCAACAGGCATTGCCTTGCAAGCGAACATCAGTAGTAACGAAATATGTGGGCATTGTGTACTTCCTGACATGGTATAGTGAGAAGGAACATCCTCCAAGGTAATGACCAATACTCTTCTAAAGTATTAGTGTCATTCAAGACAAACAAATAGTGAAAACTTTGTTCTAAACTAGGTGATATGAAGGAGACATGACAATGAAGTGTGGTGTGAGTCTGGATTAAGTCCTGGGCTGGAGATGAAAAGTTAGTGGACTGAATAAGGACCATAAATTCATAGTATGGTGACAATGTTAATTCTTGATTCTGATTATTTGGAGAATCTAAATGACAGATATATGGCAATTATATGTATCCCACCTTTTATGATAAGTCAAATTAATTAAAAATGGAAATTAAAAAATTAATAAAGTAATGAAGTCAGGACTTTAGTTACACAGGATAGAAATGTCATTATAGGGGAGTGTTAAGTGTTCCTTATCTACAAAGAATCTGCCAGTCTTCTGGGAGAGGGTGGAAGAAGGGCTTGGAGTTTCATTATTTATTCAGCAGGTAGACTTATTTGCAATTCTTCTTTTCACTTAGCACTTTTATTAAGTTGTGAGCCACTGAGCCCCAAATTTTGGCTCAACTTCCATACATACAGCTTCTGTTCCTCTGATGCATAGAGGAGAGCTGGCCCTCTACATGGGGTTGAAGAATGACCAGACTATGATGTTAAATCCTTTAATGGAAGCTTTGTCTATCAGGTTGTTTTCAGCCCCAATCCCGATCCTCATCTTCAAAGGCAACAGTGCTTCCAAATCCAAAGACCTCTAGGGGCTGAACGATACAGATCAACCTGCTTCTCTTTGGCAGCTCTTCCTTTCCTTGATGAGTTACCCCATATCTTATCACTTTACTTTCCATTTCTCCTCTCCATTCTCATTTCCATATAGTTTATTCCTTTAGAGCCCTATGATTTCATTTTGGAGTCATTTTAGTCAGAAGTGAATATAAATGCATGCTTTTAATTTCTAGACTCGATTTAAAGTTCTCAAAATATTTTGGACCATTTCTCTGAGCACGTCCATCTGATCCTCATGCAAGATGGAGTTAGATCGATGTCATAGCATTGAGAACTCCTGAGGTACCCATGAAGATGAGGGGCCTGCGTCAGACCTTTGCAGACCTGTGATCCTGAGTCTTAAAAATGCCTTTTGCTTAATGTGATTTAGACCAATATAGGTTGCATTTCAGCAAACAGAACCCACAGAACCATTTATTTGGACACCAGACTGCAAAATATGTGACAAAGGTTCATTTCTTCTGGAGTTAGTATGCACAGGGTCATTTGATTAAGACTCAAGATGCAGCCACTCTGGGAATGCAGGAGTAAAAATTGAAGAGGACCGATTATATGGCTAAGACGATGCACATCAGAGCCAATCCATCTGCGTGCTAACCCATCTGTGTTCAAACCCTCCCTCGGGCATTCACTCTGCACACTCTGAATACTGAATTCCAAACACTACGGTGTCAGACTAGCCATTTTGCATGAGGATCAGATGGACCTGCTCAGATAAATGGTCCAAAATATTTTGAGAACTTCCCATAAAGTCTGGAAACTAAAAGTATGCTTTTGTATTCACTTACCATCTTTAAGTTATTCACATACTAAATGGATATAATAATACTCGCCCCATTGGTTCATTGTGAAAATTAAATAGTACACATAAAACATAAATGGTACCTAATTTTTATTACTATGGCCTAATAAAATGTTTTACTTACTAGTTTTTCCAAGGATGAGAGAAGCAAATAGGAGGAGGAAATAAGTCTTTTTTTTTTTGTGCATTGAAAAGATGAGCTATGATAATCTTGCCCTTTAGAACTGAGCTTTAAAGAGCAGGCATGATGTTCTCCCCCACATGCTTGGATTTGGTTTTGGTGTCTGAGCCACTAAAGCTGCAGCTGTGGTCTGCCTGCTCTGAGCTCATCTCTGCCATGATGTTTTCCTAGCAAATCAGAGGCCTGTCGGGTGAGGTTACGTGTACGAGTGGTCCCTTTTTATTTTCTTAGAGCCTGCTCAGCAAATAATCTCTGCTTTTTCCTTTGGAGGTTAAAAACCCTAGTGCATCTTGGATATAAAGGCTGACACCTAACCCAAGGCCTTCCCTCTACTGCAGATGGGCCCAAGTGGGGCTATTAGATAGATACTTAGGAATGTTTGAGAGATGGCTGTTGTAGAGAGCCTTGGAGGATATATATTCCCTTTCCCTTCCTTCCTCTTCTCCTCTCCGCTCTCTCCCTTCTTCCCTTTTCCTGTTTTCCTTCCTTCTCTGTAGTACATAGGAGGCGTACACCAGCCCATTCTTGCATGGTTAGCTGGTTCCTGTCAGAGGTCCTCTACATAACACAAGGATCAGGCCTTGGGGGACTCTGCTCTTACATTTTAGTAGGTTCCCTCCAGGAAGGTTATAAGACCCATCTCAGTGCTGCCAAGAAAGTTATTACAGTAAGAAAGAGCAGCTGTTGCCTCCAGGACTGGAGTTGCAGCAACTCGTAACAGCAAGAGCCTTGATGTTAAAATCCTTTTATAAATGGGCTTGGAGAAGACACTTTACAGCTGGCAAATGTTTTTAAACATATCAGGGTGTGTGTTCACCAAGGGGAATGCTGAGTATGACCAGAAGCTTTGTAATTCCTCCTCTAGAGGGCAAAGTTGGGGGAAGAAGGGATGGCTGTCTCAGGTGAGAAAAAAAGTCAAAATAGCTTCTTTAAAAGCATAGTGCAGAGAACATGCTTATTTTCATTCACATACAAATCTAATTCTACTTGCATGCATGTTTATGGTGCATATGCATGTATGTATGTGTACTTGTATGTGTGTGCAGGTCCACATATATGTGTGCTGTCATATGGAGGCCAGGGAACAACCTTGGATGCTGTTCTTCAGATATGCCATCCACCCTCTTTTTGAGAAAATGTCTTTCATTGGCCTGAAAGCCATTAGGCAAGATTGGCTGACAAGTAAACTCCAGGGATCACCTGTCTTGACTTTTCTAGCACCAGGATTCAAGTGAGGTCTACCGAGCCTGGCATTTTACATCAGTACTATGATTAAGCTCATTCTCCCCAGTCTCCACATAAAAATCTTTTCTAATGCCTGTTCTTCCCTTTAACTTGTGGGTGAAACTTCTTAAAGTAAATGGGTACTTGTTCTGTGTTGGGGGGGGGGCTAGCTCAAATGTATCCTTGTATTGCTTTTCTAATTACAGCTGATTTTTTATGGGGCTATCTTTTAAAAAATTTTATTTATTTATTTGAGAGAGAGAAAGATACAGAAATGGGCAGGTAGAGAGAGAAAGAGAGAGAGAATGGGCATGCCAGGGCCTCCAGCCACTGCAAATGAACTCCAGATGCATGCACCCTTGTTCATCTGGCTTACATGGGTCTTGGAGAGTCCAACCTGAGTCCTTTGGCTTTACAGACAAATGCCTTAACCACCAAGCCATCTCTCCAGCACTGATGGGGCTATCTTAAGACCATGGAATATGCTTTGGTCATAAGCGAACACTTAAGTTTCTGTCTGTGCTCAGATTCAGTTTCTTCATTAATAGGAAACCACTGGGTAGGGGCCACAAGGTTATTGTATTTAAGAAAGAATTCAAGCTTGGCAGGTGGTTCATGTCTGTAATCCCAACACTTAGAGACCAAGGCAGCAAGATTGCTGCCAGTTGAAGGTCAGTCTGGGCCACATAGTGAGTTGCAGGCCAGCATGGGTGATAGAGTAAGATCTTGGAAAAAGGAAGAAAGCAAAGGAGTAGGGAAAAAAAGAAGAGAAGAAAAGAAGGAAGAAAGAAAGGAAGAATGAACAAAAGAATGAAGGAAAAATATCCCACCTTCTAGTGGAAAACCAGACACGATTAGAGGAAGGTCTGGATAAGCCAGATGACCTCATCTTCATTGACTGTATTCCTAGGAGGTATGAATATAAGGAACATCTTGAGTTAAGCAGAAGGTCGTGTAGAATTTAACATGTTGGGTTTTACTCTTCCAATCCAAGAGCCAGGATTACTTTGAGGAAGTATTAAAGGATCCAGCTCGCTGTCCAAGCAGGCTTCCTGGAGTGGCCCGTGGAGAGGCAGCTTTGTTCAGTGCATGAGTATCTGTCTGTACTGGGAATTTACTTGTAGCAGCATAGCAGGGATGCCTTAGCTCCCAGAGTCTGGTGGAACTTGGTCCAAACTCCCACGACGCTGATTTCTCAGCACTTTCCCCTTGGATTTCTATAGTGAGAGTCCCACTTTTACCATAATCAGATGCAGGTGCCAACCTGTGTAGATGGCTTCCCTTCCCGCATCCCTCCTAGAGACCATGAGGTCCTTTGGTAAATTTGAGAGTCAGAGAAAGGATTGCCTAGTCTCATAGGACATCTGTAGGGCACTGGAAGAGTTGTCCAAGTTCTAGTAGAAAAGACTCTTCTAGCAACAAGAAGCCAAGTCTTCTGGTCGATCTATTTGTAAAACCCTGATGGATTTCTCTATTTGCCACCTGTCTCCAGGCTTCACATAAAGCCTGCCATCTGCATATTTCCTTAGCACGTTGCAATTTTCAAAACTATAGCTTATCTCAATACACGAAATTCCATTTGAGATTAGTAGTTACCTGTGGAGATCCAAATGGCCCCTGAGGCCCTTGGCAGGATTTGGGATTCTGGTTTGGCAAACAACTCAGGGTGGATGACTTAAAGGAGATGAATAGCTAGGGTTTGGGGACGTATTGATTTTTGTCATTTCAGTTTTCAAAGATGTCACTTTCTGACCTTGTTTCTAAATCCTAGTATTAAATTTAGGGACCTCTCTGCCTACTGAAAAGAATTATATATATATTTTTGTAGTGTATTTTCCAGGCCACGGGGAAAATAGCTTGTTATAATTCTACTTAGTAGAGCTACATACATCCAAAATCAATACGAAGATATAAAACAATTCCATGGCTTGGCCTGGCAGCTTGATTTACAGAAGTGCAGCTTTCCTAGATTCGTCCCTTGCTGGGCACCGTGGCACATGCCTATTCCCAGCCCTGGTGACGCTGGAGAACTGCCATATTTGCGGCCTACCTGCACTAATATAGTGAGACTCTGGATCAAAACAAATAAAAATAAAATTGTTCTCTCACATAAAGTAGGGACCAAAGAAACCTTTCCCAAGCTGCACACACCCTTCCAGATGTACTCATGGTGAACTTTTATACCACACCCAGAGAATCAGGAATCTTGGAGTATCTGTCTTGGTATTTGATCAGTCTGTGCACCTCTGTTTGGAGACTTGCTGGCCTTGCTGGAAAGCTCCCTTGGGTCTGTTAATGTTTGAGAATTAAGCTGGACAAGAACCTAATGAAAACATCAAAACACTGCATCTGGAAATAGGTGGCTATGAAGTCTCACAAAAGTTGGGTCAAGATAGAAACAGCAAGAGTCCAGGAAAGGAAGTATAGGCTTTTTTTCAGATCAGCACCCATTGGGGTTGTATTGGCTTCTGATATTTTAGGGAAAATCTTTTTTTTTTTTTTTTCTGGAGAAAGCCCAAGAATGTTGACCTTAAATCTTCTCTAAGAATTTGATGCAGAATTTTGGAAAATCTTGAAGGAAAAGCTTTATGTTCAAAGGTTTTATTGCTTTTTCTATTTTGTTAAAGGTTAAGAGAAAAATTTATTTTTATTCTTTTTGCCTTGGTGACTTTAAAACAGCAGCACTTTTTGACTGGAGATGTAGCTTAGCAAAGGAAGAGTACCTGCTTAGCATGTGTGAGGCTGTGATGGATCCTCAGCACCAAAACAAAACAAAATACAAAAAGCCTAAAGTATCCTGAAGTATTATTTAGAGTAGTTTTCAATTGAGTACAACTATGACTTCTTGGGCTTCTCTTGGCGGCGACAGTTTGTAAATATGTCCCTGTTTTTGACACTGTTGGCATCTCTGAGGAATAGTGGGTAGGATCCTTCCCTACTAAAATCTGCCTGATATTGTCTTGTGAGCATGGAAGTTGAGGATTTTGAGGAGTAAGAGAGCATAGAGATGGAGCTTCCTTTCCATCACATCATATTCGGGCTACATATCAACATGACCCTGACTCCCAGACAGATGCTTGGCAGATTCTGTGCCATAAAGCTACTCCTTTTTTTTTTTTTTTTTTTTTTGCTTCATTTCCATTCTGCTCTCTGGAAAGAAGCCACAAAACGCAGCCACACTTAAGGCGTGGGGATTCAGGCTCCTTGAGAGCAGAATATGCACTCAAATCACTTAGAATTCTTCTGCATGGGAGACTTTTCTTTCCCTGGTCCCCACATGTGTTCATTGTTTTAGTTATTTTTTTTTAATCAGTACAGATTCATGGGTATTATATTTGGATTCTAATCCAGTACAACTTTGTTCTAGTAATGGTCTTTGAGGTTTGTCTGTTGGTTCCTTGTCTTCTTTGACATGGCCCTACCAATATGGATTTTTATTCTATTACAGTTATGCTGCCCAGTGAGGTTTCAATCGACAGTATGTCATATATATACATTAAGATGGTTTCATCTCCTAATGAATGATACTATGGACATTGTAATGTTTCAGCATAATATATCACCTTTCTGTTTGTAGACATACAGATTTCAATAAATTTATCACACTGCCAGACATATGAAAGTATAGAACATTAAAATATAAATGTGTATAATATCTGATAATGATAATAGCTGTAACCAGGCTTTTTATTTATTGTATCATAAGTTTTGGCCATTTTTGAATGCATTCTGCTTACAAAACTTGGTGCCTATGAGACAGTGTGCTATGTTATGCCAACAGCAGCCTCATCCCTTTGGTGTTTTCTGCATCTGTTAACTGTATTCAAAGGCCACAATGAGCAACTGGCCACTTTGGTTTATGTAAGTATACTATGTAATGTTCAAACAATGGCAAATTACCCAACAACATGTTTCTCAGAATGTACCTCTAGCATTAAGTAGCACATGCTCATAGTTCCTTCCTTTCTGGCCTCAAAGATGTCCTGGGATTAACTTGTATATTCTTCTTGTCCCAGGCCTAGAATTGGCCATTTCTCCAAGGAATCCCACTTCCTTTTATTGGAGAATAGTTTTAGAAACAAAGACCTGAACTTTGGTGTTTAGTTTATTCTTCTGTTTTACATACTGTGTATTACATACAGTGTATTACTTCATAAATAGATCCCTACCTATCATACTGTGATGAACGTCTGTTTTGTTTCAGCTGGGCTTGCTACAAATGCTGCTACTGTGAATATTCATTAGCATACATTCCTACATGTATATTTCCTGTTGGGTTTATATCTAGGAATAGAATTACTGTTATACGGATTCTTTATATAATCAATTTAAGCTAATATTTACCAACATAAGAAAGAGGAGAGAGAGAAGAAACCATCTCAGGTGTTAAATGCACTCTTTGTGATTAGAATATCGTTTCTTCCAGGTCGTCACAGCTGACAGAGCAGATAAGTGTGTCTATATCAAGCCATGAGTACACAGAGTTCTATAAATATCTCAAGATGTAACCGTCTGCATCTATATAAGCAAGAGTTCTTACTGATATCTCCAATTCTAACCTGATAGCATATGGGCTCATTCTAGCCTCCTCCTCTTGCTTTTCTGTAAATTCTTACTCCCAACAGGGAGAAATCTGGCTTTGTGGGGACTTTATATGTAGATAAGCCAATCCTAACATTTGGCTATAAAATTTTCAGACATTTTTGCCTTTGTCTCTCTGTTCATGTTCTTATCTTTCTGCCAGTGCTTTTTTTCTAAATATATATATATATATATATATATATATATATATATATATATGTATGTATATATATGCATGAATATATGTTTGTGTACATATTTCTTTATTTTCACATAAAAGATACATATTCTTACTTCTTTCCCCCATGAAACTATGTGTCAGGAGCATCTTTTCATGTTAGTAAATTATGACGTGCATCTTGGCTTTTAAACATGTATATTAGCTAGTCCCTTAGTAATGAATGCTCTGGCAGAGCCCACATTTGACAATATTATAAACAATGCCATGGTATGAAATCTTCTGCACATTATCTCTGTGGGAAATCGTTCTAGAAATAGGATTTATCTTTGAAGATGAGATCCTTTAAATTTTTCAGAACACACCCAAAATTAGAGCATTTCAGTTAGGTTGGACCAAGTCTAATGTAGCCTGATGGCTTGCTTTGGGGTATACTGGGTGGCAAGAGGTGGTGTGAAGGGATCTTATGAATTCTAGCATAGTGCCTTATGAAGAGGGGTTGCCAAAGGGACCCTAGCTTATTTTGACTGCCACCGTAGGATTGATGCCTTCACCCTTACTGACTAATCTTGGGTACCATTGTCCTTTGCTAAGCACCTAGGGCCTCCCCAAAGTCAGGTCAATTACACTTAATCATCCTTTGTCCTAGTCTGTCCTTGCTTAGGAGACAACTGCTCCAGGCTTGATCTTTGGTCCTCTGCCCCCCATGTTCCTTTCTCCATGGATTTCAAGGTCAATTCAATCTTGACCTCATTGATCATCAATGCTGTATATGCAACAGCCTTTGCGTTATCCCCAGAGCACCATTAACACATTTTTTAAATGTACCTGACATGGGTGAGCCAATTTGCAAATCAAGCAAGAAAGTAGAGAAATTAGATTAAATCTTCACTCAGAACTTGGAAGCGAACCCAGGGCAAGACCTGCTGGAAAGCGGCCTTGTCTCTGACAACTTGGTGTGCTGATTCTACTAATCTTTGTCCCAGTCAGAGCTGCTAAGATGTTTGCTGAAAATGCCTTAATTGAGACATTTCATGCAGGTATATGCATTAGATAAAGTCCAAAGGATAATTCAAGGAGATGAAGTTATGATGAAATGATCAAAGAGCAGGCAGTGAGTGGGGCCTGGAACTTTCTGAATACATAACCTCTTAAGGGACAGTCACTTCCTTCATGCATTCATTGTGTTAGGGAAATCTGTGTAAACTGAGGCATTTGGTAAATAATACTGGCCTCAAACGACTAGTATTAATCAAGCTCTTATTACGCCCATAAACTGTTCTAAGTATTTTACATATTCTAACTAATTTTTGTTTTGTTTTGTTTTGATTTTTCAAGGTAGGGTCTCACTCTAGCCCAGGCTGACTTGGACTGCATGCCATACTTCATTCCCCTATAGGTCACTTCAGCCTTCTTTGTCAGTTACCCCTGCCATCTCATTCCACCTCACTGTACCCACTCCATCCAACTCCATCCCCCGTGTCCCACTCCATCCCATGCCATCCTCCTCCACTGACTCTATGAGGCAAGTTCCCTGCTGGGATATCAGATGCCTTGGGAACTCATGACAGATGCTGATGACACCCTCAACTCCTGAAGTTCCCCTTTCCTGTGTTTTAATTCAATCCAGTAGTTGCCCTGGCCCCCAGTAGCATAATGCTTACTTAAAAACAAAGCACAATCCAGATTCCCTACAGCCATGATGGGCATGTGACAAACACAATTTTGTTCCACAAGATTTAACACAAAGGGGCAGACTCGCTTGGCATACCCATTTCCCCTCTCTATTCCCATCTGCTGGGTTGCGGATGTGATGCCTGGGAGTACAGATGCCCACTTGTGAACCAGAGGATAAAAACCCGGTGCCAAGGGTAGAGAAACAGGAAGACAGGGGGAGGCTGGGATGTTAACAGTATGGGAAAACCGTTCAACAGTCCTGAGGTGCTTACATCTGACCCTTCCTGGAGGGAACTGGAAGAAGCAGGGAGTGACTCCTTAATGGGTATGATTTCCTTTCAGAGTAAGTATGCCCTGGAATAAGATAGCGTAGCATTGTGATTGTTCTAGAAACTACTCAACTGGACGCTTTCAAGCCAGTGAATTTTCATTTTATGCTAATATTACCTCAATAATAATAAATTTAAAACATGAAAGTGAGGTCAGCTTCCTGTGCGTGAACAGCCCCGGCCCAGCAATGATGCTTCTGCTGGTGTCAGACCTTGGCTCTTAGAGGCCCTGCGCTTGGTGGGCTGGGGTCCAGGTGGGGCTTCTCTCCAGAAGAGCACAAAATGCAGACCTGGATCCTTTCCAGTCCTGGGAGCAGGCAGTAACTTCTGTCTCATGACACCATAGAGACAGATACTTAGGTTTTTATTGGTCATTTATTATTTTGATGAATTTCAGTGTTGACATTTAGTTTGTCTCCTGGATATAGAGGCCAAAGACTTGTCTGGCCAGAGACTTCAGGTCCCTGAGATGAAAACTCCCTCATCCCTTCTTCACTTCACCATGACCCCCACCCCCACCCTTGAAACTGCCCAGAAGCTTTCTTCACAGCCCGGAATGGGGGCCATGCACAGGCTCACGGGCTCTAAGGACACTGCTTCAGGATTTTGTATGCCAGGCACTGCCCTAGGCCTGGAGGAGACAAGAATGAACCAGGCCTCCTCCCTGACCTCCAGGAGTGAGTGAGAAAGGTGAAAAACAGTACAAAAGTAGACTTCTTGCTGGAGAGATGGCTTAGTGGTTAAGGCACTTACCAGCAAAGCCAAAGCACTCTGGTTTGATTCCCCAGGACCCACGTAAGCCAGATGCACAAGGTGGTGCATGTGTCTGGAGTTTGTTTGCAGTGGCTGGAGGCCATTCTTTCTCTCTCTCTCAATCTCTCTCTCTCTCCCCCCCCCCATGTCTTCCTCTCTCTCTCAAATAAATAAATAAAAATATTTTTTTTTAATGTATGCTTCTAGTGTGATACAGAGAAATGCGAGATTTGGGGAGGTGCATGAGCTGGGTATGGAAGGACAAGAACTCATCACATGGACAAAATAAAGACCTTTCAAAGACAAGGATGTGGGAAATAGCCTGGAATTGGAAGGAAACAAATCTGAAAGTAGAAGAGTGATGTACGATTAAGTGAATGTATAGATGAGCAGATGAAATTGGAAAGCAAAGTAGAGGTTAAACTTAGAATGACTTATTTGCTGGCCTGGGTTTGGATTTATCTTAACAGCAGAGGGAAACTAATTAAGGACCGTAAGAAGGGAAGTCCCATCAGCGGACTTGTGTTCTAAGTGGGGAGAGAACCGGGCCACAAAATAAAGGCTGTCTGAGGAAACAAGTTGGAGTGGAAGCTAGCCAGGACACTACTGCGACATTCTGTGCAAGAGGTGATGAGAACCAGGCAAAGGTCACAGGTAGGGATCACAGAGACAGAATGGGTAAGGATGCTAAGTAACCGCAGATGGGACGGTAGGATGGGGAGATAGAAAGAGAACAGTCCTGGGTTTCCAGCTGGCAAAGGGGGTCCATATGTGACAAGAGGAGCGCATTAGGAAAATGGTGACAGATTGAGATTGGGGAAGGATGAGAGCCTGAGGCACATCGGGGGGAGAAGTCAAGTGGGCCATCAGGGATTAAGTCTAGGGCTTACCATAGAAGTCTTGACATCATGTGGTCCCTGTACACACATCCTGTCTCTCTCCAGACTTCTGGCTTTGGGAACTATGACCTAGGAGCAGCTGGCGCCTGCCTCTGTCAAGGTTCTTCTAGTTTAAGCTCTCTCTCTCTCTCTCCCTGTTGGCATGCAATTTCATGCTTTTCACTTCTCCCTTTAAATGGAAATGAATAAAATGATCTTCCCCCCCCCCACCCGCCCCAGTGGGGATTGAGAATCTTTTTTTCCTGTCTCAGCTCTGACACCTGCTACGGTTTCACTCACTATTAAAGGTCTGTGACTGGGTGGCACACCCGAGACTGTGCTAAATGGGGCGCAGGCGAGTCTGGAGAAGTGTCAGAGGAGAGGTGCCAGAGGGTGAAGCCCAGCAGTCGGGAGCGCGCCTCCGTGTTGTGTCTTGCAATGCTACCGCTGCCTCTGGGCTGCAAGGCTATGCAGCTGGGGTGGTCACCCTCTTCCCAGGCCTGCTCCCCACTCACCCCCCTGCCCAGTCCACCTCTAGGGCCACTGCCTGTGCTGTGTCCCTCCCTCGGGAGTGCTGTTCTTATCTCACCTACTAACCTGCTTCCCCTATATACCTAGTCTTGGTTCTTTTGTTGCTATGACAAATGGCTACTCATGTAAACTCACTGATGCTTGTTTTTTTTATTATTATTATTTGCAAGCAGATAGAAGACAGAGAATGAGAGAAGGAGGGTGTGGGGCGGAAATGGTCACATCAGGGACTCTCACAACTGCAAACAGACTCCGGATGCATGTGCCACTTTGTGCATCTACCTTCACTTGGGTACTGGGGAATCAAACCTGGGTCATCAGGCTTTTCAAGCAAACACCTTTAGCCACTGAGCCATCTCTCCAGCCTCTCACTTATGGTTGTTAAGGTCACAAGCCTGACATAGGTCTCACTGAGCTAAAACTAAGGTGCTAGAATGCTGTAATCCTCTCTCAGGCTCTACAGGCATATCTGTTTTTTGCTTCTAGAAGTTACCTCATTCTTGGGTTCCGGGCTACCATCCATCGTCAAAGCCAGCAAGGACTTGCTGAGTCCTAGGGGGGCATGACTCCAGCCGCTTCTTTCTCCCTTTTCTGTGTTGAGGGCCCCGTGTGTCCTTATCAGTTTTTCTTTTTGGGTGTGGCATAGGTGTGTGTGTACATGTGACATTGGCATGGAATGTTGAGATTGGCCTTGGGTTCCGTCTTCAGTCACTCTCCACCTTATTTTTATGAGGCAGGGTCTCTCACTGAACCTAGCGCCCATTAATTCAGCTAGACCAGCCAGCCAGTAAGCCCCAGGGCTCCTCCTGTCTCTGCCTCCCCAGAGTTGGGATTACAGGGGTGTTCTGTCATAGCTGACTTATTTAAGTGGGTGCTTGGGGCCCGAACTCGGGTCCTCACACATGTGTGGCAAGCACTTTAGTGACTGAGCCGTCTCTCCAGCCCTCTTCATCTGTTTTGTGTTACAATAAGAGAATATCTGAGGCTGGGTGATTTATCATGAACAGGACTTTATTTGGCTCATGATTTTAGAGGTTAGGAAGCTCAACACTGGGGGGCACACCTGATAATGGCTCTTATATCATAGCATGACAGAAGTCATCACACGGCAAGAAAGCGTGCAAGTGTGATCTCCCCAATAAAAGCGGGTCACAGTCACTTTTGTAAAAAGAAAAAAATATATATATCTACACTGTGATAAACGGCTCCTTAGGTATTGACACTAATCCATTTATGAGGGCAGAGCCAGCAGGGTCTACTCATGCTAAAGACCCTGCCTCTCAACACTGGTGCATTGGGGATTGAGTTTTAACACATGAGATTGGGGGGCTGCATTCAAACCACAGCACCTTGTGATGACATTACACTTATGAGCATCCAGGCTCTCTATCTTAAGATTTGCTAATTGGCCAGGTTCCGTGTTCACAGGTTTTGGGAGTTGTGGTGTGGGGATTCCCCTCTGGGGGGCGTCATTCTTCCCACCATGTCACCCATCGAGATACAGCTTAGGGTGTATCTTCTCGTGGGATTGCTCCCCTAATTGCAGCCGTGCCAGGCTGATGGCACGGCTTTAGTAAATCACAGTATGGCATTTTTTTTTAACTGTCCTAGTTCTCTGCCTTGCCTTATCATGGTTTGACTTTCAAATATCCCCTAAATATCAATATGGCAAAGTGTTGTCCACCAGCTGTGGTGCTACTGGGAGGTGGTGGAACTTTTAGATGAGGTTTAGTGACAGGAAGTTAGGTCGTTGGAGTTGCACCCTTAAAGGGGATGGCTGTGTCTTAGGGAAGATGCTTATGTCTGAGCAAGCAGATTTTTGTTAAGGGATCTCAGTTATTATGATATTGGCTGGGCTGGAGAGATGACTCAGTGGTTAAGGCACTTGCCTGCAAAGCCTAACGACCCAGGTTTGATTCCCCAGTGCCCACATAAAGCCAGATGTACAAAGTAGTGCCTATTTTAAGAATCCTTAAAATAATATTGGCTAGCATTACGAGTACCTGGACTGGATGCCAGCATTATTTTACACGATTTCTGTGCATTTTGTCATTCAATTCTTAGGATTCCCCTATGAGATAGTGTTCTCACCGCTATTTAGTGGGTAAGTGCTTTGGAGGCCTTGTGGTCTATCAGCTTGTCCAAGGTTACCTAGTTGGCAAGCAACACATTGAGACTTCAAGGTTGGCTTGTAGGTGGCAGTCTATGCTCTTTATCTCCATATTCTTTCTCTTGCAGGAAGAATGGTTCCAGGAGGGCCAGGAAAAAGGATAAGTCACCTGCTCACCCTGCTTGATTCTAACCCAGGCTCCAGCCACCAAAGACTGGAGGGGTGGTGCTGTCTGTAAGACCATTCATGAAGACAGAGCCATGGGGGAGGGACAGGCTTCTGGGCAGCCCTTGTCCTACCTTCCTTGAATCCTGCCACTGCCTTGGGCTTCTCTTCCTCCCTGCCCTGCTCAGGCACAGTGTAGGCCAGGGCCATCTTTCCGTCCCAATGCATTTGCCAATTTGTTATCATGCAAAGAGAACCTGCCTTATGATATTGTTGCTGTAATGGGAAGGAAGCTCATCTATTTCCAATTCTGCAATGTGGGCCAACTTTTAAAGGGTCTGTCTGTTTTCCATTCATACATTAATTTCCTTCTTGCCACAGCTCCAAATAGCTTTTGCTTCTAGACAAGGACCATTTTACTTGTGAAGGGGAGGAATGGAATGATAATTTTGTTTGTGTATCTTTCCAAATGGGATAAGGATAAAGGGACCAGACCTTGCCCCGTCTCTAGACAATACCTGAAGGAACCTGGACAAGGTAAACATCGAAATCTTTTCTTCATAAAAGCTCTTTGCTCAGCAGTGCTCCTAAATTTGCTGCGTGCTTGCACGTGTGTGTGTATGTATGTGCATACATGCACGCATGTGTGCATGAGCATTTGTGTGTGTGTGTGTGTGTGTGTGTGTGTGTGTGTGTGTGTGATGCGCACACATCGGAGCTGCTGACATCTTGGCATCTTCCTGGGACAGCTGTATTCCTTACTGGAGGGACATGCAGTCTTGGTGATCTGCAAATTTCCTTTCTATCCAGAGACAGGTTTAGAAGGACCTCTTCCAGAGTAGACCATGTTTCCTGTGCTCTGGAGGCTGGGCAGGAGCACATTTTTCAACATTTGCTTCCTATTCCTCCCAAAGAGCCCTAAGCTGGACCCCTGCCGGTTGGTTGGTCTGGTACTCAATCCTCCTAACCCCAACCATGCTGTGGTATTATCTAATGTTTGGCAAGTGGAGACGGCACATCTTGGCCACCATAAGCAGACAGACTGTGTCAGAGTCAAGCTGTTGGGAGGCCATGGAGTTAAGTTCTAGAAGGGATCCAGGAATGCTGTAGCCACAGCTCTACTCCATATCTGCTGGCCTGTTCATTGCTCTCCTGGTGCAGTTTTCTTCAAGTGTAAGAATGAGGACTTCCAATGTAGAAAGAAAGATGTAAAAGCCTCTATTGTCCATAGCAACAGAATCCTCATTCTCCATGAAAACCCTCATGTTTAGATCTCTCTTTTTTTTTTTTTAAATTTAATTTATTAGTTTTCTTTTCAGTAAATACAGGCATTTTGGTACCATTATTTAGGCTCATCTGTGATCTACCCCCTCCCATTAGACCCTCCTTGTTATTGAAAATGGGTCGTGCATTGTGGAGGGCTTTTCTTTTTTGAAACAAAATTAATTAATTTATTTATTTGAGAGATATTGAGAGGAAGAAGGAGAGAGAGAGAATGGGTACACGAGGACCTCTAGCCATTGCAAATGAACTCCAGACATATGCTCCCCCTTGTGCATCTGGCTTACATGGGCCCTGGGGAATCAAACCAGGGTCCTTTGGCTTTGCAGGCAAATGCCTTAACCGCTGAGCCATTTCCCCAGCCCTGCAGATGGCTTTTCTTGATTTATCTCCTCCTCTTCATCCCAGAACCTAGAGATTTTCAATCACCATTATCTGAGAGATGCTGTGTTTGTGTATATAGCCAGCAGCTTAGATGAGCTTATTACTTGCTGAGTGTTTTCTTTTTCTTTTTTTTCTTTTTTCCTTTAGTCCTCTCCCAGGACCTTTGCGTACTTAAAACCCACTGTGTAATCTTCACACTCTCAGTCCCATTCGTTTTCAGACTTCTGGGTCTTCAGATCCATGTGTTGTCTACCAGGCTATGCATTATTCATATACACACCTGTTCTCAAGTAAAAGAAACAAATAGATATTTTTTTAAACTGGGGGTGGGGTGGGTGGAAGGTGGGTGGGAAAACACAGCTCTAATTTGTAAACTTGCTTCCCTGTCTACTCACGAGTTATTCCAGAAACATTTATGAAAAGTCTTTTTCCCCTGCAGCAAGAGGAGGTCTGGTTCTCGGACACATCTCATAGCCTCTGATGTGACTCAGTTGTATTTTCTTTGCCTGGAAGGAAAGGGTAAGTAGTGAGTGCCGGCTGAATCCCTGGAATACATTTTGTGCAGCTCTAAAGGAATGTCTAGAATTTGGAAAATGGGACAAATTGAATCCTATGAGTGACTCTCGTAAGAGTTACATTATTTTGTACTTTAATACTTGCTAGTATCAATTATTTTTTGTTCCTAAAATATAAAACATTTGGAGTTTATTTCCCAAATCTTAGTTTCTTTTTTTTTTCTTTTCAATGTTTTTTTATTCACAACTTCCATGATTATAAAAAATATCCCATGGTAACGCCCTCCCTACCCCCACTTTCCCCTTTGAAACTTAGTGCATTTTGTCTGTGAGCTCCTTGGTGGTATCAGGGCTTGGATAACACCTCATTCTGTGGTAGATTTTTCTCCCAGAATGAACCAGCTTCCAACTGTGACTCAGAACAATGTGGCAAGTAACAAAGGAACAAATGGCAAAGAATCCAGGAAAACTTTTGACAGAAGTGGATATTTCAGAGTTAACAAGACAGTAGCAATATTGATAATTATGCAGTATGGCAAAAGTATGGGGTTAGCTTGCCATCCTTGGACAGGAGATTCGATATCTCTAAATCTAAATAGTCTCATCTGGAGGGAAGGGGGTATGGAGAGAGAGGAAAGAGAGACTGTGAGAACTTTTAAATGAGATTGTGCATTTAACATCAGCTACCCCCAAGTAAGTATTATTGCCGTTGGATTTGTGAAGCAAGTCTTACAGAGAGGATAATTGTCATAGTCAGGTTCGCATTGCTGGTAGAAATCACCCAACCAAGAGCAACTTGTGGGAAAAGAGGTTTACTTTGGATTATAGGCCCGAGGGGAAGTTCCACGATGGCAGGGGAAAATGATGGTATGAGCAGAGGGTGGACGTCACCCCCTGGCCAACATAAGGTGGATAACAAGAACAGGAGAGTGTGCCAAACACTGGCATGGGGACACTGGCTATAATACCCATAAGCCTGCCCTCACAACACACTCCCTCCAGCAGGTGTTAATTCCCAAATCTCCAGCAGCTGGGAACCTAGCGTTCAGAACACCTGAGTTTATGGAAGACACCTGGATCAAACCACCACGATGAATGCAGAGCAGTTAGAGTCTGAGATATGTACATGGAGGAACATGATGGTTTGTACTAAAGCCATCTCCATGACAGCCACAGTCCCCTCTATGTAGCAGGTCCCCTGACTAATCACCTAAGGTACCATTTTGCTTTGTAACTCAATGATTCCCTGGCCATTCCAGGTGCTTGAGGATAGAGACTTTCTTCTTTTAAAGCTGAGTATCTTCTATTAATTTTAATTAAATACATGAATATTTTCCCTTTATTAATAACATTCAACATTGTAGATAAGGCTGAAATTTCTCCTACCCACCATCTTTCACCCTCTTATTAACCCTAAAAGGAATTCTATCATCTAGGTATGACCTATATATCTTATTAAGCATTAAAGGTATATATTATTTATGCCTGTAGAAAAACACATAGTATGTTATATGCATGTTTTTTAATATATAAATTGTCATAGGGCATGTCATTCCTTAGCTTGATTTTTGTTCACTCAATACACCGTGGAGCTCTTTCTATCTCAGTACATGCAATGTAATACATTAAAAAATACTACCATAGGTGGGCTGGAAGCATAGTTCATCAGTAGAGTGTGCAGCAGGCACAAAGTCTTTGTTAAATACCTACTAATGCAGCAAACAAACGCCCTTCCAGAGCGTGTGTGTGTGTGTGTGTGTGTGTGTGTGTGTGTGTGTGTTATGTAGGATGGATGACCCAATTTAGGCAATTCAATTTTGGTGATTATTTAAGTCACTTAACTTGTTAATCTGTAGCTCAAAAGTTACTCTGCAAAGTGATCACACCAGTTTATAATCCTACCAATAGGATATAGAAATGGCTTTTTTAAATTTGTAGATGGAACAAATTCATTCTCTAGCGTTTGAGTTTCCAATTTCCTGATTGTTAGTCAGCTTGAGCATTTGTTGCTGTGTCTTTATGGACCATTTCTATTTCCTTTTCTGTGAATTGCCATTTTATTTTTAATAGTATTTTCCTATTGGGTCATTTTTCCTTTTTATCTGTGGAGGTTCTTTATATATTCTAAGTACTGATCCTTCGCTGCAAGCACTTTCTCCTCTTGTCTTTTGATTTCGTTTATGATGTTTCCAACCATCTAGAAGTTGTTGGTTTTGAAGTAGTCTCATTAATTAGTTTTATATATGTAGATTTGTTTGTGGGGTGTGTGTGTATGCACCATGATTAGAAATCGTTTCTGCCAGATCATAAAGAAACTCCTCTTAAATTATATTGCTGTTTTTTAGATCTACATAATTAGGGTGAAAGACATTATATATAGGTAAAAAGCCCTCATATATGTTGCAGGAGTATCCACAACCCAGAAATGACTGTCTCCCTGGTGGCTCAGACGTGGCCAAACCCACGAGGAGGACTGAGCGATGCCAGCACGTGCCTGCAGAGGGCAGTGTCTGAGCAGGTCTGCCTCTCTCCATTAGGGCCAGGAGAGGTTTTCTGCCTCACCGAGGGGAACCATTTAATGGTTCAGAAATGTAGTAAATTCCAGTGAGAGGCATGTATCTGAGCCACAGGAAAGACCAGGAGCAGAGTCTGTTTCTGTGTGTGCTCCACAGTGGGAAGTAAAACCAAGCCAAGGGGAAACGTCCTGGCAGGCTTGGAGTGTTTGTCCTGCATCTGAGCAGAGAGCAGATCAAAGCATCACAGGACCACAGGGGGCTTCCCCCAGGGAACTTTCCAAGGCTGCTTAAGTCTGGACCACAGCTCTGAGATGAAAGCTCGGGTTTTACAGAGGAAATGTTATTTAGTGGATAGACTGCATGCAGGATGGAAACAGGCAGTCCCCAGACTTATCCAACCCTGTCTCTTTCCCGAGTGGGGAAGTGAGTTAAAAAGAGGCCTTGGCCAGGGGTACAGCTCACTCGAGGGAAACTGAGACATCGGCAGACAACGGTGACAGCTGCTTAGCCAGTTCCCTCCACACCTCAACTGGGGTGTGGATATATCCTGGGCTAGCAGATCTGCTTTCTGTGGGTTTAATACTGTTTGTGTGGGATTTACTATATCATAAAACCAGAGTAATGGTAATGAAATGTATAGATATGCATACGTATGTTGATCTATGTTTATGTGTAAATCTGAACCAGTCTCTGGGCTGGTGGGCTGAGCTGTCTGTCTGTCTCTGCAAGGCCACTCGTACCTTCCTGTGTCCTCGCTCTGTGTGGCAGAGGCTGGCTATGTGGATGAAGGGAATGGACTCCACTGGCAAGGTAGGGCTCCTCCACAGCAGGATGGCTTCTGGTCCCGTAATCCGCCTGGGTTTTTGTTTATAGGAATTTACTGAATGGGCCTTTACTGGATGAGGGCTGAGCCATCCAGTCTAATTCCCATTGCAGGTGTTTAGACACCACACAGTCTTATTCACATCTTCTTGCCAGGTTACAGGGAAGGGGAACTGCGTGAGGGGAGAAGAGATAAGGGAAAACCAGCCCATGCTGTGTGCTTTGTAGTCTTATTCCCGTCTGCCCATCAGGTTTTCAAGGAAGGAGGACTCCACTAAGGAAAAAGAGATAAAGACAAAGTGGACTCTTTCTTTACAGGCTCAAGGGCATTTTCCACTTTTAGCCCAGAAAAATCCTGTTCCCTTTGGGGGCCTCTGCGTGTGAATGGGCTCTTTGCTCACTGTTTTCTGGTTCCCACAGGGCATTGGGAGCCCCCCTCAAAGGAGTCTGGGTGTCTCTCTCTCATTCTCTTGTCTGCCGGACCACACCTGAGTGGCTTCCTTCTGCACACTAGGGGCAGCTCTCTGACAAGCCCCACTCTCCTTCTCCCATTCATGCCTCCGGGTGTTTTTGGTCCCACATCCTGGCACTTCACTAATTCACTTTGTCGTCCATCATCTCTGCTTAGTGAACAGTCCCTTTATTAATTTATCTTCAACCATTTCTTTTGATCTCTTCCCAAACCTTGACTAAAACACACATCTAGATCCATTTTAATTTTTCTCCCTGAAACAGGTCAAGCGTGCAGTCAATTCTTTACTGGAGTATTGGACTCTCTTTTCCACACAAACAACTTCTAAGCTCAGTAGTGGCTGCTGTCTTTGAGTCTTTCTGAGAAACCCTCCAGAGGGCCTGGGAGTGTGGCACTGTGATGGAGTGTATGCTCAGCATGCGCTGGGGGTGATCCTCAGCACACACCCCACCCTAAAAAAGGTGTGTGGGGGGGAAACAAGACTCTGCCATCTGGATTCATTTTCTGCAATTCACTAATGTTGGTTTCTCAAAGACCCTTTCCCCCAGGCTTACAAAAATGTCTCACTTCTGTAAATACTCTCCACTTCACTTATAAACTTTGAAGGCAAAGAACCTAGAAGATGAAAGGAACACAGGAACCAATTTGGAGGCTGTGAAGGGTTGACTGATTCATTAAGGGATAGTTATAGATAGTTGCTGGAGATGTAAATTGCATTTCTACACAGCCCTCCCCTTCAGGGATGGGATTGCTGCTCTGTAAGCTAAACAGGCAATAAAATGCCACTCTGAAGAGGTTAGGCCTTTTGCTTTTCCTCTCTCCGCCAGACATACGTGACTAAGAGAGCTGGTTTCCCCAGGCCCCTTCTTCTCCTTCCACCTGCTGCTGAATGTGTAAAGTAACAAGGCCCAGCTACGGCAGAAACAGGAGGAGTGAGACCCTTAATCAACGCATTAGACAGCACTAATTCCTCAGAGCTGTTGGACACCTGCTTTAATTAAACTCCGAGTCTTTTGTTGTTTCTTTTGCTTTTTATGTGCTGGAGACTGAACTCAAGGCCTTGAGGGCTTAGTGGCATATATACTCATGGCCTTTTTTTTTTTTTTTAAATTGAGATTGGAGACCACTATGTAGTCCAGGTGAGCCCACACTTGAAACCCCCACCTCAGTGTTTTTACTAGCGGAGATTACAGCCATGTGTCACTGTGCGTAACTACTGCCTTGGTTTCCACCATATTGAAATAGTGTGCTAGGGATTCAGGAAAGTCCTTGCACCCCAAGCCTCAAAGAATTGGGCAAACCAAACTGAGAAGGATAATTATGAAATTATTATATTTGTTTAGGGAAGTACAGAACCCAGGGAAGGAGAATGAATGCACGCACGTGGCTTGACAACCTATGTGGCAGGACTTGGAAAACCACGGAGAGAATAGAAAAGAAAGTGCAGAGGTTTACCAGTGGTCAGGCCGCCCAGAGACTTGCTCTGCCCTTGCAAACGTATTGTATTTGTAATCTTATGGTGGTGGGCCCTTACATTCTGGCTCAGGTGAACCAGAGGGACAGCAATGGGTGTAGATTAGGGGCTGAATCAGGAAGAGGCTAGCCAAGTTCTGGGGGCTGAACTTGATCAGCTACAATGTCAGGATTCCAGAAAAAGACCTCCCTCCCAGGGAGGGGCTCAGGTACGGAAAAATAGGTCTAGGGAACTAGGCAAGAGATAAGAAGTCAGATCATCCTTTAATCTCTAGCAAGTGCAGACCTTCCTACCTTTATGCTTTCAGGGGCCCTGCCACCCTAACTGAAGCTAAGTGACTCCCTTTCAATATGTCCTTTCTGGTGTGCATCTTCTGTTCTTAAAGGTACACACCCTGCTTCTTGCCTGGTCCAGCTGCCACACCCTTTTTAGCCCTTATCTAGTGACCTGAGAGATGCCCTGCCACTTTCCTGTCTGGTTGCCCAGTTCATCTCTGTGGCAGCTTGAACGTACGGCCCCATAGACTTGGGCTTGCGACTCCAGTCTCCATTAGGTGGAAGGAGCCCTTCTGGGGAAGAGGCATATCACTGGAGTGGGTCTAGTAGTCCAGCCTAAGGTATGGAAAGAGCAGTTTGAGCTCTGGCTGTTGGTGATGTCTCTGTACTTGGATCTATGGAAATGAGCCAGTTTCTCCCTCCACTGATGGTGTTTTCCCCTGGAATTTATAAGCCCAAAAGAAACCCTTTCCTCTTATAAGCTGTTTCTAGTTGGGTGTCTGCGCCACCAACCACAGGCCAAATGCAACAGTATCCTAGCACCACATGTTCACATCAGTCTTTCCTCTGTGACTCCTTCCCACCTCCACCAGCAGCACTTGCTCACAGTCCCCTGGACCACGGCCATGGCGTCACAAGGTGCCAATGCCTCTGTCATCTACAGTGCTCTCTCCACAGCACAGCCAGAGTGGGCTTTCCAACAGGCAAACCCATCCTTGACATTTTGCTTAAAACTCTTTGAAAGGTCCCACTGCTTTTAGGTTAAATACCTAAAGCTTTACAGCCCCATGAAACCTGGTTTTGCTCACTCCTTCAGTGCCACCATATGCCATGCCTCCCTCTGCCATGTCTGCACCTTTTGTTCCAACTTCTAGTCCTTAAGGTTCCCATCCTTTGTCTCCATTCATGTCTGTTTTCTTTGCCTTTCATATTCTCCAAATCACCAGTACTTGCTGCTGTCTGGTTAAGTCCTATGCATTCCTCAGAACCTCAACTCACACAGCCTCCTTACCCAAAGGGTCCTTTCCCAACCTGAGAGTAGACCAAGTTCTCCATCACATACTCTTCTGATTTCATCACCGATGTAATTATATACTCAATTGAGTGTTTGATGAGGTCTCTTTTACTAGAAGTGTGCTCTGTGAGGTTGGGAGTAGTGTTTTTGTATCAGCACTGTGGCTATCATATATGACAATGTCAGTGGCTTTGAATGAATGAACAAGCACAATGATGTTCTTTCTGCTTGTCTCCATGTTGATGGCACTGCCACAGAATAAAGCAATGGAAGTCCTTGGTCTGGAGAAAGAGAGGCATGGTACTGATCAGAGTGGGTAGTGATGGCTTGTTTTCTTGCAGGAAGATTCTGTGTTTTGGAACGTTCCATTTCCTTTCTGTCGACCTCTCACTAGTCTAGGACTATCTTGTGCTGGTAATGTGTATACCCCTACCACTATCCCCACCTGTAAGCTGACAGAGACCCCAAGAGAGCCCCTCTTTCTCATGGCCTCATTGACTCTTGGGCAATAAACTGGGAAAGCTGGTCTTTTGTTCCCATGCATGCTGCGGGCTAGAAGCAGCCCAGCACTGGAGAATGCCAGTGGGTCCCCTGGGAGCCCTCTCCTCCTGTTAATTATTGGCAATGCAAATGAAGCATGAAATTACAGGCAAGAGACTTTGTTCAGAAGCTTGAGTTTTAAGGACCGTTCTCTGAAAAACTCGAACAGAATGGCAAAAACAAGCACATAGGCCTTCCTTCCATTCTACCAAGGGCTGGCCAAGCAGGAGCCAAGGCTCAGAGAGGTAACTGTAACATAGGGCGTCTCAGACCTACTCAGCTAAAGATCCCTGGAGGGCTTCTTAAGCACAGGAGGCTTGATCCTGTTCCCTTGGGTTTATGATTCAGTTAGGCTGTCATGGGCCTAAGAGTTTGATCCCCAAAAAGTTCCTAGGTGATGCTGACGCTGCTGGTCTCTTAGGACCACCTTTGAGACCCACAGAGCTTTGCTCTACTCCCTCTAAGCTCAGAGCCTCTCAAACTTTAATGTCTATTCACTTCCCCAGAGATCTTGTTAGGGAACATATTATAATGGATCATGTGGAGAGGACCTGGAGACCCACCTTATTGGGCAGTTCCCAGGTGTCATGGAGGCAGCCAGGACCTCATGCTGGGAGAAGATGCTGCCCTTCCTATGGGGACTGCTGGTGGGTCAGGGATATTTTGGAAGACCTCTGAAAGAGGTAGGTGCCAGGGAATGTTGCTCAAATCTGTATTCCCAGCTCTCGCCATCTGCCCAGTGGGAATCCAGTGTTCATAGGCCAGCAGAGGCTTTTGTCTAAACTTTGGAGGGAAACATGGCCTTCTGAATCATCCTCTGCTGGAGAGACTCCTGCCCAGGATTCTGACAGGAGTGAAGAGGAAATACAGGGTTTCTCTGCTAGGAGAATCATACTGCCAGGGCAGAAAAATGCCACATAGCTCTACTGGGAGTCTGGACTATAGAGGCTGCAAAAGCATGAGGATTCAGTGAGGAAAGCAAAGCTTTTCCCCTTTATTGAAGAACCGCTGGGTTGTAGCATATGGCTTAAGAGAATGAGCTCTGGGGTTAAGAATCCACAATGCCAAGCTTCAAATGAAAGTGTGTGTGACTGGTTTGCCATGGTGCTATGGCACTTTGTAAGGACTTAATGAGGGGAAACTATTGTCCTTGTTTTTAGAGAGGAAGTGGTAGCTGTAGCAGAGTCAGAATTCACACGAGAGGAAAGTTGGCAGCTTGGTAGACTATAAAATTAAAAAGCAGTGTTTTTAGTCACTGGAATTGCCTATTTCTCATCTCACTTAGTTCTTCACTCACAGCAATGCACAACGTGTATTGGGGGGTGAAAGCAGAAGTCATACAAGACTAGGTCAGTTGGTAGGTGGGGGATGATCAAGTTCATGGAAGTTGTCCAAAAGGAAAGAATTGTGGAACCCCTGGATTATCAAAAGTAAGGACTTGCAGGCCCAGCATATTCTTGCTCAGTTTATTTATCAAACTGACTGCTACTGCAGCTTTAGGACTGTGAAAAGTATTCGTGTTTGCAAAAGTACACAATTAGTAATGCACGAATCAGGTGTTAGCTGCTGTCAGTTGAACTGTGTCAACTTCAGTGACGAACCTCAGAGCGAAAATGTCAAGCCATAGGTTATATGTCAGATTCACCTTGTAGCCTGACCCTTGTCTGTTAAAAAAAAAAAAAAAAATCCTCTGAGCTTCTAAATATCGTTTGACAAATGGAATATGAACTTCTTCAAAAGCTGTCCAGCTATATGCAGGTAGACATCCAAATAATCTACCTGCCAAGGGCTCAGTGTGGTTGACCAGACAGGAAGCCTGTGAGCCCAGCTGGTAAGAAAGAAGACTCCAGTCTCCCTTGCCACGCTCTCCTCAGCCTAATGCATCTCATTTATAGTTAATGCTGTTTCTGCTGGCTCATTTGCAAATAGCCTGAATAAAACATCAGAGCGGAGTGGGAGGGGTCCTCTCTGTCTTCCATTAAGGTTTCTGCCTCATTCCTGCCCTCCTTCCCTTTCCTCTGGTCCCTTCATTACTCTGATTAACAATCTTTATCTAATTGGCTTGTCATGGAGCAGCCAAATAGGACTCCTGAGCTCTTGCAGAGATAGTGAGGAAAACAACTCCAATGGGCCTACCCTCTGTTTCTGTTTTCCTAGAAACAGGAGGGGGGAAAAGTAAACATAGAATTTGCAGGTGACCTTAGGGAAGACATGTGGGAGTATAAGATGGCTGCTCAGTTCATTCAGGGATTGCCCTCCATACACGGGAGCCTGGCTCAGGGTTAGCCCAAAGCAAATTGTTTAGTTCAGGTGAAGCCCTGTGGCAGTGAGGCTCAGTGTTTGCTACTACAGTATATAGAAAGTTCCTGCGATCCTAAAATAAAGCTGAAAAGAAGAAGCTCTCTTGTGAAGATATGTAGCTGTGACTCTCAAATCTACACAGGAACAGTTTCTCTTGTTTAACTTAATCACTAAATACCTTCATTTTTATACTAACCACTTCCTTGCTTCTTCATAGCTTTAACACACACACACACACAAAACAACCAAAAAACTCCCTAAGATGCCATAATATAGGTTTATAGTGCTTTTTTAGAAAATTATTTTTGTTTATTTATTTGAGAGTGAGAGAGAGAAATAGAGAGAATGGGCATGCCAGGGCCTCCAGCCACTGCAAATGAACTCCAGATGCATGTGCCCTCTTGTGCATCTGGTTTAAATGGGTCCTGGGGAATCGAACCTGCGTCCTTTGGCTTTACAGGCAAATGCCTTAACCATTAAGCCATATCTCCAGCCCTAACTTTACAGTTCTTAAAATTTTGTTATGACTTTAATTTTTTTAACCTACATATTCCATCTAGACTCCCCTTATTCTTGGAAGTTTTCTACTTAAGAACCTGAGTCTTTTCACTTGTGAAGTTTCCCCCAGTCTGGGTTTTGCTGATTGCATATTTAAAGAACAGTTCAATATGTTCCTTTGAGCTCTGTATTTTCCTGCAAATTGGTAGCTAGATCCACAGGGTTGATTAGACTTAAATTTGATCCCTTTGGTGAGACTGGAGATGGCATGGTACTTTTCATCAGGAGGCAAATAATGTCTGCATATCTTCCTTTTGGTGATGTTAGCAGCTGCTGATGTTCAAAACTTAGATCCATTGATTCATGCGGGTGTTGCTGCATGGTGATATTCTGCCTTATTGCTGAATTTTATTTGTTGGAACATGTCCGTAAAGAGGTGTTTTCACTCACCTATGACCTGAGCTCATTCTCCTTCTGTTGCCCATGGACACCAGAGCTCCTGGTTCCAAGACCTTTAGACTCTGAGCCATCTACTAGTACAGAGCTTAATAACCAAGTACTTGCTTTGGTAAGACAGCTGATTGGACTTAGAACTCTGATGTCTAGTGATGGAATAAAACAGAACAGTTGAAATCGAATGGGTTGCAAGTCCACAATCTTAGTCTCTCATGGCTTCCAACCTCATAGCCCTATTGCAATATAGTTACATCCTGGGGCTTATAGTTTTGTTTTTTTTTTTTTCGATTTTTTTTTATTAACATTTTCCATGATTATAAAATATATCCCATGGTAATTCCCTCCCTCCCCACCCCCACACTTTCCCATTTGAAATTCCATTCTCCATCATAATACCTCCCCATTACAATCATTATAATTACATACAAGACCAAAAATAGTTACTACGTCCAATAAGCAAAATATAAATAAATATTACCATTTTATAAGTAAACTTGGAAAAATAATCTGGTCTATCTTACGATGCATCAGCATAGGGCCTCATCTGAGATTCAGTGGACTTATTGTATGGGAAGCCAGTTGTTAAAAGGGATGGTAGGCATCAAATAGTGAAACTCAGCCTTCAGGAACATGCAGAGATACTAAATGGGAGCAGGCAGCTTGTGTCTTTTGGCAGTGAATTCTCCAGCGATTCTAGCCCATTAATCTTTTCCCAGTTTTTCCTTTTTCAGCAGTCAGAACCTTCAAGGCTCTCGTAATAAGAATTCACTCATTGCATTATTGCATTAAAATCTTGAACGATGAGAATTCTTAAGGATCACCACTTCCATCCTCTTCATTGTGTGTCTAGACAGTAGGCTGTCGTTTTGGAGAGGGGAAGGGACCCTCCCAGGAAATTAAGAAAACAAAACAAAAACAAAACCAGAATCTGTTGAATCATTGCTGTAACATGGAAGCTGCATGCATAGGAGCCACACACTTCTCATTTCATAGGTAGACTAAATGAAGAAGGAGATTGTTAGGTCAAATTAGCAACATTTGTATAAACTTCCCACAGAGCTCTCTGAGAGGATGTAGTCTCATAAACAGCCACAAAAAAATAACAAGAAACTGTGTTTTAATTACCTACAGAACACAATGATTTTGAGCGAAGGACTGCCATAGCACCGTAAGAAAAATCAATACACTGCTCAGTACATGAATTAATTAGTATTTAAGTAATAGAAATGGCTATCAATTATAAAACATTACCACAAATTACTTGCTGCACAAACAACTTCTCTTAGCCATTCATAATAATTCCAGCCACAATCCCCCTTTGGATGAACAGCTAGGGAAGGTTATAAAGCAAGGTTTAAAAGAAGTGACAAGAGTCCTTTTCCCTTCTGCTACCTCTTTAGAAGAGGCTTGCTTCTCAATCTCTGTTCTTTGCTGTCAGAGAAACCTAAGAGGATCAATCACTGCATATTTGCCCATTATGGGTAGAACTAACCTTGATATTAAAATCAAACATCCAAGAAAATGCCTGAAGCAACATTTTCTGTTTCTGTGTGTGGCTTGTTCAGATGAAACGATTCTGCCTTGTACAACCAGCTGAGTGGAGGAGAAAGTGGGTCTTTCCAAGTGTTACCCAACAGGAATGTGGTGATTTATGAAGAGACATGGCCGTCAGTCCAAGCCCCTACTCTTCAGTAGTCTCAATGTGAGGTTTGAGACCAGTTATTTAACCAATTTGTGATTTCATTCTCAGAAGATAGGCTGTGTCCCTAGCCATTTATTTCACAAGGAAATGCATGAGGGTCACAGTGGCTGTTAAGACCCTAATAGCACATACGATAGATGAGGAACAACTTTGCTCTTTTTGTCACTAAAATAAGTTGTTTGTGGGATTAGAGAAATGGCTCGGTCAGTAAAGCATTTGTCACAAATGCACCCAAACTTGGGTTGAGGTCTGCAGCACCCACATAAAAGCTGGGTGTGGAGGACATGCCTGTGGTCCCAGTGCTGGGAGGTAAAGACAGATGGCTCCCAGGGGCCTGCTGACCAGCTGTCCTTGTCAAAGTGGTCATCTCCAGGTCCAGTCAGAGATCCTGCCTTTAGGTAGTAGAATCAACTAAACAAACTATATTTGAAAATGCCAGAATGAATGAAAACTAAATCTCTGTATGCCAAATGACAAAAATAAATAAACGAATTAATTTTAAAAGAGGGCTGGAGAGATGGCTTAGCAATTAAGGCACTTACCTGCAAAGCCTAAGGACACATGTTTGACTCTCCAGGTCCCACGTTAGCCAGATGCACAAAGGTGAGGCAAGCACATGCCCACTAGGTGGCACAAGTGTCTGGAGTTTGAGTACAGTAACTGAGGCCCTGGCATGCCAATTCTCTATCTCTCCTCTCTCTCTGTCTCAAAAGAGAAGAGAGAAAGAGAGAGAATACAATCCAAACATAAAGTTGTTACACATTGGAGGAAAAAAAGTAAAATTACACACTCAAAAAAAAAATGCAATTTAACTCATCAGCTTTCCCATGTAAATTTGCCTTTCTCCAACCTGCTGAGAATAAAGTTGCCTTGATGAGATAAATTATATATATACTAAAGAGGGATTGAGGAAACTCTGGACTATAGACACACACACACACACACACACCTACCTGTAAACACACATATGCCACCATACATACAAACATGCATACACACATGCCCACACACAATACACATAAATAAAATTATGTTGCTAATTCCTGAGCTGATTATGGTTGGGTCAGTCATCTCTTCTGTGTAGATAAGGCCCAGCCAGGAGCAAAGATACAGGCCCTGGGTGTTCCACACCTTTCAGTTCCCTCAAAAAGCCACACATAGGATCAAGTCTTGATAAACTATCATAGCTGCCATTTATGGAGCAGTCTTGATGTGTGTTGCAGTTACTTTCTTGTTGCTGGACAAACAACCAACCAGAAGTGTCTTATGAGAGGAAAGAGTTTATTTCACACTTAGAGACTCCAGGGGAAGCTTCATTGTGGCCGAAGAAGCTGGCTCTCTTCCACAGATCCGTAGCAGAGAGACACCACCCATAGCCGGCAATCATGAGCAACCAGAGTCCAAACTGCTCTGAACGTACCTACTCACAGTGACGCGTCCTCTGAGCAGGCTGCTGAAGACACAAGTTGCAAGCTTAATCAAAAATACCTCAGGCTGAGCCTGCAGAGATGGCTTAGTGATTAAGGCATTTGCCTGCAAAGCCAAATGATCCTGGATTGACTCTCCAGGACCCACATAAGCCAGATGCACAAGGGGGCACATGCATCTGGAGTCTGTTTGCAGTGGCTGGAGGCACTGACATGCCCAGTTTCTCTCTCTCTCCCTCTTTCTGTCTCTCAAATAAATAAATAAAATATATTTTTTAAAAATACCTCAGGCTGTGGAGACACACATTCACATTTAAACCACCACGTTCTGCCCCTGGCCCCTGTAGGGCTCATGGTCATCTCACAATGAAGTCGGTCATTCAGACCAGCTTCAAAGGTCCCAATAGTCTTTACCAACTTTAACACCATTCAAAAGTCCCAAGTCTCATCTGAGATTCAAGACTGTCTCCTAACTGTGAACCCTGTAAGACCAAAATACAAGCTACCTACTTCCAACACTTAATGTCACAGAGTAAACCTTCCCACTGCAAAAAGGTATAACAAGGAGAGACGGGAGCAGTGTAAATAATAGTCATCATGTAATAGCAAGTATCTGAAGTTCAAGTCCAATATCTATAACCAGTGATGAAAAAGTCTGTGGATTCTAGTTCTACCCCTCCAGCTGGACTGAGCAGCCCAGAATCTTGAGCTGGCATCAGACCAGGGATTTAAACACTCTTTCTCATGTTGCACCTCAGTGGCTCTGATTCGCCTTCACGCAATGGCTTTACTGGGCCACCACACAGATATTTCAACCCTGCTTCACTTTGCCCAGTGGCCATTTCCAAGAAACAAAACCATGGTTCATATCCAATGACCCTATCTTTCTAGCATTTCTTATGCTTCCAGAACCAATACCAGGTGTGCAGGTCAAGGTGACTGAGCCAGGAAATAATATATCTATGTATGGGATGCTTTAGCACATGGCTAGACTATTGTATCAGTTACTTTCTCCCTTCTGGAAACAAAACGTAGAAGGAAAAGGATTTATTTATTTATTTATATTAGAGGCAGAGAGAGAGAGAGAGAGAATGGGCATGCCAGGGCCTCTAGCCACTGCAAACTAACTCCAGACGCATGTGCCACCGTGTGCATCTGGCTTATGTGGGACCTGGAGAACTGAACCAGGGTCCTTAGGCTTTGCAGGCACATGCCTTAACCACTAAGCCATCTCTCCAGCCCGAAGGAAAAGGATTGAATTTGGTTAGAGGTTAGGGTCCATCATGCAGGAGCAGGAAATCTGGTGTCACCTGATCACACTGGTATGGAGAAAGGAGAGAGACAGACCTCAAGGCTTTCCCCAGAGACGCACTTCCTCTAGCCATGCGCCACTTCCTAATCATCCCGCACAGTGCCACTAGTTAGAGATTAAATAGCCCAAAACATGAACCTATAAGGACATTTTACATTCAAACCACCACAATAATCAAATATGTAGCTGTCACTCTTAGGATGGGTTTTGGCCTTGATCCTCTGTCCCTTTCTTTCTTCAGTAGTTTAGACCTAACCTCATAAGGTAGAAGATAATTGTCCCTTATCAAAGGAGCTTCCAAACTGAAGCCAGCTCTGGTTCTACTTCCCCAGGCAGCTTTCCACAGTGTTCTTATGGAACCCCAGGCTCACTCTACACTGGCTCTCAGTGACCCCGCAAGCCTGGAAGCTTCTAATGGATAGGGACAACTTACACTGAGGGTCTCTAGTTCCTCACCCAGAGCCGGTAAATGTTTGCATGACAAAAAAAACAAAAAATCTGTTTCTCTCATATATACACACAAAAACTGTTAACTTTAAGTTTTAAGCCTCCCCAAAGGCTTAAAATTTCTGAATTCCTGAATCTATGGTCTCCTCCCTCTGATCAAGGACCCTTTATATAAGTATCTTCCAAGATGGCTGCAGGGCGCAAGAAACAGTGAATGGATATTTCTCATTCTCCTGGGGTTGCTTGGACTAGGGAGGGGTGTTCTTGGCACTTCCTTACTTACTGGGCCTGTAAGGCTCTCCCCACAGTACACTTGATTGCTTTTCCCGGACCTCCCCCTAGGGGGCAGATGGAGCAGGCAACAGACAGACTCCATGAGAATACAGACACCTTTGTCTCCACTGAGCCAAGAGACTATCTGCGGCCTGTGAGTTACCCTACCCTGACAACCACACTCCCGTGTCTTAAAAGACGACTTCAATAAAACAGGAAATAAAGAGCATAAAGCCCATATTCTTTGGCTGATCAGCCTTTGTAATAAATGCTATAAGGTAGAACAGAAATAAATTTATGAACTATCTAGGCTGCAGTTTCTTGATTTCAAAGGAAGCCAGTCGTGAGGAAATGTCAGTTCCAATTGAAGAAGAAAGCAAACTTCAAGTGTGTGGCATTCCCCAACCTCAACAGTCACGGAGTTGACCACTGTGGCACTTGTGTGAGAGCTCTGGCCAGTTCTGTGTTGGGCTCAGAGGCCATAGGGTCTGGATAAGAGCCAACATCAACCTTGCACTCGGTGGCTCATGTTCCAGTTGACCCCCAGGCCACGCTCTGCCCAGTTTAGAATGGGTGTTAGGACTTCGGCCAGAGCCGGTCTACAGATTTGGGACTCCAGAAGGCACCCAGCCTGAGGCAGAGCGGCAGGGTGGGGACGTGCTACAGGGAAAGACTTTGATTAGCAGAGGATTGCTACAAGACAGGGTCTCAGAATGCACCTGGATCTGGCTGTAGTCTGCGTGTGCCCTGCGCTTGTCTTCATTGGCTCAGCTCCTGCGAGGACTGTCTGAAACTTCCTAGGCAGGGACCTTCCTTTCTCCCTTTCTCGGTTCTCAATTAAGTAAACTATGTGTGGGCCCTCATAAATTCTTTTGTTCCTTTCCTCCCTGGGCTTCCCACATAGTTGACCACACCTTGCTTCCCAGCGCCCTCCCCTTTGCTGTCAGTCAGCAATCTCCCCGGCTTCTGCCCTTCCTTTGGAGGCTATTTGTCCTTGAACGCTGACCTCCTCAGCATCCTCTCCCACATTTATCTAGCACCACACCCTGGGTGTCCCCATCCAAACTCGCTGCTTCAGGTCCACGTATGTGTTTACGACATAGCTGTGCCTTCTCGCCCCAGCCCCAGCCCCGTGTCTGCTGGACACCTCCACTCACTCGGATGTCTCACAAGCCCCAGATCCACGTAACCAACACATCTTCTCCCCGCTGCGTTCCCCGTGTCACTGAGCAGGTGTCCAAGGAAAACCTTCCCCTAGACACTTTTTATTTATGAGAGAGCAAGAGAGAGAAAATTGGCACACCAGGGCTTTAATCACTGTCAACGAAATCCAGACATGTGTGCCACCTTGTGAGCATGTGCCACCTGGGGACACGCATCATCTTGTGGATCTGGCTTTACATGGGATCTGAGAAGTCAAACGTGGGTCCTTAGGCTTTGCAGGCAAGCGCCTTGACTGCTATGCACCATCTCTCCAGCCCCCCCCCCACAACTAGACATTCAACTAACTTCTCTGCAAGCTGCTGCATCCCAGACACTTCTAAATATCTTCCAAATGCTTGTGAATCATGGCGCTCTCCTAGTGTGGCAGGCTCTCGGTTAGCTGATGCCACAATAATGCTACATGTTGCAGAAACTCAACATCACAGTAGCATACAAACAAAAACATTTAATCTGCCCTCAAGGTTTTGTGAGAGCAGCTGGGCCGACTCTGTTTCAGGCTGCGTGGCTCTGTTCCATTCATTTCATATCTTCTTACTGTGCTTAGTTGGTTTGCTGAGGCAGAGGTTCAAGAGCGGCAAATGGAAACACCCAGGAGCTCTTAAGCCTAGGTTCAGAGGGGCACCCAGTCACTTGTATGCACATACCAATGACCAGGACAAGCCATCTGGCCTGGCCCCATGTCAAGAGATAGAGAAGTACACTCGGCTAACTGTGGGGCCATGCTAAGAGCGTGGCCGCAAGGGGCACAGACAGTGAGACCAATAAAGCCATCTACCACTGGCCCTGACTCCTGCCATCAAATCAGATCATGCCACTGTCCATTGTCCTTGAGAGCGACTGTAGACTCACCATGTGACCTCAGCCAATCTGTCTTCTCACACCACCAGTCACATGCTAATCTTGCCATACCAAATTACATTTATTGTTGCAATTTGCCTGAACTTTCTCATCTCCAAGACCACATAGCTAGTCCCCTAATTCCTGGAGCTTTCTCTTGTCCACTTTCCAGCCCCAGGATAGTCCCCATCCTATGGATTATCTGCATAACTGCATGCAGGTCTCTCTTTAGATATCACATCCTAAAACTGGCCTGGCCCCAAGATGAGATTATTGCCCTTCCATCATCAGCGGAATTCCCCAATTCCTTGCCTTGTCCTTACCGTAACACCGAGTGATGGATACTGTCTTTATCCATGTGTGCTCGGGTTATTGTAGGTCCTCAGTAAATAATAAGTAATGGATGGGTGAAGAGTGTTTCATGGGACCATGATTTTAAAATTTAAGACCTTTGTCTTTATCTTTTCTACAGAAAATTTGATAAAATTTGCAGGCAAGCGCCTTGACTGCTATGCACCCTCTCTTCAGCATCCCCCCCCCCAACTAGACATTCAACTAACTTCTCTGCAAGCTGCTGCATCCCAGACACTTCTAAATATCATGGGGCAATTGTGTATATAAGGACCAAAAGTGAGCTGATCCAGTTGATGATGTAACATCTTAGATTTGAACATTAAGTTTGCAGTATTCTCAATGAAACTCTTGCTTATTAATACATTAGCACATTGAAAAATAACAGCTATGTTTAAATATTTTATTTATTTATTCAGAGAGAGACAGAATGAGCATGCCAGAGCCTCTAGCCACTGCAAACAACTCCAGACACATGCGCCACCATATGCATCTGGCTTACATGGGTACTGGGGAATTGAACCTGGGTCCTTAGGCTTTGCAGGTAAGCACCTTAACTGCTAAGCCATCTCTCCAGCCCCACAACTCATGTTTAAGTGGCAGACACCAGGGCCCTACTCAATAGCCATTCTTCTTTTAGCAAACCCTAACTCTGTTTAAGGAGTAATATGCCCACACCAGATAATTACATCCTGAGTGGACTAAGATGGTCATAGAGTGATATCTCCTTTTTCCCTGGGGATGTGACCGCCTAGACAGATATGAAATGAAGACCATAGGCTTCTTCTGGGAAGTATCCTCTGATGGAAGCAGAAGGAGAAAGGGTCATCCTTTTCATGACCTTCTTTTGTGCTTGGGAAGATTCTTTGTAATGACATGACTCATGTCATCCCAGCAACCATTTTACCACCGTGGAGGGAGACACTACAGACCTACTGAGAGAGAGCTAAAGGGAGAACCAGGGTCTTTCCTCTTCTTGAGGTGCTGCTCCACGCTGGAACCACCTGCCTCTGAGCTTTTGATTACAGGAAATAATTAAACGTCTTCATTGCTTAAACCACTGCTATGTGGTTATTCTGCCATTTGTAGCTATAATCACTCCTAACATAAATAGCTTTGGAATTTACCCCTGCATCCCCCAAATTTCTCATCATCAAATATCGGAAGCCACTGCACTAAAGTCTGTTGTTTAGCATAGTCTTCCCAGGTCCGGGCATGTTTTCACAGCTGGCTTTTGTTGACTGTCATGGCTGATATACTGGAGAATAGGACTCATTGGTGGGAGGAGTGCTGCTCGCTTATTAATCTGTGCCCTGATCCATCCTTCTTTCTTATTATTTTCCCTGCCTTTTTTTTTTTTAAGAGAGAGAGTAAAAGACAGAGAGACAGAGAGAGAGAGAGAGACAGAGAGAATTGGCATACCAGGGCCTTAGCCACTGAAATTGAACTCCAGACACCTGTGCCACCTAGTGGACATGTGAAACCTTGCACTTGCCTCACCTTTGTGTGTCTGGCTCACATGGGACCTGAAGAGTCAAACATGGGTCCTTAGGCTTCACAGGCAAGTGCTTTAACCTATAAGCTATCTCTCCAGCCCTATTCCCTGACTCTTGAGAGGAACTGGAAGAGATAGAACTAAGACTTCTTTGCCTGTTTTGGGAGACTTATCCTGGGGGAGGGAGAAAAAAAACAACTTTACAGTGTGGAAGGTAGAATAATGACCTCTGATTCACATCCAAGTCCCAATTACTAGAAACTTAATATTTTATCTTTTATGGCAAAAGGGAAGACTTAGCAATGTAAGTCATTACAGGACTTTAAGATGGGAGATTGTCCTGGAATGTATAGGTGAACCCAGCATTAACCACAAGGGTCCTTTAAAAAGGGCAGGCAACAAAATACAAATGCAGGAGGGATATGTGACTATGGGGGATGATCAGGGACGGAGCAGGGTCAGTTTTGAAGATGGGGGAACTAGACATGAGCAAGGATTGCAGACAGCCTCTGGAAACTGGAGAGAAGGAAGAAGAGGTAGAGAGAAAGAAAATAGATTATGTTTGGGTAGTACTGGGCATTGAACCTAGTGACCTGCATATGTTAGACAAGTGCTTGACCATCAAGGTCTATCTCAAGACCTTATTACGTTTCTTTTAAATTGTTGCTTGTATGGCTTGTTTTTGAGATGGACTCTTGTGTTATGGATGGAGTCAGACTGGTCTTGAACTTGGGAACTGCTTGCCTCAGCTTCCTGAGTAGCTGTGTTTCCATACCCGGCTCCCCTAAAACTCTGCCGATACCTTGGTTTTTAGACCTATAGCCTCCAGTACAATAAGATAACAAGTTTGTATTGTTTAAGGAACTGAACTTGATAATTTATTACAGCAGCATAGGTGGCAACTGCAGTGAGTTCTATGGCCTGCCAAACCAGGCCCTCCTCATTCACACAAAAGTACCTCGGTGCTGCCTGTCAGAGGGATCCTCTAACCCAAGCAGGAACTGGAGTAGATGTGTGAGGGGCCGGGCTCAGTGATGGAATGTGCTTAGTTTGGGAATTATCAATAAGGAGGCATCTCTCTTCAAAGAAGCAGTGAACTATCATCTGAGTGATTCCGCTTGAGCCCAGTCTATCTTGGAGTTCTAAGGCCACTTTTCACATTTCAGAAAACAGGACACCCCACACTGTAGACTTCTCATCCCACTCGCCCCTGCCTTTTTTCCCCTTACAGACACTTTTGGTTGCCCAGAATGTCCTTCTCAGCCTGTGAACATCCTGTGAGGGGTCAGTGAGAACCCCCGGTGTGGGTCATAGGCTGGTGATGACACTCTAACCCTAGCCTGCTGGAAAAATGTCAGCCCATTTCTCTAGCAACCGCAGCAAATGACAGGCCATTCATTCAACAAGTGTCAGTGAGTGTTAACTCACTGCACACTGCGAGATTTTTGGAGTACAGTGTTGAACAGAACAAATATCTCATCCTCTCCCACTAAAATCTCCTGGGAAGATAGACAACAAATGAGTGCTTATCTAAGAGAGTAAGAGGTAACGCTGGTTGGGTCATGGGACATATTTCTTCAGAATGACATATAAGTTGAAACCTGAAAGATAAGAAGAAATTTTTCAGGAACATGTGGGAGAAGAGTGACCAAGGCCCAAGGAACAGAATGCACAACGAGTCTAAGGCAGGAGAGAGGGCAGAGGGTTGTGGCAGTTGGGGATAAGGAGGGACAAAGCATGAAGCGAGCTGGTATCTTTTAAAAAGTTTTGGTTTTTCCTTTGCAAGCTTTCAATAGCAACTATAGGTACCCATTAGTTCCCCATAAACTAGCATAGACAAAGCCTTAGCCACATGCCCCCCAGCTCCATGGTTCAAAGCAGCCCATGGTCTCTCAGTGGAGCATGAATCACGGGGTAGATGAGCCTGCACCACTCTTTTCCATCTATCTTTCTTCCTAGGCTAATTTCTTTCCTGCAACTTTCAGAGCTTTCCAAAATTAAAATCGCTACCTATCTGCAGAGCCTGCAATTGAAATCAGAGGCTGCTGCGGGATAATGAAGGCCCGTGACCTGGCAGTTTAAAAAGCAAACAGCTCTGTGAGGGAGAGGAAGGCACCGCTTCGTACTGCATAGAACCAGGGCAGAGGCAAAGCCAGGGCCTGTGCCATGCTGTACCAGGGAAGAAGTTTACATTATGTGTATATCTGTGTCTCTGTACCTTTTGTCTAATTTTTTTTTTTCAGTTGCAATCACCTTCTTTGCCAAGACAAAACACCCAACTGGGAGCAGCTTATAAGAGGAAAGGGTTTATTTCAGGCTTATGGTTTAAAGGGGAGGTTTCATCCTCATGGGGAAAGTATGGCATGAGCAGGAAGCTGGCTCACATCTTGTCACACAGTTAGGGTGTAAGTAGTGTTAAGTACTAGGCTTGCAGGTGGGCTGATAAACCTCAAGCTCTGCCCCCCAATGACATGCCCCAACCAGCTGGGGACTGTGCATGAGGCTCGATCACGGACACAGGCACAGACGCATGAGGATAGATGAGGATATTTTACTAGCAAGCCACCTGTCTGTCTGTCCATCCATCTGTCCATCCAAGTGGCAGGGAGAAGGAGTACTAGTTAGATGTCTTGGCTAGGTAGAGTGCTATTTGTTGCAGTTACTTTAACTGAGTCATCCCCGGTTCTCAGCTCAGCTTCAGTTAATGAGGTTGTTAAAAGGTTAGAAGATGTACTTCCAAAGACACTGATCCTGTCTTGGAGCAGTTGAGCAAAGTGTCTACATGCAAACTAGGTGAAGAAGACAGATTATATTTAAAAAAAAATCCTGGGCTGGAGATCTGGCTTAGCAGTTAAGTGCTTGCCTGTGAAGCCTAAAGACCCTGGTTCGAGGCTCGATTCCCCAGGACCCAAGTTATCCAGATGCACATGGGGTCACACGCATCTGGAGTTTGTTTGCAGTGGCTGGAGGCCCTGGCGCGCCTATTCTCTCTCTCTCTCTCTCTTCCGCTTTCTCTCTCTGTCTGTCACTCTCAAATAAATAAATTTTTAAAAAATCCTGTTTGTCCTTTTTGTATGTAAGGCGCTATTAAACAATATACATACTTTAAAATCACTTAAAAGTCATTTCTTGAAAACCTGATATTTACCAGGAGCCATTCCGTAACTAGACCTGTTGCTGTTTTTTTTTTTTTCTTCCAGTCTTGGATGCTTGATAAAAAACATGGGTTGTGCCTGAATTTCACTTGACCCCAACTTTTGTCATAGTTTACCAAAGCACTTGTCAATGTAAGTAATTGGTTGATCATCTTCCTCAGCATCTATTTTAATAGGTATTTCAATTAAGGAGACCATTGAGATCCGATTCTGGTAAGTTCTATTTATATGGTATCCCATTTTTTGCTGCGGAGCTCAGTTTTCTAGATTTTCATTCATTCAAGAAATGCTAACAAATGAAAGGATGAGGGCCAAGGACACCACAGTGAAGATGGCAGTCAAGCACTCAGCTGTCAGTTGGCTGACAGTCGTCTGAGAATCACAGACCCATTCTCCACACTAAGCAATTTTGAGAAACGCTAGTAGATTCAGTCCGGGGAACGTTTGCTTGGAAACCACTGACTCAGGGAGATCAATTAAGCTTGATTTTTCTCAGCTTCTCTGGTTTGGGAAAGCAGCTCTTGGTGGTTCACTTTCACAAACATTCAGCCCCTGCTTTTCTTTTCAATAAGCTAATAGACTTTATATCTTCTTATCCTCACACATAATTTTTTTATGTTCATAGATCAATATTAGGGTAAATTTCTTTGCCAAGTAATGATCCATGTAGTCATAATAGAAGGGAATTTTTCCAAAGGTTTCCAGAGCCAAAAAAAATAAAAAATATATATAAAAAAAGAATTACTGCAGATTCATGTGGTTCTATAATTGTGTTGTCCAAATGTTCCACCAAATTTATTAGCCATTTTCAAGTCTTTTATGATTGAGAATGAACCTCTTGGTAACCGAGGACAGACAATAATCTGTTGATTTTTCAAGCTAGAAAACTTCTTAGAGACCGCATTACCCAAGCGCATGTCCCCAGGGAGGCAGAGCCAGACAGCAGCCTACTGACTGCTCCTGCCCACTCAACATCAAGGTCATGGTCATTGATTTCATAACCTGAAAGTAGGACTCCTGCCTGGACTCCTACTTGACATTTTCCACCAATCTTAAATGGCTTAAATATCACAAAGCAGTTAACTTGCTTCAGATAAGGTAGTCAGTATAGAAGTGAGACTAGAACCCAATGGGTCTCTCCTACATTCCATCAGGAGTAGTTCCCACATCACCACAGCACATTTATGCAGTAGGCATAGTAATATCCATTAAGAGGTGTCTTAAGGGTTAAACAGGATGGTTTATATGTAATCATTATATGTTAGCATAAAATTAAGTTACCTGCTGAAAAAAAAACTGAATATCTGAATGCACCTAGGTTTGCGGCTGGTCTGTAAGCAGGCCCCAGAGCTCATCAGCACTGTCTCTCCTGCCCTCTTACCTGGAAATTTGCTTTTTCACATGCCCGTTGATGCTTCTTTATATGGAGACAAATCTCTTTTGCTTCTCTGAGACATGGATCCTGGTCACGCAATTCATGTGTAGGAGAGACTGAGTTTCTCATTTCCCCTGAGCATCTCAGGAAGGAGACTTTATCCACAGATCAAGCATGGGTCAAGTACCCGAGAGAACTGGCACAAGGGAAATAAGGGAACCATTAACTTGGAAAATGTCAACCAATAGATCATTCTCCTCGAGGAAAAAGAAAATCTATAGGACAGGGGAGACCCAACATACATCCAGGCTCGCTTGGAGTTCTAGAGATTTCTTTTCATACTTTGGTGACCAAAGCATACTTCCTGCAGACCTTTCACCACCTTCCAGCCTTTGGACATCGTCCCACAGTCACTGAGAACTCAGTTCAGGTCTCATGGTACACACTGGGCTCCAGTGGAGAAGGGCCTCCACTCTCAGCCCACTGAAGAGATGTCAGCCTTCTCCTTTACTGATGATGGCAAAGGATGGGTCACTTCATGGTGTAAGATACTAGGGGTGTACTGTTGAACAGTGTTCTCATCTTTATCTCCCTACCCCTTAAATTCTTGTAGGGAAGCAGATGTTAAACTAAAATCCAGCAAATAAATACATAATAATGTGTAGGAGAAGCATAATAATGGAGGAAAATGGGTTGCCGAGAATACAGACTGAAGGGGGAAAGGAAGTATTCCTTAGAAAATGATATATAAGAGCTGGGCAGATGACAACGGTTAAGGAACTTGCCTGCAAAGCCTAAAGACCCTGGTTCAACTCCCCATATCCCACATAAGCCAGACACAGAAGGTGACTCATGTGTAAGATCACGTGTGTTCACAAGGTGACACGCGCATCTGGAATTTGATTGCAGTGACTGGTGGCCCTGGTGCATCAATTCTCTTTCTGCCTCTCTCTCTCTGATAAAAAAAGAAAAAGGCTCCTGAAGGTGTGTGCACAGAACTTCACTCTCCACTGGAGAATCTACTTTTTCTTTTTCACAAAGTAGCCAGACCCGAGGAGATAAACCACCCCTCGCACCTTAGTCAAGGCCCAGATGAAACCACAAAAGAAGTGCAGAGATGAGCAAGAGTACTGCTTCCATGGTGAGTCTGATAATCAATGCCAGGGTGAAGGAGACACACGCTGAAGCTACCCAGCGCCTACCAAAGCAGAGATCCAGAGGCTCCTAAGATCTCATTACTGAAGTAGACTTAAAACTCACCCACCAAGGCTCAGGCAATTTTGTGGAAAAGGGGCCAGAAAGATTGTAAGAGCCACAGGTTGTTTGTCACACCTAGAGGCATTGCCTCCCCTCAATGACTGACTGCTGTTCCCGCAACACATAACCCACAACCCCATGGGGAATAAATACCAACAATCCCACTGAGGAGGGCCCCTGAGGAATGGGGGCAGGGAGAAGGGAAAAATGGTGCCAACACATGATGCATCCATACAAAATATGTTCTTAATCTTAAAGTCAAAACAACAAAAATAAAATAAAATGATATAGAAATTGAGATTTGAAAGGTAATTAGGAATTAAATAGGGACAGCACTGGGAGAAGATTCAATAGCTGGAAACACCATGGGGAAAAAAAGTCCCCAGGCAAGAAAGGGGGTATTTTGGCTCCACTTTGAATTCCTGTTATATAGAAAGAGATTGCTAGAGGTAGGAAAGAATAGTCCCCTGAATAAATAAGAATGGACAAATAGCCCAGGATGTGTTTCCTATAACTGTAAAGTACTATGCACATTTTCTCACAATCTATCCTCATATAGGCAGCTTAAGTTACACAGTTAACCACGTGACAATGGGACACAAATGATATAAATGTTATGCAAGCAAAAAGGAACATTCTGTGGCTACATCTCAGTTTCTACTGTGGTAAAAGAAAATTATAGACCCCGAAGACTTCAAGCCCCAGCTCTGGGCTTATCCCTGGTTCTGTAGAACGGGGTCTATGGTTGCTAAGTGGCTTATTAGTTGAGTCAGTAGGATGCTATTTTACTGATCTCTCCCCTTTCTTCCCTTCCTGAATGCAGAGGAGTTGATTTCTAAATAAAAACTACTCATTACAGAATCTATATGTTGGTAGACTTCTGTTATTAGTCTGGGATGTATGAATGTGTGTGAGCTTTCGGGGTCCAGGTTAGGCAAGTGAAATCTTCTGGTCCCTTTGTCTCAGCTCATCCTCTCTCAGTTGACTTTGGAGTCTCATATAGGCTTCCTAAGCAGAGGACACCACTGTAGAGTGATTCCAATGGCTAACAGATTGTAGCCACTTGTTTTTGTCAATCAGCCTTTCCCAGAATGCAGTTCTACTTGTTTCTATCCATTTCCCTATCTCCTACTGCTACTTCTTCACTTGACAAGTGGCTCACAAAACCTAGAAGGTCCAAGCTTATATTTTCTTGTTAAAAATATTTTATTTGGGCTGGAGAGATGGCTTAGCGGTTAAGCGCTCGCCTGTGAAGCCTAAGGACCCCGGTTCGAGGCTCGGTTCCCCAGGTCCCACGTTAGCCAGATGCACAAGGGGGCGCACGCGTCTGGAGTTCGTTTGCAGAGGCTGGAAGCCCTGGCGCGCCCATTCTCTCTCTCTCTCCCTCTATCTGTCTTTCTCTCTGTCTCTGTCGCTCTCAAATAAATAAACAAAATATTAAAAAAAAATATTTTATTTATTTAGTTGAGAGAGAGAATATGAGCATGCCAGGATCTCCAACTGCTGCAAACTAGATACTAAACTAGATACTAAACTCTAGATACATGCACCACCTTATGCATCTGGCTTATGTGGGTCCTGGGGAATCAAACCTGGGTCTTTTGGCTTTGCAGGCAAGCAATTTAAATACTGAGCCATTTCTCCAGCCTCCATCTGAATATTTTCAAGAAAGGCTTGTCAACCCCTGAAATATTACATATAAATTACATGATATGTGCAAATGTTATAATGAAACTCATCAATTTACACAATTAATGTTTTTTTTTTGAGACAAGTTATCTAAATAGCCACAGGCTGGTCTTGATTTGGGGTCCTCTTGCCTCAGTCTCCCGAATGTTTGAATATAAGTATGCATCAACACACTCAGCTGGATAAAATTTTATAGTAATTTCTAAAACCACTCGGTAACTAGTATTATCCTAAAGAGCTAGGGAGAAAACTGAACCAAAAATATCAAACTGGGAAGGTTTACTTCACTTGATACAGAGTCCTATAGCTGTTGAAAAAGCAGGGAAGAGGGCCGGAGAGATGGATTAGCGGTTAAGGAGCTTGCCTGCAGAGCGTCACGACCCATGTTTGACTCTCCAGGTCCCATGTAAGGCAATGTACAAGGTGACATAAGTGTGTAAGGTTGCACATGCACCCAAGATGGTGCAAGCGTCTGGAGTTCTATTTCAGCAGCTAAGGCCCTGGTGCACCAATGCTCTCTCTCCCTCTCTCATTAAAAAAAAAAAAAAAAAAAAGGAGAGGAAAAAATAGAAAAGACACAGGTAAATCTGGTCTTCTTTTCTAACTAAGAGGTCATGCAACCTGAGGGCCAACTAACTGGCTCCCCGGCTGGGCCTGCAGTGGCTAGGAGGATGCTCTCATTCACAGCGCCTACTACATCCAACTGGTGCAGTTGGTGGCTCTGACTGCCATTGGAGATGCTCATCAAGAACTGCTGATTTTCTGAACTTGGGAGGTTCCAGAAGTGAAACAGCCTTGCCCCTCCGATGGTCAGAGAGTTGCCTGGGGCACTCACAGGCCGGTTCTTGTTCTAACTGTTGCAAGGAGACAGAGGGTGTGGCCAGGCTCAGGTGTGTGTTACTTGATGTGTGTTTCTGGGCAGGTGTGAGCCATTCCGCTTGCTGTGCTGTTTCCCTGGTTCCTCACACACATCCACAGATGTGGATCAGGCTTCTCAGACTAGACTGATGGATCTGAATAAACAATTTCAAGTGCCCGGCCATCTGAATGCAGTGGAGTCAAGCAGTCCTGGAGCTTGTAGTCAGCATATACCACTCATCCCTTCTTATCTACCACCATCAGCAAAGTGTCAGCAAGCAGCTGGAAGTGCTTAATCCACTGTCTCAGCCACAGCCCGCCCCCTCAGTACTAGGAAGGATTAGACTAACTCCCACACAGTTATGGCAAACTTGCATGAGGCTAGGCCACTTGGTCAGAGGATCTGCCTGGGCCGCCTGGAGCCTCTTTCCACTAAAATAGCAAGTTGCTAGAATGAGGCCGGGGCAGACTGAATCCCACTTGGGGCATTTGGCCAGAAGGCTCATAAACACTGCTTTGGGGCAGGTTTGTAATGTGCAGCTGTTACCACTGCACCCTGGCCACCTCTTCTCCCCCTCTACACTTAGACTATGGTTCTGCATGTCTGCCTGGCTACTGAATATCTTACTGAATTCCCAGCTTCTCACTTAATTTTTTTTAATTTTAAAATTTTTAATTTTTTTGGTTTTTCGAGGTAGGGTCTCACTCTAGCCCAGGCTGACCTAGAATTCACTATGTCATCTTGTTATGCCCAGTTCTCGGCGCCCCCAGTGACCACCAAGGAGAACCAAACACATATGCAAAGGCAAGGAGCTTTATTTCGGGCTTAAGCTCAGTCTCTTGACTTCACCAACGCAGTGGATCCCAAGAGCCCTGAGCAGCAGGGGGCAGGTTGTTTATAGGGATTTGAACAAAGAAGTAGTGAGAAGTAGGAGAATGGTTACATGATTGGTTGATTTAAGCAGTAACTGCACTTGTGTTTTTCTGATAGGCTTAGGATACTGATGGGCAGAGCTGGTGGGCAGGGGGCTAGGGGGATTCCAAGCAGATTGGGTAACCTTTATTGTGATTGGCTATGTGTATTTGAGGAGCTTTAAACAAACTTATTTTAAGCAAACTTTATCTATGACCACAGGAACACATGGTGCAGACAGTCTATTCCCCCTTATCAGGAAACTGACCTTGCTCGGAAGCAGAAACTTAGGCCTATTGATGATTCTGAGGCTTCCTGAGTCCTTCAATCTCAGGGTGGCCTCGAACTCATGGCAATCCTCCTACCTCTGCCTCCCAAGTGCTGGGATTAAAGGCGTGCACCACTATGCCTGGCTTCACTTAATTTTTTAAAATTTTTTATGCATTTATTAGGGACAAAGAGAGGAAGAGAAAGAAATAGAGAGAATGGGCACACCAGGGTCTCTAGCCACTGCAAACGAACTCCAGACACACGCACCGCCATGTGCCTCTGGCTTGCATGGGACCTGGAGACTTGAATCTGGGTCTTCAGGCTTCACAGGCAAGTGCCTTAACCCTTAAGCCAGCTCTCCAGCCATCACTTGGCTTTTACAGCTCCTGGGTCTGTCATGTCATTCAGCAGGAAGCCCCCAGCTGCTGGATCAAAGGACATTTGAGTCTGAGCAGTTATCGTGACCCGCCTTAAACCACAGTACATGGCATGTACCTAGCCTGCTGGTGAAGCTTATGTCACATTGCTCCTCAGGGCTGTTTATGTGGCTGCTATAACACACACACGCACACACACACACACACACACACACACACACACACATCTGTAAGTGTGCAAAGGAGTCTAGATAGCATTGGAACCTCAAGACCTCTTTGCCACCTTTTCTGCCAGACCTAAAGCCTACACGGAAAGAGGATTTCTTCAAAAGCTAGTCATTCTAAGCACCTATTCTTTCCACAGCCTTGCATTTCATCCTCCTCAACAAGGGTGCGGGTGGAGTACCTGGTGTCGTCTTAGCCTTCTCCAGACATCACACCCAACAACACAGGCCTAGGTGAAGCAGAGGAGGCGAGAGACCCCCACCTTGTATAACTCTGGCCTTCCCACAGGATTCCCAGGACTTCCTTCTGCGGTTCTGCTCGAGACGGGTGATCTTATTTCTAGTTCTCTGGGAAAACTGAGGCAATCAGACACCATCCACAGCTCCTCCCCGCCACATTTGCCCCCACCAGCATCTGTACCCCCACACTCTGCCTCTGTGGACATTAGCCTAGATGACTATCCATTCTCTTTTGTCTTTTCAAGGACATCCTTCCAGCAATTTATCTTCTCTTCTCCTACATCATCAATTTTCTATCTCTACTGAGTCATCCCCATGAGTAACAAGCATGAGGTTATTTATCTCATCTTAAAAAAAAAAAAAAGACAGAAACCAATTTTTTCATGACTCTACTTTTCCTCCTCAACTACTGTTGCTATTTCTTCACTCCAATTTGCAATAAAATTGCTTCAAAGAGATATAGGTACTCACTGTCTTCAATTTATCTCTCCAAAATTTTCTAACATCAAACTTCTTGTCAAATATTACCAATGGGGGCTGGGAAGATGGCTCAGAGGAGAAAGGTACTTTCTTGAAAAGCCTGCTGGCCCAGTTCAGTTCCCAAGCCACACATGTAAGCTTGATGCAAAAAGACACGTGGAAGCATCTGAGTTTTTTTTTGCGACAGCAAAAAGCCCTGTAGTGTATGCACACACACACAGACATGCACACATACACACACACACACACACACACACACACACACTGTTTTTAAATTTTATTTTTAAATTTTTATTTATTAATTTATTTGACAGGAAAAGGGGGGAGAAAGAGAAAGAGAGAGAGAATGGGCGTGCCAGGGCCTCTAGCCACTGCAAACGAACTCCAGACACAGGTGCCCCCTTGTGCTTCTGGCTAATGAGGTGCCTGGGGAATTAAATCTGGGTCCTTTGGCTTTGCAGGCAAATGCCGTAACTGCTAAGCCATCCTTCTAGCCCAACACACACGCTTTTTGAAAATTATCAATGAAGCTAGGTGTCCCAGGCCAGCACTCAAGAGGCAGAGACAGGAAAATGATGAGATCTAGGCCAACCTGAGTTGCGTAGCAACTCAAAAATAAAATTACCAAAGACCTTAACTTTGTTAAATCCAAAGATGGTCTGCTATATTCATAATCCTGGACATTCAGTACCACTTGGCCCAGTTTTGTCCTTGATAGTGTCTTCACTAGGTTTATAGGAGACCCATGCTCTGGTTCTCCTTTCGGTCTCAAAGAACATTTCTCGGTCTCTTTTCATTCATTTTAACTGATGGAATGTTCTGGGGCTCAGTCTTTGAATCTCTTTTTTTTTTTTTTTTGTATGATTTCATTTCCTTAATGATCTCATCACATGTTCTGGCCTTAAATGACACCATCTGTTCTCCCCAACTCACACTTCACTGGGGAACTCCAGAATTTAGTACACAACAATTTAACCATGTCTGCCTCAGTCCATTCCTGTTGCTATAACAAGAGACTTTATATTGGGTGAATTTTTTTAGTCAAATTGTGTCAGTAGCTTTTTTCATTGCTGTTATTCAATCCTTGACAGGAAGTAACTTAAGGAAGAAAGGGTTTATGCTAGCTCATGGTTTGAGGGGACAGTCCATCATGTCAGGAAAGGTGTGCAAGAGCCTGAGGTAACTGGTCACATTGTGACCACAGTCACAGAAGGCAGAGAGATGGGTGCGGGTGCTCAGTCAGGTCCCTTCTCCTTTCCTTGTGACTCAATCTGGGACGCCAGCCCATTAGACAGCACTGCCTTCACTCAAACTCTGGAAAACTGCTCACAGGCACCCAGAGGGGTGATTATAAATCCAGGCAAGTTGCTAATCAAGCCCAAACATCACAGAGCTTCAATATGTAGCCCAGTCTGGCCTTGAACTCAAAATCCTCCTGCCTCAGCCTCCTAGGGTCAAGTGCTTAATTTCAGGCACGCATAACCACACAGGGCGTATTGAGTAATTTTTAAATAATAGAAACTTATTTCTCATAGTCTTGGAAACAAGACTAAGGTGCCGGCAGACTAAGTATCTGGTAAAGACTGCTTTCTGCTTCATAGATGGCGTCACTTACTGAGTCCCCCTTGATAGAAATAGGGAAGACAGTTCCCATTATTCTCTTTTCTGGTGGGGGCACTAATTCTGAGAATGAGGGTGAAGACTTTATGACTTAATCATTCCCTCAAAAATCTCCATCTCTTTTTTGGTATTTTGTATTTTTGTTGAGAACTTTAACTGATGAACAATAATTTGATCATGCTCCTGTCCCTTTGTCCTTTTTTTTTTTTTGTCCCTGTTCTCCTGCCCCCTATCCCCTGAAGACCCTCTTGTTTCAAGGGAGTCCTTCTTCTGTTTTGTCTTATTCCTCTTGTCCTCCTCTGTCTGTCTTCCATGTAAGCTGTTGATGGGCTGAGACCTGTGCTGGCCGTGTGGGTCATGTGTGCACTAGTTGGGTCATGTTAGAAGGACAGTGCCCCAAAGTATGCCTCTGCATCCTGTGGCTCTTACAGATTTCTTCTATTTCCTCTTCCACAGTGTTCCCTGAGCCCTGGAAGGTGTGGGAGAAATCTCCTTTATTGTTGAGCTCTTGGCAGCCTCTGATTTTCCGCTTTGGTGAGTCTCCTTAGTGTCTACTGCCATCTCCATAGAGAAGGTCCACTGGCTAGCAGTGAGAGGAGCTCTCATATTCTTTCTGCAACTACCTCCGCAATGTTCCCTGAGTCCTGGCCGGTGTGCTTGATGACTCATCCAGTGCTGAGCCTGGAGTTTTCTCTTCTTGCTATCATTCTGATGAGTCTTGGGTCTCCCCAGTAAAGAGAAGGTTCTCTTTATAAGTAACAAGCTATTTTTTCTATTGTAGCTGTTAGTACTCTGTTTCCTGTATCTAATATTTTAATTAAAATATGTCAGAGAATTTATATCCTCATCCTATTAATATGGTATTCTGTACCTTGATGGGCCTTTCTTTCATAAGATTTGGAAATTTTTCTTTTTGAAAAATATTTATTTATTTGAGGGGAGGGAGGGGGGGATAGAGAGAGACAATGGGTGCACCAGGTCCTCTAGCCTCTGCAAATGAACTCCAGATACATGTGTCACCTTGTGCTTCTGGCTTTATGTGGGTACTGGGGAATCAAACCTGGGTCCTTTGGCTTTGCCAGCAAGTGCCTTAACCATTAAGCCATCTCTTCTAGCCCCCAAATTTTCTTTTAGAATTTTATTGAAATGTTTTCTATTCCCTTGACATGAATTTCTTCTTGTATGTTTGTGATTCAAATGTTTAGTATTTGGTGTGGGGGGGTGAGATAGGGTGTTGCTCTAGCTCAGGCTGACCTGGAATTCACTATGTGGTCTCAGAGTGACCTTGAACTCATGGCTTTCCTCCTACCCAGGTTGCCCAGGTGCTGGAATTAAAGACGTGCACCACCATACCCTGCAAATGTTTAGTCTCTCTCATGTTCTGCTCCTACTTTTTGTTTTGTTTTGTTTTGAACTTTTAATTGACTTTGGTTTACTAATCTGTTCCCTCTGCCTTGTTCTCAAGTTTTGGTCCTCTGTCATCCACGTGATCTATTATATTGGTATGAATTTCCTGGAGGCACTTTAATGGAGTTATTTCATTTTTAATTTCCACTTGGTTTCTCTTTGGTGTCCATATCACTCCATTGGTTTCTTGGCTCTGTTTTCCCATTATATTTAGTTGACTGTCTGTGTTCTCTTGGGACTCATTCAAGCGTTTGCTCATGCTGTTTGCATTCATCCATTTATTGAGTTCTCTTAGTTGATCCTTTTGCATTTCATTCAGGCATTTGTTCATGTTGTCATTAAGTTTGTTTCATGTAATTATCACAATTGTGTTTTGCAATACTTTGGGGTTTCCTCTAAGTAGTTCCTGTTGGAGGGTTTAAAAGGACTACGGATTCTTGGTGGGGAAAATTACCTTGGTTTCTTGGGGCACTTGTTTTGCATTGGGGTTTGACCATCTGGAGATAGTCCCTTTGTCTTGCTGAGAATGTAGTCACAGAGGCTCTACTGGGGGACACAGGATGAACTGGGTTTGTGACTGCTCCAATAACAGACATGTCCTACACTGAGAAATCAGGCTGAAATTGAGATGGAAGTCTCTCCCTGATGGCTAGTTGAGATAGAGCTGGTAAGTGCTCTGCAGGCTGTTGTGTGGGAAAAGTCAACAATCTTCATAAGCAGTGGGCCCTGCAAGCTACACAAGTGGCCATCTAATCAAGAGGTGCCCACTGGTACAATAGTGGCATGAATGTTATGAAGGTAACCAACAGCTCTCTGATTGTATTTGAGGCATGCTCCACAGAAGTCATAAAATTACCTAGTGAAAAGCATATGGCCTGGAAGGTCATAGGCCTAAAGGGGAAAGCTACTACTTCTGCTTGACTCAATGAATATGTTGTGCCCATCAAATTACCCATGGAAAAGTGATGTTAATGACCATAGATTAGTGCTGGTCTCATCTTTAGACAGAGAGGCTTCTTTTTATAGATGACAATGTCTATTGGGGAGGCTCAAAACCCATGAAAGTACTGAGTATGAGTGATTGTTGAGTGCTGTGAGATAGCTCTATCATATCCTCAAGGAACATTACAGAAGAGGGAGTGTAAAAATGTAAAATCAGAGGCCAGGGAGAAGTGCCTTGGAACAGTGTCTTCTGGACAGGAGGTAACCATTGCATGCATGACCTCATAGTGACTATTGCTACCTACACAGTACTTGTCACAGCAATAGGCCATCGTGGATGATGGAAAAGGCGGGGGGGGGGGGGGAACACAGCAAAATGAAGAGAGACTTGTTAGAAAAAAGAAGAGATTCAGTGGAGGAGGTGGAGAAGGAGGGCAAAAGAAGATAATTGGAGGGGATTATGATAAATTATCAATAAAATATCAACAAAAAATTAAAAATACTTCTTTACTGAAAGATATCCAAGCTGGACATGGTGGTACATGCCTTTAATCCTGGCATTCAGGAGGCAGAGATGCAGGAGGATCGCCATGAGTTTGAGGCCACCCTGAGACTACGTAATGAATTCCAGGTCAGCCTGGGCTAGAGTGAAACCCTACTTTGAAAAAAAAAAAAAAGAAAGAAAAAGACAGTAAAGACATCCATATTCTAATCCCAGGAACTTGTGTTGCTTTTGACATCAAAAGTGGGAAGAGACTTTGTGAAGGTAATTAAGGATTTTGAGATGGGAAGATTGTCCTGGATCCTGTGCTTAGGCCCTAAATACAATCCATCCAAGAAAAAAAACAGGGGCTGGCAAGATGGCTTAGCCGTTAAGACGCTTGCCAGCAGATTCAAAGGACCTTGGTTTAACTTCCCAGGACCCACGTAAACTAGAGGCACAAGGTGGCGCATGTGTCTAGCATTCGTTTGCAGTAGCTGGACGCCCTGGCATGCCCATTCTCTCTCTTTCCCTTTTTCCATCTTTATCTCTCTCAAATAAATAAATAAATGAAATGTTAGAAAGAGGGAAAACAGGGAGGCTTAGCATGAAGAAGAGAAAACAGTGTGACTATGGAGGCAGAGACTAGAGAGACATAGCCGCACACCAGAGGATGTCATCAGCTTTCAGGAGCAGGCCCTTTGTGGAGCTTCTGAGAGACAAGCTCTGTTCAGCCTGGGAAAACTGACTTTGGTCTTTGAGCCCTGGAACTGTGAGATTAAAAAAAACAAAACAAAACAAAAAAAAATTTTTTTTTTGCTTTGTTAAGTCACTAACTGATATGATAATTTTTAAATTATTTTTTGAGAGACAGAGAGGGGAAGCGGGCAGAGAGAGAGAACAGGCATGCCAGAGCCTTTCAGCCACTGTGCATGAACTCCAGATGCATGTGCCCCATGAGCACATGTGACATTACATGCTTGCATTACTTTGTGTCTGGCTACGTGGAATCTAGAGATTCAAACATGCATTCTTAGGTTTTGCAGGCAAGTGCCTTCATAGCTAAGCCATCTCTCCAATCCATGGTATAGTAAAGTTTTAATAGCAGCCACAAGAGCCTCATGCTTTCCCCTAAATCATCCACAGTAAGTCTACAAACCCTTCATGATCCTCCCCCACTTCCTTCCTGGTTCCTGAGAAGCTCCCACTAGGCTTCATCCAAAAGTGAGGCTACACCCATCAAAATTTCTCCATATTAATAATGTGTATTCCATTTAACCTATCCTGATCTTACTCTCCATTGGAGAATCTGTGTATTTGTTTGTTTGTTTTTGTTTTTTGAGGCAAGTTCCCACTCTAGCTCAGGCTGACCTAGAATTCACTATGTGGTCTCAGGGTGGCCTCAAACTCAAGGCAATCCTCCTATCTCTGCCTCCCTGTTTGCTGGGATTAAAGGCGTTTGCCACCACACCCAGCTTCTGGAGAATCTGTTTTTGATGTTCAGAAAGCAGTGACCACGATCTACCATTCAGTAAATATGCATCTAAAGTATGGACAGATAGCCTTGGAGTTTCTGTGGTAAAGATGCAAATTAAGGACACCTCTCCCGTTTCCTAATCCCTGCATGGCCTGCCTGACATTCACTATTGACCAAGCAAATAAACATAGTAAGACATAACAAAAGTTTCACTCTTATTTAACTCTGTCTCCCTCTATCCTGGCTTTCATATAGCATATTAATATATGCAAAACCAGCCTATGAAATTGTTTATTTGGTGGATAAAGTGATTTTACTGAAAAAGAATGTTTTCTATCATTTTATTATATCATTCTTCTTTTTTCTTCTTGCTATTATTGGTTGTGTTTTTTTTTAATTGTTTTTGAAACCAGGGCCTCATGTAGCCAAAGCTGACCTTGAATCTCAGATATTCCTGCCTCTACTTCCAGAGAGCTGAAATTACAGGTGTGTGGCACCATACCTGGTTTTCTTGTATTGTATTTTACATGAGGGCAAAATACACAGCAATCCTAACTCTGGGCAACTCAGTTCCTTAAAAGTTATCTCCCTTTCCTATTTTCTCCGACTTGGTGTCTGGCCTAGGGAACTAACACTGTCAGGAGTCTGGCTACTGACATGCCTAGCCAACATACCTGCCTATCCTTTCTTAAAATTCCTATAGTTTAGGAAATAGAGAGGTGGTACTACCTTATGGGTATTTTGGGAAATGCATTGATTCCCCAGCAATTACCATTCAGGATATCTGCTCGTGTCAAGAGAAAAATATCCAAGTATAAATATTATACCCGTGCTACTTTTAGCCACGAAGAAGATAAACAGCCTGCCTCAGCTTAGCTGCCCAAGTAGCAGGAAGACCTGAAAGTATTTACACAAGCCTACCAAGTCTCAAGCATGGGGGAATTTGAGTCAGAGATTCTGTCCTCAGGATTTGTATTCTAGAGAAAGGGCCCAGATCATATGCACTAGAGCCAATACATGTGCAGAGGTGATGCAAAAGATCGTGATGGGAGCCAGCGTGGGAGAAAGGGCTTGCTAAGACAGAGCATCCAAGCTGAAGCAGAATGACAAACACAGAAGGAAGCATGCAAATATCTGCAGATATGGCCCAGTGGGTAAGGAGTTTGCTGCACAAACGAGAGGAGCTGAGTTTGGATCCCCACGCTGTAATCCCAGTGTGGAAGAGGCTGAGTCAAAGAAAGTCTGGGACTTACTGGCCAGCTAGTCCAGCTGAATCAGTGAAGTCCAGGTTCAGAGAGACCCTGCCTCAAAGAAAAGAAAGTGGGCAGCAATCCAGGAAGACACTTGACATCACTTGCCTCCCCATGCATGCGTGCATGCACACACACACACACACACACACACACACACACACACACTCATAAGAAAAAGAAAAACAAAAAATTTTAAATCTGAAGGAATAGATTTCTCCTTCTTTACTTCTTTTTAAAAAAATATTTTGTTTATTTATTTGAGAAATAGCAAGAGAAAGAGGGATGGAGAGAGAGAGGAAGAGAGAGAGAGAGAGAGAGAGAGAGAGAATACCAGAGCCTCTAACCACTGCAAACAAACTCCAGACACATGCACCACCTTGTGTATCTGGCTTACATGGGTCCTGGGAAATCAGTCCTGAGTCCTTAGGTTTCACAGGCAAGCACCTTAACCACAAAGCCATCTCTTCAGTCCCCCTTCCTTCCTTCCTTCCTTCCTTCCTTCCTTCCTTCCTTCCTTCCTTCCTTCCTTCCTTCTCTCTCTCTCTCTCTCTCTCTCTCTCCTCTCTCTCTCTCTCTCTCTCTCTCTCTCTCTCTCTCTCTCTCTTTCTTTCTTTCGTCTTCTTTCTTTCTGAGACAGGATCTCACTCTACCCAGGCTGACCTGGAACTCATTCTGTAGCCCCAGACTGGCCTTGAAGTCACTGGGATTTTCTTTCCTCTGCGTCCCAAGTGCTGGGATTAAAGATGTGTGCCGCCACACCCTGCTGGAGGAATAGATCTCTAAGGATAAGAAACAGAAGTACAAAGGGCCTGAGACAGGCATGAGTCTGCCCTACTGCATGGACTGCAGGATGATCTTATAGGTGGAGTGTAGAGAAGGAAGGAATTAGACGAAAGGGCTCAGCCTGACCACGCAGAGCCTTCCCGACATCCCAGCTCTGCACCTCTCCTGTCACAGTCTGTGGGAAAACACTGTGGGGCTTTCTACCTCCGTGGAAACCAAGGGGAAGACTGGCATGGGGTGTCTATTCCTTTGGGGTTTTGTTTGCCCACCTTTAGCTTAGCTTGGGCTAGAGCAGGACCCAAAATTCTCCTTTGGGGACATCCATCCCACCTAACTTTCTTGTCAGGAAAACCTGTAGAAGACTTGGGAAACAGACAAAATGGATTAGTGACGGTCCTTTCAAGAACACCTTTCTGGATCATCTTTCATGATTTATCAACTATTTGACAGCTCTCTGGAAATGTACAATTCTGATACTGTAGCAGTTACCTTATCATCTCTGGGGGAAAACACCCAGCCAAACATAGCTTGTAGAAGGAAAGGCTTTATTTCAGCTTAGAGTTGTGTGTTTTGTTTTTTTTTTTTTTTTTTTCGAGGTAAGGTCTCACTCTAGTCCAGGCTGACCTGGAATTAACTGTGTCATCTCAGGGTGGCCTCGAACTCATGGCGATCCTCCTACCTCTGCCTCCCGAGTGCTGGGATTAAAGGCGTGCGCCACCACGCCCGGCTTGTTTTTTTTTTTCATATTGACTTTTTAAAAATATATATAAAAAGGGTATACTTTTAGACACCCTCACCCCAATTCTGCTGAGGGTCTTTGGTGGGGTTATTGGTATTCATTGTGGAGACCAAAGAGGCCTCAGTCAGTCTGTGCAGGGATGGGGGAAACATGGTGTCTCAGGTTAGTCCCACCCTCCCTGAGGCTCTTACAGTCTTTCTGCCCCTCTTCTGTGATGCTCCTGGAGCCTTGGCGGGTTAGATAGAGAGCTGATTAAGCACTGCTTTCTCAGGATTTCTGTTTGTGTGAGATTTTAATGACCACAGTGTCTGTTGGCATTTCCCTGGAACTGGTTTCATCATGGTGGAGGAGACATAAGCAGGAAATGGGCTTACATTGTGGCCACACATCAGCATGGAGCTAACAGAGAGAGTGAGCTAAGCCAGTACTGACAGGTGGGGCTGGACTATAAAATCCCAAGACCTGTCCCCAGCAATATACCTCCTCCCACAAGGCTCTGCCTCCCAAAGGCTTTACTAGGTGGGGGACAAATAGGAGGTTTAATCACAAACACATGAGGCTATGGGGGATGTTTCACAAGCAGAAACCACCACAGATACTAGTGTGAGTGATTCCTGCCCAAATCAATGCAGACTATTCCCAGTGGTCAGAAGTTGATTATTTATTGCCCTGTAGTTATCAGCCACTTTCATGATCACCTACAAGTGTCTCAGCATTAGTGATGATGTATATATGTGCACGTTAAGACCTTCCTTTGAGGGCTGGAGAGATGGCTTAGTGGTTAAGGCACTTGCCTGCAAAGCCTAAAGACCTAGGTTCGATTCTCCAGGTCCCACATAAGCCAGATGCACAAGGTGGCACATGCGCCTGGAGTTCATTTGCAGTGACTAGAGGCCCTGGCATGCCCAATCTCTCTTTCTTTCTCCCTCCCTCTGTCTCAAATTCACAAAAAAAAAAAAAAAGAAAGAAAAAGAACTTCCTTTGAGTTACTTGCAACATCATACTAGTTTTCTCATTGTTAAAATATATGTTCACTTTATATTTGTGCAAGAGTCAAGATTATAACTTTTTTTTTTTTAATTTGAGAGTGACAGAGAGAGAGAAAGACAGATAGAGGGAGAGAGAGAGAACGGGCACTCCAGGGCTTCCAGCCCCTGCAAACGAACTCCAGACGCGTGTGCCCCCTTGTGCATCTGGCTAACGTGGGACCTGAGGAACCGAGCCTCGAACCGGGGTCCTTAGGCTTCACAGGCAAGCGCTTAACTGCTAAGCCATCTCTCCAGCCCAAGATTATAACTTTTTTTAAGAATGCTTCCTTTGGTACTTAACATCTTTCTCTATTTTTGCTGCCCTTCTCTCCTTTGGTTTTTCCCTTGTTCTGAATGATCACAAGACCTGAAGAGCGTCAAGAACAGATGGCGTTGTGTGTGTGCAGCGGCAACGACCGAGGCTTGGAACGTGGAGTCGCCCCTGGCTTGCCGGCTCCAGTCGTGATGGTGCGTGGCATGAGGAGAGAAGAAAGCGCCACACCAGGGGGGCTTGGAGAATGAATTGAAGGGGGGGGGTCTGAGGATGTAAGTGTCCTGCAGTACAGTCTAGTCTCCCCAAATGAAAATCATTTTGCCACAAATACCTGAAGCGCCTCCAGGGAGAAAATGGAACTTAAACAGCTTTGAGCTATAGAATGTTACCCGTAGATTTGAGTAGCTTAATAACTCCCCCTCCAGAAGCCTGCTGGGACCCAAAGAAGCATTACAGTCATTCACCAAGTTATAAGCCAAGGTTAGCTTCACCGTAGTATCCTACTTTCATCCCTAACATACCAAAAAATAAATAAATAAGTAAAATAAACTAAGAAGAAAAAGAAGAAAGAAAGGGAAAAAGCAGACACAAAAAAAGCACAGGTATATGGCATTCTGTGACAACTCTTTTTCTGTTGAGAACTCAGTTACGTATATATTGTTTTAAACTCCGACATCCTCCAGTAAGATTTATACTCTTGTTTTGCTTAAGATTCACATCTTAATGTGGTAATAAAAACAAGTGAGATGGTCTCATTGCAAGAGATCCTATTTAGTTAATTATCGGGCCCTCTGCTGCAAATCACTGCATTGAGCTTCTCATCCCCAGCCGAAGCTGCTGTTGTCTCTCTCTCTCTCTCTCCCCCTCATGTGAGCCACGCAAGCCTGACAGCCGTGTTGGAGAAGCAGAGCGGAACAGAGGATGGCGGGAGCAGACGGCAGGGTGGAGGTAACTTCTCCCGGCCATACGTCCCTGAGATCCCGCACTGCACATCCCAGCCAAGGAGGCACCGTGGAGAACGGGAAAGGCCCAGGTTCTGGAGGCAGAACTGGCACCCCAGCCCTGTCTTCACTGGTTCTGTGACCTTGAGCACACTGACATCTTTGAATCCTTGGTTTCCACCCTCCCCTGTATTGATATGATGCTGTGTTAGCCTCTTGACTTTGTTTTAAAAATTAAAATTAAGTAATATAATGGGCTTAAAGAAGCTGGCAGGCACACTCATTAACACACACGCATACACGCTGACAAAAAGAGTTGGATCTTCCCCCAGAAGAGGTTGGCAACCTTAGGAAACAGCTAGCACAGTGTGCCTGATGCTTGCCAGCAGTCACGGTCACCAAAACTACAGGCCACCAGCCAGGGGGACGGGAGCAAACAAGCAGAAGTGTGAGCGGGGGAATTCAGCATGAGTCACAGTAACATAAAGCAAGGACTCAGGGGGCCTGGGACCCAAGGAAGTCAAAAGCAACAGAGGAGTGGTGAGGAAAGCGCAGGTGAAGAACAAGATTGGGCTTGTTTTTAAGCATTTCTAAACCAAGATGAGAAAGTGTAGAGACCACCTAAGAGGACAGTGACCTCCATCATTTGAGAAGAAACGTGGGATGCGTAGGGCTGAGAGCTACCAGACAGATGCAAATCAGATGAATCCTTCTACAGGACCCTTCAGCATAGAGCATGGCTTGTCTTTAAACAGACCTTCATTTCTCATGGCCTCCACCCCCAGCACAGAGGGGAACAGTCCCAACCATGCAGAGTGGTAGCTAGTATGCACTGATAACACAAACATTAGTCCAGGGAGGATCATTTATGCACCAACAATTATTTGGATGCCTCTGGTGGCTTTATGACTTGTGTCAACTCTAAGCAATTGGTAGTGGCCGCTTGGAGAATTGCCTGGAGAGATATGTTGAAGGCCACATTGCGAAAGAATGCTGTGATTGATTATTCATGTCTGCCAAGGGCTTAGAAATGATGAGTGGAGACATACTTGCTATCTTTCAGTTTGAAGCAATACAGCCAGTTCCTTCTAGCTGATAGGCAGCTAGAGCATGTCTCTAAGGTATGGGGAAAGGATTTATTTATTCATATATTCATTTATTCAGTACCCTCGGAATATCCTCCATCCGTAGCTCTGTTGCACTGAAGGAAGTGAGGCTATGCTGCAGGAAGAAGTTCCAAAGACTAGAGCTCTTTTCCAAATCCAGAATGCTTTGCACTTCATTTAGATACAACACCAATGAATACGCCTACAGAGAAGAAGTTATTATCATTAACCAATCTAGGTTTTCAGGCGAGAAAACTGAGTTTCATCTCAGTTTTGGAAACAATGAGTGGAATAATTCTTACTAGTTAGTGTCACATCTTCCAATGTAGGTTTCTGCATCTTTCACTGAAGGCACTGAAAAGAAATAGAGCATGCTTGTATGAAGCTATCTGCCCTTTGTGTTATTTAAGAGCAACCTTCCTGACATGTCGGCCAGCCCTCCACCAAACCCTGAGTGTTACCTAAACTCAGGGAATGTGTCTGCAGTGAATTGGCCCATATTTTATCTCCCTACAAAATAGCTATTTAAATATCCCTGGAGTATGCACTTTCTGAATCATTAAGGCTTCAGGGTGCATCAATTACACTAATTTGGGAAAGTGATCAAATTCATGCAGGGCTGTTATTTTTTAAAGAAAAGACATTTCAGCATATTGATGGGGAATTGGTGTCCGGAGTATATAGATTTCCAGTTATGTCCTGTCATGGCAAGAGTCCATCGGTTTCCTTTAAGAAATGGAGAACACATTATGCCTGGTATTAACAAAGATCAATTTCAGTAAAGGAAGACATTCAACACAAGGGAATTGAGTTGAGCTGGGATAAATGACGTAATGTTTGAAGCGATAAGGGATAAGTCATATTTGGACTCCAAGCTCTTGGATAAATGATGATTAAATGGAATTTTTGTCCCTGCTTTTTTTTTTTTTTTTTTTTTTTTTTTTTACTAGACGTGAATTTTTTTTCTTTACTGTAAAGTATAATATATCTATTTGGCATTGTCGACGAAGTATGCAGTTCATAATTAGCCTTCTTAAAGGTTTTAGATTTCTTTGGTCCTAACATGAAGGGAGGGTCTTATCTTTACCGTCAACTCGTCCCTGCTCTTCAAACTGAAGTGACAGTCTTTTATAAGAATTTAGCTTTGGGTGTTATCTTTCATAAAAACTGCATTGCAAACTTCAATACAGTGAATAGTTACAAAGACACTATGAGGATAATACGGAAGATGTTGAAAAAAGGGTAAAGATAAGCTCTCTGCTGAGATGCGAGACGCAATAAAAAAAAAAAAAAAAAAAAAAAAAAACCATGAGACGAAGAGGAAAAGTGCTGGCCCAGGGTTTCTGTCAGTGTCTCTAAGAAAGTCAAACCAAACCAGACCTTCTCTTTTCCTCTGTGAACAAATTTCTTGAAGTTCCAGAGAGGATACTGTATTATTTAAGTATATTCATGTTGATGTTTAGAACTGGAAAAAGCCTAAGGTTTCTCAATAAATGAGCAAATTAATGCTCAGGGAGGCCACATGACTTACCAAGAATCATAGTTTTCCTTCCTACTGACTTGTCCATATTTCCCAGTAGCCAATTTAGAAAATTTACATCGTTAAAAGGAGTGTTGTTCCAATTCTTTCAATTTTGTTTGTTATGATAATATTGATTTTTGAATATGTACAAAAATCTCACATTATGAATAGATGCCGGAGCAAACTTGGAACCAAACTGAGTGCTACGCTTCAGATTCCGTGATTCTTGGGGTGATGTGTCAAGGGTACAGAAAGTACATTTTCACAGAGTGACATTTGGAGGCCAGATATGCAAAGGAGGAAAAACTATACAAAGAACATGAGATTGAGTTCATCAAGTATGGCCCTTCCCTTCTCAGCACCCTCCCCATCAGAGGACTAGGGGGTGAGAAGAGAGAAGGGGTAAATGATCTACAGCCTGGCACCTAGGCATTGCTGGGCCAGAAACGGTCAGGGAAGAACCAGATTCAAAACAGACCAAAGAATCAAGATCCTCTCCTTTATTTTGGTTTTGGTCCACATCACCATTTTCTTCAGGTTAGCTTTCAGTCAGTTCATTTTAAGGACTTATCCAGGAATGAAGAGGTTCATTGAGAGCTAGGACCCCCAACCCCAGAGGGATAAGCAGAGACAAAGCTGCCCTATTGACACCTAGGATAATAATTCTGAGGTGAAGTGGGAGGGAAGGGTGGGGAGAACACTGGTCATGGGGACAGGAGCAAATTAGAACAAAGTATAATGACACATGTATGAAGGTGCCATAATAAAACCCAATACTCCATGTGCTAACCTACAAAACTAATTGTAAAAAATGTTACAGATCTAACAGGGTCAATAAATACCTATGAAAAAATTTAAAAATTGAAAAGAAAAACTACTAGGTGCATGTGGTGATACATACTTTTAATCCCAGCACCTGGGAGGTAGAGGTAGAAGGACCACTGTGAGTTTGAGGCCACCCTGAGGCTACATAGTGAATTCCAGGTCAGCCTGGGCTATAGCAAGACCCTACCTTGAAAAAGGATGAAAGAAAGAAAGAATGGAAGGAAGGAAAGAAGGAAGGAAGTGCCAGGCATGGTGGCGCAAACCTTTAATCCCAGCACTCAGGAGGCAGATGTAGGAGGAGGATCGCCCTGAGTTCAAGGCCACCCTGTGACTCCATAGTGAAGTCCAGGTCAGCCTGGGCTAGAGTGAGGCCCTACCTTGAAAAAAAAAAAAAAAAAGAAGGAAGGAAGAAAAAATACTAACTGTAGAGTGAAGCTTCCTGAAACTTCTTTGTGGAACTGTATTGGTAGTTAAGAGGAAGGGCAGGCATTAATTATGAGTGGAGAAAAGCAAAGTCTGGTGGTCCAGCTCTGGGGCAAAATTTTCTCTCTCTCTCACATACATACATTCATACATACATACATACATACATTCACACATACATGCATGCATACATACAATATTTTTAAAAGGAAAGACCAGCAAGCAGGCCAGCCCAGAAACCTCACTCTCTCTTCCCCACTCTACCTTGTCTACCAACTGCCACAGCCACACCTGAAGTATGCCTGCCCTCTCCCTTTCCTTTTTGCTTTGCTTAAATGGAGACTCTCTGTTCCTAGTCATTTTTCTATTTCTCCTTACATAGATACTCCTACCATCCATCAACACCTCCAGTGCCCTGATTCTGAGGAGCCTTTGAGTCTACTCCCCAGGATTTGTGGCTTTCCTCCACTTTGACCATTGTGTCCTTCATAGATGTCACTCCAGTGACACCCTTCCTAATTAGGTCCTCCTCTGCCTTCTTGAGCTAAGCTTCCACTAACTGCCATGCGCTGGGCGGATCCAAGCATCCGCTGCCTCAGGTCTCATGGCTGTGAAATCCCGGCATGGTGTTATTACACATTAAAATGCTAAGCCCCTTTGCCCTGGATGTCTCTTGTCTGGGTCTGTGCGACTGTTTACAACCTTTAGCACACTCCTCAAGCTCCCAAGCCTACCCCGCTCCGGATTTCCATTCCCTTATTGGCGGCAGATGCATTGACTTTTTGTTCCCCGAGATAGACATCTCTAAGGATTGGGATGAGAGACTCTGAATGCCTTGCACTGGGAGACGGGAGATGTTCAGACAACAGCATGAGCCATAGAGAACATCCTGCAGCCCTGGCGGAGGGCGCGAGACCCCCTGAGCAGCTCGGTGAGACGGCTCAGGGCAGGGGCTGCTGCTGCCCTGAAGGAGTAGGGCCCATCTAGACCCCCTCCAGCAGGAGCGCATCTTCACCGCGCTGAATTTCTAGTTTGTTTCAAATATCAGCTAAAAACTGTTCGTTTCCTCTCTACCTGAAACTCATACACTGTCCCAATCACAAATAAATTTGCCCTGGAAGGCAATTTTGGATATATAGAGAAAGAAAAACTGCTATATAATACAGTTGTGGGGTTTTTTTTTTTTATATTGAGTTAGTCTAAGGAAATCTTTCTCTGAAATTCTGTAACTCAAATAGAGATCTAGCCCAATTATTTTCCCTTTCATTTTCATCATTTGGTTTCTCAGTGGGGTGCGAGTAGCTTTTTCTGTCTCTCCTTGCTTTCTGACTCTTTATTTTATTTTATTTTTTTGTATGAGAAAAGTAATAACCCAGAGCAAAAAGCTCTAGTTTTCTTCCTTCCTTCCTTCCTTCCTTCCTTCCTTCCTTCCTTCCTTCCTTCCTTCCTTCCTCCCTCTCTCTCTGTTTCTTTCTTTTTGGTTTTATGAGGCAGAGTCTTGCTCAAGCCCAGGCTGACCTGAGGTTCACTATGGAGTTTCAGGCTGGCTTCAAACTCACAGCCATCCTCCTACCTCTGCCTCCGAGTGCTGGGATTAAAGGCATGCACCACTATGCTGGACTTATTTGACTTTTGAGCTGTAAGAGTCTGATACCTTTCACTATATAAAAAAGATAACCAATGGTAAGTTTTTCTTTTTTTTTTTTTTAGGTGTAGTTCTTAAAAATAGATTCCTCATGATGAAAGTCAGCAGCTCTGTGTTCAATGAGCTTATCCTGAGTAAAGGTTCTGGGCAAAGTATAGTTGTTAAGTCTTTCTCTAGGCAGTATCAAGGACAAGTGTAGTGACAGAAGGGTTATGTAGGGGCCAAAAGAGAGAGTCTACCCTGCCTCAGAGTTCAGTCTGTAACCCTGCAACTCCAACTAGGTTACTGGGCCAGTCCCGGTTCCCTTGCTTAAAAGCTGAATGATAGCTAAGGAGGGGAATAGACACTAGACAATGGCCAGTGGACAATGGACCGACAAAGACAGGAGCTAATGGTTCGTGGGACAGATATGGACAGGGTATCTCTTCAGATATAGTTATTAAATCAGTGATTTGCTTAAATAGAGAATAACTGAAATGAGAAGAGAGGAAAAGTTCTGTAAATTTTTCTATTTGTTAAAAGACCAGAATGTTTGTTATTATAAAATGCCTGGGCAAATTATTCTGTAACAAAGGTTACTGAATTTTATTTTGTTAGTAACTGTGGCTAGCTATTGGGCTATTTATGATAGATATCCTCACCTTCCCTTTATAAAGGAGGTTTTTGGGGCTGGAAAATGAACAGTCTGGATTTAACAAAGGAAAAGAACTCTCATTTAATCATTTTAAGTATGTTCTCTCTTTTTCTCTCTCTCTCTCTCTTGCTCTCTTTTCCTGTTTGTGCATCCCTTTTTGTTTTTAACTTCCTATTGTCCTTACTCTTTTCTAAGTCTTGAGTTAGTATTTGGAACCTACTAAATCTAGAAAGCTATTACCATCATGAGGTCCAATTAGAGCCAGATGGAGGCAGGTCTGCTTAGCCCCTGCTAGAAGCCATCTTGTGGTCCCGGCATCTCCACAGGGTCTTCACTGCAATCCACGGTTCATCCTCATGGCCCCATGGGGTCTCCATGCAGGCGTCCAGCAAACCTGCTTCACACTGCCATGGCCATTTCCAAAACATAAGACCGTGTTGCAAATTCAATGACCCTCTCTTTCCTGCATTTCTTATACTCCACAGTACCAGGTAGGGTGACAATTTGTTAATCCAGGGGGGAATAAAAGCAGACTTTGAAGAACAGGACACTCCTTGACTGCTCAGGACCCCTCAAAAAGAGTCTACATTCTTCCTGTTGCTTCAGTTAGTGCAGGTCAGCTGGCCAAATCTCAAAGGTTGTAACCTCTTAATTTGCAGGTGAATGGGCAGCAGTTTAGGCCCAAAGATTTCATTTTTTCTGTGCCATATCCCTCTGTTTACACTAGTTCATTTCTACATAAAGCAAACCTGTACAACTTCTCAGGACACGGGCATAACAGCAAGCTTTTCACACAAACTGCTAGCCCAGTCCAAGCAAAGCTCTTTCTCACCCTCATAAGCCAAACCTCACAGTCTGTAGGTCTTATTGCATTCAGGTCTTTTATCTCAGACCAGAACAGTCCATCAAGCTGTATTTACAGCACTGCAAGGCATCTCTTAGCCCAAGGTTTCAGATCCTCCCACATTCCTCTTGAAAATCAGCTTCAAAAGGTCAAAGCCATACAGTCAGGTGTCTAGCAGCAATCCCACTCCTTGATACCACTTTACTGTTGCATTCAGGTTCTCATTGCTGGTAGAAATCACCCAACCAAGAGCAGCTACTGGCGAAAAAAGATATTTATTTTGGCTTACAGGCTTGAGGGAAAGCTCCATGATGGCAGGTGAAAATGATGGCATGAGCAGAGGGTGGACATCAACCCCTGGCCAACATAAAGTGGACAATAGCAACAGGTGAGTGTGCCAAACACTGGCAAGAGGAAACTGGCTATAACACCCATAAGCCCGCCCCCAACAATACACTCCCTCCAGCAGGCATTAATTTCCAAATCTCCATCATCTGGGAACCTAGCATTCAGAATGCCTAAGTTTATGGGGACACCTGAATCAAACCACAACAAAGAGATGGAGCAGATTCTGGTGGATTTGGTTCCAGACACTTGGACAAGAAAGTAAACCTCTCAAGGCTTTAGTTTTTAATTTGTAAGATGGGAATAAAATAGTACCTATTTATTAAGGCTACTGTGAAGATTAAATGAACTAACAAGTATAAACCCTTTGAGCCATTCCTGGCACACAGGAAGAGCCCAGCAGATATGAACCAAAGCTATCACATATATTTTTATGTAGCAGCTCAGGCTACGAGAACCATCTTTGTTGTATAAGCTCTGTGTTTGCATGAAAATGGCCTTAGAGGCTGAGCTCACCAACAAGGACCCTGATCTCTTGACTGTTCCCCTCAATGTCTCCCGTCTGGAGTACTGGTAATCTCGGCTTCACAATGCTTACTCAAAGTAACAACTGAGGCAGGCACCATGCCTGAACTTTTGTTCTTTGGGAAGGATGATGGAATGGCTGGATTGTCTGAAAACCCTTGGGTTTGTCTGCATGCTTGCTCCTGTTTGGACCTCAGCAAGTCCCCTTCCTTCATCCTGAGATAAAGGTTTGGCTTCGTGGATGATCAAGACCCCAGGGGCAGTTCCATCCAATCTCCTCCAGAGCCTGCAGGATGCTGAACTGGTCCCATCCCGGTATGTCACTGTCAGACCATCACCCCCGCCCCGGATGACTGGGTGCAGAGGAGCTTGCAGAGCTCTGACTTCATGGAATGCTTGACAAACCCGTCCCCTTGGGTGTGAGGAGGGGAGAGAGAACATCTGTGTTCCAGGCCTGGAGGACAAGTGTACCCTGGCGCCCGTTCTGCCTGCTCTTCTCCAGCTGGCAGGTCTGCTTAATGAACTGCACTCCCAGCCACAATGGACGGGGCTTTTTGATGGGCAGAGCTATTAGTTCTTCGTTTTAATTATGCCTCCCGGTTCTCTCCCCATTGCTTTCGTTTCATGTCACCTGACAGTGCTATTAGAGGCTCCCAAATGCCAAATGGAAACAAGTAAATTGAACTACTGTAAAAGGGGATGGATTATCAGGCTGGTGGGAAAACAAAGTACATTAATCTTCCCTTTCTCATGTCAACTGAGCAGGTCCTGCCTCCTTGGGAGCCCAGAAAGAGGACTCATAGCTGAAACTCTTTTATGTGTGGAGAGAGTCTATTTATGTTTTTTATTTTATTTTATTTTATTATTTTATTTTATTTTATTTTATTATTTTATTTTGAGAGAGAGAAAGACAAAGGGCATGCCAGGGCTTCAGCCACTGTGAATGAACTCCAGACACGTGTGGCCCCTTGTGTGCAGGTGAAACATTGCACCCTTGCATCACTGTGTGTCTGGCTTACATGGAACCTGGAGATTCCAACATGAATTCTTAGGCTTTGTAAGCAAGCACCTTAACCACTAAGCCATCTCTCCAGCCCTAATTTTTAACATCTAGTGCATAGCTGTTAATGCCACTTCTGCAATGGGATCAAGTAGGGTGGGAAGAACCACATCTACCCCATCCAGGTAACTATGAGAATGGGGACTCGCAGTAGAAAGAAAGTGGGAGGGGGAAAAAAAGAAGACTGTTTTCAGGTAGACATGGTTCCTGGTGCTTGTTGACCAGTGTATGACAGCCATGTCCTCCCCAAAAGGGGAGAGATCATTCAGGAAAAGATTATTCAGGTTCTGGGCTGGAGAGATGGCTTAGAGGTTAAAGCAATTGCATGCAAAGCCTAAGGATCCATGCTGATCTCTCTCCAGATTCCATGTTAGCCTGATGCACAAAGGTGAGGCAAGCTCAAGGGAGCCCATGCCCACTGGGCTGTGCAAGTGTCAGGATTTGGATTGCAGTGGCTGAGGCCCTGGAGTGCCAATTCTTCTCTCTCTCTCTAAAATAAAAAGCAATAAAATTATTCGGGTTCTGTTGGTGACAAACTCTCCTGGCATTTCTCTGGGGAAAAAAAAAATGCTTTTGCATTTCCTGTTTTCCCAAAAGATATTTCCACATGGACGGTATTTGCCCTGAGCCTTTTGTAGATAGGGTTCCTCTCCCTGCTGGCTTCCGTTGTATCTGCTGAAGAGATAATACAGGCAGTTATTGTTGCTATGATCCCAATTTCCTTTTTAAACATATTTTTCACATTTTATTGATAGTTTCCATAAGTATAGACAATATATCATGATCATAATCCCCTCCCACCACTCCCATTTCCCCTCAAATCCAGCCTCGATTCTTCTTTCCAATTAGTTTCTCTTCCATTTTGATGTCATCTTTTTTAAAAAAAAAAAAAAATAGATGCAGGTCTTGCGTAGGTAATGTCAGGCACTGCGAGAACATGAATGTCTAGGCCACTTTGTGTCTGGAAGACAACATTGTAAACAGTCTTCCCTTTTATTTGGCTTTTACATTCTTTCTGCTACCTCTTCCACAATGGGCCCTGAGCCTTGGAGGGAGTGATAGAGATGTCTCACTTAGTAGCGGACACTCCATTGTCACTTTTTCTCAGCACTAAGGTGCTTTTTGAGTCACCACAGGAGTCACTGTCTTTTGAAAAGAGAATGTTCTCTAACCAAAGTGAGAATACCATTAATACGTGAGCATAAATATAAGTGTTTACAGGACAGTTTAATATGAATAATATATGCATTTAGTCAGACAACAGTAGTAGTTTCTCTTTGGAGGGCTTATGACCTTCTCAGGCATAGACTTTTAAACTCTGACTATTTTTATCTCTTTGCCTTTGTTATTAAAATGTTTCCCTATGATGTGGTAAGCTGTGAATTTCTCTCCATTATCCTGCTTGCGATTTGTTGCAGTTGCATATGAGAAAATTCTCAGCCTTTATCCTTCTACTGAAATGTTGATTCTTCCCAATTCCTGTTTCAGAAAGCTCTGGAAGTGTTCTTAGACTCTGTCTCACTTCTCTGCACCCCCACCCCCATCCCCGGGGTGCCTTTCTGGTTCTCAGGCCTTCATCTGTGGGAGCCTCAGGAGAGTGGGGGTGAAGTACATTCCAAAACATTAGCTTCTGCCATGGTGCTGTGAACATAGGGGGCTTTGGCTAATTTCTCATTATTATCAGTTATTTCCGTTTGTTTGCTTATGTTCTTGGTACATATAGATAGAGTGAATTAAGCCCCAATCATTCAGGGACCCAGTCTGTGGTTACACATATCTAGAAGTGATTCTTCATTTTCCAAGAATCATAACAAAGTTAGGGGCTACAGAACTGGTTTAGCAGTTAAGGCGCTTGCCTGTGAAGCCTAAGAACTCCTGTTTGAATTTCCAGGTCCCACGTAGCCAGATGCATTGACGCAAGCATGCAATGTCGCTCATGCGCAGAAGGGAGCCGTGTGACTGTGGAGGTCGTTAGCAGTGGTGGAAGTCCCTGGCACACCCATTCTCAATAAATAAATAAATAAATACATAAATAAAAGAATTAAGAAGCAGTTGAAAAACAAAGATAGGCATTTTTCCTTGCTTGTGCCTTTTGTGAAGCATTTTTTCTCTTGTCTTTTTTTTTCCCTGGAGGGTATGCCATATAGGGACCCCTATCATTCCAGCTCCCTGGCCTGTGGGGATCTAATGGCTGCACACCTGCTCTAGAATGGAAAGGCAGCTGCTGGCTTTCACGCCTATGCGATTTTCCCACTCAGAGTCTTTCTGTACTTCTTTAAGGCTCAGAACTTTAAAAAACATTTTAATCCATATTTGAAAGTTGCTACTTAGGGCTGGAGAGATAGCTCAGCAGTTAAGGTGCTTGCCTGCAAAGCCCAATGAACCAGATTCAGTTCCCCAGTACCCACATAAAGCCAGATGAACAAAGTGACGCACGTGTCTGGAGTTTTTTGGCAGTTGGTGGAGGCGCGGGATCACCCATTCTCTCCCTTCCCTACCTCTCTGCTTGTAAACAAACAAAATATATTTTAAAAGTTGCTCTTTGCTCATTTGTTTAGTTTGGAATGGAAGGGGTGTACAGGAAATTGAAGTCTATAGTCCATATTTATAAACTCCCTCTCTAAACAATTTGCCAGCTTCTCTCTCCTATCTTCCCTTTGCTTTGTAGGCCCACATAGGAGTACCTGAAGCAATCTCTCTCCTTGCTTGGGACCTACTTTTAGACACACACACATACACATACACACACACACACACACACACACACACACACACATATATATACATACATCAAGACATATATATGTCACATGTGCTCCTATTCTTAAATGATTTCTCATGTGCACATTATGTTAATACAGAAGCTTACAATGTCTTAATAAGCGTATGTAATTTTTAGTTCATAGGGATATGTAGTAATTGTGAGAGCTTGGAGGCTCCACTGCCTTGTAAAATCATTAGAAGCACATTGTCTACGTCTTTATGATTTTCTTTTTTATAGCTGGGAAAAGGATAACTAGAAATTTGTACATATTGAACTCTATTTCTTCCAATAAAAAGCAAAGGTCTGGCAGGGTTATGAAAACAAGTCCTGTACCCCGGGGTAGAGATGGGAGGGAGATGCCTTTGCTGAGCTGAAGGTTAGGAGACTGACTGCGCCTCTAAGAGAACCTTTCTCTAAGACTCATTTCGGCTTCTGTGCTATCGCCCACATTTTCTCCTCTCAGCACTTCTCTCAGCCACGTAACAGGCTTCTCCACAGTCTGTGATTCACCCTATTGACACTGATGCAGTGTAGTTTTTTGTTGTTGTTGTTTAAAGAAGAAAAAAACAATAGAACTGGTGTTAAAAACATATCAGAACCTGCAAAAGCAACTAGCAGCTCAAGGCCTCAAACCACCACTGGAAGCTTATCTGGGTGATCTGTTCTCCAGGGATCTTGCCTGGGCTTCTGGTTGCTGAGAGTCCCTCAGTGCCCTTTCACCCCTGCCTGACATCAGTTTCCTCCGCCTGTCTAGCTGAGCTTCGTGTTCATGCTCGTAGAAGACATTTCATCGTGGTGCAGAGCAGAGTGATCAGGGGTCAAGAAACTCAGGTGTGGGTAGGGAGATTTCACAGTGAGTAACAGGCTGGTCTCACAAGCATGATCACCTGAATTTGAGCTCCAGAACCGGGTGTTGCAGTCAGGTTTGCATTGCTGGTAGAAATCACCCAACTAAGAGCAACTTGTGGGGAAAAAAAACAGGTTTATTTTAGCTTACAGGCTCAGGGGGGAAGCTCTATGATGGCAGGGGAAATGTCAACATGAGCAGAGGGTGGACATCACTCCCTGGCTAACATAAGGTGGACAATAGCAACAGAAGAGTGTGTCAAACACTGTCAAGGGGAAATTCGCTATAACACCCACAAGCCCACCCCCAACAGTACACTCACTCCAGGAGGCATTGATTCCCAAGTCTCCATCAGCTGGGGACCTAGCGTTAAGAACACCTAAGTTTATGGGGACACCTGAATCAAACCACCACACCAGTGTAAAATATATGCCAGGTGTGGTGGCACACACCCCTACAACTCCAGTTCTAGGAAGGTGGAGACGGGGGGTCCCTGGGGATCCAAGCTTAAGTGGTGAGCTCAGGCAACTGATAGACCCTATTTCACAAATAAGAATACAGAGTTTCTGAGGAAAGACATCCAAGGTTGTCCTCTGGCACAAGCACATGTATAAGCTGTTGCAGTCAGCTGCATGTTGCTGGAATGAACATACAACCAGACACAGTTTATGGGAGGAATGGGGTTTATTTCAGAGTTCCAGGGAGCACCATCAATGGGGGAAGAAACTGGCTCCCTGTCATAGATCCAAGCAGAGACACATTACAGGCAACATGCACCACAAAACAAAAACAACCAGAGCTCAAGCTGCTTTCACTTTGGGCTGGAATTAAGATTTGTGTCCCCACAAACACACCTTAAGGCTGGATTCAAGGATCCCCAGTGACACCTCGTCCAGTCAGGTGGGGGTGACTGGAAACCCAAGTTACATGTTTAATTTTAATAAAACACCTGAGTCTACGGGGTCATACATTTATGAATCATATTCAAACTATCACATGAACTCACACATATGCTTTAAGAAGAAAGAAAGAAAGAAAGAAAGAAAGAAAGAAAGAAAGAAAGAAAGAAAGAAAGAAAGAAAGAAAGAAAGGGAGAAAGAAAAAACAAAAGCTGACTGGCTGAATGACCATAGTTCAGGAAGTCTACACATACACAAAAAGAGACACTGAAGAGCTTTCTTCCCATTTTGAAACTTGTTATTCTTTTTTCCCCAATTTCCTAGGACTCTCAATTTCCACATGGGGATATAGAACCATCAAATGGAAATTGGGAAAATACTCAGTATAGCTGTTTTCTGTTTGTAATCTTAGAAGATAGTAAAATAGAAGATCCAAATCTCTCTTTCTCTCTCTCCTTTCTCCCCTCTCTCCCTGGCTCTGTGTGCGTGTCAAAACTGATATAACTATATAACCCCTTGTGATTGTGGGAGAATAGTTCTTGCAGTCGTAAGTTAAGTGTATGAGTATTGAGGAAACATGCTATCAATGAACAAGACATCTGATGCTACACTGCTGTGCGCACTGCTGCTTCCATTGCACAAACACATAGCTGAGTTACTCACAAAGACATTCAGAGCTGAAGCTATTTGTCCTCAGAATCTTTCAGTACTCTGAGTCCATTAATGTGGACAGAAACAAAGTCTGACTGCACTGTGCCAGTGGGCAGCATTAGCTCCTGCTCAGTGGAGTGAAGCAGGCTAGGTCTCCAAATAGGCTGCATTTCCTGAGCTAACAGTCCTCCCCTGTTTGTATTTTCTCTTTAGGAAGGGTATTTTTTAAAAGCCTGTTTCACAGAATCAATTTTAGTGGATCCTTTAAAACGGGAGGTGAGCTGGAGGTAGCTTAGTTTGCTTTAACAATAACTTCAGCTTATTGAAGTGAGCATTAGTGTATCATGTCCCCATATGGAAGTCATTAGAGACAGGGGAAACTTGAGAAGCTTATTGCTCTGACATAGCTAGTAAAAAGAATTGAAGACATTTTTATAGGACTTAAGGATAGTGCCAATAAAATAAGAACAAAATCCATTTGTAGATGATAGGCAAGAGGAGAAAATTTTTGAGGAAGTAAAAGGTCTTTGCTCTACAGTATACAAGCTAGAGAAAATTTATTTTCTCAACCACTAAGTTAACTGATTACTGAGAATTTACTACATTCCCAAATGTGGCAGCTTCTGATGAGACAATGATGAACAAGATACAATCCCTGTCTGTTGGCCCTTCCATCTAAACTATGATAGGCTAGGAAAGAGGCCATTGGATACAAGTGGATGAGATAAATGGAGGTAAATTGACATGCCAGGGAAAGGCTGAATGTGGTTGTTCCAAGCTGGAGCTAGAGGTGCAAAGCTTCAAGGAGACAGAAACAAAAGTGTTATTGAAGGCTAGGGAGATGGTTCAATGGATAAAGAGTTTGCTATCCAAGCATGCCAACCTGAGTTCAGGTCCCCAGCACCCACATAAAAATGCATGCTTGGTGGGGAAGGAGAAACAGGAGGAAGATAGCTTTTTACAGGCAATTAGCCAAGGACAAAAAGTCCAGAAGGAGCAAGAAGATGCCATTTGCCCATCCTGAAAAAAAACTGGAACTCACTTCTGAACCTGTCTCATCCAAGATGGCTGCCAGCTACCTTCTTCAGCAGTCACACCCTCTCTGGGCAGTCCCCTGAATCCATGAACCAACAGATCTTGAGCTCCTTCCCAGCCTGAGTCAGCTTAGCATCTGTGAACCAATTAGGTCTTTACTTACACACCTGAGTCTGATGACCAGGCTCAGGTATCAGATAAATGATCTGTATAAAGAAGGTTGGCCACATGGGCCACACCCTCTGCTTTTGCCCTGTGACCTGTTATAATGCATGTAAGTCTGTAACTTCTCTTGGCCTGAGTATTATTTTCAATTTTTTGTTTTGTTTTGTTTTTTGAGGGAGGGTCTCACTCTGGTCCAGGCTGACCTGGAATTAACTCTGTATCCTCAGGGTGGCCTTGAACTCACGGCGATCCTCCTACCTCTGCCTCCCAAGTGCTGGGATTAAAGGCATGCGCCACCAAGCCCAGCTCAGAACTCGGGTCTTAAAGGGAGCTTTCAGTGTTGCTCCATGACTCACTGATCAGCATTAGTGTCCCATGCTCTTTTACGTTCCTTACTCTTCTTTGGCATGGAACTATACATTTGTTGGGAACAGATGAGAGGAACTTTACTGAACCCCTAGCACCCTATGACACAAGGACACTATGATTTATCATTGCAAGGACGTCACAGTCTAAGCAGTGTGCTTGGCATGTAGCATTGCATAACATTTACTGAGTTACAAGGTATTTCAGTCTCACAGTTGCGACTTGACTTGTTGCTGGTTTTGCTCTGTGATTTGCAGTGTTGGTGGCCTTATGTGAAGAACTGGAGAAACCCATGAATGCTTTGGAGTATCCTTTTCATCTCCCAGATGCCCAGAGAGCATCTGAAGCTCGAAGCCCGGATGCAGGCACAGAGGAAGGTGAGTTGCAGCATGCACGCCGGCCAGGACCGAGGTGTGTGCAGGCCGTGAGCCCCGCAAGAGTCTTATTTTCTGCCTGCCTTCTATGTGTTTCATGCTTTGGGGTACCTTCTCACTTTGATTACATGTGTGCTCTTTCTTTGATCTGAGTTCCTTCACTATTTCTTAATCCTCTTTGGTCTTTTATTTGAAGGGTATCTTTGGGTTATGTGTTGTTTTCCACAAGTGCCTCCAGAGCTTTTCACATGCAGAGATTTCTGTCATGGAGATCCCCTCTCCATTTCCAACAGGGCAAGAGGGAGAATTCTTCACTAGCTTGAATCATTCAGCTAGCCTACACCCTGGGTCTTAAGTCCCCTACAGTAAACCTCATAATTCATTATTTCTCCTTAAATAACTTCAACCATTCAGAAGTTGTCCTTCACAGGGTCCGCTTTTTTCTTTTTTAATTCCTTGTTAAAATAAACAAGAGCCCAAAAGTTGAGGTTTATAGGCCTGGGACACCTCTCCTGGCCTGCAAAGCCAAAGGACCCAGGTTTGATTCCCCAGGACCCACATAAGTCAGGTGCACAAGGTGCTGCATGCTTCTGGAGTTTGTTTACAGCAGCTGAAGGCTCTGGTGTGCCCATTTTCTTTCTTTATTTCTTTCTCTCTCTCTCTCTCTGTCAAATAAATAAAATAAATTTAAAACAACAAAAATGACATTTTTTTAAAAAAGTTGACATTGTCTAGAGCATGGGAAGTGGATTGAAGGAGTCAGGGGAGGTGATGAGGAGTGAAGTTAGCAGTCTGGTAAAGCAGTAATCCAGGCGATGGTACAGGTAGCCTGAACTAAGTTAACTGACAGGACAGAGAGAAGTGCCCAGACTGAAGTTACTTTTGGGAAGCTAGAAGTAGTAGGTTCTCGAAAGTGACAAAGGAAGGAAGAGAAGCCAAGAGGATTCTGGTTTGTAACACTGCAAGGGAGATGGTACCGTTCACTGAAGTAGTGAATAAAGTGGAGAGAGTCAGCTTAAACAGGAAGATGGTGAGTTGTATTTTACATATGTCACATTAGCTTGTGGAATAGTCAATGGATTCCATGAGCCTGGAGATCGGGACAAGGAACTGGCAAGAATCAGAGACTTGGGAATCTTCATCTTGGGAGTTATCATACTTGGTAACAGGGAAGTGAGAAAGCAAGGAGATTGCTCCAGGCATGGGAAGAAGAGAACAAACTAGAAAGAACCTTAGGGAGCCACAAATATCTAAGGCAGGGAACGAGAATGGAGCATGCAGGAGGCAGCCTGCGGCTCAGCAGAAGAGAAGGAGAGAATTGGGAATGAATGGATTGTCATAAGTGCCAAGGTTTTCAAAGGGATTATGCATGGAGAAAAAGAAAGAAATAACTGAAGGTATACATTGTATTCAATTACATATAGCTTATTGGGAGCTCAGGCAAGAGCAGTTCCAGTAGCATGATGGAGGAGGCAAACACACTGCCACGGGTCATAGAGTGAGCGGGAGGTTAACAGTGAAATTGAGAGCTAAACAAACAAACAAATAAACAAAAACCCCTCTCTCAAGGTTCTCCTATGAAGGAGAAGAGGGCACAAACAAGATGATAAGAGAAAGAGGAGACTGACAGAAGGCAGTTGTTTAGGAACTCAGTGATGGACCAGGCTTGAGGTGATTCAAATGCTGGTGAGGGGCCAGAGTGATGTCTTGGCCATTGAAACACTTTCTGGCAAAGCCAAAGGAATCAGGTTTGGTCCCCCAGTATCCACTTGAAGCCCAGATGCACAGGTTGGTGCATACCTCTGGGGTTCATTTGCAGCAGCTGGAGGCCCTGGCATGCCCGTTCTTTCTCTCCCCTCCCACCTCTCAAAAGACATAAAAAAATCAAAACCCTATTTTTAAAATGCTGGTGAGAATTAGGCACTGGAGAGGAAAGGGTCCATGAGGTGGGAGGTAGAGGTGTAGTGGCTGGAGGGTGGAGGTGCCAGAGTCAGGGTGCAGTGGGAAGGACTGGCCTTGTGTAAGACCGACAGACCTAGGGTCCTGTTAAAAAACACAAAAGGCCAAGTGCCAACATCAGTCAAGTGTTAATGTTCCTGATTCCAGAATTAACCATGGGTCAGTTATGGAGCTTCCCTGATTTGGGTCAGGTTCACCTGTTTGAGACTGGTTAACATAGATAGTAATCAGAAGGAGAGTCTCTAAAGACTCATGATAGGTTTTGGGAGTAACAGAGAGCAAATGGGAATATTCCATAGCATACTAGATGTGCATTCAAGGAGGTTAGGAAAGTGGGAAAGTTTAAAAGCAAAAAAAAAAAAAAAAAAAAAAACAGAAGCTTATATATGATATTTTGAGACACAAATCCTTGGCCAACAGGTTCAAGAACAAGGATAACAGTTGAAGGCTGGACAGGCAGTTCAGAGTGCATGTCCTCAAGGAAACGTTATCGGATAAAGTAGCCTTTGTATGATGGTGTGATGAGGGAAGAGTATTTGGTGAATACTTATCAGCCATATGATCATGAGATCCCCTCCTTTATAACTTCTCAGCTTTAGTCATTTATTGGCCAGAGTTGACAAAAGTGACTCCATTTTGATTCTGATAACTTTCACAGGCTCCTCAGCTGACAGCTGAAGTGGGTGAGGCACATCTGTATCATATGATGCTCAGATTCATCCTGGGTCCACTGGACTTGCCCAAGCTTGACCTTCTCATGGGGATGGCTAAGATACAAGAGACCTGCTGCTCCCAAGCCCATTGGCAGCCTCTTCCTGTGTCATGAGTGCTAATCACCCACAGTCCAGTCACCACACCCACTCTGCAGACTTAAGCAGCAGCGAACACAGGTTCAGGCCAGGATGAAGGATTTCCCAACAAAGACAATACAGTTTTAACATTTAGTCAAACACAAGAAAAAGAAAGTAGTTTGCAACTAAGTGTCCAAGGGAAGAAGACAAATTGGAGGCCAGACCATTCCCCCCTGCTCTGTGCAGGCTGAGGCGCTGCTGTATTATTTATGTCTGAAAGGTCAACACTGGACTTCGGTTAATGAGCAAATCAGAGAACACGTCGTAATAGGGTCAGCATTACCTGTAAAACTTAACAACACAAAGCCAGCTTTATTGCTTCCATGGAAAGAGGAAAGCCTTCCATAACCTCAACAGAGTAGGTGAATCTGCTCTTGAGAAAAAGTACATTCTACTTGAAGCTTGTTTTTAGGAGGACTGGCCTATGAAAAAATTGAATTTAAAGTGTGTGTGTGTGTGTGTGTGTGTGTGTATGTGTGTGTGTGTGTGTATGTATGTATGTTGTAGTGGGAAAAAAAGAATGCCTGTAAACATAAGGATTAAAGCAGTTTTGGGTTTCAACCATATTGCATTTAGAAGAGTAAGAAATCTCAAAGGGGTCAGATTCCCAGGCTAAACCAGAGGGTAGTACAGTGAGCAGAAAAGCGATTCAGTAGAAGGGAGTGCTGTCCCTACATGCTTGAAAGACCCCCAAAGTGGTCATCACCTGCCCTCCATACTCCTCCCTGTTTTCAGTAATTTTTTTGAAAATTCCTGTCTCTCTGCTTCAGAAACAGGGTGCAGGCATATTGCTGTGAGTTAATAAACACTTCACCAAAGCATCCGTGGTCATTATCTGTGTTCCTTACACTATATAAACATGGTGGTCCTTCTCCTATCACTTCAGTGCAATGGAATAGTGTACAACTTTAACTAGACTGTCAGAAAGCAGACCCATAGCTTCAAAAGTTTCCTGAAGAGAAATAGCACTGAAAGACGTACAGAGACAAAGGCATAGGCTGGCTATTGGACACCACAACAAGGCATTCTCAGTCAGCTACTCTGTGAGGTGTCCTTGTGATCTGATCGTGTCTGATGAGAAGTCATCCAATGGAGAATAGACAGAGATGAAGAGGATTATTTCAAGTACATATTTACATCTACATTTAACTATCATTAATTTTCCCCACATGCACGTCACAAATGTTGACCAAGCTAATGGTATTGGTAAGTTCTATTTTGATAATGAACAGGAGAAAGAATGGAATCTGTGCCACTTGAGGAAAGAGGCACTGAGGAAGATACACTCATTCTTCATAGAAAAAGACTCTTGGAATAACCAAGTGTCACCACCAATAAAACAGGTGATTTAGTTGGAAAAAAAAAGATTATAGATAGGCAAATAGATGATATATTGATTGATTGATAGATAGATAGATAGATAGATAGATAGATAGATAGATAGATAGATAGATTCTGAAGTCAGGCTAAATAATTGCCCCATAAGTGAAATTCTAACTTCACTTTTCCTTAACAAGCCAGTACAACCATGAATTGGAAGTCAGACTTTTCTAGGGCACACTCTCCAACCTGAATGGTTGTGTGACTTATCTAGGGACCTCTAGCCCATCCTGAGAGTCTGGTTTCTAACAGGCTCCATGGTGATACCAGTCCAGCTGGTCAGTGAACCATACCTTGAATAGTAAGGGCTTAAAAAATACAGAATGTTGACATGGGGCTCATTTTCCACAAGTAATATCTGCCTCCCCAGTACTGGGATTTTATTTTTTTATTTTATTTTATCTTTAAATTTAATTTATTAGTTTTCTTTTCAGCAAATACAGGCAGTTTGGTACCATTGTTTAGGCTCATCTATGATCTACCCCCTCCCAATGGACCCTCCTTGTTGATGTAAATGGGTCGTGCATTGTGGAGTTAGCCCACAGTTATTGGTACGATAAATGTCTCTGCATATCATGACCCAACATGTGACTCTGACATTATTTCCACCCCCTCTTCCGCAAAATTTCCCTGAGCCATGTTGGGTTCATTTTGGGTCTGCTTCAGTGCTGAGGTGTTGGGGGCCTCTGAGACTCTGGCTCTCTGATTTGGTAGGAGTTGATTTTTCTCTGTGTTGGTCTCCTTCCCCTTTGTGTTGGTATCCGGTTCATCAAGAAAATAGCACCCTTGCTAGTTTCGCCAATTGTCTTTAGTTTCAGTCGGGCCCCTTTTGAGGTATGTTGGGTCAGCTCTCTCCTTAGGATCTGCATCTATCTGCAAAAGAGAAGCAGATTCTCCAATGGAGAGTAAGTTAGCACCCAGAAAATTGAGATAACAATTACTTTTTTGATAGAGAGTTTGATAGGTGTAGGCCCTCTTGTACCCCATGACTGATGGTAGCTTGATATTGGCGAGTGGGCTTATGTTTGGATATGGTTCTGACTTGTTTCCCAGCTCCAGCTATGGGTCTCGTACCACTGAGGGAATCAGTTAGCCAAATCAAGAGCAGTTGGTTCCCCACCACGACTGTGTGCCACTATTGCACTTGTGTGGGCATCACATCAGGCTATTTGTTGCTAATTAGGTTAGACCATGAGTTGCTTGGACAGATATTGGTTGTTTCCCCCAGTCGCCCATGTAGCACCTTCTGGCACTAGACACTGGGGACTGACTCTCTCCTGGCTTCCAGCCATGCCATTCCATTTTACGTGTCAGCTGTGTATGGAGTCTTCAGCAATAGGGTCTTACCACTGGCCTTTGGTGGGTCATCAAGTACTCTGACAGAAGTCTGTCATTGTTTTGGGAAACCTTGTAGGTTTCTCTGATCAAAAGCTCATTGTGGATGGTAGCCCCAAGCTGGTAGTGGGGATTACAGGTCAGTGCCCACTAAGAATTTGAGGAAAAACATAACTAATATACAAGAGTTAGAGAGGAGAGAGAAAGAGGGGAGGGGGGAGGGAGGGATGGAAAATGTAGAAGATTTAGGTTAGTCTTGATCCTACCCTCTCCAGTGTCTTGTGGTTCAGGTGTTTCCTGTAAGGGTCTAGTGAAGGTTCAGCCATTTGTTCTGCCTTTTAGGAAGTAGAATTTTATGGTACCATTGCCGTTTGGGTCCAGAATACTGCTTTCCACCCCTTTGATGCCCTCCTCTCCCTCCCCATCCATCCTATTGTCTAGTCCATGAGGTGCTTGCTGGGTGTGTAAGGTATCTTGGGTAGATTCAGGTTAGGTGCTGTAGATGAGCGAGACTATGTGTCGATTTTTTTTCTGTGATTGGGTAAGTTAACTGAGAATGATCTGTTCCAGTACTAGGATTTTAAATGTATGTCCCATGCCTGGCATCTTTACAACCTGGGTTCTAGAGCTCAAGCTGACATCCTCATCTGGTAAGTAAAGAACTTTACAGACTAGATTATCTCCCCAGCCCCTTTTACTTATTTGCTTTTCAGCTAACATAGAAAATAATGGGTTTCATTGTGACATTTTCACCTATACTATTGTTGTTCTTTGTTCATTCTTTTTCTATTGAGCAAGTGTTTTTCTCTGGTACCTTCTCTTGTTCCCTTCCCCTATTAGAACTTTTTCTCCCTTCATACACATAGATACACACACACACACACACACACACACACACACACACGTCACATGCATCAGGAATTTGCAACGGAAGGAGGCCCTAGTGTGACTCTCTCTGCCCCCCTTTCCTGTGTGTGTGTGTGTGTGTGTGTGTATGTGTGTCTCAATATCTCAAATAAGTAAATAAAATATTTTTAAAAGATGTATGTTCTATTGCATTGTTCTCCATATGCATATAAATAATGTATAAAATATTTTAGTGAATATTAAAATTTTACCATTAATAAAATCACCAAAAGCATTACTTGCCTATTTTTTATTTTTCCTGCTTTAAATTTATATTTTGTGTGTATGCGCATACGTGTGTTTGTGTGTGTGTGTGTGTGTGTGTGTGTGTGTGTGTGTGTGTGTGTGTATGTATGTATTTTCAGATTCTGGCTTGGTGTGGTGGCATATACCTTTAATCCCAGCACTTGAGAGGCAGAGGTAGGAGGATTGCTGTGAGTCTGAGGTCACTCTCAGACTTCAGTCTGGGCTAGAGTGAGACACTACCTCAAAAAAACAAAAATAAGGAAATAAATAATAAATAAAATCTAACTTTTAAAAAAGACCTAATTTAGATTCTGGATGTAAAAGGAAACATAATTTTGTCTTTCTACATCTGGCTTATTTCATTTAACATGATGATCCATCTATTTTTCTAGAAACCGAATTTCCTAGCATTTAAAATCATTCACACTAAATTTTGAATATATTTGCTAAAAATATAAAAAACATAGAAACTTCTGATTCATTTGTAAGAAAGTCAGGCTGATACTGAGAATATAGAAAATACTAGCCAAATTTCCATAAAAATCTTTAATGTAACCAGCTGTCCCTCTGGTTCACCTGAGCAGGAAGACAGCCAACCACCATAAGTCATAAATACCTTTGCAAGAGGAGGGAGGGCATGTTCTCTGACCATTTGGGAACTTCCAGTTGTGGGTGAGGTTTGCCCTGCTTGGCCCAGGCCCAGCCACCCTTTATCCCCTCTAGCTTCCCACATGGCAGGAGCTCCTTGGACTTTCTTTTCTCTTTTCATGCTTTTAAAAACTTTATTTTTATTAGATATGGACATACTTAGTAGGTAAACAACACATGTTACTGCTATCGTTTCCCTCATCCTTGCCCCTTTTTTGAAGAGGCCCTCCTCATTGGGGATGCAGGTCAACCCCATGAGGATTGTGGGTCATGCATTGTGGGGCAGCAGTCAGTATAGGAGAGAGGCAATGTCTCTGGGCATAATGTCCCCACTTGTGGCTATAACAATCTTTCTGCCCCCCACTTCTGCAAAATTCCCTAAGCCATGTTGGGTGCATTTTAAGTCTACTTCAGTGATGGGCTGTTATGAGCCTCTGAATCTCTGCTTTGGTAGGTGTTGAGTGTCCTCAGAGTCTATCTCCTTCACCTTTGTGCTGGTATCAGGTTCACAGGGAAAGCAACACTCCTGCTCATTTCCCCAATCCCTCTGTGGTTTCAGCTGGGGCCAGGGTGGAGTGCGCTGGGCCGTTTATTGCCTCAGGTCCCACTCCAATCTGAAAAAGAGAAGCAGTTTATCCAACAGAGAGTGAGGTCAGCACCAGTTAAATGGGATAACCCATTATTAATTTAGAGAGAATTTAAAGGGTATAGATCTCCTTGTAGCCCAACATTAGTGGGAGCTTGACATTAGAAAGCAAAATCATTATCTGGATATGATCTGACTCATTTTTCCAGTTCCAGATATGGTTTCCTTTCTAGTGTTCCACTGAGTGGATTCATTTGTCAATCCAAGAGCAGTTGTTTTCCCATCACTTTTTTTTCTAGGCCCTCCACATAGGACCTTTAGCCACATGGGTGCCTTTCCTTGGCTCTGTAATTTTTTCAATAACTATTAGAATTAAAGGGCTGGAGAGATGGCTTAGTGGTTAAGGTGCTGCAAAGCCAAAGAACCTTGGTTCAATTCCCCAGAACCCACGTAAGCCAGATGCATAAGGGGCACATGCATCTGGAGTTCACTTAAAGAGCTGGAGGCCCTGGTGCGCCTATTCTCTCTCTTTCTCTCTACTTGCCTAGTTCTGTCTGTCTGTCTGTCTCTCTCTCTCAAATAAATAAATAAAAATAAAAACAAATTAAAAAATCTTTGGTGAATAAACTTGAACAATATAGAAAGTAATTTTTTTTTTTACAAAGGATTAAACAGTGAGTACTAGATCCATGTGGACCTAAGAACTCTATCCCTCTGACAGAAAGTAAACTAGTCTTGATCAAGGTTTGAAAAAGAAAGATGTGAAAAAAAAATAAGAAAAAAAATAAGAAAAAAAAAGATGTGGGCTGAAGAGATGACTCAGTGGCTAAAGGTTTGCAAAGCCTGTTGAACTGAGTTTGAGTCCCCAGTATTCATGTAAAGCCAAAATGCACAATGTGTCTGCCACATGCATCAGGAGTTTACAATGGCAGGAGGCCCTGGTGTGACTCTCTTCACCCCCTTCCATGTGTGTGTGTGTGTGTGTGTGTGTGTGTGTGTGTGTGTATGTCTCAGTCTCTCAAATAAATAAATAAATAAAATAATTTTAAAAGATGTGTATAGTCTATTGCATTGTTCTTCTTATGCATATAAATAATGTGTAAAACCTTTTAGTGAGTATTAAAATTTTACTATTTATAAATCACTGAAAGCATTATTTGCTTATTTTTTTCCTATTTTAAATTTACATTTTGTGTATGCTTTCATGTATTGGTACAGTAGTACATTTGAGTAATAAGTAATTAAATACATACAAATTTTTAGGGAGTTGTTTATTGTTTAATAGGTTGTACAATCCAAAAAGACCAGAAGCCTAATATAAATTAGCACATTTATACACTATTAAAGTCTGAATGGTCACTTTCATTCATTCAATGAATATTCAAATGACTTTTTAATGAGTACTGATTACATGTATATTATATAAAAGACATTTAATCTAAGGGTGATTGGATTTTGTTAGCAATATGCAAAAACTGCAAGTAGTCCATTTTCACAGAAAGTGGGTAAAGTTATCATCCAAACTAGAGGAGGTCTCTGTGCTATAGAATGTCACTCATCTGGATGGTCCAAGAGTTGTTTTCTTATTTTTATTTATTTATAAGACAGAGAGGGACGGAGAAAGAGAGAGAGAAAAATGAACACACCAGGACCTCTAGCCACTACAAATCAACTCCAGCAACATGTGCCATCATGTGCATCTGGGTCTCGTGCATTCTGAGGAGTCAAACCTGGGTCCTTAGGCTTCATAGGCAAGTACCTTAACCACTAAGCCATCTTTTCAGCACCAAGAGTTGTTCTGAGAAAGCACTGCTTGCATACCTCCCTTCTTGAGTCAAGGAGGATGCTGTCCTGGGGGCCTCAAATCTTTCATGACCAGCAGTGGCATACTCAGGGGAGCTGGGAGGGAAGCTCAAGTGCTTAGTCCAGAGCATTACAGTGTCCCTGCATTCCTGCTTCAAAGCATGCTCTTTCTCTTTCACTTTCACTCTCCCTTGCTCTCTCGCTCTCATTCTCACTCTTGCTCGCTCTCTCTCACTCTCTCTCTTCCTCTCCCTCTCTCTTCCTCTATCTCTGAAAAGTTTCTGGAGAAACTCATCATGAAAACAGTTTTTATGAATTACCTCTTGTCAAACCATTGCCATAGCTCTGATAAGATAAGTCCTATTGTATGTAATCAGTCGTTTAAAGAACTTCCTATAAGAAAAGTGAATGGAGCCATTTGACTCTTACTTAAGGAAAGGTAGAAATTACTTTCTTTGCATGAGAAATAAGCTAGGGCAGAATCATGACTTCAGGATAAAAGAATAGGTACTTTTTTCCCTCCCCTCCTAATTTTGTTGTAGGGAAGAGAACTAAAACAGCTAATGTGGAAAAGCAGGTGTGGAAACACTGTCAGCTAAGTCATCTGCAGATTCAAGTGAGGAGGGAGCTCACAGCTTAGAGAAGTCACAGTTTTGCAGAATGAATTGAGTCGATGGTCTGGCTGCACATGTCAGCCTTGAGGCATGGGAACTCCAGTGGAGTTCATGTCAAATTTGAAAAGACACTTTAGTCATAATATGGCTATTGGAGAATATTAAGATTTAGTATGAGTAACAAGTAGAAGCAACTTTTCTGTTCAGTGTTTGAAGTTTGACATATCTTAATGTCTAATGAATCATAATTAATTATAAAGCTGTTTTCCTGGACTTGGACAAATAACATTTTTAGTGCTGAGGGTTGAGCCCAGGACTATTCCAGTAGTGCAGCAATTTAGCTAGTCCAAATAACAACATTTGAATCTCAAGAAAACACTGGCCTAACAGAACACATGAGTAAGGCACTTGGTGGTAATGTTTTCTAATTGCAGGAAAAGATGCTACAGATTTTTTTTTTTAATGCTAACTTTGTGAGTAGAGCTTTTGTTTATTTGATCACCTTTGTCCTATCTTATAAAGTTATATGGGCTTTTACAATTACAAAGCTTAAAAGTTCAAATTTGCTTCAGCAAGTTGTTACTGAACATCTACTTGGTGTCCAACATTACTATAGACACCAGGGACAGGAACATGAACTAGAAAGCAAACAATGCATGACTTAAGATAACCTCTGATATTTTGCCACAAGAAAACCAGACAAGACCAGGTGGTACAGAGCATCTGGAAGAAGTGTTCAGGGAGGGTCTCTTTCAGAAGCTACTAACTGAACTACTGAGAGAAAACAGAATCCAGCCTTACAGGGAACTAAGAGAAGAGCGTAGATGCACAGGGAACAACAAATATGAAAATTCTAAGGTGAGAACAATTGTTGCTTGTGTGTAGGGAGTCATGGAAACATGGATAATATTAATTCAAAGAGAAAGAGAGAGAGAGAGAGAGAGAGAGAGAGATGCTATGTTATTTAGAATTTTATTTTTAAATATTTGAATTAGTTATTACTATTTAATTGAACTCCATGTTCATTTGAAGATAGTCAGTAGATGCTAAGGGCCTGTGAGGGGACCTCATTGGAGAACAGCTCCATGAAGAGAATGAGAAGACAACTAGATGGGAGCTAACCTCTCCCATCTCCCCTGAAAAGGCTTCCCCTTCCTAGAGCACCACATGGGACACGTGTGGGGAAGCAATCCAACTGACTGGAACCATAGGAGCAGGACTTTTTCTCTCCTTCTGAAAGCCTGTTCACCACTGTCATTTCTGGAGAAGTAGGGGGACTTCCATATCTTACATATTTGTCCCTTCATAATTCCCCCCTAAGATTCAACACAGTTAGAGATTTAAAAAAAAAAAAACAACAACTATTTTTATTTATTGATTTTTCAAGCAGAGAGAGAGAGATTTGGAGGAGAGAGGGGTGAAAGAGAGGGAGAAAGACAGGGAAAGAGGAAGAGAATGGGCATGCCAGGGCCTCCAGCTACTGCAAATGAACTCCAGATACATGCATCTCTTTGCACATCTGGCTTTACATGGGTACTGGGGAATCAAACCCAGGTTGTTAGCCTTTGCAGGCAAGCATCTTATCCATTGATCCATCTTCTCAGCCCTGTATTTTTAAGCTCCCTCAGCAACCCCCAAAATAATGGCTACTGAAAAGCAGGTCCAAACACCACTAACAATATAGCTGGCTCCTCAGTCCAAGCACCTCTTGCATGCCACCTGGACTAGACAATCTGGAATATGCCCATTGTTGCAGTCAGGTTCATATTGCTTGTAGAAATCACCCGACCAAGAGCAGCCTGTGGGGGGGAAATAAAAAGAGGTCTATTTTGGTTTATAGGCTCGAGGGGGAAACTCCACGATGGCAGGGAAAATGATGGCATGAGCAGAGGTTGGACATCACCCCCTGGCCAACATAAGCTGAACCATAGCAACAGAAGAGTGTGCCAAACACTGGCATGGGGAAACTGGCTATAACACCCATAAGCTCGCCCCTAACAATACACTCCCTCCAGGAAGCGTGAATTCCCAAATCTCCATCAGCTGGGAACCTAGCATTCAGAACATTTAAGTTTATGGGGGACACCTGACTCAAACCACCATGCCCACCATGCGTGTTCTTTGTCCCCACCTCCACCCTTCTCCCCTCCCAGCTGAGTCTTCCAGTGATACTTCTCCACCTATGTGGAATATGAAGAGCAACTTCCACGAAGACCACGAGATTTGGCATGAATGGCTCTTTCTCGTATCTTCCAATATGCCTGTTGCTTCTGGGCCTGATTCTGCTCGAGTGGGTTCCAGCTTCCTCCCAGCAGCTGGTTTATGTTTAGGCTTTTCTGCAAATGGGAAAGCTATCCAAATAGAACCATCTCCTGCTCTGGGGTGGGCCCACTTTGTCTTCCTGACAGTCTCTCTAGGAGGAAGACTGGAGGCTGTGTAAACTCTCCCAAGGGAACCGGCTGTCTCAATGGCCAGCAAGCAAGAGAACTGTGAAAGGCAAGGGAACTGATCTTTAGATAAAAGAAAAGGTAGAGAGATTAGAGAAAGGGAAAGTGAGGGAGACACATAAGGGACCGCCTAAGTATTAACTATAGTGCTAAAATTAAAAAAAAAAATCCTCTTATCTTTTGCTTCTTTAGTTGAGTAGACTCAACCCATCATTCATACTTAATTGAACACCTAATAATATCTAGCATGGTCCCTATCCTTTAGAGCAGATAGATGTTCAGTAGAGGAAACACACTTAAATTTTGAAAAAATAGGATGCGGCAAAGAGCTTCACGTAATCTGCTCTGGGAAACTACAGCTAACCTGAAGAGGCAGAAGAGTAATTCTCCAGGGCCATTAGTTCTCCCTCCATTAGAACGGGGACTGTGGGGGTGTACCGTGTTAAGAAACAGCGAAAACTTCAGGCAGGGGAATGGGCATGAGGGAAGCATGGAGGCTGTGATGAGAAGGTGGCGGTGTTGTATGGCTGAATCCCAGAGTTATAGAGGATGGGAAAGAAAAAAAAAAGAAGGGAGACTAGGGCACAAGGTCAGTGAGCCCAAGTGTGTACTGCATTGAAAGATTTAGACGTGATCTTGTAGGGAATGGGATGGAAGGATTGTAAGGAAAGATGTGACAATGAATAAGGTGTGCTTTATAGAGAAGCATCTGCAACAATGGCTTGGAGGACTAGCAAAGCCTAAGGCAGGGAACAATTTCAGATGCACTAGCAGCCCACAGGGGAAATTTCCCATTCTAGACTAAGACAGCCACTGGAAGTCCAGATTGGGGGGAGTCTGTTCTGGAGAATCTGTCAGGGATCCGCATGACTTACTGACCAACTAAGAGTGTGGCTTGTGAGGAAGGGAGAAGAAAAAAGATTTCAACCTTTGTCGCTTGGGTAAACCTTTGTTCCATGAATAAATATCTAAATAAATAAAATAAATAGATATCTAAAATGTATGAAGAGGAGTAGGAAAGCTTCTCAGGAGAAACTAGCTCAGGAGTTAGAGTGACAAAGCATTCTGATGTCAGTGCACATGCCTGGGCTCAAGGAAAGAGAGAATTTAATTGGATAAAATTTATAAATACACTTTTGAAATATTAATGGGTGATCTTCCTCCTATCTCCTATCATGCAATAGACTGTCCCATCCTACATTCAGGCAGCCAGAAATTCAATATCCATTCTCCTGGACGCGGGACATAATACCAAGAAGCAATAAGTGGAGAAAGGGCTGGAGAGATTGCTTAGTGGGTAAGGCCTGTGAAACCTGAGAACTCATGTTCGAATCTCCAGGGCCCACGTAAGCCAGACACATTAGTGACACAAGTGTACAATGCTGCACATGTGCACAAGGAGGAACATGTGTCTGGACTTCATTTGTAGCAGCTGGAGGCCCTGGAGTGCCTATTCTTTCTTTCCTTTTTTTTTTTTTTTTTTTCGAAGTAGGGTCTCACTCTAGCCCAGGCTGACCTGGAATTCACTATGGAGTCTCAGGGTGGCCTCGAACTCACGGCGATCCTCCTACCTCTGCCTCCCGAGTGCTGGGATTAAAGGCATGCGCCACCATGCCCAGCCCATTCTTTCTTTCTCTTCTCAAATAAAAAAAGAAGTAGAGAAAGCAAGCAAACAAGTGATAATAAAAATAACCAAAACTCTTCCAAACTTTTGAATTTTAAAAATCTAGGCTTTAGGAAATAAGATAAGGATTCATTGTCACAAAATGAAAAAATATATATATATATATATATATATATATATATATATATGCTAAATTTCCCCAAGCTGGAGGGGGACATGCAAGAAAAGATAAGGATGTGAGTAAGTCATAGCTATATGTTTATTAGTAGATTCCCAAGAAAAGGGGAGGAGAGAAAAAAACAAATTTGAGATCTGGTTGTTCCAAGAAATAAGAGCTTTGCCCAGGATACTGGATTTTAGGGTGGGGGGGGCATAAATTCAACATAGTCATTGTGCATAGTCTGTGGCAACCCTCTGCCTCCACCAGCAAAAGTGACACCTCTGCCTTAATCACTCCAGTCTGAGACCAGTTTACTTCTGCAGCGTTCCGCCCTCCCCACTCCCGCCAGCCAGGCACAAAGGAGGCTTAGAATGGGAGGCTCAAAGAAAAGAGGATGCAGAGCTCCTGAGCCTCAGATCCATGTCTTTTTCCTCCTTTTCTTTCCTTGCAGCCAGTTACCTCCACTGTCTTCAGCACCCACATTGCTCTCCAAGACTCTGCCCTCACACACCCTGGCCAGAATTGACAGGGAGTTTCTTCTAGGTAGATCAGACATGAACTGACTACCCTGGGGTTCACTAGTGGCTTCGCCTTGCCTCAGAAGGGGGTTCAGTAATATTCCCAGAGCTAAAGGTTTGCAGGTGCTGGGAAATTGAGTTTCTAAACAACTCTAAACAGCTGCCACCAACTCCAGGCCACTCATTAGCAAGGCCATGTTTCACCCTTTGTCTATGAAAGGGCAGAATTAGCAGAAGTGCAAGAGGTACCCAGTTATCTCTAGTGGGAGGGCAGACGACGGGGCTGGGGTGTGTGCCTTCCTGTCCTCGGCTGAATATCTTCTACTTCCTCTAAAAAGCTGGTGGTGGGTGAGAGAGAGAGAATGTGTGTGTGTAATGGTGTGTGATATCTGTACTTGTATGTACAGATGTTCATGTCTTGTGCAAACCCCTGCAGAGACCAGAGAAGAATGCCAAGTGTCTTGGGCTTTTTCTTTGCGATAGTCTCTCACTGAACCTGGGGCTGCTGGGCGGGGAGGACTGGTTGTTTGCTAGTTGTGAGGAAATTTCCTTTGCTTTGTTTGTTTTGCTTTACTTAATTTTTTCCATCTCAGACTTGGCTGTCCAGCAAGCCTCAATGATTCTCCAGTCTCTACACCCCCTCAGGACTAGGGTTACAGCTGTGTGTGGACTTGCCCAGCTATTTACATGAGTGCTAAGGAGTCAAACTCAGGCAGTGGCAGGCCCTCTCAGGTCCTCATGCTTGTATAGTAAGGCTTCTTTACCATATCCCCAGTACCTACAAAGGTATTCTTATAATGGGCGTGGCTGAGCAATTTTTTTCTGAAACCTGGTACACAGCAAGAATGACCTTGAAGCGGGCTGGGGGAATGGCTTACCGATTAAGTCACTTGTTTGCAAAGCCAAAGGATCCAGGTTCAATTCCCCAGGACCCATGTTAGCCAGCTGCACCAGGGGCACACGCATCTGGAGTTCCTTTGTAGGAGCTGGAGACCCTGGCTTGCCAATCCTCTCTCTCTCTCTCTCTCTCTCTCTCTCTCTCTCTCTCTCCCTCCCCTTATCTGTCAAATAAATAAAAATAAAATACTTAAAAATAATGACCTAGAAGCGACTCTCCTGAAAGGCCAGTACATTTAAGAAATTACCTCATGAAATAACATGAACTTTACATCTTGATCTCCATGCTAACTCTGCCCTCTGTTTTCAGCATCTGTATATGTGTGTGGTATAAATGCATGCACATGCATGCTTGTATACTGTGTGTGTACGTATATGGATGTGTGTGTGTGTGTGTGTGTGTGTGTGTGTGTGTGTGTACACACACAGGCACATGTGGAGGCCAGAGAACAAACTTGGGTATTGTTCCTTAGATACACTGACAACCTCATTTTGAGACTGGTTTTCTATTTACATAGATTCTGGTCCTTGTGCTTGTAGAGCAAGCACTTTACTGACTGAGCTATGACCCTAGACCATAGCTCTTCTCCTGATTAGCTATCTAATATTTGGCAAATTTACATCCCATCCTCCCTTCCTATTTCTGTAAAATGAAAAGGGAAATATCACATTCGTCAAGATTGCAATGAAGATCACATGAAATAATTTTCCTGGTATGTTTGGCACTGTAGATAATGTCTTCACAATTACAAGTTGACAGTTATAAATCATGCTTCAATCCACACATAGTTCTGCCCTCTCCTATGGAAATATACAGTTATTTTGCATCGGCCAATTTTTTCCATGTAAATTATGGGGCTATATAATTGTTATCATAATGATTCAGTTTACCCTTCTGTAAAACCTTGTGGCTTGAGGAACTGTTAGCAATGTACAGTGGGCAAAAATGTTGGGGTTCGATCCCTTGTCCAATATCCTTGTCCAACCCGTACCTAACTGGACTCTGGAAGAAAACAAGAAGTGCCTAGGAGTATCCACATTAGATGTTACAAGGTCCAGTCACCATAGTTCACATAGGCTGACAACAAAATTCTTTTGTGTTTGGAGGCCTAAGCCTATGGCTTTGAAAATCAGAGATAAATTCAAATCCTAGTTTTATACTTGGGAGTTTTCTGGCCTTGGAAAAGTTCACCTTCTCTGGGGCTAGTTTCTTACATTTAAGCCTGGGTAATAGGGTGTGTGATTACAGACAGTATTCTCATCCCTTAGATGCTCCTTAATAACTGACACTGTTCTTATCTTGGTACAGGCCAGGCTCCTCAGGCACTTATGGGGGCCGTGTTAATGGTCAGCAACACAATTGTAAATCAGCTTGCTTCCCTCCTCACTGAACCAGCAAGTTCATGTAACTAAGTGAAAGCTACCAGACAGCTGTAGTGTTCAGCCCTGGCTGCACATTACAATCACCTAGGGAGCTCTTCATCCTCTGTTGCCCTCGCCATACCCCCACACCAATTAGGCAGAGACTCTGGGGATGGTGAGAGTAGGTCCAGCCTCAGAATTTGTAATTCTCCCCTGTGGTACCAATGTGCCCTCATGGTTCAGAATCTCTGGGATGCTCCTCCAACATTAATGTGCATATTTAACACCTAAGAGACTTATTAAAATGCAGAGTATGATTGAGAAGGCCTGGGATGGGGCTCAGATTCTGAATTTCTAATGAGCTTCCAGGTGATGCAAAGTCCAAAGAAATGCTACTCTCATTACCAAGATAAAACAGCTCAGAGCCTGGTGTTTTGGAAAGGAACAGAAATATTATAACATGCAGTCTTGAGCTCCAAAAGTTTAGGGGGCCTGGGAGCCATATGGAAAATAGGCATGTAACCCTATGCTCATGAGTAGACCCCAGGAGGATTACTATGGTATAACAAAGCTCATGTTAGTGGTCAAAATTGTGACCCCGAGTATCTGAGAAAATATTATATTTTCATACTGTAGTATCAGTGTTTATTTTTCCTATTTTGGGCTGCTACAAGGAGGTACTCCACACTGGATGACTTATGAACACACACACAAAAGTTATTTGTCATAGTTGCCATCATGGTTCTGGAGGCTAAAGTCTGAGGTCAGGGTGCAGCATCGTTGGGTTCTGAGAAGGACCCTCTTCTAGTTTACAGACTTTTGACTTTTTATTATACCTTCACATGGCAGAAAGATGGAAAACATCTTCTAAGCTTCCTTTTTTAAATTTCTTTTTTATTTTCATTTACTAATTACAGACATATTTAGTATGGATACATCTTGTGTTGGTACCATCCTTTCCCTCCTCCCTGCCCCAATTCTGCTGTGGGCCCTCCTCAGTGGGGCTGTAGATTTTCCCCATGGGGCTGTGGGTTATGTATTGTGAGAACAGCAGTCAGTTATTGAGTATTTTTTTTAATGTTATTTTTTATGAGAGAGAGAATCAGTGCACCAGGGTCACCAGCCACTGCAATCAAACTCCAGACGTGTGCACCACCTTGTGCGCACATGCAACCTTGTGTGGTCATGTGACCTTGTGCATCTGGTTTATGTGTGATTTGGAGAGTCTAACATGGGTCTTTATGCTTCACAGGCAAGCACCTTAACTTCTAAGCCATCTCTCCAGCCCTAGGCTTCCCTTTGAAGGGCACTAAACTCATTTGTGAGGTCTTTACCCTATAACCTCATTTTCTCCCCAAACAGCCACCTCCTAATACTATCACTTTAAGGGACAGGATCGCAATGTATTCATCTCTAGGCAACACAAATATTAATCCTATGGCAGCAGAATCACTTTCTACCTCAGTGACACTGGGATTGGCCATAATTTCTTGACTGATGAAGAGCAGTTGCCACATGCCATGTGTCATTTCTATGCAGTGGTTTCAAGGGCTATCACAAAGTTCTGCTCTCTCTCTCTTTCTCTCTGCCACAAGACTCAAATAGAGGCTGTTTCATCATTCTGGCTCCCAACATGAAGTAGAATTTATAGCTGGCATGTGATGGTTAATCCTGATTGTCAACTTGATTGGCTTGAGAAGTGCCTAGAAGATTAGTAAAGCAAACCTTTTCATGAGTCTGCGAGGGTATTCTCACAGAGTATTAGCTAAGTGGGTGAAGACTACCTCTGAATGAGGACAGCACATCTCACAGCCTTGGAACTCATATGGAATAACAGAGCAGAAAAAAAGAAAAAGAAAAAGCTAGCAAGCAAAGGCTCTCTCTCTCTCTCTCTCTCTCTCTCTCCTCCCCCCTCTGTTTCTCTCTCCCTCTCCCTTTCCCTCTCCATCTCCTGCCTATCATGATGTGGATTGCTCTACTCTGCCACATTGTGATGGACTGAAATCATGAGCAAAATAAATCCACTTCCCTTAAGCTGTTTTTGTCACAGCGACAAAAAGTTATACAGGAGTGAAAAGCAAGCCCTGGTCGTGATAATCCAACAAGGCATTGGGAATATTTGTTACCACAGTAGCAGTGGACCAATGCATAAGCCATGGGAAGAAAGTTGCTGTTGTGTTTGGAATGTGGAATGTCCCCCATAGATTTATGTGCTTAAAGGTGTGGTCTCTAGCTGGTGACCCTGCTTGGGAAGGTTGTGGAATGGCTAGGAGGTGAAGCCTTGCTGAAGGAAGGGAGTCACTGGGCTGCAAGTCTTCAGGTTTATAGCCCAGTCCCACTTCCTGTTTGTTCTTTGCTTCCTGGTTGAAATGTGTCCCTTTTTTTGCACTGGACCTTTCGCTATCACTTTTTCTACTTTATGTGTTCTTTAGTTCTACAATTTTTATGTTCATAATAACTGAACTTCATTCATATACTTTCTTATGTTTCCATTTGAATTCTGATAAACTAATGAGAAAGGCATAATTAGTGCAAATCAAGGTGCTCTTAAAAGATACATGTTTTTGATAAAAGTTGTCTTTCTTGACTACATGTGCATGTGTACTTTAAAAATACACATATTTATTTATTTATTCATTTATTTGACAGAGACAGAGAGAGAAACAGAGAGGAGATTATGGGCACGTCAGGGCCTCCTGCCACCATAAACGAACTCCAGATGCATGCACTACTTTGTGCATCTGGCTTTACATGGGTACTGGGGAATCAAACCAGGCCATCAGGCCATCAGGCCTTGCAAGAAAACACCTTTAACCACTGAGCAATCTCTGCAGCATTGTACATGTGTCTTTTAAGACATGATCTAATTATGCCAGTGGAAGGATTATTCTCTAAATTTTCCTCATCAGCTTATTAAAAATCCAAATGAGAACATAAGAAAATAGCTGAGTGCAACTCTGATACTCTGGACATAAAAATAGTAAATAAATAATAGTAGATACAACAAAAAACACTAAAAATGCATGAAGTAGAAAAGGTGACAAAGAAAGGTCAGGAGAAAGAAAGGGGGGAAAGTCTTCAAGTGAGAAAATCAAGTAGGGAAGCTGATTTTAGTGTTTTACTCTTCTTTTTCCTCATCACTCCTTCTGGTGAAGCAGCCACTTTTAGCTTGGGAAGGAGAATATTTCTTTGTGTCACAAGCTAACAGAGTCTTGGGAAATTATTTTCTTGCTTTTCTCTGCATGCACAACCCATTAGAAAGCTTGGGGCCATCTCTCCACTCTAGAGGAAAAGAAAGTATTTATAAAGAAGGCAGAAGAATGTCTTCACACAGACGCAAAACAGAAGGCCAATTAAAGCTCTCAATAGGGGAGACTTTTGTGAGCTTGTTTCTGTCAGAAACAGAAAAGTTTGGCCATCAACCAGCTTCCGTGAGACAAGGAGCCAGACCTGAGTCACAAGATGGGAGAACTGGGGACCTTAGCACCGGCTGCCTGTCCTCTGCCCCCAGGCCTCAGTCATGAGGGTGTCAGCGGGAGGGTCTCAATGGGAGCAGGCTTCTCCTGGTGCTAGACAAGATGCTTGATGACCGAGCACAGTTAGGAGAGGACTCCAGCCTTGTTATAAATCCATTTAGAGAGTGCTTACCTCCTCCTCTGCTTTTCTTCTTCTTCCTTCCCACCTCCCTACTTTTTTCTTTGACTCCTTGAAAACCTTTTAACTCTTCCGAAAAATTCCCACCTTAATATTAACAGGAAGGACTCTCCTTCATTATGACTCCTACCTCCAAACTGAGGGGAGCACTTGGGGCGCAAGGCAGGAGTGGAGGTGGGGCAGGGCCCAGCCGTGCTGCAGAGCTGCAACAAAGGGGAAGAACATCAGAACTGAGCTTGGGAGAAAGACCATGGGGGTGCAGACTTGCTGGAGAAGAGTGGGATACTGGGGTAGAAAGCTGGATTGTCAACTCACATCAATGGAGAAATCATTGTTATGGCAAAGGAATGTGGAAAGAGTCAATGCCAGTTTTTGCATTTCCTGGCAGCTATTAAGCCACCCTTCCCTATTCTCCCATGGGCCTATATCTGGAATGCACTGTTAATAAGCCTGGGTGCTCCTTCTTTCAGTGATGCAAGTGAGTTCAAACCTAGCAATAGCAGGCCTCTTACTTAAGGCCTTTCACACTGACCCTATCCCTGACCCACAGTAGCTCTCCCTCAAGCCATTTCAGACCTGCTGAGGGGTCTGAACTACTCTCCTCAGAGATCTCAATTATGAAATCAAAGCCTTTTTTGATCTGGGCTGAGGAGAGGGCTCTTGGTCTAAAAGTCCTCGCTTGTAAAGCCTGCTGGCCTGGGCTCAATTCTGTAATACCCACACAAAAGCCAAATGTGCAAAGTGGCGCGTGTGGGTGGAGTTCATTTGCAGTAGCAAGAGGCTTTGGTGTGTCCATCCTCTTCTCTCTCTCTCTCCCTTTCCCTCTCCCCTTACAAATAACTGATTAAAAAGTTACCTTTTCAGTCTTGGAATAGTGACATCCGCAATCTTAATAGCTATAATTCCTAGTTTAAGCTTTCCCACTCTCCATCCTGATTTTTCTAGGCCATAGTTTCCTGGTCTATAAATTGGTGAGTTTAGATCGATCTCTAGAGTTATTCCCACTTTAAGTCTTTGTGGATATGTTAGACAGGATAACTAGGCTATGTTTCAGTTACAGAGAATTTCAGTGACTTCAAACTTAACATTTACTCCTCACTCATAAAACCCACTGCTGTATATTCTCTCCTAATTTCAGAGTGGCAGAGACTCCCTTATTTTATAGCCATAGCTTCTAGAAGACAAGGCCTTAAGGTCTGTGCATCAAATATGACAGAGACCTAAGGGTCAAGCACTATCCTGTAAATGCTCTGTCACAGATTTAACACGTATCGCCACCACTCATAGCCTCTGACAGCTTTGTCCAATGGCAGAGGGGAGGGCAATGAGGAAGAGCCAACGGACATTCAGGACTCCAAATTAAGGTTATGCTTACATCATATCTGGCCTGCTTACCATAATACAGGCCATTTCCCAGTGACCACAGACAATACTTCCAAGAAGTTGCATCTTTCAGAAAGGACTCAGGTCTCACAATCACATACTAGGATGTGAATGAATTCAAATAAATCATCAAGAGGGAAAACCGACTTGAACACAAGATCCAACAGTGTAAAATGAAATGCATAGATCATCCCTTTGGAACTTAATGGGAGGGTACAGGAAGAGGGTCCTATGAGAAGTTAACAAACCACATAACAATTAAAATAGGGGGTGGGCTAGAATCCTCTCCAGAGGTTAAGGCACTTGCTTACAAAGCATGATAGCCGGGGTTCATTTCCCCAGTATCAGCATAAAGCCAGATGCACAAAGTATTTTTGTAGTGGCTAGAGGCCTACTAATTCCTTTTCTTTCTCTCTCCTTGCAAATCAAATAAACAAACAAATATTTTTTCAATGGGCCCAACACCATGAGTTTTGTGTTCTACCTCTGAACTATACACTGGGCCAGGAGAGTAGATTACAAACAAGTTCTGTCCACCAATTTTCCCAATCTCTCTCTCCCTCCCTCCCTCCCTCTCCCTCTCCCTCTCCCTCTCCCTCTCCCTCTCCCTCTCCCTCTCCCTCTCTCTCTCTCTCTCTCTCTCTCTCTCTCTCTCTCTCTCTTTCTCTCTCTCTCTCTCTGTCTCTCTCAAACACACACACACACACACACACACACAAGTTCAAGAACCTCCGACCTCTGCCTCCCCAGTGCTGGGATTAAAGCTGTGCTCCACCTCAGCCTGGGCTAGAGTGACACCCTACCTCATAAAAACAAAAACAAAAATAAAAATAAAACAACAACAACAACAAAAGTTTGGGCTGGAGAGATGGCTTCGCAGTTAAGGTCCTTGCCTGTGAAACTTAAGACCTAAGTTCAATTCCCCAGTACCCATGTAAGCCAGATGCACAAGGTAGCGCATGCTTCTGGAGTTCATTTTCAGTGGCTGGAGGACCTGTTGGTGCCTATTCTCTCTATCTATCTGTCTCTTTCCCCCTCCCTCTCTCTGTCTCTCCAATAAAATAAATTTTAAAAAAAGAAAAAGAAACAAAGAAATAAAACCAAATTGCTTGAAGATTCTTTCTTATGCAGCAAAACACATATAGATGCAAACTAACCAGTCAGAAAGCAGAGGTCTTTGTCCTCAACGATATGTTCCCTGGTTGGCTGCTGGCTGGCTCACTCAAACTCAGCAATCAGGATATAATTCCTCCATATCCCCCACCAACCAGAAGAAGGGTCATCCACAGATACTGCATTGGGGGACGGGTCCCTCTTTGCCGAGTAATATCAATTGCAGGAAAAGAGTATTGGAACAGAGCCAATTGGGGCCTGGAGCTGCCATAAAGAGTACAGAAGTCCTCCTTCCTAACCCTGGAATAGATAGCACACAGATTTCTACCTTCAAACAACAAAGCCGATTTCACAGTGCATTAAAGGACCCATGAAATGTGAGAAGAAAAGGAAGAAAAATGGAGTGATCTTCCAAATACAAACTAAAGTATCCTTTAGGTGGGAAGTTTAGTCATATCTTCATCTTCCAAAAGATCCACTGGAGAATGTTTTCAACAGGTAACTTCCCTTTGTTCTATTGAGTCACTATCTTGAAAAAAATAGGTATCTCACTAGGTAACACACAATTCATCTAGATGATTCCATGTGTAGCTTCTCTCAGGGAAGACACTTTGCAAAGAAGGAGAAAATTGCACAACATGAGACTGTTGAATACCTTTGTTGGGGTAGTAGCTTCCTATATTCTCCTTGCTTCCCCATGCCCTACCCTTATCCTCACTCTTTAAAAGATCCCCCACTCACTAAAAGTATCCCGGGTGGGCTGGAGAGATGGTTTAGTGGTTAAAGCTTAAGGACCCATTTCTGACTCTGCAGGTCCCATGTAAGCCAGATGCACAAAGTGACGCAAATGCACAAGACTGCACATTTGAAAGAGGTGGTGCATGCACCTGGAATTCGACTGCAGTGGCTGGAGGTCCTGTTGCACAAATTCTCTTCCTCTCTCTCTTCATCTCGTTCTCACTCTTGCTCTTACTCTCTCACATTAAAAAAGTCCAGTCTATTTGGCTTAGCTCAAAAAAAAAATGCAAAAAGCATTCCTAGTGTTGGAAGACCAACTGGATCCAAATTTAGGTGAATCCATGTCCACATAACTCATGAAATGAACTTATCAAACATCAATTAAGGAGTATGCTGGGAGGTTATTTATTCTGGGGAATAAAAGAGCAAAGAACAGGTACCTTAATTCTGTAAGAAAATCTTGGTGGCCAGAGATGACTGAGTTGCTTTTAGAACTGCCCGGTTGATTTTTGCTTTCTGACCAGCCCTCTGGAGCTCCTGTCAGTCTGATAGTATGAATAAGAACTTTCTGCTGTACAGGTTATGTAACAACCACTATAGCAGGCGGTTTAAACTCTGACGTAATCCTCACAGCAAATCGACATAGTAGTTCAGTCTTTCTTAATTAAAGATGAAGAGACTGGGGCTAGTGAAGGTGTTTGGAGGTGGGTGTGGTGACTAACTGGGTTAACAGGCTGACCATATTGAGACATTCTCCCACCTGGTAAGAGTTAACAGCTGGGAAGGGAGCCCACTTCTGCCTTGCTCGAAGACCAGATCTCTTTTCATTATTCTATGCACCAATTATTTAATATGGCAGACAGATGGTAAGACAGAGTGTGACACAGGCGAGGAGCAAGGCCTTCCCGAGTTCACAACAGGGCACAAGCAGCCTTGTGCATGCGTACGTGTGCGTGTTCCCGTGTGTGAGTGCAGGCACCCGTGTGCCATGGTGTACCTAAGGAGGTCAGAGGGTAACTCTGTGTGTCAGTCATTGCCTTCCACCTCATTTGAGGCAGGGTCACTCACTGGGGTTCACCACTGCATTCGTCAGGCTAGCAGACCCAGAAGATCCCAGGAAATTCTCCTGTTTTCTGTCCAGGTACACTAGGATTATAGAAGCCCACCACCGTGTCGGACTTTTACGTGGGTTTTGAGATCTGAGTTTAGGTACTCATGCTTAAACAGCAAGCACTTCATCCACTGAGCCATCTTCCCACCCCACCCCCGGCCCTGGTTTCTTAATTGCTTATTTAGAATAAGTAAGAACCTGGGAACCAGGATGTTCTCTAGAGAATAACAGGAATGACAAGATAGAACAGAAGTAGACTGGTTAATGAGCAGGTGAGAAACACTCCAGTTCCCTGCTCCTTGAGACATGAGCATCTACTTACAGGAGCCCAGGCCCTGCATAAGCATGTAGGGATAGAACACATGAAACCGAGTTAGCACCCCTATGATGGCACCATTCATTCTTAAGGGAAAACAATGCCCAGGGAAACCAGATACACCAAGCCAAAGAAACAAAAGATCTTAGAGCTATTGAAATGGAAGGACCAAAATTCCTTAGTGCAGGAGGCTCCTGGATTTTCGAAAATAACAATAGGGATATATTTTATGATTTTTTTCTAATAGCATTTGAGTTGGAATTTTAGTATATAATATATATGTATGTATGTGTGTGTATTTATATATATATATGTATGTATATATGTATATATGTGTATATATATATATATATATATATATGAGCTGGCTATACTTTTCTTTATCCTCCCATAGTAGCCACTGAAATAACACAATCCCTACATTTTTCAGGCACTTAAAGCAGGACCTGGGATAGATAAGTGAGCTGCTCTAGAGAGACAGAGCCACCTAACTCTGGTCATTTCAAGTCTGGGTAAAGGGTCCTTTGAATACACTTATGGTTAGTTACCAAGCCAGTGCCTACTTGCCCTCCAAATTCCATGAGGCAGGGAGAAATTTCCTAAGCATTTCTGGACTTTTTCCTGAAGTTATATTTCTCAAAATGTGGGCCAAAACAAAGTGTGGTCCATAGTCAGATGATAGGTCCCGTAGGAGCCAAATGATGTGAGTGTTCTTTAGTTCTGATGAGAAATGATGCATAGTACCCAGACTTACATCTTTGGCTGTATATATAAATCTGGGCCAATTGCTAATAGTATACAAAGCAAGAAATTAAAGATTGGCTAAAGTCTAAATTTGGGTATTCATAAACTAAAATGAGCAGCTTATGGAGATCCTGAGGCCTCCAATTCTGTAGATATGCATCTTTCACATGACTTACCATGTGGGTGAAGCTCTTACTACATGTGTGGATGTGCAGAGAGCTGAGATTCGTAGAAGGTTGTGAAGTGACTGACAACAAAGTGTCACTGGTTTCTTGATTAGTTCATAGTTGTCATTTGTTGAGCTTTTTAAACTAATTCTTGAATCCAAAGAGTCACCCTGGTTGATCATTTCATGTTTAATTCATGCTGTGTTATATTTACAGTATTGTGATGTTCTCCAATACCCCATTGTCACAAAGTTCTCTTTCTACTTGAAAAGGAGACCAGGTCAGGAAGTGAGTTTGAAGGAACTCTTAACTACAAATAGTCTTGTGAAGAGGCAGGCAGTCTGACTTCACTAGAAGCTGTTTGAACCAAAATGGGAACTGATTTCTGAGCACCTACTGTGCTAGACAGCAGAGTGGGACAGTGCAGACATGGGAGAAAACACACAGCCTCAATTTCCTGTCCCACAGCTCCATGAGATCTGCAGCTCTGTCTGCACTTCAACCTTAACCTGCCAGCTTCCTTGGACTATTCCTCCAGTTGTTTCACTATGTTGGTTTATTACTCCATCAGTCTTCTGCTCTTCCATGCTGGTGACCTTGGATTCATCTTTGATTGTTCCTTTTGCCCGAACAATCAATCACTGATCATGTCCCTTTGATTCTGACATTATCCCCCTGTGACTACCCTTGTTTAAATCCTCATTAATCCTCATCTGAAATTTTCTGCCAACATCCTCTATCTTTCAGCTCCCTTCCTTCTAAGTCCTCTTGAAGAATAATTACTCTTCCTTGAGCACAGCTGTGATTAGATATTCCTTCACCAAACCATCAATGGCTCCCCACTGAATGACAAATTAAGTGTAAATTGTTCACCCCAGCATTTAAGGTCTTTTATGACAAAGTTCTTCTCGACCTTCCCCTCCTCCTAGCTCTTCTCTACTATACCTTGCACATCAATCAAACCAGAGGACCTCTGGCACTCCTCCATCATCATATTCTGCATCCTGCTCATGTTATTTACTCCACTTAAAAAGTCTAGGATGCCTTTTCTAACTCTAGCTCCGCTCCACCTCTGTAAATTCTACCTATTACCCTTCAAGGTCCAACTTGACATTACCACATTCATATGGCCTTTCCACCAGGCGGGATCCCTATCTTCTGACCACCCATCACTCATGGTCTAATGTACCTCTCTTGAGTGTACTATTTGTCTTATTTTATTGTATTCATTTATTTCAGAAAGAAAGAGATAGAGAGAGAAAGAGAAAGGGCAAGAGAGAGAATGGGCACACCAGGGCCTCTAGCCACAGCAAACAAACTCCTGACACATGTGCCATCTTGTGCATCTGGCTTATATGGGTCCTGGGCAACTGAACCTGGGTACTTAGGCTTCACAGGCAAGTGCCCAAGTTGTTAAGCCATCTCTCTAGCCCCTGTACCCTCTTCTTGTCCCCACAGCTGACTGTGTTCTGTCCACCATAGCAGATGCATAGAGAACATACAGGAGTGGGAAGCAAAGCTTCTGTTCCAACTTTATGAAGCTGACAATACTCTAGAAATCCTAATAGCCTGGAATATAATGATGCTCTTAAAAGCTCCATGTAAAAACACAAAGAAGGGTCTGAAATGGATCCAAGGTGCCATAATCATCTGTCCTGAGATTTTTTTTTTTTTTTTTTGTGGAATCTGGAAGGAAAAGAAAATGAAGTTGTGTTGGTTTGAATGTAAAATGCTGTCCATACCTGATGTGTTTGTGATTAAACCTCATACTTAGTCTCCAGCTGGTGGAGCCCTTGTACACTGGAGGAGGTGTGTCACTGGGGGTGGGCCCTAGGGTGTTACAGGCCAGTCCCACTTGCCACACAGGACTCACTCTGTCTAGTTCTTCCTTGACACTATGCATATGTGACACCTGCTGGTCTGTTCCTGCCATGCTTTCCCCACTGTGATGAAACTTCCCCTGAAAGCTGTGGGCCAGGAAGAAACCCTTTCCTTCCAAAAGTGGCTTCTGCTCAGCTGTTTTGTCACAGCAACGAAAAAGTAAGTGCTACAGAAGCTTAAAAACACCAGATGTCAAAAAAAAAAAAAAAAAAAAAAAAAACACCAGGTTGAGGCTGGAGAGATGGCTTAGCAGTTAAGGCACTTGCCTGTGAACCCCAAGGACCCAGATTTGATTCCCTAATACCCGTGTAAGCCAGGTGCACATGGTGGTGCATACATCTGGAATTTGTTTGTAGTGGCTAGAGGCCCAGGTGCACCCACTCTCTCTCTCTCTCTCTCTCTCTCTCTGTCTATTTCTCTCTCTTTAAAAAAAATAAATCAATGAATTTGTCTCACAGCATGAAACTATAAAAATAATAGCTACTACCATGTGTGCTGGCGCACACCTTTAATCCCAGCACTTGGGAGGCAGAGGTAGGAGGATCGCCATGAGTTCAAGGCCACCCTGAAACAAACTACATAGTGAATTCCAGGTCAGCCTGGGCTAGAGTGAAACCCTACCTCGGGGGGGGGGGGGGGAAATATATATATATATATATATATATATATATGTCAGCTACTATTTAGATGTCACTGATTATGTGCCCAACATTGTTCTAGATGTTATATGTATTCATGTAATCCTCACAAAACTCCTTTGTGGATGAAGACTCTGAACACAAAGGGGTCTATCTAAGTATCTTATCCAAGATCACTGATGATTACTGAATGAGCCAAACCAAAGTAGGCTGACTTCAGAGTCCACGCTCCCAACTACTCCGTATCTAACCTTTAAAAGGACGAGAAGGGGGTCCCCTCCCCGGGGCTGTGCTGAGACGTCTCCTTTCACTATGCATACCTTCGTCTAAGAGGGCATCTTGATAAGTAAAGACGCATCCCCGGAGTCTCCTCGGAGCCTGTTTCACACCAAGTCACCCTGGGGGGATTGTCTGCATGGAGCTCTGCATAGGTCTCTCCAAATATGGTATCACAGCTCTGGCCAGGAAATAGAGCTTAGGTCCTCTGAAGAAACATGCATGTCCCATCATGTCTTGAGGTTTGGTAGCAGTCTCCGCACACTTTACTTCTCAAAGATATCCCCTTGCCCTTCTCTTTCTATCCCCTGCCTGGGGCCATAAACTAATGACAGGTTGGAACATCCTGCTGAAGCCACATACCTGGTTCTCTCCAGTGTCTCTCTCCCCATTCCAGGTCCAAGCTCACAGTCTCTTCTATTTTACGCATCATGTGAAAAGTTGAACTGTGACAGAGAAGATGCCATGGGTAGATAGCTAGGTTAGCAGTCGAAATTGTTGTTGCCACAGTTGGCCCTGTCTATTGTACGAGCTAGCATTTTATGCCAGGCACTGTTCTAAGTGACAACTTTTATTGTAATAGTATATCAGCTGTCTCACTTACTGAGTCTGTGTTCTATTTCTACCTCTACTCCCCATATGAACACATATGAGGACCCCGAGGCACGTTACAGGGATCCTTATAAGGTCACACAGCTAATCAGTGGAACCATCAGTCAACATTTGAACATGTCCAGAGCCCTTAGTCTTAAGCATTAATCTACACTGAATGCTGTACTCATCAAGGGCGTGACTGTTGGTAGGTAAAAATGAATGGATAACTTGTGATTCTTGGTCCCCAGTTGCATTCTAGTACTAACGAAAGTGCCTTCCAAATTACCAGCAGTCAGTCTCCATCGGAGAAATTCTGATTCGCTTGGTCTAGGGTGTTAACTGAATGTCAGAACACGTTCCACAGTTGTCCGGAGCTTCTCGTGTTTCAGATTTGGGTTTTCACGTACAGGGCATTCATTCTTTCTTGTATCCATAAATCTGACATATACAGCAACCCGAGATAACCCCTAAGCCCCCTGCTAAAAAGAGTCTGTGGTATGACTTCCTGGGGAAGATGTAAACAAACATCTATTCACCTAGGCTAGGGGCACAAATGATCCAACAGTGGCTCCACCACTGCAACACCTATCCCAGCATGGGTGATGACTCACGAAAACTGCACGCCTGGAGATTCCTGCCCAACTTCTAGGCAGTTACACTGAAGAGTCTCCTGTAAGTAACGCCATATCCACACTCCAGTAAGTATCCCGCTAAACTCACTGGTTCACCAAGCTAGACTTCAGTGGGAAAGTCTCTTTGCTTCTGTCATTGGTGCCCTACTAGGGGTGAAGAGATGTTCATTCACATATCTGCAGAAAGGCAAGCAATGCATTTGGTGCCTGAATAGAGACTACTAGAACTAAAGATGAGCTAGGGAGAAGCCTGGGCCCTGGGTGATAAACATTTAACTGAGGCTGATCCATCTGTGGGTGAAACTCCCATGGGAGCAATTCTGATACGGCTGCCTTTCCCCATGTGGCCTGGGGTGGTGTGTCTCTGCTGCAGGGACAGTTGCATGCCACATACTACAGGGAAAAAGACACAATCAAGAATGAGCTATCTGAGGGTGGGATGTCCTTGGGTGGAGTCCCAGGGTGACTGTCTCCCTCTATGTGGTTTGAAGTGGCATTCCTCTTTGATGAATAGAGTACACAGATGCCCCTAAAATGGCTGACGGAATAAAATATTGCAATCCCCAAAGTTGCCCATATGCAAAGGGATGGTAAGCAGACTGTGGACGCAGTTGCATGGTCTTTGCTGTGAGGAATAACACAGGGAAGTGAGGCTCCGGTGGCTTCGCAGAAAGAACTTGTTCATGTAAGGAAGTAACTGCAAAGGGGGAAAGATATGCAGATGGAATCCTCCAAATTGGCCTCTGGTTCTTTGGCAGGAGTATGGCACAAGGGAGAATGAGATGGAGGCGTTGGCCCGCCGTTCCTTGCACCTGGCGGGGCACCGGGAATGAGAATTAGATCCAGGCTAAAGAGCCCCTCTTTAGGTGCAAAGACTTGGAGCCCTGGAAAGAATCAGATGGCGAAGAAGGCAAGCACAAAGCAGCAGTGACGGAAGGTACCCCTCAGATCCAGGCTTTGTACAGGGGGAGCGCCAATCCACCACTGCGCACGCGGGCGGGGCGTTCGTAATGGCTCAGTGTGGATTGCTAATAACCATCAGGGAATACTTGGATTGGGGAAGACCTCTAAACAAAATGTCACGGCCTGGCTCACGGAGCTGTGGGACATGGGGACCGCCGATGAGAGTGCCACGGGAGGAAGCAGTCCATGGCAGAGTGACAAAGACGAAAGCTGTTCTTTGAGTGGGGCAAGGATAACTCCAGAGCATGCTCCCTTGCAAGAAAGCGAGCCGGTAATGCAAATGGCCCCAGCCAGGGCCCTTTCAGGAGCCGGGTGTGGCGGGCAAATAGAGGGGTGGAGGACTGCGTACCTCTCAGAGCTGGCCGGGACTGGAGATCCAGGTCACGGAGCGCGCAGGCCAGGCAACAGCATGGTCCTGCTTCCGCTTCACCCTGGGCTGAAGTGAGCAGTGGGCGCCAGCTCTGTAGAGACCACCGCGGGTGGGTGTGTAGCAGCCACAAGACAGGGGAAGCATTTCTCTTTTGATGAGACAACTGATAGAAGTGATGGACTCTTTCCGTGTTGTGTCGGGACCTCGCTAGCTTTTGCAGTAGCATCCTTAGCCACTGAATCCTAAGACCAGCTGGCACTTGACGATAATGGATGGCAGGTGGGCCTTCACATATCCTGATAACCCTCTGTTAAAAGGTTTTATTCTCAGGCTGAGGAGATGGCTTAGTGGTTAAGGAGCTTGCTTGCAAAGTCAAAAAAAAAAAAAAAATCTACGTTTAATTCCCCAGTACCCACATAAAGCCAGATACACAGCTGGCGCATGTGTCTGTAGTTCATTTACAGGAGGCCCCTGGTGCACCAACACGCGCACACACACACACACACTCTCTCTCTCTCTCTCTCTCTCTCTCTCTCTCTCTCTCTCTCTCTCTCTCTCTCCCTCTCTGCCTCTTTCTGTCTCTTCTCAAACAAATAAATAAAAAACATTTTTTAAAAAAGCTTTCATTCTCTAATGCTAATTTTTGTGTGTCAAAGATTTGGAAAAGCATATGGAAGAACAGTACAATTAGCAGTTCAATTTGAAAGAAGGCATCCTGTGTGGCTGGGAAAAGGAGTGCACAGAAGCCATAAGGCGATTGAATAATATCCTGCTGTTGGGAGGGCATTGCTTCCCTATGAGCTGTTGACTAGGGATGCGCTGGAGCCCTCCCCCCAAAAATACAGTCTATTACCACCACTATTAGTGATACCAAAACTAAATGATAATCGCCTACTGCTAATGCTAAAGACCATACAACTTAGACTGAAGGACCTGGAAAAATCAAGCTGCTGCTGAATTGAAAATTCATCCTCAGTTGATTAATTTTTGTAATGCCTAAAGGTACCACACAGGCTGCTGGAGGAAAATGCTCACCAGTGGTCCTTCTTGACTATGGACACTGAGTGCTACCTTAGCAAAATTCCAAATGAGATGTGCCCACTGGTGCAATTGTAGCATAACTGCTGTAGATGCACCTCTATTCTGATTGGATTTAAGACCTGCTCCAGAGGAAGGAACTCATGTTTGGTACTGTAAGCCAAGCAAAGAGCTGTCATAGGCCACAGTAGGGAGGCCACTGTTGTTATTTTGTTAAAAGGATGTGGCCTAGCTGTCAAATCGCCTTTTAAACATTTGTATTTATATTCATTCATTACTGCTGCCTTCAACCTTGATGATGAAGGGGACCTTCTTTATTTCCCATAAAGTAGTGGTTACTAACCGACTCATGACTGGTTGAGCAGCTAAGAATAAGTGGCTATTGTGATGTAGTGGTCCGGTGATCAGCTATAAGTGGAAGAAAAAAAAAAAACAGACATCTGCATTGTCTCCTTCAAGGCTCAGGGAACATCAGGAGTCGATATGAGAAGAAGAGCTAAAAGAAGATGTATGCTGGAATATTTCTGAATCAAAACGTACCTTCAGAGAGGGAAGTTCCTGTAACTAACAAGACTCATGAGACCCCTCCCCAATTCTATATAAAGAGTAAAGAAGGGCTAGGAGAAAAAAAACTGTTTAGTGGAGCTGCCGGCCAGTTACTCAGGAGGACTTCAGGGGCACAACATTCATGAGCCATGCATGACTCATGCTAGGGTAACTTTGTTGGTTCCGCTGAGCAGGAGCCACCTGTTTCTGTAGGTAACTCCTCACCCATGTTCTTTTTTTTTTTTTAAATTTTTTATTTATTTGTTTGAGAGCGACAGACACAGAGAGAGAGACAGATAGAGGGAGAGAGAGAGAATGGGCGCGCCAGGGCTTCCAGCCTCTGCAAATGAACTCCAGATGCGTGCACCCCCTTGTGCATCTGGCTAACGTGGGACCTGGGGAACCGAGCCTCGAACCGGGGTCCTTAGGCTTCACAGGCAAGCGCTTAACCGCTAAGATATCTCTCCAGCCCACACCCATATTCTTATAAGTGAACCTAAGAGACTGGTAGGTTCACCAGCATTTCTTTGGTCTATTGCTAGTGCTCCATCTGGGATGAGTAGATGTTTTCTTCACATCACCCCAGGAGAAGTTAAGCAACAGAGTCCCACAGGATTTTGGGTTAACTTGAATGCATGAGCTTTTAGTATAAATAACATGTTAAAACATTGGGATGGAGAGATGGCTCAGCAGTTAGAGGCACTTACTTGCAACATCTGATGCCCTGAGTTCAATGCCCCAGTACCCAAGTAAAGCAAGATGCACAAAGTGGAGCGTGTATCTGGAATTCATTTGCAGCACATAAGGCCTATGTCTATTCTCTGTCCCCCTTAAGTAAATAAACAAAAGCAAAAAGCACCTATATCTAACTTATTTAGTTACATATACATTTAAAACTATGTATTATATATATATTATTATATAGAATAATAATTTAATTTTGAAACACAGCTTTCCCTATTTCACACAGTTTTATTCAAAGTCCTCACATCTATCATCTATCATTTGTGTCTGCCACATCACTGAAGTCATGTCGAGTGTCACCTGCGTAATTCTCTGCTACATGTCACCTGCACTGCAGTTCATTGATTGAAATATGCCAGCTTCTGAAAATCGGTATAGTGTAGTTGTCAGAAATTTTGTCCATGTTGCCCTCTCTCTCTCTCTCTCTCTCTCTCTCTCACACACACACACACACACACACATTAGGTCAGTGGTAGTCTGGCAGTTGTCTGATGGCTCGGTTTACCCCTACCTCTATTCTGATTGATATATACTTTGCCCGGACAAGTTGTTAGCTATTTTAAGGTATTCCTTAGCCTGTAGTCATGTTCTTAATTTTAAAACCTACCAACCTCTTGCTGAACTGCTCCTTAAAGGCAATCTTAAAGTGGCTTAAGATGGCCATATTTATCATAGAAAAGTCACACTCAGCAGTAACTGTATTGCGCTTTAGTCTTTCAGCTCAGGTGCAGCTTTCTACGGTTGTCCCAATTCCAGGCTCATCAGACACCAGCCGCCTCCACCTTGCCACTCCAGTTCAACCCCAGTTGGATCAAAGGTGCACCAGAGGTGAGGTAGGCACCACATCTGTGTGGGCCCCTGAAATCAGTCCTCCTGGTCTGTCTCCCACAAAAGGCTGGTGATGACATTGCCGAGGCAACCGGTGATTAGAAGGGTCTGACAATTACAGTGAAATTGACCATTCAGAACAGACAGGCTCAGAATGAATTCATACCTTCTGCTTCTGCCCTGATCATCAAAGCCCTCAAGAAGACACTAAAAGACAGAAAGAAGCAGAAAAAAAATCATTAAACACAGTGGTGATATTTCTTATGATAAGATTGTCAACATTGCCTGACAGATGTGCCACCAGTCTTTGGCCAGAGAACTTTGTGGAACTATCAAAGAGATCGTGGGCACTGCACGGTCTGAGAGGTGCAATGTGAGTGGCTGCCAACCACATGATATCATGGATGACATCAACAGTGGGACAGTGGAGTGCCCAGCTAGCTAAAAAGCATAAGAAAAAGTACTTCAATAAAAGATGACTAGAGAGAGGAAACAAAACTGTATTATGTTTCTTTACCCCTAGTTCTTTTCCTAATTGATTCTGTCTAAGACTCTCTCTACTTTGTTGTTTCATATGGTTTCTCCCACGTTCTGGCTTCAAAATAAGGTAACTCAGACTGCACCTGCTAATGCAAAACACTGTGAAAAGGATTCCACTAACAAGGGACTGTTTTAAAAGGTAATCCAGAGGGTGTGTAAGGGAATCTCTTCTTATGCAAGCTTTAGAACTTAAAAAAAAAAAGCTAATATCTTTATTGAATGATTTTGTGGTACATTGGAGCAAGAAATATATACAGAAACATAGTGCATCTGCATATAACTCAACCTTCTCCTTTCCCAAAGCATAGACAGTTCTTATGGAACCTGAGTGAGGGACTGTACTTACATTCCTGCACCTAGCAGCCTAGGTGACACCACACCTTCCACACCTCTGTCGCTGCTTTGGGTTTCTTTTGCGTCTTTTGTTAGACTCAGAGGAGTGACAGAGATTTCTACCTCCCTCACACCTCCCCCCGCTCCTGCCCTATCTCTGCCAGGTGCCCACCTGTCTGCCAACTTCCTATCTCAGTGGGACAGTGCTCAGCGAGGCAGCCAAGCAGCCTCAGGAAGAATGTTTGCACAGGGATGAGACGAGTCTCCTTAAGCTGCTTATTCTAAGTTGGGGATTGTTCCTTCTAGTCAATTGATACTGGAAATAATTGCTTCTTAGAATTTTCGAAAACTAAATGTGTAAAGAGAAATTAAAATCTAATTAAACGGATGCAGGCAATTCTGTCAGAACCGACAACTCTTAAGCCACTGTAGTTTGTCAAAGGTTACATTATCTCTCTGGCCCTGGGCCCTTCAGGCTCTGTTTGGCATCTAGCCCAGGACTCCCTTTCCAACCATCCTTTGTCTACTCTGTCTTGAGTCCAGCAGTCTCATTGTTCTTGGGCAGAAGAATCCAAGCATTTCAGAACCAGGCCAGCTGTCCATGAGTTGCTGAAGGGCCTCGCGCAGAATGTGGTGTCGTCACTGATCTCAGATTCAAACCTGTGTTTCCCAACAGGCTTTCTTCTGGCATTGTGGCCGGGCAATGGAAGGCCACTGATACAGGTGGTAAGACATGGACAAAGAGAGAACTTACTGAAAGACACCACAAGCAAGCAGCAGGCAAGCTCCCACAGAAAGGATCATGCTGCTGAGAGAAAGTAGAAGTTCCTTTATGACACTTGAGAAGAGAAACTGCTTGGTCTTATGGCCATGGGCCTCCCGTGTGAAATTCATATCTGGGTAGATGAGTGGTCATCTTATTAACTTGTTGAGTAGTAAATTTCCTAGCATAAGTTTTTGTTGTTGTCATTTAGGTGAGGGGTAAGAACGGCCCTCTGTATAAGGATTCATTAGGCATTGGGCTCCAGATATCTGAGATATCATGAGTACTTAGGGGGTCAGACTCCAAATAGTCAGGTGGAAATTTTGCTTTTAATTTTTGCCTCATGGTTTTTGTCTCTACAACCACATGTAGATGGCAGCCAGAAATGCCAATTCTTGAGGCTCCTTCACTCTCATATGACAGTTCCATAAATCAAAGTTATCCTGAGTGTGGCCTGTGGGCAGAACGGGTCTATGGATATGTGACCAGTCTAAACTGAGTTTCCTATGTGGCCAGACAGTTCTATAGCAATTTGACAATGCACATTTCCATTGCATTTTACTGATTAGAAAGTCCACGTTTAGTTAGTGGATTGGAGAGGCTGAAAGTAAACCATCACCTGTTTAAGACATTCTGTCCCAGACTCTCCACCTTGCCTAGTCTGAACCCCGTGTTCATCTCCTCCACCTTCTCTGTGTTTTGAACAGGTGCCTTATCTCAATGTTTGAACATGGCTTTTCTGACTTTGCCGGGTGATGCTTTCCTTCCCTAGACACACCCTTTCATTGAAGCATTTTTGGATGCAAGAAACAGTCTCATTCATATTGCCAGAAGAAGGCACAGTGGGGGCGGTCACTGAAAAGAGTCACACAGAGGGAAGGTGGATATGTATCTGTAAGAGCTGACTAGGAGGTGAGAAGAGAGAGCAGCTGCTGTCCTCACCTCCCCAGAGCCACCTGCCTCCTCCTTCTCCTCTCCATATCCTTCTGCTCCATCTCACCACCCTGTGCGTGTTCTGTGCATCCCAGTTCACTGGCTGCAGCCCATCTGGGGCCCGACGTGACCCAGGGATGCCTGTGTGGAAAAGCCATTCTGCCCCAATGGATCTGACCCAGTGCCAGCAGAGGACCTCCCAACCAGTACGGGTGCTCCTGTCCCCAAGACCAGTCACTATGAGATTAGATCTCATCCTTGGCCCACATCTGAATCACAGGCAAAGCGTGTGGATACACAGGAGAGGAACAATCTGCCCTTCCCTCCCTACTGTTAAGGATCATTAGAGCACCTGGTGTTCAGTTTCTGCTCCTTTGCCACTCTGCCCTGTGTTGGCCCATCATAGCCTCTTCTAGCCTCATGACTTCAGTTTCTCTTGCCCAAATTTTGACATTCTCTAAGTTAAAGTAATGGAAAAGGGAATTTGATGGGCGGTGCTCATCTTTCCCTGCTCATGGATCGCTTGGGCCAGGTTACAACCCCCTGCCCCAACACAGCCTATTAGCTTCCTGATTCAAAGTCTGATGAAATACAGGCCCTTTAAACAGCCTAGGCTTGGAAGGGGTGATTTCACTTGAGGGCATCCTGGAACCAGTTCATCTAAAATGCTTCTGTTTTATCTCCTCTTATCTAAATTAAGAGGCTGTCAGACAGTCTGGCTGACCCCTTGGTCCACCCTGTCCCTCTCAGGGTCATCATGGTGTATACTGGATGACGGACCGCATGAGCTTTACCTATCAACCTCTGCAGCCTCATGAAATATGGTTTGCAAACATTTCTCTCCTTGAAAGCAACCATGTGCTAAAGCTTAGCTGGTGAAGGGGAAGTGTGGAGCTCACTGGAGGCATTTCTCTCTTCTCAGCCATACACTCTTAGATCGCTCCATGGGGGTTAATTGGTTTTTGGCTGATGAAATCACAGCAAAGTTATCCATTGTTGAAGCTCTTCAACAGCCCAACAATTATTACTGTCTGGGCACTTTCCCATTCCCTTCTGAGCCATTTCATTTTCTCAGTCTTGTCAGAAATGAGTATTTGCACCCGCATGTCAGTGCCCTCTTGTAATGATGCAATAATGTTATTGTTTTTACACCACTGTTAGGAGTGAGTACCACAGCGGCTGCCACACATGCCTCCCAGTTCGCTAGCCACATCCCACCAGGGAACCCGACATCACTTAGTGGGAAGCCTGTGTGAAGAAGCCATTCTATCCCAGTGGATCTTCTCCAGTGCCAGCAGAGGACCTCCCAACCAGTATGGGTGCTCCTGTCCTCAAGACCAGTCACTAGAAGATTAGGTCTCATCCCTGGCCCTTGTCTGAATCATAGGTAAAGTGTGTGGATAAGCAGGAAAGGAGCAATTTTCCCACTTCTCCCTACTGTTAAGGATCATTCTGGCACCTGGAGGGAGCCCTGCTGGGCCATGTTATTAGATATAAGACTTTGAGAATCAAGTCTGGGGACTTTGAGCCTAGGGAGAAAATAGAATAAAAGATCCCCTGTGCTCTGTGTGGTCTGAGCTGCATGGATTTCCATGCTCTGACCACTACTCAAGTATTCTTTTATATATATATATTAGCTTCCAAAGAATTGGGTTTCATTATGACATTTTCATACATAGTTTTGTTTCCCTTCCTGTTGCAGTCAGTTCTCAGTGCTGGTGGAAATCAACCAACCAAGAGCAGCATGTGGGAACAAAAAAGGTTTATTTTGGCTGACAGATTTGAGGGGAAGCTCCATGATGGCAGGGAAAATGACGACATGAGCAGAGCAGAGGGTGGACATCACCCCCTGGCCAACATCAGGTGGACAACAAGAACAGTAGAGTGTGCCAAACACTGGCAATAGGATACTGGTTATAATATCCATTAGCCTGCCCCCAACAATACACTGCCTCCAGGAGGTGTTAATTTTCAAATCTCCATCAGCTGGGAACCTAGCATTCAGAACACCTAAGTTTATGGGGGACACCTGAATCAAACCACCACAGTTCTCCTTCCCTTTCCCTTCTTCCCTTGTGCCCTTCACCCAACGTAGCCTCCTTTCTGCTTCATACCTCATGTTTCCTTTTGTCCTTCCCCCTTTCTCATCTTGTTCCACTCTCATGATCTCTTGTCTAGAATCATAGCCCAAATTCAGTCTTATATTCCTTATTTACATACATATAAGCATTAAAAGTTAGGAGCCACATATAGAAAGAACATGAGATTTTTGTCCTTCTGGGCTTGGGTTACCTCACTTAGTATATATATTTTTCAATTCCATTCAGTTTCCTGAAAATTTCATGACTTCATTTTTATTTATAGCTGAGTAACATTTCATTGTATATACATACCACATTTTCATTATCTAGTCATCAGTTGATGGACACTTAGGTTGATCCCATTTTGTAGTCCTGTGAATAGAGGAGCAATGAACATGGATGTGTGAATATCTCTGTGGTAGGATATGGAGTCCTTTGTGTATATGCCTAGGAGTGGTATAGCTGAGTCATATGGCAGTTCAACTTTTAGCTTTTTGAGAAACCTCCACACTGATTTCCATAGTGGCTACACCAGTTTATATTCCCAACAGTGAATGAGAGTTCCTTCTCACCACACCCTCACCAGCATGAGTATTCTTGAATGTGCTTTACTTCTTACCTCATTCTCTGGGCATATCAAAGGGGTATGTGATGCCTCACAAGCCAGATTGCTATGCATGATAAGATGAGTATTGCAGCTCTTGGATTCATTCTCTCTCTGTGTGTCCCTCTGTGTGACCATGTGTCACCCTTTTTCTTCTCTTTCTCTTTATCTTTCTACCTTGCAGATAGTCACTACCTCTTTCCCATCTTCTATCTCTAAGCTTGAACCTAGTAAAAGATTAGACTACTTTGGCCATCTCTGTAACAATATCTTCCCTTCTAGTTCTTTCCCTCTAGAAGAAAATGAATCCTAGTATAATCTGTGAGAGAGTACTGTGTTAGTCAACATTTTTCATAATTGAAATGAAATACCTGATTTAAAAACACTTGAGGAAAGATGTATCTTGGCTCATGGTTTAAGAAATTTTAGTCCATGGTCTGCTGGCTCCATTCTAATGAGCATGTGTTAGGGCAGAGCCTCATCATGGCTTGACAGTATGGCAAAGGGAGCTGCTTACCTACTACCAGCCAAGAAGTAGAGAAGGAGGGAGGAAGGGTACAGGGATTAGACATACCTTTGAAATACATGCCTCTTAGTGAGCTCTCTTCAACCAGATCCCATATCATAATTGCTCATTCAGCCTTGAAACCACCAACGAACGAATCAATCCATAGATGGGATCAGCAACCTCCTGGTCAAAGGTTGCACCTCTGGGGGCTGGAGAGATGGCTCAGCAGTTAAAGGCACTTGATTGCAAAGCCTGATGATCCAGGTTTCCCAGTACCCAAGGAAAGTCAGATGTACAAAAAAGAACATGCATCTGGGGTTCATTTGTAGTGACTAGAGGCCCTGGAGTGCTCATTCTCTCTTTTTCTGTTTTCCTCTTCCTCTCTATCTCTTACTCTCAAATAAAAAAATAAATAAAATATTTTTTAAGTTGCACCACTGAATATTGTATTGGAGACCAAACCTCCAATAAATGAGTTTGGGAGAGGCATTTCATATCCAAACCACAAAAGCTGCCAACTCCTCTAACTACCCATTTATAAAATTCAGTACTTGGGCTGGAGAGATGGCTTAGTGGTTAAGCGCTTGCCTGTGAAGCCTAACGACCCCAGTTCGAGGCTTGATTCCCCAGGATCCACGTTAGCCAGATTCACAAGGGGTCACACGGGTCTGGAGTTCGTTTGCAGTGGCTGGAAGCCCTGGCGTGCCCATTCCCTCTCTATCTGTCTCTTTCTCTCCCTCTCTCTCTGTCACTTTCAAATAAATAAATAAAAATGAACAAAAAAATATTTTAAAATTCAGTACTTGATCATCAAATAATCAGCTCTGCTTCCTCTGATTTCCTTTACACAACAGTGATAGGGGCACTAAAGAATGGCTGAAGAGAACGCTTTTGCTGTGAGCTGGGCATGGTAGCGCACGCCTTTGGTCCCAGCACTTGGGAGGCAGAGGTAGGAGGACCGCCATGAGTTTGAGGCCAGCCTGAGATTACATAGTGAATTCCAGGTCAGCTTGGGATACAGCAAGACCCTACCTTGAAAAAAAAAGTTTTTGCTGTGAACTATCAATCTAAAATGTGCTCAATTAGGTAAATTCTCTAAAATTTAAAAAAAAAAAAAAAAAAGGTGGGGAGAAAGGGGGCCTAAGGATCCAGGGAGCAGTCCCACAGACATTTAGTGTTAGTATCAAGCAGCTTCTGCCCTGCTACATGAGACGCCCACACAACTCTGTGGAGTGGTTCAGAAGGCAGCTAGTATCTAGAGCTGGTGACTGAAAGCACCCTAGGGCCTAGGGCTCTGTAGGCCTGTTTCTTAGCCTAGACACCTACTGCTTAACATCAGACATAAAAAGAGCTTTCCAAGGATCCGAAGTAGTCAAGGACACCAGGCCCAGGTAATCTGTTACCTCCAGGCAGCACATAACAGTGACTAATCACTCCATGGTTATGAATGCATTTATAAATCTGATACTAGCACCAAATACATTATTTATGACCCCAAATATGAATAATTCAGGGTCCACTTCTAGCAGGTTTCTGCTTAAAAACCAGCTTTGACCTGGTTCTTGACTTTTGACATTGATCCAGGAAGGACTCAGGGGGAAGCAGATCAGTTCATATTCTGTGTCTGGGGAGGCTGGGGCTGCTCATCATGGGGACTGTTTGGGCCCAGGTCCTGCCCTTAACATGGGACTTTTGCTTAGCACCTTCACTATTATCTTCCAGTCTATTCACCCATATAATTAAAAAGTGGGTCTAGATTATCTCTAAGGTTTGTTCTGGCCTTGACACCTGAGAAGGATGAGAAGACACTAATAATAGTGGTAGGAACAGAAGTAACATCCGTAGCTCAACACAGGTTGCATTTCACCATTCCCATCTTCTCCACTAGGCCCAGTACAAAGTTGAGATTCCTTGATATCCTAATTCACTGGATATTCATGTGCTTGCATCATAAAGCAATATATCTCACCTGTCTGAAAGGCACTTAAGGTAGAGGCTCATTTATCTTTGAGTTTATCACAGCACCCAGTATTTAGTGCATGTGGTGGTTTGAATCAGAGGTCTCACAGAAAACTCATGTGTTCTGAGTGTGTGGTCCCCAGCTAGTGATAATTTGAGAGGTGAAGCCCTGCCAGGGGGAAGTGTGCTTCTCGGGGCAGGTTGCATGATACTATAGCCAGCTTGGCCAGAATTAGTCTCACTCTCCTGCTGCTATTTTCTACCTGCTATGGCAGAGGTGATGTCTATTCTCTACGCATGCCATGCTTTCTCCGGCCATCATGAAGCTTCCCTTCAATACTATAAGCCAAACTAAAACCTTTCCTCCCATCAGCTGTTGTTGGTCAGATGCCTTGTCCCAATAGCAAGAAGGTAACTACAACAGTGAGCCTTTCTACATGAAACTAAAATGAAATCATTAATGCATGGGTTATGAAGTAGACATCACTCCCACTCTTTTGCTAGTTTAGTCCATCTCTATGATAAGTGTTATGGTTCAGATATGAAGTGTCTCAACCAAAGGCTTTCACGTTGAAGTCTTGCTTCCCAGCTAATGATGCTGTTGAGAGGTAATTGAGTCATGAGGTACTAATCATATGTTAATCCATTCATGAGTTCATATTAAATTTGACATTAGAATGTGATGTCTGATTGGAGGAAATAGGACACTGAAGGCATACATTTGAAGGATATATCTTGTTCCTGGTCCTTTTATCACTCTGTCTCTCTCTCCCTCACTTCCCTCTTCCTGGATGCCATGAGGTGAATGTTTAACCTTGCCTTGGGACCAGAGTATGGAGTCAGCCAACCGTGGACTGCAACCTCTGAAACTCTGAGCTATAATAAATCTTTCCTCCCTTAAGCTATTCATCTCAAGTGCTTTGACACCAGATAAAGGCTGTCTAATACAATTAGGAGGCTATAGGCCTTCCCAGAAATTCAAAACTCTGCCCTTCGTTCCCCTCAGGCTATTGTATCCCATTTCCTTTCAATATAGAAGACTTGTAGAAAAATATGAACCTTGTGGCTCTACAAAACCAGTGGTTAAAGTTGGCTTATCTCTACTCTTGCTAAGAGATGATCTTCCAATTATCTATTTGTCAATTACTGTAAGAGAATGGGATGAAGTTACTGAGGCAGCAGCAGGAATGTACCCTGGTGTGACCTTGGGTGAGTCAATTCCGAAAAGTCCTAGTTAAATCTGTAAAATAAAGGCATACATCTCAAAAAATATTTTAAGGCTGTTTGTGATGACACACACCTTTTTAAAAATTATTTTTATTTATTTATTTGAAAGTGACAGAGAGAGAAAGAGGCAGATAGAGACAGAGAGAGAATGGGCACGCCAGGGCCTCCAGCCACTGCAACCGAACTCCAGACGTGTGTGCCCCCTTGTGCATCTGGCTAACGTGGGTCCTGGGGAATCGAGCCTCAAACCGGGGTCCTCAGGCTTCACAGGCAAGCACTTAACTGTTAAGCCATCTCTCCAGCCCATCCATCTCAAATTATTATGGGAATTTTTGATCCAAAAATACTTGATAATCCTGGATTTAGTGGCACTCAGGAAGTGAAAAGTGGCATGGTCCACAAGGCTTTCAGTGATGGAAGAGCAATGATATGAGCTTGACTCTGTAAGCCTATCCCAGGGCCAGAGCCAGCAGACTGACAGTCTCTGACTTGGGTTTATTGTCTATAAACTCGGCAAGTAGCTATTAAATCACACCTGCTTCTATAAAAATAACTCCCTGTGTGTTCCTGTGGGGGCAGGGGAGGAAAGCTAAAAGTGCCACTTGAGGTGCTATGTAATCTAGGCAAGAGATAGCATTTGGTACTGATGGAAGTTGAGGCTGGAATTCTCCTAGTTCAGCCAAATGTCCCTGAGTGCACCTGTTCTTAGATCATGTTGGAGAAATGGGGAATTATTCTATTTTCAAAGATATGAGCCAATGGAGGCTCAATTATCTCTTTTGAGAGCCTATTCTGGCTTATGATCATGGTCACAACTTTCTTCTAATTGAACTCTTTCTTGATGAGGCCCATTTTTTCTTCTCCTTCTTCTTCTTTAATCTTTTGAGTTGATGGAATGGATGGGGCAGCTCTGACTATAGTTAGAAACTGAGTTTAGCTTCCCCGCTTTGCTTTGCTGCTTATATTTAACAGTTTTTCTAATAGGAGAAAAAATATGCCCCTGTCATCTAAGGTTTAGATGCCATCATGTATCTCTATGCCTACCATTTTCAATTGCTACATCTTTTCAGAATGCAGTTGTCCAAGATGAAATGTAATCAGCACCTCCAATAGTATAAGTATCTTTCACTTTTCCCCCCATACCAATTTCACATTTGCTTTTAAAGAACATAACTTCTAACTTAACTGCTGTTTCACTGTATCAAATGATTTTTCTCCTTAAAAAATATGCCTTTTTTTATTGTCTAGTGCTCAATCCATGTACATGTATAAAATGACGTTGAGAAATAGGCAATGGTAACTGTGATGATCATAATAAAATAAGAAAAACATGTTGATGGCATAGTTTGGGTAAGGAGAGAATGGTGCTGGAATTCTTAGAATATAGGGGTGCCTAGAGACATCTCAGCCAGAGTACTCTAGACAGAGGATGTATAGATGGCCATAAGTAGCTGCCAGCTATCAATTCCTTATCACTGTGCTGTAACAATTGGACTAGCCACAGTTGTCTCTACTCTCTTGGAATCTTAATGCTTACTATTAATATGCTCCTTAGAAGTCACAAGCAACCTTGACCTTACTAAAAATTTTAGTACTTTCTTTCTGGTTTCAAACATAAAGGGAAACACCAGGAAAAAAAAAAATAATAAGACAGAAGGAAACCTCATTGAAGTCTCTGCTGTCCAATTAGAACAAGAACTCTGCATCAGAAGTCCTTCCCCACCCACACCCACACACATATCCATCCACATACCAGGCTTGTTTGAATGTGTGGCTTGTGGTAGAGGGCATGTTTGTGGTGGAATTAGAAACCCACACTCAAGACTCTTAGCTAGCCTAAGACTTCAGTTTCTCTGTGTGTAAAAAGAAAGAGGTCATATCTGTCTCAGAAGCTGCTAGTCCTCTGTATGTGGTTGGGGTTACTGGTAGCAGATGGGTTTTATTAAACATATTTCAGATCATCTTGGAATCTCGTGCCATTTAATTCAGTAAGTGTTTATTGAACACCCGCCAACCACCAGGCACTTTATTAGGTACCAGAGGGGAACAGAAGGACAAAGTACCTGCCCAGGCTTTGGAGAAGAAGGGAGGAAAGGATAAGCCCACAGTGAAACACAAATAACTAGGACTCATGCTATGATTCATGAACAAAGAAAGTGCTATGGCTTCACAGAAGCAAAAGACTACATTTGGTTTCAGTAAGGTGGTATTTGAATTGTACAGCAAAGAAGAGTTTCTTTCTTTTTGTAATAGATGTTTTCAAACATATTCAAAGAAAGAGAGAATAGTTCCATAGACCCCCATGGGCACATGGCCCAGCCTCCTTCAACTCTCAACAGAAAGCCACTCTGATCCCTGTAAAACCCGACCCGCTTCAACCTACAGGGTTCACTTCCACTCAAATCTCAGAATGCATATTATTTCATAAAAGTATAGTTTGGTGAGTCTCCAGTAGATAGAGACATTATTTTAATAAATTCACAATGTAATTATAACATGCAAACCAATTTCCTTAATATTATCAAATTGAATAATCAGTACCAATTGTCTCATAAATACTTTTCATAGTTGCTTTGTTCAAACCAGGATACACACTAGGTTGACAGTTTTCTTAAATACTTTTCTCCTTTTTATTTTCCTTGGAAAATGTCATATATCCCATAAGAGCTTGCCCAAAAATGGCTTTTGATGATTGCATCTCAAGAACATATAATGTGCCCCTCAGCTCTCTGTATTTTGCATAACCTGACAGCCTAACCTGGAGCTCCATCAGATTTGGGGTCCATGTTTTCTGGGAGACCACTCTGAGGGTAGCTCAGAAAGCCCAGTATTTTTTTTTTTTTTTCCTGAGGGAGCCACTTCTAGTGATCATTTCTCTGCAGGAATGCTCTGTTGCTTGGCCTGGTCATCACATACAGATAGTTGTTGTCACTGCCAGTTTTACATTGCTGGGATGAACTTCCAAACTAGGCACTGTTAGGGAGGAAGGGATTTATTGAAGCTTACAGATAAAGGGGAAGTTCCATAATGACAGAAGAAGCTGGCCCACTTTCATAGGTCTACGCAGAGAAAGAAAGAGAGAAAAGCAACTACCACCGGCACAAGCAAGCACACTTTAGGAACCCCAGGCAAAGTTCAAGCACTTTGCTTAGCTTGATACTGGAATTCCCCAAGCATACCTTAGAGCTGGACCCTAGGATCTACCCATGGAGACAACCCCTCCAGCCAGGCAGCTTGAGATCGAAATTACAAGCTTTAATAAACTCCTAAATGAGGCTGGAGGGATGGCTTAGCAGTTAAGCATTTGCCTGCAAAGCCAAAGGACCTAAGCTCTATTCCTCAGGTCCCACATTAGCCAGATGCACAAGGGGGTGCATGTGTCTGGAGTGCATTTGCAGTGGCTGAAGGCTCTGGCACACCCATTCTCTCTCTCTCTCCCCCCTCTCTTTCTCTGTCACATTAATTAATTAATTAATTAATTAATAAACTCCTAAATGTTGGGGGACATTGATTCAAAATAGAGTTGCCTTAAAATCATTCTATAGTCAAAATATGTGCATCTCATGGAATTTCCAGTGTGTGATATATCACATTTAAAAATTTTAAAGAAAAAATATGCATATTTTACTAGGCTTTGGGGATCTCCTGAAGGCTTTGTGCAGGGCAGTCTCATCCATAGGATACAGAAAAGTATTTCATGGATTAAAGGAAGGCCTTAACCACTAAAATTTTGAATTTTGGTTTCTTAAACCCAAAGGGAATTAAACTATTTTTTTTTTTTTAGCTTTTTTAGTTTTTTGAGGTAGGGTCTCACCCTGAACTCACAGCAATCCTCCTACCTCTGCCTCCCGAGTGCTGGGATTAAAGGTGTGTGCCACCATACCCAGCTCTAAAGTGTTGATTTTATTGAGACACATGCTCAAAGGCATCCCTTTTTGGGTGCTCACCCTAAAGAGAACATTGTGCTTTTGCCTCCTCCTGCCAGGATATTAAAAAGATATCAACCCACCCTGATCAGATCTATGAAAGAGCTCTTATCTGTTTGTGTTTATCCTAAACAAGAAGCCTTTTATTACAGTGGGTGTTTCCCTTAGTTAACTAGGTATGAGTGAGGGCAGTTTCCATATCTTGATCAATTAAGATGTACTTGGGAAGACTCCCAGATATGAAGGGAGGGTGCTTATGGAAATAACTACCTAAATTAAAATCCCAGTCTTTGCTTACAAACTAAGGCACCATAGACAAGCTACTCAACTAGTTGAAGCCTCAGTTTCCTCACCTGCAAAATGGATGTCACGATAACTATTTTCAGGTGTCATTTTGATGATTAAATAATATTTGAAAATCAGCAGTGAATAAATATCCAATTATCTGGTTCTTTTAAT